>NC_051063.1:22895118-24305781 GCF_004664715.2 Peromyscus leucopus | reverse complement strand
GTAAATTAACAATAAAGATGTCTGAAAAGCTATAAGGAATCATATCACTAACTATTTACCTAAATAACCATATAATATATGTAATTCTGTATGTGAATATACATATATAATTATAATGAACTTTTCTCTTCTGGGATAACAATGCTCCCTCTAAGAGCCAAAGACCACCTAACAAAAAACCCCAACACCAGACATGAGAAGCCTTTTGAGTTGTTGGCCAGGGCTGCCCGAGAGATTCCCAAAACACATAGCCTACTGCTGTTGCCCGTGTTTATCCCAAAGGTGGAAGATAAATCCCTATTGCTGAAGACACCATTCATTTCAGAGACAAACTCCAGAAACCCCTGATCTGGGACTGACATAAATCCCTCCTCCATGAGGACTGACTTTCATGGCACCAGAAGGCACCATGCAAGTTTCTAGAGGGAGGTAACCAACGGTCCTACTCAGCTATGAACTAGGATTCCCATCAACTACCAGCATGGCACAATAGCCCTAAGGGTGCAGTAGTGCATGCGTACCTTGGCTGTAACCAACTCCCTAATTGGACTTAAGACCCACTCAACAAGAGGCACACCATACCTGGTACTGGAAACCTAGCTGACTACTCAGTGCTAGTGAAATCATTGGTATTGGAGGAAAATCTACAACCACTATTTTACTAAACCATTATAATCCCAATAAACAATCTACACATTTGTCTTTATAACCACAGGTAAGTGTCTTCACCCCTCACCAATGAAACTTCTCTTTGCAACAGATGGAAACCACCACAGAAAGTTACAACCAATCAAAATGCAGAACTGTGGAGCCCAGTCCCAGTGGATATATCTATAAAACACTCCCACATCTAAGGCTCAGGGAACATTGCAAGAGGTGGAAAGACTGTAATAGCCAGAGAGTCAGGGAGTTAGCTGTGACATTGTGTGTAGCATGAATTCTAATTGGTCTTAATAAAAACCTGGAGTCAGATATAGAGGTAAATGCTGAAAGATTAGAGAGACAAAGGAGCAAGCCACAGCCACTTCTTACATCGACAACTCCTCAGCCTGAAAGGAGGCCAAGCTCCTGTCTCTGCCAGCCTTATATTCTTCTCTCGGTCCAGCCATATCACTTCCTGTTTCCTCTTCCCTAATGCTGGGATTACAGGCGTGTGCCTCCCAAGTACTGGGATCAAAGGCATGAGATCCCAAGTGCTGGGATTAAAGGTGTATGCTGCCACTGCCTGGCTTCTATGGTTAACTAGTGGCTAGCTCTGCCCTCTGATCTCCTAGCAAGCTTTATTAGAGCACAAACAAAATATCACCACAATTGTGTCTCCTAGTAATGCCAGAAGCTGCACCCATAAAGTCTCACCAACATGACTGCCAAACCTGAGTTGAACAAAGACAGCAACAATGGAGAAGCCAAGGTGGATGGGGGAAGCCCACAAAGGTCTCAACTCTCCACAGAACTGCAGGCAACTGAGACATGTTAGGAGCTGGAAAAATAGTCTTTCCCAGGAAAGAGCACACCGATTGGTTATCCAATACCAAATGGGCAGCCCTGAAAACATATATACAAGTCACATTATACAGACCGAACAGGCTATATTTAGGAATATATGTATATACATATTATATGTGCAGTAACAATGAAAAAAATGTACAAGGAAGGGTATAAGAGAGTATTTGGAGGGGGAAATGTTGTGATTATATTACAATATCAAATCTTGTAAGAAAATTCTGTGTAAAAATGATTCCTGCCTGATTAATTATGAAAAAACCTAGCAGCAACTTCTATGACTAAAAACAGGGGCAAATTGTAGCATATTGATATCACAAAAAATTGGAAAGCTATTAAAATGAATTCTGTAAATTATTAAATATGTATGTCATATAACTTGATTCTTGTAAGGACTCCAACTCTAAAACTATTCTAAAGAATGTATACATAAGTTAATGTACATGTTATATGATCAAGGGGGAAAGCTGGGAGAATTTATACCACAGTGCTGTGTCTTATCACATGAATTGACAGAAATTTATTAGTGAGGGTTCCCTCAGCTGAAAACACTAAATTTTCAAATAAAACTGATTTTGAGTCAACAATGATGGAGTGGGAATGCTATAGGAATCCACCCCTTGCCCAGACCAGTGGCTTCTTCAGAATCATTTGTGGCCTGGACTCTGGACCCTAGGATGTCTATCCTCTTTGATGGTTTTGACAAGCATTCCATTTGCTTTCCTTACACTGACAAGTAGCTATTGAATTCTTAGTCTTCCATCGACACTTCTGGAGCCCCTGCCTATTATCACATAACCTGGAGGATGAGAGGAGTGCCAGGAGTATATACTCTGAGAAACAGGAAAAAGCTGGGACAGTCCCTGGCAAACCACTGCCTCTTGCCTTCACGGAAGGGAAAGGAAGCGCTGCCTCCTGATGGGGTCTATATGCTAAAGTGTCTTCTCTAGGCTCAAGTGTTGGAGCAGCTGGTCCCAGCTGGAGGCTCTGCTTTGGTAGATTATGAAGCCTATAGGAAGTGAGGCCTAGCTGGAGAAAATGGGGTGCTGGGGGTGAGCTCTCAGGGTTACAGTCACTCACAAACCCAGTCCTTTTCCTAACCTCCAAGAGGATATAAACAGTTGCATGAGACTCAGCCTCCACAGCCTTGAGCCATTTCCGCTTCTCTGTCTTCCTCCCATGATGGACTGCATTCCTTTAAACATCAGGCAAAAATAACCTGTCTGCATCAATTTGCTCCTTAGTATAAATTTGGTCACAACAATATGAGTAACTAATACACCTCCTCTGGTTAGCAGAAGCCCTAAAGTGGAATTTTCTAGCTTCCCTGCCTGAATGGAGGTAGTGTTGCCAGACCCTAACTCTGAGAAAATGCTAAGCACTGGTCACGCTTTTTAATTTATCAGTAGTGAGAATGGTTTACAAATTGCTTTGGAACAGGAGTTTTCAAAGCATAGTCAGTTAAACACTGGGGTGGGGTGTCTCTGAAACCCATTTTTTAATAAAATAAGTTAATTATTTTAATACTAGCTGGGTTCATGATTGCTTTATCTGAATATCAATAAATATTTTTGGTATTCCTACTTTAATTGCTAATACAGTGAATAATAATGAATATAACACAAAAATAGAGCATTAAAGGGGCTTAGAAAATGGCTCAATGCGTAAAAGTCCTTGCTGGGCAATCATGAAGACCTGAGTTCAAATCCTCAGAACCTGCATAAAATTGAGCACAGTTGTGTGTGTGCCTATCACGCCAGTGCTACCAGGGCTTTTTCAGAGACAGAGGATCACTTGAGCTTGCTGACCACCAACCTAGTTCCAGATTCCGTGAGAACCCTGTCTCAAGGGAATAAGGGAAAGTATGCTAAAGCAGGACACCCCACTTCCTTTGCTGGCCTCAGCATAGACACGCACTTGGGCAAATGCACCCCCACACGTACAAACAAATGTGCACATATTCCACATAACACATACACACACACACACACACACACACACACACACACACACACACAAATATTGAAACAAAACAGGGTGTTTGTTGTTATTTGTTTGCTTATTTTAGGAACATGAAAGGCCATTGAGAGCAGATTATTCCATAATGGAAATTCACCTCTGGTTCTGAGGACCCATGACAACTGGATCTACTTCAAAGGTTATAACATTCCATACTGTTGTTGCCTCCCTTTTGAGTTAATCCAGTTGGGCCTGTCAATCACCTGGCCAAGAGACCACTCCTCAGGAAGGCTGCCTTGCTAAGGAAACGGGAGGAATAACTATCCCCTTAATGAGATAATGTACTTTTCCTTCCCAAAAGCCCTGCCCTCAGTACAGTTGTTTACAGAGTTTCCATTGTGTAGCCCTGTGAAGTGTGCCCATTTTTCTGAGTCCTAACTTAGAAAAACTTAAGTTTCTCTTTTACTTTTCCTCCTTTCTATCTCTTACCTAAGCATGCTTTTCCTTAACACTTAGGCTTCTTCTCTCTTTCTCTCAAGCCCCTCCCTCATCTTTCACCAGAGGCTGCTTGCAAGGGGAGGGGGCGTGGCGCTCTCTCCCAACTTTTACAGCTTGCCTGCCCTGTTGTTTTTTCCCTTAAATGCTAATAAAACCGTTCTACTTGCTTTCTTCTGGGTCTGTTTTTAAATTATTTTATTAACAAGACTAAAAACACAAGAAGGAATTGCAATTTTCCCAGTAAAATATGAGACCTAATATGGGGGCTTCCCAAAGTTTCTAGTAACAATTTAATTGTGATCTTGCCTGTTGACAAGTCTTATTGTAACCATCTTAATATAATTTGAATGAAAATTACCTCGTTTTTTTCCTTCATAACAATGGTAATTTTTATGTAGATTTAAAGGAAATTTTGTCTTTGAGTTGAACATTAAAAACTTAGAAAGTTCTTTCTTCTAAGAAAATTAGAAGCAACCTGGTAAAACTGAGGAATCAGGATAAAAAATCAATAGAGTATGTTCCCATAAGAGAGGGAGCTGAAGAACAGTTTAATAAGCCTACGGTTTGCATCATCACACTGCCAACTCATTTCCACAGCTCAGGCTGATCTCTCTACCCGTAGTGTAGCCATCCCTAGTCAATCTTCCTCGCTATGCTTCCAACTCCTGGGTCCAGGAGAAGAAACATCTACTTGGCAGATACTAGTGACCCCATCCCAGGATGAGCAGCATCTCTTGCTTTCCTGGTTTTAGCAGGTGCTGATGAGAAACCTGCTGTTACTTTGATGTGTTTACCTTAAGTAATGTAATGTTTTTCCCTTCCAGCTTTTAATATAGTTTATTTCTTTTGAATTTTTGGCATTTTGTCTGTAATATGTGGCTGTGTAATTATTCTCCTGTTGTGTTCTGGGTTAGGGTTCTTAGATGCTTAGCTGTTCATTCATTTCTCTGGATTTGGGGACATTTTCGTCCTTATTTTGTGGAGTAGACTATTCATGCATTTGGGTTTTATTTTATCCCTTCAACCCCAGATACTCTTGGGTATGGTCTCTTGAAAGTATTCTGGGGTTTTTATACATTTGAACCATGCACATCAGTTTTTGTCCTCACATATATCTGAGTGTATTATTGTCCTCCATTCTTGAAATTTGTTACTCTGTTTTGACTTGTTTGCTTATTTCTTAGTAATGCTTTCCTTTTGCCCCTTTCCTGATTCATTTAATCTTTTACTTTCAGCATTTTTTCCTTCTTCAATCTCAGTTTCCTTGCTGTTTTTTGTTTTTGTCTTTCTGTCTTCTGTTTTTGTCTTTCCAGGATAATGGAAATACCCATCTTCCCAAACTCATAAGGCCTTGGATATCCGGATGTTTACAACAGAAAGGAAGAATCTATTGGTACCAATCTACACATGGTAAAATCTCACTGTCTAACATCTATCTCTCTATCAATCTAGAAAAGTTGTGGTTCCAATTCAATTATAAGCCAAGCTGGCTTTGGAGATGGAATTGGCTCACTCCTTCTCTAAACCCAAGCATATTGCTAAAAGAAAAGTTTGGGAGATTCTTCAGTCCCGTATCAGAAGAGCCCTCTGGTGTGAGACAGAAGGAAACCAATAAAAAGGGACCATTGTCTTCTAAATTCTAATTCTCTCCATGCTTACTCTTGATTTCTCAGAATTCTTTCTTACATGCTATGTCCTCTTTAAATCCAAACCTCCCATTTTTGATAACAAATAAGTTTTTCCAATAGCAATCTCAGAAGTCTCCAAAAGGAAGATGGGGCCCCAACAACAACAACTCTACCCAATCCAGAATGATGCCATGGTAATCATCATCATACTACACTTCTTGCCAGAATTTCAGATAATCTTACCCATTACTCTAAAACTTGCTGCAGAAGCTACAGTTAGTCTAACTGAGATTTAACTATCTGAGCTTTCTCACAGTACCCAACAGAGATAACATCACCCCCTAAACGGCAGGAAGCGATTCTAAGAAAACGACGCCCCTTCTCCCTTAGGTTTCATAATTCTCAGGGTTATGGATGACGGTTATAGGGTTGGGGGTGGAAGAAAATATTAGACTCAGTGTTGTAAAAAAAAAATGGGGGGAAGAAATGGAACGGATAGGTATAAGATATGATGGTAAATCATTGTATATACTAGTAAACAAATTTAGTAAAATAGCAACCTTAGATAATTTGCCCTGTAATTTGTACTGTTATAGATTCTTATATGTTGATACAAATGTAAACTATTTTTATACTCCTGTTTAAGATAATTTTTATATTGATACAAATACAGATCTATATTTTTTATAATGTACATATATTTCTACTCTTATTTGAAACATTTCTATATTGATACAAATGTAAATTTATATCTGTCATATTTTATATATGTTCTACTTCTGTTTAGGATATTCAGTATATTGATATATATTTAAGATTATTGTCATATTGCATATCGCACTATATATTTCTACCTCTGTTATAAATATCTTGTGTATTGTCACAATTTTGAAGTCATCGTTCTTCACCATACATTTGCTTATAGACTGTTTACCTGGTTTATGTGAAACCTTAGTCCTTAGGTTATTTTGGTAGATAAGACTTATAGATTTATAGTCGCCTATGCCTGTCATCTCTATAGTTACATTAGTTAGGTTATCCAGATTTACAGATACATAGGTCAGATGGACAGGTAATCTTCAAACACTTCATAGACCTAGAGAATATGGCATTTAAATAACTTAGAATTCTGTTGACATGAGACACAATTGCTCCTGGCTGCACCAATTGATCCCGAGAGAATGTTGGGCTTCTAAGACATTTCCATTTGGAAGTTTGTCTTTTTGGCACAAAATGGCCTACTGGGCAAAGAACTGCCCTTGCCTTGATGGCTGACAGTACAAATGCAATGCTGTCCTTTCTGGACAAGCAGGACACAGGGAAAGCTATCACTGTACTCTGCCAAGACAGGGTAAGATGGTCTCTCAGAAATCCTGCTTCTGAAAATGGTCTGTCAGATACTCTAGGCCTGTAGCCAATTTGAATGCACCAACAATGCTGAGAAACATTGGTGACTGTCCAGGCTGCCAGCTGTCTTGGTCTACTCTTGCAAGATTCCCAAAAGTTGCTTGCATCCATCTACCATTTCTCAGGTACCATTATGTTCCTTCTCAGGTCTTTGATGGAATTGAAAACTAGCAGTTATAGTTACAACTTAGTATAGAACATATTAAGTATTAGATTCAGGTTCTTTAGGATAGGACACCTTTGAATGATCTTTATAATATGCCATTTACCTATGCTCTATACTTCTTCTGGTATGTGTTTCTTGCTTGATATTGTTTGCATTGGTTGTAGTTCCATCTTATCTAGGTCATTATCCCTCATTATTCCTGGGCAATATTTGATAACCATTCCTTTGTATATAGTCTTGTATTAGTTTAGAACCTTCTTATTTAGACAAAAAGGGGGAGATGTAATGGGTAGCCATTCCAGCTTGGTTCTGGAAGTTCCAACCCCCATTGAGACTCTGGCAACTGTTATGACTAGGAGGCGGGGCAAGGGGAGGCTCCTGGAGACCTGAGAGCTGGATGGGCCAGCGCTCTCTCTGTGCGCTCTCTCTGTGCCGGGACGCTGAACTGTGCAGAGCTCCAGAGAACACTGCTGGACTGTGATACACCTTCCCCAGACCCTACGACCTACCTTTCACTTAATTTGTGAGTTACGCCATTAAATAAATATCCTTTTAACTACGTGGAGTGGCCAAAATAATTTCTCCAATAAATTCATGCTTGACATTTCTTTTTTGCATTTCTCTACCAAATTGCTGACCAATTCCTCCACTCTGTGTAGACTCTGAATTGATTCTGCTACTTTGTTTATTTGTGTCATCTATGTAGTCACTGATTCTTTTTAAATGTAGGATACCGAAATCCTTTTCTGACATCTCAGTTGTCTCATTTTGCTTGTTTCTGGCACTGAGGGGCTGTGAGCTTCTAGTGCTCTTCCATGGGTTTGTTTGAGCATTGTGTGTGTGTTTCTCTGTTGTTCTTTGCACGTGTGTATTTTTTCCCTCTACTTTTTATTTGCTCCTACTTTCCTGTTCTTTTTGTTTCTTTGTTTTCTGTTCTATAAGTCTTCCTGCCTCCACTAACTGAGGATGCTGGTGCTGTATCAAAGCAAACGATTCAACAGCAGCTACGAGCTTGACTTGGAGAAAAATACACTTTCCTAGTCACTTGTGTCTTCAACAAGTCTTGGAGGCTGCACTGCTGGAGTGTCGACTGGAAAAAATGTAGTCCATAAGTTTTTAAAGCTCATTGATTATAATAATTAATTATAAATAATTAATAATAAACTAAGTAAGAAAAGGAGAAAGAGGGATTAAAACATGAATGAGAAGCAGAGTATGGGTTAAAGGAGTAAGAACAGGTGGACAGAAAGAGAAATGAGTCATTAATAACCCTGACAGCAAAACAACTAAACAATTGAGCTATAGAAGTATAAATCATAAAAATAAAATAAAAACTAAAAATGAGAATAAAATTAAATGGAAGACCTTTAACTTCAGTCAGTGTTTTTTCTTCATTCGTATGTGTGATTGTTAGTTCAAATTGTAAACTTGATAAGATGCAGAATCTCCTAGAAAAAGAACCTCAGTGAAGGATTGTCTAGAGCAGAATGTCTTGTGTGCACATCTTGGGGAGTGGGGTGGATTATACTGAGTGCCTTACCTGGAGTTGAAAGACCCACTCTAACTGGGCAGCACTTTCTATAGTGATCTGGATGGAAGGGCATGGAAAACAGATTGAGTATTGTTTTGTGGTTGCTTGCCTTCACCCTCACTGGTAAATTCATCTGCCTTGTTGATGCCACTGATGAGCCCTTGACTGAGATCACAACCAGTTTCTTCACACTTCCAGTGTGGACTAAACAGGGGCAGCTCTCCCACTCTCCGGGAATCATCCAGGACCAACAGATCGAAGCTGCTGAGGTATCCAGTATCATGGACTGAACAACTAACATTCTCTCACCTCTCTAGTATGAGACACCATTGTTGGACAACTCTGACTGTATCATGTAAGTCATTCTAATAAATTCCCTTTTAATATGTATTCAATCTATTGGTTTATGTCCCCCTAGAGAACCCTGGCTAATGAGGGATGAATCTGGCTTCTCCTTCTCTGTCTTGTTTAGTAATCTCTGCAGGTGGGGTGATGGCCACTAAGTTAAATAATTCAAACACTTTGAGTAAGCATGCCCTTCATGCTGAGGGGGATTTGTACTCAGACCTTGGCTTTCTGTCTGAGACACTTCAGCCCTGTGTGCCACTTTGAACTTCATCTCTAATATTTGGGGCATCACTCTTAAGTCTCTGAGGGGTATAAAAGGCTTATCTGCTTACTCTTGCCTTTGTCACTGTTGGTCTCTTGTTCTTGTGCCTGTGAGCAAGATTGTACCATGTTTAGAAGTGGCACTTCTTTAATCCTTGGGTTGGTGTTTACGCAGGCAGAGGTGGAGGTGTGAGGATATCCTTTGGAGAGGAGGTCTTGAGACTATAAAAGGAACCATAAGAGGGAAAGAAGAGGTCTTAAGGGAGGCATCAGGAGGGAAGAAAAAGGCAGAGGATAATAGAACGCATGTAACCTAAAAGCAAAAGGGGATGTTAAGAGCGAGAAGTCAACCAAGAGAAATGTCTTGGGGACAGGTGGAAAGGGTCCAGAGGATAAGAACAAAGTATATACCAAAATGCCAGAACAAAAACTGTCACGTGGTATGTTAAGTTTAAATAAAGTTTCTAAAAGAAAACTTTGTTTAGATGGTTTCCATCTGAAAATATAATAAGTGTTTGGTTTATTTAAAATTTTCTTCTAATACTTGATTGTTGCTTGTTAATATAGCAGACATATAATTTTATCACATTAAATCAATACTCCTAACTGGTAGACTATTTCCTTTTTCACTGTTCAGGCAAGGGTATGTGTGGGAAAACTTAAAAGGAAAGACGATTAGAAGCACTTGGGTTTTCTCCATTAGTAAGAACAAAAATTTAACCTTTGGAAAATGCCACACAATGTCAGCAAAGGTTGTTTTCTTCTCCCAAGCAATTAATCTCATGTCAATGAATCATCTTTACTTTATAGGTTTTAATCACTCTGTGACATATTCTAAAAACCACTGCTTGACTATTTCTTAATATTCTATTTATTCAGTTTGTATTTACATTCAAAAGTGCAACTGGCTTGTGGTCTGATATTTAGCATCTATCTTTGTCAAGCTAAATTTCAGTATTATACTTCATTAAAAGCATTAGAAAGGTTTTTTTTTCTTTTTTGCTCTGGAAAAATAGATATATAAGTAAGAAAAGAAGCTTTCTTTATTTATAAATGTTCATGTAGAATGATGAAACATTATTCAAAAATTATCAAATGCTAGTTCCTTCTGTTCTCACAACCCTATGAGACAAGGACTATTTCTGCACTTACTTCATAGATGAAAAATGGAGGCACAGAGAAGTTAGGAGATTTGCCAAAGATAACACAGGTTGTAACTGGCAGAATTTGATAAGATTTGACTCCAGACGGTCTGGTCCCAGCAACTCTACACCAACATAACTTAAACCACAGGGCTTCTCTCATGCTTGGTTTTTATACCTTTCCAGTTTCTTTCATGATTTCTGGGATTTCCTTTGCAAATGAAGATTATTTAGTGTCAGATTTAATTGCTTTTTGTTTTATAAAACAGACAGTAAGTCGTGTGATAAAATTTAAAAATTAGTTCTTACTGTCAAAAATATTGACTGGCCTGAACTTGGGGACTAACTCTGTAATGTTAGCCCTAAAGAGACTGCGACAGGAGGAAGAGGAATTTGAAGCTAACTGGAACTACTGAAATAGCACTTCATGTTACTCACCTAAGGAAACTGTAGTAGTGAACCATCATAAAACTAGATCAGGCCTCTGCTGTCAGAGCAACGATGTTCAAATGGAGTAAGACAGGGAAGTCAAATAAACGAGTGGTGCATGTACTGTGAGAAAAGTGAAATGGAACAGAGACGCTACAGTACTGAGCACATAGACATCAACAGGCAGTGTTGGCAAACCCTGAGGAGGAGGATGGAGCCAGCACATGTGTAGATATCCTGGGAGACCACAACAGCATTGGGGATGTTCAGCAGGATTGTGCTGGGAGAATAAAAGAAACAGCAGAGGACAAAAGAGCCAGTGTGGCACCAAGGGACATGGTGAAGAATGTCATTAGGAGGCTCCTGGAGACCCAGTCATATGGGAACTTCATAGGTCATGGTAAGAACAACTTTATTTCACGAAAATGTGGCATAAAATGGAAGACATATTCGAAGACAGCACACTGACTGCTCATGAGACAGACTTCACGGTTCTGTCAGGCTAGACACAAGAAAAGTAGAGCTGGCATCAGAATCCTTGAGGAAATACTGGCTGTCATGCCCATGTCAGAGTGGAAATTCTGAGAAGTGCCTCAAGTCTGACAGAATCTAGAGGGTAGAGTCACTCAAAATTGAAGTTCCAACAGCTGGAAGAGCATAAGCGACATTTTCTAAGGTGGTGAAGGTCAGATGAGCATTGTGTGTGAAGAGACAGGGGAATCTGTGGCTGATATGTAAAATTAAATTAATTATAAAACAAAAATATTTATAAAAAAAGAAATCAATTCCCCATTCTTTATCACCATTGATTACCTATAGCTCTTCCTCTAAGGGTAGAACTATGTGGAATCTCCCCTGTCCATATTGACACGTCTACTGGCATGGTCATTATGCTCATGTTGTTCAGGCACTTATATTGTTGAGATTTTATGGGTGCATTCTCCCTGTCATTTCTGAGAAACACTGTGTAGCTGCATCCTGAGGCTCTGACCCTTATATTCCTCTTGTTCCCTCTTCCCCAATTTTCCCTAAGCCTTAGGCATAGGGGTTGCAGGTGTATCAACTGGCGTTGACATCCCGCAATCACTTACTCTCCATCTTGACCAGTTGTGGATCTTTGTAGTCGTCTTCTCCGTTACAAAAGGAAGCTTCTTTGCTGTGGGGTGAGAGCTACACTGATCTGTTGGCATAGGATAAATATTTAGAATATAGTTTTGAAATTATATCAGGTTAAGAAAACTGAACGTTGCGGGTTCTCTTTTAGTGACTATGATCTCTCGAGCCCTCTGCAGTTAGCTGGTTTACAGGAGCAGGCATAAGTTCCCTCCTATTGACAGACCTTCAGTCCCATGAGACAACTGTTGGTTAATTTTAAGATGAAAGTGTTGCTGCTCTAGCAATGTATCTTGCCAGTCCAGTCATTGTTGTGGTTTATAGGCCTTACATCTAGGCAGGACTGCCAAATGCTCCTTTCCCAAAGCATCATCTGATACTGCAGGAACCAGTCCTACACAGGCTTCCAGGTCAGTTCCAGATAAATTCCTCTAAGTCTCATGTCTTAAGTGTGTGGTAGCTTCAGCAATAGTGTCTTACCTTCAAATTCTGGAATGCAACCGAAGGCAATGGCCTCTACTGTTCATAAAACTTATTAAGTCAAATGTGTTGTGTTGCAATTTTGCATGTCAAAAGTTGACATTAGTCTCACTGTGCTAAAATGAAGGTGAATATGGTCTTCTTTTTGGATATTCTAGTGGGAAAAAAATCTGTTTCCTTGCCTTTCTCAACCTTTAAAAACTTATTAAACCATTTTTTTTCAATTTTAAAAATAATGCTTTTATTAATTATTTGAGAATTTCATACAAATGCAAAATACAGTGTATTTTGATCATAGTCATCCCCTCTCCCAACTCTTCTCAGATCTTTCCACTTCCCCACCCAACTTCTTGCCCCTGCCCCCCAACATGTTCCATTTGTGATGACCAACTACTCCTGGGTTTAAGGCCTGCCCTGGAGTGGAGTGTGATTGATATATCAAATGTCATACCATTAAAGAAAATGAATTTATCTCTCTAAAAAGCAATCAAATGCCAAGAGATCATCAAATAAGGGTGGGTGGGATCTCATGCCCACTTCCCTCCTCTAAGCTGGGATTTTATCTGGATTAAGCTTGTGTGGGATTTGTACATGCTTTCACAATCATTGTAAGTTTATATTTTCATCTTCCCTCTTTTGTCTGGAAACACTTTCTTTGAAGTCACCACCCTTTGCTCTTAAAGTCTTTCTGCACTGTCTTCCATAATGATCTCCCAGCCTTGAGGGGAGGGTGAGATAGAGATAGAGACAGAGGTTATTAAACCATTTTTAAATGCATGATCCCTTTCTCCATCTTCAAATCCAACCAAGAATGACCAAGTCCTTGTATTAGCTGCTCTGTTAAAACAGCAAGACCAAGGCAACTTAGAGAAGAAAGGGTTTATTGCTGCTTACTGTCCCAGACGGTTAGAGTCCATGGGATTGTAGATGCTATGGCAGTAAGCAGCAGCGTGAGTCAGGGGCAGTGAGCTAAGAGCTCACATTTTGAACTACAAGTGCAAAGCAAAGAGAAAGACAGAGACACAGAAACTGGAAACAGTGTGAGGTTTTGAAACACCAAAGCCCACCCCCAGTGACATATTGCCTCCAGTAAAAATGTATCTCTTAGACCTCCCCAGACATCCACCAACCGAGGACCAAGCATTCAAATGCCTGAGACTATGCAGGAAATTCATCCAACCACCTGGGCCTCCTCATTACATCACCCCTACTCTTCTGCTTCTCTCTTCTGCTTTTATTTTTAATTTTTTTTATTAAGAAACTTTTTATTCATTTTACATACCAATCACAGACCCCCCCTTCCCTCTTCCCACCCCCACCAGCATTCCCCCCAACCTACCCTCCATTTCCTACTTTGAAAAAGTAAGTCCTCCCATGGGGAGTCAGCAGAGCCTGGTACATTCAGTTGAGGAAGGTCCAAGCCCCCCCCCCCCCCGCATCAAGGATGTGCAAGGTGTAAGCTCATTTAAGGATGACACTGTCTTGCCAAGACAGTCAAGAAAGATATCTCAATTTTTAAGGTCAGCTAACTAGAAGCCTTAATTGTATCAACAAACTTAATGAAAAGTAAGACACGTAGTAATTTCAGAAATTAGAACATGGATGTTCTATGAGGAGCATTGCTCTGTCTCACACAGGTGTCTGATAAGTATACTTTAATATAGCAATTATACCTTTTCTTTAAAAAGAGATATATAAAGAATAAGATGGAAGAAGCAATTAGTCTTGCTGCTCTAAAACTAAAACAAATACCAGATGCCTAGTCATCATTTAAAATTCAAAAATTAGGGACTGGAGAGATGGCTCAGAGGTTAAGAGCACTGACTGCTCTTCCAGAGGTCCTGAGTTCAATTCCCAGCAACCACATGGTGGCTCACAACCATCTGTAATGAGATCTGGCGCCCTCTTCTGTATACATAATAAATAAATAAAATAAAAAAAAATTCAAAAATTAAATAATAAACTTCACTATGTCCTTACAAATTCATAGGCATGATGGTTCAACTGATTACAAATGTGTTGGTTATCAGATTGTGTGCTAATTTTTTATTCAGTTAAGCCTTTAAAATTGATAATTTTGAAAAAATTACTTTAAATCACCTAAATCATGACCTTAATATTCATAGTAATTCTATGTCATGCTTTGTTTGCAACAATGTACAATTAATAACAATCCACTGGAAAATAAATTAAAATAGTTTTATCCTTAGTGAACTATGTCTAACATTTGAGTATATACTTTGTCATTTCTGTGCATATATATATATGCATAAACATTGATTCATATACTCTTATGTGTGTTTAATGTGTGTTCAATTTTAAAGTCAATCACTGATGTTATAAGTACTAGTTCAGATCCCTGATATTCTCTGTATCACATTTAATCTACCACTGTATTCCATTGAATCTTAATGCAGTAATGTGAGTGTCATTGTTAGATACTTGAGTTTCCATTTCAACTCTAAATATCAGCAGAATGATCAAGCTTGTATTGGACTCATTGCATTACATAGTAGCACGTCCTGAGATGGAACCCCTGAGAGGAAAACAATTGAGAAAAATGATATTCCTATTGTCTAATATATTATTTCATAATATATATTATGCTTTGTATTTCGGGTATGAAATGAGCATCAGCTTTGTCTTCAAAACAAGTATTTCAAACAAATTAATGAGACCTTCAAGATCCATCACCAGAAACTTCTCATACAAAAATTTCAAATAAAGACATTGCATCCTTTGAATTTCCAAAATTTTCTACTGTAAAAATGACTAGTCTGTGAGGATTACCATTCATCTCAAGGGCAAACCTGGAGACCCCTTTTACCCTTTTGTCCACAAATGTAAAACATTATCAGATTCACAGTGGGAAGAAATATTTATCCTTTCCCCTCTGCTTCCATTATAAGTAATAAAAGATGAAATAAAGAATATAGTAGGTTATAAAATGGTACCTAGTCAGTAACTTCTGTGTAGATGTCCTGTGCCAACTCTTTGCTGTCTATGTTTGTTTCTATCTTTTTTTCTATCTTGAACCTCACAACACAACTACAAGTTAAGTAGTAAGGTCATTTCTGTTTTTCAGATGTGAAGCCCAGGGTTAGAAACTTGGTCTGCTCCATAAGAGGTACAGCTGGGAGTCAAAATCAGACCTATCTGGCATCAGGGTCCATTCTCCATTAAGAAAATTCTGTGCTTTCTTGACCTCTTCCGAGAACTATTGGCAGAATTAACCATAGCATCCATCCATCCATCCATCCATTCATTCATTTACTCAGGAGACTGCTTGGTGTCACTTAGCCAGATTCCTGCTAGTTATTTGTGAAGCTGTGGAAAGCACAGCAGAGCCACTGACCTCACAGAGGTTACAGCCTCTGAGAGATGGCAGTTATTTCACTGGCATGGTCTGCTGAGCTGTGTTTGTGGAATTACAGAGTACTACATAATTGTACTTTCTGCAATTCTGGTGTTGAACTCATCTGTATTGCCCTCATTACATGAACAAATAAATATCTGTGCATATGTCAATTGTCCTCTAAAGATTATGGCCTTCTTGATAGTATGCATCTTAATTCTTTTTGTGCACACATAGTAAATGAATAAAACATATTTGTGAACAATTATTTGATTATAACTACTTCCTCAGTAACTTTTGAGTCCCTCTTCTAATATTGTCAGTGATTAATTATTTTAAAGTAAACCTGTTAATTATGTGGTTATACTAATCAGCCTAATTTCTAGGAATTAAAAATAATACAGTCAATTCTCCCATTCAACAAATATTTTGCCTACTTATAAGACACACAAAAAATACTACTTTATGTAGTACAGGAAGGACAGAAAAAAATTAAAATTTGAGCTCACATTTAGGATTTTGTACCTAGTAGAAAATGAAAATTAAATTTATAGATGACCAATCAAGAACTTACAGTATGTGATGTGGTGTGTGTGTCCAAGCATGCATGTGCATGCATGTGTATGTGTTTAAGGATTTATGTATCCAACCTCAGAAAAGATGACTATGTTGGAAGGAATGGGAGAATGACTCATTCAGGATCTCCCTTTCAGTCCTTTTCAAGGAAGTGCTGGAGCATAGAGCGAAACTTTGTGTTACACAGAACCACAGATTACATCAAGTCTGCAGGTTCAATAAAGTGAGCACACAGGCATTCAGAAACTCTGACGGAAAGGCTGCAAAGGATGGTTGCATGGATCCCCAGGAGGAGAGGGCACTGGACCTGAGTAAGCAAAAGCCATAACTGATCTCTACTTATAGAATCACACTGAAAAGACCAGGGTGGCTTAGATGAAGACCTGGAGTGAAACAGGCAGAGAAAAGAAGATCCCAACAACATATCAATGGCACCAAGATAGGACGGGGTCTACTCAAAAGATGCCATGATTCACCCCATGCAGCACCTTGACAGTAGACTGGTAGCCCAGTGGCCATCCATGTGTATTTATCACCAAATGGTTAAAGATTTGATGTTTTTCTACTTCTCATTCTGTAAGTATCAAAATGAATGTTACCTATGGTAAGCTGAAAACCCATTTTCCAATGACCACATAAAGGCACAGGCTATTCTTTTATTTATAGCTTCTTTGTCTGCTCTATATTGACTTCTAAAGTTTTCTATAGGGCTTTCCTGTTACATTTTATTGGTTTGATACAGTGGCTTAGGAATTGAACTTCAATTTTAATAATTATGCTGTTTATCTAGACTAGACCCTATGCATTTATTCTACCAACTTGACCTGCTACCTATTCCAAATTTTCCATAGTGTTGGGAAAATGGTATGTAAGAAAATGTCTAATTGAATTGCATCCAAACTCAGAGTAAATGCAAAAAATTAATTTTTAGAGTAAGAAATTTTGAGTTTAAATTCTTGGTCTTACTTTTAGATTTTGTGTGGCCTGAGTACATTATTCATTTCTCTCAGGGATATTTTTTTCCATCCACAAAGACAGATTTTAAAATCTACCTACTTAGGAATCTATTTAAAAATATAAAACAAAATACAAGCTACCCCCTATACTTCCTATGAAGTATATAACTACCCATACAATATAGGTTAGCACATTGTATGTCCTCAATGAGTAGCATCTATTATTAGTGGGAAGCAATTCAAGTCTTACTGGTTCTTAAGATGAATGCAAAGATTGTAGCCTTCTAGGGTATAGTATCCAGGTTCACTCCTCTAGACTAAGATTTCAGAAAATGAAAGAGCAAATACATACTGGCCTAAAGGAAGGAAGTGAATTCTTGATGAATGACTACTACAACTAGGAAATTTATTCCACAGAGGTAATAAAAGCAAGAGGTTTCTTAAAAAGAATAATCAGATCTGGTTTGCATTTCATCAGACTGTGTTATAGAGCAAATCTGTTTTACTGTTTCATTTACGTGACATATGGTGTGACAAGTTATTGAGCTGATAAATTGTTTTCCGTGATTTAATCACAGTGCAATCATTGTACTGTATTTCTGCTCTCCTAATTCCAAACAGATCCCAGCCTTTGTCCAGCTGCTTTCCTGTGTGTGCCCTGCCTGTCAGCCACAGCAACAGGGTTGTCCTCTTCAAACTGTCAGTGTTAGACTTTCGGAGGCAACAGCATGCTTATGTCACAAGGCACATCTGTCACTCCGTGGTTTGTGTTTCTCTTCAGGTTAACAATATCTGATGCAGGCACCAGGTCTCCTTCCTGTAAAAGCAAGGAGTCAGAAGGCTGGCCTAGAAAGAGGTGCTTCGAAGATCAAAACAGGGCAGTGACAGTGACATGTGGGGTCAGGAATCGGGAATGACAGTGTCAGATCTCTCTTAAACATGGAAACCATGGTGACTGCGTAGCACAAAGGGAACATGGGGTATCACCAGTCCTGACAGAAGGTCAGAGTTTGCAAGGTAGCCTCATACACTGGAAGGTTTATACATACACACACATAGACACACACACGAGTTGTTTACAGCATGTCCATAAAAGAAAAACAGTTAAGATGTAAATTCTCAGAATTCAGAGATGTGAGCTCAGCTATATGACTTTCAGGTTAAACTTTGAAGAAAACATCTGCTCTGGTTACTCTGGGTATTAAAAATTCTTAGAACTGGTAAGGCAGGAGTTAAGAAGTTAAATTCAGATTTGGTAGGTTAGTGAGTAAGTAGATACTTTTATTTAGAGTCTTCAACAATCATCATTATCTACAGGACTTAACAAGTTAATACCACCTAGAATTTTTTTACTCATATATACCAGGTGGTCTAATTTAATTCTCACTGAAAATATGGTAGAATTTTTCACTAGTTAGCTACCCCTATGATACACCATCTCATTTTGTTCTCATAATGCTAGGAGACGAGTATAATCATCCACTGAAGGCCCTCAGAGATGCTGACAGTGCATACATACGTCTGTGAAGCTAGTGGATGGTGGAGGGAGATTCAAGCCCCTGTCTGCTTCCAGATGCCTCTTAACCTGTGGCTCTCAAGGCTCTCCCTTAGCATTTAACCTCATTAATATGGAGGATTGGGGGAACTCTCTAACCTACTTAAGCTCAATTCTCCCAGCCCTCATTTGTATGAATATAATTATCATTCTAGATACTGAATGGGTTTGTTGTGAAGTTACATGTGGTAAAACACAAAATTCTGTAGACTACTGACTGGCATATAAGATTTAGGTTGAAACAATCCAGAGTATATTTCTTGGATTGTTTGTTTATTTGGTTGATTGGGTGGAGAGGTGGATGGGAGGTTTTGTAGGAGAGGTGGTGTTAATTAAGGATTTCAACCCAAAATGACAGAATATAACTTTATACCTTGTCATCAGGATTGGAATAGTGTGTAGTCCAGTTTTAATTATTTTAACCCAGTGTTTTCTGTTTGTCTTACTGCCTCTTTTTCCCATCCAACTCCAGGTCTTTAGATTATTCAGAGACTGTTTGTTCATTTGTTCTTTTCTGGTGGCTACCATCCAGGCAACATTCATAAGAGGAAAAACTGAAGTTAAGAACTCACAACCTACTCTAGCCAGGGGGTTACTCATGCGTAACAAAATGCATGGGAAATTTAATCTCTGATTAAAAAAAATCACAGGATTTATTAATGGAAACATTTTCAAACCAAACAGCTAAGTATAAAATCAGATGAAAAATCATTGCCTTACTTCTCTCTGTTAGTTTTTTCCCTAAGTACAAACATGTTCTTCCTGTGGCTCAGCAAACATTTCCTTATCTGGGAATTATGGGGCCAGTGGTATAGATAACCTAATAAGGAACGCACTTAGACAAGTCTTGAAAAGTTCCCCTGTCAGGATCGTTTCCGTTGTGACCAGGAGCACTGGGAATGGGCAGTCCATTGTAAAGTGAGATCTTATTACAATTGTATTATGGAAAAGCCTATCTGGCTTAGTAAACTAGAATGATGTGATCTTCCTGATAATTTCCTGCTTGTCACTTGAATATATTTTACCAACAATCTGATAAACTCGGCCACAATTTTTAAAAAGTTATTAGACTGCAGTTTGTGCAATAGCAAAAGTTTACTTTAAAATGTAGTTACTGAACTATTGCTTTCTACCATAACAATATATACAAGCAAACTAAAATCAACAGTCTTTTATTAAACTCTACCAAACTATGTTAATATTGTATTTACATCCACTCTTCTTTCATTAAATATTGAATTACAATCCCCACTTGAATTATAACTGCTTTACTCTTAGAAAGAAAAAAATGTGCTATTTTCTCTTTGAAAACTGAAAAAAGAAAATAAAATTTATGAGGTGATTGTAAAATGAAGCAAAAAGGATAATTCATGGGGTAACACTAGTATTGAACTTGATGCATAACCTTGTGCTATGAAGTCCACAGTGAATAGTAACAGTGAGTCACAGATTCTCATTGCCTTTCTAGTGACAAAAGCAAGAGACACATACTAGTGTTTTATATATCTTTTTAATCTCATTTAATATCCTGCTGGAATATCTGCAAGGATGTACTGGGTGTTTTGAGATTTTGATTAAAATCTCCTAAAGAAAATACAAAATCAAGTTTCAGTATATTAAAGCCCAGAATTTATTTAAGAGAAGTACATTTTTGTATTTGATATTGAAAACTAAGCACAATTTCTCCTGTAAATCATTGTAAAATGTCTCATTAACTTCAACAGTGATTTTCGGTCACTGTGGTGCATTGGCAAACAATTACAATGAATCAATCAAGTAATCATTATAATGATGTTATATACAAAAATAAGAGGGCTCTAGGAG
Source organism: Peromyscus leucopus (assembly GCF_004664715.2). NCBI lineage: Eukaryota > Metazoa > Chordata > Mammalia > Rodentia > Cricetidae > Peromyscus > Peromyscus leucopus. The sequence continues at coordinate 24,285,050 of NC_051063.1, read as the reverse complement.
CAGAGCAGTTTAGGCAACCTAAACCTAAAGACTCACAGAAGTCAGTGGTCAATTAATAATTAGGCCATTCTTGAAAAATCAGTGAGTTTCCTAGCAGAACTTAATAGCATTCCAAATAAAGAGGAAAAATAAATGCTAACATGCACGGATAAAGAGGCAAATGTTCATAATTCTAAGTTCAGCCTTGAGTTGCACAGATTTTGAACTCTCAAGAAGTAGATGTAGGAACATTCTCTATCAGTTCAGGAACAGCTTAACCTCCATAGTGAGTTTTAGGTCATCCAGGACATCAAACAAGACCATTTTTCAAAAAGTGCAATAACTGAAGTTGAGTGAGTGAACAGAAGGGCTGATGATAAAGATCTTAGGATGTCATGCAGAAAGAAAACATTCAGAATCTGAAACCACTGGGAAAATGGTAGACTTGTAAATTAGAAAGAAAAGGTTGAGGGAAGATAGCACTCTAAAAATGAATACAATAGCCAAGGTAAGAGAAGTATGTGGAACCTGGACAGTGATGTAATAGGTCAAGGAAAACAAGAATAGATCTGGGAGATGTAGATGCTCATGCATTGCTTGACTGAGACATTGCAGCGTGTAATGAACACATGGAGTATTTTTGTCTTTCTCAGTTTCTAATTATAGACTATTTTCCCCTGGGAAGCAGATTTTCTTTATGTGATTTTGTTTTACAGACTTACAAGGAGGGGATTTTGCCTGGTTTTCTTGTTGCTGTTGCTTTGAGACAAATTCTCATGCAGTAAAGTTGGCCTTGAACTCACCCTGTAACAGACACTGGTATGAAACTCTTAATCCCCCTACCTCCACTTCCCCAGTGCTGGGTTACAGGTGTGTAAGTGCCACCATGCCTAGGGCTTGCTTGTTTTTCTTAATCCTTCCTGTTTCTTCTCCACCTGCTTTTTTCTTCAAGGCCATCTGTCAGTGACAGTCTGGGGGAAAGGTGACATTTGCTACCTTGAGTGACTAACAAGTGTGCAGGTCTATTACCCTCATCTCTTGGCCGTTAACTCTCAGGGCAAGATACCTGGCTGTTTTATCCCTACATTTTTGGGTCTTTTAGGAGTTCAGTTGTCTATATCTGGAAGTTGTAATAGAACAGTCCCTTCCAGTCTTGGGACATGAAAGAGTTGAATGTGGCTAGCTGTTCCTTCTTCCCCTACAGCCTACCTTTCCTCCCTGTTTTAACCCAGGAGAGCTTTTTACCTCACTCACAGTCTTTTCCTGAGGACCCTTTTAAGTACTTCCTACCAAGAGCCCTAACAGATGGTGGCAATGGAGCCCAAAATATGACCTAAGCCTCAGTCTATAGTATTATTCAGGAGAATTTAAATATTCAGATCTTAGCATTGAAGAAAAACTGCCTCTCATTCTCTGTTTCATCTGCTCTCACCATTCTGGATCCTTTATTTACACTTTAATGACTTTTAATCGGATGGTTCATCAACTTTTAGGGCAGTTTCCATCACAAGCTGCAACTTAAATGGAGTATGTATTGAGAGAACTCTTGTAGGAGAGGAGCAAAAAGGTTGGATTGTATGTGGTATTAAGGAATGCATGGCCAGGCAGTGGTGGTGCACCCCTTTAATCCCAGCATTTGGGAGGCAGAGCCAGGTGGATCTCTGTGAGTTCGAGGCCAGCCTGAGCTACCAAGTGAGTTCCAGGAAAGGCGCAAAGCTACACAGAGAAACTCTGTCTCGAAAAACCAAAAAAAAAGAAAAAGAAGAAGAAAAAGAAAGAAAGGAAGGAAGGAAGGAAGGAAGGAAGGAAGAAAGAAAGAAAGAAAGAAAGAAAGAAAGAAAGAAAGAAAGAAAGAGAGAGAGAGAGAGAGAGAGAGAGAGAGAGAGAGAGAAAGAAAGAAAGAAAGGAAGAAAGAAAGAAAAGAAAAGAAAAGAAAAAAGAAATGCATGGCAGCATTGCTCCTCTTCAAACTCTGAGTTTCAAGCTGTTTACCCTCTCCCCTCAATTCATATGTTGAGGTCATAGTCCACGGTGTGATAGTATTGGGGAGGTAATTAGGTCTTGTGGAGGGGCCCTCATGGATGACCTAAAGTCTTATAAAAGGGACTGAAGCATCATCTAATACTCTTTGGGTCCCCCAAGAATAGTAGGAAATTTCTGTCATTATATGCCAGCTAGTCTATAGCACTTTGCCAAGATAACCTCAGCTTTGATACCCTGCACATCTCTAAAACATAACTCTTAGTCTTTGTCCTGTTTTCTTTACCTTTGGCTTATGAAGACCATCAAGTGATGTGTCATGGACTTGGGAAAACCAAAGCTCCAAGCTAAAGACAATATATGTTTTCATGGAATGCCTTGCTCTATTGATGACTTCCAGGAAATGGAGAAGACTGCAATCACTGTATCACACCATTCCATTTCATGGCTTTTGGAAAAATAGTGTTGAGGTGAAGAATTATCCAAGAACACTACAGATTTTGCTCCGAGACACTGAGTGAGGGGTAGTAACACCAGAGACAGGGATTGGCCATTTAGGTCAAGGCAGGGGAGGGTTCTCCTGAGGACTTGCTCTTTTCCTGGCAGATGGCTGCCTTCTCTGTCACCACAGAGCCATCTCTCTCCGTGTGTGAGTTCTTGTGTCCTTCCTTAGTGTATCCCAGACCCTTCTCATCTACAATCCCAAGACTACAATCTGTAAGACTCCAATCCCAATTGGTAGCCCCATTTTAATTTAACAACCTTAAAAATCTTACTTCCCAAAAAGGTTATCTTCATAAGCACTGGGAATTTGGACTTCAACTATGAATTATAAGGGGCCCAAAACACTTCATAATAGAATATTTCTCTGTGGCAATTCAAAGTACATTAGAGTTGGAATATGTATTTCTAACTCCTCACCAGAAAACCAGTCAACAATGATCAATTCCAGTCACCACCAAGAGCCTGAACGTGCACTTCGCTGACAGAACATTCCAGTCTCTTCTTATATTGCTCAAAGTACAGTGAAAAATTTACTACATCCTTGGTGCCCTCATCCTTTGGATTTAGCTTCCACTCTTCTACTTGTAGAGCTCTACTTCGGCACCCTGGACCACTCCATCAGGCCTCACTTGTTTAGTGTTTGTGTGTCTGTGGCTGTCAGCCATCAATGCCCTTTCTCCTACTTCCTCTGAGCTATCTTCATTTATACATGACTTGCTCATGGGAACTCCCTTCGGGCTATGCAGCTTGCGGTCCTCCACCCTGGTTTTACCTTTCTATTTCCCTTCGACATTTGTCACTAGTCTATTTTGTTTTTATTTACCATGATGTCTCCTCTCCCACAAGTCCACCTACTAGATTCTGTCGGCTGTGTTGATTGATGTATCTTCCTCATGAGAAGTTGTAGACACCCAATGAACAGTTTGACCAAAATGAATAAAAGAATAATGAAGTTAGATGCGGATTCATTTTCTTTCAACTTCTCTTGTTCTCCTGATGAAAGGCCCAAGGCTGAGAGGCCGAAGTGGTCAAAGGGAAAGGTCTCGGGGAGAGAAACAATTAGGCTACACTGCCTGTTAATGATTGATCTTGGAACTAAGATCCAACTAAGCCTCGGGCTAACTCAGTGAAACTGAAAGTAACTGCCATCTTTAAAGATCGATGGATTGAAGTGGGTTAAATATTTAGTGATCAGAGTGCTCAGTACATTGTAATTCTTAATAAACCCAAGCATGAGCTCTGAGCTGAAACTTAGAATTGATTAACCAGGTCTACTCTAGGGAGGGTGCAAGTGGGAACAGTCAGGAAAGCCTGTTGATGCTCTAATGCCTGAAAATAGAGAGCCTAGCCTTGCAATATCAGGATCAAATCATGTTTTTTCTGTTTTCTCTTTCATAGTATAGAGATCATCATTGGAAACAGTCTAATTTGTGTAGCTTTATTTATCTTTGAAGCTGAAAAACAAGGAAAAATTGAGAGGGTTTTTTTTCTATCATTAATTTCTGTGATTTTTTTAGTTGTATTTATTATTTTATTGTTTCACTGTCCTTAGTTTATTCAGATTTCCAAAAATTCTTAAAGGATTGTATGAGTTGAAAGGGATAATTAAATTATGCTGCTGGAACCAGGTTTTACAAGCAATGGGAGTAAAATCCAAACTGAGACTTACCCTAAAATACAGGTAATTATTAAAGGACTGGAAACAGATGTGATATGTAAAAGGAATAAATAACACTGGCAAAAGAACATGAATAGGTGAGTTGGGGTAACTTGGCCACAAGATTATGTCTTCCGTTAACACTGGGTCTTCTTTTTACAAATGATGGATTCAATCCTGGTGACATTGGACTTTGGTAACTGAGAAGGTACCATGTTGGTTAATGCTCCCCTGGTAACAACAACAATGGAGTAAGAGGTTTTCTATGAAGATTCCTCATGGCTTATATTGATCGGTATTGGTGAGGCTATATCTGAATTTATTACCCAACAAACTACCACAGAAAATTTTGAAGGACCAAAAACTCACCCAAGATCCTCCATCTCTGGGAAATACCTACAGAATGACCATTCTTCTAAAGCCTTTATATTTCCCGAGGGACTTCTTCCTCTTGCTTCTTCCTGAATGAGGAAGTGCTTATAATCTCACCTCTTAAATTACATTTTAAGGCCTCACAAACCACAGTAAAGGAAGGAACGGAGTCAGCACTAATTTCATAAGCTATCTATAAGGGAATTAACTGCAACCTTTTTAGAAAGAAGTTGTAAAAGAGTCCTATAAATTGTGGAGGAGGAATAACTTTTTTCTCAAAAGGGGAGAAAATGGCAAAAAAAAAATGTTAAAATGGCATTGATTAAACTTGACTGAGATCTTTTATAAAATTAAACCAAGCAAAGGTAATAAACATCATTCTGAAAAAAAATTAGTGTGTCCAACAAAAAAATTACAAATATATATACATATATATGTACATATATTCTGTACAAATACCTTTAAGTTAGGATCCAAGAGACAGTGTTTTAAATTGAATTATTTTTCAAAATAATCCATTTTTATTAATGACATGTATTCATTATGCATGGTGATATGTTTCACAAAGATACATACCCAACTATATCCTGTACTTTTAGCACATTCATCTCTCCTCCCTCTCCCTCCTCCTCACTAGTGCTCCTTCCCCAGTCTCATTTCCAAATTTATTTTACGTGTGTGTAAATATGTGTGTGTGTGTGTGTGTGTGTGTGTGTAATCTAGGATCCACATTTAAGAGAAAACATGATATTTGTCCTTCTAAGTCTGACTTACTTAACTTAATATGGTAAGCTTCAGTTGTATCCATTGTCCTAGGAGTGATAATATCTTACCTTTAATGGTTAAATAAAAATACATTGTGCATACACACGTTTCTTTATCCATTCATCTGTTGATGGACAGCTAGGCTTGTACCCTAATTTGCCTATTACAAATAGTGCTACAATCAACCTAGTTGTATGGCTATCTTTGTCATACAAAGACTTGGATTTCTTTGAGAATGTAAGGAGCTACAGCTGGATTGTGTGGTAGGCCTATTTGGAGGTTTTCTGAGAAAGCTGTGTACTGATTTCCATAGTTTCTAAATGAATTAAATTCCCATCAGCAGTGTAGAAGACTTCTCATCTCTCCACATCCTCCTCAACATTTGTTGTCATTTTGCTTCCTAATGACAGTCATTCTGACTGAGGGAAAATGGAAACACATTTCCCTTCATTCATGTGGAATAGATCTCTCTATTTCTTCTCATTTTTGTCTGAAGTCTTCTCTATCAGAATGCTATGTCAACTTGTTTTCAGCTTCCATTCACTTGATAAATTGTTTTCTGTCCTTTGACTCTCTGTCTGTGAGTGTTTTTCAAAGAGAGATTTTAGATCTAGTTTCCTGATTCAGTCAGGCAGTCTGTGTCTGTTGGTAAGGTGAGGCCATGTGCCATTATCATTATCATGATTATTGTTTTTATTATTAAGAGATTATACTAACTCCCATGATTTTTATTTATAACTTCTATGGATGGTTAGATTACTGTTTGTCCTTTACCTTCCCCCCTATTATCATTAGGCATTTGCTGGTTGACTAGTTGGATATAATAGAGTCCTTTCTAGTTCTCCTTTGTTTAGATATTTCTCTTAGGAATTTTATTCTCTCTTGTTTTCTTCTTATTGAGACTCTCTTTTTCAAGAGTATTATATCATCAGAAGATTCTTTGCCAATTTCAAAATGCAGAATCACTAGCTTATCAATCTTGTTTAGCAGTCATTTACTACAGGACTTGAAATGTATCATGTGTCTTTTAGGATTGCCTGTGAGATAGCTGATACTATTCTGATGTGTTCTCTGTTGTAAGCAAGTTGACACTTTTCCCTTTTGGTGTTTAATATTATTTGTTTACTTTATACTTTTGACATATTGACTATAATAAAGCCTACAGAGGTTCTTCTCCATCATATCTACTTAGGGTTCTAAATGCCTCTTGTTTGAATGTTCCTTACCAAGATTTGGAGATTTTTATGCAGCAATTTCATTAACTAGTTTTTCTTTAGTTCTTAATTCAGCTTCTTATATCTCATGGATTCTTAGATTTGAATTCTTGTTCATAGTCCAAAGTTCTTGAACATTGTTGTCATGCTTATTTATTTCTTTTTGTGGGGTAGAGGGTCTCACTGTTATTTTGGTTGTCCTTGAACTCACTCTGTAGACTAGGCTGGCCTCTAACTCACAGAGTTCTGCCTGCCTCTGCCTCCTGAGTGCTGGAATTAATATTTCTTTTCCTTCTTAATATATGAATGGACATGGGAATCTGTGGCGTGTTGAATAAATACTGGAGTTTTTTTTTACCCTCCTTCAATCTTGATATTTTTTATGCTTGGTTGATTCTACTGGTGATGCTTTCATGTACAGTTCATATTTGATTCATTGAAGTTTTCATTTCCAACATTTCTGATTCTTTTTTCAAAATCCCAAACGTTGCTGACATTTTTTAACCAATTTTCTCATCAACTTTGATACCTTTTTCTTGTATGTTCCCAACATTCCTCTTCACAGATTGACTCAATATGCTTTTCTTTTAAATCTTCTTTCAGTTGATTGATCATTTTTACTAGTAAATTTTTGAAATCTTCATCTGACATTTGCAATAATACCATATATTAAAGGATAGATGTTTGAGTAGCTTCTTCCTGGCTCCTCAAAAATTAGAAACTGGCAGTTATATATACATATATCATGTGGACCCTGTGTTCTTGACTTTCCTATGGCTTAGGCTGTTGCTTAGTCTACGTTGGACAGGTGCCTCCTGGCTACCAGAGCTGTCTTCTCCATCTTGGTAGCTTTCCTTCTTTGATTATTATTGCCCTCTGATGGCCATGCTTAGTTATGCAGTCTTTGAGGCTAGAATGCTGTCTCGCACTCTTCTACCTGAGGTGACCAACTTTCTAAGTGGACAGTGTCTCCCACATACCCTGGAAGTGTGAGGGATACCCACAACATTGTACCCACACAGCTAAAGAATCTGTCTTCATAATCTCAAGACTCCTGAGCCTTAATCATCCTGCTGGAGAGAAGCCCCTCTTGCTATCAAGTATGCCCTAGAACTTAACATTTGACAGCCTCTATGGCAGTGAATGCCAAAAGACTCTAGAGGTTGACCCATCTGTTTGTTTGATGCTCAAAGCTATTGAACCCCAGGATTATTTTCACTGGAAGAAGGTCTGACTATTTTCACTTTTCCATCTGAGTTGAGCCTCCAGATGCTGTCAATATTTTGCCCTCTTGATCTCCAACTCCTTCTGGTCCTTTCTTCGTTCTCAGGCTGCCGTGAGCCTAACTGGTGCTCCATAATCTGTGGTTGATTCCTATGGCTGAGAGGTCAGTGGTGAAGAGAAATGCAGTTTTTGCCCCTCTATATAAATAGGAGGGTGTAGCCAGGGGTTATACTGACAGACTCCATACTGTTAAAAACCGATCTGCTACCTAGGAGAATGCAGAACAAAAATCAACCACAGATTAGGAAGCACCAGTTTGGTTCATGGCAGCCTGAGAATGATTTGTGATGTTTGGTTATTCACAGTGCCTTACATTTTTATACTTTTGTTTATGCAAGCCATAAAATTTGTCATAAATGTGTTAAATTTTTTATTATTACTTTAAGACTTCTTTACCTTTTCTTACTTTCCAATCTTTTGTAGAATTGTTTTTTGCTCTAGATCACAGCTCCTGACATTCTCCTTTCTTCTAATCTCTCTTATAAAAACTGAACACAATTCAGGTGTGGCAGCATATGTCCTTAATCCCAGCACTAAGGAAGCTGAGGTAGAGGGATCATGAGTTGGAGGCTGGACTACATATCAAGACCCTTACCTCAAGAGTAGACAATAACCAAAACCTAAATCCATGAGTTAGTTTAATGAATTATTAAATTCTCTCACAAAACTCTTAACAAAAGGTATAGTTTTGTAAATGTAACTTGATAATGGTTAATAAAACTAAACAGAATTTTTTAAAATATTTTGTCTTCTCAGATTTCACTAGACATTCTATTTTTCCCCTTTTTAGTTTGTTTGTTGAGAATTTCATACAGTATATTCTTATCATATTTTTTCTGTTTTCCATTTGCTCCCAGATCATCTACCTCCCTCTCCACCCAAATTCATGCTCTTTCTCTCTCTGAAAAAAAAAAAAGAAAAGAAAAAAGGCACTAAGGAACCTGGAGTCAGAAGTATGTTGACCACAGAACAGGGAGCCTGCCTTGGAATGTGGTTGATATACCAAGTATTACTCCATTGAAGAAAACGGATTTTCCCTCAGGAAAAGCTATCATTTGTAAATAGCTTTTTGGCCCAATTCTCTTCTTTTCTGCTAGGATTTTTGTCTAGCTTGAGATGATGGCTATCTTGTGCATGTTGTCACAATGCCTGTAAGTTCAATATGTGCATCTGCCCTGATGTATCTGAAAAAAAGATGCTAGTTCCTGTAGCTAGAGTTTTCTGGCCTTGCCCACAGTCAGGACAAATCTTTGTCACCCGCCAGTCCCATAGCTGCTCAGACCCAACCAAGTAAACACAGAGACTTATATTGCTTACAAACTGTATGGCCGTGGCAGGCTTCTTGCTAACTGTTCTTATAGCTTAAATTAATCCATTTCCATAAATCTATACCTTGCCACGTGGCTGGTGGCTTACCGGCGACTTCACATGCTGCTGGTCATGGCAGCAGCGGCTAGCAGTGTTTCCCTGCCTCAGCCTTCTGCTTCCCAGAATTCTCCTCTCTCCTTGTCCCACCTACTTCCTGCCTGGCCACTGGCCAATCAGTGTTTTATTTATTGACCAATCAGAGCAATTTGACATACAGACCATCCCACAGCACTTCCCCTTTTCTTTTTTAAAAAGGAAGGTTTTAACTTTTATACATCTCCAAAGCCAGCTTGGTATATTTGGGAATTTGGGCGTAGCTTCTCTTACTACTTCCTGCTGGAGGGGGGCGCTGTATCTATGGGGACACAAAGAAAATTTTAGGATCATGGAGTAGTCTGTGAGACTGTATTGTCTGAGCCAGTTGCCTTGAAACGATTCTGGATGTTGGATCATCTGGACCATGGTGTCATCGGAGACCTTTCAGGTGGTCTTGGCTGGTCAAACCTGATGTATCTTAATCTGGAACAAATCCATAGCCTCTAGCTTTCTGTGGAAACAAAAGCAGAGGCTCCTTTCCAAAGCAACATATCCTTACATCCAAATTTTGAAGTCAAGGTACCTTTAAAATATACATTTTGGCATAAATCAACAGCTTTTGCAATCAAATGTTTTTCTTCAGTTACGAATATCAAAGAGAACATAATCCAGATTCTCTGTGTGGTAGCCATCTTTATGTGGCTTATTTTTTATATTACCTTGAGCCTATTGCTTTAAACTGCAGCCTTCTTAGCACTGTGGCTGCTGGCTCCGCCCACTTCAGCTTCCCAACATGGCGGTGGTACGTTTTCCGCCAGCTCTGGAGCCATCAACTCTCAGAAATAGTGGGTCTATGCTTCTTATCAAAGCAGCGTGTAGCCCAGAAACCTGTTTTTGTTTTGTACTAGCAAAGGCTAAATCCACCACGCAGCTTAATGTGCCACTTGCAGAGGCCTCATTCCCGCCATACTGCAGGTTGAGCTCGCACACTAGGAGCCCGCCAGTAGCTCAAACCGGCAGCTGCCGCTCATTTGAGAGAGACAATTAGGAACTGTTTTTTAGCTCTGTTTTTAGAATCTTTTTTCTCAGGTTTTAGGTGGAAATTCTTGCCAATACATTGGGCGCCATTTGTAGCTTGAGTTTTCCTGCCTTGCCCACAGTCAGGACAAATCTTTGTCACCCTCCAGTCCCACAGCCGCTCAGACCCAACCAAGTAAACACAGAGACTTATATTGCTTACAAACTGTATGGCCGTGGCAGGCTTCTTGCTAACTGTTCTTATAGCTTAAATTAATCCATTTCCATAAATCTATACCTTGCCACGTGGCTGGTGGCTTACCGGCGACTTCACATGCTGCTGGTCATGGCGGCAGCAGCTGGCAGTGTTTCCCTGCCTCAGTCTTCCGCTTCCCAGAATTCTCCTCTCTCCTTGTCCCACCTACTTCCTGCCTGGCCACTGGCCAATCAGTGTTTTATTTATTGACCAATCAGAGCAATTTGACATACAGACCATCCCATAGCAAGTTCCTTCATATCGTCTACCACATCTGACTCTGACAGACTACCTGTCCTACATAGATCCCTGAGCCTTGAGGAGAAGGGTATAACAAAGATATCCAGTATAGTGCTGAGCATTCCAAGGTCTTTCACTCACTTCATGTTGTCCATTTGTGGGTCTCTGTGTTATTATCTGTTGTAAGAAACTTCTCTGCTGAGAGTTGAGTAATGCACTGCTCTGTGGGTATAGCAATATGTCATTAGGAGTTATTTTGTTGCTATACGAATTTGGTAGAATAATATTATTAGGTTTCCCCTGAGACTGTGACCCAGTCTCAGGTTCTTGCCCTCATTAACAAAATCGGGTATAAATTAAATCTGATGGAGTAGGCCTTAAGTCCAATCCAAAAATGGTTAGTTTCTCCACTACCATTCATGCCTCTGTTGCACAATTCCCAGGGTTTGGAGCTGGGTGAGACTGATGATCTCTTTTATCCCTGGGTAGCCTATGTAGCAGGTTCTAACACAAAGAACACTAGCCAGTAGGGGTGAAGCTTCCAGTTGAGGACCAGCCATGTTCCTCCAGGTTCTGTGCCATAAATATGTGGTGTCTTCAGCAATAGAGTCTTACTGTCAAGTTGTAGAGAATAACCAATAGCATTGGTGTAATATTTAAGGGATCTATGGGAAACTAGGCCAATGACTCTAAAGATGTAGCACATTCCTGGTACTGGAGGTTTTATTTGGTAGCATATAATGTCTACCCGGAGTGTTGACTCCCCCCATACATGGAGACTCCATTTAAATTCTTTTATATATTTCAGGAAACTTTTGTAGTAGTAGGTTTTCACATGGCCTTTCAGAAGGCCTTTAGTGTTAGTTACTGCTTCCATATTACCTCCTCTTCTCTGCCATCCCATCCCCTACCCTCTTTAATCTTCCTGTTCTAGTTTTCTCTTAATCTCTTAATAATAATATATTCTATATCCTCTTCCTTGGAAGATCTCCTACCCCTTCCTGGCCACCTACTAGCTACCTAACCTCCAGGGTATTCTAAATAAAACAGAAATATCTGAAGCTTAAAAACTAACATCCACATATATAAGAAAGCATGCAATGCAAATTTTTCTAAGTTTTTGGTTATCTCCCAAATGATTATTTCTAGCTCCATCTATTTTCCTGCAAATTTCATAATTTCATCTTTCTTAACAGCTGAATAATACTACATTACATAAATGTACCACATTTTCATTATCCATTAACAGAGATCTTGGATGACTCTAATTTTCTGCTATTGTGAACAGAGCAGCAAAGAACATGGGTAAGAAAGTATCTCTGCCATAAGATATACAGTTCTTTGGGTATAAACTCAAAGTGGTACAGCCAGATCTTGTAGTAGATCTATTTTTAGCCTTTTGAGGAACCTCCACACTGCCTTCCATAGTGGCTGTACCAGTTTGAATTCACACCAGCAATGAATAGGGTTCCCCCTTCCCTGCATCCTCACCAGCGTCTGCTGTTATTTGTATTATTGATCTGGAACATTCTGAATGAGGTAAGATGAAATCTCAAAGTACTTTTAATTTGCATTTCTTTTTTTCCCCTGGTAAAGAAAGGACTTTAATATTTCTGTGCTGGTCAAACGGAACACAGGCAGGAATACGTGGGGAAAGCCGGGCCTCTTGCCTCTATGGAGGGCTGCCTGTGTGGGGTGGGATAGGGAAGGATGGGGCCCCTTGTTTGTAAGGAGGGTGGCTTGTATAGAGTTGGATAGGGGTTGGTGGTGAATGTGGGGTGCTCCTGGGAAATGTGCAAGGAGTCTTTCTCAGGGAAGGGACTGTGGCATGGTGCTCTAGGCATCCCTGACACCCAGTCCACGGCCTTGGGTTGTGGGTCCCCCATAGGGGATCTGTGGAATTTCGACATTTCTGCTAGAATCCACACTCCCAGCATTATGGGGACTTGGTCCTATGCAGGAATCTGAAGATCTCCCAGAAAGCAGTCCAGGGGTGGGGGCAAGATTCTGCCCTCTCCCTTCTCCTTAGGCAGGGTAAGAACAGAGGGGAAGTGGAAAGGACCGCTGGACCCTGGGGGAGGGGGGAAGGAGATGGTCTTGCCACCAATGGACACTGTAAACTTTGGTTTTAAAGAATAACTTAAGTGGAGCCATGGTGAAGGGAGGTGGGGCTGCTCAGGAGGCAACAAAGGAAAAGGCCAACAAAATGATTTGGTTTTGGCTTCCAGCATAAGAAAGGTCTTTGGTCATCCTTTAACTGGGGGAACAGGAAGAGGTGCTGAGGGGGTGAGAGGATCCCAATGCAGGGTGGAGGGGTGCAGGCTGGGACTGAGGATGGTTTCCTGCTTTGCTTTCTTCCATACTATGAAGCTCAGGCCAGCTATGCATACAGGTCTTAAGGTGCCCGGCATGGGAGTCCCTCAGTGCTGTGGGAAGTTCTGTATGTTAAATGTGTTGCTCTGATTGGTTAATAAATAAAACACTGATTGGCCAGTAGCCAGGCAGGAAGTATAGGCGGGACAAGGAGAGAGGAGAATTCTGGGAAGTAGAAGGCTGAGTCAGAGAGACGTTGCCAGCCGCTGCCATGAAAAGCAAGATGTAAGGTACCGGTGAGCCACGAGCTACGTGGCAACTTATAGACTAATAGATATGGGTTAATTTAAGATATAAGAAGTAGATAACAAGAAGCCTGCCACAGCCATACAGTTTGTAAGCAATATAAGTCTCTGTGTGTTTACTTGCCTGCAGGACTGGCGGGTGAGAGAGATTTGTCCTGACCATGGGCCAGGCAGGACTGGAGAAAACTTCAGCTACACCTCAGTGTTTCAAGTTGGCGTGCCGCAGGAGCACCCAGCAAACAGAGTCGGGTGGAGACCTGTTTTGTCTGGGTCCTGTCTCAGGTCAGGATGGGGAGGACAGGGAACTGCTTGCCCCACCCCAGCAACTTGTGGGGCTGGGCTGCAGCTGCATTCTCAGTCTGCTTGCCCCATTGAGCAGAAAGCTGGGACTGGAGAACATTATAATCTTCACAGTTGGGAAAGGGATGGGGCTGGTGAGGTGGCTCAGAGGTTAAGAGCACTGGCTTCTCTTCCAGAGGTCCTGAGTTCAATTACCAGCCACCACATGGTGGCTTACAACCATCTATAACGAAAATCTGGTGCCCTCTTCTGGCCTGCAGGCATATATGCAGGAGGATGTATATATAATTTGCATTTCTATAGACTAAATTTCTTCGGTTCCCCAGCCGCTTATAAAATAATCAGAGGCTTAATATTAATTGCAAACATAGGCCAATGCAGCTTTATTTATTAGCCAATGGGAGTAACACATATTCACAGCATACAGAAAGACATCCCCCCAGCACATTTCCTTGATTGCTAAGGATACAGAATATTTTTATGCGTTTCTTAGCTATTCGTGTTTCATTTTTGAGAATTCTATTTAGTTTTATTCCTCACTTTTTATTGAGTTGTTTCCCTGATGATCAGGATTTGTTGTTGTTGTTGTTTTTTATTTTTTTATTTTTTTGGTTTGGGTTTGGTTGCTTGTTTGTTCTTTGTATATTCTAGATACTAATGCTCTACCAGATATGTAACTGGTAAAGACTTTTCCCATTCTCTTTCTCATATGATCTATCCTCTGCTGTACAGAAGACTTTTAGTTCATTAAGTCCTATACGTTAATTGTTGGTCTTCATGTCTGGGCTGTTGAGATCCTATTCAAAAAGTCCTTTCTCACACCTGTGAGTTCAAGTGTATTCCCTAACTCTCTCATCTACTGGACTCAGCATATCTGGTCTTACGTTGAGGTCCTTGATTCATTTGAGGTTGATATTTATAAAGTGTGATTTCTGTAGATCCAGTTTTCTTCTTCTTCATGAAGCTGCCCAGTCTGACCAGTACCATTTTTTTTAAGACTGCTTTCTCTTCAGTGTGAATTTTTTTTTTGGATTCTTTGCAAAAAAAAATCAGGTTTTCATAGGCATATGTTATGACCAGGTCTACAGTTCTATACCTTCGATCAACATGTCTGTCTTTATGCCACTCCCATGCTGTTGTCTATTGCTATGGGTCCAGAGTACAACCTGAAATCTGGGACAGTGATGCCACCAGCAGTTCTTTTATGTTCAGGATTGTTTTTAGCTAGCCTGGGTGTTTTGTTTCTTCATATGAAGTTTAAAGTTATTTTTTTTTTCAATTTTTGTGAAGAATTGTGTTGAAATTTTGATTGGGAATGCAAGCAGCCTCTAGGTTGTTTTGATAGGATGACCATTTTCACAATACTGATCTTACCAATCCACGCATATGGAAGGTCTTTCCATTTTCTAGTGCCTTCTTCAACTTCTTTCTTCAGTGTCTTCGAGTTTTAATTATACAAGTCTTCCACTTGCTTGGTTAGATTTACCCCAGAATATTTTTGAAACTATTGCAAAAGATACTGCTTCTCTAATTTCTGTGTGTGTTTGTTCTTTGTATATGGGAAAGCTAGTAATTTTCATGTGTTGATTTTGTACCCTGCTGCTTTGCTGAAGGTACTCATGAGCAGTAAAAGTTTCCTAGTGGACTCATTTGTGTCTTTTATGTATAAAATCATATCATCTGCAAATAAGGATTCTTCAATCTTTTCCTTTCCTGATTCTATCTCCTGTGTTTCCTTCAGGTGTGTCTTATTCCTCTAGCTAAGACTTCAAGTACTATATTGAATAGGTGTGGAGAGAGTGAATAGATAGCCTCGTGTCTTGTTCCTGATACTAGTGGAAATGCTTTGAGTTTCTCTCCATCTAGGTTAGTGTTGGCTGTGAGTTTATTGTATATTGCCTTTATTATATTGTGGTATGCCCCTTGTATCCCTAGGGATGCTAAATTTTATCAAAGACTTTTTCTGCATCTAAAGAGATGATCATGTGCTTTCTGTCCTTGAGTCTCTTCATGTGATAAATTGCAGTTATTGGTTTATGTTGAACCATCCCTGAATATTTGGCATGAAGCCAACTTAGTCATTGTGGAAAATCTTTTTGATATGTTCTTGAATTTGGTTTGCAGATATTTGTTGAGAATTTTTTCATAATCTTTTTTTTAATTTAAGGATTTTTTATTCATTTTACATACCAACCACAGATCCCCCACTCATCCCTCCTCCTGTTCTCCTCCAGCCTTCTTCCCATGACCCTCCCACCTCCTCCTACAAAATGGTAAGGGCTCACATGGGGAGTCAGCAAAGCTGGGTACATTTAGTTGAGGCAGGACCAAGCCCCTTCCACCTGCATATAGGCTGAGCATGGGGTCCCACCATAAGTAAGGGACTCCAAAAAGCCAGCTCATGCACTAGTCATAGATCCTGATCCCACTGTCAGGGACCCCTCAAACAGACCAAGCTATACAACTGTCTCCCATATGCAGAGGGCCTAGTCTGGTCCCATGCAGGTTCCACAGCTGTCAGTCAAAAATTTGTGAGTTCCTACAAGCTTGGTTCAGTTGTCTATGTAGATTTCCCCATCATGATCTTGACCCCCTTGCTTATATAATCCCTCTTCTTCTTCAACTGAATTCCCAGAACTGTGCTTGGTGCTTGGCTGTGGATCTGCTTCCATCAGTTACTAGATGAAGGCTCTATGATGACAGTTAGGGCATTCACCAATCTGATTACTGGGGTAGGCCAGTTCAGGCACCCTCTCCACTATTACTAGAAGTCTAGGCTGGGATAGTCCTTGTGGATTCCTAGGAATTTCCCTAGCATCAAGTTTCTCCCAAATCCCGCAATAGCTCCCTCTATCAAGACATCTCTTTCATTGTTATCCCACTTTGTCCCTCTTCCATCTCAACTATCATGTTCCTTCATGTTCTCATCCACCATCCCCTACTCTCCATTGCCCACCCCTCATCACCAGTTTACTCATGGAGATCTCATCTATTTCCCTTCCCAAGGCAATCCATGCATCCCTCTCAGGATCCTCCTTGTTAGCTAGCTTCTCTGGAGCTGTGGATTGTAGCATGATTATCCTTTATTTTACAGCTAATATCCACTTATGAGTGAGTACATACCATGTTTGTCTTTCTGAGTCTGGGTTACCTCACTCAAGATAATATTTTCTAGTTATATCCATTTTCCTGCAAATTTCATGATGTCATTGTTTTTTAGAGCTGAGTAATACTCCATTGTGTATATGTACCACATTTTATTTATTCATTCTTCATTTGACTGGCATCTAGGTTGTTTCCAGGTTCTGGCTATTATGAATAATGCTTCTATGAACAGAATTGAG
Organism: Peromyscus leucopus; assembly: GCF_004664715.2. Taxonomy (NCBI): domain Eukaryota; kingdom Metazoa; phylum Chordata; class Mammalia; order Rodentia; family Cricetidae; genus Peromyscus; species Peromyscus leucopus. The sequence continues at coordinate 24,268,116 of NC_051063.1, read as the reverse complement.
CAAATGTCCTTGTGGTATGATTGAGCATGCCTTGGGTATATGCCCATAAATGGTATCATTGAGTCTTGAGGTAGAATGATTCCCAGTTTTCTGAGAAGTCACCATACTGATTTCCAAAGTAGCTGTACAACTTCGCACTCACATCCTCTCCAACATAAGCTGTCATCAGTGTTTTTGATCTTAGCCATTCTGACAGGTATCTCAGAGTCATTTTGATTTGCATTTCCCTAATGACTAAGGTTGTTGAGCAATTCCTTAAATGTCTTTCAATAATTTGAGATTCTTCTGTTGAGAATTCTCCATTTAGATCTGTAGCCCATTTTTTGATTAGATTGTTTGGTCTTTTGATGTCTAGTTCCTTAAGTTCTTTATTATTTTGGAAATCTCTGTCAGATGTGGAGTTGGTGAAGATCTTTTCCCATTCTATAGACTGTTGTTTTTGTCTCATTTACCATGTCCTTTTGCCTTACACAGACTTCTCAGTTTCAAGAGGTCCCATCTATTAGTTGTTGCTTTCAGTGTCTATGCTACTGGTGTTATATTTAGAAAGTGATCTCCTGTGCCAATGCATTCAAGCTCAAAGTGATTCCACTAAAATAAGAAACAAGACGTGACTATCCACTCTCCCTATATCTATTCAATATAGTACTCAAAGTGCTAGACTAGAGCAATAAGACAACAAAAGGAGATCCAGGGTATACAAATTGGAAAGGAAGAAGTCAAACTTTCACTGTTTGCAGATGATATGACAGGCTACATAAGTGACTCCAAATATTCTACCAGGGAACTCCTACAGCTGATAAAAACCTTCAGTAAAGTGGTGAGATACATGATTAACTAAAAAAAATCAGTAGTCCTCTTATATACAAATGATAAACTGGACAAGAAAGAAACCAGAGAAACAGCACCCTTTATAATGGCCACAAATAATATAAAATACCTTGAGGTAACTCTAACCAAGCAAGTGAAAGACCTGTCTGACAAGAAGTTTAAGTCTTTGAAAAAAGAAATTGAAGAAGATATCAGAAAATGGAAAGATCTCCCATGCTCATAGAGAGGTAGAACCAACATAATAAAAATGGCAATCTTATCAAAAGCAATGTACAGATTCAATGCAATCCCCATCAAAATCCCAACACAATTCTTCACAGACCTTGAAAGTACAATACTCAACTTCATATGGAAAAACAAAAAAACCCAGGATAGCTAAAACAATCCTGTACAATAAAGCAACTTCAGGAGGTATCACCATCCCTTACTTCAAGCTCTACTATAGAGCTATAGTAATAAAATTAGCAGGGTATTAGCATAAACCCCAGAATATGGACCAATGGAATCAAATGAAGACCCTGACATTAATCCACACAACTATGAATATGTGATCTTTAACAAGGAATCCAAAACTGTACAATGGAAAAAAGAAAGCATCTTCAACAAATGGTGCTGGCATAACTGGATGTCAACATGTAGAAAATTGCAAATAGATCCATCTCTATCACCATGCACCAGACTCAAGTCTAAGTGAATCAAGGACCTCAACATAAATCCAGCTACACTGAACCTGATAAAAGAAAAAGTAGGAAGTAGCGTTGAATGCATTGGCACAGGAGATTGTTGAGAATTTTTTAACCTATGTATATTAGGGATATTAGTTTATTATTTACTTTTTGGTTGAGTGTTTAGTTTTAGTATCAAGGCAATAGCAGCTTTGTAAAAAGAATTTGAAAGTTTTCCTTCATTTTCTATTTTGCAGAATAATTTTGAGACTATGGATTTTAATTCTTTTTTGAAAATCTGATAGAATTCTGTGCTGAATCCATTTGGCTTTTAGTATTACTTTTAAGTGGGGAATTTTTGGTTACTGCCTCCATTTCACAAGGGATTAAGAGTCTAATTAAATTATTTCATCTTGATTTACCTTTGGTGGATTGCATATACAAAAAAAATTCATCCATTTCTTTTATGTTTTCCAGTTAAGTAAAATTCAGATTTTTAAAGTATGTCCTTGTGTGTCTTGTAATTTCCTTGGTGTCTATTGCAATGTCTCCTTTTCCTCTCTAGTTTTATTAATTTTGGTCCTATCTCTCTTTATTTTGGTTAACTTGCCTTAAGGTTTGTCAATCTTGCTAATTCTACTCAAAGAGTCAACTCTTCATTTTATTGATTTTTTATCGTATTTTGTTTGTTTTTAGTTTGTGAATTTCAACCTTGAGTTTGGTTATTTCTCCCAACTATTCTCTTTAGATACTGTTTCTTCTTGTTTTTCTAAAGCTTTCAAGGGTATCCTTAAGGTATTTATCTGATATTTCTCCACTTTTTTTTTAATGTAAGAACTTGGTGCTATGAACCTTCCTCTTAGAACTGCCTTCATTGTGTCCCACAGATTTTGGAATGCTGCATTTTAATTTTCACTCTTTTCTAAAATGTCTTTAATTTTCTTTTGATTTCTGCCTTGACCAAATTTTTATACAGAAGTGAGTTGTTTTGTTTAGCTTCCATTGGTTTATCTAGTTTCTGTCATTTGTATTGCTGTTGATATCCAGCTTTAAGCCATGTTTGTCAGATGTGATTTGGGATGTTATTTTACTTTTCCTACATTTATTCACTACACATTCTTAAAGTCATTTTAATTCATTGTCTGGGATTTTAAAGACTTCACTTTAATTGGAATCCATTGCTGTGGAATTGGTAATTTGGGAAGAGCCAAGTTGTCTTAATTTTCATGTTCCTTATATTTAACATTTAAAAATTATGAATTTTTTATTATGTGATTGGGTGATTTTTTATCAACTATATTATTTGATTGAAATACTTACAATGTTCAGATGAAATTAAGTAGTATTGAAATATAGTTTCTGAACTGGTGGTATAACTTGGTAATTAGACTCTCAGGCCAAGTGATCAGGACACCAGGCATGATCATCAGCACCAGTCTGCAAGTCCTAACTGTGGAAGTAACCGCCACTACTGAGTTAGTCTGTTATGGAATTATAGCATTAGCCAGTTTAAAACAGTTACAACTTCAAGTACAATAACTTTGGGGAAAATGAATTTAAAAACATAGTATAGTATGTACTAAGAAATTAGTTACCAAGAGTAGGAAGGGAAAAGTAGTATAAGGTGAATAATTAGTATTAGAGAGCAATATAGAAATAAAATAGAAGAGGAAAAAAATGAAAAGAAGGAGCAATAAAGAAAGAAAAGAAGGGGCGTGGGGGCACGCTTAATCCAGCACTCGGAGGCAGAGCAGGCGGATCTGTGAGTCGAGGCAGCTGGGTTACAAGTGAGTCCAGAAAGCGCAAAGCTACACAGAGAAAGTCTCAAAAAAAAAAAAAAAAAAAAAAAAGAAGAGATAAAGAGATAGATCAGCAACAATGAAAACAGATTTTTTTTTTTAATGCATTAGGAAGCTTATTAAGAGCTCAACACCCAGGAAAGTGAGGCAGGGAAACCTTCAGCCCATCTTGTGCACTATAAAAGAGCCTGCCTCCAAAAACAGTAAAAATCAAAAGAGTAGAGATAACAATAAAGGACAAAGCTCATCTAAAAAGCCAGGTGTTAAATAAGGGAAGTATAAAAGGGCCAAGTTGCCATCAACTCCTTTTCCCATCTAAATAGTTGTATACTGATGGGTGATGTCACTCTGTACACTGTGAATGTGTTGCTCTGATTGGTTGCTAAATAAAACACTGATTGGCCAGTAGCCAGGCAGGAAGTATAGGCGGGACAAGCAGACAAGGAGAATTCTGGGGAGAGGAAGGCTGAGTCAGGAATCACCAGTCAGACACAGAGGAAACAAGATAACAAAACAGAACTGAGAAAAGGTACCAAGCCACGTGGCTAAACATAGATAAGAATTATGGGCTAATTTAAGTGTAAGAGCTAGTCAGTAATAAGCCTGAGCTAATGGCCAAGCAGTTATAATTAATATAAACCTTTGTGTGTTTACTTGGGTCCAAGCAGCTGTGGGACTGGCAGGTGAGAGAGATCTGTCCTTACCACAGGCCAGGCAGGACACAGGAAAACTTCAGCTACAGTGTACACACACACACACACACACACACACACACACACACACACACACTATATAAATATATTAAAGTGTGTGTCTCATTCAAATATTTTGGGAATTCACACACACACACACACACACACACACACACACACACACACACACTAAACTAAGCATGATAGAAGTAATCTAAAACAGTGGGAACAGACATTTGGAAAGGGATAAACTTATGTCTCAGACCCAATAGCAACAGACTTAGTTAGCTTTGTCATTTTGTCAGGTTTGGTATTTCCAGCCTGCAAGTCTCTCTTACAGCTGCACTATAAGTATTCAAGGTTTCGCCTATTGTTTCTTATCATCAAATATGAGGAACATAATAGTTTTCGTGGATAATCCTTTTCCCATGGGATTCTGCTATCTACGAGCTTTAGCAATCAGGTCCCATGGCCAGCCATTAAAATGTTACTAGTCAAGGCTAAAATACAGTAAAAGTATAAAATATAAATAAGATTCTATGTCCTCTTTCCCCAGAAAGATGTTTGAATTACCATCCAATGCAATATAAGAAGAGGAGACGTGTCTAGTCTTGTCTTTCAGCATTTAGTAAAGAGAAGCACAAGACAGGAGTTGTGTAACCCACAGCAAGTTCTTTGGCCGAGTTTAACTTTTGGCAGCCTCTAATTTGCATGTGCTTTCTTTGGGATCTTTTTAAAAGTCTGCTCAGTTTTGTCTGATTATGGAACATCATCTACAAAGGTCAAGTAGTGCTTTTGAGACTTTGAAATGTGTCTTCAATAGGTTAGAGATACATTTTTACACCTACTTCAATTTTTAAAAACAAATGTTCCAGTGAAAACAAAAGGAGAACCAGGAGGACAGATCAGTGGTAAAGGAGCTTGCCACCAGACCTGAGGACCCAAGTTCAATCCTACAATCTACATGGAGGAGAAAAGAACTGAGAACTTCCACATATGCACTGTGGCATATGTGCACACACAGCGTACACACACACACACACACACACACACATATACACACAAACACTCTAAATAAATACATACATACATACATACATACATGTATTTAATTATAAGGATTTATGATGAATGAGTTTGAAATCTTCCTCTGTTTCCTTGATCTAAGGTATAAAAATTGATTGGTTCACCAAGAGGTTGCTTTGGTATCCATAAAAATATTTCAGTTAGCACCATGGCAACTCTGCTATTTTAACATGATTAACTTTTTTTTTATTATTGCCTGTTTTTGTTTTGTCTGTCTGCCTGCCTGTCTGCCTGTCTGTTTGTTTGAGACAGGACTTCACTATGTAGTGCTGGCTGGCCTAGAACTTCTTCTATAAACCAGGTCTGGAGCTCATAGTGATTGATCTGCCTCTGTTTCCCAAGTGCTGGGTTTAAAGATGTGTCCCATCATTCCCAGCTGTTATTTAGTGACTTTTTCTTTTCTTTTCTTCTGTCTTTGTTTTATATGTGAGTGTTTTGCCTGTATAATGTGTGCCTAGTGTCCAAGGATGCAAGAAGAGGGTATTGGATCCTCTGGAACTGGAGTTATGGATAGTTGTGGACCACCACATGGGTGCTGGGAATCGAACCCAGGTCCTCTGAAATAGCAACAGGTGCTTTAAACCACTGATATAGCTCTCTAGCCCTATTTTTTTACTTAATTTTTTTTCTGTCATATGATAATTTTAATGGTGCATATTTTAATTGGTATTTTCTGTTAACTACTTCAGGAATAATAGCTAAAGTTGGTATAGTTCCTCAATCTATTTTCTATTGGACAAATTGATTGGTGTAAGAAGTCATTTTCCCCTGAAACAGAATAAAATTCCATGGACTTTTGTTTAAGTATATACCAAGAAAGAACTGATTATTTTATTTCATGTTAATGGTGACATGTCTCTTTTTTAAAGTACATCTAAATTTGTATTAAAATTAACTTAAATTGACAAATATAAAAAATTCAACATCCCATTCCTTGTTCTCTTTGAGCTGAAATAATTCAACATTTAGATAAATTAAAGAAACCTGTAGTTTTGAATGTTGTAATTTTATAGAATCATATAAGGACCCCAATTTATTTTTAAATTACCCAGTTAAATAGATTTATCTCATAGTTAAAAGTATTTCTGAAGGTAGAAATTACAAGGATAATTTTTGTAGAGTTGTGTGTTTTTGCCTTGAAACTTAAAAACATTTTGGATATATTGACAAGAGCATTTTCAAATGTATCCTTAAATAAGATTGCATAATACTTGGTATATGCCCATTTTAATAGTAGTAAAATATACTTTATACAAAGGTAATTCTAGCTCGGAATAGTTTTACAAATCTAGTCTACACTTCCAAGAGATAGTCATGTCATCTTAAAAGTCATTCCCATTCTTTTATAGTCCTTCTCATCTAAATGCTTTCATTGGTCTTCCTACTTACCTTGAGATTATAATATGCTGTGAGTCCTTATCAGGTTCCTTACAGTGTTCCTATACCCACACCCTTTCCATTTTGTGACCAAAACTCATCCATCCTAGGACTAATTTTTTTAGTAACCCATCATACTATAGTTACATTCATAAGTAATATATGCAATTTTAAGATTTAGTTTTTATCTATGTGGATGTTTTTCCTGAATGTATTTCCCTCAGAGACCAAAATAGAATTCAAATCCTCTAGTACTGGAGCTACAGGTTGCTGTTAGCTGCCAGGTGAATCCTGAGAATTGAACCTGGACCATCCAGAGCAATAGCCGTGCTATTGACCACTGAGCCATCTCTTCAGCCCAATATCTGCATCCTTAGAGACTTCTATGTTCATTTTGATTGGAGGGACGCATATGTGGAGATCAAAAGACAACTTAGTAGAATGTTCCCTCCTGTCAAGTTGACACGAATTTTAGGAACTCAATTTTAAGTCTCCAGACTTGCATGCCAAGGCAGTGTCTTGACCAGCTGAGCCTTATAACTGCCACCCCCTTCAGTTTATGTTTATCTTAGAGAGTTTCAACCACTCATTGTTTAAACCATATTCTGTTCTGGATTTTCCTGTCCTTCATATGCATCTACCTGCTCTAATGAGAATTGACACAAATAGTGTATATGTGTAATGGTTTTCCAGAACTGCTTATCAACTCAACTCAGTGATGTAATACATGTTTGGATAATAGAAGACATGCATCTCATGGACTTTGGACTTGCTCCATGATTATGCGAGAATTTCTGTTTTAGTGACTAAAAGAATCGTGTACGTGGCTGGTACTGTAAAGAAAAATTAGCCTTTCCTGCCAGTAATTCAGTGAGTAAACTGTTGAGTCAATGAGTAAACCTCCAGGTGTCCACTGGGCTATCCTTATATATCCAACAAGTCAACTTGAATGAGGAAGACTTCAAACATTCAGGTTCTGGAGGCCACTTGGCTATGAAAGTATAACATTAAAGACTGTAGCAGTTATAACTTCACTTTGAGATTGAAGAATAATAGTATCTTTTAAAAGAGAATGAACTTAAAAAAAGAGTAAGTATATTAGAAACAAAGAAAACCTCCAAAAGAGGACATAGGCCTACTTGCTGCAGATCCCATGGGTGTTCCAGCTTCTGCCAAGGTGATGACTCAGATGTACCTGCAAATTCTAAGCATCTCATTTCTTTTTTTCTTTTTCCCTTCCACATCAGAGCATCAAGTCCCTTTCTTTTTGAAACCAGTGTTCCAAGATAGCCTATTTACTCTTGAAATAGCTTATATCCTAGCAGGCTAATTATTGGGACTAGTTCAAACAAATAATCAGATTGACTGCAGTGCATTTAAGATCAAAGGTTTTTAAAAAGGAAAAACATTGATCTCCACATATTGGAGTTGCTGATTCTTTATTTGAGGTTTAAATCTGCATTAGCAAATACACAAAATTTAACAAATACCCACCATTTTTCAGTTCCATTTTCTACAACCCCAAGTCCTTGATCCATCATACCAACCTCCCATCTTTGTCAATGATTTCTCCAGATGAATCATTTTCCACATAGTATTCCTATTCATGCCCTCTCTTGATTTCTTCAGTTAAAGTCTATCCCAAAAATACAAAATATTTCTTTAGCAATCACTGCTCTCATCAAGCATTTCTGGGTGTTTCTGCCTTTGTAAACCAGCCTATGCAGTTCAGCCTTTGCCAACAGATGACTTAAAACAGCACAGCAGCAACCAGCTACATCAATGCGAGCTCTTTATGTTAAAGGCACTGTTTAGGTGTTGAGCAAATATATCATTCTCCCAGAAGACGTGAAGCAAACCTTTTCTTTGAGACTAGATACCATAATCCTCTGCCCAGGCCCATGTCAATGCTCTTTGCTATAATACTTTTGCCAAGATCCTTACCCTTTGCTGTTTTTATATATTTCACAATACCCAGAATAAAGTTGCATGTGTATGCACATTAATAAATAAATAGTAACTGACAATATTGAAATAACAACTCTACTTGGATATAAAGGCTTCTAATGATAATTAATTATGGAAAAAGTCAAAGTGGTGATCACAAAACAGATACTAACATTCTCTGTCTCGTTACCTTTGCATGATACCTGAGACTTATGGGAATAGCCAAACAAGCTAATACCTGGATTTCCGGGTATGTCTACTTTTACCCTATATTGCAGATAGAACTTTTTATACTAGTCCTGAACTCTTCCTTTCATATTTGGCAAGAAACCAGGGTGTGCAGGATGAGGGACAAAAACAGAAATTATAAGAAGATAATGACATGTTTGACAACACCAGAACAATTGCTCCAAGGCCTGCTATAGTGAGTAGGACGGCATGAATCATAAGCTAAAGAGCAGCTTCAGAGTTGAGTGGCTAGCCACAGAAAAATGCATGGGATAACCAATAAGCCCATGAGTGAGGCAAAGAATCCACAAACACACAGCATACATTATTTTTAAAACCACTTACCTGGGAATGAGAGATAGTAAGTGCAAAAATGAGACCATGAAAAATTTTTTACTCTATGACTATATTAGGAAATGCTGGCAAGGTGCTGTGCTAAGAATAAAAAATAAAAATAAAAAAGGGAGTGACGCCATATCCAGATGGATATTCAATTTATGAACCAGCCCCAGAGTAATTTTCTTGCTCTATTTTAGTGGGCTTTCTTTTGTGCTTAATAACATGAAAACAGAATGAAACAGCATTTCTGGCTTTCATGTGTTTTTACCTCTCTTCCCTCCAACTCACCCAATTCTCTCCCTAATGCCTGGAGAGATGTTTAGTATTGAGGTGGGTTATTTTGTAAGATTTTCAATGAAGATTTTCTGTAAGAACATTTTCCACAAAGATGATTAAAGTTTATGCAATGTCACTTGCTGAGTTTCCCTTAAGTTTAATATACAGTATCAAATTGTTTTAAAGTTCTAGTGGATAGTAAAGCATTGGTATTTTTCAGGTTTTTTTTATAGTTTTGTTATTTTAAACTATGTGTGAGTTACAGGTGTCCACAGAGTTCAGAGGCAATGGATCTTCCTGTAGCTAGAGTTAGAAGCAGTTGTGAGCCATATGATGTGGGTGCTGGGATCTAACCTTGGCCCCTCTGAAAGCAAGTCCTCCTAACCACCAAACCATCTGCAGCCTCTAGAGCACTGATATTTTAATAAGCAGAAGAATACAACTTACTGCCATTGCCAGTTTAGCAGTTGCTACTTTAAAGATCTCCCTCCTCAACTTGATCTTTACAAACTCAGTACCACTTAAGGGATGATAAGATTATTATTATTATAACAGTTGATTTACATTTTCTACTCTTTTGGATTATCCAAAGTTCACATTTGTAATAAGAAGATACATGCCATGTACACACACTATTTAAAAGAACATTCCAAAAGTTTGGGAAACTATTAAAACTAGTTACATAGCTACAGATTGTGACCTCAATATATAAGGAGTATTGTATGCTATAAGCAAAGGTTTGTGAGTTAGCCAAAATACACAGGATAATATAAGTGGGACCTATGAAGTTAATTAAAACTCAACAATTTTCTCATTTTATTATTTATTCATAACAATTTTATTTAGCTTCTTGCTCTATTGTAGTTGGAAGTTTTCCTGTGTCCCTCCTGGTCTTGCAGCTGCTCAGACGCAAGTAAATACAGAAAGGCTTATATTACATATAAACTGTATGGTCTATGGCAGGCCTCTTGCTAGCTACCTCATATCTTAACCCATTTCTATTAATCTATGTTTTGTCACGTGTTCCATGGCTTTACCTGTGTCCATTACATGTTGTTCATTGGGCAGCTGGCTGGCATCTCTTTATTTCTCCTTTTTCTTCCTGTCTATCTGCTTGAATTTCCTGCCTGCCTCTAAGCTGCCTTGCCATATGCCAAATGGCTTTATTTATCAACCAATCAGAGCAACATATTTTCACAGTCTACAGAAAGACATTTTCCCATCACTTTCCCTTTTCTTTCTAAACAAAAGGAAGGTTTTAACTTTAACCTATTAAAATTATATGCATCAAGCAAGAATTACAGTTATAATATCTGGTCTATTTGTATTTGGCAAAATTAAAGAAGATATCCTATCTATCCTATATTTGTGAGTCTAAGGTTTCATATATAATTTATCTCTTACCATAACCAAGGAAAACCATAATTATAACTATCTAGTCTTCAACTACATCAAAGATCCCAGAAGGATATACTATCTAAGTAAACAGGAAGAACATTGTAAACAACTTCCAAAAATCTAGAATGACAGAGACAGCTGGTTGCCTGGACAGTCACCCAAAGTTATTCTGCACTGTTCAGGCATCCATTCTTCAGCCTACAGGCCTAGAGTCTCTCAGTTGCTTCTCTCTGTGTCCTGTAGAATGTCTGGCAGTTTCTTCTGCAAAGCAGACGATAATTAAGAAATACAGATTAATAATTAGTCTTCTATGATTGTCAAACTTACAGTTATGTTAAGTTTTCTAGGTATACATAGATATAATTCAATTAGGTAGGTAATCTTCAAACACTTCAAAGACCTACAGAATATGGCATTTAAAATGTTTGAAAAACTTAGACTTTTCTGGACAATGAGTCACATCTGCTTCTCGCAACACCATTTACTTCAAGGAAGATGGTGGGTACTGAAGACACTCCATATGGAGTTCATCTTCTTCATGGCAAAAGTTAGCCATTTGGGCAAGAAACTGTTCTTGCCTGGACTGCTTGACAAAATGTTGTATCAACTGGACATTCAGGACCCATAGGAAGACGACCACTGAACTTTGCAAGATGAGATGGTCCTTCGGGTTCCTGCTTCGCAGAAGAAACTGCCAGACATTCTACAGGACACAGAGAGAAGCAACTGAGAGACTCTAGGCCTGTAGGCTGAAGAATGGATGCCTGAACAGTGCAGAATAACTTTGGGTGACTGTCCAGGCAACCAGCTGTCTCTGTCATTCTAGATTTTTGGAAGTTGTTTACAATGTTCTTCCTGTTTACTTAGGTAGTATATCCTTCTGGGATCTTTGATGTAATTGAAGACTAGATAGTTATAATTATGGTTTTCCTTGGTTATGGTAAGAGATAAATTATATTTGAAACCTTAGACTCACAAATATAGGATAAATAGAATATTTTCTTTTAATTTGCCAAATACAAATAGACTAGATATTATAACTATAATTCTCGCTTGATAACTATTTTGTTATATGTAATTTTACTATGTTAAAGTTAAAACCTTCCTTTTTGATTAGACAGAAAAGGGGAAGTGCTATGGAATGTTCTGTATGCTATGAATATGTGTTGCTCTGGTTGGTTGATAAATAAAATGCTAACTGGCCAGTAGCCAGGCAGGAAGAGCAGGCAGAATAAGTTGACAAGGAGAATTCTGGGGAGAGGAAGACTGAGTCAGGAGTCACCAGCCAGATACAGAGAAAACAGATAACAAAGCAGAAATGAGAAAAGGTACCAAACCATGTGACTAAGCATAAATAAGAATGATGGGTTAATTTAAGTGTAAGAGCTAGTCAGTAATAAGCCTGAGCTAATGGCCAAGCAGTTATAATTAATATAAGCTTCTGAGTGATTATTTTATAAAAGGCTGTGGGACTGTGGGTAAGAGATTTGTTCCAACCACAGGCCAGGCAGGACACAGAAAATCTTCCGACTACACTCTAAGCATAATGAAGATTGTAGAAAATAGAGACCAAATATACAATTATGTCTAAACCACAGTCTGTTTTTCACATTTAATTTCACTTGTACTTGCACATCTTAGTCATTTGAATTACAAGAAATTCTACATGAAAGAATTAACCACAAGAGAAAATCACCAAAATACCTGTTATTTTTAATGTATGTAAGATTGTGCATGAAACATATATTACATTTTAAGTTAATTTATAAATTGTAAATATAAGTTATTTACAATTTTATATTGGTTGACTTTGAAATTATAACATGGGAAGGATTTTAAACTGAACTGAAAAGAACAGATACTGCATTTGACCTTAGCCAAATGATGGAAAGGATTTTAAAAGTATAATCTATTGAGGCAGTAAAACACATTAGTATCTTTTTGTATTAAAATAACCCATTGCCAATATATATCTCACTAGTTCATAAGTAGACTACATTGTAAAGATAATAGTTGTAAAGGTGATATATGACAAATTTGAAAACCCATTCACAAATTTTGTGTTAGAACTACAGTATAATGAACAGCAGATTCTCATGAATCATGTTGCGCTTATTTCTTGTTCATGAGCTTCTTAGTTATTTGATGAATTGACTTAGAAAATATTGAAAATTTACTTCAAATAGATTGTTAAATAAAAGAATAATCTTCAGTACAATGATATTTGTGTGAAAAAATATAACTGGTCTAAGTTCAAGACAGAAAGACCTGAGTTCACAGTCTCACAAGAGATAATTGTTATGAATTAGCTTACAGTTCCAGAGGGATATAGTCCATAATGGTGGCAAGGTGTGGCAACAGGTAGGTGACAAGAATAGGAAGCTAGCTGATCACATTTTCATCCACACATTGAAAGCAGAGAGTGTGGGAAGAGGGGTGAAGTATAAAACCTCAAAGCCCGCCCCAATGACATACTTCTCCCAACAAGGCTCCACTTGCTAAAGATTTCACAACCTATTCAGCCAGCACCACCAACTGGGGAACAAGTGTTCAAATACAGGAGCCCATGGGGGACATTTCACATTTAAACCACCAAATGAGGAAAATATCTAACTGAAATTTTAGAAATGAAAATCTCAATAAGCCAAGAAAATAAAACCTTAATAGAAAGAATCACTAATCCCAGCACTCGGGAGGCAGAGGCAGAAATTTGTGAGTTTGAGACCAGCCTGGTCTATAAAGTGAGTTTCAAGACAGCCAAGGCTGTTCCACAGAGAAACCCTGTCTTGAAAAACCAAACAAACAAGAAACAAAAAATAGAAATAAAAAAATGTATTTTTATAAAAAAAAATCACTGATAGAATGGATCAAGTAGAAGATGGAATGTCAGAGATTGAGACAGGACAGATAAATTAAAAAATTCACATATCAACAAAGGCAAAATTATAATAACAGAACTTAGCACTTCTATGGAAACCATTAGAAGACAAAATTTATGGATGATGGGTTAGAAGAGAATGTCAGGATAAACATGTAAGTAGGATATTTAATAAAGAAATAACAGAAAATTTCAAAATCTGAAGAAAGATATAGCTATCCAGACTCAAGATATATTTAAAACACCAACTGACAAAGACAAAAAAAAAAAAAAGGACTTTCTGTATCATATTTTAGTAAAAACTCTAAACACAGAGAACAAAGAAAATTTCTTGAAAGCTGCAAGACAGAAGCATGAACTCACATTTAAAGCAATCCTTTCCTAATTAGAGCAGATTTCCCAGCAGAAACTAAGAGCCAGGGGAAAATGGTTCGATGGATTCTAATCTTTGAAAGACAATAGCTGCCAACCCTGATTACTGTATCAAGTAAAACTGTCACAGTAGAAGAAACAAAAAACTTCCCACAGTAAAACAAAATAAAGGAAATTGAGACTAAGCCAGCACCACAGTACATACTTGAAGGAATCCTTTGTAATGAAGAGAAAAAATAAACACACCCAGAAAGCTATGGAAAAGAGCAAACCATGTTAGAACAGTAGCTAAACAAATGAAAAATAGCTAAACAAAATTTCAATAATTAAAACACCTATCAAAATAATTTTAAGCCAGTTGTGATAGCACATGCCTTTAATCCCAGCACTCAGGGGCAGAGGTAGAAGGATCTCTATGAGTTTAAAGCCAGTGTGATCTACCTATCAAGTTCCAGGCCAGCCAAAGCTACACAGGGAGACTTTACCTCAAAACACCAAATAAAATAACTTTGAATATTAAAAATCTAATGCCCCAATTAAAAAGCAGGTTAGTAGGTTACATATAAAAAAAAACAGGATCTATTTGCCATCTATAAGAAATGCATCTCATCTCAAGTTAAATACAACCTTGGTGCAGAGGACTGGCATAAGTTATTCTAAGCTAATGAAACTAGGAACCAGCCCTTCTAATATCTGACAGAATGGACGTCAAATAAACATATATACAAAATATATAAAGATCACTTCGTACTAACTGGGGAAACAATCCATCAAAAAGATACTATAATTCTAAACCCAACAGTTCTGAACCTAATTTTATAAAATAAACATTACTGACATTAACACACAAATTAAACCCAACACAATAATAATGAATATCTTCAAGACCTCATTCTCATAGATACCACCCAAGTCAACCCCACAACAGCAACAACAAATTTCCCAAAAACGTTTGCGTTAAAGGCATCACAGTTTAAATGGGCATAACAGACATCTATAGAGGAGATTATACAAACCCTATAGAAACATGTTCTTTTCAAAAACCTTTGTAACTTCCTTTAAAATATATAGGAAAAGATTCAAAAGCATGTCTGAACAAATATAAGAAAAGAAAAATTAAATGTTTGTATTCTATAACATCTGACCACAATAGAATAAAACTAGATATCTTCAAACAGCATGAGAAATTATAGAACATTTTCAAAATCATGGAGCTTGAAAAAATATTACATTAAATGTTTATTGAGTCATCAACGAAATCAAGAAGGAATTTTTTCTAAATCTCAGAATTAAGTGAGGATGAAAACACAGCACCCCGAACCCTATAGGACACAACGAAAGTGCTTCTGAGAGGGACATTTATGGCTGTAAGTACCCATGGGGGCCTAGAGCAATGGCCCTGCAGTTGGATGCTTACTGCTCTTACAGAGGATCTGGATTTGGTTCCTAGCACTCATATGATGGCTCATAACCATCTGTAACTCCAGTTCCAGGGGATCTGACTCCTCTTCTGATCTCATTGGGCTCCTGCCTATACATGGTGCACATAGAAACACTCAGTCCCACATGCATACACATAAAATTAAATCAAAAATAAATTTTAAGAAATTATACATATCTAAAATGAATAACAATGATATACTTTAGGGCCTTAGGAAGGAAAGAACAAACCAAAACTGAAATAAACAGATGAGAAGAAACAATTAAGATCCGGGAAGAGGGCTGGAGAAATAGCTCAGCTGTTAAGAACACTTCCTATTCTTACAGAGGACCTGGGCTCAGTTTCCAGCACCCACATGGTGGCTCATAACCATCCATAACTCCTTGGTACCATACATGCATGCATGTGGCAAACAATTATACATGCAGGTTAAATACTCATACACATAAAGTTAAATAAATAAATATAAAAAAGAGATCAGGGCAGAAATTAATAAAATATTAATGTGGCGGGTTTGAATGAGACTGGCCCCTATAAGCTTATACATATGAATGCTTAGTCACCAAGAAGTGGAACTGTTTGAGAATGACTAGAAAGATTAGGTGGTGTGGCCTTGTAAGAATAGATGTGGTCTTGTGGGAAGAGGTGTGTCACTGGGAATAGACTTGGAGGTTTTAAAAGCCCACACCAGGCCCAGTTTCTTTCTGTCTCTTCTCTGTCTATCTGTCTCTGTCCATCTCTGTCTCTGACTGTCTCTGTCTCCCTCTGTCTCTCTGTCTCTCTCTGTCTCTGTCTCTGTCTCTCTCTCTGCTGCTGCTGCTGCTGCTGTTGCTGTTGCTGCTGCTGCTGCTGCTGCTGCTCTCTACTGAGCTGGACATAGAGTTCTCAGCTGCTACTCTAGCTCCACACCTGTCTGCTTCCTGACATAATGAGCATGGACTAACCCTCTAAAACTGTAAGCAAGCCTCCATCAAATGCTTTCTTTTATGAATTCTTTGTCATGGTGTCTCTTCACAGAAATGGAAGAGTATCTAAAACAGGAAACAACAATATCAATACAAAAAATCAATAAAACAAAGAGTTTGTCTTTTGAAAAGATAAATAAGATTGACAAATCCTTAGCCAAACTAACCAAAAGAAAAAGAAACCTCTAATTAACAAAATTAGAGTTGAAAATAGAGACATTATAGGAGATACTAATGAAATTCAGAAGATCATTAGGACATACTTTAAAACATATATTCTAACAATTTGGAAAACCAGGAAGAAAGGAATTAATTTCTAGATTCATGTGATGTACTACAATTAAGACAAGATTAGTTAAAGAAGTTAAATAAATCAATAACTAGGAACAAGATTAAAACAGTTTAGGATGTTAAAGCTGAAGAGTCTAAAGTTTGGGGCAGGAGAGATGGCTCAACAGTTAAGAGCAATTGTTGCAGTCACAGAGAACTCAAGGTCATTGCCGGCACTCATGCGACGTTTCACAACCATTCTTAACTCCAGTCCCGGCAGATCCCAAACTTCTGATCTCCTCCTCTGGCACCAGGCATGGACATGGTATAACACGCATGTTAACAAAATGCATGCATAAAATTAATTAAATCTAAAAAAAAATAATGTAAACTTCTTGTTAAAATTTTAGAAGCCCTGGAGTAGGGGACTCCATTTTGATTCCTACAATTTCCTTTTCTTGAGCCCACTCTGCAGTAGGCTAGGGCTCCTGCTAACTAGAGACAGCCTTGCCCTCTTGCGTGGCAGGGCTGAAGGGTACCCTTATGACACTAGAGAGAGAAAAGGGTAAAATGCTATGAATAATCTCAGCTTATGCTTTTAAAATAACTTCACTATTTGTCACTATGACTAATAAAATCTTTTTCATAAGGATGTAACACTTCTACCAGGCAAAAACTAGTGTGGAGTGGTGTGGCAGTGTATGTGGAAATGTTTGCTTACATGACTCAATCCTTTTTCTAGAGAGACTTGTAAGAAAAAATAACAACATGACAATGCAACTCAAGGTTAAATTGCAAGGATGATTTTTAGATAATTGTGACATCGGGCGACAGAAAAGATGATATTTAACCAGGATTTCTGAGTATTGTTTTACCCAGCTTCTGACCCCATGAACTTCCTAAGCAAGTAGACACAAAGGGAAACACAAAGAAAACTGCACCTCCTCCCTTCTTTGTGGGTACTCAGCGGCTAATCATCCTCAGTCCGGAGTTCACCGGACCTTCCCCAATTATTTGAGTCCAAGAATTATATAAAGCTTCGTTTTCATTAAATCTCCTATTGTTGCCAATAATTGTTTGCGAGGTGAATGACATGAGTTTGTGTAGTGATAGATTGTGTCCCTCAATATATTGTACACCCTAATAAAGCTTATCTGAGGATCAGAGGAAAAAGCGAGCCACGATATTAAACATAGATGTCAGGCAACGGTAGCACATGCCTTTAATCCTAGCATTCCAGAGGCAGAGATCCATCCAGATCTCTTTGAGTTCAAGGCCACACTGGGAACAGAACCAGGTGTGGTAACACACACCTTTAATCCTAACACTGACCATGAAGGTTTAGAGTTCTGTACAGACAGACAGGAAGTGACAGAGCTGGGCAGAAAGAGAAAGTAATAGAGCTGGGAGGGAGAACGAAGTAGATGGCAGAACAGAAAGGCATATAGGCGTGGGTATACAGGAAGTAGGTCTCTTTGGAAGCTGAGGAGGTGGTGAGGTGAGGTTGGCTGTGACTCTTCCTATTCCTCTGATCTCTCTGTTTTAACACCAATACCTGGCTCTGTGTTTTTTATTAATAAGACTGTTTAGCAATTTGTCTTACAAGTTTGTCTAAAATTTTAATTCCCCTAGGCCTATATGAGCTGATGAGTTCAAGATATCTGTGCTGCATTCAGAGGCCAGGTCCTGAATCTCTTTTCCCTGGCACGGCTGGGGAAAAGGTAAGAATGAGATCCAATGAAGTGAACTACATGTGAGGGTGGGACCTTGCGATGCAGAAGGGCCAAGAGACTGGCAAATAGGGTCTAATTACACCTCTGGATGCTGGAGCCATCAAAATACCAACTCTGTGTGTTGGGAGGTGCACTGGAGGAAGTGAAGAAAGAAGTATGCTCCCCTCTCCCCCTCCACATACTTAAATATAATAATATCCACTTTTATCTTTATGTTAGCTTGAGGACTTAACAGTGGAGTAATTGACCATGAACAACTGGTAAGCAATTTGACGTTATTAGAAAACTGGAAGACCAAGGAAGTAAATTTATTTTATTCAATTTTAATTACTATAAATTTAAATTTTGAAAATTTTTATTTATTACAGTTTTATTGTTTCAGCAATATTACATTTCACTGCAGTCATGTAATACATGTGGTTGATTCACATTAAGTAAGACACTTAAAAACAGCATCAGTCTTCTTAGGGAATTGTCAGTACATTAATTCATTTGGGATGTTTTTTCTACATTTAAATTTTACATAGACACCACAGGTTATTGTACATAAGGTACAATTGCTACTTTAATTGAGATTGATTGAATAATATTATTAAATTATTTTATGGTTAAAACAAACCAGCAATTTTCTTTTTTTAATTTAATTTAATTTTATTTTGCAAAAACATCAGTTCTACATAACAGCCACAGATTCCCTTGTTCTCCCCCTTCCTGCACCACTCCCCTTCCCCCCAGCTCACCCCCCATTCCCACCTCCTCCAGGGCAAAGCCTCCCCCAGGACTGAGATCGACCTGATAGACTCAGCCCAGGCAGGTCCAGTCCCCTCCTCCCAGATTGAGCCAAGCGTCCCTGCATAAGTCCCAGGTTTCAAACAGCCAACTCATACAATGAGCCCAGGATCTGGTACCACTGCCTAGATGCCTCCCAAACAGATCAAGCCAATCAACTGTCTCACCTATTCAGAGGGCCTGATCCAGTTGGGGGCCCCTCAGCCTTTGGTTCATAGTTCATGTGTTTCCATTCGTTTGGCTATTTGTCCCTGTGCTTTATCCAACCTTGGTTTCAACAATTCTCGCTCATATAAACCCTCCTCTTTCTCGATAATTAGACTCCCGGCACTTCACTCGGGGCCAAGCCATGGATGTCTGCATCCAGATACTACTCAGCAGAGAAAAACAATGACATCATGAGGTTTGCAGGCAAATGGATGGATCTAGAAAAAATCATCCTGAGTGAGGTAACCCAGACTCAGAAAGACAAATATGGTATGTACTCACTCATAGGAGGACACTAGATGTGGAACAAGGATGACTAGACTGCTACTCACATCACCAGTGAGGCTACCTGGAAAACAGGACCCCAAGAAAGACATGAGGATCACCCAATGACTGAGATCTTCATGAACCACCTGGATATGAGTGGGAGCAATGAAGGGCGAGGGTCGATGGAAAGAGAGTGGGAGATCCCAGCTGGATCAAGAACAGAGAGGGAGAACAAGGAATAGGAGACCATGGTAAATGAAGACCACATGAGAAAAGGAAGAAACAAAGTTCTAGAGAGGCCCACAGAAATCCACAAAGATACCCCCACAAAAGACTGCTGGCAATGGTCGAGAGACAGCCGGGACTGACCTACTCTGGTGATGGGATGGCCAAACACCCTAATAGTTGGGCCAGAAACCCCATCCAAACCAGCAATTTTCAATTTTTTTTCTTGCAAGTGTTCATCTCATAGAGTCATTGGTCTGGTGTGAGGCCTCGGTTTCTGCTACACTATTGATGCTAGGCCTTCACTGAGATTCCCCTTGGATATGCTGTTGTTGCCCCATGTTGTGAAGATCCTGCACCTTTGGGTTTGAAGGACCTGCCCCTTCACAAGCTCCCGCAGATCACAGGTGGAATGGATGTTGGGGTGGGCCAACTCATAACCCTGGCTCTGGGTAAATTGCAGGGTTAGTCAGTCCACCAGCTCTCCCCGTCCTAACCACCAGGGTGAGCTCTTCAGCATTCACCTCTTGCACAATAAGCAAGTGGTGGGAATCATCAGGGCCAGCTCTACTGTGTTGCCCAGTCAAGGGGTGGGGGCCATTCTCGAGTGCAGCAGCTGGTGAGGGGCAGAGAGCTCTATGGCTCCCTATAACCTCAGGGCGAGCTCCCCCTCTCATCACAGGCGGTAAGGGGTAGGGGGGCATCTCTCCCCACCCACACCATCATACGGCAGATGAGGGGCAGGGCCAGATCTCCTATGCTCACGTCTGTAGTGGGTAGCTGTTGTAACTTTAAGCTGGAAGTACTACCCCCAGTGAGGCTTCTAGTAACTGCCACACCTACCTATGACCGGCCCCTGAGGCGGGGCTGAGACAGGAGCCCTGAAGACCTGAGATCTGGGTGTGCCAGCTCCTGGTTCCTGGTGCTCCTGGACGCTGGATGGTAGGCCAATCGGAGTTCTCCAGAAAACCCAGCTGAACTGCACCTCACCTCTCACAGGATCCAGGAGAGGTGAGGTGCAGTCTAGCTGGGTTTTCTGGTAACCAACCGCTTTACTAGCTGTAAGTTACCCCCCAAAATAAACCTCCTTTTTAACTAGGTGGAGTTGCCTTAATAAATCCTCCAATACAAGCTCTTGGGCAAGTTCTCCCATATCCCTGTCAACAGAGCCAGCTCAGCTATGCTATCCAGGCAAGGTGTAGGGCCGCTTTCCCGAGTGCCGCAACCGGTAAGGAGGAGGACCAGCTCCCTCTCTCATCAGAGATGGCAGGGGAGAGGGGGGCAGGCATCTTCCCCTTACCTTCCTCACCACTTGGCAGATGAGGGGATGTAGCCAGCTACCCCGCTCTCACACCCTCAGGGCTGGCTCACTCTCACCTCCACCAACAGTGTCCAGCATTCCTGAGTGCTACAGCTGGTAAGGAGGAGGATTGGCTCCCTTGTCTGTCACAGGCAGTGAGGGGCAGGGTGTAAGGGGAGACATCTCTCCCTCATCCATGCCGCTGCATAACAAACAAGCAATGGGGACATCTCTCCCATGCTCACATCAGGGCTCACTCACCCACACTTCTGTCAACAGTGCTGGCTCTACTGTGTTGGCCCAGGCCAGAGTGCTGCAGCTGGTGAGGGACAGGGGCAGCTTTCCCACTCTATGGACCTCAGGGCCAGCTCTCCCACCCACCTTAGGCATAAACGGGTGTGGCGGGGAGGGCATCTCTTCCCCAAGAGGCAGGGCCAGATTTCTACGCTCGCATTCTTCTTGGCCTGTTCACCTTCGCCCTGTAAACAGAGTCAGATCCACTGTGCTGCCCAGGTGAGACGCAGGGCCCACCTTCCCAAGCATTGCAGCTGGTAAAGGGGAGGATCAGCTCCCTCGCCAGCTGTTAGTGGTAGGGGCAAGGGGCAAGGGTTCCCACCACCACACCACAGATGAGGGAGACAGTGCCAGCTGTGCCCCTCTCACACCCTCAGAGCTGGCTTACTCATGACCCTGTCTACAGGGTCAGTTCTACTATGCTGCCCACGTGAGGCACATGGGCCTGTTTTCCTGAGTGCTGCAGCTGGTGAGGGCTTGGGTCGGGTCCCCCACCTGCTACAGCTGTTGGGGAGGGGAGAGGAGGAGGGCATCTTTCCCTCACCCATGCCACCACATGGCTTACTAGAGTGGCACGACCTGCTCTCCTGTTCTCACGCCCTCAGTGCCAACTAGAGCATGCCCCTGCAAACAGGGTCAGTTCTATTGTGCTGCCCAGGTGAGGTGTAGGACCTATTCTCCTGAGTGCTTCAGCTGGTGAGGGCAGGACCAGTTCTTAGGGGTGATATTTTATTTGTGCTCTAATAAGTAAAACTTGCCTGGAGATCAGAGGAAAAAGCCAGCCTTTATAAGTAAACACAAAAGTCATGCAATGTTGTTAGCACATGCCTTAATCCTGTCAGTTGGGAGGCAGGGATCTGTCTGGATCTCTGTGAGTTCAAGGCCATGCCAGGGAACAGGGCCAAACATGGTGACACATACCTTTAATCCCAGCACCGACCTTAGAGGTCTGGAGGTCTGTGCAGACAGACAGGAAGTGACAGAGCTGAGCAGGAAGAGGAAATGATGTAGCTGGGCTGAGAGAGCAAATGAGAGACCAGAACAGAAAGGCATATAGGCTAAAGGCATGGGTAGACAGGAAGAAGGTCTCATTGGAAGCTGAGGTGTCCATGAGATGAGGCTAGCTGGTGGCTCTTCCTATTCCTCTGATCTCTCTCAGGCTTTAACCCCAATTTCTGGCTCTGTGTTTTTTGTTTACTAACCATGTTTAGCAATTTGTCTACAGTTTTTCCTAGTGTTGCAGCCAGTGAGGGGTGGGGCCAACTCTGTACAGCCCTATCCTCTCAACCTTTGGTAGTATCAGGACATCAACAGAGACCATGGCTGCATCAGAGCCATGAATCCAAACATGGGCCCTAACAGCAGTCCAGACATCATCATTGTCCTGGGTGGCAATCAAGCCACCCACATCAGCCCACTCCTCACTTCTTCAGATATGCCTCTGTCCACAGGACATGAACCATTCTGTCACTCACTCACTCCCATACCACACCATACATTTGTTCACAATAATAGTGCCCATCTGCCTGGTGTGCAAGATGCCAGGTGGGCCCATGTCTTCTCCTTGGAGCCTGGAGCAGAGTGCCCCAGGCCTGCAGGGGAGTCTTCTTGACCTGCTCAGTCTGTCATAGCTCTGGGCAGGATCATGCTTCCTCACCACAAAGATATCATAATAGCACCCAACTTGACAGGCTCCTGGTTGGTGTGGAAATATTGCTAGAGTCCTCTTGTGGGCTGGGCCTAGAAACCCTGGTCTGCATTTGGTTCGCAATTTTCAATTTTAAAATAAAAATGTGTCTGACAATGAATCAGTTGAAAATAAAGATGCTCAGTGAAGAAAAAAAAAAATTAAGGAGCTTGATGTGTGATTCAATTGGTGGAATGCTTGCCCAGCACACATAGATGAAAACAGGGACACAGTCAGAGCCCCAGCACTCAGGAAGTGGAAATAAGCAGACCATAAACTCAAAGTCATCATGGCTACTTAGAAGATTAAAGGTCAGAATGGGTTACATGAGACCATGTCTCAAACATATAAACAAAACAAAGGAAATGATAATAATGATTAAATATAATTGCATATTGTTTGGTTGGTCAAACAAAGAAAGTTATTTATAGTGTAAAAATCCTTTAGATGATCAAATAGAAAATAATCAGCATGTGCATACTAAATTTGATTCATTTTGTCTCAGTAGTCCAAAAATCAACAAATTTAGTCATGTGAAATCAGAATCACATGTCTAATAAATATTTAACTATTTCTCAGTAGCATCTGAGCTTGGGCTTAATGAGCTATAAAATGAAGAGATACCATGACAACAGCAACTCTTAAAAAGGAAAACATTTAATTGAGGTGGCGACTTACAGTTTCAGAGTTCAGTCCATTATCATCATGGAGGGGAGCATAGTGGTATTCAGGAAGACATGGTGCTGGCTACATCTTGATCAGCAGGCAACAGGAAGTGGACTGTGACATTGAACAAAGCTTAAGCAAAAAAGACGTCAAAGCCCGCCCCCACAGAGACACACTTCCTTCAACAAGGTCACACCTCCCAGTAGTGCCACTCCCTATGAGCTTATGGGGGCCAGTTACGTTCAAACGACCACACAGGCCTTCAGTCAGTAGAGAATGCTTGCCTAGAACAGTAGTAATCAGAATCACTTGAAGGAAGTTTCATCAAACTAAGAATTTTGGAGTCAATTTTGGGCTAATACTCTTAAAACATTTGGTTCTAGAGAGAAGCTTCTCACTTAAAAGAAAATGTACTATAAATATTTCCTACTTGCTCCATTTCTCACACACCTTTAGTATAATTTTCATGGCAAACATTTGTGTTACATAGCATCATCCATATTAGCCTCAAAACACAGAATTTCCTTGAGTCTCTGAGTGCTAGTCAAATGAGTGGTTTCTTTATGACCATCTGTCTAAAGCCTTAATTCTGACATCCCTCTAGGTAAGCTTTCCAAAGAAGAGAAATTCTAGAGCAGGAATTAAAAAACTAAGCCAAAAATAAAAATGTATCAGTCAAGGGCCAGCTTAGAAAATGTTTATGGAGATTAGTGTGCAGAAGAAGACAGAAGTTAGTGGAACTGGAACACATTGTAAGACTGGAATGTTACACAACAAATTGAATTTGAAATTGTTCTAAGGCACACGGACATGTGGAAACAATAGAAACCCCCAGCTAGCAAACATATCTGTTCAATCTTGAATAGACATGGGCATTTTGTGAGTTACTTTATAATAAAATTCTAGGCAAGAGAATTTCTTCTGTTGAAGTTGACTGTCCACTTCTTTGCTTTTCCACAGAAATAGTAAAAAATCATATTTTTGTAATAGTTGTCATGTAAATACTTATAATTACATTATGCTATTTAGAGCAATCACTCCACCTGCTAGTTTGTGATTGGAAACTCGTTAAGTCTAAAGTAACATCTCTGACCTTTTCTATAGAAACCAAAGGCATACTGTTGTGAGGTACCTGTCTCTCTAAATATCATGATTCGATTTTCTTTTCTTAGACTATGTGCAATAGGAACAGGAAGACTACTCAATGAGTGAAGCATTTGCCATGAAGCATGAGATCATACACACAGATTTTATGTATGTATGTATGTATGTATGTATATATATATATATATATATACATATATAATTTTTCCATATGTATGTGGAGGTTTCCTCATGAAATTGTTGAAAATAATAATTGAGATAATATTCCAGACACCAAGATACAGCTGTGCAGACACAGCTAAAGCATTAACTTGGGCAAAATCAACTCTGTCTCATGTAAAAAAGAGAGAACCATGAGTGAATATAAGTTCAGAATCTGAACACAGGTCTTTCTCATGCCTCATACTTTAGGAATAAGCCGGCTATTGAACAAAGTAATAGAGATTGCTTTCAGACATTTCACAGAGGGGAGTATACTTTAGGAGTTATCTGAGACAATTCATTATAAATGAAGTTTGTTTTTTTTTTTTTGTTGGTTTTTTTTTGGGTTTTTTTGTTTTGTTTTGTTTTGTTTTTGTTTTTTTTGTTTTTTGGTTTTTTTTTTTTTTTTTTTTTTTTGTTTTTTTTTGTTTTTCAAGACAGGGTTTCTCTGTGTAGCTTTGCGCCTTTCCTGGAACTCACTTGGTAGCCCAGACTGGCCTCGAACTCACAGAGATCCGCCTGGCTCTGCCCCCCGAGTGCTGGGATTAAAGGCGTGTGCCACCACTGCCCGGCTGACATTTGTTTTTTAAGAGCTACTACCAGAACCTAGATTTTTGATATTACATTGATAAAAGATCTGCCTCTTGGCAATTTCTATTCATTGGCTATGACTGTCTAAACAGAGTAGTTCCATCTTTTCCCCTATTGAACAGGAGTGCTATGACTGTCTGTCTAAACAGAGTAGTTCCATCTTTTCTACTATTGGACAGGAGTGTTATGACTGTCTAAACAGAGTAGTTCCATCTTTTCTGCTATTGGACCAGAGTGAGAAGAAAAGCCTGGATGAGGGTCAGGCCAAGGACTTCTGGGGGCCTTGAGTACTTCGTTCTAAAAGTACTGGGCAATCACTGAGGGGTTTTGAATAAGGAATATAACTAATACTGTGTTTAAAATTAGCCAAAACTTGTAAGACACTAAACTTAAAACTTTAATTTTTAAAACAATTTTTTTTTCAAACTTTGCTACTACGTGAGTTTAAACGAAGCAAGCTGTCACTTGGAAAGCAGAGTGAAGAACAGGAAGTCTTAACACATAAATGGGATAACTGAAAAATAGAAGTTTATCATCACAGAGACACTGGTATGACCACTGTCCTCCAAGTACTTACCTTATTTCAATAGTGACTTGGCAGTGAAGCAGGGCCCCAAACAATGTCCCAGCTTGAGTGGCTGACTGACAACAGCGTGCAGTGTGGGCATTATAACCCCAGGGTATCATTAGGAGAGTTATTTTTAGTTATTTGATGACATATTTCTCCTGATCCACAAGATTTTGCTCTTTCCCTCTGCTTTCACATCTAACCACAAAAATGAATGTTCGATAAATCATTTCATTCTTGCCACTTAAAATGTTTCTCTGCTTTTTTTTTAATCTCTGTTTGTTGGCAGTTGAGATGTGTCGTTTATTTTAAAGTCAGGAGGCAAATAGTTTTTAATTGCCCTGCAAATATTTACATCCTATGCATCCTGTGATTATAGCAATTACACTTGTCAGCGTCCCACCCCTGCTGAAGTAACCACAACATTATCATGAGGAAATCATAAAAAACAAAGTGTGCTTCGGCACACTCATTTGACTCCGACTGTAACACAGGGACAAATGCCATCCTTCAAAAACTCACACAACAGGATGACTTTCCTCTTCAGAGCGATTAGTCTTTTCCTGCCGCTGATGGGCCGCCACTACAGCAGACTTAACTATGACCTCGGAAATAACAAGATCATTCTATTACAATGCCACGTCCTGCAAACGCTCCAATTTGGTCTGTAATTGCCTAAAATGAGTGGTCTGCTGAGCTTGCCCCGAGTTCAATGGGAGCTGAGAAGATCACATTGAGAACCACAACAGATTCCATTACTAATGCTTCTTGATTATGAATTCAGTAGAACAACAGCAATAATAGTTAATATTGGAGTTCATTAACCGAAGAAACACTCTGGGAATTCTACACCAATTGATGATGTAATTTATTCTGATTGAGTTATTGGTTCTTTTAGGGGAGTTTCTAGATTTTGTTTGGTTGTTTTATAATATGTCTAACAAAAACATAATTGCTTACTCACAAGGAGACATTGCTAGTAATTTGAGCATAAAATTAAACTATGTAATTCTGTTCCTAAGAGGTCTCTTGGCCTTTGCCCTAGTCTCTTGCACTTAGAACAAACTGGATTTTAAATCTGGAAATAGCACAAAAAAAAAAAAAATCTGGGAATAGCAATAGCAATGGCAGATTGGTTTGGGAGTATTGTGTAGTTCTAACAAGGTCTATCATGACCTGTTTTTTAAGGAACTGGGCCATGGCTGAAGTCCTCTAGGGAAGCTACATACCCCTGTCTGTGTGGGACAACAGTGACATCCAGTGCTAATAGATGTGACGTAAAGAGTTCGAATAACACGGCATCATTTCTCAGTGAAGGAGCAAGTCTGATGACATGAGAAGCGTGGTTAAGATAAATGTCTTCCCTAATAGCTGCTTAACAGCGTAGGTGAACGACACCCACAGACAGAGAGAACATTGGGGAAGCACAGCCCAACGCAGTACCACACGGGCTTCTGCTTTGTTTCAGCCTCACTTCTAGGACACACTGGCAGGACCCTGGACTCTCAGCACACTCTCACTTTGTATCTTCGGCCTGTCTTTGGTCTCGCTTCTGTGAGATAGTGGTGCCCCTTGAACTTCCCGCACTCGGTTAGTTTATCTCTCGGTACCCTCTACGTTTATCAGTAAAATGGAGTTGGTGATGTCATCCCACTGTTTGCCCACAAATACCCCAGCCTCAGCATCTTTTATCCTGATAGAGGAGAAATACTTAGAGTTGTCACTAAACAAGTAGAAACGTCCAAACTGTAAATGTGGAAAATTACTGCTTTGCTCTCTACTGGAGCAGAGCTACCTTCTGATGCTACAATGCAAGGCCTTTGCTTATTTGTCTGTTTTATTTCTAATAGCAAATATCCCCCTAATAGTTATCAATCTAGCATTTACTGAATGTCTGTTGCAGGCATAGTTTATCCTTATTCATATATTGTCTTTAGTTTAAAAATTGCCTCATCAGGCTGGTGTTCCCTTCATTTTATGGGTGAAGAAACTGAATGAAGCCTCAAAGAATTCAATAATTCCCAGTGCTCACAAAACTGTTATGTGGCAATTGCAAGATTTGAACCCATATGTTCTAATACTATTGTTCCCTTTCTGCAAATAGAGCTCAGGGTTCTAATGTAACCACCTAGCAGAATGATCTTATTCTAAGAAATATTTCTAATGTAACCACCTCACAGAGTAAACTTATTCTAAGAGATATTCCTAATGTAACCACCTGGAAGAATACACTTATTCTAAGAGATATTCCTGATGTAACCGCCTGGCAGAATGAACTTATTCTAAGAGATATTTGGGGCCCTCTTTTTGGCTACCAGACGATGCAACTGATGTAAATGCTCTAAGAATCCCACTCTAGAAGAAGGGAGAGACTGAAGGCTGGTGCCAGCCCAAAGAGGAAGTTGTCTCCCAGGAGGATATTCCATTTTCTGACAACTTGTCCTATTACCTTGTAGAAAAGGCTGGAGCATGATGATGGGTGGGGCCACATCCTGGCCAGAAGTTATGCTTTCCTCTTACCTTCTATTGAAGCATAAACCTCATGTCAGGACCCAAAGATGGACTTGGGATGGGGTGGGTGTCACTATGGCCACATTGAAGAAATCTCAGTTCTCTGATGTTCACAATTGCTTGTGTCTTTAATTAGTCTAGTGAGGATGGATGGTGGGGTCCAGTTTATGAGGACTTCCAGGGCCCAGTTTGTGAGGATAACAACACCAATAACATAAACCACCTGAATCTAGCACCTCTAGACCCTTGGAGACTGGAAAGCTGGGCTTCACTTACTAATAAGAGCTGTAGTTCTAGAGACAGTTTTATATTGTTCAACATATTAACATGAGTGCCAGCCATAGACTTGCATTGGTTCCCAACTAGATTTTACTATTTTTTGACGCCAGTGACTGTATTATTTTCTTGTTCTTAGTCATCAGGTAAAGCATAGTTTAGAGTATGCATAAAGAGCTTCTTTTATATTTGTTTTAAATGGCCAGGTGAATAAACATGGCTCCAACCTCAAGTTTATATCTCTTTTATTTTCTTAAACCTTTATGAAGATTAATGGGATTATGTTTTCTATTCCATATGTATTGGTGTTTTGCCTGCATATGTGTCTGTGTGAAGGTGTCAGATACTCCTGGAACTGGAGTCACAGACACTTGTGAGCTGCCTTGTGGGTGCTGGGAATTGAACCTGGGGATGTCTGGAAGAAGAGCCAGTGCTCTTAACCTCTTAACTGTAAAGCCATCTCTCCAGTTCCGGGATTGTGTTTTCTGAAAAAAGAAAATCATGGAACAATTTCAGTTAAATTCTTTACAATCTGGAGCTCTATGGAAGGCAGAGATCAATTTTTGTAGATTTTGTATTATTACCTAACCCAATGACTTGGATGCAGATGCTCAATAAAAATGGAGTTTGAAGACATACTGGATTTTGTTTGTTTGTTTATGAAATGTTTAAGAAGTGGGGAGGGACTTTCCTTTTCCAGAGATAGAGAAGGAAAATTATACAGAATCACCAGGTGCTGTTTTCTCAGATGAATTTGATTTTGCACTCTGAAAGAATCAGCTAGTCCTTATCTTCTGAAAAGAGAAACCTAGATGGTTTCTCCTCAGACTAAAGAAAGTTCCCGGAAGCATTCAAAGCACATGGTGGAAAAGGTTAAAACTGACAGAGAACTGAGTATGCTGGAGAGCACACAATCTCGGGTCACTCTCTCTCTCTTACCCTAGGTGGGCCTTTCCCCAGGAGAGGGAGCAAGGAAGCCCACAGTTACATAAAGCTTCCACTGAGTCTGTGGCTCCAGGTTCTTGTCTGGAGAATTTGAAGAATGAAAAATCCATGGGCCACAGAGGATGATTTTTAGAAAAAGAAATTGTTGGGGAGGGGAGGAAAGGGGAGGGGAGGGAGGGGAGGGGAGGGGAGGGGAGGGGAGGGGAGGGGAGGGAGAGGGAGGGAGAGGGAGAGGGAGGAGAGGAGAGGAGAGGAGAGGAGAGGAGAGGAGAGGAGAGGAAAGGAGAGGAGAGGAGAGGAAGAGGAGAGGAGAGGAGAGGAGAGGAAAGGAAAGGAAAGGAAAGGAAAGGAAAGGAAAGGAAAGGAAAGGAAAGGAAAGGAAAGGAAAGGAAAGGAAAGGAAAGGAAAGGAAAGGAAAGGAAAGGAAAGGAAAGGAAAGGGGAAAGGAAAAAGAAGGAAACATCAGTGCTCTTGTATATTGGGAGTGAGTCCCAGGAAATGGGGTACCTCTGAGCTGTTAGCCCAGAGACCTTTTCTGGCAGAAAGTGGGGTGAGGTATGGGGAAGAAGAAGTTGGTGCAACCATGAGGTACCGAGATGCCTCTCATTTTCTCTCACATCCTCAAGTAGAGTTTCCAGGCAGTGGTTGGTGCTCCTATAAGGAACGGGAGAGATAACAAACTGGAATAAAACTGATGGGACCAAGGAGTTTTCCAGCTTTCAGTCAAGAGTGGAATCTGCCAGCTTTCAAGGTCACTGCCCTAAGACCGGATGAGTAGTTTCTATCTCTTGTACCTGTTAGCATGACAGCTGGGTGAGCAAGAATCCACCTTTGCCTTCCTAAGTAGATGTTTGCCAGGCAAATACTTGTAATTTAGGACAAAGAAAACATTTCCTTCTGCCATGAAGGCAGGAAGCGTGTTTGTTTTGCTGAGAACTGGGTCTAAAGATCATAGTACCCAGAGTGGCATGCACAATTAGTAAAATTCTTACAGTAATCAATAAGTGAATGAATAGATAGGTAGGTTTGTTTTAAGGGCTTTAGCTGGAAGAGTCCAAGGTGGAGTCCTGAAGGGTTAAATCCAACTGTTAACTAACCACATGTCACTATTTAAATTTCATTAAATGAAATTAGAAATTTAATTCTTCATTCTTATCAACTGCATTTCAAATGTGTAACAGTCACATCTACCTTATGGCTACCATAAATCAATTAATAAATGAAAACCATATCTAGCGATAATGAAATGTTCTTTTGGACAGTTTTATTCTAGTGTATAAGATTTCAGGAAGGACAGTCAAGAATATTTTTAAAGTCTCCCTCTCTATTATAGTGTCCATTTTAGATCAATAGTAAGAAAACGTTCAGGGCCCTGGAATTAAAAGGGAATTCTGGAATAAACAGTATGTATTTGGTTGGAAAATGTCATCTTTTGTGTTTCAAAACAGCAATAACTTAAACAAACAGTATGCTCCAAGAATGCTGTGGGGGATAAGGAGATCCGTCAGAACTACCTTGACCAGTCTAGTCTCTGGCTAATGGTGTTCTCGCATTTCTTTGGGGGGACTCAGGATTTAGAGCAAATTTTCACATCAAGAAAGAGGGGGGTGAGGAGGAAGGAATGAGCTTTTCTTTGATATCAAAAGTTGAAGGAAATAGATATGATAAACAAAAATTACATTAAAATGTTTTCCCATTCTGAAAATGACAGACTTAAAATATACTTTTTTTCTAAAAATTCTTATTTAATAACTGCAATGTATCACAAACTGTTTTCCATGTCATTGCCCTAAACAGTCTTTTACAACTTCTTAATAAGGCTATTTTAAACTGTCAAAGTATAAATCATGTTTTGCTATTAAAAATTTTATTAATTTCCAATTTAGATGGCATTTTCATTACAGCTAACATTCTTGCACAAAAAGCAACATGTATCCTCAAAATTATTATAAAGATGAAGATTCGGGATCAAGTTATCAGCAAATTTTAAGCCTTTTCCAAGCATGTTTCCAAAATTGTCCTCTGCATTCATATTTGAAGCTGCATCTATC
Source organism: Peromyscus leucopus (assembly GCF_004664715.2). Taxonomy (NCBI): domain Eukaryota; kingdom Metazoa; phylum Chordata; class Mammalia; order Rodentia; family Cricetidae; genus Peromyscus; species Peromyscus leucopus. The sequence goes on along the minus strand of NC_051063.1, from coordinate 24,236,137 downwards.
TACTGAAGTTCTACCAGAAGCGATGCTTGTCTTACAAAAGTGCTTGACCATTAGGGTTTGAGTTTCATTCCCATGGCTCAGATCCTAACGTGTTAGGTAGCAAATAACCTATGTGCCTGAGGGATTTATCATGAAAATTCAAATAATGCACATTAATCAATAGCTTCATGATTCTCAGTTTCCAAAAAATGTTTAGAGGAACAATAGCATTGCTATTATTGTTTGTTTTGGTACACCATCTGGAGCAAATGTTAGAAAGTGGTAGACAGAGGGAGGTCAAAATGGAATATACTTACAATTTCATGTTGGTGGGAGGGACGGAGCCATTTACAAACAGAAGTTTCTTGGTCTCAACAATATAAAAATTGTTTTCCATCATCACTCCAGGGAATGATTTTTTTTCTCCCGGACAATATATTTAGTCAGTGTTAAATTTATATTCTACTCCTGGAACCCTGGAGCAAAATGACATACAAGTTAGACTCAGAAAGAAAACTGGGGTGGGGCCCTATTATTTTTAAATCTTCATTTATACAATGCACATATTCAATTATTTATCAGGTTTACAATGTGTTTTAGGTTAGAATGAAATATTTCTGCTACAACAATTCTAGAATTGTTCAAGCCGTCTTTGCTGAGCCCTTAGCCCACCTCTCACTCCAGGGTAATTAATCCCCTTCCTCGAAGACACCGACTACAATGACTTAGTGTTCTTTTATCTGGAGGCCCCAGTAAAGCAGTGCTCTTGGTTTTTGTTTTGTTTTGGGGGTTGTTGTTTTTTTCCCCCAAGCTCACATTTTAGACAGACAGTGAAGAGAAAACTCTGTGAGTGATAGGACAGGCAAATGCAAACCCTGAAGTGTCTATCTGCTCTGTGCTTGCTGTGTGACATTGAGTCATCTCCTTAACTTCTCTGGCCCCACGTTCCCCACCTGGAAAATTAGGATAGAACTTGACATTGCCTTGTAACTTTAATTGCTTATAATAGTGTCCATCTCTCAGAAAATATTAAAAAGTGTCCATTAATAAAATCAGAAGGCCCCTCGTAAAGCCTTCTTTTCATCTATGAATGGTGTATAGTGGTGTTTCTTTCTTTTTCCCTGTTTGTACATTTGCATTTTGTTGCCTTGTTTCTTTTTTTTTTTGGGGGGGGGGGGGGTTTCTGAGACAGGGTTTCTCTGTGTAGCTTTGCACCTTTCCTGGAACTCACTTGGTAGCTCAGGCTGGCCTCGAACTCACAGAGATCCTCCTGCCTCTGCCTCCCGAGTGCTGGGATTAAAGGCGTGCGCCACCACCGCCCGGCTGCTTTGTTTCTTTATAATGGATTTCGCATCACAATATAAACTTGCAGTTTTTAACCTCTTGTTTTAGAGCAAACACTTAAGATTATCTTTCCAGGACTGCCTGTTATGGGGACTAAATAATGGAAGATATCATCCATCAGGTTAAGGATGAGTAGCGCAGTGGGAGCACTTAACTTTGAATCACAAATGATAATAATTTACCCAAAATCTCCTTCAGTTCACACACACACACACACACACACGCACGCACAGCACGCACGCACGCACGCACGCACGCACGCACGCACGCACGCACACTAGCTGTTATCCTCAGATTCCATTCATGACTGAAGAGATAAAGCCATCCTCCCAAAGTCCTCTGAGCAGAGGCGGTGGCAGCTAGCTGTGCTGGCTGGTTGAAGCTTTCTGTCACCAGCTTCTCCCTTCCCACCCTGGTCAGTACATGGGCAGAACAAACCCTCAGCTTACACTGTCTCCCAGTGAGGTGCCAGCTCTGCACTGAAAGCCACCTCTACTGGCCGCTCGAGTGCATGTAGCTCTATTAATAGTTCTATTTGCTTGTGTTTTGATCTCCTTTTTACATGTGAGAGAGTTCAGAGGGTGAGATTGTAGTCCCCTAATCGCAAAGCCCCCAAGGGATAGATCAGAACTCATTACCCAGATCTCTGGTCAAGCCTGTCTATCACAGTGTCTCACCTGGCATTGGCTCCACTGACTGTATGTTAGCACATGCGTGTATGTATGTGCCTGGATTGAGAGCAAGGTGGAGGATGCTCATCCATAGTTGAAATGGTACATCAAAGAAATAGCAAGACATGCTTACGGGTTACCCTGTTCTGCTTTTTCCATTTACAAGAGCAAAATCCAACAAACAAAGAGTCCAACTGTAGGAGAGCCTTATTTTCTATTACAGTAAGGAGTGCTGGTGCTGAAAACCTACAGATCCAGCATATTGTTTTCTTGGGGCATTAGCGTTCATCCTTCGATGCCTGAAATGCTTGTGAAGCTCTGTCAGTCTCATTTAAAAATGCTTCTGAAGAGGGCTCCAAGCTGTCTGCTCTGAAATGGAAGCTTACTGTTCTTATTTGTAAACTGTCAGCATGAGGCAGGAACTAACCATCAGCACAATTTGCTCCTCCGAAAATGTGAAGTGATTGGAAGCCTACAAACATCCAGCAGTCTAACTTCTTTCAGTCTTCCCAGTCCTTTCCTTCCTTTGTGCCTCTTATAAAGAGAGTGTAGCGTCCTCTTGGGGCTGCTCCTCCTTTGTGTGATTGATTTTTTTATTCTCAGATGACTTATTTAACTGCTGTGTTTGCAGAATCAGTTCATGAATGCAGGTTCGAATAAAACCAAATAGCATTGCAAAAAAAGTGCCTCATTCCCCACCTCCCCCTCCACCTCCGCTCTTAGAAGTTGTCATGGTATTTGAAATGAATACCTTCTGGGGTTTCCTCACATTTCAATACACTAAAGCACCAGAGATGGACTCAGTGTAATATTAAACAAGGATCAGATATAATGATTTGGTATCTCCACTTCATGTGTGGTCTCCTCAGTATTTACAAATGCAGGATGGCTTTCCTAGTCACTCATGTTGCAGTCTCCCAGAAGCACTCATTTAAAGACACTGTGCCCACAGAGTAGGGAGGAAACACTAAGCAATGCATTTTAGAAGAGAGAGAGAAAAAAAACCTCTAGGAAGCTCAATCTTGGTAATTATAGGGCAACACTGAAGCTTGGATCCACAGGCTTCTCTTGACTCACTTCAAATGTTTATTTGACAAATATGTGTGTCGGTGAAAAATCCACATTTAGGAAGTACGGTCTTAAAGTTGCTCAGACCTCACAGTGCCCTTCTATTCCACAACTGAACGCAGAGCTGACTCCATTGGAGTGTTGCTCAGGGACAGAGTTAAGAAACTGGGCCAGCAGCACAGGAAAATGGGCACTTAGAGTTGCATTTGTGTAGCAAGAAGTTTCAGCAACAGCCCTCCAGCAAAGGACAAGTTTCAATGTAATGTCAGCTTGCTATGAGGATTGTTCTCCAGAATAACAGATGTATGCTTACCTATTGTCCATGCATTTGTTACAGATCTACCACCACCTTTCTAATCTCTTTTCCCATCTTGCAAATCACCAGAAAGTCTGATCTAAAATTGATAGTATTCAGTGTGCATTTTTAGAAGATACATATACTGACTTTTTTCAGATGCAATACTTAGCAAATACAGGTACTTGTTAAATAAATAAACTAATTGAAATATGAATAGAGATCAATGAGGTGGCTTGGGCTGCTGGCAAACTTGAGCAGCTGAATTCAATCTCTATGACTCGTATGGTGGAGAAGAAAACTGAATCCTGCAAGTTGTCCTCTGGCCTCCACATGCACAGTGTGGTACATAAACTTGGTGCACACACGCACACACATATACACAAAACAAATGAATTTTTATCAACATGAATAGGGGTGGTATTTAGTTCATTTACTTAATGTATGGTGTTGCTCGAATTTCTAAAGGTCTTTTAATTTTAAAAAAAAACTCAGCCAGATATTGTGGTAAATGCTGAAATATCAGAGAGACAAAGGTACAAACCACCACCTCTTACCTCTAGGACTCCTCAGCCTGAAAAGCCTCAGCCGACAGGCCTCTAGCCGAATGAGCTTCCTCAGCTATAAAGGCTTCTAGTTCCCATGTCCTCATGCCTTATATACCTTTCTCCACCCAGCCATTAAAGGTGTGTGTGTGCTTCCCAAGTACTGGGATTAAAGGTGTGTGCCACCAGTGTCTGGCTCTGTTTCTCCCCTAGACTGAGTCAATCTCATGTAGTCCAAGGTAGCTTTGAACTCACAGAGATCCAGATGGATCTCTGCCTCCCAAGTGCTAAGATTAAAGATGTGTGCCACCACTGCCTGGCCTCTATGTTTAATCTAGTGGCTTGTTCTGTCCTCTGATCTTCAGGCAAATTATATTATGGCATACAATGTATATCACCACAATATGGCTTATATGTATTACTGGAAAAAAAAAAAAAGCCTTGGTCCCGATGATACAAACTAGACTTAATCCTCAATATTCTAGTTAAAGAGACAAGCAATTGTGAAAGGCAGAGAAAGGGAACTTAATCAATGTGGCCACATTTGCGAGAGGAACAAAATGAGGTCTAGTGGCTCTCCACATCTTCCTTTGGGGTTCTGACAGGAAACTGAAGTTTAAACAAAGGGCAAGAGATATGCAGACCCAAATAGCCCTGATCAAAACATGCTCTCACCTTTTATTGACTCTCTTTTCTTGGTTCCTTGTTCCTGTCTGTCCTGCAAACTGCCAGTGCTAGTGAAATTGCTTCCAGAGAGATGAGTTTCCCCTCTGACTGTCATGAGGGTTCCAGTCTGTCTCTCCTTGCAGTGTGAGAGTCCTGGGAAATTTCCAATTCCTTGGTGTCCATTGTCTCACTAGCCTGATCACCAAAGGGAAGGGCTCACGTGTCTTTCTTTAGTAAGTAGTCATTCCTGTCAGGAATTCCTCTGCTTTTATACCTCAATCTTGAAGGACTTGTCTTGAAATTTGCCTTAGTCTGAAACAAATACCATAAACAGAAGCCACTCATTTAGTGTGAGAAAAACCATACCTAACAACAATTCCTCCATAACCTTTGACTTTAGCTATTTTTAGAAGGGTTGGCACAAGTGAAACAGTGTATTACTGTGAAACACAAGTTGTCCTTGAGTCTACCATGCTCCTACTTTAACTTCCAATGCTGTGATTACAGGCAAGTAGTCCTATGTCTGGTGTGACTTGATTCTGATTCTAACAACTATCTCACTTGTCTTTGTATAGTTTTATCTACGGAAATGCGGTAGTTTAAATGAGCAATGTCCCCATGATCATGGTCATGGTGGCATAGACAAGGAAATCCCTGTGAGTTTGAGGCCAGCCTGGTCTACATAGGGAGTTTCAGGACAGCCAGGGCTATATAGAGAGATCTTGTCTCAAAATAACAAAAAGAAAGAAAGAAAGAAAAAGGAAGGAAGGGAGGGAGGGAGGGAGGGAGGAAGGAAGGAAGAAAGAAAGGAAGAAAAAGGAAGGAGGGAACGAAGGAGGGAAGAAGGGTGAGAGAAGAGAGACTGGTTCCACAGGTTAGTGTATTCGAATACTTGGTGCTCAGTTGATGTTGCTATATGGGGAGGTTATAGAACATTTAGGATTGGGAGCCTTATGAAGTACATCACCTAGGGCAGGATTTAAGAGTTTACAGCCTTACGTGCACTTGGTTTGCCCACTCTGCTTTCTGTTTACAGTTGATCTTCACTCTGCTTTCTGTGTACAAGGTGATCTGTGATTATTCATCTTCCTGCTCTGACTGATTGCCATATATCTCCTGTCATTATGGATTCTCCCTCTAGAACAATAAGCCAAAATAAACTCTTCATTACTTAGAAAGTTCACGTTCAGAGTGTTTATCCCATCAGTAGAAAAGCAACTATCCCATGACATAACTGAATAGCCATCTGGTGATTTGGTCTCAACAATCCCTCATTGCATTCTTATTTATGTTTAGCCATGGGGCTTGGTACCTTTTCCCAGTTCTGCCTTCACATCTTTCTTCCTCTGTGTCTGGCTGGTGACTCCTAACTAAGCCTTTCTGTTCCCAGAATTCCCTTCTCTGCTTGTCCTGCCTATACTGAGATCTAGCTATAAAGAAGCCTGAGCCATTAGGCCAAACAGTTTTAATTAATATAAGCATCTGTGTATTTATTTGGGTCTGAGCAGCTGCAGGCCTGGGGTGGGACTGAAGAAAACTCCAGCTATAATACATTGCTAACTACTCAGTGCTAATGAAGTCATGGTTATTGGAGGAGAATCTACAACTACTGCTTTACTAAACCAGCATAATCCATAACAACAGTGCATAAACATCTGTCCTTATATGCACAGTAAGTGCAGTCTTCAGCAAGCATCAAGGAAAATTCTCATAGCTATAGATAGAGACCATTATAGAAAAACACAGCCAATCAAAATGCAGAGTTGTGGAGCCCCATACCAACAGATTCATCTACAAAACACTCTCATACCGAAGGCTCAGGGAATACTGCCACAAAGGAACCAAAAGATTGTAAGAGACAGAATATCAGGCAATTTGCTGTGAGGCTGTCTCCTAATAATATCAGAAGATACACCAATAGAGTCTCACCAACATGATTGCCCAAAGGTAAGCTGAACAAAAATGAAACCAACAAACAGGCCAAGCTAGATAGAGAGTAGCCCTCAAGGCCTCAACCCTACACAAAGAACTATAGGCAACTGAGGAAAGCTGGGAAAGGGAGAGGTGGCCTTCCCCAGGGGAGAGCACACCACCAAGTTGACAGTCCTGAAAACATACATACAAGAAGCAGTCAGTGTATGGGCTGAACAGGTTATATTTAAGAATGTGTGTGTGTGTGTGTGTGTGTGTGTGTGTGTGTGTGTGTGTGTGCGCGCGCACACACACACACACACAATAACAATTAGTGAAAAAAGAGGCCGTGAATTTGAAGGAGAGTAATGAGAAATATATAGGAGGGTTTGGAGGGAGGAAATGGAAGGGAGAAATGTAATTAAACTATGATCTCAGCCTGGTGGTGGTGGTGCATGCCTTTAATTCAGCACTCAGGAGGCAGAGGCAGGTGGATCTCTGTGAGTTCGAGGCCAGCCTCATCTACAGATCAAGTTTCAGGACAGGTTCCAAAGCTACACAGAGAAATGCTGTCTCTAAAAAACAAAAAATAAATTATAATCTCAAAAAAAATTGTAAAAGAAAAAATTAAGTACTTGTTTATGGATATACTCTTTAGACAACCAATATCCAAAGGCTTTTGATGAATAAGAGGCTGTGGTTGGAGTGCACATGATTGGTGTTCTGGATGTCAGGTCTGGGAGCACCTGCTGGGATTTCTAGGTTCTTGTGTCTCAAACCTGGATATTGGACAAGGACATGTGGGTACTGCTAGAAGCAGAGACAGATTAAGAAAGAAAGCACTTCCAAGAAAAGAAGTGGGATGGAAGAAATGTTATAAGCTCAATGGTACCCATGCCCCACAGATTGGGATCATTAAGACCAACTACAGAGCATGTGCTTTTTCTATACTTGCTCCATTAAATGGGGAGAAGTTTCCAGTCTGGTTTCTATTACATGCTAATTTTGGCCTTGCTTTTTACCCTTCTTCCCAGCCACAACTCCCCTGAAAGCTGTGGTCTCAGAAATATTTGCAGGGAGCAGAAGGATAGTGATCAGTCTTCTATGACATCTTCCAAAATGATGAAAGGTGTAGTGCTTGAGTAATATGCGTAACAAAATAAATCAGAAGGAATTGCCTAGCATCTCTAGAGTAACACAATTATCAACCAAAGGCCTCATAAAGGACAAGAGTCCAGGAAAGTCATGATCATGATTGCCTCAGAAGGTCGTGTGTGTTTACTTTTCTCCCAGGAGTGAAATTTCATGAACTGTCAAAAACAAAAACTGTAGCTGGAGAGCTACACTTATAAAATAAACACACAGATGCTTATATTATTTACAAACCATATGGCCGTGGCAGGCTTCTTGCTAACTGTTCTTACATCTTAAATTAACCCATTTCTATATATCTATACTTTGCCACGTGGCTCGTGGCTTACCGGCATCTTCACATGTTGCTTGTCATGGTGGCGGCTGGCAGTGTCTCCCTCCGCCTTCCTGTTCTCTCCATTCTCCTCTCTGTTAGTCCCGCCTATACACTTCCTGCCTGGCCACTGGCCAATCAGTGTTTTATTTATTGACCAATCAGAGCAATTTGACATACAGACCATCCCACAGCAAAAAAAAAAACGTTGATTATATATTGAGAATATGGCAAAATACAAAGGAACATTGTAAGGAGGAATCAATCCAGTGACATAATATATTAGGAAAAATAGTGTGAGGTCCAAGTCATTGAGTACCAGCCATGCAAAAGAAAAATAATAAAACTAAAGATTGGAGCAAAGTTACAATCACAAATAGACATATAAACAAGCTTATCTTTATATTTAAGAACTGGAAACATTCTCCCTTTCAGTTATTTGAGGTTTTATTCATTATAGTCCTTTAGCAGTTTGCAAGCTGTAAGCAGCCTTGTATTATGATATTCTTGAGGCTGTAGGGATTCAGAAGGTAAAAGTTTTATCTTAAAGAATAACTCTTTAAGTTTCTCTTTCAGTCAGAGTCAAGCATGCCTCTATCTACACTGAACATTTATCAGCAGATATTAGAAGGTATTTGTCTTAGTTACTGTTCTATTCCTGTGATGAAATGGGCAGCTTATAACGGGAAGCATTTAGTTGGAGGCTTGCTTACAGTTTCAGAGGGTGAGTCCATGAAGATCATGGTGGGGAGCATGGGGCTGGGGAGAAGAGGGAGGGTGAGGAGGAGGAAAAATAGAGGGAGACTAGAGGCCTGGCCTGGGCTTTTACAACCTCAAAGCCTATCCCAAGTGACATACTTCCTCCAACAAGGCCACACATCCTAATCCTTCCCAAACACTTGTACTAATTGGAAACTGCTGTGGAATAATCCTGTACACTGTGAAAATGTGTTGCTCTCATTGTTAATAAAAAGCTGATTGTCTAATAGCTAGGCAGGATTTGGGGGGCAGAGCAAATGCTGGGATGAACAAGGGTAGAAACTAAGGAGTCATCAGGAGATGCAGGGGAGCAGGACATGCTGGAAGACAGGTAAAGCCAGGAGTCATGTGGCAACACATAAATTCATAGAAATGGGCTAATTTAAGCTGTAAGAACTAGTTAGTAATAAGCCTGGGCTATCAAAAAAGCATCTATAATTAATATTAAGTATCCATGTGAGTTATTTGGGAACTGGCAGGTGAGAAAGAAAAGTCCACCTACAGGAGACCATCCATTCAAATAGGAGTGTGTGGGAGTCGTTCCTATTCAAACCAGCACAATATTTACAACCTTGACAAAGAAATGCAGATGAAATCTAATATTGTCAATCCCCTTTTTAGACTGTCCCCATTCCTCACACTAGGTTAAGAAAAGTTGATGACTTAGTTTTATCTCCCAAGATTGACATCTTGGTTTCTGTGGTTTATGGGCATTCTAGAAATCTACGGCACAGAATCTAATAGGACAAACAAGCTATGGGTCTAAGGCTGTCCACTGACTTTTAGATGAATACTCCCAATGTTGCAACTATTACTGAGCCATGAAGAGGGAAATCCCCTGTCTGGGGCTCACAACAGTAATTCTTTTGGCTTTTGTGATTTTTATATTAATACTAGTTACTACACAAGTTTATTCAGTAAAGGACCCTAAATTGTCAGTTAAGGCAATGTGATGATTAATCTTAATTGTCAACTTGATAGAATTTGGAAGAATGTGGTGGTTTGAATGAGAAATGTCCCCCATAGACTCAGGCACTTGAACCCTTGGCCCCCAGTTGGTGGAGCTGTTTGTAGAAGTTTAAAAGATGTGGTCTTGCTGGAGGAATTGTCTCACTGGGAATGGGCTTTGAGAGAACATAGCCTCACCCCACTTCCTGTTTGCTCTCTCTGCTTCACGGTTGCAGTCAATGTGTGAGCTCTCAGCCTTTTGCTCAACATCATGCGTCTGCTTGGTGCTCCTTGCCATGATGGACTCTTTAACATATCTTCAATCCTGTCAGAATGGTTACATTTTCTTTTTTCTTTTTTTTTGGTTTTTCGAGACAGGGTTTCTCTGTGTAGCTTTGCACCTTTCCTGGAGCTCACTTGGTAGCCCAGGCTGGCCTCGAACTCACAGAGATCCGCCTGGTTCTGCCTCCCGAGTGCTGGGGATTAAAGGCGTGCACCACCACCGCCCGGCTACATTTTCTTACTTACAAAAACATCAAAAATGATTTTTAAAAACGAGGAACAATGATAGTGAAAGGAGGCAATAGTTATTAGCCTAGAACAATAGGACTCACAGATAAATATCTTTAAGACAGGGGACTCTACCCCCTCACCATCAAAGAACTGAGAGCCTGCAGACGACACATACGCAGACAGTTATCCATGAGGGTGCAGCCACATGCACCAACAAGCAGATACAGTCATCTTAGGAGAACCAAATGCTCCCCTCTGGCAGTGACAATGTTAACTTCTTTGGAATCACCTCAGGGAACCAAAACTGAGACAGTGAATAACCACACCACACATTGACCAGAACTGCTTAATTATACCTACACCTCATACCTCCATTTTTCTCTACTTAAATTTAAAAAGCTGTGTCATTATCCTGGGGTCACTGGATTTCTTTATTTGTTCTCTCATCCAGTGTGTCCTCATTAAATAAACCTCTTCTCTTTGATTTTCACCATTAGACATCTCTTTAATTTGTGTATTGGGACTGCCTAGCCTCGCTTGTTGGGATTGCTGGAGCAGGGAGGGATACCAGCTCTAAAAACACCAGTAAAAACTTTAGTAAGGCAAGCAGGAGAAAAGGCCCTTGTGGCATCAGTCACCAGCAGCATGGTGGACCAGGACAGACAGGAAAGAATGAATGGTCTCATGTGGCTGCTAAAAACACGTTTCTTCCCAGGATATTTTTAGATCTTTCCCTGTTGACCAGCATTTGCTGTAGATCAAGCAGTCACAGATCACTGCTCAGTGAAGCAGAAAGAAAAGGGTTTAAATTCCCAAGGGGGAAATTCCCTTCAAGGGAAAATTTCTTTAAGTTGTTTTTCCAATGGTGCATACTGGCCTTGTTCTTCCTTCTTGTTGTTTGAGCTCTGAGACAAATCTGAGTGTATGCCATTTGTCATTAACCAGAAATTCTGAAATTGTGTAGCTGTATTCTTGCTACTTTGTTATTTGATCTTTTTGAGACCATTTTGGGTTTAAATGGCTCTTAAGAACACACAAAGAAATAAAAAACAGAAACAGGTAAACTGGAAATTTAATTGTAACTGTGGTCTGCCTTTTTTATATACCTTTATTATCTGAGCTTGAAGACTGTTTTGGGCTTAAGCCATCTGGTTTTAGATAGGAAAAGTTAATATTCTATAGGACCAAATATTAAGAAGAAATGAAAGATGCATTTAAGGAGCCAACGGTTTGGGAGAGACCTCCATTATAATTTGCATGCCATGAGAAAAATTAATTCTGTGCTATCAGGAAGCCCCTTAGGAAGAATTCTAGAGGACTAACCCAACTTTAGCTACAAAGCCATGGATAGAAAGAACCTCCACTTTTTAAATTATATTTAAGGTTCATTCCATGAGATGGAACCTAATATTGACAGCATCAATAAGGCCAAGAACACGTAGCTAAATAGGCCCTACAATGGGAAAACCTATTATTCTTGCTAAATAGACATAGCAATAAACAACTCCTAATGACATCTTGCTATACCTGTAGACCAGTCAGTATGTGACCCAACCCTCATCAAAGAAGCTCTTGCAGTAGATGGCAATTAACACAGAAACCCACAAATGGCCCATGTTTCGGGGAATAAGAGACTTTGGGATGCTCAGCTCAAAAGAGGATGTCTGTATCACACCTATCCTTAAGCCTCAGAGATCTGCATTGGAAGATGGGGTGGAAAGACTGTAGAACCAGAAATGGTGAATAACTTCAAGGAAACAGTTTCCCTGACACAACAGGGCAGATGCTCATATAAAAGCACAGAGAGTGAGAGCATGCATAGGACCTGCACAAGCTTAAGCTAGACAAAATCCTGTCATGGAAAAGGCGAGGTGGACCTCTCATCTATTAATGAAATTGTCCAGGACATTCACTCTACAGAGTCTAATCCTACAGTCTCTGAATCAGAAGAGGCTAAATGGCTCACCAACCCTAATCTAAAGGATACTTTTGTTTGCTTTCCGCTTGAAAACAAGGCACATCCAAGTTTGTCTTTGGAAAAACAGGCTCTAGTCAAAAGGCACTCTTCAGTACTGTTGGGCACTACTCCCTCCATTCAAAATTTCACCATCATCTTTGTGAGAGTCGACTAAAGATTTGAGAATGTTAATAGTTAAATCAGTCTCATTTGTGAGTTTTTCCCAGAAGACATCATTCAGGTCCTTAATCACCTTGTTAAACGAGGACATCTGGTTTCTGCTTCTAAAATACAAATCTACCAAAAAAAAAAAAAATACAAATCTACAAGGAACAAGTTTTTTATCTGGGGTCCCAGTTATGAAACATCAACAAGACCTAATGGATAACTAGGGGAAAATAATGGCTGTTGCTAATGTTTAGGTTCCTCTAGCACACAAACAACTGAGGCATGTTTGTGTGTTAGGTTCCTCTAGCACACAAACAACTTGGGCATGGCTAACTAGTAGAGAATGAGGTATAAATACTTATAGCTCTTGTTGATGGACCTTGAGCCCTTAACTCAGCCAATAGAATAGAAAGTTGCTTTTAAAATTTCAAAGACCAGCTGGCATCTGTAGCCACTTTGTGACTGCCTAACTTAACAAAACCACTTAAACTTTATATATAATAATATTAATAAGTAATTTGGGTGCAAATTCTTGTCTAGTTTCCTAGCTCACTTCTCAAAGTGATTTGATCACGTAACCTAAGGATGACCTTCTTATCTCTAGCACATAGCTCAGGGATGGCCTCCTTGTCTCTAGACAACAGCAGCTACTTGTGATGTGCTAAAAGAAGTTGAAAGCTTACTCTTGGTCCATCTATTACTGTGTATACACCATGCTAGGTATAGCTTTACTGGAAAAGAAAGGAAAAACTAACATAGGCTAACTGCTATGTTAGCAGACTAAAAAGCATATTGTCAGATAACCCTAACATGACCCATCAGACAATACCAGCTTTAAATCCAGCCACACTGCTGCCTGAAAAACAGGATTCTCTAGCCCAGCATCAAAACATATGGAAGCTGTTGATACTGTATTCATGGCCAGTCAGACCTGATGAGCCAGCTATCTAGCCAGAATTATTGAGGAAACTCTTCACAGATGGAAGGAACCTCCTGAGCCACAGAGGATGTCATGCTGGGCATGCAGCAGTAACTTTACAAGAGGTCACTGACTCAGATCTCTTCCCAGAAGATACATATGATCAAAAGGCTAAATTAATAGCTCTTACCAGGGCTTCTAAAGCTTTCATAACACAAAAGTCTTTACATTTCTACTGACTCCAAACATACATTTTGATTGCCCATGTCCAAAGGTCTATATGAAGAGCGAGGAGAATTCTGATCTCTAATAATAAAGAGATAAATCATCTTCAGGATACATAAAACTCCTCTAGAGGATGTCTTCATGCCAAAAGAAGTGGTTCTCATACACTGAACCTATCATCAACAGGGAAACTGTCACGGCCCAAAGCTATTACCTGGTTGACAAGGACTGTGCTTTTGGCACCCCTAATACTTGAAATCAACTTGACTTCAGTCTTTCCTCAGTCTTCAAAAGCAGACATGAGGAGATAGAGTTTCAAAGGGCAGGACTGTCTCTCCTCATTGGAAGATGAACTCTTCTGAAGTTGTCTTGCTGCCTGAAAAGTTTGTGTTTGCTATAGCTAACTCTAGACACCAAGGCTCTCATTATGGGAAAGACACATTCACTGAATTTTTAGGTCACAGCTCAGATGACCAGCAATAAGTGAAGTAACTCAAACATGCCTCCCCTGTGCTAAGAACAAGCCCAAAATAAAACAGTGGACAAGAATTAGGAGACCCAGTGTGGTAGGCCATACTCCTCTAGACTGACCAGTATGTTTCATCCAGATAACCAGGCTGTTAGAAACTTTTAGTGTCTACTAGTCAGTGTTGGTATCTTTTCCTATTTATTTTTAGAAAGGAATCTCACTAGGACAGAAAATGTCTCAGAAGTAGCATGGGTTTTTCTAAAGAACATCATTCCCAGTTATGGTGTGCCCAACTCTGTTAATTGGAAAAACGTCCCTGCCTTTGTCTCTACAGTAAGACGACAGTGGAGCCAAGCCTCAGGAACTGACTGGAAACTATTAGTGAATGATGCCTGGAGGCCTCTTTAAGATGGAAACAGTAAGATGGAAAAGATAAGCCATACTCTGCAAAAGACTTAACTAAAATACGTCTAACATAAAAAAGGTACTGTGCTACTCCTCTCTGCATTAGGGTGGCTCCTAAAGACAGGCTACAATTGAGCCTCTCTAAAATTACCTATGAGCAACCATTCCAGACCTCCCTAAAGGAACTATGGTCCCCACAATGAAACTATGAAAAAAGTATTGTGCATAACAACTTAACTTAGCTCTAACCTCTACATGAGCTTGTTTTTCCTAAGGTAAGGTCCTATCCTGCAGATATCATACATCCCTGTCAACTAGGAGATCAAGTCCTGTTAAAGACATGGAGAAATTGGGGCCCAGAAGACTAATATAAAAATAGATATGCCCTAATGGTATACACTCAACCACTCACACTGTTAAAACTTACAGGTCAAGTTAGGGGTCCACAGTACCTGAGGAAAGATGGCAGCCTCTGAAAATTACCCTCCTAACCCTTCATAAGGCCAACACTCATCTCATGTCACTGGATAACAATCTAGAAGACCTCAAGTATCTCTTTTAAAAATAATATCAAAAAAGGTACCTTATAAAATCATAAATTGTGATGCTGCCACTCTCGACTTTCTGTCTTTTTCTTATTCCAGGTTAGATCTAGTGTAAGTTGTTTGCAGATTCAACTTGTCTTATGAGGTCTCCCAGTGAGCTAATTCAGGATGCAGGGAACTCCCTCTCTCTGTCACTGATGGATCCTTAGAAAACCCAGCCAGCCCACTTGTCAATACAGCAAAGGCTCTTCAAGTTGTCTGAGATTAGAGAGTACACTTTCCTTCACCTGTTCTAGAACACCTCTTTCCTTCCTCTAAGCAAGAGAATCCTAAGATGTTTCTAACTGAAGCAAAATGTACATGTGTTTGCCTTAACAGATTAACAAAATCAGTCACACCAGGTATGGATGGGGCTGGGTGATTAACTGCAGAAAAAAAATTAATGGTTGTCATGGGATTCTCTGAATAATAGACTTAACTCTTGCCCTGCAAAAGATGTGTATTAGGACTAACTCTGATGGAATCTCTATCTCTCAGCTGTCAGAATTACTCTAGGGAAACAGGCATATTCTGTGCCATGAGAACAGCGAAGGTGGTGCACCTAAGCTTGCCAAGTCTTCCAAGATGAATTCGCCCTTGCTTGCCAACACTGCCTTATAACTGGGACACTGTGAAAAATTAAACAGCATAGTAAGGGGCTCCTGCAGTTCTACCTCCAGGCACTACGTGCCCCAGGAGCTGCTTCTATTGCTAGAGAAACATAGGTAGAAGCCTTAGTTAAACTACAACATCCTCTTTTAATCAAAGCAGACAGACCATCACCCACCTAAATGAAGAGGCTGCACAAATTCACAAAGTGGTCCTCCAATGCTGAGTATCCTTGGATACTTTGAGTGTTATCCAAGAGGGAATCCATGCTCTTATCAAAACAGAGTATTGTGCTTATATCATCAATTATGCAAATTAACTGAAGCAGTGGAAGGTGGTCACATGGCCACTATCAGTGCCTTGGCAATAGAGTTTTTCGGCAATGGACTAGTCAATTCCTTCTCACACTTAGGGCTATTATTTTTCTTTGCTTTCTTCTTTTTGCTGCTGCTTAACTTCCTTCATTTGTAAGTCTGGTACCCATACAACCCATATCACCATAGAAACACCTCTGCTGCATCCCCAGGAAAGGGCAGAGGAAACAAAAGTTTCTAACACTGTCATGATCTGACACTAAAATATTCCTGCAGTGACACTGGCCATCAGGAAGCAGTCATTAAAGGAAATAACATTTAACCTTTGGTCCTTCATTGAAGTGAAATGGAGGATGAATGGGGGATTTGAAAGAGGATGCCTGCCACTGACCTAATTCTATTTTGTCCCCTTCTGGTTCTGTTTGCCCCTTTACCTTTTCTTTTCGAATCTCTTTGAATTCTGAGAACAACAGGACTCATCAATGAACAGCTCTGTGGCATGAGACTCAAACTCTCCCAAGCAACTCGTGAGCATGCAGATTGCACCCAAACAGGGGCAGATATCTTGATGGTAAGACCACACTCTGGAGCAGAAGTCTCAGAAGAACCAAATTTTTCTCTGAGGAGATGGTGGGTACAACAGTTTCGTACCGCCTTACAGAGCCAGAACCGAGGCAGAGATCAGCTGGACCACTCTTTAACCAGGACTGTAATTATGCCAGCTTCTTGCTCCCTGTGCCCCAGTGGTTTCTCTACTCAAACCTAAAGCCATGCCAGTACCCTGACAATGGACTTAGGGTTACTGGGAACTTTTTTTGTCTGTTTATCCAATGTGGCCATGTTAACTAAACCTCTACACTCTGCTGTTCACTATAACTAGTCTCTTGAGGTGGATTATTGGAATAAGTGGCAAAGCCTTGACTAGTGGGCTCTTGAGCAATTAGTTACGTGGGGTTACAGTAGGGTGACTGTGGTGATATTTTATTTGTGCTGAAATGTGGTGATATTGTGTCCCCCAATATATCATGCACCCTAATAAACTTCTCTGGGGTCAGAGAACAGACCAGCCACTAGATAAACATGGAGGCCAGAAAATGGTGGCACACACACCTTAATCGTATCTCTTGGGAGGCAGAGATCCATCGGATCTCTGTAAGTTCAAGGCCACACTGGAAACAGCCAGGCATGGTGACACACACCTTTAATCCCAGAAAATGATGGTAGGAAGCGAAAAGTATATGAGGTGTGAGGACCAGGAACTAGAGGCTTTTTAAGCTTTTAGCTTTCAGCAGCAGTTCAGCTGAGATCCATTCAGATGAGGACTCAGAGGCTTCCAGTTTGAGGAAACAGGATCGTCTGAGAAGTTGCTGAGATGAAGTTGGCTGTGACTTGTTCTGTCTCTCTGATCTTCCAGAATTTACCCCAATACCTGGCTCCTAAGTTTTTTTATTTAATAAGACCTTTTAACATTCGTCTTACAGGTGATGGTGCATTATCCTTTAGGGAGATCTTGATGTTCTTACTTTCCTGTGAAATTTTTAAATAGAAAACTGATAATTGCCTTTAAAACATTTGGAAGCTTGTGTTTTAATAAAAAGCATGCTATTTTGGTCATGATAAAAGGCAATTGATTTTTGAGTTTAATACAATACTCTATCTACCTTTGGTTCATATAGTGTTTTATTTTGATTGACTTTTTATAAACTATTTAGGAGTGAGAAGAAGTATAAAGTGTAAGTATATTTTTTATTTATTTACTCCTTTCCTTAAGAGGCAAGATTTAGTCTAGGTTGGAACCTATTCGTTAAATTCTAGGAATACACTGGTAGATGTTGTTATAAGATTATCAATCCTTTGTCACTGTTTTCCTTTTTAGACAGTGTTTTGCTATACATCACAAACTGGTCTCAAAATTCAGGCTGGTCTTGAATTCATGATCCTGTCATATTTTCCTGAGTGGAACGTGAGAATCATGGATACATGCCATCATACGTAGCTACATTGATCAGTTTAGGGGATCAGGAAGCTTCTCAAAGTGAGAACAGAGAAGAATGGCTAAAAGCAAATGTTCACTGAGCAGACTTCCTGGGTTCAAATGCCAGAGCTTTCCCCACGGCCTCAGCTCCCTGTATAAGCTACAGATTCAACTGCAGATTGGGGTTTTGAAAGTGATAGCAACTGCCTTTACAGGTTGTTGAGAGAGTTGGGCAAGGCAATGTCTGTAACATGTTTAAAATGATGTCTGGAGTAGAGTAAGGAAAAGCAGAGACTCCTTCTTGTCACAATAAGTAGATGTTTGCCTGGAGCAGAGGAGGGACACTGGAGAGGCATTGCATTTGCAAGGTTCAGAAATTTAAAACATAGGATGTTTAAAGAGTTGCCGGAGTCCCAGGGAGTTGGGGCACATGGTTCACATCTCTGGGCCTGAGGCTCAGACTGTCATGGAAAGTCAGACAGTTCATAGATGGGGTCTTAATCTGTGAGCCTACCACAGGGAAGTTCTTTCCATGGAGCAGCCCCACACAGCGCATTTCCTAACTTGTGTTACAATAAATGCTTCTTCTTGTCTTTATAATCTTTTTTATTTTAAACTATGGTGAATTTTTTTTTAAGTATTTAACCATGTTAACTCAATGCAGCCATTCAATTGTTTTTCATTTTATTGGTTGCTTTTTCCCTACTTTAAAAGTATGTTTATAATCTTTAAGGGTTATGCAGCGTAAAGAGAAATCTTGGAGGCAGTTCCAGCCTAAAGAGGTTGCATGTCTCATTCCTCTAGTTCAGAACAATGTTCACCTTTCCAGAATCATGTGGTTCCTTTAACCAAAAACATTGTCTCCAAAATAAGAGAAAGCCCCTGTGTATAAATAATTAATTTTAACTGGTTTCCTAAAAAGAACAATTGTCCCTCTGAGAGACTCAAGAAAATCTTTAGAACGACGGTGATTTCTTGATTCTCAAGTGTGCCTGTGAGTAAATAGGTTAAAACCCATCATCTCCTTTAGAGAGCTGCGTGCAGCCGCGCCTCAAAGATGGCGCTGGCTTCCGCCTTCCACCCTCCCAACGGTGAGTGCTCTCTGTGATAAACAACTCCTTATTTGGCTAAGGCTAAGGATTTGGCTTGCTTCCGCGCACCTGGACCTATCCGCAGTACCCACTTGGCATTGCCTGGGGTCAGAAGTCAGAAGATTGTTTCAAGGTTCCTGAATAAACTGCTTGGAGAAGAGCCTGGTGTTGTGTCTTCCTTGCTGGTCGAGGTGGACGCGACAATCTCCAGCTTTCTTGGCCTCCATCTCAGCAGACAGCAGGCCCCTTGGCCATGCCAGAAGAAGTTCTTTCTTTTATATTACGTTTAAAGCTGTTTTCTCCCCAGATAAAACAGACTGTTTTTCCTTGTTTGGGAGGAGATTAGAAAAGAAAACCCCTTTTTTTCACAACACTTTCTTTGATTTAAGATAATTTAGCCTAAGTTTCTCTTTCTTTGTATTGTTGAAATACCATTCCTTTAATGACTTAATGATAGCAAATATTGTGGTCCTGGAACTAGAGAGATGGCTCAGTGGTTAAGAGTGTATACTGAGGACCTGCTGTGGAACAATCTTTTTGTACACTGTGAATATTTGTTACTCTCATTATCTTAATAAAGAGCTAAATGGCCAATAGGTAAAGGTTAGGTAGGACTTGTGGACAAAAACAGAACCTAGGGAAGAAAAGGGTGGAGTCACCAGCCAGATGTGGAGAAAAGCAAGATGAAAACATGTCGTGCTGAAAAAAGGTAATGCCATGTGGCAAAGCATAGATAACAAATGCAAGTTAATTTAAGTTTGGAGAGCTAATTAGCAACAAGCCTAAGATATCAGCCAAGTATTTATAATTAATAATGTCTCTATGTGGTTATTTGAGAGCTGGCAGTCCTGATTTAAAAAAAAAAAAAAAAAAAAAAAAAAAAACTCCACTTACAAGGACCCAAGTTTGGTTCCCAGCACCCAAGTTAGGCAGTTCCTGACTTACTATAACTCCAGCTCCAGGGACTCTGACTCCTTCCAGACTCAGGCACCTGCACAAGTAGGTGCACAACACAGACACATATGCATAAACATAAATAATAAAGATAAATCTGAAAGAAATAGATTACTACAAAGTTTCCATCAGTAAGATGCTGATAGTAATATTGTGGCGGCACCTTATTCATTTATTCATTCACTCATTCTATTTTATTTTATTTATCAGACAAGTTCTTGCTATGTAGTACCAATCCAGCCTCAAACTACTATATAGCTCAGGTTGGCATTAAACTCATGATTTTCCTGCACTGTATTTCTGGGTGCTATGGAGTCTGCCCTTGTCCTCTGCTCTTTACAGTTTCTAGACCTTGGTAAAGTTCAACAGCCTAGGGACTTTTGTTCCAGAGAATAACCAACTATCCCTAAACTGAGGTTTCCTGGAGGAAGACCAAATGTAGAATACTGAAGTAAGCTACTAGAATTCATTGCATATGTTCTTGCTTCTAGAAGAAGCCTGATTAAATCAATTCATTGACAACTATGTTCTTAAAATTAGGTCTACACAAATAAGAAAACATATAATTTATATCTTCAGGCAGTGGTGGTGCACACCTTTAATCCCAGCACTCAGGAGGCAGAGGCAGGCAGATTTCTGTGAGTTTTGAGGCCAGCCTGGTTTACAGAGTGAGTTCCAGGACAGCCAGGGCTACACAGAGAAACCCTGTCTCGAAAAAAAAAAATGATCTACATTGCCTCAGCTTTCCATCTATGCTTCCGTCTGACTAAACTTTGCCTGCAGTGCCCTACTCAAATGCATCCACATTCATGAAAAGGTCAGAGTGTTTACTCCTTCAAAACCTTGCGAATGTTTAACCAAGCTATTTGGTGCTTTTTGCACAGATGGAGAAAAACATGACTCTTAGGAAGCACTAGGTACTTGTATTGTTTTCCTGTGGTTGTCATGACAAAGTGTGCCAAAAGACAGATGTTCCAGAGAAGCTGACTGCCTTCCAGATCTGTGACAGCAAGGCCATGCTCACTCCACATTACTACGGAAGTAGCACTCTGGTGTATCTTCCATGCCTTGCAGCAGCCTCAGGCATTCCCTATTGTACAGGTCCATCATTCCAATATTGATATCCCAAGATGATGCCTTCTATGCCTGTCTCTCTTTTTCTAATTTCCTCTCTTTATAAGGACCCAAGGTCATGTTGGATTAAGGCCCACACTCACAAACTCATCTTAAATTTTATTGCCTCTATAAAGATTTTATTACCTGAAACAGCAGAATTTGAGGCTTGGGTCACAACTTCAGCACATTTTTTGTTCAGGTTGCATATGAACCCATAACAGCAGTCTGAAATGATTAATGCAAGGTCCCAGGAGATGAGGTGGGGAAAGTCCCTTGTTACCAAGCAATGAGTGTAGAGTAGATCTAACTTGAAAAGACTGGGAAATACTTAGGAGATAGAGAAAATATGTTTACTTACTCATAATCTTTCATTACCAGCTCAATATTTTAAATCTCAGAGAATATGATTGCTTTAACAATGTCCCTTGGCTACTCAGTGTGGTAAAATAGAAACCTACCCATTGGGAGCTGGAAAGAACTACCATTCACCACGATCACACTTGATGGGATGTTTCCCCCAAAGTAACAATTGGCTGCTTAGAATAAGAGGCTGGCTGACAAAAGCAAAATCAACCAAAAAATTTAAAATGTGCACTGGAGAGATGGCTCTGTGGTTAAGAGCAGAGGCTGCTCTTCCAGAGGACCTGGGTTCAATTCTCAGCACCTACATGGCAGCTCACAACAGTTTGTAACTCCAGTTCCAGAGGATTCAACTCTCTCACACAGACATGAATGCAGACAAAAAAACAATGCACATAAAATTAAATATTTTTTTAATTTAAAATGTCATGCCAATACCATCCAAATAAGGTTTCACCTTTACACAGGCTTAAAGGGAGATACTGCTCAAAAAATTTCATCTTGATCACTTTGATCAAGTGGCTCCCTTTATATCTCTAGATCTTCTATTACCATATATCCTAATACAGCGTGCATGAATGCTGTATTATAAAATAAGAAACCTCAGAAGAACACTATTTGTTTAGGCATATAAAATGCTAACTATGCACCATCAGATTGCAACCTATATTTCAATTCATTTCTCTTTAGAATTGTATTACATTTAAAAGAGAAGACTTTGGGGGTATTTCCATAGTGAATTGGGAATGAGATATGCTACCTCTGGGAATATTAAAAAGTTCAACCCCTGAGTTCTCCGTTTTTCTTAGTTATACACAGTTCCATTGACCACAAATAGTCATTTATTGTAGCTTTTCTGTTATTTTACAAGCATCAAGTTGGCAGCCAGAGAGACACTGGCAGTCAGCATTTCCAGACTGTCACACATGAAAACGTCAGCTCCAAGAAGAAAAGCAGGGCTTGCTTTGTGGAAATGTCATGCAGTTGATTTCAAAGAAGCTCATGCATTCCCACCAACCTCATCCCACCATTCCAATAATTCTAACTGTATTGAACTGCAGAACCGAAGGAAGAATAAACAAAGTGAAAATACCTCCAACAAGTTAAGAAACAAAAAGAAAAACATTTGCTACTAGGCAATCTATTGTTTAATAACATAACATCACCAAAAATATATTGTGATTCCACAAAAGCAAAGGAGGAATAGACATGCATAAATTTTTATTTCAAAATATTTCATTTCTAGATACCTCAGTACTATTGGCCTAGCTCAGGTTTATCTTTGCTTCTTTATTCTTATAGCTATGATCAGAATGAAGAATAAAGAAAACCTACAAATGTTTCATATACAAAGGAGTTGGAATTTTTCAGTAGCCTCAATTATGTAGCCTACATGAAATAAACAGAATTTTTATTTTAATATTTTGTTTTTAAGGGGAATGCATACTAAACCATTATTCATGCGACAAATAATTATTGAACTTCTCATATGTACCAGACATTATTTAGGTCCTACCTAAAGGAAAACAAGAAAGCCAAAGCGGGCTGTTCTGACTGACTTTGCATGTTAGTAGAAATGGGGTGACAGCTCATTGGAAAAGTAAATAGCAACAACTCCACAAGCAGTTATGAGTACTATGGCAGCAATAAAGCAAGGTGTTGGGATAAAGACTTAGGATGGCATCCTTAGAGTAGGTGATAAGAGGAGCTCTCCATGTATTGACAACTGAAGAGCTAAGAAACAAGACCCAGCCAAGGACAGAAGCAAAGAACTCAAAGAATCATGTTAGAAGGTCATGTGAAGGCCCTGAAAAGTCCATGTTCTAAAACAGAAAGAAAGTTGAGCTGGCAATTTTCTGGAGTATAGAAAGCAAAGAAGCAGGTAAGCAATGAGCTCAGAGAGGCGGGTACAATCCAGTTCACACCAGATTCATGAAACAAGAAACTCTGTATGACAGTAAGCCACATTGCAGTAGGCACTAATTTTTAAATGACCCACGTTTTAAAAATCACTCAGCGAGGAAGCGAAGACATTATTTAGGGTATCAGCTGATAACTGATTGACCACACACAGTAGCTTACATAGGATAGATTGGTTCACACTTGTCTGGTAATACAACATCCAAGAGCAATCTGAGGCGCCATGGATATGTTGCAGTGCCTTGATCTTTTTTCTCTTTGGTCAATTAGCCCCTAGGTAGCTGGCCTTAGAAAAATTTAAGCAGAAGGAAGAAGAAAGCCTAAGGAATTGAAAATATCTCTGTCAGTTGACTGTTGTCCCTTTTAAAGAGTTTATGCAGAAATATCAACTAAAGTCTACATCTCAGGGCTCCACATTGTATACATGACCCACACTTTATCGGAGGAAGACTGCCTTAGAGTTTCAAATTAGACACACTGATTACCTTCACTTATGGTCTCCCTGATCTCCTGTTTTCTTGTGTAGGAACAAATAATAAAATAACAGTGCTAATTAGTTTTTTCACGATGGTGAATTTTAACATGGGAATGAGCTGATGATGCAAGGAGAAATACTTAGCACAACACGTGATGAAACAAGTACTCCATAAACGCTGTCCACTTGAATGGAAGCTTCGTGAAGGTAGGGATCAAGACTACTGCATGCAAGTGTTCAATAAATATTTGTTGGGTGTTGGATAAATAAATGTAAGAGGTAACCTCTCGTGAAGTTTAGAGGTTGTGGCTGTGGTTGCACCACAATGGGTAGAGTGTATACGTTTGTGTTAAAAATAAATGCACGGGGAAAGAAACAGCAGCAGCAGCCTTTACAAACATGTAATTAGCTGCGCCCAGATTAAGCTCGCCCTGCATTCTCTGGATTTTTGGAAGAAAAGTCATTGCTGGTAATGTTGTCTCTGGGACATCGCCAAGACTCAAAACATAAATTTGCTTCAAATGATGCTCTGTGAAGAGAGGATAACACAGAAGGAAAAATACTTAAACTGAGAAAATTCAAGAGCTTCCGAGTTCATGTAAAACAAAAATTAAAATATCTATATTTTTAGTTCTTTTCACGTCAGGGGAGTAATTAATGACATATTTAAGAAAAAACAGCATTATCAACTAGTTGATAGCAATTCTTTTTAATCTATAAGATATAGGAAGGAGGTGATTAACTTTTTTCATAAGACCAAATAGTATGTTTTTAGCCATCAAGCCATTTCTGAGGTCTTGGATGTTTTTCTTTGAATAGCTACAGAGAGAATATGAGTGGACATCTGCTAGTGTTTCTCCACCTACATCTCAATTTTAAGCCCCTTCTTTTGAAGTCTTAGTTTTCAATTTCTTCTTATTGAATTTCATCTTCTAGAAAGAAAAATGGTAGTTAATAAAGTTTTTGAAAACATCTACTTCCAATGCCCAGTGACTTGCTGCATGCAGGTTTTGAATTAGAAGAGAAAGACTACAAACGTAATTCTCTTCTCAGGAGGAGCCAGAGCAAGGAGCTCGTGAGGGCCGTGCAAATGGATTTATAGTTTGTTTACTTAATATTGTTTTACTTTTGAAATTAAAATATAATTACTTTTTTGCCCCTTGCTTTTTCTCCCTCTAACCACTCACATATACCCTTCCTTGCTCTCTCTCAAATTCAAGGTCTCTCTTGCTTTAATTATTGTTATATAATATACATTATATACAATTGTATTTATATGTAACATATATTGTTATATTTAACATATATGTGCTTAAATACATAAATACAACCTGTTCAGTCTATATAATGTTACTTGAGTGTATATGATTTCAGGGCTGACCACTTAGTATTGGATAGCCAACTTTGGGGAAGGGGCTCTTTGCTGGGGTAAGGCTATTTCTTGATTATGAAGAACCATTGGAGTATTTTAAGAAGGATATAATGTATTCAGTTTTTAGGTTAGAAATAAGATCCTGTCTGTAAGATGTAGATTATTTAAGATAAGTTATAAAAGAGGTAGAATAAAAAAGTGGGACCTTGAACAAGTCAAAAATAGTACAGTTGTAATAGACAACTGTGAGTAACTTCATCAGTTTTTCTTCTACAGGTAGAAGTTTCAGTGTAAACAAAAATTGGATACAAAGAAATAAGGAAGAAAGGAAAATAAATGAAAGTATAGATTTTACAGAAAACAATTCAATTTAGCAATGGATATGGGAGTGAGTGGGAAGAAATCTAATTGAAGTTTAGACAGGCAAGCATCCACTCATGCTCAGTTAAAAGATGGATAGACAATGAAGTTTCTAGAGCAAGTTAAGAGATGTATATAGAAAACCAAGTTAATAAAGTACAAATAGGTGCTTTCAGGTTCCAGAATAAAAGGGCCATATGGTCTAAGTGGCGAAAGAGCTGATCTGTGCAGTAGTGCAGTCCCAGAATGCCAGGACAAAGTGGGAAATGAGGAGTCTGGGACCTAAGTGTTATGTGTAAGACTGAAGAAGGAGGTGATGTCTAATGTTTTAAAAAGAAAAATAGAGTATAGCATCTATCCCGAAGAGCTTGGGCTTTATCTTGTGCTTAGTGGGGAAAGCATTGAATGGGTTTTAATATCATCACAGTGGCAGTTATGATGGATGGCCGGTCAGGAATCTGGCGCGAAAGAGAGAGACTAATTAGGATGCTCTCGCAATCACTTGGTGAAAGATAATGAGAGTGTTTACTAAGATAGCAGTAGTGGGAAGGGATGTGAGGACAGGGTGAAGATATATTTAGATGGTTGGGTAAGAGGGCAGAAAGAGGCGGGGTCAAAGATGACAGCCACCTCCATTTGAACAACACGATGAGAAAATCTTTTTAACAGCTACGGAAATGGGGTGAGGGGAGACAGAGCCTAAGATAGGGCCAAACAATTAGAAGAAATGTGAAAAGAAAGTGTAGAGTCTCCATGAGGAGTGTGTCCAGAGAAAAGAGAGTCCCAGGAAGTGGAGCGTGGTGTTAAATGCGACTAGCTGTCAAGTGAGCTAAGAACCGAAAGTTGCCCTCTGATTTAATGGCCAAGTCTCTGGTGAAAGCAGTTTCAGTGGGGTGGGAGAGACGAAAACCAGACTGGTGGGAGGAAGACGAAGAGAGGAAGTGGTGGTAGTCTAGACACCCTCTTCAGAAAGCTTAGAAAATAATAAAAAGGAGACAGACAGACGGAGGCAGAGAGAGAGGTGGAAGAAAGAGAACAAACAGTAAAATGAAACCAGCATTTCCCTTGATTGGGATGTTATGTATATATATGAAATTACACATGCAGAGTCATATATATGTATATATATATATATGATTATGTGCATATATACACATCTAGGTATAAAACCAATCACCCATAAGTATATGATAATTTCTATATTATATATTTAATTTGTTCTGAATTTATAATATGAACAATTTCAAATTATAGAAGTTGAAGATTAATTAATACTAAGTACCATCATTTAGTATCCTAGTGAGCAATTGTAAATGATAAAAGCAGATTATAAAAGTAATATTACTTAAACTATTAAATAGCAAAGAATTACTAGATTACTGTTTTAATTTATAGCGTATTTCAATTAAATTTTGTTTTGTCAATTAAAAAAATTAAAGACTAAAACTGATGAAAAGGAGGGAGTTTGCTCCCCCTGCTTACATTTTCCATATGTTATTTGTTCTATAACAGTAAGATAATTATTTCCAGCCTACCATTTACCCTCTTTAGGCCTCTGGATGTTTCTTTGATATGGGCTTGTGTCTTACTGTTTGGGTGTTAGGTATTTCTTTAGAGTAGGATTTATATGCTTGAGATTACCATTCAGACATGAGTCCTCTCATCAGGCAAAATACAAATAACTTCACCTTTTAATAAAACAAAAATATTTCTCTTGTTGAAGTTCAGATAATATCAGCTATTCTAGAATGAATAAGTCTTCTAAGTCTGTGTTTCTAACTTTGTCTCCTTAGTTTACCTATCATTACAATACCTAACCATGTCTGTGTCCACTATGTACCTGATACTGTAGAGATACTAGACAGGAGAGGCATGCGCGTGCGTGCGTGCATGCGTGCGTGCGTGCGTGCGTGCGTGCGTGCGTGTGTGTGTGTGTGTGTGTGTGTGTTTGTGTAATACCTTTGCAGTCTCCAAGACTTTTAGCTACAAATCAGATCTATAAATAAATCCAGATGAATGCTTTCCTTACCCAGTCCAAACACAGAAACCCATACCATGTGCTTCTTTCCCAGCTTTGACTCTTCACACTGACTCCTAGTGCTCCTTCCCCTATGAGACTTCAGAAATGGGTTTGTTCAACTGGTGCCTATCAGGAGGGACCTGAAGATGAAGTAAGTCCCCTTGACAAACAGGACAGGAATTATATGAGATGGAGACAGGAGAGGTGTGCATGTGCTTGAGAGTAAATTTCAGCTTTAATTGCTCTAAATGAAAGGTCAAAAGTCATTCTGGTTTCCATGCCTCTTGCTTGACTTTATGGGTTCAGGTCCCTCCTGGCAACTGTCCAAACAGTTTTGTCAAGAGCTGTTTGGAAATCCAGCAGTTTCCAAGGTTGGTGTGACCCCAGCTCAGAGAGGAAAGGACAGAAGAGCAAAGGAAAACATCAAACACCGAGAAACTGGGGTCTGTTTCAGCCTTTAACTGCACCCTGCTCACTCTGGCAGCTCCTGCTCTGCATGGAGGAAGTGTCTTACTACGAACCTGTGCTCAACTGTTTCCTCTGAGTCCCAGGGGCTTTGAGCCAGCTCCCTGACTTCCTGTGTCTACATTAACATAGACGTTAGGATGATTTGTTCTGAAACAGGAGGTAAGGGGAAAAAGGAAGAAAAATGTGGGAGTAGGGGGAAAGGGAATATTGAAAAAGAAAAAAAGAAACAGAAAATGAAGGATTTTTTCAACTATTTCCTTAAAGTTTTCTGGCCATTAAAATGCCTCTCCTGTTCATAAGCCCTCTATAGTTTCCTTGAGCCTTCACAGTATGAAGAGATCTGTTCAGATCAAGGATGTGCAGTCAGAAAAATCTATACTCTTGTGTCTTCATTTTCACTTACTACATCTATGGCACTGATGTCAATAATTTGACATCATGAAAGAAGTAATCTTTCAACTGCATTATTAATGAAGTGTGTGTGTGTGTAATTTTACTAGCAAAATAATTGATGCAGTTGAAAGAAATCCAGTTCAAAATGTCTTGCTCAGAAAGTTTTGGCGATGTGGAATTTGAACCTATAAAAGAAAGGATAGAACTGAAAGGATGGGATCCAAGGACCAGATCTTCCCCTGAGACATTTCTTATTTCTATTCCTTTTTGTGAATCAGTTTCATTTCTTTTACCTCAATAGGTCTTTCTCTATGAGAAAAGTAACCCAACATCAACGTCCTTGGCTAACAGCACCCCATCAGCTTCAACAGAAACTTGTGTTCTGTTTAACAGCAAGGAAAAGACTTGGGAATAAATGTACATTCTTGGCTCTCTTGGGCCGTCTGCCCACCCTCAAGTGAACCACTGTGGCCAAAGGTCTGAGACATTATGTCTAAATTATACCCTTTCTTGTGGCCAGGATTATGTTGTCAGTTACAGAGGCTTACCACCCAAACTCAGTCAACGGTCACTGTCCACTCCATATAGTTTATGTGAAAACTAGCTGTCTAGAAAAATACAGACAACGCATGCATGCATGTGTGCATGCATGTATGTGTGCGTGTGCGTGCGTGTGTGTGTGTGTGTGTGTGTGTGTGTGTGTGTGTGTGTGTGTGTGTTTGTAAAACAAAGGAACAAGAGAACTCAATCACAAAGCAACTATACTTAGGAAAATTCCATTGTCCTTAAAACTTCTTTAGGGTTATTTTGCCTGTTTTCTTTGTACCTCAATTAACTATAGAGAAGGTGTACAATTTCCCTGGCTCATTTCAGCCATCAGAAAATCCTACCTATTAATTAATCTCCAGAGGACATGGAAGATTTATTCTTCTTGTCCACTAGTGTGATCCATTTCCATTTTTTATATAGTGGTTAGATTTAAGTGCAGAGTAATAGAGTTCACCATGGGTAGCCATGAGGTCCAGCACTCAAATTTTACCTCAAGGAGAAAGAGAGCCAGGTGTATGGAGCCCAGAGGCAGGGACCTCTGCAATATGACTGACCCCATAGCTGAAGAATATGTAGTCAAATTTTACAGCATACAATATGCCAAAACTGACTGCCCCATGGATTTCATTGCACACTCCTCAGTTCCCTGCCAGAACTTCTCAGTTCACTCCTATTCATTTGGGAATGCCTTTCCTGGCTAGTCTTTTTGAGGTCCACTCTTCTCACTCAGATCTCCTAGTCACCCATCTGATGACTGGCTTGACCCCCTCCAACTGGTCTTCATTTTCTTAATTTTAATCTAACTATACTTATATCATTCCCCCTTCCCTTTCCTCTTTCTAACCCCTCCCATGCCCCGACCTTACTACCTCTCAAATTTATGGTGGCCTTATTTTACTATATATAATATTATATATAATTAATATATATTATTGCCTATGTCGTATATATATAGTATATATAAAATCCAAATATGCAAATATACAGCAAGTGTGTGCCATGTATGTGCCAAGTATCTCTTCAGCCCATGAAGGAAAGAAAGAGTGACATGGTAAAGCCAATTCAAAGACTATCTGAGAAAGCATACCAAAGAAAAACGTTAAAAGGAAACATCTAGCAGACGGTTAGCTATAAATCTGATTTCCTAAAGAAATACTAAAGAACTATATCTCAACATCTCTACATGGAAAAGAATGTACAAGTAAACATAGAGTTTCATAGACTCTGACCCTTCATGACAACCACACTTTCAGGGTAACTAACACCAGAACATAACATGAGGACAACATCCAGTCATCCTCTACATTCATTTCAGCTTTTTCTTCAAGGCTATAAGGTGTTTTGTTTTTTCTTTAATCTATTCATTGTACTATCATCCCTAGAAATGTAGTTCCCTCTCACCAAAGTTCCAGGTTTCTTGTCATTTAGCATATAGGCCCATATTATAGCAAACTCTTACAACCTTCTCAAATGGTCTTACACACCTTCCAGGGGAGAGTAGAGTGATGAAGGAGTGTTTGTACAGGCTGCCAAACGATTCTCCCATAGCCTCTTTGGCCCTGTTGAGGGAGGTGGTGAGAAGGCAATTGTTCTGGCTTCAGAACTGCTTTCATTATCTCTTTCTTTGCCTTCATAGCATCTTGCTCTCGAATGTGAGAATACACACTACTTACTGCATTCTTCTCATCATTTTTCAGCCTCTTCTATGCATAGTGCTCAGTATTAGGACCAAGTGCTGCTGTAGGTGAGCATGTCCTCCAATTCTGTGCTCTAAGAACACCAGTTGTTTCAGACAAGTTCCACTCCTGTTCAACGAGTCTATGGTGTTTAATAAGTGTGCCCTACATGCCCATACTTTGAGTTTGACTTTCGTTACTCGTATTACTTTTCCAAGTATAAAAGGTCTACGTGCATGTGCTACAATGTCTTCCGAGATTCCGTTTTCAGAATCGCCATTAGTCAGTTTTACAGACCCACCTCCCCCTTGTGCTTCTGTCACAGCAGAGTAGCTGTTGACATAGGCATGATGGCTAGGAGCATGCAGTTTGTGTAACAGAACTGATCGGAAATGGCAATGCAAATTATCACTTGGGAACTTGGGCATATTACTCAACTCCTGGAGATTTTAGTTTCCTTATACCTAAAATAAGATAATAGAAACTTCTTTCCAGACGTTATACAAGTGAACACTCCAGTAAGTGATGGATATCCTCTTATGACCCCAAATTCCCATGTTCTCTTATACTTTTCTCTTATATATGCTGCTACTTCTGATTCAGCTACAACTTCAAACATTCAGTGGGGGCTCTCAGAGCATGTCTCCTGTACATAGGATAAATGACTGTATTTGTTATATTCTCCATTCATGAGAATTCCCCCATCTAATAAACATACCCCATTTCACTTTGCATGTTCCTCAAATTATTTACAGTTCTCTATTGTAGCAATTGTTTCATAAAGTATTATAAGTTGTTTTTAAATGGAGGACTTTTTAGGAAGAAAGGCAGAATATATACACAAATATATGTTTATATAAATATATATGTACACACAGATGTGTGTACACACATTTAAAAGGATTAAATGCACACACATGGTGTGTGCGTACATGAAGGTAAAAACACACACATAAAATGAAAATCAATAAATGTTTAGAAAATGTTTCCCTGCTAATTGATAATGGGAAACAGTAGTAAATATAGGGACAAAATGTAAGATTCCTTTGTAAATAGTTTCCCATATTCGTAGCTATTACACTTGTTACCTTCCCATCCATTTTTTCTTACATTTTTGTTAATCAGTTTATAGGAAATTTTCATGACACAATTATTAATATATCATTTCCATCAGATTTCCAAATTATTTTCTCAAGAAAAAATTTTATGGGAGAATCATCATCATTATTTAAGCTCATTTAGTGCTTTTGGTGCTCAGGTGCTCAAGTTTCAATATCTTACATATAATAACGTATATTTCCCATAATCCCATAGTATTGACAGTTTTATAATATCTCCCTTCAAAGGTAAGGAAGCAAGCTTTGGCAATTATGCAGCTGGTTCCAGGTTCCACAGTGGGGCTAGTAAGTGAAGAGACGAAGGTAATGTAGGAGGCAGCTGTTGGGTAAAGATAAAGAAACAAATGGATAAAAACAAAGAAAGCTCAACGTCATGTACAAAGGCTGTGGGTGGCCCAGAACCCAATAGTAGGTCCACTGAAATCTATGAAAAAAGAGCTGATAGGTGATGGCATGTGACAAGGAGAGTCAATAAATTATCTCTAAGCAGTTAAGAATGTAAAATAATAGCATATGCACTAGTTACTTTGCTGTGGCTGTGATAAAACACCATGACCAGGGCTGGAGAGATGGCTCAGCCATTAAAGACTAGGCTCACAACCAAAAACACCATGACCAAGGAAGCTTAGAGAGGGAAGGGTTTATTTGGGGCTTATGGTTCCAGAGGGTTAAGAGTCCATCACCATAACGACAGGGAAGCATGTCAACAGGCACTAGGTATGGTAACAAGAACAGTGGAAAGCTCACATCTAGAACCACAAATAGGGAACAGAGAGAGTACTGGGAAATGGCAAGAGGCTTTAAAACCCAAAAGCCTGTCAGAAGTAACCTACTTTCCTCCAACAAGGGCACCACTCTTAAGACTCCCCATGCAGCTTCGCCAGTTGGGGAATAAGCTTTCAAACGCCCAAGATTAAGAACATCTCATTCAAGCCACTTCTTCTAAGTTACCAATAAACTAATAAAAATATTTTCACAATAGAATTTATTGTAAAGCTTGCGTAAAATATCCGGGTTTTATTCAACTCTACTATAAATGAGTCAAAGAAATAAACAGAAAATTCATCAAAGAAAAAAATTACAGAGTTAATTAACAAGAAAACACAATTTCATTTTACCCAATGTATGCATCAAATGTATTAAATGTAATAAAAATGAGCTGGTGGCATCAAAAGTTAGATAAAATGAGTAATCCACTAAGTGAAATGGAGAAGCCTTTCAGAATTTAGAATCAAAGTAAATATGCAAAGAATGATCTAACCACAAGACAAACTCTAAAAGTGGGTTTTCCTTTATGCTTCTCATGACTGAGTTTCCAGGTCCATTTGAGCTGGTATTGGAATAAGACTTCTCTTGCTCACACTTAGATCATTACAAGAACTTTATCTGCTCTTTCTCCATTTAGTATACTTTATAGACTGTCACAGGTTTATGGTGTTGAATCATCTTACATTCACTATATCACAGCCCTTATCAAGTACTCTTTGCCATCTGGAGGATAAAACTCAAATTATTTGGAAAGGTATTTCTAATTCTCTCCCTATAGTTGTTGCTTCACCTTGCTCATGACACCAAACCATCACGTTGCAATATTAAATGTATTGATATAAATTAACACATTCTTACAAAACAATAGTGACCATACAAAGTGAAAAATTAAAGAACAGCTAAAACTTAGGTTTTTCAGGATGGTGATAGTTTACTGGTAGAGCATTCACCTATTCTTTTGATTTCAAGCAGCATACCAAATTAAACAAGCATTAATATAATCAAGGTTTTAGTTATCTCTAATTCTTATTGGGAACATTGGCTTTGGAAAAGCCATTTAAAATTCTAGACATCACTGCTTCCAGAACTCTAAAGAGAAGGAGAAATACACCTGCCTAGAAAAGTTTTATTGTCGCCTTAGATATTTTACTAAGAAATTTTACTTATTGACATTGTTCTGCTTGAAATAGATTCCATTAATGTGCCTTCTATTTCCAACACTGAACGCCATTTTCAACTTTCATCAGTATGTTCCCGAGTGTAGATTAGCAGAATATCATGTCATTATGTAGATGAACTAAGTGAACTTTCACAAGAGGAGACTTTTGATGTTTACTTTACTGAGTCAACCTCCTCCATCATATACATATATAGAATACAACTTCATGACTTTAAAAATGCTGGCAACAATGAATGTGCTGTAATTATTACTAGGTATAATTATAATTTTGTATCAAGTTCTATAGGTTATGTTTATAGGAGACTTTTCTTACATCATATCTTAAGCCAGACTTAAATACACTAAAACATAGGTTTCTGATATATTTTTTACTAATAAATACACTAAATTTAAGAGCTTATCTTTCCTTAGAGGAGGCTTTGCCCTGGAGGAGATGGGAATGGGGGGTGAGCTGGGGGGAAGGGGGGGGGGATGGGAGGGGGAGAACAAGGGAATCCGTGGCTGATATGTAGAACTAAATTATATTGTAAAATAAAATAAAATAAAATATTTAAAAAAGAGCTTATCTTTAACAATTCAGATCTTACATAAAAATTATACTTATATTCTGAGTCAGATTTTTCTTCTTATTCCTTTGGGGTATTTTTATAACATTTGTATATGTATTTGGGGGCAGGGCATACCATGGCATATATGTAGAGGTCAGAGGACAACTTTAATAACTGTTTCTCTCCTTTCACCTTCTGGGTTCTGGGGATTGAACTCAAGTCGTCAGCTTCACATTAACACCTTTACCCCCTGAGCTACATCACTGGTGCTCTCTTTCAAGTAAGTTTAAAGGTTGCCAAACTTTTATAAAATTTCAACTGCTTTTGCAGACTTACTTATTAAGAACTTAGAGTTTATCGATGTGATGTTGTAATATTGCCTAGCTTCCATCACCATATGTTTTCTTAATAGCTACTTGTTAGTTGACAGGTATACCCTATCTATAAAATAATCCATACTGGAAATTTCAACAATCACTTCAATTGTATTATCAGTTATATAGTTAATACAAGATTTTAGAATCTTTATAGCCAACATGTTCCATTCACTCGCAAAATAGTATCATCTGCCTATTTTGCCTATATAATCAGCCTGTTTCTGGCAGTCCGCTCATTACAGCTGTGCTGGCATCCACTCTGACCACCATGCCCAGAACGGCTGCCTGGCATTCTACATGTATAACAAAAACAGCTAGCATAAACACATTGACCTTCAGATGACACCTGATGTAGGCGGTTTGTATACATAATCATGGCCACAGACTGCCTGGCTTGGTCAAAGCCATGAAACAAGTGTGGGTTTGGTTACAACTTAGAGTCTTCCAGTGTCTAGTTTGGGGTTACCTTAACACCAACTTGAACTACTTTTGTTTTCCTTTAGTAAGTGCTGTGAATATTGTCTCAATTTTATAGAATGTATTATTTATGAAAAGGTGGCATCAATTTAATTTCATTCCCTTTTTAATGAAAATATCTTTTTCATACAGTATGTTCTGATCATTGTTTGCCCTTAATGTCACTCTCTTTAACAAGTTGATTTACACCTAGGATGTGTGCATACATTTAAGACACAGTGGCATGTCTTCCTTGAGTATCAATTTTACTCTGTTATTTAGTGGACAGTATGCCAAGATTAAACCTGTATTAAAATATTTGAGAAACATTCACAGTTTAAAAGGATGAGCCTTCAAAAGTTAACTCTTCGTTATTCCCCATTCTCCCGCACTCCATCTCTCCTCCCTTGAAAGTCCTCCAATTCCTTTTATATACAGCATCCAAAGATGCAAAGATGGCATCCACATATAAAAGAATATGTGACATTTATCTTCCTTGGTCTGTATTACCTCAATAAGAATAATTATTTCCAACTCCATTCATGTACCTCAAGATTTCATAATGTTATTTTTCTTAAACAGCTGAATAATTATTACATTGCTTAAGTGTACCACATGTTCATTACCCATTTATCAGTTGATATACATCCAGGTTGATTTTATTTCCTAGCTATTGTGAACAGAGCAGCAATAAACATGGATGAGCAAGTATCTCTGTGACAGTATATTGAGTCCTCTGGGTATAGGTCCAAAGATTATGTAGCTGGGTATTCGGTATATCTATTTCTAGCTTTTGAAGAACCTTCACAGTGATTTCTATAGTCGCTGCACCAATTTTTACTCCCACCAGCAGTGAATAAATGTTCCCTTCCCCCACATACATGCCATCATTTGTTGTCATTTGGTTTTCTTAATCTTAGCCATTCTGGTTGAAGTAAGATGAAATTTCAAAATCGTTTTAGTTTGCACTTCCCTGATGGCTAACCAAGAATGTTGAACTTTTTAAAATACACCTCAGCTGTTTGTATTTCTTTTAAGAACTTGGTTTAGTTCCACACCCCAGTGTTTAATTAGTTTTATTGGGTTATTTATATATTCTAGATACTAACTCTCTGTCAGATATATAGCTGACAAATATTTTTCCCCATTCAGTGTCATAATGGCTATGATACTAGGGTCTAATTCAGAAAGTCCTTTCCTATACCTCTAAGTTCAAAAGTAGTCCCGAGTCTTCTATCATATTCAGGGTAACAGCTTTTACTTTTACGTTGAGGTCATTGGTCCACTTGGAGTTGAGTTTTAAGCAGAATAAGAAATAAGGATATAGTTTCATTCTCCTACATGTAGCTATCCAGTTTGACCAGCATCATGTGTTGAAGATGCTGTCATTTCTCCAATGTGTATTGTTAACCTCTTTGTCAAAAATTCTTGGTCTTTTGTGTCTCTACTTAAGATTGCTTTTATACTTTCTGTGAACAATCGCATTGGGATTCTGAAGGAGAATGTATTGAATCTGTAGAATGCTTTCAGTTGAATGGCCATTTTCATAATATTAAATCTACAAATCTGTGGGCATGGAAGGGCTTTATCTCCTGCTGTCTTTCTTTAGTGTCTTACAGTAGTCATTGTACAAGTCTTTCATTTCCTTGATTAGATTTATTCCAATATATTTTAATCTTTTGAGGTTATCAATTTTTTTTGGTTTTTCGAGACAGGGTTTCTCTGTGTAGCTTTGCGCCTTTCCTGGAACTCACTTGGTAGCCCAGGCTAGCCTCGAACTCACAGAGATCTGCCTGGCTCTGCCTCCCGAGTGCTGGGATTAAAGGCGTGAGCCACCACCGCCCGGCCTTTTGAGGTTATTATTAATAAGATTATTTCTCTGACTTCTTTTTCAGTATGTTTATTGATGGTGTATATGAAGGTGACTAATTTTGTGTATTAATTTTGCATCCTGTTACTTTGCTGAATGCATTTATCAGCTGTAGGAGTTGTCTGGTGGAGTTGTTAGGGCCTTTTATGTATAAAAGCATATCATGTGCAAATAAGGATACTTTGGCTTCTTCCTTTACTTTTTATATCCTCTTTAACCCCTACATCTGTCTTATTGATCTAGCTAATACTTATGAACTATAAAAAACAGAAGTGGAGTATGTGGGCGTACTCGTTCTTTATTACAGCAGAAATTCTTTGAGCTTTTCCCCCCATTTAGCTATGGACCTGCTGTAGACTGCCTTTATTGTCTTGAAATACATAATCTGTAGCCCTAGATTCTCCAGGATTTTTATCATGAACTAATGTATTTGTCAGTGGCCTTTTCTGTATCTAATGAGATGGTCATGTAGTTTCTGTCCTTGAATATTGTATGTGGTGGATTATATTTATTGATTTATGTATGTTGAAATATCAGAAGAGGAAATATGGGGAGATATAACACTAAAGGCCTTCTCTATAATTAATGAGATGATCATGTAGTTTCTGTCCTTGAATATATTTATGAGATGGATTATATTTATTGATTTACATATGTTGAGACATAAGAAGAAGAAGTATAGGGAGAGATAACTAACACTAAAGACCATTAGAAAACTCATGTGGAAACCTACTACTGTAGAAGCTTCTTAAAATATGTACATAATATAAAGAATATAAATGCAGTTACCCTATAAGGAGGGGCATTACCTCTCCAAGACACCATTGTGCTACCTTTTTTAGAGGTATTGGTCAGTGGAATCCCATCTACCACCCAAACATGCAGGCTGTTGTCATTGCTCTTCCCTACCTTCCAGGACTTGACGGCAATACCCTATTGCTAAAGATATCATATACTTGAGTCATGGAACACGGAGGAATAAAACTGGTATTAACCTGGAAATTTTGTCCCCACTGGCTGTTTTTCATACCTCTGGAAGGTAGTATTCATTGCTTCCCAGAGGAGAAAAGTATTCATCAATGTTACCCATCTGTGAATCCTGAAAGCTACAATAGTGATTGGTCTTGCAGACAGTTCACACTGGTCAACAGCGGCATGAATGTTATGGGAGTAACCAAACACTTTCAGTTTGGATTTAGGGCCCACTCCAGAAGCTAGGACTAATTCTGGGACCAAACACCTGTAACTGTATAGATAATAGGCTCCAGGGTATAGCCGACTAGTATCATTCTGCTAAATGGACATATTATTAAACTGAATCCTAAGGCTTTATCATGATACTCATGGACTAACACACTGCAACTCTGAATTGAAGAAGCTTCCTTTTGCAGTAGGTGGTGATTAGCACAGAAACCCACAATTAGTCAATGTTCAAAAAACAAGAGACTGCAATGTACTCATCCTTAAGTGAGACATCTATATCATGCCCTCTCCTCTCAAGGCTCAGGGATCATTGAGGAAGAGGGGGCAAAAAGTTTATGAGCCAGAAGCAGTAGAGGGCTACAATGAAATAGTGTTTTTAGATTAAATAGAGAGAAACTTAAAGGTATTCCACTAAAATCAGAGACAAGACAAGGCTGTCCACTCTCTCTATATCTAGTCAATATGGTACTTGACGTTTAAGAGATCAAATGGATATAAATCGGGAAGGAAGAAGTCAAAGTATCACTATTTGCAGATGATATGATAGTACACATAAGAAACCCCAAAAGTTCTATCAGGTAACTCCTATAGCTGATAACACCTTCAGCAAAGTGGCTGGATACTCAGAGGTTAAGAGCACTGGCTGCTCTTCCAGAGGTCCTGAGTACAATTCCTGGCAACCACATGGCAGCTGACAAAATAAGCTAAAATTAATTAATTAACTAATTAATTTAAAAAATCAGTAGTCCTCCTATATATAAACAGTAAGTGGGCTTAGAAGAAAATTGGGGAAACAATACCCTTCACAATAACCACAAATAATATAAAATATCTTGGTGTAATTCTAACCAAACAAGTAAAAGAGCTGTATGGCAAGAACTTAAAGTCTCTGAAGAAAAAAAGTGAAAATGGTATCAGAAGATGGAAAGATTTCCCATGTTCATGGATTGGTAGGATTAGCATAGAAAAAAAATGACCATCTTACCAAAATCAATCTACAGATTCAATGCAATGCCCATCAAAATCCTAACACAATTCTTTACAAACCTTGAAAGAACAATACTCAACTTCATGCGGAAAAAAAAAGGAACCCAGAATAACTAAAACAATCCTTTATAATAAAAAAAAAACTTCTAGAGGTATCACCATTCCTGATTTCAAGCTGTACTACAGAGCAATAGTTTTTATTACAAAACTGCATGGTATTGGCAAAAAGGGGGTAGGGATCAATGAAATCAAATCTAAAACCCAGACATTAGTCTACATTTCTATGGACACCTGATTTTTGATAAAGAAGTCAAAAATATACAATGGAAAAAGGAAAGCATCTTTAACAAATGGTGCTGTTCTAACTGGATGTCAGCATGAAGAAAAATGCAAACGGTTCCATATCTACCCTGCACAAAACTCAAATCCAAGTGGATCAAAGACAAAAACATAAATCCAGATACACTGAACCTGATAAAAGAAAAAGTGAGGAATAGCATTGAGCCCATTGGTACAGGGGATAACTTCCTGAACAAAATACCAATCGTGAAGGCACTCAGATTAAAAATTAATAAATGGGACCATCTGAAACTGAAAAGCTTCTGTAAGGCAAAGGACACTGTCAAAAGGACAAAATGGCAGCCTACAGAATGGAGAAAAGATCTTCATCAACCCCACATCTGACAGATGGCTGATCTCTAAAATATATACAGAACTCAAGAAACTAGACATCAAAAACCAAATAATCCAATTTTAAAATGGGATACAGGTCTAAACAAAGAATTCTCAACAGGGAAATCTCAAATGACTGAGAAGCACTTCAGAAATGTTCAACATCAATAGCCATCAGGGAAATACAAATCAGAATGACTCTGAAATTCCATCTTACACCTGTCAGAATGGCTAAGATCAAAAACACAAGTGATAGCTCAGGCTCATAAAGATGTGGAGCAAGGGGAACACTCCTCCATTGCTAGTGGGAGTGAAAACTTGTACAGCTGTAGGATAAACTGCTAAACAGTCTTATTAATAATAAAAAAAAACAGAGCCAGATATTGGGGTAAATTCTGAAAGAGCAGAGAGACAGAACAAGCCACAGCCAACCTTACCTCACCAACTCCTCAGCAAATCTTGTTTCCTCAGAATGAAAGCCTCTGGTCCTCACCTGAATGGATCTCAGCTGAAGTGCTTAAAAGCCTCTATTTCCTGGTCCTCATGCCTTAAGAGCAATGATTCCCTGTTTCCTCACACCTTATATACCTTTCTGTGTCCTGCCATATTACTTCCTGGGATCAAAGGCATGTGTCCTTCCTAAGCAAAGACATGAGATCTCAAGTGCTAGAATTAAAGGTCTGTGTTACCACACCAGGCTCTGTTCCCAGTGTGGCCTTGAATTCACAGAGATCCAGACGGATCTCGGCCTCCCGAATGCTAGGATTAAAGGCGTGTGCTACCACTGCCTAAGTTCTATGTTTAATATGGTGACTGTTCTGTTCTCTGACCCCCAGATAAGTTTATTGGGATGCACAATATATTGACCACATTTCCCCATTTTGTCTAAAATAAAAAAGTTATAACTAATATAAGAAAAACTATATACAATAAATACATACAATATATAGTCAAGAATTACATTAACAATGTCCAGTCCATTAACATTTGAAAAATTCAGGAAAAATTTTTCATTATTTATCCTATTTTAGTGAGTCCAATACAAATTCTGTATATAATATACAAAAATCCAATCCAATGTAAAAATATTTAAAACTAGTAGTTGCCTTTTAAAAGTAGATTTAATAATCTAACTTTTGTCTTATATCTATATTCTTTTTTTCAGATTAAATTCAATAATCTTCCCTTTTATCCTATCATTTCTATCTTTTTCAGAGTAGATTCAATAATCTATCCTTTATTCATCATTTCTATATCTTTTTTAGAGTAGATTCAGTAATCTACTTCTGATCTACATCCTCTTTTTTCTTTCCTTTTCTCTTTTTTTTTCCACACAAGAATCCTGAATCTAATCTCCTTGTGTAGCTTTTTTTCTGACCACTAACAATTAATAGCTTGTAACCAACCATCCTAAACAATGACAATTATCCATAACCCATTGAAAGACCAAAAACCAGCCACTCCACCTTTTGGGAATGTGACATTGTGTTCTTAAAATTAGTTCCTGCTGTCTGGGGGGAAAGGCACCTTTAGGGAATATTGAAAAGAAAATGTTGGGGTTAATTGCCAAGTCCTGGGAGAGTTAGCTGTATCATTTGTTGTCCAGTCTCTGCATAATGGAAAAGTGCAGGGCTTGTCTAAGTCCTTACTGGAGTAGTCTGTGAGGTTGGATCATCTTAGCTAGCCATCTCAAAATTGTCCTGAGCAGTTTGTAGTCCAAAGCCGATCTTTGGGTGGTGTTAATCAATTTAATGGCTTTATCATAGTCAATGTGAAATCATCGTTGTGGAATCCCATCCTCTTTTTGGAGACTTCAAAGTTACTGTGAGATATGCCCATGGTTCCCTGCATACAGCCACTTTGGAAATCAATATGGTGGTTTCTCAGAAAATTGGGAATCAACCTAACTCAAGACCCAGCTATAGATTCCTGGGTATATAATTAAAAGGTGCTCTACCATATCACAAGGACACCTGCTCAACTATGTTCTTAGCAGATTTATTCATAATAGCCAGAAACTGCAAACAACCTAGATGTCCATCAGTCAAAGAATGGATTTTAAAAGTGTGGTATATTTACTCAATGGAATTGCTGTTAAAAACAAAGACATCTTGAAATTTGCTGGCAAATGAATGAAACTAGAATCATCCTGAGTGAGTTAACCCAGACCTAGAAAGATAAACAAGATATATACTCACTTATAGGTGGCTATTAGCCACAAATTAAAGAATAACCATTCTACAATCCACAGACCCAAAGGAGCTAAGTGACAAAGAGGGCCTCAGGGGTGGGAGGGCATGTGAATCTCACTGTGAAGGGAAAATGGAATAGACATCATAGGTGGAGAGGGGTCTGGGTGGGGGTTGGACATGGGAACAGGAGGGATCAGGTGGGGTGAGGAGGGAGGGAGGGATTACTGGGAAAGACAACCGGAATCAGGGGCATCTCTGGGACAAGCTAGAAATCTAAAGCAATGGAAACTCCCAGGAATTTATGAGGGTGACCCTGTCTAAAACTTCTAGCAATGGGGGATATGGAGCCAGACCTGGCTTATAACCAGGTAATAAATTTCCAGTAGAGGGATTATTACCCCATATAACATTTGACCTACAATTTGTCCTGCCTACAAGATATGCTGGGGTAAAGGTGGTGCAGAAATTTTGTGAGTGGCCAACTAATGACTGGTCCAGCTTGAGGCTCATACCATGAGAGAAAGCTCACCCTTGACACCGCCTGGAGGACCAGAACCCAGAGGCTGGACAGTCCAGAGACCTAGAATAGAACCAAACATGACTGGCAAAAAAAAGTCAATGAAATGATTCCTATACTGCTATACTCATAAATTGTTGCCTAGCCCAAATGCCATCAGAGTGGCTTCACCCAGCACCTAATGGAAACATATGCAGAGACTCACAACCAAACATTACAAAGACCTCAAGGAATTCTGTGGAAGAGGGCGAGGAAGGACTATGGAAGCCAAAGGGGCCAAGGACACCATAATAAAACCCAAAGACTCAACTAACCTGTGCTCGCTCATGGGGCCTCATAGAGACTGAACCACTAACCAGAAAGCTTACATGGAACTGACCTAGGCCCTCTGCACATATGTTACAGTTGTGTAGCCCGGTCTTCCTGTAGGACTCTGGCGGTTGTCTCTGACTCTGTTACCTGCTTTTGGGACCCTTTCCTCCTACCAGATTGCCTAGTCCAACCTTAATAGGAGAGAAGGTACCTAGCCTTACTGCAACTTGATATGTCACGGCTGGCTGATCATGGGAGTCCTGCCCTTTTCTGAGGTGAAAGGAGGTGTAGATGGGGGTGAAAGGGGAGGCTGGGGGAGGAACTTGGAGGAGAGGAGGGAGTGAGGGAGGGAAAACAGGAAAAAATCAATTGATTGGTTAATTAATTAATTATAATAAAACAGTGTTTTTAGGACACAACAGGGTAGTTGAACACATGAACTCAGAGCATGCACAAGGCTTGCTCAAGATCAAGTCAAACAAAACCAACAAAATCCCAATTGATGGAAGAAGTCCCACTCCTAGCTGAGGAGCCGCGGGCAATTGATGACTTCTGGGAGGAGAGTCAGTTTCTTCAATGATGTGACCACCTAGAAGCTACTCATGGTCTAGTGCAGCAGTTCTCCACCTTCCTAATGCTTTGACCCTTTAATACAGTTCCTCATGTTGTGGTGGGCCCCAACCACAAAATTATTTTTGTTGCTACTTCATAAATGTACTTTTGCTACCATTATGAATCATAATGTAAATATTTTTGAAGCTAGAGGTCACTAGGTTGAGAACCACTGCTCTAGTAGCTGCCCCTGTCCCCATACACATACTGGCAGTACTGTGAGGACTTAGTGGGGAAAAGGAGGAGAACAACCCCACTGGCATAATATATAACTGCAGTGCTTAATGGACTTAGTGAGGGGGAAAGAACAAATGAAGTTGAGAAGGAATCACTGATGCCAAAAGAATAAGGTGAACTTGAGAGCAAAGCATATTGTGTGCAAAGCCTTTGCAACAGCTCAGTCAGATGAGGTTAGCTCATTTCCCTCATCAAATAAACTTCTTTTTTTGCAACAGATGGAAACATTGCAGATCCACAACTAGTCAAAATGCAGAGGGTAAGTGACGATGAGATGCCCAGCACCAGTTGGTATATCTACAATGCAGTGCGACATGTAAGGCTCAGGGAATATCACAGAGGGGGAGGAAAGATTGTAAGAGCCAGAGGACCATGATAACCTAGATAGATAACCTGCTTCTAGATAGTGTCTTCTAGACATGACAGGGAAGCTGCACCCAAAAAATTGCAACAATATTGTTGCCTAAACAAGACCTGCATAATGACACCACTAGTCAACATGCCAATGTGGATAGGAAAATCTTGCAAGGTCCCACCCCTAGATGAAGAGATAAAGACAATCAATGGCTCCTGAGAGAAGGAGAATCTTTTTTTTCCAGGGATGAGTCCCCTGATAGGTGTTCAAGTAGTCAGCTCTAAACATATGTACATACAAGCAACATTAAATGAGCTTCATTGGCTGTGTGTGT
Source organism: Peromyscus leucopus (assembly GCF_004664715.2). NCBI lineage: Eukaryota > Metazoa > Chordata > Mammalia > Rodentia > Cricetidae > Peromyscus > Peromyscus leucopus. Next base: position 24,191,856 of record NC_051063.1, on the reverse strand, counting down.
GTGTGTGTGTGTGTGTGTGTGTGTGTGTGTGTGTGTGTGTAACAATAGTAATCTTGAGAAGAAGAGATCATCAATTTGAGAGAGATTCAGGGGGATATAGGTGGAGTTGGAAGGAGGAGAGGGAATGGTGAAATGGATGCAAATACAGTGCTCATGTGTAGGGGGAGTTTCTATTCCTGGCAGCCACTTCCCAAATAACCACAAGAGCATCTTATTATTACTTATAGATGCTTGGCCAATAGCTCAAGCTTGTTACTAGCTAACTCTTACATTTAAATTAACCCATATTTCTTATCTATGCTCTGCCACATGGCTTGGTACCTCTTCTCAGTACAGCATGCCCATCTTGCTTCTCCCTGCATCTGCTGGCAACTCCTCTGACTCCACCCTCCTTTCTCCCAGCATTCTCAGTTTGGTTGTCCCTCCTGCACTTCCTGCCTGCCTACTGGCCAATCAGCTTTTTATTAAACCAATCCAAGTGTACTTAAACCAATTTTCACAGTGTACAAAAGGATTATTTCACAGCACTCATGTATGAAATTCTTCCAAAAAATAAAATTTAAATTAAAAAAAAAAACACATGCATGCAGGTATGAAAGTCTCAAACAATAAGAATGTGAATCTTTACACTAGAAAATCCACACTTATTGTTGCACTATTCAAAATATCTAGGAAATAGAACAAGTCTATTTATTCAACAACAAATGAACAGAAAAAGAAAATGTGGTTCAAACACACAATACTTTCAGCCATTAAAAAGTAAAATCATGCCAGGTGGTGGTGGTACATACCTTTAATCCCAGAACTTGGGAGGCAGAGGTGGGTGGATCTCTGTGAACTTGAGGCCAGCCTGATCAACAGAGCAAGTTCGAGGACAGCCAGGGCTGCATAGAGAAAAACTGTCTTGAAAAAAAAAAAAAAAAAAAAAATGCTGCTCTTATATTAGAAAAAATTAATTCTTTTCCAATTTTTCAGTAATTAAAAACACACAAATATATAGCTTTACTACTACCTATTACAAATCTTGTGTTTAGTACGATACTAAAAAGAAAAAAAAGTTAGCCAGGCATAGTGCAGCACATGCCTTTACACCTTTAATCCCAGCACCTGAGAGGCAATTGTAGGTGGATCTCTGAATTTGGGGCCAGCCTGATCTATAGAGAGTTCCAAGACAGCCAGGGCTACACAGAGAAACCCTGTTCTGAAAAATAAAAAACTGCAAAAAAAAAAAAATCAAATCAAACAAACAAACCTTACACTTCTTTTTATTAAATTTCTGTCAAGTTTTCAACTATTTATAGTATTCATTTTCAACCTGATGTCATAGTTTTGGCTAATTTTCTTAGGCAGAGACCAGGATATACCCACACAAATATAAAGGTTTCAAACAGTCAAGCTTTTGCAAATTAACACATCACAAATTAGAGGCTGATGGCTTGACTATTACGTCTTAAAGGACAGATTATTTTGAAGGCCCTGGTTTCCTCACTCTGCAAAGGATCCAGTCTTCAGAAAGCCAAGCACATTTTTGAAAGCTCCAAGTTTAACTGTCACGGCTGCCTGTGTGTCGTGGCTGGTTTCCTGGATGGACCACTTTCAAGTTTGTGTGATTTGCCAGGGAATTTCTTGGTGTGCTAAAGAGAGCACATTTCATTTCACTTTTGTCTCTCACAAGGCATATTCGATATTCCCGTGGTCCTGAGATCTTCACCTGCATAGATTTCTGCACTATCCTTCTAGCCCTCCTCTGATATGCATCTGTGAAGATGAACTTTAGACAAACCCGCTGTTGTTTTCTGAGTAAAACAATTTGAACATAATGTTCCCACCTACAAGTAAACCAAATCATCTGATAAAATTGGTGGTACTGAAATTGAGGATATCTAAAAATAGCAGCATCCGTAACCTTGGGACGCTGGGGTGATATAAATACTATGGCTGAGAGCATTTTAAGCCACAGAATTTTTGCCTTTTATACATTTGTAAGGTTATTGAGTTGTTCTCTTCGTGGTCCTTACTAAAATGCTTATGTCCAGCGAACACACAATTGTCTGTTTGTTTATTCTTTTTTCAAAATGAATCTGTATTTGTAGCCTTCTCGTAATGTCTGGTTCAACTTCCAGCCAAAAAAACAGATACATTCTCTCAGGAATGATACCAATTCTATACTGTTTGTCGACAATTTGTCTAATAAAGAGTCAGAAACCTACATCATATGTGTATGTGTTTTATCATATATATTTACATGATATATATGTATGTATATGCACACATACACAAACCTTCTCAGGTTGATTTAGCACTCTGGAATAATTTTGAAGTATCCTGTCTGACACAAAAGAGATATTGTATATTACATAGAGAATATTATATCTTTTCTGTTTCATTAAATTGTACTGTCTTGTCACACACACACACACACACACACACACACACACACACATTGATTTTTGGTTAAATTGCCACTCACAGCATTGCCTGTGTCTGGGGAAACATGGCTGGCCTAATTAGTATGAAACTGAAGTTCTTTCTTCCTGATGGAACAGGAATGTGAAATAAATAGAGCTTGGGTGACCTATAATAATAGCATTAGTGATTCAGATGACTGGTTGACAAAACCATTAAAACTGACCCAAAAGAAACCACGCCCATTTACAGAGAAATGAGGAGACACGTTCTGTGGCTCTACTATGAATCTATTTCCTTAAACAAAATCCTGTAGAATTGGCAATTCCACTGCCAAAATACAGGATTCTCTAGTCAAAATATTTAAAGAAGGAGAGTTTTTTTTTATTTCTTTTGGTAATTTAAGGAATCAAGATTAAAAATAATAATAGTCAACAGGAGCATAAGATCATAGTCATAAACAATCACCAAAAATATGGGAATCAATCAGAAAAGACTATATTCCTCTGGATATAATGAGAAATTGGTGTACATGGATTCAGCCAAGAATAGTTACAAATAATTAGCCTGAGTTTCCCGGCTTCCCTGGCTATAGATGCCAAGTTCAGGAGGTAAACAATTCTCCAATTAATTTAACATGTGTGAAAGGCTCAAATTCCAATAATAAAACACCTTTAAAATTTTTTGTGCTGCTTGATGTAGATGAACTCTGGTTTATCATAAATGCAAATTTTTAAATTGTAAACAGAAGAGATAATTTAACAAAGAAAATATTGAAAACTGTAGAAATATTTAAAAGGAGACCCTTATCTGGGAGTCTGTTTGACATCTCTGATCAGCTGAATCAAGAATTCTAGCACAATTAACATTTTCTATGAAGGTCATCTGCATAGTGGCACTAGTCCTTTTATTTAGAGATACTTCAAATAAGAATTCTAAAACATCAATGAACCATGCTTAAAGGCTGAGCTTATGTGACCTTCGAGTGCGACCTTACTCCTTTCCCAGATATTCTCTGGGAATCCCACAAACACTCTAAGCTTTTGCTTACAGTAAAAACATCTTAGCACACTGGGGAGATGGCTTAGTCAGCAGAGTGCCTGCCATGCAAGTGTGCTCAACTGTGCTCAGATACACACAGAAAAGTCGGTGTGTCACACACACACCTGCAATCCTCAGCCAGGGTTTGAGAAGGCTTGTAGTGAGCCTACAAGCTCACTAACCATCTGGTCTAACTAAGCCATCAGTTCTAAGCTCAGTGAGTCATCCTGTCTCAAAATAATAACAAAACACAAAGTATGAAGTAGGGAAAGCAGGATTGATGGTGGGGGTGGGGAGGAGGTGGGTGAGATCAGAATGTATTGCATACATATATGAAATTGTCAAAGAATAAATTTAGTTTGAAAAATAAAACAAAGAGTGATAGGAGTCTACCTGATATTGACCTCTGGTGTCCATATACACACACGTACACATGCATACCTACATACACACATGCACACAGAGACACAAAATCTTAACTTCCTGTGCCATCCTTATGACCTAGGGTTACTTGATCAACAGTAATGGCATCCAAAGAACACCAGAAATCACTTTTATTATCTCATTTACTGGAAAACAAAACCTTCCTTGTCAGCCCCCTGAGAAGTCACTTGAGGGCCACCAAACTCAAATACACTGCTGCTTACTTAGCTTAAGCATGATTAGCTCTCTTGAGGATCTCACACCACACTCTGTCTTCTTCTTTCCCTGAGCTCTTCTTTGTGCTGACATAGCTTCCTAATAAATTCCACATCTGTTTTGGATGAACACAGCATCCAAGACTGGTTTTTCCTGTGGTGAAGTCAAGAATCTTGACTCCCCTTCAGTCGGGGTCTCAGAACAAGAGTCCTCAAGGTACTGTAGGTAGAACCGGGGGGGGGGGGTGGTGCTGCGTCCTCAGCTGTTCTTGCACTGTCCCTGATATCTTAGTTCTAAGTGAACTCAACCCTTACAGGGCATTTTTAAAGCATATTTTTCCTTAATTTCCACAAATATAAGCAAACAAATATACATAAGTGTACTTACAGGAATACAGCCTGGCCTTCTGGAGGAAGCACAAGGCATCATGTTTTTGTTTGTGGGAGTTTGAATGTCATTGGCCCCCATAAATTCATGGGGAGTGGCACTATTGGGAGGTGTGGCCTTGTTGAAGTAGGTGTGGCCTTGTTAAAGGAAGTGTGTCACTGTGGAGGCGGGCTTTGAGGTCTCTTTTGCTTAAGCTTTGCTCAGCGTCACAGTCCACTTCCTGTTGCCTGCTGATCAAGGTGTAGCCAGCACCATGTCTGCCTGAACACCACCATGCTCCCCACCATGATGATAATGGACTGAACCTCTGAAACTGTAAGTGAGCCCCAGCTAAATGTTTTCCTTTGAAAGAGTTGCTGTGGTCATGGTGTGTCTTCACAGCAATAGAAACCCTAACTAAGACACTGCTACCAGAGCTTTTAGAGTGAAAGTCTACTCCAGTAAACCCCATAATCTAGACTCACCCACTGGTCCCCATATTCCAATTAAAGTAATGAGCCATGGTGAAAAGCAGAAAGAGGAATTGCTGGATGTGGCCACAATGAAAAGAATGGCTAAGGAGATCTAGTGACCCAAGTCCATCTTCAAGGTGCTGACATGAGGTTCAGCTTTAAATAGAAGGCAAGAGGTAGTCAAGTAGTCCTGGCGAAAGTGTGGTCCTATCTATCATTGACCCATCATCATTGTCTAGGCCCACCTGGCCTGAAATTTTTAAATTATGGATCTTTTCACTGCTTAGCATGCAACCTTGCCTTCAGAGATAATTTAATTTGTCCTCACCTGAAAGGAAAGTCTGTCCTGGGAGGGTTTGTTCTGAAATTCAATGTGACTGAGGAAGACAATAATTATTAAGAATAATTTACCTCTGTGTCTTCAGCCAAAATACAGGTACAAAATTAAGACAGAAGCACCAGGCTTTCAATCTGCTTTTAATTTTCTATAGACCCAAGTAGGTAGGTGGTCAGATTATTTCAAGTAGGAGGGGGGGATGCACATGTGTGAATGCCTGGTGGGGCAAGAAGGCAGCATCAGCTCCCCTGCAAGTGGAGTTACAGGAAGTTGTAAGTCACATGATATAGGTACTGGGAACTGAACTCGGGTCCTCTGGAAGGTCAACAGATACTCTTAACCACTGAGTCATCTCTGTTAGCCTCTTAAATAATTTTGTAAAAGCAGCTTCTAAGTGCTTGTTACAATACTATAGGACCTGCCTGCATAGATAAGATCTTAGAAAGGCATATTATATGTATTTATTAGAAGCACAGGACCTGGAAGCAACTGATTCAAGGATAGACAATCCTCTCCGGTACTTAATTTACTCAAATATAAAATATAGTATTTCACTACTTCATTAAGGAATGGGAACCAGATAAGACAGAATAGAAATGTTTAATGTAAATAATGTATTTTTATTAATGATGTTTTAGTGATATTAATTATCCTTATAATCCTGCACTTTGCTGCTCTCCTCTATAAAAAAAAAAAAAAAAAAAAAAAAAAGGAAGATTAGCATTAAGAGAAGCCCCAGTCTGCTGGACTTGCTGACAACATTTTTTCTATGCTTTTAACAAATGTATTTTCCAGAAAAGTGTAATGACCTTTTGCACGTTTTGACTCTCCTATTTTCCAAAAAGAGTAATATTTAGGAAGAAAATGTGCATTATTACTTCCATTCATTTGCTCCTCGTGGCTCGGGGAATTCTTTTTCTTTCTTGCCCTACCTTTCTGTCTGTCGCTTCACTGCGTTATCTTCATGTTTTGCTCTGAGCATGTGTCATTTCCAAAGCCATTCCTCAGAAACTTGAGTTCTCTTTTTAATAGATAGTTTCAGCTCTGTGGAATTTACTAGTCTGCCTCTCATTACATTGCTTCTGACTTTGACTGATGGAGGAAATAGTCAGCCTGACTAGTGCACTGGGTACAGGCTCCCTGATCGCTGAGATCACTAACACCTAATGCTTCTCTAATTATAGACATGTCTCATTCCTGGCCATTTAACAACCTCACCACAGGGAGTGACTCCACATCCTGACTGGAAGGCTCCCTTCATTAGCTTCAACTATACATCATAACCTTCTAGCTTTACAATAACCCAAGGGCCCTCCCTCCCAGGACTGTGGCAATGTGACATTCTTCATATTTGAACATGGACGCAGATAACAACTAATGACCTCCAACTTTAAGCTGAAAAAAGTAAAAACTGAGGGTTTAATTTTTGATATTTGGTTTTTTGTTTTTGTTTTTAGGGAGCTGCTTATTCAAATAACAGCTAAGAATCAAAGATTTTATTCCATCTCTTTCTTAAAAGGCTTACAGTAAGACTCCTCAATGCTACTGACATTGAATAAAAGTGGAAACTGAAAAGTATGTGAGCTATGGAGACACCACTGTGATTCAAGGTCTCATACATCAAGAGGTGAAAGAAAAAACACGCTGATTGAAATTTTGAGGCCCTGATACCAGCTTTGTTTACATTCATGGTGCTAATAATCACACTTACCTTGTTGTGTGGAAAATCCTCATGTGTCAAGCTCTGTATGAGGCACTTCCGATTACCTCGATGTGTATGAGAGGAAACCTTCACAGAGAATGTCAGTAAATTGGCAAGGGCGCCCAAAAGAAGACACAACTGAAATTTGAACTCTTTGCTTTACTGGAGTGTAAATACTGTGCTTTTCATTAGTCTATTGATTCCTTTAGGCTTTGTTGCCTCATAATAACATAGTATGTAAACACTTAGGAAAGCAGTGTTCCCACCTCTGAATGCCCATGGACACATCTTAGTAAGCTTCTATTACACTGAAATATTTTTATCTCAATAGAAAAAGTAAATTTACTGAACATTTTTTATGAATCACATTCACATTACTCTCTTAATCCTTAAAATAATTGTCTTGTGTCTTCATTCTTAGGTGAAAATCTTCAGGCTTAGTAAGATTAGGTAAAAAGGTCCAGTGGTACACTTGCATTGGTGACATCCACTTTCATTATATTTCCTCTCGTGACGTTCAGACATATAGATTATGTTTGGATGCTTTCTAAATTATCTTCCTGAACAAGTGAGAATCTTAAGATCCATTTTCACATTCATCAGAGCTGTGTCTGGTATAAAATAAGCATTCAACGGGTATTTATTGAGAGATGATTAGTTTTCGTTACAATCAGCCATTGGTTTATTTGACTGTACGGCTTTTATAGCATGAAGAAAACCAGGAGGATATATAAATGCTGGTTCATGAGGTAGGAGTTCATGGCTGAGCCACACATTATAAAGTTTCCACTTCATACTTTTTTTATATAAATTTTTAAAGATTTATTTATTATGTATACAGTGTTCTGTTTGTATGTATGTCTGCACACCAGAAGAGGGCACCAGATCTCATTATAGATGGTTGTGAACCACCATATGGTTGCTGAGAATTGAACTTGGGACCTCTGGAAGAGCAGCCAATGCTCTTAACCTCTGAGCCATCTCTCCAGCCCCACTTCATACTTTTTCTAGTTGCGATAAATCCTTGGTTTGAGAAAAACTAAAACTTTCAGTTCAGCGATATGTTGGCCATCATAGTTGGAGGTGCACTTAAGATAACAAACAGAAAATGCTTTTGTGAAAGGCCAACAAAAAAAAGATGAAAGCCCATTCCACATTCAGAAGAAGACAGCCCTAAAGTGTAATAGTTCTATGGAAAGAATGAATATTTCTATATATTTCCCTTCTCTTCCAAGTGTTTGTTACCTACCATTGTATTCTTGAATATTGAATGAATAGGTGGAAGAATAAAAAATAAGTAAACTGAATGTCAATCTAACTAAAATTAATCTTGTTTCACTTTGAATAAAAACCTATCTTGTAATTTCATTCAACTGCCTCAGTGAATGGCACATAGATTTTAGATTTGCATAATGAGGCCTAGTCTCAGAAATCAGTTTAAAATGACTTGAAGTTGCCTTAAAGACATACCTGCAGACTTATGTTATTGTAGCACTATTCACATAGCCTGTTACAGAACCAGCCCATCATGAAAATCTAGAGAGTACCATGTTAAGCAAAACAAGCTAGGCTCACAAGGACAAGTACCTCTCACGTGTAGAATTTAGGAAGGGGAAAAAAAAATAAAATAAAATAGAGTGAGGAAAATGTAAGAGGGAGTATGAAGAGGCACTAGAGGGTAAAAGATGATCAAAGTACATTCCATGCATGCGTAAGGAATCCAATTGTTTACAAAAAATGATTTGTTTCCCATCAGCTTTATAAGCTCACTGCTAGGCATTTTGCCCACAACAAAATATCAAAATAAAACATTTGATTTGTTCTATAAAATTCAATTTTTTCTTTGCAGTGGCATGTGTATTTGTTTAAATTTCCATGTAAAATAATCCATCCTGCCTCCAAGTCCTTGTGCTTTCCAGAGCAGTATTATCTTTGCCTAGATTTCTGCAGAAGTTCCTTGTGGGTCTCTCTGCATCTACCACTGCCAGAAAAGGTCTTTTCCATTGTGATTTGACTTATGTTGGCTCTCTTGTCTCCCGGGGAAAGATTTCACAGAGTTCTAACAACCTCTCAGACCACCTTTTGGGAGAAACAAGATCAAAGATAACACTGAGTCAGTGATGAGTCGGACCACAAACCTTGACTAGGACAGCTTAGAGATGCATTCCTCTTGCCCTCTATTTAAACCTAAACCTTATTTGAGGACCACAAAGATTGTATGTGATGCAGGAACTTAACTCATTCTTGCTGTTCCTTAGAACAAAAACATCCCTTACTCAAACTGATGGCTTATATGTAGAACTTGGGTTTTTGTTAAGATTTTGCCCGACAAAGTAGTCTCTGCTTCCCATCTGGGCAGCACACTAGAGCTGATGCTGTCTGTTATGGGGACACAGGTGAGCCAGCCCTGAGGGAGTGAGAACAGGAGTGCTGATCCCCTCATCTCACCCCATCCCCCAACCCCCACTCCCTCACCTCCCTATACCCCCTGCCTATCCCCACCTCCACCCCCACCCTATTTATCCTCTACAGCAATCAGGAGAAAGGGCTCTGCACCTTGCCTGGGCAAAACAGCAGAGCTGGCCCTGGCCATATGAGTGAGGAGGACCTGAGTCTGAGGGCCAGAGAGCAGCAAACCAGCCCTGATGCTTGCTGTAGGCTGCTTTGGGTGAGCTAAGCCGGGCTGTGCTGGAGAGCTCATCCAGGCAGTGACAATGAGGGAAAGCTAGCAACCTGACCAGCCCAGCTACCACCCAGGCCCAGAAGCAGGGCTATGAGTTGTCCACCCAACATCCATCCCATCTATGAACTGTTGGAGCATGTGAAGGGGACAAACCTACAGATCCAAAACAGCAGGATCTCCATGACACAGGACAACAACAGGATATCCAAGAGGAGCCCCAGTGAGAGCCCATTATCGGTGGTGTGGCAGAAACCAGAGGCTTTGAACCAGACCAATGATTCATACAAATGAACACTTACAAGTAAAGATGAATGGACTAAAGGGTAAACTGTGTGACTCACAGTTTCCATGACAAGATTCTTCTTCTTTGTTGTTGTTGTTGTTTGTTTGTTTGTTTGTTTGTTTGTTTTTGTTTCCATTTTTATTTTTGTTTTGGTTCTTTGTTTGGTTTGGTTTTTGGTTTTTCTATTAAATTTGGTCTTTTTTGGGGGGGGAAGTTGCAAGGGCAGAGGGCAGATGTGAGGGACAGGGAGACAAGCGGGATTGAAATGTATGATGTGAAATCCACAAAGAATCAATAAAAGTAAAAAGGAAAAAAAGGAAACAAAGATGAAGAACATGAGAAAAGATGGGTGGGGAGAAGTAGTCTCTTGAAATAAGCAAGGAAAAAAAGTTATACAAAAGTTTTAAAGAAGACTTCATTGACCACTACTAAAATGTATGTGAGAGGCAAACACATAGAGTTCTAACCTGCCCCAAGCTGTGATTTCTTTCTAGTTTAAAATGCTGGTTAAGTTCCAGTCATCTGGCCTGTCTTCATCTCATGTTTTGTGAGATGTAAAGAGATGAAGGAGGTCAGGTTGTGGTGACGCACGTCTTTAATCCCAGCACTCAGGAGGCAGAGGCAGATGGATCTCTGTGAGTTTGAGGCCAGCCTGGTCTACAAAGAGAGTTCCAGGACAGCCAGGACTGTTACACAGAGAAATCTTGTCTCGAGAATAGATGGATGGATGGATGATAGATAGATAGATAGATAGATAGATAGATAGATAGATAGATAGATAGGTAGGCAGCAGAGAAGGGGGAGGAGTAGTGTTCAACTTTAAAGTATCATGCATTTATTTGGCTTACAATTTCTATATGGACTTTATTTCAAATGTAAAAAAAGGGAAGGAAAACCTCTCTAATCTCTGTTAATAAAAGAAAAAATGCTAGGATTACCATGTCATTGCCTTGTAAGCCCTGAATTAAATTACTACACAAAGGAAAGGTAATGATTTTCAAGAGCTGATAATGTCATAAGAAAAGGAAAAACTAGTTACCATGCAAATAAATGAAGCACCTGGGAAGCAGCCCTGCCAGGAAATAATACATAATTCTATCAGTTTTCTGATCTTAAAGTTAGCCAGAAGTGCATGGAACAGAGATACATGACATATGACTTCATGGACTAAGAATCCATAAAACTCAGACCAAAAAAATAATTCGAAAGAGGATGGAGAGATGGCTCAGCAGTTAAGAGCACTTGCAATTTCCAGCACACACATGATGACTCACATCACCTATACCTCCAGCTCCAGAAGCTCCAACACCCTGTTCTGGACTCTGCCAGCAAGTACATACATGATAAATACACAACAATCAAACATATATATATATATGTGTATATATATATATATAGTCCAATACATCAAGTGCAGCTCCAGAGACAATGAGAATCAAGTACAGTGTACATCTTTTCCTAGATACATTGAATAACAAAGATAATAAGAAAGGTTAAAACATGAAGAAATAATAACAACATTAGATAAGCTTAAGGAATTGTTTTAATTTTTAAAAGTAGTGGTATTGTTTTTCTTTTTCTTTTTCTTTTTTCTTTTTTTTTTTTTTTAAGGCAAAGTCTAATCTATCCCAAGCTGGCTTACACCTACTATGTAGCCTGACTTTGAACATCTGGCCCCCTTGCCTCCACCTCCCAAGAGCTGGAATTACAGGACTATGCCACTTTATGCCTAGTTGGTGTGTTATTGGGGATTGAACCCAGGGCTTCCTACACACTGGACAAGCATTGTGCCATTTGAGCTACATCCATCCCCTCCTTCTTGGCTGTCATGTTTAAGGAAAATGTTCTGTCAGGCATGGTGGTTCACATCTGCAGTCCAGCATTTGGAAGGCTTATGCAGGAGGATCATGGTAAGTTTAAGACCAGCCTGGGCTACAATGTAATTTCTAGGCTAGCCTGAGTTAGAGAGTGACAGATATCTCAAAGGAACAAAAGAAGAAGAAAAGAAGTGGAGAAGGAGGCGGAGAGGAAAATAGAAAGCGTTACTGTTCTGAAATACATAACTTATGGTAGAGCTGATAAAATACAAACTGTGTTTAAAATCACTGGGTAGGCAGAGAGGGGGGTAATGGGATGTCAGGAAGAGTTAATGAATTGGTCATGTTATTTTCTTGACATTATGTTCATTTTTTTTTCCACAACAAAGCATGACCTGCAATATTTGCCTGGCTTATTTTCGGCAATCACAGTTTGTTTAGCGTCTCCCTAAATTTTTCAACAATTTTCTCTCTGCATAAATGAGTAACTTGTTATTATTTTGGAAGGGCTGCAGTCATGTTTCCAGTGGCGACTGAATTAACAGGAATACCACACTAGTTACTTACATTTCAAAACTTGTTTCCCTTGAAAAACAGCAATTTGAAGGACATCACAAAAATGATTTTACTAAAATACATTTCTTGCTACACAGTGAGCGACTTGAGATGGATTTCCTGGTAGCTTGTGTAATACTTCAGGAGGAGATCGCCCTCTGCTGTCTTAATGAAAATTGTCACCACAAAAGTTTTTTTTTTCCAGTATGAGTCATTTCAAATAATAATAAGCAGTCAAGGGGTGAGACCAGAGCCTGTCAATGTTGTGGGGATGAAGAAGTAAATATATAGATGTTGTTGGTGCTTACATCTCTTCTATCTCTTCTATATTATTTATAGTTTGTGTGATTCTTTACTCCAGTTGTAAGACACGCTCCAAAACTCAGGGAAAAAAAATGTTTAATTTGAAGAAAGAGTTTGGTAAGTGTTGTTTTTAAAATTGTGTGATAAGGGCACCTGAATTTTTGTTCCAGTTTTTTTTTTTGGGGGGGGGAGTGTTTGGGTTTTGTTGTTGTTGTTTTGTTGAGTTTGCCAATTTTCTAACTGTAATCTTAGGCAGCAGGTCAAAATGTATCTGTTAGACCCTTTGAGCCTGACAGAGATAAAATAATATCATTAATTAAAAAGAGCTATCACTACTGACCAGAGCATTATAGAGGATGGCTATGAACTACATCAATAAATTTTTAAAGTTGGATTCCTTGGAAAATAAAATGTATTAAAAATGATACAAAATAAAGTTAAAAAGATGAAGAGCCATCTGTCAGCAGCAGCATTATTCTGGTGGCATTGGAAGTCGAACTTAGAGCATCTCCCATTAAGTAAGTTTCTACTACTGAGCTATATCTCCATTATTCAAGGACAGAGTTCTCTTAAACAAAATCAAGACCACTTAGGAATCATGTCTGGAATCATGTTTAAGCACAGACAGGAAATGTCATGATGAACAACACACTATGGTCAATACATCCCTTCCTAGATAGTGTGAGTTCTAAATTCTTTCAGTTCCTTACCAGTTCTCCACAATGGTTAAGACATTCAGCTTTCTGACAACACCCAGTTCAGACTAAAACTTCACTGTCTCGGGTCCTCAAAAATTAGAGTGCATTGCGGCTTGGTGCGCACGCTTAATCCAGCACTTGGGAGGCAGAGCCAGGCGGATCTCTGTGAGTTCGAGGCCAGCCTGGGCTACCAAGTGAGCTCCAGGAAAGGCGCAAAGCTACACAGAGAAACCCTGTCTCGAAAAACCAAAAAAAAAAAAAAAAAAAATTAGAGTGCATAAGCGTAAACTCCACACATACACCTTTCAACAAACTACTACTAACCAGTCCTCTGACCCCCTATGCTGTATGCCTCCCTTTATACAAAGGTTTCCCCAAAATGAACTTGGCCTCTCTGCTGGTGGATTTTGATCACAGCTCTTTGATAAACTCATTTCTGCTGTCTTTGTCTTCTGTATTACATGATGGGGGGAGGACACCAGCATGGTGTTAGAAGCCTTATTATGTAAGAACATGTAGTTTGTCCACCAAGCTCATATCACTATCAAAGTTAGGATCATAAATCAAAATATCTAAGTCTCCAGCCACCTGTTCAAAGTGACAAGTTGGGCTATGGAAATCAAATAAATATGACGGTTCCTCAGAAAGCTGGGAATCTATCTCAAGCCTCAGCTAATACACTCTTGGACAAAAAGGTGGGAAAACCCAAAGGATGCTCCATCCTACAACAAGGACACCTGCCCGACTGTTTTCACTGCTGCTCTGTTCATAATAGCCAGAAACTGGAAACAACCTAGATGTCCCTCAACCAAAGAATAGATAAAGAAAGTGTGGTACATTTACACAATGAAGTATTACTCAGATGTTAAAAACAATGACATCATGAAATTCCCAGGCAAGTAGATGCATTACCTCATCCTGAGTGAGGTAACCCAGACCCAGAAAGACAGATATGGTATGTACTCACTTATAAGTGGATATTAGCTATAAAGTAAAAGACAATCATGCTATAATCCATAGACCCAGGGAGGCTAAGTAACAAGGAGGAGCACATGGATCTCCCTGGAAAGGGCAAATAGAATAGATTTTGCAGGTGGGCCTGGGGTGGGTGGGGATGGGATTAGGAGGGGTTAGGCAGGATGTGGGAGAAATGGAGGGAGAGAGTACTGGGGAGAGATGATTGGAAATGGGGAGCATGTTGGGGGGTGATATAGAAACATAGTTGAGTGGAAACTCCCTGGAATCTATGAGAGTGTCCCTAACAAAAGCTACTGGGAGTGGGAGATGCAGAGCCAGAAATGGCCACCTTCTTTACAGGCAAGGATCCTAGCAGTGGGACTATGACATCAACCCAGCAACAAAAACTTAGACCTACACTTTGTCCTGCCCACAAGATGTGCTGGAGCAATGGTGACTCACAACTTGTGGGAGTGGCCAATCCATAACTGGTCCAACTTGGGGCCTACACCACTAGAGGGAGCCATGCCTGACACTGCCTGGATGGCTAGGAACCAGAGGCAGGATAGCCCAAAGACCCAGGATAGAACCAAACACGACTGCCCACCCCCTGCCCCCCCAAAAAAGTTAATGAAATTATTCCTAATAATGTTCTGCTATAATCATGGATCAGTGTTTAGCCCAATCGTCATCAGAGAGGTGTTAACTGATGGGAGCAGATGCAGAGACCCACAGTCATACACTAGGCAGAGCCAGGGGAATTCCACAGAAGAGGGGGAAGAAGGATTGTAGGAGCCAGAGGTGTTGAGGACACTTTTTGTCTTTTTAATGTTTCTTTTCTGAATTTGGTAAGAAGAAAAACTATAACTATCTAGTCTTCAACTCCATCAGAGACCTGAGGAGGATGTAATATTACCTGAGTAAACAGGAATTGCAGAGCAAACAACTTCCAAAACTTTGAAATGACAGAAACAGCTGACTGTCTGATCAGTCACCCAAGGTTCTTCTGTAATGCTGAGGCATTCATCTTTAGTCTATAGGCTTAGAATACCTGATAGACTTTTCTGTGAAACAGGAATTTTGAAGGACTGTCCCACCTTGTCTTGGCAAAGTTCATCAGTCACTTTCTTTTGTGTACTACTTGTCTAATTTGGACACCATACTGTCAGAAGTTGAAGCAAAGCCGGACAATGGTGGCACACGCCTTTAATCCCAGGACTCAGGAGGCAGAGCCAGGTGGGATCTCCGTGAGTTTGTTCCAGGAAAGGCACAAAGCTACACAGAGAAATCCTGTCTCAAAAAAAGAAGGAGGAGGAGGAGGAGGAGGAGGAGGAGGAGGAGGAGGAGGAGGAGGAGGAGGAGAAGAAGAAGAAGAAGAAGAAGAAGAAGAAGAAGAAGAAGAAGAAGAAGAAGAAGAAGAAGAAAAGAAAAGAAAAGAAAAGAAATTGAAGAGCAAGGGCAGTTTCTTGTTCAGTGGCTAGCTTTTGCCACAAACAAAGCAAACTCCATATGGAGTTTCTTTGATGCCCATCATCTTCTCTAAAGTAGATTGGTGCTGCCAGGAGCAGACATGTCTCATTGTCCAGAAAGTCAAAGTTCCTAAAAATTTTTAAATGCCATATTCTATAGATTTTTGAAGTGTTTGAGGACCACCTGTCTATCTAAAATATATCTGTTTGGACTTGAAAGCACACCTAACATGACTACAAGTTTGATTGTAATAGATAGCTAACTACTAACCTGCATTCCTTATTATCCTAAATAAATTGTGATAACTTTCAAGGACTAGAAATTTACATTGAATTCTTAAATGAGCTGCACAGGTATAATACCTTAAACAAGAGTAGAAATGTATGTATACTATGTTCTAACAAAAATAACCTTAAATTTGTATCAATATACAAAAATATCTTAAGAGTAGAAACATATATACAGTATAACAAAAATAATCTCAAATTTTTATCAATATACAAAAATCCATACCAATGTAAAATATTTAAGACTAGTAGTTGTTTTTCTTTTTTTTTTTGTTTAAAAGTAGATTTGATGATCTACCATTTTATCTTATCATTTTTATATCCCCCTTTTTCTTTTCAGAATGAGATCCCTGAATCTAATCTCCTGTGTTCAGCTTTTTCCCTAACCATTCCTAATAACAACTTGTAACCAACCCCCCTACAACGATGACAATTATCCATAACCCACTGAACAACCAAAAACCAGCACCCCACCTCTTGGGAATGTGAGTGTTGTGTTTCTAAAATTACTTCCTGTTGTCTGGGAGTAATGGCATCTCTAGGGGCCCTGAGAAAATTAAAACAATGGTCAAGTCCTGAGAGAGCAAACTGTGTCCTTTGTTGCAAGTCTCTGTGTGATGGGCTTATCTGAAATCCTGGCTGGAATAGTGCATGAGGCTGGACACCTCAACTAATCACCTTGAAATTGTCCTGAGCAGTTTGTAGTGCAAAACTGATTCTTGGATGGTGCTTGTCAGCTTAGTGAGGTTACCACAATCTAAGTGGAATCATTGTTGTGGGGCCCCATCTTACTTTCGGAGCCTTCAAAGACTGGTTTTAGGAATGGTCACAGTTCACTGCAGAAAATTTAAACATTTTAAATTTCATATGCAGCAGATCTCGAAAAGGGTAAAGGACCATAATTTGTTAAGTACATCCAGAGAACAAAAATTTAATTCCTAATTACCTAACAGAAACTCAAACACAAAATTACATACAGGAAGCTAGATGAAGGCTTTTTCTAGAATTAGTACTTTTTATGACCATTAATAACAAGACAGAAAGTTTAAAATATATACATATATTAATTTTCTAAATTTTGAGATAGTATTTATACCTTAAAAAACATTTTAAGGAGTCAAAATAAAACCAAAAAATTATGAGCTTAGTGTCAATAGAACAGTCCCTTAATTTTGGTTTTTCTTCTGTCCCATATCAGGTGGCTCTTCTGGCATGAGACAGAGATTTTGGATTTTCCTTTAACAAGTATGCTTGGGTTTAAAGAAAGAGAGAGTCATGCTCCAACTCCAAAGCCAGCTTTAATTTTTAATTGAATTGGGACTACAAAAAGACCATTTGCCCTATATGTCTGTAGAGAACAGCAGAAACAAACATTTAGGAGGATTTATGAAACTTTATCGTGTTGGAAATGTGATATACCAATAGGCCAATTTATTCTTTTTCTTGAGACATTTTTTTTGGATGATTCATCTTTTTTCTTCAGAAGTCTCATTTGTCCAGTGGTCTTCAGATTCCTTAGTTGGATGCCTTCATTCTTGTGGAAAGACAAAAGCAAAACCCTGCCCCAAACCTAACTTTGGGGAGTTTCCTTTTTGGCAAGTTATATATGATCAAATGAAAAGCATTTGTCAAATTTACAAGTTAGTTTAGATTGAATGGTCATGCTGTTTAATGAACTATCATCTAGACAAATTTCTAAACAGTCTTATTAAATAAGAAACACAGAGCCAAATACAGAAATATAAGCTGTAGAGATCAAAGCAATAGCCACCAACTAACCTTAGCTTACCACTTCGCTGTAGCTTCCCAAGAGAGCTTCTTCCTGTCTAACCTGCACCATTATTGCCTTCCTGTTCTGCCTTCTCATTGGCTCTAAGCCCAGCCACAACACTTCCTTGTCACTTCCTGTCTATACAGACCTCCAGGTTGGTACTGGGATTAAAGTTGTGTGCCACCATATTTAGCATCCTGTAATTTCTTTTATATCAAAGCCAATTATCTCTCAGCCTCAGCTGATAATTTTCTTGGACTACTTAAGTGTTTATCACCTTGTAAGATTTGAAATAAATTACTTAGTTTTTTTAAATGATTTATTTATTTGCATTGGTGCATCTGTGTAAGACTATTGGATCCCCTGGAACTAGAATTACAGACAGTTGTAAGCTGCCATGTGGGTGCTGGGAATTGAACACAGGTCCTCTGGAAGAGCAGCCAGTGCTCTTAACTGCTAAACCATCTCTACAGCCCTAAATTACTTAGTTCTTGAGTTGTCAATCCAATTGTGGGCCATAGCCAGTTAATATCTCCCAGAAAGTTTTAAAAATCACTAGGAGTTCATAATTGATCTATCCTGATTTTTACTTTCTATGGTTGAATTTTTTGTAAACCTATCTTATATCCTAGGTAATTAATAGAATCTCCTCTTCATATTTTTTCAGGAACAATTTGTAATCCCCAACAAGGCAAAATTTCTTACTTCTTCAAACATTTTTTCTAAGGTATCTGCATCTGAATCAGCTAGTAAGATGTCATCCATATAATGGTAAATTATAGATTTAGAAACTTATTATGAATTATTTCCAATGGCTATTGTACAAAATATTGACACAAGGTAGGGCTGCTTAATATTCCTTGGGGAAGAATTTTCCACTGATATCTTTTAACAGGCTGGGAATTATAATAAATAGGCACTGTGAAGGAAAATCTTGTTCATCCTGTTCTTGCAAAGGTGTAAAAAAAAAAGAGCAAACTTTTAAATCAATCACTGTAATACACCACCTTTTAGGTAATAGAGAAGGCAAGGGAATTCCAGGCTGTAAAGAGCCCATTAGCTGAATCACCTTATTAATAGATCTTAGATCTATCACCATTCTCTATTTTCCAGATTTCCTTTTAATAACAAATACAGGAGAATTCCAAGGACTGGTCACTTCTTCAATAAGTTGAACACTTAGCTGCTCTGATGCCTGTAATTTTTCTGATGTCAAAAAAAAAAAAAAAAAAAAAGATTCTGTATTGCCGATAAGTGAGGCCATAAGTGTGGGAAGACCAACTTCATAGTAAAGATCAGAACTCTAGAAGACATCTAGTTCCAGATAGAGCAGACCCTAATCTGGAACTTAGGTCTACCAAGTAGATAGTGATTGATCCATCGACTGCTATCATCTTGCTGAATCAATCATCTCCATTGTCTTACATTCAACATCCCATCTCCCACCCTGTGCCAATGTTCCCTCAGAATGAGGAAGAACACTAAGCCTTGGGTCTAGTAACAGACTCAAAATCAAAATACAAGAACTCACATCCTGAACCTAGAACCTAAGATTTAATACTTTCCTCATCCTAAAGGACAAGGCTATAATCCAATTTTTTTTCATCAGTTAAGTTCCCAAATCGTAGCTTCATTGCAAGCCCTAGAACCTGAAGCTCTGACACCACAGCCAGAAAAAGAACAATGAACCAGTAAGGAGGAGATAATATTGAAGGATTCAATCAAACTCACAGTGTCGTGGCTCTGCAAATCACCACAACATAGCTCAGGCAAGCCAGCTAACGTCCTGAGACTAAAGTCAAGTATCACAGTAGCCCAGAGGCCAAAGGCCAAGCCTCAAGCAAATCCAGTGACCCTTAATTGGAGACACAACTCACAGAACTTGGCACTGCCTCTTCTTCAGAAAACCAAGATCACTGCCCAAGGTCAATTCCAATAAGTGGGACCAAACCCAGGGCCAGGACTGAAGAATTCATAGCTGTGAACTGGGGTGAGCAGCAGCAGGTTCATAGCCATTATTCTTTCAAGTTTTAGTTCCCAAGTCATTGAGGGTACAAATACTGCCCAGAGCCTGTATTTGAGAGCCCTGAATTTTGGAATATAAAAGCCACATATGTGGAGAGGGCTGGTGGACGTGGACCAACACTGGCATGAGTCTGAAAGTCTGAGACATTCCATGCTTACAGGTCTAATTCATGTTCTTTTTTAAATCCCTATTACGTTTGGCAACATAGAATGCCAGTGTAGGGTAGTAAAGTCTTTGGTATTTTGACAAAACATCTTGTTTCAGAGACAGGACAAGGCATGCCACATGAATTAACAGGAGAAGCTTTGTTCATGTGGATCACAAACACAACTATCTTTAGTGAAGTCTTCAAGAGGAGCTATGTCCTAAATTCTTGGTATCAGAGGAATTGGGTATATAACAGACACTGCCCACTGTCTGACCATCTAACCTTGGATCTGTACTGTGTGGCGATCCTGGAAATTCACAAGAATTCTATGGCAAAGTATCCTGGGAAGCAGTAGGAGACAGTAGTATATGATAATGTGGTAGTTCAAACACTTGAAGTTCTCTTGGTTTTGTGTAAAATATTTGTTGCTGTCAAAGGAAATCTTCCTATACAGGAAGAAAAATCATATGTCAATAGCCATGCAGGTAGAGGCAACAAAATGCAATGCCAACGTACTTCATTCTGAAATGGAAGTAAGGAAGACCTGGAACAGCCGGAAGTCCTGGATGTCTCCCGAACTGTGACTTAAACCAGTCTATGTGGACTGGAGAGATGGCTCAGTGGTTAAGAGCACTTGCTGCTCTTCCAAAGGACCTAAGTTCAGTTCCCAGAATCCAGATCCAATGGCTCACAACCTCCTGATGCTGTCTTTGTGACAAAAAGAACAAGGAGTTTGCATCTTCCCTGGGAGAGGAAGTGGTAATTTAGAACTAATGAGTGGAGATTAAATTAGTCAGCTTTGCATTAGCACAGCACATCTGAGGCAGTATATGAAATAAAAAGGTTTATTTGGCTTACATTTCTGGACATTCAAGCCGTAAGTCTGCTGGTTTGGGCCTCTGATGAGGGTGTCAATGTCCAAAGTACCTCCTCACATTGGAGGGCAGAAATTGTGTAATTACATTATAATCTCAAAGATTAGAGAAAATACTACGTTCTTGGTGCTGGGGAGATGGCTCAGTGGTTAAGAGCACCAAGTGCTCTTCCAGGAGACCAGAGTTCAATTCCCAGCACTTACGTGGCAGCTCACAAGCATCAGTAACTCCAGTTTCAGAGGGCCCTTTAACCTCTTCTGGCCTCAACCATCACCAGACAATCATGTGGTATACATAAAATATACATGCAGGCAAAACACCCAGACACACACAAAAGTTATTTTATTAAGCTCTTATATTCACTGAAAGCCAATAACAGAAGAAGTAAAAACTATGGGAAAGTGCCTATGATAGACACAATGGAAGAGATTTGTATTCTGAATGTAAAAAAAATACCTATAAGTCTATGTGAAAAGTACAGATTGATTACAACAAAATCCAAATCTTTGAACAGATCACAAAAGATGTGTAGGCTAGCAATTACCACATGGAATGTTTTCATCATTATAACACACTGGGGAAACAAGATAAAAACACGGCAACATCACTTTATACCTACAAGAATGGCCAAAATCCAAAGAACCAAAGTACAACCTGTTCCTGAGATGTAGAACGTCTACAACTGACATACATTGTTGATGGGAGTGTGGCTCCCTTTAATTAAATCTAAATGCCTGCTTTTCCTACCACTGACAACCAACCACCAAGTAAGTGCACACTTCTACCAAAAGAAGGGTCATGAGGCTTCTTCTTTTCAGAGACTTATCTTTATTATGTTTAACTATGTGTGTATGTGTTGGCATGCACTCATGAATGCATGTGTCCATGGTGTTTGGAAGAGGGTGTCAGATCCCCTGTAGCTAGAGGTACAGGACTTTGTGAACTGTCTGATAACAGTGCTGGGACCTTAACTTGGGTCCTCAGCACAAGCAATACCTGCTCCTAACAGTGGAGCCAACTTTCCAGGCCCAAGAGTTTTTTCTTAATGACTAAAAATGAAAGCAAGTCAACTGTGTCTATTAAGAATAAAAAGGTAAATCATGATGTTTTAATATAAGAGAGTTCTGTACAGCAATGGGAGGAATAAACTGCTGCTGTCTGGGACAATATGAATGAATATCAGATGCTTAATTCTGAATGAAGTAAGCATAAGACATGAAACAGTGCATACAGTATGATTCTGTCTCTATGAATTTTACAAACAGATAAAATCAATCTGTTACGATGCAGATCAAAATCACACTTACCTTTGGGAACAGTATCTAGGAGAAGTAATTAAGGGGTTTCTAGGGTCAAGGAAGTGTCTATACCTCTACCTACAAGATGTTATTAGATAAGTAGATAGGTAGGAAGATAGATAGATAGATAGATAGATAGATAGATAGATAGATAGATAATAGATAGATAGATAAATAGATAGATAGATAGATAGATAGATAGATAGATAGATAGATAGATAGATGATATATTGATGGATGGATATTATGTGTGTTAGAGAGAGAGAATTCATTAATCTGTTCACTTGAGACTTACATTCTGTACCTAGTTTAATGTCCCATTGGGAAGGAGGTAAATCTCTGAAATAAAGCTCTAAGTAGGCCTTTTTAATAACTGAGACTGGGCTGAGAAACTACGGAATTAGCTAGAGTGATGTCACATCCTGGAAGCCTTCTACCCAAAGAGAAAAGAGAACTCGGCAGAGCACGCGTGTTTGTCATAAACGAAGAAGCCAAACTCATTTTATTTTTACATCTTCACAAGGAAATACTATTCCAAAAAAAAAAAAAAGCAGTATAGTTTAATTGGGCAACTAATGCTTAATTGTTTATATTTTTACCTTGTTTATATTTCAGAACAAATTGTGGACTTATGGGGCACAATAAGGCATCAAGGAGGACTAAGACACAAACACCCTCAGTCCAAGAACTCACAGACTGCCAAAAAGGAGTCCGAGCAGCGGACATCATTCCATTTGCTATTTAACAGGAGCACCGCACAGTCTTCGTCATCCCCCGTGTTGTTGGGTTCACCATCATTCCAGTTAGTGTACTGCAGTCTGTTTCCTTTCAAGTCCAAGAACTGGTTTTCAGTCCTCTCGTCTGTCAAGCCTATGTAGGCAATCTCTTTAGCCACCTTCTGCATGGCCAAATTTTCCTCGGCGTTCCTGGGAGTGGCCACAGAGGCCTGGAACTGGGAGCACAGAGCCTTCACTTCATTAAAGCTCGTTTTTCTGCCAGTGTTCACAAAGTACTTCTTTCCAACTCGTTCACTCGTAGAGAAGAGCACCCCTAAAATATAAAAACGTGGGTGACACCAGCTTATCTTCTAGACCACTCATGGTGTAAAATTCAAATTGAATGGTGTATACTGCAGTTTCTCTGGTGGCGTATACCACAATGAATGTCTTCCTTCATGAGACCCCTTATGAAATGCTTACACAAATCAAAACACACTTCGTTTAGCTAAAATTTGAGTTTAACTATTATCTTATTTTCCTTACAGTCTTTTTTTAATTAAAAAAAAATTTCTATTCATTTTACCTACCAATCACAGATCCCCTTTTTCCCTCCTCCCGCCCCTCCAGTCTTCTCCTCCCAACCCAGGCCCCATTTGACACAAAGCTTTTGTATGTTTCGATCTGCATTGTGGAGCACATGTAATCTAGAATTCTGAATTCTACCATACTGCTAGCTTACAATTAAACAAAAGTGTCTGGGAATATCTGGCCACAACTTGGAGAAACATGATTGGCTCCATTGCCTGGTCTAGATCCCAGGATTACAAAGTGGCCCACATCCCATTTTTGGTGAGCAAAGATCTGGCCCTACAGGACTGTGGTCCCAGAGTCAGACTCACTGCACTTTATAAACTGGTTGTACCACTGAGCTCCGTGAGTTTGAGTAAGTAATTTAATTCCCATTTGCTTCTGTTTCTCCCGAATGATTGTCAGGAGGATATCAGGAGATCGGAATATGAGTGATTTTTTCAGGTCCGAGAAAATCATATGCATGCAGTGAATGTTCTCTGCCTTCTGCCACCCCCAAACTTTAAGTTGCCTGAACAAGAGAGGAAGGATACTTACACCTCTTAATGCCTCTCAGCTCTGCTTGTAGAGCTGCGATTTCTGCATCGATTTTGCTGGTATCACATTCTAGAAAAGTAAACAGTGAAAAGTACTGTTAGGATGAGGATGCAAACTGTGCATGTTAGGGAGTGTGGTATCTTTTTCAGATTAAAAAAAAAGAAACTAAATAAGGTTTGCTTATTTTTTAACATTGATATACATTAAAGGAAAAAGATCTGTTTTTACCCAGCCTAAAACATCAATCTATTCCTGATGCTTTATCTCAAACAGGCACTTGGTAGCTACTTTTGCTAAGCAAGGCATGACTGCTTGCTTAGAACTACAAGGCATACAAAGGGAGAAAGCACACCTGTCATCCCCGCCTTCTCTCCTTTGGACCTCCTCCTCACCTCTGCACCGTCAGCAGGTTGGGGGTCACACACTGTCTTTTTAACCTACAAGTGCAAGGATGTCCTCATCAGATTCCAGGATGATCAAATTCTCACAGGGCAGACCACCTCCCAAGATAAGGCAGATACCCATGAGGGCAAGACAAAACTACAGAGCAGAAATGATCCCCTTGGAGGATCAGACTGGCCCCCTCAAGTGACAATGGCAAGAAGGACTCCTTTAGACTGCCTCTCTGAACCAGAACTGGGGACAGTCATCAATGAAAACACACCTTGGGCAGGACTGCTCAATTGTGTGTCCTTTCTGTCACCTAGTCTGTTTGCTCCTACATTTAAACTGAAGACAGACTGAGAACTAGGGACCCCTTCAGTTGCTACTCTCTCAAATACTCCTGTGTTTATGGTAATATGTGGCCAATCCTAGCGTTTTGGAGCCGCCAAAGCCCAGGCTTTTATCCTAAAAATTCTAGTCAGAACCAGGAGTGATGACAAATGCCTTTCAGGCAGAGGCAAGTGAATCTCTACAAGTTCAAGGCTGCCTGGTGTGTGTAAGTGAGTTCCAGGCCAGCCAGGGATGCAGAGTGAAACCCTATCTCAAAAATAAATAAATTGATCAACTAATCAAATGAAATTCTAGTCATCTACACAAAGGTATTTCATGTACATATATATTTCACTAGCACACTAATGTACTCACTGATTACATTGCTTGATAACAATCCACAAATGAGTACTTGACTCTTTTCCAAACAAACTGTTCTATTATGGCTAAAACAAATCTCTGAAGAAGTTATTATTGATTGAAACCACTAGAGAGATTTTGTCACTATAGAAATTTTTGTTGTTGTTGTGGTTGCCCTTCAGTTGTTTTGTTGGTGGAGGTGGGAGTGTTTGCTGTTTTGGTGGTTGGTGTGTGTGTGTGTGTGTGTGCGCGCGCGCGTGCGTGTGCGCGCGTGCATGCATGTCCATGGGCGTGCGTTAGTGTGGGCGCCTCTGCCTCCACAGTGATAGGATAATAGACTAGCACCGCTGTACCCATCTTTCTCATGTGGCTGCTGAAAGATCAAACCCAAGCACTCTACCTACCAAACCACCACCTTGATTCCGGTTCTGTTTTGGTTTTTACTGAAATTTGTCATGCATGAAATCAGCAATATTCTCTCTGAGTTCCTCATTATTCAAACGGGAAGAGCATGTGCTACTTCCTGTGGACTCGGTAGCTGTAACATGGTCTCAGCTTCTCTCATTAAGAAATGAACTCCATCCCCAGGGGAGTCTTTGCCCTGGAGGAGATGGGAATGGGGTGTGGGCTGTGGGGAGGGGAGGGGGAAGGGGGAGGACAAGGGAATCCATGGCTGATATGTAAAATTAAATTAAATTATAAAATAAAAAAAAAAAGAAATGCAGTCTTGCCAGGCAGTGATGGCGCACGCCTTTAAACCCAGCACTTGGGAGGCAGAGGCAGGTGGATCTCTGTGAGTTCGAAGCCAGCCTGGTCTACAGATCGAGTTCCAGGACAGGCTCCAAAACTGCACAGAGAAACCCTGTCTCAAAGAGAAGAGAAGGGAAGAGAAGAGAAGAGAAGAGAAGAGAAGAGAAGAGAAGAGAAGAGAAGAGAAGAGAAGAGAAGAGAAGAAAAGAAAAGAAAAGAAAAGAAAAGAAAAGAAAAGAAAAGAAAAGAAAAGAAAAGAAAAGAAAAGAAAAGAAATGTAGTCTTTTCTCACACTCCTTGATTCTAGGCTGGACTGTGTCCTTTATGAACATGGCGAAAGTCGCTGTGGATGTGTTCCAAACCCCACAAAGCCTTGAAGCTACTGTCTTAGGAATTGTATATTCACCGCTACCTGGCCAAGCCCTGGATAGCCTATGGTGTGATAAAAATGCTGTGGTTCACTGGCGCTTATCACAGCAGCTGACACCCAAACGGAAGCCAGAGTGTGGGCGAGACCATTGGCCATCAGTAAACCACAGGCATAAGTGCAAGCCCAACTGAAATCAGACCTCCTGTGACTGACCCATGAGGTTCTGTTTAAGTAAATGGCTGTAGTTTAACCTACTGAGTTTTGGATTGGTTTCTTAGAAGTGAAATACAGTCCACATGCCTGTCAATGCACTTTAAGTAAAACAGACATAATAAACCCACACTTAGATACAGTATTTTCTCCTTGAAGTCAGAGACCCAGCTGTAGGAGTCTGAGCAAAAAGAGAATCTGGACTTCCATACCTTACAGAGTGCCTGAAAATAGGATTTCCTGAAAGATCTGCAAATATATACTTAGTCACTGATAGAAACTCCCTGAGGCTGTAATTAACCAGCCAATGATAAGGGAACTTGATCAGGAAGCAGAGCTGGACATCTACCCTTGCAGCATCAAGAAACACCACACCCCACCGGTATTCTAGCCTCCAGAACCCTGAATGTCGTCATCCTAGATGTTCTGAAATGATCTCCTTACCCCCACGCTCTCCACGGTCTCCTTTCGGCCCCACTGCTCCCTTTGGCCCAGGAGTCCCTGGGGATCCTTCTGGTCCTACCTTTCCAGGAGGGCCCTGCAAGCCTCTGAGCCCTTGACCTGTAGGAAGACAAACAAAACTTGGGTCAATATTTATGCTTTTGCTCTTTTTCCAAAGGCTTGGTGCTTTATTTCCTGTGGTGAGGTAAGTGTCCTGTGTTCCATGAGACAGATTGACATGAGGTCCACTTTCCAGGACAGGCAAGACAACCATCACACACTCTGTGTGGTAGTCCAGAATGCCAGAGAACTGGAGCTTTGTGTGTTTGGAATTACAGTATGCTGCTGATGAAAGTACAGTATGCCTAATAAGACTTTACTTTTCATGCATCTCTAATCAGTTTCCTCTGGAATGTAAAGTCACAGAAAGGGACTGGAGAGATGGCTCAGTGGTTAAGAGCATGTAATGCTACTGCAGAGGACCTGAGTTCAGTTCCCAGCATCCATGCTGTGTAGATCACAACTGCCTGTAACTCCAGCTCCAGGAGGATACTGTATGTCTTTAGTCTCCAAAGTAACCTGCACTCAAAGGAGTGCACGAACATGGACACACACACACACACACACACACACACACACACACACACACACACACCATACATAATCAAAACTATTTTTAAGAGCAAAGAAAACAGTTCAATCCACACCTGGTTCTCCCTTCTCTCCCTTGGCACCATCCCGTCCATCCTTGCCTGGGAAGCCATTCAGGCATGGAGAACTACAGGCAATCACAGGGCAGGAGCTTTGAACACCTTCAGTTACAGGCTCTGCATAAGATGCTGTTACCACACCCAGGAGAAGGAAAGATGGAAACAGGAACATGGTCCTCCCCTTGGTGTGGAGAAAATCATGAAAGATTATCTCATCCTTTTCAGTTAATCAGCACATATATTACCAACCTGACCTCTGTCTTATAAGTTGGGGACAGACATTGTACAGATGAATTACTCACTCCTAGTGTCCATACTTGGGTATTTTGAAAAGCAAGCACTCCCTATGATACTATGCAGTTGGTATTTTAACAAAAATAGGCCTAACAGCATAACATGCAGTGACGGCCCTACTGAGGGAGGTCACTAGGGCCCAGGTAGACAGATTGTGAGTGCCTACCTACCCTTGGACACCACCTGCAGCCCAAATCCTATTTTTATACTAGAACGGATGA
Source organism: Peromyscus leucopus (assembly GCF_004664715.2). NCBI lineage: Eukaryota > Metazoa > Chordata > Mammalia > Rodentia > Cricetidae > Peromyscus > Peromyscus leucopus. The sequence goes on along the minus strand of NC_051063.1, from coordinate 24,163,807 downwards.
CTTTCTATGGGGGCCCACAGAGGCTCTCTAGTGAGACCTTACTCAGGGTCAAAGAATCTGAGCTTGCTTTACCCAGCAGTGCTGCATAATGGGATGATTTGGCCATGGGCATGTTTACCAGGTGTTTTGAAGGGTTTACACTTGGCTGTATAATGTGCTTTGATCTTTAAAGGGGGAGATCTTTTGCCTTGCCCCTTGACATTGTATAAAAAGCCCTTTGGAATAAACCTTGAGGCAGCTGGGTATTGACCCAGGGCCCTCCCAAAGTTATCCTGTGTCTTTCTTGTCGTCTCCTCCTGTATTTCTATCTAACACTTCCTCATTCCTCTCTCCTTCCCCAAAGAACCCTTCCACAGGTCAGAGCTGGACTCCAACAGACTCCCCCAACTCTCCCCAAGAACAGTTAATTACCCTTTCCCCAGTTTACAACAATAAACTAGTGATAAGAAGAGACAGGGCCAGACCCCAATCCTGTAGTAAGTCTGCTAGCCCAGCCCAGAAGGAGCTTGAGTGCACTTCTTGGCAGTTCATTTCCATACAGCAAGACAGGGTTTCTGGGAAAGCATTTTCTCCATAAATTTCTCTCCAGTAGACTTCCTCTCTACTTCCTAGATTCTGTGTACCAAAACTGCTGACAATTAGACAAACTTGCCTAGAATCCCTCTCTCAACACCACATCTGTCCTTCAAGACTTTCTCCCAGCTCTTCCTCACTAGGAAACCACAACATCCCCATCCTATAGGTCTCAGATCCCAGGGCACTCCCTTTGTAACATCTTCTTTGCCAACATAATTGAGAAAACTCACATCCCAGCAAGCAGAGAAAGTACTGCCACCAACATGATTTCTGCCTGACCTGCCTCTTACCTCAGGCCTCCGGAGATGAACAAATCCCTAGACTGTGGATATAGGAACCCAAACCCACTCACCAGAAATGACTTGCAGGGCTTTGGCACAGCAAGGATTCAGTGGCAAGGAAGCCACCACTCAACCTGGAAATACGGCAGATGCCTCAAAGTGAGGGAGGAGCCAACCCTGATAAATAGGGATAATCCCAGCTGACCTTCAACCCCAGATTAATAAACAACTCTCTTTAGGACTGTACTGTATGCTCCTTGGGAGGATTTCCCAGAGGCCTCCAATGAGTGCGACATGGCTGTCTGCCTTAATGCAGCCCCTTTGCCCCTTCCATTGACATCCATTTTGTTAATTCTCATGACTGAGTTACCATAATGTGTAGATTGAAGTGGTTAGTCCTGCCAGTTTCCTTGCTTCCAATACAGAAATACACACATACCCAAGCATACACATGCTCTGTGCACACCCATTGTATACACACACACACACACACACACACACACACACACACACACACATGCATACACTGTGTGCAAGCCCACTATATACACATGCACATGCGTACAGTATAAAGGACATTGGACATTTTTGTTGCTGTCAATAAGTGAAGAACACTTCTAGACTCCACACTACTGTCTTCTAACTGGGGTATCCTCCCTCTTTAGTGCTCTTCTCTCTGGCTCTTTCTCTTCTATTAAAGGATTCTTGTCTAGAAGAAATTTACTGTGATCTTATCTAAAATAGTTCTACCTGATCCCCTTACCTTAGGCTGTGTTTGTTTGTATTGATTACAATACATTATATTATAGTCATTTTTATTGTGGTAAAATGTATACAACATATCATTTGACCATTATTAACTGCGTGAGACAGTAAGAACATTTATGCTGTTTATGAGGTTGCCAGAACCCATCTCCAACAATATTTCTCATCCCAAACTGAAACTCTACACATTAAACAATAACGACCCAACACTCCCCTCTTTAGCACCACTGATAACTGTGATTCTACTTTCTGTCTCTAAGAAGTTAAATATTTCAGATGGAGCATGTAGCTGGAATCATGCAATAATTATTCTGTGGTGTTAGAAGGAGAAGACAGTGAATATCTTGTGAGCAAATAGTCTTGCTTTGTTGGTTTGTTGGGACAGAATAGTAGAAATGGCACAATACATTTAAGAAGTACAATTCAGTAAGTTCTGAACTACATTTCTCTTTTACATTTATTTATTTATTTGTGTATGTTGTGTGCATGTGTGTGTGGGCACATGTGCATGCTATGATACACATATAGAAGTCAGAAGATACAGGGCAGTTTGTAGCAGTCTCTTCTTCCCCCATATGGGCTGTGGGACTCACACTCAGGTCGTCAAGTCTGGCTGCAGGTACCTTTACTCACTGAGCCATCCCACTGGCCCCTGAACTACATTTCCAAAGAGCTGTTTTTTCTGTGTCCGCCCGTTTTTCACTACTCTAATAAAATACCTGAGATGACTGACTTATAAAGAGGAAAAAATTCACTTTGACTTTATGGTCAGTTTTTCCTCTGGCTTCTGTGCCTGTGATGAGTCAGTGTCAAGTGGTGGGAACTAAAAGCAGAAGACAGCTTATCTATCTTACAGCCGGAAAATGAGAAGATGAGGGAAAAGACCAGCTTCCCACAATCTAGTTAGGAGTATTATTCAGTTACCTAAAACTGCTTACCAGTCTCCGTATCTTAATGGTTTCAGTACCTGCCAATATTGCCCCAGGCTGGACCCTCAGTCTTTAACACAAGGACCTTTGGAGGCATTCCAGATCTAAACACAGCAGCTGCCATGAAAAAGCCATATTAGCCAGGAGTATTGAGGGAACCCACTATGAGAGTTTCACACAGAGACTGCGGGTGGTGTGGTGGAGGCCACCAAACACCAGAATAAATATGGTTGAGATGCCCTTCCAGGTCCCTTCCAACCAGTATCAGGCTTACGAAGGACCTAGTTTCCTTAACTCCTGCAGATGTATCCCCGTGAGTGTAAAACTGTTTAGGGTGGTATTCAGCCGCACGGCTAAAGCAAATGCCTATTGCTTCAGGGCATAGAAAAGACTGGAAGCAGCTTGGCTTGTGTCTCTTAGGTGTTCTTACGTCTCTTGTTATTTGAAGCCAGAGCTTGCCCCCCCCCACCCCCGACGCTGGTTCAGTGGCAAAAGGTAAGATCAATAGTCCAAACCAGGTCACACTGAAGTGCTGTCTTTGATCACAGTGTCTGTTTTTTTTTTTTTTTTTTTTGCTTTTGTGTACTTAGTTCCGAGGTCAGAAAACTGCCTTTCAGACCCTGACCCTGCCATTCCCGGAAATAGGCTGTGAAGGGGAAAGACATCTGGATGGGCTGTCAAGATGCCAGCTAAGCACAGAGCAACCAAGTGCTGTTCATGTGAACAGCTTCCCCTCCAGGCTTTCATAAGGCTGTTGTGCTACAAGAGTTCCTTGTCCGTGTCCATTGTCACCTGCTTCCACACAGACAAGGCATGCATTTGTTCTGGATCTCTGGGCCTTTCTGACGCTGCTTCCACTCTGGTGACCCTACCCGAAATCCACCTCACCCCAACAGGCTAACAAGATAATGGTCTCTCTACCTTCCATGAAAACTACCTGCTCATCGTCTCCTTGCTAAGGTGGATTCCCAGCTCTGACACTTCCTGGCCAGGTTCTCCTGCCTTATATACTCGGTCCCCTCTTCTGTGTAAGAGGACAGTGCCACCTTGGCTGTGGGGTAGTCTGTGCCTTTGTTGGGTCCCTACTCACAGCATACAGCGCATTTACAGTGACAGCCTATGAAGATGGGGTCTTTGCCTTCTCCAGGATGACTGCTCAGTGGTGTTCTCACCTCAGAAGCAGGGGACCTGAAGGGACCATCGGAAAAGCCTTTGGGATCAGAAGACTTGGTTTTAACTCATGCCTGAGAGTTTAGACCAACCATATATTCTGGCTGAAGTTCTGGTTTTGCATCTAAGGAAGAAAAAAAACAAGATTTCGAGCTTCATTCTCTTTTCTACAGGGTTGTCTCTTCCAAGCAAAAACCATTAAGAACACACATATACTCAAAGTTTAATAAGCAATTTAATTTTGGTTTTTAGTTCTTTACCCTACTTAAGATAGCAAGGGTTGCCAGGGTCCAGCCCTGACTCGGGTTCAGGTCCTGAGGTGGGGAAGGAGTGTCAGTGCAAGGAAAACCTCTGACCATCAAGTGGATTGCACTCAAGTGGCCCCTAATAGCTCAAGCCATCTTTATTTATACTTAAACGGAGCTTTTCTTACCAAGGTTACATGAACAGCTTTATTATTGGCTTCTATTTTTAACTTTAAGAAATACAACACAATTTAAGAAAAACATCATGATCCTTATGAAAACCCCCATTGGTCCCCTTTATGCTTCCCCAAATACACCTTCCCACCCCCTGCATAACCTTAGTCTACACATAGAGTCCAGCATTTTGCAGACTTAACTAAATACCCAGCCAGACACATCCTGCTCTGCAGCACTTACGTCAGCTGGCAGCTACTGTGATTACAAAGTTAAAATGTAATAGACATGGACACAATGCTTTAAGGACAATATTCAAACTTAGACAATCCTTTCTTGTCTGTAAAATACATTCTTATACAGTTCCCTTTTCTACAAGAGGGTCCCATGCCTCAATCTCTCTGTAAAAGGCAGACTTTGACAAATCACTCGTTTCCCATCCATATTTCTTCCGCCAATATAAGCTCCTATGTACAGTAAAGATGGATCTATCCATCTCACATTTTGCATTGTATTTTTCCTCTTGCAGCATGCCAGATCCTACCAATGATTCTATGCTTGGAGTCCAGGGCACTTACTCTCAACAGCTGGCACCATGTGTATCCCTGAGGGTTTTTTCCCCTACTCTGTGTATGCATGCCCTGCTCTCCTTTCCAGAACTGTGAGACATGGTTAATGTTCCAAGTGTCATTTTCTCATGTGTACCTAACTGTCTCTATTGAATTAGAAAAGTTCCCAGGATTAGGAGTTGTAGGTAGTAATTCCAGATAAGAGATTTGAGAAGCATTAGCCCCCTGTTGAATCTTAGGAGAAAGCAGAATTTCCAGGGAAATTAGAACTGTTGCATGTGTGACTGACAAAGTAAAACTAAAAACTGCCCAAATAATCACCAATATAATGAGAGAGAAAAGAGCCTACAAACTGCAGGAATTTTGCAAATTCCTAGGCTGTCCCGTGGACTAGTGGTCCTTGCCAAGTGAGAGTCCATTTCTACAGGTGCCTTATCCTGAGGAAACCCGTTGGACAGGTAGTCATATGCTGATCTGAGACTAGGCTGCATGGTTCCCAACAAAGGATATTGTGCATAATGGACTTTCTTGGCTACAGATGTGCACCATGGGCTTTCTTGGCTACAGATTGTCAAAAGACTTTTGTGGGATTTGGCTTTGTTCTAGGTGCTTTAGGGATAAGTTTAAGAGCAGAAGTCTATTCTCTATTCTGTACAAGCACTGGTAAAAAGCTGCTCACTCTGTGGTTGAGTATCTCAATTCTATCTAGGACAAAAGCAGAGTGAACAGGGAAGCTGCTGTGCTTTGTAAAACCGTGGCAGATGTTCATGCCTGACAGGACAGGGGCACATTTTCCAGTTGTGTAATTCATAGAGTGTCCCTTGTGGTTTGTGCAGATGTGATCTCAGAATGATTTTAATTTATGTTGATGTCCGGTGGGGAATACCTGTGGCTCAGCTCTGAGAGACAGCAGAGAGAGATGCTCTTCTTGTCGCTGGTGTCCTTTATAACTGTTTGCTCTTCTCACACTCTCCATCTCGCATTCTCCTACGCTTCCCTCTATACTGTTTTTCCTTGCTTGTTTTTTTGCTAATGAATACCGCAAAGCTAAAAAGGCTGCACACCTCTTCAGCAAAGATGAATAGCAGCCACACCTTCCAAAGTACGTCACGGGTTCCTATGTCCTGCACTTATGAACTGGGAGCGATCACATGTCCCACAAGAGGGAGACAATGCCTGCCTGTGACGTAGATCTGAACATGGAGTGACTAGTGCAGGGAAGCTTTGAATGGAGGACAGTAAAGAACTGCCCTGTTGCCACAGCAATGAGATCCTATGCAGATCTATGAGCCCTCTCAGACAGTTATTCCTCTTGTCCTGCCCCTGCTTCTCATTTGAGAGACAGACAGACAGACAGACAGACAGACAGACAGAGACAGAGAGACAGAGACAGAGAGAATGAGAGCTTTCTGGCAAGGGCAACATACATTCAACTCATTTACATTTGTATGTCTCCATGTCCAGGGTCAGTCCTGTCTCATCTGGAGGGTTACAGAATAAGACCTGGCAGAGGTCATCAGGCAGAGGGTGACGCCTGTGGAAGACAAAGGTCACTGCTGTGAAGAGAAGGGTGAAGGTGTGGTGGTAATCTAATTGTACTGAAATATTATTTTGATTGTATGTTAATAAATAAAGTTGTCTGGGGGTCAGAGCTATTAGAGCCATAGCAAGAGTGTGGCGGTGGTAGCACACGCCTTTAATCCCATAGATATCTGTGTGTTCAGGGTCAGAGCTATTAGAACCATAGCAAGAGTGTGGCGGTAGTGGTACACGCCTTTAATCCCATAAGATCTCTGTGTGTTCAGGGATACAGTCAGCATTGGAGACATATGCCTTTAAGACCTAGGGGGCTGTACATTCAGACAGTGACGAGGCAGTCATGTGTTTGGGTTTACAACCAATGAGAAGGCAGAACGACATACTATAAAAAAATGAACCGACAGGAAGTAGGTCTTTTTTCGCGAAGCTGGGACAGCAGGAGGAAGGGTGAGATTTTAGCTCTGAGCTCTGACCTCTCGGCTTTCTCTTTTACATTGTTTCTGTGTTTCTTATTTAATAAGACGGTTGGTTACATCAATATGAAGGAGTTCAGCCAGCACAGCAGGAAGAAAGGGACCAGAAAGATGCACTAACTCAAACAAAATCATCAGAAAGGACCAAGACAAGTAACATAAAGTAATTAACATCAATGAAGAAACAAGTGAAGATTCTGGCCATCCAAAATGGGCAGAAGATGACACAAAAGCAATAAAAGAGAAATATTAAAATGAACAATAAACTAATTTAAATGCTAAGCATAACCGGGATGTATTTGGCTGAAGAACTTCTTAGGAAAACAGAGTTCGAGTAGAATGACCAGGATTCCAAGCCTAGAAACTTGGACAGGTGCAAGTTGGGAGACTAGAAATAGGAATTCTAGTATTAATGAAAAAGGATAACAGCTGGGCAGTGGTGGCGCATGCCTTTAATCCCAGCACTCAGGAGGCAGAGGCAGGCAGATCTCTGTGAGTTTGAGGCCAGCCTGGTCTACAAAGTGAGTTCCAGCACAGCCTGTGCTATGTAAACAGCCTGGGCAGTCTTGAAAGAGAGAGAGGCAGGGAAGAGAGAAAGAAAATAGGAAAGACAGGCAGACATAAAAAAGAAAAATGGTAAGTCTTTCTGACACATAAAACTGAACTGTACAGGTTGTATTAAACATGTCAAACAGTCACAGGCAAACAAGAATGGAAGAAACAGAGAGGTCAGTGCAATGTGCCTGACTCTAGAATGCCACACAAGTGCACCGTCCTTTCTATACTCAGAAAAATGCCATGGCCCATTGAGTACTTAGGCTGCCACTAATTAGAGCAAGTCTACTTCTTTATGAGAATTAAACAAAAATAGTTTCTCTGATTTATTTTTCTCCATCAATAAGATAACAATAGTGCTTTGAAGACAATCTGCTAAGTGTCCCTTAGCAAAACAACAGTAGTTAACTGCCAACTTGACAGTCTCTAGGATCACTGGGAGAAGGACCTGAGAGTATTTCTGCTCTCTAGAGAGGAGATGTAACGCAGTGTTCTGGGTATTAACCTGCTGCCTTCTCAGGTTGTAGGCTCTCAGAATAAATGGCAATATAAAGACTCAGTTCCTCTCTGTTCATTGGCCATTATGATGGCAAGGATCATAGCTCTGGTTTCCCAGCCACAATTATTTGTTTATTATAATATAATAATGTACATGTGTATCTATGTGTGCATTCATGTGGAAGGTACAAATACTCATGGCTCATGTATGGAGGTCAGAAGACAACCTCGGTCACTCCTCAAGCGTTTTCTATCCTTTGTTTGAGACAGGATCTCTCATTGGCCTGGAAATGCCACCATAAAGGCCAGGTTAGCTGGCCTAGGAGCTTCTGGGGATCTGCCTGTTCATCTCCCATCTAAGCATCACCCAGATTCCAGGCTTATGCCACCAAACCTGTCTTTTTCCACATGGCAATAAGGAGTGGGACCTGGGCATCTTAGCTTCTCACACTTGTGAGGAAAACATCTACAAGCTGCATCATCTCTTCAGCCCTATCCAGGGTTCTAAGTTGAATCTATTATGACTTGATAAATTGTGACATCGGGCCGGGCGGTGGTGGCGCACGCCTTTAATCCCAGCACTCGGGAGGCAGAGCCAGGCGGATCTCTGTGAGTTCGAGGTCAGCCTGGGATACCAAGTGAGTCCCAGGAAAGGCGCAAAGCTACACAGAGAAACCCTGTCTCGGGAGAAAAAAAAAAAAAAGATGTTAAATTGTAACATCCACAAGAGCTTTTTACATTAGTTTCCACTGTCTGATCATTCCCTCTATTCACAAGAAAAGGAAGTCCTTGTCATTCACAAAAGGAAATCGCTCTCTTGAATGGAAGGTGGCAGACATATGGAAGCACCTAAGTGGAACTGATGGAGAGATACTTACCCATGTTGATTCCTCTGTTTAAGGATTCATAGAACAGTAGAAAGGAAAGGTTTTTGTCCTCACAGGCAGCTCTATATTGGCTCTGGGAGCCACAGTGAGGGTTCAACGTGCTTGCCTTAAGCCAGGCGGTGGTGGCGCACACCTTTAATCTCTGCACTCACGAGGCAGAGCCAGGCGGATCTCTGTAAGTTCAAAGCCAGCCTGGCCTACAGAATATCCAGGATAGGCACTAAAACTACACAGAGAAGCCCTTCTCAAAAAGAAAGAAAGAAAGAAAGAAAGAAAGAAAGAAAGAAAGAAAGAAAGAAAGAAAGAAAGAAAGAAAGAAGAAAGAAAGAAAGAAAGAAAGAATCATTTGAAAGAAAGCATTCCGTTTACGCACATCACATCCTTCCAGAAGCTCACCAGTTTCATTGTACTGATATGCAATGGACAAACAACTGAGTGTACAGATTCTCTGATCTTCATCAGGCTGTCCAGATTTGTGAAGCTGTTTTAAAGCCGAGGAGTTACACAACATGAAGACACAATCTCTGTCACCCTGCCGTCAGTAAGCTGAGGCACCAGTAGCCATCCACAGCCACTGAGGCAGAGCTGACACACTGCTGCTTTGATGTAACGTGACCAGTCAGCTCGGCCTCCTGCTGCTGTGACTTCCCTGCCGTGATGGACTGTACCCTCGACCTTGGAAGGAGAGTGAAGATGAGCACACCAGTAAATGAGAGTCCAAGAAAGTCCCAGGAGGAAGAAAGCGCTCAGCTTTTGCTTCCACGTCAAGCCTGTCTGCCTGCCCTCATGCTCCCCACCAGGGTGGTCATGGACTCACCCTCTAAAACTGTAAGCCCAGTAAACCTTTTCTTCTATAAAAGATGATGGAGGAGGAGGAGGAGGAGGAGGAGGAGACAAAAAAGCAACACTTGGGAGAACTAAATTTAGTGTGTTCCAAAGGATACTATGGGTCATCCCTGCCATCTTCTGGCCATACTGTGAACTGCAATAAACCAAACTGCACCAAGAGCATTTATTAGGTACCTAAGGTACGTCTTTCTTTGCTGTTGAATTTAGGGGCAACATCTCACTTAATTCTTGTAACACCCTGAAATGGCTCACAGTATATCACTTTCGTTCCTAAGTTCTGTGATCCACAGAAATACTTACATGATTCAGCATTAATAACATTTGTGGCCATGATTTGAGAAAGGATACAAAACAAAAGCAGCAATGGGAAATAATGCATAGGACAAAGTCCGAGGAAACCAGGCACACACTTCTGAGGGTCCTTCCCTGTATAGTTAGAAAGGTCACCCAATTTCCCCAGCAAGAACCTGTGATGATACATGGAGGAAATTACCCCAGGAAAATGCACTCGTCTTAATGTCCTCAGTATTTATTAGATACAGACACACAGAGGCACTATCTTTGCTGTTGTGACAAAAATAACTGATAAAACAACTTAAGAAAGAGGTGTTTATCTTGGCTTGCAGTTTAGAAGGGATAAAATACCTCACCATAGAAGGGCATAGTAGTGAGCAATAGCTGTTCACATTATATCCAATCCGGAAGCAGAAAGAGATGAATGCTGGTTCTCTCCCAATGGATTCTTTCTGACTCCCTTTTTATGCACTGTGGGACCCCAGCCAGTGCGATGGTGCCACATACATTCAGTGTAGGTCTTCCTTCAGCTATGCCTCCCTGGAAACTCCCTCAGAGACATATCCAGAGTGCACCATGAAATCCAGTCAAGTTGACAATAAAAATTAAGCATCGCAGCATCGCAAGCACCTTCTGCATAGCATGCACCTTCTGCTTAGCATGCACCTTCTGCATAGCATACACCTTCTGCATAGCATGCACCTTCTGCATAGCATGCACCTTCTGCTTAGCATGCACCTTATGCTTAGCATGCACCTTATGCTTAGCATGCACTTTCTGCTTAGCATGAATCTTCTGCATAGCACATACCAAAATCCCAGACTTCTGGAAGGACACAAGGACTTTACCATGAGTCACATTGTTCACACAGTTTAGGTTCAATAAAACCTTTTTCTGAGTTCCGGGGATGATGAGAACTCTTAAAAGTTCAGGTTCCAGGCAGGACATTTTCCTGATGGAGTTTTGATAGCAACAGCCAGAGTGGATCAGAGACAGATTTAAGTCAGCAGAGCAGTCACTAATCCACAACCAGAGCTGCGGGGACAGCAGTCAACACCGAAAGCTGCCTGAGAACTGCCCAGACCTGCAGGATACCCTGCTGGAGGGCAAGGTCTTATCCTCAAGTACTGGGAATGATGTTGGTGGAAAGGCGCAAGGGTAAGGAGCTGTTGGCCTCTGCTACTGCTGACAACAGAAGCATGGTCCTGCTCCACAGGAAAACACGGAAGACAAGTCCCTTATTGCCCAGCAGGCAGGATTCAAGACAATGTGTGCGGATACATTGCAGAGAACAGTTGAAATACTACACCTTCCTCTGCACCCAGCAGAAACCACTCAGCAGGGAGAACAGAGACCTAAATGGGACAGTTCCTTTTCCTTTTCCTTTTTCTCTAACATTTATTTTTTTGTTTATTTTTTTATTTATTTTTTTTCCTTTTTTTTTATTTTACAATACTACTCAGTTCTACATAATAGCCACAGATTCCCTTGTTCTCTCCCTTCCTGCCCCCCTCCCCTTCCCCCCAGCCCACCCCCCATTCCCACCTCCTCCAGATCAAGGTCTCCCCGAGGACTGGGATCAACCAGACTCAGAAAGACAAATATGGTATGTACTCACTCATAGGAAGATGCTAGATGTGGAACAAGGATGACTGGACTGCTACTCACATCACCAGTGAGGCTACCTGGAAAACGGGACCCCAAGAAAGACAGGAGAAATGGATGAGATCTACATGAACAGCCTGGACATGAGTGGGAGCAATGAAGGGCGAGGGTCGAGGGAAAGAGAGCGGGAGATCCTAGCTGGATCAAGAAAAGAGAGGGAGAACAAGGAATAGGAGACCATAGTAAATGAAGACCACATGAGAAAAGGAAGAAACAAAGAGCTAAAGAGGCCCACAGAAATCCACAAAGATACCCTCACAAAAGACTGCTGGCAATGGTTGAGAGACAGCCGGGACTGACCTACTCTGGTGATGGGATGGCCAAACACCCTAATATTTTTTTGTTTATTTTACAACCCAACCACAGTTTCCCCTTCTTCCTCTCCTGCCATTCCCTCTTCCCATTTCCCCTCCCACCCCAATCCACTTCTCTGTTTCTGTTCAGAAAGGAGCAGGCCTCCCACAGGTATCAACAAAGCATGGTAGATCAAGTTGCAGTAAGACTAATCACATCCCCTTGTATTAAGGCTGGGCAAGGCAATCCAGTATGAGGAATGGGTTCTCAAGAGCCAAAGTGTTAGGGACAGTCCCTGTGTCCCCCTTGTTAGGAGTCCCACAAGTAGACCAAGCTACACAACTGTCACATGTATGTGTAGATGGCTGGTCCCATGCAGACTCCCTGGTTGTTGGTTCAGACTCTGTGAACTCCTATGAGCCAAGTTAGTCATTGCTGTGGGTTTTCTTGTAATGTCCTTGACCCCTCTGGCTCCTACAATCCTTCCTCCCTCTCTTCTACAGGATTCCCTGAGCTCAGCCTAATGTTTGACTCTGGGTCTCTGCATCTGTTTCCATCAGTTACTAGACAAAGCCTCTCAGATGACAATTGGGGTAGTCACCAATCTGGTCACAGGAGATGGCCAGTTCAGGCTACATATCCACTATTGCTAGGATGCTTAGCTGGGGTCATCCTTATAGATTCATGGAAGTTTCCCTTCCATTAGGTTTCTACCTGATCCCAAAATGCCTCCCTTTCCAGTCATCTCTTTCATTACTCTTCCCCTCCATCCGTCCCCCAACCTGACCCCTCAAGTTCCCATCCCCACCTGCCCCCAGTCAACCCAGGAGATCTCTTCTGTTTCCCACTCCCAGGGAGTTCCATACATCCCACCTTGGGCCCTCCTTGTTACCTAGCCTCTCTGGGGCTGTGGATTGTAGCGTGGTTATCCTTTATTTTACAGCTAATTCCCACTAATGAATGAGTACATGCAATGTTGGGACCGTTTCTGTTAAAGGGAAAGGATCTCTTGGGACTCTGCGGTGGGGGGAGAGAGCACTAAGGGCTTCAGTAAGGCTGTGACCATGTGGCCCCTCAGTGCCAGGCTCCCTTCATCTCAGTAACGTGATCTGTTGGTTTTGACGCTACTGTGATATTCTTGTCATCAAGGCAAACTGGGGCTGCAGGCCTTATAAGGATTAGCTATGAGAGGTGGGAAACCAGAGAGGTCTTCCCAAAAGTGAGAACCCTCTGGAAACTAGGGGACTCGAGCAAACAGTCACTTTGGAACCTTCTTTGTGCACATCTCAGTGCCAGGCTTCAGGGTTTTGTTTTGGGGTTTTGTTTTTGTTTTGTTTCTTTAACCTTCACAGCAACTCTGCAAAGAGAAAGAGGTTAGGGTCTCCATTGATATGTAATGAGAGTCTATCACACACACACACACACACACACACACACACACACACACACACACACACACATACACACACACACACACACACAAAAAAAAAAAAAAAAAAAAAAAAAAAAAAAAAAAAAAAACACCAGAGCCCGGGGCTGGAGAAATGACTCTATGTTTAAGAGCACAGGCTGTTCTTCCAGATGACCCAGATTATATTCCTAGCACCCACATGGCAGCTAAACAACCACTTACAGTCCCTTGGAACTGATGTCCTCTTCTGGTCTCCACATGCATTCATGTGGTGGTGCACAGACATACATGCAGGCAAAACACCCATGCACATAAAATAAAAATAATAAATTTAAAAGCCAACCTAAAACACAGAGACTGCTAGAATTAAAACACTCTAAGATGTAGGAAACCTTTCTCTTTTTTTTTCTTTTTTTTTTAAGATTTGTTTATTTATTTAATGTATACAGTGTTCTGCCTGCATGTATGCCTGCATGCCAGAAGAGGGCACCAGATCTCATTACAGATGGTTGTGACCTGGGAATTGAACTCAGGACCTCTGGAAGAGTAACCAGTGCTCTTAACTTCTGAGCCATCTCTCTGGCCTTTTTTTTTTTTTTTTTTTTTTTAGAAAACCTTCCTGAGAAGAACTCCAATAACACAAGAAATAAAATCAAGAATTGACACAGAGTACATTAAAAGGCCTTTGCAGAGCAAGTGAAAAAAAGCCTCTAGGACCGATGTGGAACTTTAACCCCAGCACTCAGAAACCAGAGCAGGCAGATCTCTGTTAGTTCAAGGGCAGCCTGGTCTACATAATGAGCTTCCTGTCCAGCCAGGACTACATAGTGAGAAGACCCTGACCAAGAAAGGAAGAGAGAGAGACAGAGACAGAGACAGAGAGACAGAGAGAGAAGAAGAAGAGGAGGAGGAGGAGGGAGGGAGGGAGAGAAGGAAGGGAGCAAGAGGAAGGGCGAGAGGAAGGGAGGGAAGAGAAAAATTCTAGTTATTACTTCGGAGAAGAAATTAATATCTAGATAGAGATTTTTTTTTAGCTCAGTGGTTTCTTCACTATTGGTGTGCCTCCTACCTCCCCCTACACACACACACACACACACACACACACACACACACACACACACACACACACAATGTCAATCCCTTCCATCTACCCCCAAAAAAGAAGATAGTGGAAGGAAGGGATTGTTGGGGTTCTGAGCCTGCTGGGCAGTTAGAAAGGGAACAGAAACCAAAACAACGGACGTGACAGAGATTGACAATCAAGAAGTCTAAAGCAGAGTGGGCATGGAGGGCAGACAAGGGGGGAGAAAGGAGGTGTACTGAGACTGTGAACCGTTCCCCCTCTTGCTGAGAGGGACTGGAGAAACGGCCTCAACATGAAGTGCAGGTCCTGAAGAAGGGAGAGGGTGTTTTTGCCAGAAGGAGGAAGTGGATGTCCAGGAAGGAGCGAGCGCCACCTCTTTATAGAATGGAACCCCCACCTCAGGAACAGCAGCTTCACAGACCATAGATGCTTTCCTCACTGTAGGCAGTGTATAGAAAGAACTCTTCTTCGTGGTGTTCCTGGTATAGCTGGCCATCATGTCACTGGTGGGTGGAATCATGTAACTGACAAAGGAAAACAATGCATCCTCAGCACGGAGATGAATTCACTTCCGGATCAAGAAGTAGAATTGGCCCACTGTAAGATCAGAAGGCACCAGGTATTTTTGTCCAAATCTCCTATCCAAGCTTTTTCCACTATCGCTGGGACCCGGTCTGGTTGTTGTTGTTGTTGTTGTTGTTGTTGTTTTGTTATTATTATTATTATTATTATTATTATTATTATTAGATTGTCTCACCCTCAGAGCAGCGATTCTCGAACCGATGCTCCTCTTTGTACATTCTCCCGAGAGAACCTGGCTGGACCCAGCTGAACTGAGAAAACCCGGAGTGGGGTGGGGTGGGAGGCAGCCTCAACAAACCTAGATATAGATTTTTAAGCCATAAAAATTAACTCTAGAGAAACAAAACTGCCATTCAATAAATAGGCAAATTAATGGAACAGGCAGTTCTCAAAAGAAGAAACACAAGTACTTTTTAAAATCTTCAATATTCTTAGGCATTTGTAGAATGCAACCTTGAGATTCCATCTCCCCCACATACACAATGGAATTTTATTCAGCCAAACATAAAATTGAAATTATGAAATTTGCAGGAAAATGAATGAATGTGGAAATTATTATATTGAGTAAGGTAGCCCAAACTCAGAAAGATAAATACCATATGTTCTCTCTCAAATAAAGATCTTAGATTTTAATTGTTATATGTGCACATATGTGTGGGGGGTATATACCATGAAACTAGAAAGGCAATGGAGAAAGGGGAAATCAGGCTCTGAGGAAGTGGGTAGGGATGAAAAAGAAGCTAATGGAACACATGTGACATGAAAGTGGAGAGGAAACTACGGGGTAGGAAGGGTTCAGGTGGGGGCCAAGGATGAGGGATAGAAAGGATGGATGAGGATCAGTGGGAAATGCTGTAATGAAATCCATGACTCTGTGTCCTAATTAAGAAATACAGAAAGAGCAAGCGAGCGTTGGAAAGCAAAGCCAGAAGCCATGGTCTTGTAGTCATTACTTCATCATGTCTGTCCTCCTTCCAGAGTTAAATCTTTATGATGTGAGTTAGAAGGACTTCAGAATCCTATTTTGGACTTTTCTATTTAACATGGCCTGTGCCTGATCATTCTCTCTTGCATTGTTTTGGAAAGACACTTGATTCAAATTGTAATGGAACACTATCTAGCAATGAGCAAGGGTGATCACTGACTTGTTTCCTGAAATCAAAGTGCTAGAGAAATCTCTGTGTATAAAATACCACTAGAAGGTCATGATAAAGTTTTATATGATGGGGAGGAGTCAATTTTTTCTTTTAATCATTTTTCTGTCCTTGTTTGGAGAAAGTATATGTCGATGGTTCAATGTCCAGCCTTCAGTTGAATGTTGCCCTTCTTTCTAGAAAAATAGATTTAATGAAGATCGGCCGTATATTAAAAAATCCTGTTAATCAACAATTTCATAATAAAACAGCAAGTTGGAAAAACTTCTCACTCTGCTGCTACAACTGAATGTTGTCCGTGGGTCTCATCCCACTTTTGTTTAAAGAGGTAAACATATTTCCTGGGCCTTTATTGCCATTTAGCTATAAATAATTTATGTGCTATTCAGTATGAGAAAGAATAATTTTATAACTTGTATAAAAACACATGACTTTAAAATTATGCTATAAATTAAACCCTAAGCACAAAATATAATATTTCTGATAAGAATTACAACAGTGAACTCCCATCCCTATGATAATATCAGTATAATTCTTGGTGGCAATGCATTTCTATTCCAACTAATCTATATTTCTCTGTCACACAAAGGTAAAACTGAATTTCTATATAACTAATTAAATCATCCCTTCTCTGATATCCTGCCATAAAACTGAAAAAGAATATTTTTCCTATGAGACCTATTTAAAAAGAAACAGCAATAGTCGGGCAGTGGTGGTGCAAGTCTTTAATCCTAGCACTTGGGAGGCAGAGGCAGGTGGATCAGTCTGGTCTGTGAATCAAGTTCCAGGACAGCCAGAGTTACACAGAGAAACCCTCTCTTGAAAAACTAAAAAACAAAGACAGACAGACAAAAAGCAGCAATATACAAGTCTTTGTGTCCTTATATACATGCATATTACCAAATCATTATTGTAGCTTATTTTACAACATTAGGAGCAACACAGGCCATGTATTATTATCATCACTCTCATTATCATCAAAGGCAAATATAAAAAACTTCATTACAGTTTATACCACTGTTTAAAAAAAAAAGCAGTTCCTGCAGAACACAGATGCAACTTTCAAATGACAACTGAAGCCTCATTCCATTCATTCAGAGGCTGCAGATGGAGTTAATGGGATTTGTAGCAAAGGCAATAATACAGTACACCTCCCAGAGCTTCCTTACCTTGAAATTTGGGGTGATTTGCATTGAAAGGCTAGGCAGCTTTATAAACACACCAATCTAACTTGACTACTTTGAATAGACATAAATATTTCTAATGTGGTAGGAGATGAAGGATTTTAGAAGTTTGGAACAATGTTTATGATAGTCCATTCATCAGCCATTTCTTTCCCTGAATCACTCATTTATCCTTTATAGGTAGGCTCTACTGCTCTCTCACAGAATCCCATAAAGTGAAAGAGGAAGAAAAGAATGAACTGATTCTTTTTGAATGCATTCAGATCTTTTTTTCTTTTGCAGGGGTTGGGGGGATGTCACTAGTTTGGCCCTGTGTCTATAAATTGCAGAGTATAAACATTTATATGAAATAAATTGACAGTGTTGTTTAATGATTCTTAAAAGACTTTTTAAATTTATTTGTGTATGGGTGTGCATGCATGAATTTATGTGCAGCACCAGCATGCAAGAGCTGAGGAGACAAGACATGGGCATCACATCCCCTGGAACTGGAGGTGCAGATGGCATGAGCTTGCCCCATGGATTCTGGGAACTGAACCTAGGTCCTCTGCAAGGGAATTGAGCCATTTCTTCAGCCCCCAAGAATTCTTTATATAACATTGCTAAAATGGGCTTCTTTGTGGTTTTTGTTTTCTTTTGTTATTTACTTTTTGAGAAATTAGCCTCATATAAACTCTTTGGTGCTATTTTTTTTTTATAAACCTGTTTTTACACAAATAACATATAGCAAACTAAATTCTGTATTATCATGTATGATGTGAAGGGGATCTTAGCACATTTCTGAACTGATAATTTGCTGTTACATCTAATTTGTACTCCAACTTAGACTCAGAAGTGCTTCATAAAAATTTCTTTGTCTGGGCAGTGGTGCTGCACACCTTTAATCCCAGCACTCAGGAGGTAGAGGCAGGCAGATCTCTGTGAGTTCGAGGCCAGTCTGGTCTACAGATCATATTCCAGAACAGCCAAGGCTACATAAAGAAACCTTGTTGTTTTTGTTGGCACAGCAGCTGCACCTGGATCGACTGTTGTTTCAGCCAGTGACTGAGGCTCTGCAGTTACTGGCCTGCTTTCTCAGGCAGCAGCCTTGCAGGACAGATCTGCCTCCTGCCACTGCCACCAAATGTAGTTTTTAACTCTATCATTCCAGTTACCAATAAGACTCAGGATTCAGAGGTTGGGGTGAAAACCTGCTAGCTCAGAGAGGCTGAGGAGCAACTAGCTGACCTTCCCTCTTTGCCAGTGTCTCAGAAAGAGAGCATCCTTCCACTCTGCCAAAAACAAAAACAAAAACAAAAACAAAAAAGACTGCCACACTCAAAGTCCCTCCCTACTACTTCCTGTACATCTCTCTATTTGTCTTCTAGATGCCCTTTGACTCTCTATGATTACTTCCTGTCAACTAGTTGCTGGCTCTGCCTCCTGACCCATGGTTGATTTTATTTAATTAATGTAAACTCGGGGTTCCCAGTGTGATTGAATATTCCACAACAAGGTTTCGATTTTGCAGTGTGAAGAATTTGGAACTCATTGATGTTATCCTTATGATACCCATAAAAAAGATAATCACACTGAAAATCAACAAAGTTTCCTGTAACTTTAATTTTCTGACTAATTCAAGGAAAGCTAAACCATGGCATTAACTTACTCAAAGCAGTTAGACACATTTCCCTGGTCAGAGAGAGGGGGGCATCTGCTGTTGTTTTGCTAAATGTTATACTGTCAAGATGATTCAAAATAGTTAGGAGTGGCTGCAAGACTGGGTGGGATGCAGGAAAACTTTGGACAACATTTGACGTCCAATGTGTTGGCTCAACTTTCCACCTAAAACTTGAGAGAACTTTAAAAAAGATTCTAAAATGGAGCTAAAAACAGCTTCCTAAATGTGTCACTCAGGCAAGCCATGAGCTATATGAGGGTTTGCAGCGTGTGGGCTTGACCTGCAGCATGATGGATTCCTGCCACAGTACACAGAGGCATCTCCAAGCCACGCAGTGTGCTATGTGGTAGATTTAGCTTTTGCTAGTACAGACAAAAAATGTTCCTGGACTACACGCTGCTGGAGTAGTATGAGAAGCTACACCCAAATTCCCAAAATATCGTTTATAAATGTTTATTTTTATTTAAAGGGAGTTGATTATAAATGTAATATCTTTCTAAAGAAGAAAGGGGGATACAGATATGATAGGATAAAGAGTAACAACCTGTTTAAAATGTTTTACATTGATATGGAATTTAGTTTATTGATACAAATTTAAGGTTAATTTTGTTATACTGTATATATATTTCTACTCTTGTTTAAGCTATTATGTTTATATAACTCATTTAAATTGTAATGGATAATTAAGAAATACAGATTAATAATTAGTCTTCAATGATAGTCAAACTTATAGTCTTGTTAGTTTTCTAGGTATACATAGATATAATTCAATTAGGTAGGTAACCTTCAAACACTTCAAAGACCTACAGAATATGGCATTTAAAATGTTTTAAAAACTTAGACTTTCTGGACACTGAGGCACATTTGCTACTGACAGCACCAATTTACTCCAAAGAGAAGGATAGGCATTCAAAGACACTCTATATGGAGTTTATCTTCTTCTTGGCAAAAATAGCTATTTGGGCAAGAAACTGCTCTTGCCTGGATTGCTGATAATATCTTATGTAAACTGGACATGCAAGACCCATAGGAATGTGACCACTGAACTTTGCAAGACGAAATGGTTCTTCAGGTTCTTGCTTCACAGAGGAGACTGCCAAACATTCTATAGAACACAGGGAGAAGCAACTAAAAAACTCTAGACCTATTGGCTAAAGATGGATGCCCTCACATTACAGAAGAACTTTGGATGACTTTCCAGGCATGCATCAATCTCTGTCATTTCCAGAATTTTGTAAGTTGCTTACAATGTATTTCCTGTTTACTTAGGTAATATTATATCCTTCTGGGGTCTTTGATGTAGTTGAAAACTAGATAGTTATAATTTTCCTTGGTTATGATAAAAGATAAATTAGATATGAAACTTTAGACTCACAAATATAGGATAAATAGAATATTTTCTTTAATTTTGCCAACAACAAATACACTAGATATTGTCACTGTAATTCTTGCTTAATAACTGTTCTATTATATGTAATTTTACTATGTTAAAGTAAAAGCCTTCCCTTTTGATTAGACAGAAAAGGGGAAGTGCTGTGGGATGTCTTTCTGTATGCTGTGAATATGTTTTGCTCTGATTGGTTGATAAATAAAGTTGCATTGGCCTATGGCAGGGCAGGATGGAGCTAGATGGGAAAATCCAAGAGAGACAGTGAGAGAAGAAAGGAGAGTGGGGCAGACACTGTCAGCCGCCACCAGGAGAAGCAAGATGTAAAGTACTGGTAAGCCACAAGACACATGGCAAAGTATAGATTTATAGAAATTGGTTAATTTAAGATGTAAGAACTAGCTAGTGAGAAGCCTGAGCCATTAGATCATATAGTTTGAAAATAATATAAGCCTCTGTATGTTTATTTGGGTCTTAGTGGCTGCAGGACTGGGCAGGACGCAGGAAAATGTCCAGCTACAGTGTGCGGCTTTGGCATTTTTGAAGAGCCCACATCATTCCCAGTTAACTCTCTCTGCCTCGTGTTTGTGGATCAAGGTGTAAGCTCTCCACTACTGCTCCAACACCATGCCTGCCTACCTGCTACCATGCTTCCAGCCATGATGGTCAGGGACTCTAGCCCTCTGCAACTGTAAGCCCCAAATAAAACACTTTTTTAATAAGTTGCCTTGATCATGGTGTTTTGTCACAGCAATAGAAAAGTAATCAAGACAAATATATATTCTCCTTCCATTCTGCAGCCAGTGGTACGCCATTCATTCTATGTGAACATGTTCCATTTCAACCGCACATTCTGTTGTTGCTCATAGATGTTATAATCACTCTGTGAACACAACTTGTCAGAACATTCCCAAAGGCAGGTTTACAGAATATTAGAAATGTGCTGTCCTCTTTAATTACAGGAGAGGAGCTTTTGTGTATATAGCTTTCATTACAAACACATTATGTCATATAAAGCATATAGGCTTTGTGCTTATAAACATGATGTCTCCTGTGCAAATGGAGATGTTTATTTTAGATAGGCTCACGCTCTACCAGGCTGGCTGGCCTGGAACTCACTATGTAGATCTGGCTAGCTTCAGACTCACAGAGAGCCTCTGTCACCTGCCTCTGTCTCCTAAGTGCTAGGGTTAAAGGTGTGTGCCACCATATCTGTCCTACTAGAGATTTTCTAAAAGAGAAATGGATGGAACCCAGAGAACGTACCATCCTGTTCCATCTCACAAGAGAAGGAACTGAGTGATGCATGCTCTATCCAGCATAAACATATTATACCTTCTAAGAACACATTTCTTATAGCTAATAAACACTATGTTTACTATGTAAAAAGAACTATGCTGGAACTTTTCCAAAAGGAAGGCATATGGAGCCCCAGAATAGCCTTATTTCTTTCACTTCACCAGAGAAGATGGGTACCATGAATCTTACCTTCATGATGAACATATTTTCTTTTACAATCACATATTTCTTAGTGCTCCTCAATGCTGCACTATGAGAAAAGAAGATTGTTAGAACAACTCCAGAAGGCAGATTGACAGAATTTCACCAAATTCACTAATGGAATCCAGTACACCACGTCCCCAAGTCCCAGTTTTGCTAGTGTACATACTGCATTCATCACAATAGAGCAGGGAACCACAAAATTTTGTGGAGTTTTTATTAATATAAGAAAAATGAAGTTTTTATTAATATAAGAAAAAATTTTAAAAATTAATTTTTATTAAAATAAGAAAAATAAAATTTTCTTATTAATATAAGAAAAATTAATATAAGAAAAAAGGTCCTGTGCACAATGCACATGCACATGAGAGGCTTGTGAATGAGTCATTCAAAGAAGAGGTGGGAAGTGGGGGTTTATAAACCTAACAACCAAGAAAAGGAGTGGGGAGGCGAGATGAAACTGGGAAGAACGAGGAACTTCCTTTTTGTTTGTGTGAGACAGCGTCTCTCTATGAAGCTCTGAATGGCCTGGAATTCACTAGGTAGATCAAGCTGACCTGGAATTCAGAGATGATCCCCCTGCCTCTACCTCACAAGTGCTGGGACTGAAGGCATGTGCCACCACCCCTGGCAACAAATAAGTTTCTTAAGGAAAACAAATGGCACATTTCAATTTTTTGAAATAATGTCCTTATGCAAATAAAATCCTTTTAGAAATCACAAAATCCCTACAGAGGGGTTTATAATCACTTTCTCCTGTCTTTATCCTAAAAGTAGAAGTCACTATGAAGAGGAATTCACAGTAGTCCTCACTCATTGGATATTTCTACTTTTAGATAAATGAAAAAGGCTGGAATGTACCTGTAGCTATTGAATCTCAAATTTTTCCATTTAAAATAGTCCTTATGCTAACTCTAGATCCCACAATTATAGATTTAATCACCCTATAAAATCTGGCAAGTATTGTACATAGAACTCCCTAGTTCATGGTGGGAGGGGGTAGTTTAGCACTCATAAAGATCATCAAATAAATCACTTACCAAAGATGGCTTCTCATCCATTTTTCTAGACTCTGAGCTTCTATTACACACAATGGTTGTTCTTTAAACCTGGCAATTGTGTATGTTCTTAAACTAATTCAAGCAAACAATTATTACAAATAACCATAAACACTAGGTAAGCTGTGGGTTTGCTTGTGATTCATGTCTGGTATAACATTTATTGACACGCCTCTGCCCCACACATTCATAGCACCAGGCTCCATCTGCTGAAGGGTCTCCAGCCCCTTCAATAAGATGTTTAAATCTTGTCTAGGCATTTATGGTTATGATTCCCGCCTGTAATGGCAAAGCCTTGCCCAATTAATTTGATTCAAGAACAAAACTAGTTCCAATGACTTGGCCACAGGAGGTTGAAGAACATCAGGAATCTTCTAAAGAAGTACTTTGTCCTCATCTTACTCTTCTGCAATTCCCAGGCTGGGCATACTGAGAGCTAACCCAGATCCTGCCAACGGTCCTCCATTTTTACGGCATGCCCTGGAAACCTTCCATGATTATCACCTTGTTGAAACTGTCTTGGTCACTAAAGTAGTCTGAGAACCTTCCATGCATCAAAGATTAAACTGAATCAGACATCTGAGCATGTCTCTAACTGGGAAAAACTATTGAAAGGGCTTAAAGAAAGAGAAAGAAAATTTAATAAAAGAAGTGGAGTATCCTCAGCTGTAAAAGAGAATGATTGCTG
The DNA here is from genome assembly GCF_004664715.2 of Peromyscus leucopus. Classification (NCBI taxonomy): domain Eukaryota; kingdom Metazoa; phylum Chordata; class Mammalia; order Rodentia; family Cricetidae; genus Peromyscus; species Peromyscus leucopus. Next base: position 24,140,336 of record NC_051063.1, on the reverse strand, counting down.
TTTGTTCTTGATGTACAATGTCAGTTTAAAGATTTGGGTTTAAAGACTTTATTTAACCTTGTTTCAGCAGACAGTACATACTGAAGAATTATTGATTCATTAGGCACATACCTGGAGCCTACATCATATGATCTAGACATGGAATATATCAATGAATTAAGCCAACAAAGATCTTTCACTCATGGAACCTATATGTAAGTGGAGGATAGAGGAGACAATATGCGTTCAATCAGTAAAGGACAGGACTATAAAAAATGAAAAGTTAAAAAAAAAGGAAAAGTGGAACTGGGAAACTGGGAACAGAAAGTCAGGATTCTGGGCACTGGTCATGGTGCTGAACCAGGTGTTAGCAGTAGTGTTGAGCAGGGTGTTGCAGCAGTGTTGAGCAGGGTGTTGGTAGAAGTGTTGATGTTGAGCAAGATGTTGAACAGTTGAACAGGATGTTGATAGAATTGTTCAGGATGGTGTTGGTAGCAGTGTTGAGTAGGGTGTAGGTAACAGTGTTGAGCAGGGTATTCAGGGTAGACCTCTTTGAGAGGATGAGACTTGAGCAAAGTAGATGAAGAGATCAGATCAAACAATATGTGAGAAAGAATGTTCCAGGCAGAGAAGGTAGCTGAATAGACTCCAAAAGATACATATAAAATAAGGCCAATGCAGCACAGAGGAGCGAATGGAATTAGAGGTGTAGTCTGAACTGACAGGGCTGTCACAGGGACTTGAGGTGGTCCCCCAGACTCACCACTCACCCTCATCCACCCTGATGTATGTTGCAGCAAATTTGTTCTCACTGACACTCTGAGACTGACAATAAAGCTTACCCTGAATCAGAGGGTGGAGTCAGTGATTGGCTGACTGGAATTAGCCATAGAGGTTTTGGAGGACCCAGACAGGAGGGCACAGGAAGATATAAGGAGGGGTTTAGAGAGATTCATGGCCTTTTCAAATAATCTGGGAAGCTTGAAGAGGCAGGGTCAGCTAATTGTTCCTCTGCCACTTTTTGGATCTATCAGGTTTTTATCCCAATATCTGACTCCCAAGTGTTTATTAATAATAGAACAATATAAGTAAATGCTTCAGATGTGTGTTCTTATTCAATGTCCCCTATAGCTTTGAAGCACATTCCCTTGTATATGGTTCCTTTATCACAGGTCATGCTGGGTATCTCATACATCAATCTATGCCTCCCTCACCTTCCTCTATGGGACTCAATTTGGAGGAACCACATTTGGTCCAAGTTGGCCATGGCCTTCTCTTTCCTTCATGCTTGAGATGGTTTGGGGCAGAAGTTTGTGGCCCAGTTCCAGCCAATTGTAAGTATGGACAGTGACTAACTCCTTCAGTTCCTCCTGAAGGAAGGAGTGTCAGAGAAGACAAGACCTCCTTAGCTTATGGTGAGCAGTAGCACTATAGATGTGATGGCTAGGGTGGAAGCAGCCATCTTACAATAATAAGGAAGTGACACCAACCATTGCTGCTTAATGATGGAGAGAGAGGTGTCAACTGGGGCCACTGATGACATTGCTGGGATGCCAAACCCAAACTGCCTGTATCTGGCTCTTGAGTGCCTCATCAGTAACACGGCACTTTATATGCCTTTGTGACATGAGCCAGGCTTACCCTACAAAGCACTCTAGTGTTTGCAGCTACAGATTCCTAACTGTGTGAGCCATTGAGGCTCATTACAAATTGTATAACCTCAGCTACACGTCCCTGTGCCTGTGTAGCATTCTTTGTCCAGGGAAGCGGCTCATCGGTGCTGCCTGTCTGTCTGGTGGTGCCTATCTGTGTCTCATTTGGAATTGAACTCCAATGAGGTAGACCTTTTCTTCCCTATGTGCCTAGAGCCTGCGTATGGAGTCTTCTGTGCACCTCAGGGACCACCAGGCTCCTCACATGTACAGATGCTTCAATCAAATGCCCTAGGACGTCTGTGGTGCAGGTGCTGTGCCCAGGCCCCAGTGACTTCTCAGCCTCACTTGAATCCACCCGTCACACTTGAGTCTTCCGTGCCCACTGGTGCTGAGCTTGTAGTGAGCTCCCTGCTTGCCCCTGCCTTGGCTGCTGTGGGTTTGCTACGAAAAGGAGGAACCCCCTGAGCTGTGCATACAGACATCAGTGCAAAGGCAGGACAGACATCTCTCTTTCCAACTGGAGTGACCCTAAGTTTTGAGCAAGGCTCTGCTCTGCTGAGAGGACCCCAGGGGTGGCAAGGGCCAAGGGCTCTGACCTCTACTGTGAAGAGGGGCTGTCCGTGACGTCACATGGTGTCCTAGTTTTACTTTCTATTGCTGGGATAAACACCACAACTAAAAGCCATGTTGGGAGGAAAGGGCTTAGTTAGTTGGCTTAAAGGCCACAATCTGTCATCAGGAAAGCCAAGGCAGGATCTAGAGGATGAGCCTGAAGGCAGAACCTGAAACAGGGGTCATGGAGGAACATTGTCTAATGGCTTGCTCCCCATGTCTTGCTAAGAATGTTTTTTTATACAACCCAGGATCACCTTCCCAGGGGGTGACACTATCCACAGTGGGCGATGCCCTCCCATATCAATCATTAGTTAAGAAAATGCCCCCACACATCTGCCTACAGACCAGTCTTATGAAGGTATTTTCTCAGTTGAGGTTCCCTCTTCCAAGATGAGTCTAGCTTGTGTCAAAGTGTCAAAAACTGAGCGTCACACAGGATGATGACTTTGCCCTGACCAAGCAAAGGAAGAGAAGGTGAAGCTGAGTGTGAGTGGCTAGTGAAGGCAGGCAACCAAGAGCATCATAGAAAAGGCTCAGGTTCCTCTCCCTTGCTTCCTTCAAGTAAGGGGTTTTTGTGACTCTCACCACAGATACACAATGACTGCTGAGTCTCATGTAATCCAGTGTGTGGCTTTCTAGAACACACATGGTCTTCAGGCTATCACTGGAAATGCAATAGTCTGAAAATATCTTACATCCTAAGAGACCAGAACTTTTTCCAGACCCCACAGCCAAAGTTAATAATACATCTTGAAGTCAATTTTGTTTATTGACTCAGCCTGTTTGTTTAACCTGCCTTTAAGAGAATAATGTAACAACCAACTTTGCTTGCCTTGAAATTCCCATACAAGCAATGTTTACAACATAAGCTAATGCATAGTTATAATCTCATGTACTTATCTTACATGCTCCTGACCCAGAACCCTGACCCATGTGTATCAACTTACTGGAAGCAGCAAATACATAAATTGAAAGCAACTTCCTAAAATCTACCATCCATTTACAGACACTGGTTGATAAACAATGATATTTGTTATCTAGGTCAGCTGGGATCAGTTGGCGCCATTGACTTAATCCCTTGTAAAACTCTGTTAAAGATATCTGTAAAGTTTCCCATTCCTTCCCCCATGTGATGCTCTCTGGTGCTGTTCAAGAAATACAGAGCAGAGCCCTTTGTTAGAGGCAGACAACACTCACATACACACACACACACACACACACACACACACACACACACCACAAACACACACAGCTCATGCAACAGACATCACAGAGAGAGACATACAGGCACACATAGACATAGGGACAGAGACAAGGACAAGCAGATTCACAAGACCAGCCTTCAGGTAGGCACAGATTCAGACTCCCAATAGATGGACAGAGGATGAAGGACACAGGGAACATAAAATAGAGACTGCAAATTCGAACTCACTCTTCTGTAAACCAAGGGGGAAGAGTTTCTACTTCTTTACTTAATGTGACACCAATGTGTGGTGATAATCTAATTGTACTGAAATGTGATTTTGATTGTATGTTAATAAATAAAGTTGCCCGGGGGTCAGAGCTATTAGAGCCATAGCAAGAGTGTGGCGGTGGTGGCACATGCCTTTAATCCCATAGATCTCTGTGTGTTCAGGGATACAGCCAGCATTGGAGACATATGCCTTTAAGACCTGGGGGACTGTACATACAGACAGTGACGAGGCAGTCACGTGTTTGGGTTTACAACCAATGAGAAGGCAGAACAAAATACTTAAAAAGATGAACAGACAGGAAATAGCTCTCTTTCGGGAAGCTGGGACACAGCAGGAGGAAGGGTGAGATTTTAGCTCTGAGCTCTGACCTCTCGGCTTTCTCTTTTACATTGTTTCTGTATTTCTTATTTAATAAGATTGTTAGTTACATCTACATCTGGCGCCCAACGTGGGGCAAGAATCCATTAAAAACCGCTTGGCTTGGCGGCAGGTCCTCTTTCCCGCAAGGGCAGCAGGCCTAGCGGTCGGCTTCCTAGTCCGAGCGGCGGCTTCTTAGTCCGAGCAGCGGCTTCCTAGCCCGGGTCTAGGTCTGCTTGACCTCAGACTGGACTAACTGTGAACTGCTTGCTTAAAGCCAGTGTCACAGGTGTTACAAACAACTCAGACCTGCCCTGCCGAACAGGGCCCTGCCTGTAAAGCCAACGCACGTGGTTGGAGCTTAAGGAAGCCAGACCAAGCCTTGACTCGGCACAAGAGGGAACACATGGCTGGATTTAAGCTTTAGCCGGCTACGCTTTCTTGTGCATTCTCTCTCTCTCTCTCTCTCTCTCTCTCTCTCTCTCTCTCTCTCTCTCTCTCTCTCTCTCTCTCTGGATTTACACCTCGGATACTAAGTGGCTGTTTTGAAAATCCCCTCGGATTTCTACTGTTCTACGCAGATTTGGTAAGTCATAACATATCAGATATTTTAAAGGAAACTATCTAAAAGAATTTTTTTCCACATTAAAAAAAATGGGTTTTATGTGTACATTGGAAGAAAATTGGTTTTTGTTCGAAATTTTAGGCAGTCTGACAATGGAACAACTATATGAGAAGATGAGTATTGGTGCAATTTTGCAGTTTTTCACTATGCTAATCCTCATTTTAATATTTAAAAAGATAGTCAATTTAAGTGCCAGGATAACAGCTTTAGAAGAATTTGTTAAACCTGTAAAAATTCAGACAGAAGAAATTAACAGTGAAGTTGTTTCAAATCTGGATCACAAGGTTATAGAAAGAAAGCCTGTTTTCACACAGTCACCCTTAATTTATCCTGTAACCGTACAGCAGATGCCTGATCAAATGGCTACTGTGGGGCGTTTACCCACCACCCCCACAGCTTCCCAGAGTTTTCTTGAGTGCGAGCGGCAGGAAATATTAGATAGAAGGATTTATAGCGGAGAATGTTGCGAAGATAAACAGATAGAAAATAAAGGATAGCCTCGAGAGGGCCTGGAACCTATTCCAACGGGCCCCGACTGTCTCTGGCCCAGAGTTTTTATAGAGACGCCAAGGGGGTGGAGCAAAAGACCTCCTCCCCCAGCACAGCCAAGTGCAGGCCATCTCAGACACCTGCACTCAGGCCCGTGGTCCTGATCATCCTCTATTCGGACCTGCTGGGTAAAGCCACAAGGAACCCCAGAACGGGCTCCCACAGGCTACACAAAATATTTGGGCTCCAATTGAAATGTTGGATTTAAAAAGGTTTAAGGAGGCAATAGTATCTTATGGCATTCATTCCCCATATGTAAAGCAAAAGTTAAACTCTTGGTCAACATATAATAGGATTCTACCACAGGACTGGCGGGACCTTGCACAAGGTGTTCTGGAACCCAGCCAGAGATTTCAATTTCTGACCTGGTTTAAGGAGGAGGCTAAAAACATAGAAAAACAATGGAGGGATAAAGGAATACAAGTTTGCCAGGATCAGCTTATTGGAGAAGGCCAATATGCTTCAGTACAAACACAATGTTTATATGATGTTCAAACCCTAATTTTATGTCGAACGGCAGCCTTGAATGCATGGGACAGAGTTGAGGAACCAGGAAAAAAATCTGAGTCATTTACAAAGGTGATGCAAGGCCCAAAAGTCTTTTACAGATTTTTTACAAAGACTGGCTTCAGCAGTAAAGAGAATGGTCTCGGATTCAGAAGCTGGTAAGGCAATAATTGAATCTTTGGCCTTTGAGAATGTGAATGCAGCATGCAAAAGAATAATCAGGCCATTAAGGGCAAGATCTGCACCTATGGAAGACTGGATTAGAGAAACAATTAATGTTGAGGTTGATGAGCATGATGATATGTGGGTAGGAGAAGTAATTTCAAAAGGTTTGAGGAGTGTTAGATGTTTTGGATGTGGAAAGCAAGGACATTTGAAAAGGGACTGTAGACAGGTCATTCCGAGAAACAATGTTTCTTCAAGGAACAATGGCAACAGAATGCCCCTTCCTTCTGGAGTATGCAGGGGTGGTAAGGGAAAACACTGGACCAACGAATGTAGATCAACAAAGGACAGACAGGGTAATCCTTTGCCTCAGTCTTCGGGAAACTCCCAGAGGGGCCTCGCGCAGGCCCCCAGTGCAAATCCAGTTCAAACCTTTCCTGCAGCCATAGAGGAAATGCCTGCTCTGGAGAGCGATTAAATAACCAAATGCCTATTGGAATAAATCATTCTGGTCAGGATGATGAAACAGAGAGAATAGAAAATTCAGGAGAAAACATAAAGAAAAAATTTTGGCAAACTTCTATTAATGAACAAAGACCAAAATTAATGATAAAAATAAATGGTGTTTTGTTGTCTGGTCTGGTAGACTCAGGTGCGGACATTACCATAATTGCACCAGAATTTTGGCATCCAACTTGGCCTCTTCAGGAGGTAAACATTCAACTGTTAGGAATTGGGACATTATCTCAGGTGAAACAGAGTGCAAGATGGCTCGAATGTATAGGTCCAGAAGGACAGAGAGGAAAATTAAAACCATATGTGGCTAACATAACTATGAACCTGTGGAGTTGAGACTTGTTGCAACAATGGAATACTCAGATTAACATCCCTCTAATCTCAGAAACAAATCATAAACTAGCATATGTTACTGAGAGAAATATTAGAAGATATTGTTCTAATGAGTGGTCACCAGCCATCCATATTATACAAGAACAGGGCACAATAACTGATAATCTTCCAAAGACACCAACAGCTCTACCTTTAAAATGGTTAACAGACAAGCCTGTATGGGTCCAGCAATGGCCTTTAACAACAGAGAAACTCCAGGCTTTAGAAGAGCTGGTAGAAGAACAGTTAAATGCTCAGCATATTGAAGAATCAACCAGCCCTTGGAATTCTCCTGTATTTGTTATTAAAAAGAAATCTGGTAAATGGAGAATGGTAACAGACCTTAGAGCAATTAACAAAGTAATTCAGCCAATGGGCTCTCTACAATCTGGGATGCCTTTGCCTACTCTGTTACCAAAAGGATGGCCTCTCATAGTTATTGATTTAAAAGACTGTTTCTTTTCAATACCCTTACAAGAAAAAGACAGAGAAAGATTTGCTTTTACAGTACCTACTTATAATAATTCTCAACCGGTTAAAAGATTTCAATGGAGAGTCCTCCCACAGGGAATGTTGAATAGCCCAACTCTGTGTCAATATTTTGTACAACAGCCATTGGAAGTGATACGTAAAAAATTTCCTAAATCTATAACTTATCATTATATGGATGATATTTTACTAGCTGACTCAAATGCAGATACTTTAGAAAGAATGTTTGAAGAAGTAAAGAAAATTTTGCCTTGCTGGGGATTACAAACTGCTCCTGAAAAAATACAAAGAGGAGATTCTATTAATTATTTAGGATATAAAATGGAGCTACAAAAAAATTAGACCCCAAAAGGTGCAAATTAGGAGAGAGAAACTACAGATTCTTAATGACTTTCAAAGATTATTTGGAGACATTTCTCATCTACGAACTATTGTTGGGGTAAAAAATGATGAACTGACTAATTTGTTCAAAACCTTAGAAGGTGACAAGGACTTAAACAGTCCAAGAGAATTATCACCTGAAGCTGAGAAAGAATTGGCCTTGGTAGAAAAGAAAGTGCATGAAGGACTCGTGGATCGTATTGATCCAAAGATGGATTGCATTTTGGTTATTTTACCTTCTAGGCGTTCTCCTACTGGAATATTAATGCAGAAGGAAGATATTATATTGGAATGGATATTTTTACCAAATAAACCAAATAAAAAATTAAAAACTTATGTGGAAAAAATCTCTGACTTGATTTACAAAGGAAAATTGGGACTTCGTCAATTAGCAGGCATAGACCCAGCAGAAATTGTCGTACCATTAACTAAGGAGGACATTGAAAAATTATGGACAGAAAGTGAACCTTGGCAAAGAGCTTGCAGTAATTTTTTGGGAGAAATTAACAGCAAATATCCCAAAAGCAATAGAATTGATCTTATAAAGAGAGCTGATTGGATCTTGCCTCGAATTGTACGGCAAAAACCCATCTCTGGAGTTCGTACATTTTATGCAGATGCCAACAAAGAAGGAAAGGTTACAAATCAGAAAATTTAAGTAAAGTGGTTCAAAGTCCGTATAATTCAGTTCAAAAATCAGAATTGTATGCTATTCTGTTGGTATTAATTGATTTTTCAGAACCTCTCAACATAGTAACTGACTCTCAGTATGCTGAAAGAGTGGTGTTACATATTGAGAGCGCAGAATTTATCCCTGATGCTTCAGAATTAACTTCACTATTTATTCAATTACAAGATACAATCAGGAAAAGGAATCATCCTTTATATATAACTCACATTCGATCCCATACTGGTCTGCCAGGCCCTCTAGCACAAGGCAATGATGAGATTGATAAATTATTGATAGGAAATGTGCTGGAGGCCTCAGAATTTCATAAAAAACATCACGTCAATAGTAAAGGTTTAAAAAAGGATTTTTCTATAACCTGGCAACAAGCCAAAGAAATAGCAAAGAAATGTCCTACTTGTTCCTTCTACAATCAAATGCCATTACCAGCAGGATGTAACCCAAAGGGTACTCAGAGAAATGATGTAGTGGGTAGCCATTCCAGCTTGGATCTGGAAGTTCCAACCCCCATTGAGACTCTGGCAACTGTCACGCCTACGAGGCGGGGCGGAGGCGAGGGGAGGCGCCTGGGGACCCGAGAGCTGGATGGGCGAGCGCTCTCTCGGTGCGCTCTCTCGGTGCCGGGACACTGACCAGTGAAGGTGGACTGTGCAGAGCTCCGGAGAACACCGCTGGACTGCGTTACACCTTCCCCAGACCCTGCGACCTACCCATTACTTCATTTGTGAGTTATGCCATTAAATAAATATCCTTTAAACTACGTGGAGTGGCCAAAATAATTTCTCCAATATCTGGCGCTCACAAGGGGCAAACTCCAAAGGCCTGGGCAGCTCCCGCCCTCTCCTCCCTAGCTGGCGGGTACCTAAACCCGCCTGCAAAGTTCCATGTTTCACTATGCAGAATTTGGAAAATTGAAATATGTACACCACACCATCGATACTTATTCAGGATTTCAATGGGCAACTGCTTTGAGTTCTGAAAAAGCTGATTCTGTAATCACTCATTTGCTAGAAGTTATGGCCATCATGGGTATACCTGCACAAATCAAAACTGACAATGCTCCATCATATGTCTCTGTTAAAATGAAACAGTTTTTTGCTTATTACAATACAAAGCATATTACAGGCATACCACATAATCCTACAGGTCAAGCAGTTATAGAAAGATCAAACAGAACTCTAAAGGATATGCTAAATAAACAGAAATGGGTAACAAAAACCCCCAGAAATAGACTGCATAATGCTCTTCTAACTTTGAATTTTCTGAATGCCAATAAGAACGGAACAACAGCTGCAGAGAGACATTGGATAATAGAAAAAACTACAGAATTAAATCAGCCTATATACTTTAAGGATGTGCTGACCTCAGAATGGAAACCAGGGTATGTATTACATTGGGGACGAGGTTTTGCTTTTGTTTCTACAGGAGAAGATAAGCTGTGGGTACCATCAAAATTGATAAAGGTTCGATTTGAACAAAAGAGACCTCTTAATTAGAGGAGGTGATAGTTCATCAACCAGCATGAACATCCAATTTAAATTAACTTGTATCAATAACACATGCCTTTTCATTTAATCAGATAATAACTTGCCAAAAGGAAACATCCCCAAAATTAATCTTGGGGAAAGGTTTTTGTTTTTGTCTTTTAGGAGAATGAAGGTTAAGGAATCTGAAGAACACTGGACAAATGAGACAACTGAAGAAAAGGGACAAATCATCTATCCCAAGAAACAGAGTGAAACGGTGTATGGGTATATATTATCTAAAAAAAATTTGTCTTCCTAAATGTTTGTTTCTGCTTTTCTCTAAAGATTTAACACTATTGGTTTTCTAATAGTCCCAGTTCAATTAAAATTTAAAGCTGACTTTGGAGTTGGAGAATGGCTCTCTCCTTCTTTAAACTCAAGCATGTTGTCAAAAGGAAAATGCAAACTCCCTGTATCATGCCAGAATAAAAGAGCCATCTTCTGCTATGGTACAGGACAAAAGCAAAATTAATTAAGGGATTATTCTATTACTAATCTCAACTCTTTGATTCTATTCTGATTCTTTAAACTCTTCTTAAAGTATGAATTTTATATCAAAATTTACAAGATTAATATATATATAGATATTTATACATTTTAAACTTTGTTAAGATATGAATGGTCATATAGAGTACTAACTAATTCTAGAAAAAAAAAGGCTTCAATTACCTGCATATATATGTCTTTGTGTTCGAGTCTCTTATCAGTTTTCTGCAGGAAATCATGGCCAGGCCTAACATCAACTGAAGTCTCCAGAAAGAAGATGGGGCCCCACAACAACAACAATTCCACGTGGACAATAATAATATCATTAAGCTGACAAACATCATCCACAGATCAGCTTTGAACTACAAGGTGCTCAGAGCAATTTTGAGATGACTAGCTGAGATGATCCAGTCTCAAAGACTACTTGAATAAGGACTTGAGATAAACCCTGAACTTTGGCATTATACACAGGCTGGATAATGAAGGATATAGTTGTCTTTCCTAGAATTTGACAATTAACCTAAAATTTTTCTTTCAGGATAAAGAAAACTTCGCCCATACCCAGCAGGAAGCAATTTTAAGAATACGACGCCCACATTCCCAAAGAGGTGGTGTGGGGCGGGTGGCTTTTTGGTCTTTTTAATGGGTTTTGGGTCTGGGATAATTTTCAGTATTTAGGGGGGTTGGTTACAAGTTGTTGTCAAGGGTTAGGAAAAAGGCTAAGCAAAGGAGATTAGATTTAAGGTTCTTGTTTTTTTTAAAAAAAAAAAGGAAGGAAAAGAAAGAAAGAAAAGAAAAAGACAATTACTAGTTTTAAATACTTTACATTGGATTGGATTGTTTTATATTGTATACAAATTTGAAACTGATATTGTTAGAAAATGCTATATGTATATTTCTAATTGTATTTATATCATTCATTTAACAATGTAATGCAAATTTCTGATCCTTGAATGTTATTATTACCAACTATTAGGATATAAAGAAATGAAAGTTAGTAGTTAGACATTACAATAGAACTTGTAGTCATATTAGATATGTTTTAAAAATTGAGCAGAGATGTTTTAGACAGGTCATCTTCAAACCCTTCAGAGATCTACAGAATATGGCATTTAAAATGTTTTAATAACTTAGAAAATTTTTCTTTTTTGAGACATGTCGGCTCCTGGCAGTACCAATCTACTTCAGAGAAAATACGGGCATTGAAGAAACTGCATATGGAGTCAACTTTCATTGTAGCAAAAGTTAGCCACTGGACAACAAAGTATCCTCGAATCAACAGGACAAAATGGACAGACAGAACACAAAACAAGGGACTACTGATTCTTGCCAAAACAAGTGTGTTTATGGCTTTATCAAAAGGCATCTTCTGAGGCCAGGACAATATGGCCCCATCCCTGAAGTGGCCTTCGCAATCCGGAAAAGGTACAGTGCCCTTTTCTTCGAAGGCAGCTTAACAGGCAGAGGGCCGATGGCTTCTGTTGTGCAGTGGAACAGCAGCTGAAAGCTCACACCTCTCTATAGTAGACTGGCATTTAATAGAGGGATGTGGAGAAGAAGGGGATGCTGAGATGAAGCCATATATACACAGCCAAGAAGAATGGACAGCTGAATTCAAAAACTGTCAACAATTTCCAGAATTTAAAATCCTGAATCATGACAGGACACTAGTGGAATTCAGGTATTTCTGGTACGTGGACTGCTCTCACCCAATGTGAGGTTGAACTGTTGACCTTGTGTACATCCTACATCACAAATGAGTCTGTCAGATACACTAAGCCTATAGGCCGAAGATGATGCCCCAACACTGTGGAGAAACCTCAGATGACTGTCCAGGCAGCTGACTGTTTCTGTCAACTCACAAATTTTTTGGAAGTTGCTTGCATGCACTTCCTGTTTTTATTTTTGTTAGCTAATATTATTCCCTTCTTGGGTCTCTGAGGGAGTTGAAGATTAGTTAGTTATGGTTGAAGATTAGTTAGTTATAGTTGAAAATTAATTAGGATAGAAAGTGCATTAGATACATCTTGGATTTACCAAAATAGGATAGATAATGGAATTATTTTCTCTGATTTGTCAAATACCTATTTAGGTATTTATTACTTGTATATATTGTATATAGTTATTGTACTTTTGTATATAGTTTTTCTTTTTTAGTTATAACCTTTTGCTTTTTTTCTTTTTATTAAAATAGAAGAGGGGAAATGTGGTGGTAATCTAATTGTACTGAAATGTGATTTTGATTGTATGTTAATAAATAAAGTTGCCCGGGGGTCAGAGCTATTAGAGCCATAGCAAGAGTGTGGCGGTGGTGGCACATGCCTTTAATCCCATAGATCTCTGTGTGTTCAGGGATACAGCCAGCATTGGAGACATATGCCTTTAAGACCTGGGGGACTGTACATACAGACAGTGACGAGGCAGTCACGTGTTTGGGTTTACAACCAATGAGAAGGCAGAACAAAATACTTAAAAAGATGAACAGACAGGATATAGCTCTCTTTCGGGAAGCTGGGACACAGCAGGAGGAAGGGTGAGATTTTAGCTCTGAGCTCTGACCTCTCGGCTTTCTCTTTTACATTGTTTCTGTATTTCTTATTTAATAAGATTGTTGGTTACATCTACACCAATGCATCATTGGTGGCTTGGAGTTAATCACTAATACCTTCAGTCCACGCCCATCACTGTCCTGCTGACTGCTGTAGATCTTCCTTCCCCGAGCCTTTTTTGTCCTTTAACAAAGGGGACCTGGGTTTGTATCTTACCAGGTTTGTCCCTTGAGGATTGGGAGATTGTGGTGATATTGTGTCCCCCAATATATTGTGCACCCTAATAAACTTATCTGGGGGTCAGAGAACAGAACAGCCTCTATATTAAACATAGGTTTAGGCAGTGGTAGCACATGCCTTTAATACTAACATTCAGGTGGCAGAGATCTGTCTAGATCTCTGTGAGTTCAAAGCCACACTGGAAACAGCCAGGCATGGTGACACATGCCTTTAATCCCAGGAAGTGATGGCAGTAAGCAAAAAGGTATATAAGGCATGAGGACCAGGAACTATAAGCTTTTTAGGTCTGCTAAGCTTTGAGGCTTTTAGCAGCAGTTCAGCTGAGATCTATTCAGATGAGGACTCAGAGGCTTCCAGTCTGAGGAAACAAGATTAGCTGAGAAATTGGCAAGGTGAGGTTGGATGTGGCATGTTCTGTTTCTCTGATAATTCAGGGTTCACCCCAGTACCTGACTCTGGGAGTGTTTTCATTAATAAGACCTTTTAAGATTCATGCTACAGAAGATGTGAACACTTGGCCAGAAACAGTCCCATATCGGATATTTCCAAAAGCCATCAAGTCTCCAGTTTTGACTCAGTGGCCATCTGTTTTGTGTCTGAGTGCTAGGAAGGAATTGTACCCCAGCAGCTAGTAGAAAGTCAAGGTTTTCAGCTCAGGGTTCTCAGTTTATGCAGCTGGGAAGAACAGTCAGAGCTTCAGCAGCCAACAGCAGAAAACCCCACCCAAAATGGTGTAGACATTCAAGCAGGGCAAGGCAAGCGTGAAATCAGCAGGTGCAGCGGCAGGTAACATGGGGTGAAGCTACACCTGGGAGTTAGGTAAGGATTCAGGAAGCACTTCTGCCCTCTGCCATTCTAGTGAGAGCTCTGACTTTAAGTTGGCGAAGTTGTCAACAGTCTCTGAAACCCTCACTCATGATTCCAACCCTGGGACCTGACTTGTGCAACTTTATTGGCCACGTGACCAGACACCAGCCAATTACACTTGTCATGGAAAATACCTCTGTTTATTGAGCAGGTGGTAACAGTGTGGCTGCTGTCTCCAAGGAGCCTTGGGAGATGCCTCCCAGTGGGGTCTCTTGAAATGCCCAAGGCAGTGGAATCCGAGGTGAACGTGCACATGTCCTGTGTGCCTCACTTCCTACAAAGTCCATGCTCATGCTTTCCTCTCACATACACTCAGCTTCTCTTCAGGGAGGATTTAGATCACTCCTTCACTTCGAGGTCCAATTCCCCTCTTGCCTAAAAGAAACAAGACTTGCCATGCAAAGGTACCACTGGGGACTTGCTCCTAACCTCTAACCCTGAGCATGGTGTGAGACCACAGTCAGTTATTCAGTCCACAAACATTCACTGAGCAATTTCTGAAGGACACATCTTGATAGACGTTGGATCCAGGAATTGTCAAGACTTGTTTTCAAAGAGATGACTGTAGCAGAATCCAGAGAAACCAGGATTTCTCACAGGCAAATCATGTGAGGTAAGCTCCCATGACAATAAGGGGTGATGTCTGAGACAGTTCATGGAGGTGTGTGGAGATGGGATCAGACTCTCTGAGGAAGTCACAGCTGGCTCAAGAAACATTGGTTGGGTCCAGGTGACCATCAGAACAGCAGTGCCTTGGGTTGCTCTTGTCATGTGAACAAGGATGACATTCCCAAAAGGCTCTTGGCAACCATTTCTTGTCAAGAGTCTACTAGCCAATATTCTGGGTCCATATGTTCTCTGCCCCCTGCTTGACTCTGTCTTTGTTGTGTGACAGCCACTGACAGCACGTGCATGACTGGGCATTGCATACTTCATTGACACTCTATCTGTGGACACTGAAATAGGAATTTCATACAAAGAGGTCTACCCTGAAAAACCTATTCAACACTGCTCCCAATAACCCCCTCTGACACTGTTCGAAGTAGCAACTCCACAGAAATTGAACTTGAAGAACCAGTGAGTTTACTGGATTCTTTACAGGAGTGTGAGTGAGTGCTTATTACAGAAGCATGGATGACTCCAGGCATCACTGAAGGGAGCACCCCCGGCATAGATGGAGTGCTCCTCTTGCAGACAGCTGGCCAGGTCAGGAAGTCTCATCCCTGCCATCAGTCTTTACTGCTTATATAACCTGGAGGTGGATCCTGTAAGTTTCAGAGACTCCCTGAGACTGCCACTTGTTTATTTCCTGAGACATGAGAGCCTCCCTCCAGGTGGATAATGTTTACATTCTGAGTACATTGCTACACAGCACACGTCCAGCTTGGTGCAAAAGCTGCAGCATGTATACCCTGTCCGGGATGGACAAATGGGGAGGCACAGCAAAGCAGAAAGAAAGAAAAAAAGAGAGGGTGGAGGGAGGGAGGGAGGAAGGAAGAGAGAGAGAGAGAGAGAGAGAGAGAAGAGAGAGAGAGAGAGAAGAAAGAAAGAAAGAAAACAGCCAACGACACGCCCAGAGAGGAACCCATGCTGTGCGGTTCCAGCAGACTTCTACATCTCTGGGAAGTGTTACCTGGAGTGTCACAGCCCATGATGATCCTGGTTGTCTCCCACAGAGTCCTCTAGGAACCGAGCTATGGCTGAGTGAATGCCTTCTCCTCTCTGGACCATCGTTTTCTCCTTTGAAAAAGGAGGCACTTGGGGAAATAAACTTCAACTCTCCCAGCTCTGGAGCATTGAGACGGGTTTTAACATGCACCCGGTGAGACATCTGGCTTTCAGCACCATGGACAGAATGTGGCACGCCCTGAAAGGGAGTTTACCTGACAACTGGTCCTCACTGAGAACACCCATGTGTTTCCTCAATCCTGGGGCTCCCTGTGAGCCTGTGGGGAAACTCCTAAGGACTCAGTGCTCCCAGCTTCTGAGGCATAGCTGGATGGGGCTCGCATATTTCATACCCCCACCCTTTCCTGCCACCCTGCACTGTCAATCAGTGTTTTCATTTCTACGCTTTGGTACCAGCATTCACTTATTGCAGGAGTACAGAGAGGCTGAATGTTCTGTGTCGTCAACACTAAGGCCCTGTGGTTTACTGAGTATCTATATGTGACCAGTCCCTGTGCTCTGGGCAAGCAAGGGACCTAAAAATGACACCTCAGTTGCTTAGGTTGTTAATCTTCACTTTCAGGTTAAATCCTTTTTCAAGGAAGCAAACAATTATTTTTTTTCTAGAGTAGCTAATTTGAATAAATCTCTGGACCTACCAGCATTCCTACTCTGTGTATGATATGTCCTATGTCTCTTGTCCTGTTGATTCCTCATATAATTTTGTAATTGAAAATGAAAAAGAGCGTGGCATTGTGGCACATTCCTTTAGCCCTGGCACCTGAGAAGCAGAGCCAGATGGGTCTCCATGAGTTCAAGCCCAGCTCTGTCTATATAGCATGTTCAGGATAATCCGGATGACATAATAAGACCCAGCCTTTCCCGGGCGTCTTTTTGGAGAGCACCCAGTGGTGGTGTGCCATCACTGAGTTGATTTTCAGATGTCTGAAATGCTGTCTTCCAGCTCAGCTACCCACCACGCAGCCAGAAGAGTCAGTCGTTACAGTACCCAAGTCCACATGACAATTTTCCTGTCGTTGTGACAGAGTCTGGTGCCTCAGTATGAAGGACAACAAGCCGCTCCCTTTAATTCCGCATTGTATCAGATCATCAAGTCACCCACTAGGTGTGGGAAAATTCACAAATAAATACAGAGAGCTCTGCTTTCCTGTCTGGACGCAACAGAGAAAAGGCAGGGTCAGTCTCTTTCTCCTTGTCTGTTGACCTCTCCATATAACCCCCTCATTGCTAGGTTAATTGTATCAAAATGTTATACACAGCCGATGTTTGGAGGAGCAGTAGATAGACATACGCCATACCTTTTGTGGAAAATAATATTGTTTCAGGGCCACCAGAGATGGCTCAGTGGCTAACAGCACTCACTGCTCTCCCAGAGGACCCGAGTTCAATTCCCAGCAACCACATGGAGGCTAAACGCACCTGTAATGCCAGCTCCAGTGCCACTGAACCAACTTCCCTCATTTTTTTTATTTCATTTCTCTCTCCTTTTTAGTTAGAAGACAATTGTATATGAAAGAATCATTTCTAGTTGCTTTTCTTGCTATCAGTACAGAATGGGTGAGGAAGAGAAAAATAAAGTCATATTCTATATATTCTATACTAGAGAGACTTAAAAATTACAACTACTAGCCCAGAATATTTCTTACCAAAAAAAACCCTTAGCATTGAAGAGGAGAGTGAAAAAGACCAACAGGGCTGTGTGTTATTAGCTTCCCTTTGAAGGCCATTGTGCAGAATCCCAGCATCAATGGTGAATGGCCCTGACAGAATCACATCATTATTCCACTGATTTCCCTTCCACTTAAGATGCAGCCTCCAGTCCACTGGTAGAAAGCAGATACAGTTGCTAGGCAACCTCCTCCTCCTCCTGGAGGTTGGGGATAGAGGTTGATGTTGGAGGAAACAGGGTAGAATGTGGCCTGTAATCCAGCACAGCATGGCTGGGAGAGACAACATCTGCAAACTCTACATGTGTACTTTAATTCCAAACCAAAAAAAGATTGAGTGTAACTGTGACTTATTTGCTCATTTGACTATTGATGGGAGAAGGTGGGATGGATGGGGAAGATGGGGGCGGGAAAGGCAGGCAGGCCTTTCAGAGTCCTCCTCCCACAATGAATAATTCATTCAATATCTTACACAGACAAAAATTGGGGTGGAGAGGTCAATGTAAGTGACTTTCTCTCTGTAGAAGGCACAAAAGACGTGGTCAGTTTTATTAATGACTGAAATATGACCTCTGCTTTCTATTTTTCTCTTTTCCTTTTAAAATGTTAGGTTTTCAGATTTTATACTGCTTCTCTGAAGACTCATTCAGAGGAGAAATTGCAAGATAATGTTTACAGTCAATCAGGCCCTATAGTCCATCACTTGCACCTT
Source organism: Peromyscus leucopus (assembly GCF_004664715.2). Lineage (NCBI taxonomy): Eukaryota > Metazoa > Chordata > Mammalia > Rodentia > Cricetidae > Peromyscus > Peromyscus leucopus. The sequence goes on along the minus strand of NC_051063.1, from coordinate 24,122,227 downwards.
CCCAGCCCAGACTGTGGAGGGGAGAGTGAGTACCATGGCCTTGAGGTGAGCAGCATCGATGTTCCCGTATCTGTCCACCTCCACAGGCTGGATCTTCATGCCCGCCATGTAGGCACTTGCCGGATTCGTTCCATGGGCTGACTTAGGAATGAGACAAACCTTGGGAACACAAGGAAGAGAGAAAGAAAGAAAAATCATCAGTGTTTCAAGCTAGAGAAGTCTCCTAACATGCCTAACACACAAATTAGGCACCACATGTTTTCACTAAAGCTGGCCACTAGTGCCTTGAAATCTGCTGTCATCAGTGCTGTTATTGCAAAGCAGTGTCCCCAAGAGGAGTTTCCATTTGAATCCCCAAATACTTTCCTAAAGATGTCAGAATGCCTTCCCCTATCCAGACCACAAAAGACAGCCTGTGCCTTTTCTAACCTTCTCTTGGGTGTAATGTATGGAAAGCATCTCTAAGAATCAAGATCACAAGTTGAACTCTAGGACTCCAATGCGACATCACAGCTTCAGTGGTGCTCTTGGCTGAACCAGGACAGACAGACAGATGACAACGACAGACATACCCCAGGAATCCCCAGGTCAACACAACTGTGCCAACACTTACTGGGATCACTCTGCTGTGAATGATTTGTGGGAGGATCAAAAATTCAGCCTGAAAAATGATCAACACCTGCCCTGTGTTCACAGGACTCATTCATTAGTAACATTAGCACACTGAGAAAAAGTATTTAGTGCCCACAGTCGAGTACATAACTGACAAAATGGGGCGTGGCTTCAGTTGAAGAAATCAAAGGGAAGTGTCTCAAGATTACAGGCTACATTGTAGTCTAAAGACCTATTGAATTTTGTTTGGGGATTTCCGTGCTAGGATGAACACAGTCCTCACACATGTTTGGCAGCTGCTCTACCACTGAGCAACACACTCAGTCCCTGTTTTAATGTTTGTATTGGGGGAGGAGGGGTAGGTAGAGCACTGAACCCAGGGCCTCATGCATGCCAGGCAAGCACTCTACCTCTGAACTGCAGCCAACAAAGGATTTTGAGTAGAGGTGGGTGGTCGGCGCAGTGCTGGAAATCCAGGTTCCTGTCTCACTTCCTTAAATCTTAAATCTGGTATCCCAAACCAAAATAGTATTAAAATTGTCCTCGCCAAGTAGGTATGATTCGGGAAAGTGAACACTAGATGGCAGCATTTACAAAGGATGTTCTGAATCTGGCGGCATGCTCCCTCAGGTCACTCCAATGGCCCACAAACTCTCCGGTCATCTGGATTGCTTCACTTGGAACCTCGATTGAGGGAAAGTGTTTGTCAATGCAATTACTAAATTGCGTGAGAGATGAGGGTAAAAATGAAACTTTCTGACATTTGTTTGTGTCCAGCACTTACTGTTTTAAGCACTTCTTTTTCAAAGAGCAATTAAGGGCTTTGGAGACCCAACAAGACCCAGATGGACATGCCTAAAAGTATCCTTATATAAATACTTGTGTGTGTGTGTGTGTGTGTGTGTGTGTGTGTGTGTGTGTGTGTGTGTGTGTGTGTCTACATACATATAAGAATACATTCTACTGATAAAACATGAACACGAAGTGATTTTATCTTCATTGTAGTGAAAGGTCATGGAGTTTTAATCTCATTTCTGTTTCTTTTTTAAATATTCTCTCTTATATTTATTTATATTATTGTATATATATGAGTGTTTTTCCTGAATGTGTGTCTGTGAACTACCTGTATGCTGGTGCCACAAAGGCCAGCAGAGGATGTTGGATCCCTTGGAACTGGAGTTACAGATGGTTGTTAGCAAGCATGTGGGTGCTGCAGATCAAACTCTGGTTCTTTGCAAGAGCAGCCAGTGTTCTAAACTGCCAAGCCATCTCTCCAGCTCCTCCACAACTATTTCTTAAGTACACTGTGATCAAGGTATTAAGTGTGAGCCACCCTGTCTCAAAATCAAAAACCAGTTCCAGCCAGAATGGCTGATCTCCCGCATATTCTAAAAGCTCTCGCTGTAAAACCATTTGCAGCAAGGGATGGTGAGGGAAAGGGGCTTATCTCTGAGCCTGGGGACCTGAGTTTGACCCCCAGAAGTTGGTTCTCTCCAACTCCCACAAGCTGTCTTTAGACCTCCACATGCACACCCAAATATGTGCAGGTGGATCGGATCTCTCCACATTACAGGCCATCCTATTCTACATAGTGAGTAGGCCAGCCAGCACTACATAATGATCCCTGTCTCAAACAAACAAAAAAAGAGAGAAAGAAGAAAAGGAGGGAGAAGGAAGGAAGGAAAGAAGGAAGGGAAGGAGGGAGGGAGGAAGGAAAAGAAAAGAAAAAAAAAAAGAAAAGAAAAGAAAAGACAATACAGCTAGGCACTATGATGTGATAAGTACCTGGAATTAATTCCAGATACTCTGAAGGTAAAGACAGGAAGTCCATGAATTCAACACCAACCTGGGCAATGTAGGGAGACCTCATCTTTTCTCCCCCAATAAAACAGACTTATTTTCCAGACAGACAATATTATATGCACCTTACAGGATGGCAAAGTTTTGATAGCCAGGTGATATAAAAAAGCATCTAGACATAGTATAACAAAGCACATAGAGTCCAGAGAGTGTGGGGCTGGAAAACAAGTATTCAGTCTGGTGGAATATGCATAAACAGAGCCCCATCCCCTTTTTAGACAGTGTATTGCTATATAGCCCAGGTCAAACTTGAACTCATGATTCTCCTGTCTTAGTGCCACAGCCTCCCAAATGCTGGGTTACAGTTATAGATCATACTAGGCTAACAGCCATTTTTAATTTTTTTGTATTTTGAGATTATAATATCATTATATAATTTCCCACCTTCTCTTTCCTCCCTCCAACCCCTTCTACTACTCTCTTTCAAATTCATGACCTTTTTCTTTAACTGTTGTTACATACATACATATATACATACACACAGAGAACATATTTCTAAATACATAAATACAACCTGCTTGTATAACGTTACTTGTATGTGTGGTATGGGCTGATCAATAACAATTAGTATTGGATAACCATCTTCCTTGGGGAAGACTATTTCTCCCACTCTCAGGAATTCCTGAGTTGCCTGTAGTCCTTTGTCTAGGGTTGAGGTTCATGAGTTCCCCCCACCCCTTCCACTTTGGCATGTCTATTGGTGTCCTCCTAGTTCAGGTCATGTTTAGGCAGCCATGTTGGTGAGACTTCGTAGGCATAGCATCTCTGGTATTTCTAGTAGACACAATCTCCTAGCAAATTCCCTGTTTCTTTTTTTTTTTTTTTTTTTTTTTTTTTTTTTTTTTTTTTTTTTTTTTTTTTTTGGTGGAGGGCAAGGTTTCTCTGTGTAGTTTTGGTGTCTGTCCTGGATCTCGCTCTGTAGACCAGCTGGCCTCAAACTCACAGAGATCCGCCTGGCTGTTTCCTGAGTGCTGGGATTAAAGGCGTTGTGCCACCATCGCCCGGCTAAATTGCCCATTTCTTACAGTCTTAAAATTGCTCTTACAGCCTTTCCACCTCCACGTCCACAATGATCCCTGAGCCTTGGGTGCAGGGATTGTGTTGTAGATGTCTCATTAGGGACTGGGCTCCACAAGTCTGCATTTTGATTGGCTGTGGTTCTCTGTAATGGTCTCCATCTGTTGCAGAGAGAGGTTTCTTTCATGAAGGGTAAAGATACAGGAGGGGTGGATACAGGAGGAATATTTAGAATACAGCTATGGATTATGCTGGTTTAGTTAGGTGACTGTCGTGGATTCTCTCCCAAGATCCATGACTTAACAAGCCCTGGGTAGTTGGTGAGGTTTCCAGTACCAGGCATGACTTCCCTCATTTTGAGCAGGTCTGAAGTCCAATTAGAGAGCTGTTGGTTACCACCAAGGTATACATGTTACTACTGTAGCCTTAGGGTTATCATGCCATGCTGGTCATGGCTGTGGTTCATATGCATCATAGCTAGGTAGGGCTATTGGTTGCTTCCCTCTTTTGGAAGCTTGCATGACTAACAGCCATTTTTTTTTTAAGCAGATGAATTTTTTTTTAAAACATCCCCTGAGTCGGATGGGAAAGTACATGCCTGCAACTCCTATACTCTAGAGCAGGAATCGGCAGTTCAAGGTTAGCCTGGGCTATGTTAGAGAGACTATCTCTCACAAGCGAACAAATAACAAAGCAAAACTCCTCAGAGACAGGTGACGCCTACAAAGTACACCAAGCCTGGCTTTATATGCACTCCTGTGTGTGTGTGTGTGTGTTTTCCTTTAAATAGGCTAAGGTGGGAACCTGGGTGATTTGACTCATTAGAAGAGCATTATTTGACTCTGGTGCCCCGTTATCTTGAGTGAAAGACTGTCAGCCAAGCCACCAGCAAGACTGTCCTCACACTTAGAGTGGCTACTTTGAGCACTCCATAGACACCTCGAGGAAGCTACAGAAAAATTATAGCTGCTTACGCTTGAAGAACAACTTCAGTTCCAATAGATACTGTGACGGTCTCAAACAGTTTGCTTCACATTTTTTTGCCATCACAAGGCTCAGTGAACTCTAGATGACCTGCTAGTCACTTTCACTCAGACTAGAAGGAAAGTACTTGGTCTGATGAGCCAACAAAAGGCCTGTGATTGGCACAAGAATAACTTCTCTTCCATGAGGAACTCTGTCAGGATTGATGCCAACAGTCCTTCTTAGGACTACCGTGATGGGTGCATATGCCTAGCACATCCCATCTGTCTATATCAATAAGCTGTTTGGCTCATTAGCCAGCTGGAAGCTGAGTGAGTTGGCACACATCTGTAACACCAGGACTTGAGTGATGGAGACCCCTAGCACCCAAGGCTTGAAGCTGTATGCTGTTTCCTTAACTTCAAGTGTCTAGTCCTTTCTGTGAAGCTCCTGCTTGCTAGCCTGCCGTAACATAAAAAATAAAATTAAAAGACTGCCCTAGGGCAAATGCCCAGTGCTGGCAGGGAAAAAAAATCTTTCCTGCCACACAGATTCCACTAGCAATGTCTCAGATTCCAACCCCCTGAAGGACCAACTCCACCCTTAAGTCACCCCTTGAGTTACAAACTGGCCCCATGGACCTCCCTACGTGCCCCCCAAAGGCTATCCACAGCTTTCTTCATCAGGAAGCCTCGCTTTTCACCAGGAGCCAGGCTGGCCCTAACAAAGGCAGATGTTTACATCTGTGCTGGAAGTGCACCAGAATATAATATGCCCCTTTGGCATGCAGGTTATTTTAAACTAAAGGCCACTGAGAGCAAGCCATCCTGATATAGTGAGTCAGGCAAGCACAGGGAAAAGCTTATTAACCTAGGACTTACTTTGGTTTGGGTTACACACACACACACACACACACACACACACACACACACCCCTCAATAGTACACTTGACAGCCTACCTCCTTTATCTAAACATACCAATACCCACATACATCCATCTCCAAAAAAAATGCACTGACCATACATGCCTCTCTGAATAATGGCACAAGTTTCTCCTCCCAGGGTGATCAAGCTAGATAGCTTCTATTCAAATATATTCCTACTTTATCTAATTATGAGAAATAGAAAGGCAGATCTGGCCTGAACCAATTTTGGATGCATATGCAGTAAAGCAAATTGCCCTCCAAGCAAAGGTTCCAGCAGAATTCCCCTGTTCATCATCTGATACCTGTGCACAATCAGGCATGCATATGATTAAAATCAGATGCATTAGAGGAAGGGACATGTGCCGCAGGAAAAATGGTTATATGGCTAAATCTGTCAATCAAAACAGAGACCCACCCTCATGATGCCCATTAGTAACCAAACTCCTCCACTTCCTCTCGAACCCCATAAAAGGAAACCCCAAACAATAGAGCCCTTGTATACCCTCCTTATGTGGCCAGTTGTCAATCTAGAAAGCAAGTCCTCTAATTGGTACCATTGCTTCTTTTCCAATCTGCGTGAGCCAGTTCTTTGGATAAGAGGACAAGAACCTGGAAACACTCCACCACACCCTGAGCACCGGTGACAATAAGACTGAGGGTTTCCTTTTGTTATAAAGATTTATCTCTATAAATGAGATGAGCGTTTATAGACGGTATCTCAGGGTCCCTCTTTTTTTTTTTTCTTTTTCTTCTTCTTCTTCTTCAAGACAGGGTTTCTCTGTACAGTTTTTTGGTGCCTGTCCTGGATCTCACTCTGTAGTCCAGGCTGGCCTCAAACTCACAGAGATCCTCCTGGCTCTGCCTCCCAAGTGCTGGGATTAAAGGCGTGCGCCACCACCTGGCCCTCCGGGTGTTGCTCTTAAGGCCCATCAATAGGGAGGGCTGCAACTTAAATCTGCAGAACAAACTTTCTGAACAATCCTGCTCACATACTTTCCCTCGTCAACTTCCCAGTTGCTTGCTTCCCCGCACCCCTGAGTGTAGCACGTGATACTTTAGAAACCCAGATTTCTTTTTTTTTTTTTTTTTTTTTTTTTTTTTTTTTCAACATTTTCTTGTCTTTGCTTTCTGGAGTCATTGTAGCCAGCTGTCGACTCACAGATGTGTTGCTCGAGTGCTGATTACGTTTACGAAACCCAGATTTCTAAACACATTTTTGCATTGCATCTCGGGTATTCCCATGTGTTCCAAGGAGATGCTGATGCTGATAAACCAGTTTGATATTGCTGTCTTCCGTGGTTGCAGCTAGAGAACCTGAAAATAAAGGAGGGAAAGGTTGTTTTTCCTATCGTTGTCCTCAATTTTGGCTGTACCTAGCTCCCCTCATTAACTTGAAGACTATCTGGGCTCCGTGCCCACATGTGGTTGAACTGTTCATCGTCTTATAAGGAATTTAAATCCATACCAGTGAGATGGCTCAGCAGGTAAAGGCACTGGCCACCAAGGCTGCATTCTGAGCCCCAGGATCCACGTGGGGAAAGGAAAGAACTGACTCTCACATTGTTTCCTGACTTCTCAGAGCACACACACACACACACACACACACACACACACACACACACACACACATCATTTTATTTTTATTCTTTATAAAAACTAAGATAAAGTTTCTAAATCCAACGTGCCTGGATTCTAAAACATCCAGAGGAGACCCGTGTGCTCTTCCAGAGGTCTATGTAGACGTCATGGGCCACCCATGTTTTATTTGCTTTTTTCACAAGCTGGCCACAGAGTGACCTTTGAAGTTGACTTCGTGGGACCTGTTGGTATAAAACTCTGACCATAGAGTACTGAATTACACCACAGGCCAGCAGCAGCCAGGACACCTTATGTGGAGCTGAGATGGGACAGAGAGAAGTTAGGGGACATGGGAAGGAGACCCTCACTCCAGAGCTCTGTTGAAGCCTCTCCAGCTGAGAATCAAGAATTCCGGCACAATTAACAAGACTTGCTGTGAAGAGACAGTATCCCCTTTACATGGAGATTTTTTTATTTTTTTTTTTTTTTATAACTTTTTTTTTTTTAAAGATTTATTTATTATGTATGCCAGTGTTCTGCCTACAGGCCAGAAGAGGGCGCCAGATCTCATTACAGATGGTTGTGAGCCCCCATGTAGTTGCTGAAAATTGAACTCAGGACCTCTGGAAGAACAGCCAGTGCTCTTAACCGCTGAGCCATCTCTCCAGCCCCTAAAGATTTTTTTAAATAGGGAAAATAGGAAAGAATCCTTTCCCACATTTAAACCAGCAGTTTTCTGGGAGTTCCACAAATAAACCTGTAAAAATGTCTTAATTGCCTTATGCATCCCTTGTGGCCTCAGTTTTAGCTTATCAGCTATAATCTTATCCAACACAACTAAGGGACCATTCTATGATCTTTTTTATAGGACTCAGGGTCACAAATTATGACCCAATAAGCCAGGTTCAACCATCTGTCTTGGATAAGCCAATTAAAAGAGTCAAATTAAGCCGGGCCATGGTGGCACACACCTTTAATCCCAGTGCTCAGGAAGCAGAGGCAGGCAGATCTCTGTGAGTTCGAGGCCAGCCTGGTCTGCAGAGCAAGCTCCAGGACAGACTCCAAAGCTACACAGAGAAACCCTGTCTCAGAGGGGAAAAAGTGCCAAATTGATGGTGAAAATATAGTCATATTGGAAAGGAAGACAAAGACCCAATGATTCCCACAAGTCCATCTTCAGGCTCCTAACCTGAGAGTAAGGTTTAAATAGAAGGTAAGAGATATGCGGACTAAACAGTCCAGCCAAGGGGCGGTCCCACCCATCACTGTCTCAGCTCCAACTCTTTCCTGCAAGATCATCTAACAAGTTGTAAATCTCCAAGAGGCAAATTCCTCCCCGGGCTGCCCTCCAATGCTTTCTTCTTCCAGTTAGTGGGTCTGTTGTTTGAATAGTCTGACAGCCAAAGAAGGGGGCACACCTGTTTAAAAATCAATGTGCAGAGGGTGAGAGACCGTGGAGCACTCAGTCCTAAATGGTATGTCTTCATCAAACTCCTCCTCTCGGGGCTCAGGGAACTGTATGGAAGAAGAGGCAGAAAGATTGTAGTAAGACTCAGAGGGGATGGATGATATCAAGGAAACAGTGTCTTCCAGATACAACAGGACTTACAGAGACCATGGCAGTGTGCACAAGGCCTACCCAGGTCCAAGCCAGATGGGGATCCAGGACTGAGAAGGGAATCAGACCCAAGCTCCCATCCTTAACCAAGAAGCTCTCTCCAGTGGATAACTACTCACAGAGAAAAATTCGTTTCTTCAAGGGAGTCTCACTGAGTGTGCAAACCACACTTAAGGGAGGGCTCCATGCCAGGCAGTAGATGGCCAACATAAGATGAACTCAAAGGTATTTTTGGAGACTTTTTCGTCTCATATTATTTTGTTTGGGTATTTTTTTTTTATTTTACTGGTCTTTTGCTTATACATTATGGCTTCCAATTTTGTGTTTTTATGGGTTGTGCATGCATGTGCATGAGTGTGTATGTATGTGATGTGTATGTGTGTTTCTCAGGCTCCTTTCTTTGTTTTCTTTTTACTCTTGTTTACTTGTTTTACTTGTCTGTTAGTTTTCTTAAGAGAGTAATAGCTGGTATGGTGGAGAGGTGGGGTCAATCTGGGAGGAGATGAAGGAGGGGACACCATGATCAGAATGTAATATATAAAAAAGTTTTAATAAAAAAAATTTAATTTATTTTTGTGTATTATGTGTCTGAGTATATGCATGGATGTTTACCACCTGAGTGCAGGAGCTCACAGAGGTCTGAAGAGATGCCAGATCCCCTGGAGCTGGAGTTACAGAGGGTTGTGAGCTACCATGTAAGTGCTAGGAACTGAACCAAGTTCCTCTCCAAGAGCAGTAAGTGCTCTTAACCACTGAGCTATTCTCCAACCTAAAGAGATAACACGTGTTTCTTTAGAATATCTTAGTTTCTGCCAGGAAGACTGGTTATTTTACCAAAAAAGAAAGGGAAAAAGTTCCCTAGCAAGTGTTTGATGTTTTACATTTTTTTCTTTAATTACATTTATTTATGTGTTTGTGTATGAAGCTCCAATTCTTTTTTTTTTTTGTGACTTATGTGTATGAATGTTTTGCCTGTGTGTATATATATATATATCTGTGCTGCATGTCCATGACCAGTGTCTGGATCCTGTGGAACTAAAGTTACAGACAGTTGAGCGTCACCACTCGAATGCTTTAAGTTCTGTGTTCTCTGAAAGAGCAGCAAGTGTTTTTTTACTGCTGAACCATCTCTCCAACCACTGAAGCTGGGATTCTTGACTCTGCTACAGAAAAGAATTTCAGGAAGAGCCAGGAGGGAGCAGAATTGAAGTTTGTTAAGAAGGGATTTTAAAATAGCTCAAGCATGGAGGCTGAAAGAAAAAGAGGCATTTAGGGAAAAGTTGCACAACCCAAGTGTGGGCAGGGGCTTCTCAAAGAAAACCCAGCTCAAAAGTCTTTGCGATATCCATATATAGGATTTTGGTGGCTTCTAGAGTTATATCTCAAAAGACTGCTTAAGACAGGAAATGATGTCTCACAACTGAATCTAAGTGCTGGGAAAGCTGAGACAGGAGGATTACTATGGGTTCAAAGCCAATACTAGGGCTATGTAATGAGTTCCAGAACAGCCTGGACCACAGACTACAACTCCTAATCCTGGAAATTCTTCTGACTCAATGGAGACAGTTAGGTACATATGAGAAAATGACACTTGGAACATTAACCATGTCTCACAGTTCTGGAAAGGAGAGCAGGGCATGCACACACAGACTAGGGAAAAAAACCTCAGGGATGCACATGGTGCCAGCTGTTGAGAGTAAGTTCCCTGGACACCAGGCATAGAATCATTGGTAGGATCTGGCATGCTGCAAGAGGAAAAATACAATGCAAAATATGGGATGGATAGATCCATCTTTACCATACATAGGAGCTTATATTGGCGGAAGAAACATGGATGGGAAACGAGTGATTTGTCAAAGTCTGCCTTTTACAGAGAGATTGAGACATGGGATCCTCTTGTAGAAAAAGGGAACTGTATAAAAGTATATCTTGCAGAAATGAAAGAATTGTCTGAGTTTGAATATTGTTGTCCTTAAAGCATCGTGCCCATGTCTATTACATTTTAACTTTGTAACCACGGTAACTGCCAGCTGACATAAGTGCTGCAGAGCAGGATGTGTCTGGCTCGGTATTTAGTTAAGCCTGAAAAAATGCTGAACTCTATGTGTAGACTAAGGTTATGCAGGGGGTGGGAAGGTATATTTAGGAAAGCATAAAGGGGAACAATGGGGGCTTTCAAAATGATCATGATGTATTCCTTAAACAGGATGTATTTCTTGAAAAAAAAAAAAAGAAGCCAATAATAAAGTTGTTCATGTAACCCTGGTTAAAACAACAACAAGCCAGGCGGTGGTGGTGCACGCCTTTAATCCCAGCACTCGGGAGGCAGAGCCAGGTGGATCTCTGTGAGTTCAAGGTCAGCCTGGGCTACCAAGTGAGTCCCAGGAAAGGCGCAAAGCTACACAGAGAAACCCTGTCTCGAAAAACCAAAAAAAAAAAAAAAAAAAAAAACCTTCTGTTTAAGTATAAGTAAAGACAGCCTGAGCTATTTGGGACCACTTGAGTGCAAGCCACTTGGTGGTCAAAAGTTTTTGAGCAATGCCTTAACTCAGACTGAAAGCCGAGCTGGACCAGCATCCATAGAAGATATAAAATACCCGAGTGAAGGAGGTAGTCTTGATGGAAACAAAAGCTCACATGTATGTATCTTTTTAGTCATTAAAATAGAATTCCCAGATAATGTTCTGGTTTATGTAGTTCTGAAAAGGAATATCAGAAAGCCACTCAGGTAAATGACTTCAGGGACCACTTGCGTTTATTTATGCCATCAGGCACTGTTGACACCCTTGAATCATTGTAAAGGTTCGGAACTATTCCTCAGCCTCTAAGGTCAGGATCACTTCCTTTCAAAAAAAAAAAAAACTTTTTGTTTGTTTGTTTGTTTATCAGGGTTTCTTTGTGTAGCCCTGGCTGTCCTGGAACTCACTCTGTAGACCTGCCTTTGCTCCTGAGTGCTGGGACTAAAGGTGTGTGCTAACACACCTTGTTGAAATGACCATTTTTTTTAACAAGTCTCTCCATGCCAAAAGGGAGGTCCAGACTGAGCTGGAATATGTCTTTTCTACCTACAGCTGGCCCAGCCTGGAACCTTAATCTCTGTGATGTGACATTTCCAGAGCTCAGACATGCAGCAGAGCCTGCTGGAGACACAGAAATCCACGTAAGTTAACACACTGGACTTGTTTTCGTCTTTGCTTGTTTTTCGTTCGATTTTTAAGTGGGGTTAGCACTCTGACTTGTTCTTTTACGCTCCTATGGAGAGAGTAAAGCAAGTTGAGTTCAGGCTAATTTTAAGTGCCTGTTTATTTAGTAAAATGGGGGAAGGGGCTTTGCTGCTGGCTCATCCTGACAGCTCAAGTCCTAGGACTGTGCTCAGGGCAGAATGACAGTCATCCACTCCCCATTTGGATATTACAAGACGAGTTTGGGGAGATTTTTACATCTTGTTTAATACTGAAATGGTTAGCCGTCAAATCATCACTACATACAGCTCCCTTCCATGTTAGCTAATAATGGAGATATGCATTGGGGTTTAGAGGTAAGAAAAATGTCCAAGTGCCCTGTCTCCCTGGCATCCATTATCCCATACCTGACATTGCTCGGGTTTGCCGTAGCCCCAGATCTTTGGAATGATACAGCTTTTGCCATTCTGCATCCTGTGGTACTTATGACAAGATTTGAGGCCAGCAAATGACCCCAAAGGTCTTGTTCTCATTGCATCATGTTGACTCACCCAAGTTAGGAAAGCGTGCTGAAAGCAAATAGGAAGAGTAGCCTGTTCAAATATTTGGCAGTGTGAAGCCTAACACATTGGAAATATAAGAAGAAGAAGAGTAATGAAAATTTACTTGTACCTCAATGTTATTATTCTCTTAGCATATATTAGTTATACACAGTAATAGGTTCATTTGGACATTTTAATAAGTGGATATAATGCACTTTGATAATACTCACCCTCATTACTTCTTCTTTCCCGCTCCTACTCAATTATCCAACACTTGTTCTTCTTTTTATTATTTATTTTGTGTTCATATTTATTAGTATTATTAGTGTGTGTGTGTGTGTGTGTGTGTGTGTGTGTGTGTGTGTGTGTCCAGGGGTGGCACACACACATGTCACAGCTACACATGGATCAGAGGACTTTGTGAAGTCAGTTCTTTCCATTCACCTTTGTGTGAGTTCCAGGGATTGAACTCATCCTTGAGGCTTTTGTGGCAAGGGTCGTTGACCACTGAGTCAGCCTGCTGACCCTTCACTTCCCTTTCTAAAGATCCACCGGGTCTTTAAAATGAGCATGGGTGAGGGAACATGGGCTAGCTACACCACTGAAGAACTTTTCTCCCTCTCCTCTCAGTAGGCATTACCTGCTAATGGGTCTGCAGGGAGGAGTGAGGGCCTCAGAAGCCCTTCTCTCATCTGTGATATGATGTGATGGGCTCGACCTTGTGGAAGTAATCACAGCCCAGTGAGTTCCTGGGTGCAATGGAAGAAAGTGTTCCACACCATTCCACCGCTTCCTCTGGCTCCTACATTTATTCTGTTCCCTCCTCGACAATGCTCTCTTGGTATAGAGCATCCTCCATAGAAGACAATTAGGACACTGGTTTAAGCCAATAGAAAGTCTTTGTTAGCTGGGCAGTGGTGGCACATGCCTTTAATCCCAGTACTTGGGAGGCAGAGGCAGATCTCTGTGAGTTCGAGGCCAGTCAGGTCTACAGAGCAAGTTCCAGGACAGTCAGGACTATTATATAGAGAAAACTTGTCTAAGAAAACCAGAAAAAGAAAAGAAAAGAAAAGAAAAAGAAAAAGAAAATCTTTATTAGCGGGCCAGAGACTACACTAGGTGTTTAGGATCCCAGTGTAGCCCCAAGTTTTTCTCAGGGTGAGCTTTTAAGGACAAAAAACATATTCTGGGTTTATACACTTTAGTTAACAAGAACAGTTAATCAGAAGCAGAACTACAAAAGCCAAAACACCAGGTGAGTGCATTTAGAGACTTTCCCAGAACTCTGGACTTGGCTGGATTAGGTCCTTGTTTCGCTTTGGCAGGTGGTGCTGTCTACGTGCTGAATTGTATGGCCCAAACTGGCACTTGTATCATGGCGTCAGCTGTGCTAAGGTCTGGGGGCCTGTTACACTCTGAGGCTTGGAGGAGTGGCCTAGCTGTCCCATTTAAAGCTGGGTATTCAGCACTCATGTTTTCTTATCATTTTGACCAGCTATGAAGTCTCTGCAGTAACCACTGTCCACTGCAAAGAGAGCGAACATATACAGTGATAAGATACCTGGATGTGCACAAACATTTCCCCTTAACAAAGCAACAGTAATAGCTTGAAATTATTGTATTTTACAAATGATGTTCAGAGATATAGCAAGATTAAACAATTTGCTGCAATGTATGCTTTCAGAAAGCAGAAGAGACGGGCGGACTCAGCCAAGGAGACTGAGAGCTGAGCTGCAGAGATCATTGCTTAGAGCAGCGCCCTCACTCCGGCAAGAGTAGGAACATCATCTGTGTGATACCATTTCCATTAAAAAAAAAAAAAAAAAAAAAAAAAACCACTGCATTTTATTATAAAAAGCTTCTTTTTTCCATACATAAAACTTTGGCCAACTGTGGTAGCATACACTTATAATTTCAGTGCATGGGGAATGAAGACAGAAAAATCAGGAGTTCAGAGTCATCATCAAACACATAGTGAGTTTGAGGCCAACCTGAGCTACATAAAACCCTGCCTCAAAAATCTGAAATAACAACAACAATAAAAATAGAAACAACCATTGCCAGGCAGTGGTGGCACACACCTTTAATCCCAGCACTCGGGAGGCAGAGGCCAGCAGATCTCTGTGAGTTCGAGGCCAGCCTGGTCTCCAAAGCAAGTTCCAGGAAAGGTGCAAAGCTACACAGAGAAACCCTGTCTCAAAAAAACAAAAACAAAACAAAACAAAAAAAAATAGAAACAATGTTTTGAGGCTAACCTGGTCTACATATAGAGTTCCAGGACAGCCAGGGCTCTATACAGAGGCCCTGCTTCAAATTTAATTAATTGATTAACTAAAGTAAAACCAATGCAAATTCAACAACAACAAAATAATACAAAAGAAAAAAAGGAATAATACAAGAAAAAAATCAATTTTTTTTCCTTTTGTGTGCATGTGTGGGTTTTGGTGTGCATGTGTGGGTTTTGGTGTGCATGTGTGGGTTTGGGTGTGCATGTGTGGGTTTTGGTGTGCATGTGTGGGTTTTGGTGTGCATGTGTGGGTTTTGGTGTGTATGTGTGGGTTTGGGTGTGTCATGTGTGGGTTTTGGTGTGCATGTGTGGGTTTTGGTGTGCATGTATGGGATTGGGTGTGCGTGTGTGGGTGTGTGTACACATTTCCACAGAGCCCACTTGTGGAAATCAGAGAACAGTTTGCAGCAGGCACTTCTCTTCTTCTACCATGTGGGTCCATGGGATCAAACTCAGGTTGGCAGGTTGGCAGCTGGCACTTCAGTCCCTGGGCCATATCACAGGCCACAGGTGGAATCAGTTTCCCACGGGCTCTACAGATGGAGCACTGTTTTTGTGGACTGGATGAGAATGTACCACATAGGTCCATGTGTTTGAACAGCTGGTCACCAGTTGGTGGCTGCCTGTACTTGTAGGAGGAACCTCAGTGGAGGAAGTGAGTTACTAGCGGCAAGATTTGAAGTTCTCTACTCTAGCCCATTTCCTGACTGTTCTATGCTTGCCAAATGCAGACACATCACCAGCCACCTCACCCTTCTGCTAACATGCTTTCTCCACCACGATGGACTGCATCCCCTCCAACCATAAGCCAAAATAAGCACTTCCTCCCTTAGATGCTTTTTATCAGGTGTTCGGTCACGAGAAAAGTAATTGATACAGATTGGGGCTGAAAGTGGGATCATCGCTGTGGTAAAACTGACCACGTGGTTCTTAGGCCTTTGGAACTGGCTGTGAGAGGAATGTGTGTTACAATGTATTTAAAAACAGTGGTAGGCGACCATGGCAGGTTGGAGCCAAGGGGCCCCAGAAAGTCACACCACACAACAGAACTCATGTGGAGGGTTTATTGGGGAGACAAGAGCTGAGGGGAGAAGAGGAAAAAGAGAAAGGGCAGAGAAGAGGGCAGAGACCAGTCTTTGGGGATAAAGGCCATGGAAGAAAAAGAGACAGGAAGTGGACAAAGCAAGCCTTTTATAAGGAAACATAGCGAATAAACACAGGAGCTATGAAGGCAATACAGCCCCCATCTAAGGGTAGGGCCACCATCTTATACCTCCTGCTGTGCTCAGTTCCAGAAGGGACCTTAGGAATGTGCCATGACAACTGGAATAGATATAGAGCAGTATGCTCCTGCAGACATTCTGTCTGCAGTTTATGGCCCTTGAAGATATCCAGATAATCCCGCTGAGCAGTCCAGATAATCCCGCTGAGCAAGTCGTGGTTCCCTGACAAAAGTACAACCCAAGTTTCTTTTTCTTTCTTCCTTTTCTTGTTTTTCTTTCTCTCTCTCTTTCTTTCTTTCTCCCCCCTCTTTCTTACCTTCTTTCTTTCTCTTTCTTTTTCTTTCTTTTTTTTTTTTTTTTTTTTTTTTTTTTTGGTTTTTCACGACAGGGTTTCTCTGTGTAGCTTTGGCGCCTTTTCTGGAACTCACTCTGTAGACCAGGCTGGCCTCGAACTCACAGAGGTCCGCCTGGCTCTGCCTCCCGAGTGCTGGGATTAAAGGTGTGCGCCAGCCATAAAAAAATACATTTTTTAAAAAAAGTACCTATTTATAATATATATGTATATAATGTTTAATATATTATGTATCATATATACACATACACACATGCTATATATGTGTTATTGCTTTCTGAGTGCTGGGACCAAATGATGACAACAAGAGATAGAAATTAGTTACTTAGTTCAGGGTAAAAAAGACTCCAAAGAATAGTAACCAATTTATTTCTAAACTAAAGCCAAGTATATCTTTGGACCTCTTATTCCCTTGTATGCTTAATATATACACAATGCCATATACATATGCATGTGTGTATGTGTGTGTGTGTGTGTGTGTGTGTGCATGTGTGTCATGTATATGACATTATGTAAAGTCAGATTAAGGATTAATTTTTTTTAAAGATTTATTTATGTATACAATATTCTGCCTGCATGTATCCTGAGGCAAAAGATCAGATCTCATTAAGATGTTTGAGCAATGTGCTGGATTGATCAGACTTTGAAGCAAGCATGCTTTAACTGAGCATCTCTCAGCCTAAGATTCTTTTAATGTTGCTGGGAAGTTAGGCTGTGTTTAGTTTTCTATGGGTAAAGATGACGAGTGCTTCCATTTCTTCTAGTGACCTTGCTTGTGTATCTCCTTCGATATTCTGAAAGGTTTTCTGCATCAGCTGCCATTATGGGAGCCTCACTGGACTTGTGGTAATTTGTGGGGACAGTGAGAGTTCTATGGTGTTCTGATCACAGTGGTGCCTTCACGGCCTTGGTCTTGAGCTGTGACGTTTCTCTGAGTTTCTGTGTGATTCAACATTTCTACTCCCCGCCTCCTCTTTCCCTAGCTGCAGAGTTCCGGTTGATTTTTCCTCAAGTACTTAGCCCTGTGGATCATGACCTTTTATTCTGCTATGCCTGGGAAGGTTAGAAGGAGGGGAATTCCATTCCTCCATTTGAATAAAATGCTGGTGAAGTCCTTTCTTGGGGAGAGCAGGCTTTTGTTATGAAGAAAGTTCTCGGCACACTGGGTGTGGTGATGCAGGGCTGTGATTCCAGTGTTGGGCTGGTGGAGGCAGGAGGATCAGGAGTTCAAGGCCGGTCTTGGGTCAACCCAGAACTGGAGGTCAGACTGGGTTATATGACACCCTATTCAAAAAGGACAAAAAAAAAAAAAAAAAAGAGGAGGAGGAGAGAAGAAAAGGGAGGAGAGGAGAGAAGGAAGATTAGGAGGAAATAAAAAGAAGAGGGAAAAGACGAGGAAGAGATAAGAAAAAGAGGGGAGGAGAAGAGAGAAAGGAAGAGAGAAGAGAAAAGAAGAGGAGAGGGAGGGGAGGAGAGGAGGAAAGGAAGAAAAGAGAGGGAAACGGAGTACACATTCCATGCATGCTTCACCTTGGTTCTCTTTAATCTGTTCCTGTTAACAGAGAGATAGTTCTCAAAGCTTCACCCTGAAACCTGGTGTGGTCCCTGGAAGTTAAAGCCCTTGTAAGTATGGGAGCCTTCCCACCCTCACTCCAAGACCACATTCCCTTCAAGTCAGACCAGCAACTCACCAAAAGTATCTTTTATACATTTGTACACGTTTGTAGCTCCAAAAGTTTCTCTTTTGGTTAAGTGGATCTTGCTGAATTTCTTTAGATTGGCCTTGTCTTTGTAAACACTGAAGTGTATTTTTCTCTGGGATCTCAGTGTATATATATAATTGGTTTTTCCGGCCACCAAGATGGCTCATCCAGTAGGGACACTTATGTGCAAGCCTGACAATTCATGCTCCATCCCTGGAAGAAGGAAGGAGACAATTGTCTCCACAAGGTTGACCTCTGACCTCCCCATATGTGCTGTGACATATGAACATATGAGCACACACACAATAAATTGTCTTGTTTTTGTTTTTGTTTTTTTTGTTTTTTTCAAGACAGGGTTTCTCTGTGTAGTTTTGGTGTCTGTCCTGGATCTCATTCTGTAGATCAGGCTGGCCTCGAACTCACAGAGATCCGCCTGCCTCTGCCTCCTGAGTGCTGGAACTAAACGATGACAGAGGAGATAGAAATTGGCTACTAGCCAGGCAGTGGTGGTGCACGCCTTTAATCCCAGCACTTGGGAGGCCGAGCCAGGCGTTATCTCTGTGAGTTCGAGGCCAGCCTGGTATGCAGAGCAAGATCCAGGACAGAAACCAAAACTACACAGAGAAACCCTATCTTGAAAAACAACAATAACAACAAAACAAAAACAAAAAAGAAAGAAATTGGCTACTCAGAGTAAAAAGACTCCAAAGAAAAGTAACCAGTTTTTTTCTAAGCTAACGTCAGAAATATCTTTGGAACTCTAAATGATTTTAGGGGGCAGTTTAGAGTAGAAAAACTGGTCAGAAGAATGGACGGTCTGGCCTTGGGGTGGAGACCTTCCATTCCAGCTGGTTCACTTTGACTAAGGACCCCCTCAGGGAAGGTGTACTCACCCTAAGCCATGCTGAAGAGATAGGCAGAACAATCGGTCCTTGAATGAGATACTACTGGACTTTGCTTCCCCAGAATCTCTGCGTGCTCTTTGCAGTAGCTTGTGACCGCATGTAAGGCTGTAACTTTGCCTTTTCTTCTTTCCCTCAGTAAGCAAGCTTTCTCTGACATCTTGGCTTTTTTACTTTCTAAAGCTTCCTCCCTGCCAAGTGGATGCTTGGCGGTCCTGTGTCTGAGCTCCACACCACCACCACCCCCCCCCCAAGCAGCTGCTGAGGTTTTACAGCGTGCCTGACCTAAGGTTTTAAACTCTAATAATAGTGCCTGTGCTTCCACTTGACTCCATTCTTAAATTCTTTTATTAAGGACACTAAGAACTCCGGGGGGGGGGGGGCGAATTTCCCTCATATCATAAAGATATGTGTCTCCACACCAGGCATTGTTTTTGAATTTATTTTTATTTTATGTCTATGGATAGTTTGCCTGCATGTATGTCTGTGTACCATGTGCATGCCTGGTGCTGTGTGAGGCCAGAAAAGAGCACCAGATCCCCTGTAACTGGAGTTAAAGATGATTGTGGGTCCTGGGAATGAAACCAGGGTCCTCTGGAAGAACAGCGCTAAGCCATATCTCCAGCCCCCAATTAAAAAATAATAATAATGTTCTCATGTCATGACATATGCTAAAACTTGAAAGATACAGAGGTTTTCATAGCCTGTGTGCAAGGATGACATGTAAATTCACGAAGCATTCCATATTTGGGAACCCATAAGTACTCCGACATCACAGGGTCTATGATGCTGCCTTACACTGTCACCTTGGAGGTCTGCAGTTACATCGTTATTTCACAAAAATTAATTTATTAATTAACTGATTTTAAAAAAAAAAAGCATGTCTGGCCTTTTCTTATGGCAAGGATGGGTGTAATGACCTCATGCCCCGTATAAACTGGAATTATAACCGTAAGCCCCGGTCTCCATTGGTGAGCTGTCTTTCAAAGCTCATTGTGGCCTGTGGTCTGTTTCTGTAGCTCTGCGGGACTTAGGGTCCTCATAGAACCAGGTAATAACAATCCACCCAGAGTCTGGATATTTTCTGTTTCTTTGGTAAGTAGCCACAGCTCTGCTGGTGGAGAACAGAAGCAAGGTGTATAGTGTATCTGCAGCAGGATCCTTTTACAAGACCACTTCAACTAAGAGGCACCTAAGTACTGGGTCACAGTTCAAGTGAGGTCTCTGTTTTAGTGACTTTTCCAGTTTTAGTTTATCAGATCAAGTAAGCTGTTAGTAGGCTGGACAACCCTGTAGGTCATCGGGGTCACTGCCTGTTAGGCTGAAGTTCCCACCTTTCTGCTGGCTAGTGCTGTCACTGGCTTCTACCACTCTGGGGGTCCACTGTTACTGCCCTGTAATACAGGAACGCACTTCCTCAGGACCGTCTCACACTATGAGCACCCCTGGAGGACAGCAAGTACCGTGCCTCCAACACTGCTGCTGTTCCGCTTACCAAAGGACTTCCGGAAGCTTTGGCGACAGGACGGTCTTCTGAAAGATTGTGTTGCATGTGAAATTTCTACTCTTATGTTCCTTTCCATCAGCGTTTCGGATCCTCCCTTCTCAACTACACCAAGGATCAGGGTATGTTAGCCCAGTTTACAGGAGAAATCATTGTGTTGGATTTCACCAACCAATTTAGCAGACTGAGAGCCATTCCTGATTGAGCTGTTGTACTGCCTTACCACCCCCACTCAACCCCCCAGCCCCCCACCCCTCCCCACCCCCGCCTTTTCTTGTTGCTGTGAAGAAGTACTCTTCACATAGAGGAAACATAAAGGAGAAAGGGTTTCTTTGGCTCACAGTTCCAGGTTACAATGCATCATGGTGGAAAAGTTATCAAGAGCTTGATGCAGCTGGTCACATGTCTACAGTCAGAAGAGCAATGAGACACATGCATGCTTGTGCTCCGCTTTTATATCACTTGCTCCATTTTATACAGTCCAGGATACCAGCCCTGGGAATAGGAGCCACTCACAGAATAAGGATCTTTACATCTCAAGATACCCTATCCAAAGCAGGCATGCCCAGAGGTTTCTTTCCAAGTGATTATAGATTTGGTTAAGTTGAAAATTAATAGCAATCATCACATAACTAAATACATAATCTCTGGTGCTGCAAACATATCAGCAATTTCCATATTACCTCGATTTTTCACTTCCTCTAGAATTCAGTGTCAGATTTCAAGCAGAAATCCTGTCAAGATAATGCAGATGAGCAACACCTTGTGATTTGTTCCCTGTAAAAACTTCTCATCTGGCATTAGGTGTCTTGCTCACCTTCCTGGAGTATGCTAAGACCTGACTTAGGTTATGGGTCTGGAAGCTAAGAGATGTAGACAGGTCCTTGCAGCGTTAATGTCTTTATGGTGAACAAAATATTGACCTTCAAGGAAGGTATGGCCATACAATTTGCCAACAAAGGAGGAACTGGTTCAGCAAGCAAGGGAGACTCAGGGAAGAAAAAAATTAGGTTGGGGGTGAAGCAAGGCCTCATACAGGCTAGGTTGTACACATATTCCCTTTGTATCCAAGGATGACCTTGAAGTCCTGAGCCACTTGTCTCCACCTCCCAAGTACTATAGAATTTGCTGTTCAGAATAATCACTTACATCCCAAACTACTAAAATGTCCTCATTCCAACGTTCAGATAAAAGACCAAATAAAGTTATGAAGTCGGCTTGCATGGAAATTTGGTAATCCACAGGGTCAAATGATTAGGTCTAAATGATTTATTAAACATTTTCCATAGCAACAGGAATGAAGAGATTCCTTCAGAGCATTGAAGTCTCCAGTTTTCTGACCTATCATTTTAATCTACAAATTCTTCAGCATTCTTAACCCTCCCTAACCTTTCCTTTCCAATGGAAAGACCTAACTTAGCAACTATCTTGTCTACCAAAGACCTGGCCATAACAGGCACTTCAGTCACCCCTGAGAGTTTAGACTGTTTCTTGTCTCTTTCCTAAGACCCACCATTTCCTCTTTTCCCTGTGACTATAAAGTCATTGTCAAGTTTATGTATAAAGGTCACGTAGCCAGTACTAGGTTTCTGTCTTTGGGAGTCAGTTTCCTGAAGATGTTTGCACTGGAGTTACAATTTCTGTTTAGTTTTATTCAGGAAAACAAAATATATTCAATATACCAACAGCATACTCAAGTACTTCAAGCAAAGGAAGATTTAATTCAGGAATAGGTGCGTATCAAACCATTGCAGGGGGGTGGGAATGGAGGGAGAGAGATCCATTTACCTAATAAAGATAGCTGCTGGGGGGTGTAGTTCAGTGCTAGAACCCTTGCCAGTACATTGGAGGCCCAGGGTTTGATCCCCATCATATCATATCATATCATATCATATCATATCATATCATATCATATCATATCATATCTCCAAGGGGGCGGGCAGGAGAGATGGCTCAGTGGTTGAGAGCACTTGATGCTCTTACAGAAGATCTGAGTTGAGTTATCAGCACCCGCAGGACAGCTCACCATATCATGCCACTCTACTTGGAGGGGATCCGATGCCCACTTGTAACTTCTGAAAGCACAAGCATATGATGTGCATGCATGCAAACATAATGTGGGGTTGAGAACGTGCGCTCGCGTGTGCGCACACACACAAGCACACACATGCACACACACAAACAAATAAATAAAAATAAGATAAATCTTTAAGAAAAAGGTTAAAATGAGTCAGTAAGAGGTTTAGAGGCTGTGCTCTTTGCCCAGAATTTCATAACTATTAAAGAACCTTCATTTGCCTATAATGCTTTTCAGGAGATGTGATCCTAAAATCAACCCGTGGAGACCAACTAAAACTATTGGAGTCTCCCTTCTGTCTCAGTGGATTGGTCCAGGAACTTTACGGATTTTAGGGCTGCCTTGGTGCCACAACGGGCCCTACATCTTGCCAGCGAGCGAGCCCATGGAGCACCCTGAATCCCACATCAGCATTCGGAACCCCATGTAAGAAGGGAGACTGGGGACCTCGGAACCCCTGCTATCAGACAGGGGACTCCACCCAGCTGCTGAAGAGCAGGGAGAAGCGGGAGGAGGTGGAGTAGAGGAGAGAGAAAGGGAGGAGCCTGCCTCGCCCCCGCCCCGCAATCCACTCTCATTGGCTAAAGGCTTCCTGGCCCCATCCTACCGCCCGCCTTCGGGCGACGCTTAAAGTGTGCGGAGCAGGTGCCTCCAGGGGAGGACGAACTTTGCCAGAGTTAGTGCCGTTCGCTGCACTCATTCATTGCCTGCGAGCGTCCATCCTCCCGTCCTGCCCGCAGTCGTCGGGAAGGGGACCCGAGGACTGCAGCGGCCACTTGCGGGGCACTGGGGCCAGAGGAGGGCCGGAGAGCGCTGCTGACCCTCGTGGGCTGGGGAGGTGACGGCGGCTGCGTCCATGCAGCTGTGTGCCAGGGCATGGGGGCTGCGCCTGGGCCGCGGAGTCGGGGGCGGCCACCGCCTGGCCCGGGGCGCGGGCTTGAGTTGGGCGCCGCGGGGCCGGGACAGCAGCGGCGGCGGTGGCGGTGGCGGGGACCGCGGCGCGGCTGGGGCCTCGCGCCTCCTGGAGCGCCTCCTGCCCAGACACGATGACTTCGCTCGGAGACACATCGGCCCGGGAGACAAAGACCAGAGGGAGATGCTGCAGGCGCTGGGGCTGGCGGTAAGGCCCTCCACCCTCCACCCCGCGGAGCTCAGCCCGCGGGGCCTCCGGACTCCCACCTTGCCTTCCTCCGGCGTCCCGGGCCCCAGCTCGGTGCGAGCTCGCTCTTAATCTTGGTGCCTCCTCCTCCTCCCACCTTAACTTTTCTGCTGTTCCCGCTCTTTAAAAGTGCATTTAAAAAATGTCCGCAACTCTAGACGAACCCTAATTTTGCAGGAGGAAGACCCCCTGCTTAGAGTGCATTAATCGGCCAGCTTTCAGTTGCAGACTAAAATCGAACCCGGAGTGGCGGGTTTACCACCCGGCTCCATCATTTTTTTTTTTCTTTGCCTCGAAAAGATTTCTGTTGCCTGAAGTTTTACTTTAAAAGAAATCCTAATTAGACGATTTAGATGAGGTTCCTACCAGCCTTTGAAGATGAAAAACAGAGGTGGCTCTCTTAATTCAGGCATTATAACTCTGTCTTGCTCACCAGCTGGCATTGTTTTTTTTAATTTTAGAGCATTGATGAACTCATCGAGAAGACGGTCCCCGCCAGCATCCGCTTGAAAAGACCATTGAAAATGGAAGACCCTGTTTGTAAGTGGCCAGGAGGACTCCCTGGGGCTCCACTTGCTCTGGTTTATTTGCCTTCTAGAATCCCTGATGGTCCAGTTTTGGGGTAGGATTGCTCCGGACTGAAAATATGCAGTACTTTACAGGCCCTGAAACGGTGGGATTTTTCTTCCCGGGAAGAATCTATGCAGCCCCTTTCCTGGTCTTCATCCCTGGGCTGCGGGGGAAGGTACCTACCTATAAGATTCCCAAGGAAGGCCATGCAAAACACATATGGAGGACTCTTCATTCACCACTACCGGAAGGGCTTTGAGGTCTTTTGAGCTGGGAGTGTTCTTATCTCCATAGATCAGGTGAGACTCAGGAAGGAAAAAAAGGAAATCACCTGAGGCCTGAGGTCGTGCATTCAGAAGGAAGCTTAGACTTCTCAAAGTTCTTTGCATTGTCCCCCACCCCCACCCTGCCCCCGACCCCCGCCTGGTTCCCGACATACACACACACCACCACACACCTACTGAAAGGCAGCAGTGCTTTGCAAAGTTCAAATGATTTTTCTAGAAAAGCACACAAATAAGGTTTATGCTTGATTAAAAGATCTCCGGCTATTTATAGACGTTAATTATTTAAAGATTTGCCTGCATTTATCCATGTGCACCACGTGGGGTGTTGGATCTTCTAGAAAAGGAGTTCCAGACAGTTGTGGGGCCCGATGTAGGTGCTGGGGGCCAAACCTGGGTCCTCTGCAAGAGCAGCACATGCTTTTAACTGCTGAGCCATCTCTCCAGCTCATCTCAGTAGGAATGTTTTTAATGGTCTAAATATTGTTTTGGGGGGTATTTTTATATGGTATTGACTTCTAGTGAGGGAAGAATCTAGACATCAAGGGTGTGGTCAGAGTTGAAGAACTCTTTAAGATTAAAAAACCCATCAAGCTTCCTCACCTTGTTACTCATATCGTAGAGATATTTCTCTTTTACTAGGGCAATTGGGTTTTTGTTTTGTTTGCTGTTGTTTCTTTGGTTTGGTTTCTGTGTGAGGGAATTTTAGATCAAACCTGATTTTGTTTAAAAGATGATGTGAACCTGTTCTGGCTGACACTGGGGAATGAATGCTGTGCCTCAGTTCTGCCTAGAACTGCTGCCCTTGTTGCTGTCAGGTTCTGATGGCAGGGAGCTTGCTCACAAAGAAAACCACTTGCCTAAGACCTAGAAATAGCCACATGCTGCATCTATCTCAATTTCAGGAAACCAGAATTCTGAGACATCAAATGTGGCAAAAACAGAGAGGTCGGCTTGTTTTTTTGGAAAAAGGACTTTCTTGCAGCTCAAGCAAGCTGCAAACTTGTGATTCCCTGGTCTTCACTCATATTATATGTACACCGTAATGTGGAACAATTATTTATTTTTGAGCAAGCTGTTTTGCGGGCGTGATTCTTTTCTGTCTTTCTTTTTTAAAGACAGGGTCTCACTGTGTGGTCCTGGCTGGCCGGCTGTATAGACCAGCTGGGATGAAAGGGGTGTATGTTTAAAGGAAGCCATTGGTGGATATTTGTGCAAATAAATGCCCTCTGAGGCTTTTAAAGTCTGAATGTCTAGATAGTACAATATGCTTCAAAGTAAGACGTTCTTTTCAGAGCTGGGAAATTTTTTTTTTTTTTTTTTTTTGGTTTTTCGAGACAGGGTTTCTCTGTGTAGCTTTGCGCCTTTCCTGGAACTCACTTGGTAGTCCAGGCTGGCCTCGAACTCACAGACATCCGCCTGGCTCTGCCTCCGAGTGCTGGGATTAAAGGCGTGCGCCGCCGCCGCCGCCGCCCCCGCCGCCGCCCCCCGCCCCCCCCGCCGCCGCCGCCGCCGCCGCCACCGGCCAGAGCTGGGAAATTAATCAGCATTGTCTCTTTTTCTTTCTTTTTTGAGATAGGGTTTCCCTCCCTATCTCTGGAGCTGGCCTGGAACTCACTTTGTAAACCAGGCTTATCTCAAATGCAGAGATCCACCTGCCTCTGACTCCTGAGTGCTGGGAGTGCTGGGATTAAAGATCAACTGGTTTTGTGGTTGTTTAGTTCAGATGACTAACGTTTCCATAAAGAGTCCCCCTACCCCACCCCCAATCCCTTGGAACAGGTTCCCAAGACTTTGCAACTTGAGTGTAGACCTTAAACCTAGTGGCTTCTGCAAGATTTTAGGTTGGTTCCATCTGCTTAGTCTGAAGTGACCTGGAGAAAATATTGTACAATCAAAATTCCCACCTGCTCTTTTCTGCAAAGCTTGCATGTTGGAATAAGGAGCAAGGGTGATGTGAGGGGTAGGGATGCTGAATTCACAAGACTTGGGGGGTTTTACTGTTCTGTGCCATGGATAACGAATAGTCTCTGAGGAAAGCCCGTCGGTTCTTGCTGTCTCCAGTGGGAGCATTTTGGAGTAGAGCAGCCGTACCCAAACCTAGCTTCCTATGAGTACTGATGCTCTTCTGGACTGGGGAGGAATTCTGCAGCAGGGGTTGTCAGCTGTGGTGGCTACAGGAGCAGGTTGCTGTCTTTAACAGCCTCTGTCTTTAATTAGGGAGACACTTGGTTAATTCCTTAGCATAACTAAGTAATCTTAAACGTTTATATAGTGCTCCCCATGGGCACTTTTGAAAAGTGCTTTCTTTGTATTGTTTATTCAATCCTCATTACAATCCCACAAACCAAGTTGATCTTTCTCCCTCTTCCTCCTCTCTTTTGGAGACAAGAACCTCAACTGTGTTGCCCAGGCTGGTCACAAAGTTTGGACTCAAGTGGTTCTTTCTTCCCTTCCCAGGTGCCTAGGACTGGAGCCCCTCACTACCATGCAGTCACTAACTCTCCCCTTCAAAAGGGAAGAAGCCATGCTGTACAGAGGCCCTTTAACTTGCCAAGGTCACAGCTAGTGACCTTTCCGGGGGGAGCAGGATGCAAACTCAGGCCATCTGCCTCCATGCCCGCCCCCCCCCCTCCAGTCACCATGACATTGCTCTATCCGGGCAAAGCGGAGAACTCTTGTCCTGACTCTTCTAAGGGCCACAAAGCCAGTCCCGCTACTGGAGTCACTCTTGCCCCAGTGGAAATGAGACGCCATGATGAGGGCGAGCGTATAAGTGTGGGCGCTCTCAGGCCCACCACCAGGGTGCGGCGGTGTAGTTAGTATTGAGGCCCAGCGTTTGCCTAGACGGGGAAATAACCCCCTGCTAACAATCCTAGAGGATGATCCTGCAGGCAGAAGGACCAGCAAGCAACGGACAGAGCACCAAGGGTTCCATCAGTCTGGGAAGAGAGCCTTCCTCTCAGACACTTCAGAAAGTGCCTTGAAAAATACTTGAAAAAATTTGTATCAGTCTCCCAGTAAGTCATTATTCAAAGGAGCAAGCAGTGCCACTCAGTTCAAAATCCGGTCAGCTTAGTTCCTCTCAGGTGAGTTTCCCTCCCCAAGTCACAACCTTGCACCGAAATAAATAATAAATAAATTAGTTTAGGAAATGTATTTTAGTGGGAACGTTGGTTTCTCTGAACGATACAAGCTGTCTTTTAATTATTTTGTATTTACTGTAGTACTATCTTATTAATGTTCTAATTAATTAAAAAGTACGTCAGAAACCAAACTGATGACTTTTGAGTCATGCTCTGTTTTGCTGTGTAATCTTTCCAGTCATCCTCTCTAAGGAGCCAGATTAAACTAGCCTGAACTAAACCGGACTAACGGCCGGAGATTAAAGTTTACACCAAATCTCACCCTGCTTTTCCTGGGCATGCTGTGGGAGAGAGGAGAAGCGAACCCTCTAATGCTCAACTTATTCAACTGGAGCTGAGCTGTCAGAATGAGAGTCCTGATGGGCGCGTGGGAACTCAGTGTTCTAAGGCGTGTCGTCAGAATGAATTTTTAAACAAATGTTTCAAGGAGGGCAGTGGTCAAGGGAGGGGCATTGTGCAATGTGTGTGAAAGTGATGACTTTATCCCCGGAGGGTTATGTCGTCCCTGAGCTGCTCTGAGCTCTTAGAATGGGGCAGCTATCCTTCCCAAATCAGTCCTGCCTGCAGCAGGGTCCTCAGTCTATCCCAAGGCTCTCGGCTATTTCTGGCTCCTCGCATTCCCAACGGAGATAAATATACCTCATTTATAACTAGGATCATTTCAGTGTTGCTTTTTTGTTTTTAATCTAATACCTGGGGACATAATATAGGCCAAGTGACAAAGTCAAGGTTATTTATTCTGAACTTGTAGTAAGAATTAGACTTGAGTTTTGGGAAATTAAAAAAAAATATATTTACAGTGTGGAGCTGAGGGAGCTTCAGGGATGTTCCAGCAGGAGGCTGTTGGCTTTCAGGACACTATAGCAGGGCTCATGAGAGGCATAGATTCAAGGCACAGCTTCGACAGAGATGAGTTTAGGCTGTATGTACATCTTCCTTTGATTGTTCCTGAGCTGGAAGTGGTCGATTCAATGCTAGGAATTGAACCCAGGGTCTCTGGACTGCTAGGCAGCCCAGGAATCCCAGTCTTTATACCATTTATTTTTAACATTAAAGTATTTGAAGTTTTCTTGGGTTTTGATATGTGGAAGCATGCTAACCACACTGTTGAAAGAAATACCTAAATATGGTGTTTTCTTTTTTTAAAAAAAATTAGGTGTGGGAGTAGGGTGTGCACCCGAGTTTAGGTGCCCTTGGAGTATGAAGAGGGGTGTTGGATTCCCTGGAACTGGAGTGAGGAATGGTTAGGAGATGCTTGATTGGGTACTGAGGATATCTCGGCCATCTCTCTAGCCTCCAGCCTCTTCTTAAAGGATCCCAGAACCCATCAAGCATCAACAAAGATGTATACATTTTTTTATTATTATTTTGTGTGTTGGTGAGCTGGCTCAGTGTGTAAGGGCACGTGCAGCCAAGTCTGAGCAATCCCCTCCAGGACCTACAGGCTGAAGGAGAGAATGAGCCGCACAGATTGTTCTCTGATATGACATTCTCATGCTCTCTGAGCACACACTAAGTGCAAACTAGTCTTTCAACGATTATATTTTGCATAAGTAACATTCCTTAACATTGTTTTTTAAAGTGGACTGTTTGGGACAAACTATAGGTGATCCATTGTTAGAAATTATTGCCAAATTCAATGGTTTCTCTAAAAGAATAACAAGCTGCAGTCCCTGTGAGCTGCCGTGAGGTTCTGTTGGGCCTGCTCGAGCACCTTAACTTTTTCTCTTGCTTGGTTTTTACTCACCGAAGGGAGTGTAGAGAGACTAGAAAGATTGCTCAGTGGTTATGGCACTTGCTGTTTTGGGAGAGAAACAGGGTTTGGGTCCCAGCACCCACATGGCAGCTTGCAACCACTAGAATTCCGAATCCCAGGGACTTAGCTGATGTCCTCTTCTGGCCTCTGGGCACCAGGTATGCAGATGGTACATGGGCATGTGTGCAGGCAAAACCACTAATACACATTTTTAAAAAGGATTTTTAAAGATATTTGCAGATAGAGTTTTTGACACAGATTTTCCTGTATATCTCCTGCTCTCACCTCCCACCAGCTTGGTCAGTTTGTTACCATCAATGGACCCCTTTTTCCTTTCTTCCTCCTCTTCATTCTGTGTATCCCATGACGGCCTCTTCTTGTGGTTGTCTTGCCCTAGCCTCCTGCATGCTAGAATTGATGTGCACCACCATGGATGGATCTATATCAATGTTTACCTGTGGAGCACAGTTAACATGGGGCTTAGCAGAATTTCTTATGGAGCAGTGGGTAATGAATGATACTGTATGTTCTGGGAGTTTGGAACTGTACAGTGACCTGTATTGATCACAATATTAGACAGAATAGTTCCACTGCCTTAAAATCTACAGACACAATCCTAAAACTGCTTCATTTATCCCACTTTGTACATATTTCCTATATAATATTAACTTACGGTGAATTTTATATAGCATCAAAAATATTCAGTGCTATCAAAATCACTTATTATGATTTTATAACATTGTAGACACAGTATTATCCTAGAAGATCACTAAGGTATGACAGACCCTTTGTCCATATATGAAATTCCCTGGACTATTCAGGTTTTTGGGTTTTGAACTGGTGTTTCCTATGGCCTTTGTCATCAGTAAGTGGTTAACTGCCATTACCAGATCTATTTCCATAGTTTCCTCCCTCAACTTTCTGTCTCATTTATCAAAAGGCTTCTATGGAAGGTACTACTCAGGTACTA
The DNA here is from genome assembly GCF_004664715.2 of Peromyscus leucopus. Classification (NCBI taxonomy): domain Eukaryota; kingdom Metazoa; phylum Chordata; class Mammalia; order Rodentia; family Cricetidae; genus Peromyscus; species Peromyscus leucopus. Next base: position 24,091,996 of record NC_051063.1, on the reverse strand, counting down.
CTACCGGATGTACTAGAGTCAAGTGATAATAAAGATAAGGTCCCTAGCAGGACTGAATATTCTGAATATTCTGCAAATAGGACGGATACCGAGATTATGGCGTGGGCAGAGGTGAAAGTGTAAAAAACACATGGCCATTTGAGGAATGGTGGATAAACCATAAGTAGACTAGTGGCTGGGGAGTATGGAAAGCAAGAAATGAGATGCCGCTCTGGAGGATTCAGAGCCAAAAAGTTTATATGGCATATGTTAAATAGTTCACTTTACCTGGAAACAGACACCGAGATGATGTAAATACACACAGATGGAAGCAGGGCATGACGGGAGCCCGCAGGCTGCTGAGGGTCTGATCCTGGTAGAGTGGAACAGAGGTGATAGGAAGACTGCAAATCTGGAAAGGGTAGGAGTTGAAAGGCATATAGAGCTCAAGAGAAAGACGGGAGGTACTGTCGTAGACTGAAGAGTCTGCAGTGACTTCGTGGGAATGAGTGACTTCCCCAGTGGAATGCAGAGAAGAAAGAAGCAGAACGTGTGGAAGTAGAGCATGGAGAGGGGGAACAGAACAGTTAGGTAGTATCACCAGGGTCAGGAAGACAATTTTCCACAAGTCTTGTGGTCCCTGTGTTGAGTGCTGGACCTCTCTTAGGTCCAAGAAGGAAGAATGCCACAGAATCAAGAGCACCCCCCTCGGGTGGTAGGAGTTTGGAAGCTGCCTGCCCTTTGCAGGTTCTCTTTGCATGGTAAGCAGGAAGAATTAAGACTGAATTAGGCAAAAGTGGAGTTTCCAAAGAGTCAGCATGTCTGTCTAGGAGGTAAAAATGGAGGTCACCCCTCACAGAGAGCCTGCTGAGGTCAAATGGCATTGGTTCTGCCAGGCATCCTTTAGTGATCCTGGAACAAGAACCAAGAAATGTGGTCATTGAGTTCAAGTGAGGCTGAGCATTGGCATCATCGAGTGCCAAATACTTCAAGGTCTACCAGTCAGCTCAGGTCACTGGGTTCGGAGAGAGATGGAGAGGCTCATCCACCTTGCACCTAGAGGTTCAATGGCCAACTTCATGAAACGGGTCAAAGGCGTGAGCGGCACACAAATTCTGAATCAGAGGCTCCTGGGCAAGCGCTAGATTGCAAGGCTGTGTGTTGCTCTCAGTATCAGTGTTGTGACTTCCGTGGGTCTTTGGTAAACCACCTGCCTGGTAGCTGTGTGCCTGGCTTTATGTATGTTGTATGGTGGGTGAAGACTTAGATCTCTTTCTAAGATTTATTTATAAGTTATGGCCAGACATATGACTGGCTTTAATCTCAGCACTTGGGTGGCAGAGGCAGGTAGATCTCAGTAATTTCGAGGCCAGCCTGGTCTACACAGTGGGTTCTTGTCTCAAAAACAAACAGACAAACAAATCACCACCAAAAAAAAAATTATTGTTATTTTTTATTTATGTGTATGTGCGCTTGTGTGTGCACTTAGAGGCCAGAAGAAGGCATTGGAGCCCCTGGAACTGGAGCCATAGATGGTTGTAAGATGCCCAGTGTGGGTGCTGGAAATTAATCTCTCATCCTCTGCAAGAGCAGCAAGTCCTCATAACTACTAAGCCATCTCTAGCCCCTCAGATTTCATTTTCACTGCTTGGGCCTGTTTTGCTTATAATTCCAGGAAATGTTTATAGTACCAACTGAGAGTTTTAGTAAGGATTCTCCATGCTGATTAAACTATGAAAAAATGAAATCTCCGACAATCTAAAGTTATAGGCTCTGATAGAACATTGCCAATTGTGTCAAGTTTCCATTTATGAATGTTTCTCCACAGCTTTAGCTTATAGAACTATAAGCTAAAATATTGTAGTAGCCTACTATGGATTCTGTAATAGGTCAGTTACTAGGTGTGCTGAACTACCTGCATGGGAGGGCTTAGGTGATTTTCACTGCAGCATGCTGGTCTCAATCCCGCCATGCTCCTGTCTGCGGAGAGATTACAATTCGTTCCTTGGTGAGAATATAAATTAAGCCACAGACCTCGCTCCATAGACTGTCCCTTTGATCTGTAAGAAGTTGTCATTTGCCTTTCCCTCGGGCAGGATAAGTTGTTTGAGTTAAGCTCTTAGAACATGCACTTCCCTTGTGCTCTCGCTCTGCAGGGCATAACAGTGTGCCCAGGGGGTAGAGAAGAGGAAAAACAAGCACTCCACGGATTCCCATTTCAATCTCACCATCTGGCCCGAATAGGAATACATAGGTCATCTGGTGTTCTAGATAAATATTATGAATTGCAATGTTTCTCTATGTTTGCTTTTCTTTAAAAAAAAAAAAAAAAAAAAAAAAAAAGAGGCCATGATGGTGGCCTCTCTGAGAAAGGAGAGACTTGAGTTTGAGGAAGAACGGATCTGACGTTCCCCATCTTCTCTCTACCGCTGTGGCTGCTGTTCTGTTGATCCTGAAGCTGTGTGTCTTTCAGCTGAGCAGGGCCCACGGCAAAGGAGGACTCTCCTTTGCAGATGGGAAGGAAGGAGCCACCAGACACAGACGCCCTGGTGGTGGCGCAGTGAGGAGTTATGGGAGACTGAGTCAGGTGCTTTGCTGATTGCAAGAGTCTGACCAGATCAGGACAATGGAAGTTGGAGGGGAGGTCAGACCAATGTGGTACTCCTGTTGCTTGGCCACATAGTGACTGATTTTTCATGTAAATTATCAGTTTGATATTGTCTGGAATCACCTAGGAAAAGAATATCTAAGGGGAAAGGATAGGTTAGCCCGCAGGTGTGTCTAGGGGCAGAGATCATCTTGACTACATTAATGGGAAGTAGAAAGACCCATCCTTGATTGGTGGCATCATTCCTCGGCAGAGGATCCTGTATTATTTAAGAGTGGGAATGATGGAGCACTGGTGTACAGGTTTTTGTTTAATGGTTCTCTATTCTTGACTGTTGACTTAAGAAGAGTGAATGTCCCACATCCCTGCTGCCTTGACTTCCCCATGGTGACTGCAACTGGAATTGCGGGCCAGATTTACTCTTTCTTTTAAAGCTGTGTTTATAAAGTGCAGGTATTTTTAATCCATGTACCACGAAGTGGAACTAAGACATTAATCCTCGGCCTGTAGCTTAGGGCCTGCCCTTTGAGTTCCCGCTCTACAGTGGCCAGAGAAACTAGTGTGGTTTGGCTTCCTGTGATGAAAAAATTCTGTAATTGAACAGACCTTGGGCATGAAACCCTCCACTGCCCAGGGAGGAAACTTGACACCAACAGGTTCATGGACTGGTTGTGTGGGCTTAAGCCATGTGGTTACGGGCAGGATAAAAAGGATGTTATAAATGACTAGGTGATATGAGAAAAAGGCTATGTTTTTAGGCAGAATTTGAATATTAATTCTGACTTTTACCCAGAAAATCCTAATATACACTATTGATATGAAATGATCATGAAATATTTATCATGTTGATTCCTGCCCTCCCCACCCAACCCCCACCCTCCGTGGTTTCCACACAGCTTTGGAACCAAGGGATATGCATGCTGGCAAGAAAAGTCTGCCAAGGCAATCTCCACCCTCACAGTCTGTCCCCAGCTTTTCCCTTCAGCCTCTGGCAAAGAAAGACCTTTCTCAAACTGGTGAATTGTCTGGGCAAACTCAAATATGAGTGTGTTGGTCTTCAGCGCTGACGATTCCCTCGGAGCCTTTCTTAGCGTCTTGCCAAGTGGAGGCGGGTGTGACAATGGGGGGGGGCACGACGACGACGACGACGACGACGACGACGACGACTGTGACACAGCTTGCTGTCTGCTCTGTGCGGAGGCTGTTGTCCCATCACTCATAGAGCCCTGCACTGCTCTGCTTCCCAAAGACTACTGCATTCCAGGAATGATGCCATCACTTAATCTTTGTCAGAAGCACAAGACTTTTGAGGGAAAGTGAGATCCCACTCTCCCTCCAACCTCAACGTTTTGTGCATCATCTCAGAGATGTCCCCCTCAGTTCAAGCACGTGCATGGTTATTTTCTGTTGTTATTTTATCTATTTACTTCCTTTGTGTGTATATGAGATTATGTGTGGAGGTTTGAGGACAGTTTGTAGGGGTGGATGGGACTTGGGTATCTCCTTCTTCCACCATGTGGGTCCCACAGTTTGAACTCAACAAGCAGGCTATTAGACTTGGCGGCAGGCACCTTTACTGGCTGAGGTCTATTGTTTTGTTTCCACAAGACTAGTTAGTTCAGGTTGGCCTTGAACTCAGGGCAATCTTCCTGGCTCAGCTTCTTAAACGCTGGGATTATAGGCATGCATTACCACACTCGTGGTGTATTTATTCTTTGAAAATATGAATGATAAAAATTTAGACTTAGCTCAGGGTAGAATGCTTGCTTAGTATTCTAAACAAGGACATTAAGTTTAATCCCTCATACCACACACACATACATACATACACAAAGAGAGAGAGAAACAAAGGGCATGATCATGATCTGAGCAGTGTATATGAACACTGTATAGGACCACAGGAATGCCATCTTCAGATTATGGGGGCAAAGCAAAGCATGAATGTATCTGCCTATATAATTAAGATTAAAAAAAAATAGGGTTTTGTCACGAGTTCCATGAAGAGCATGTGTTCAAGTAGGCGTGTGTTTAGGCAACAATACACATGTTGACGCACATAGCCTACCTGTCAATTTCAAGGCATTTCTTGTACAGATTCATTTATCTGAAAAGTCTCAACAGCCATAGCAAATGGGTCAAGTGTCTAAGACCTAACATTTAGCCGGGCGGCGGTGCACGCCTTTAATCCCAGCACTCAGGAGGTAGAGCCAGGCGGATCTGTGAGTTAGAGGCCAGCCTGGGCTACAGAGTGAGTTCTAGGATAGGCGCAAAGCTACACAGAGAAACCCTGTCTTGAAAAACCAAAAAAAAAAAAAAAAAAAAAAAAGAACCTATCATTTATTTGAACCAGGTGTGGTGACACATATCTTTAATTCCAGCACTAGAAGGCAGAAGCAGGCATATCTCAGAATTTGAGGCCAGCCTGGTCTATTTAGCAAGAGTCCCAGGTCAGCCAGAGCTCTGTAGTGAGACTTTCTCTCAAAATGAAAAGAAAAAGTTCATTTGGCACAAAGTTCTGGGTATTTCAGGCACACACAGCAAGGAAGCTGCCATTAGGAAGCCTTTCTCACGGGGAATTACGTAAGGAGGAAGAAGGTGTACTCAGTGAATTCCAAGAAGACACTGCAGGTCCCCGCCTGGAGGCTCCTAGGAAGCCGAGCAAGCCCAGAGGGCACTGAACTCTGCTCTCTGGCCATCAGGACCAGGGCATTATGCAATGCTCTGAGGCAGAGGTCTAAACAGGTCAGAAGTAGGGTTTGTTCCACAAGTAGAAAACGTGCTGCTTCGATGTGAGAAAGATTGCTTGAGCTCTTGCAGGCTTGGGAGTACACGGTGGGTGGGGGGCTCACACTGTGAGCAGCCCTGCAGGGCTGAAGGCAAAAGAGAATGACAGCTTGCCTCCAAGTGTGTGTGTGTGTGTGTGTGTGTGGCAGAATCTCACTGTGCAGCTCAGTCTGGCCTCTTGCTCACTGTGTATCCCAAGTTGGCCCTGAACTCATGGCAATCCTCCTGTCTCTGTCTCCCAAGTGCTAGGATTAATGGCATGAAGCACAGCGCCTGGCCTCCTGGCTTTTAATAGATGTCTCCTTCCTCATTCTATCTCATTCCTCTCCTAGTTAGTGTAACTGTAGTCCACACTCAAGAGTCAATTCCTGGGCCTAGGAACACCATCTTTGCGTTAAGTTAGGAGGAAAAGCGTGAGAAATGTGCACCTTCTTGAGTGGGCTCTGGTGTGAGAGCAAGGGATCTGGTTTTTTCCCCCTCTTTCTTTTGTCCACAGTCTCCTGGGTATGAGCTTCCCAGAGATTGGATGGCACAATCTCCTGTGGGGGGCTTCTCTTACTAGGCAGGAGGTAAAGGCTGCCACTTTGGGATTAGAGATCTATTTTCTGGAGAAAGGGAGGCACTTTTCAAGGCAGATGAGAAGGGACAGTGATGGACACTGTTCTTCCAATGGAAATTGTATTTAGATTTGATTGTGGTCCAAATCTTAGACTTTGAGACATGATTCTGCTCAGTTCCATCTCAACTGGTCTGGACTCAGCATATACATCTCTATGATATATACATACATATACAACATAAACTTGGTAGGTTTTGGCTTTTCCTGTAGGTAGGTGGGAGGATACAGAAGGAAGAGAGATGAGAACTAGACTCTGTCAACTGGAGTTTAGTGTTCCCCATCATTTCCTTTCTGTCGAAAGCAAAGGGAGGTAATAGAATGAGTTATGCTCTGTATATCAAGATAATAGACATTTGTGCCATGTCTATACTTGGCATATACATCTCCTTTTCTCTCATTTTCTTTCCTTCTGTTACTATGTGGACATGTCACAATGACTCAAGGGACATTTTTCTGAATGGCTATGAGAAACGATAGCCAGTGAGCAAACACGTGAAACTCTTCCAACACTAAGCTCTATGTTCAGAGAATAGTTTTTCTTATGTGTGGGTGAGGATGCCTGAGGTCTTAGATTTTTATCATAGCGATGTTCTGGCTTCTAGTTGGAAAGTTTCAGTTATGATAAGCAATGGATGAGTGAATGGGAACAGCTCCTCACAACATTCACACTTTAGGAAGCGTGACCAAGAACTCTATTTTAGTTTCCAGTTGCTGTAATAAATACTCTGACCAAATAACTCAAAGGAAGAAGGGATTTATTTGGCTCAAAACTCTAGGTTACAGTCCATCATTGCGCACAAGCCAAGGCAGCAGGAACATGAAGATGCCTGGCCACATTATTACATCAGCAGTCAAGAGCAGAGAGTGGTGCATAGTGAATGCCTCATTAATGCTCCCTTCCCAGAGGATTCAAGATTGGGTCAATTACCAATACCCTGTCCTGGGGATAGAACCCAGGGCCTGTACATTGCTGTACTACTGAGATACAACCCCAGCTCTTTGCTTTTTAAAGACAGGGTCTTGCCCTATAGCCTAGTTGGCCTCAGAGTTAAGAACCTCCTGCCTCTGTCTTCTGAGAGCTAGCAATCACAAGCCACACCATGGCTGGCTTACTGTACTAACCATGGCACAAATGTCTGTTATCTTGACGTACAGAGCATAACTCATTCTATTACCTCCCTTTGCTTTCAACAGAAAGGAAATGAGAGCATAAAGATCAGGCTATAATCAGTTTGCATAGGGAAGAATTCATATTGACCCTAGTGAGGTAGGAGCAGAATCAACATGAACTTGGTAGGTACAACCTTTTCCTGTAGGTAGGTGGGAGAATACAGAAGGAAGAGAGATGAGAACTAGACTCTGTCAACTGGAGTTTAGTGTTCCCCATCATATCTTGAAGTATTAAATGTTTGATTTTCTTGTACAAGGAACATTCGGGCTCCTTCACTATTCTAGTCAAGAGTCCAGGGTTTCCAGAAATGTCAGCATTTCCCATGATAGTGTTCATGCCTTCCAACTTGAATGTTCTACTTGAGATTTTTTTTTTTTAAATGTGTGTGTTTGTTTTGCATTGACCTCACTATGTAGCCCTTGCTGGCCTGGAACTTGCTTTGTAAACCAGGCTGCCCTTGAATTTACAGAGATCTGCCTGCCTCTGCCTCCTGAATGCTGAGATTAAAGACATGCCTTTTTATGCTTCTGAGTATAATTACTTTGTTCCTTGTTTATGCTGAATTGCCTTTTAAAAATCACACAAACATTTTATGAGCATCTTCACATTTAGGTTTCTGCTCCATTCTAAGGGTCCAGTACCATCTTAGTTCCTATGTCAACTGAAAAGATGGTCCTACCACTTTATCTCCCGTATGACTGTCATTGGATTTAGTCTCAACTGTCTTGAGAGTCGGGTCTTGTTGGACTACTTTTAGGGAGTGCGGGCAACATCTTCTTCCAAGGTTCCTAGATACACTCCTTGGGGAAACTGGCCCACCTCTCTTACTGCTCCTCTGGAGGGTCCTCTACTGCAGATCTATCTGTAATAGAAACTGTCTTTGGTATCATTGGGAATGAGCGCACACAGCAGATCATCATAGGACTAGAAAATGAAACCTTATGAAAATTAAAATATAAAATGAAAGAATAAAGAGAAAATTACTGCTGGTCTGATGGCAAAAATCCAAACAGCACATTTGAAGCTTCTTCTACCAGGAAGAGCATTAACTTTCTGCTAAAGAAAACAGACCAGCGGTGACCAGGCCGTGTCTACTCTTCCAGGAGAAGAGGTCCATGGGTTGACTGTTCGGCAGTCTTCTTGGATTCTGCCACTGAGCTCCAGGGCTCCTGTCACTTTCCTGAGCTGCTTCTGAGACTTTGAGTTTTAAAAGCATATTTTTGAGGGACAACAAGATGGCCTAGTGAGTAAGGGTGCTTGCCCTGTAAGCCTGGAGACCTGGATTTGCTTCCAAGAAGCAATGTAAAGGTAGAAAGGGAGGACATGAGTCCTTGAAGATGTCCTCTAACTTCCACACATGAGTTGTGGCAGACTCACACACACACACACACACACACACACACACACACACACACACACACGAGAGAGAGAGAGAGAGAGAGAGAGAGAGAGAGAGAGAGAGAGAGAGAGAGAGAGAGAGAGAGCATTTTTCAGATAATTTAACTTAATGAGAAAGGTGGGTCCATAATTCCATAATTGTGGATCTTGGCACAGTAACCATTTCCCTAGCTGTGAGGCTCATGTGTTCCCACAGGACACCCCCTTTCCACACCCCTTTTCTGCTCCAGTTCTTTCAAGACTCTCCAGAGAAAACTAAAACGTGGGGTTTAGTTCTTTGTGTCAAAACCTAATTCATCGGGGGAAAAACCCAAGAAGGATCACTTGGCCAGCATCTTGCTTGTGTTGAAGGTGCATGCATGCCGTGGCACAGGAGTGATGGCCAAACACCACCTTTCCACAAATCAGTTCCCTCCTGCTGTGGAGTCTGGGGATCCAACTCAGGTATTTGGGCTTTTGTGGCAAGCACTTCTACCCATTGAGCTACCTTGTCCATCTCACCATAGTTATTTCTAACCAAGTCAATTAACATTCTATTATTCTTGCCAGGCATGGAGCCAGTTAGAACTGAATTGCTTATCCCAATTCAGCTGTTTGTAGAACATGACTTTAAGATTTTCCTGCCTCCCCAGCATTATACTGTGAAGAAGAATGAGTATTGCCCAGGGCGGATCTTTTTGTTTGTTTATTTGTCTTGAGACAGGGTCTCATCTGTAGTCTTGGTTATATTGAAACTTGTATGTAGACCAGACTGGCCTCAAACTCAGAGGTCTTCCTGCCCTTACCTCCAGAGTGTTGAGACTCCGGGTGGATCTTTGGGCTGAATAATTGACTATGGCATCTGTCCAGGTCACCTTGAGGTGATGTAGGAAGCACTGCACATCTGTATTGACTGGATTTGTCTTGGTTTTCTTTTCTGTTGATACAGTGTCTCCCTAGGTCGCCTGGGTCAGCTTCAAAGTCTGATGCTCTTGCCTTGCTCTCCCCAAGTGTGTGCTGCCTGGCTTTTGATTTTCAGTGCATTCAGAAATGTAGTGCCAACCATAGTGCCAGCGGATAAACATCTTTTAAACCGTCTGGGTTGATTACCTTGGGTGGTAGAGTCTTCATAATGTATGGACATTTTTTGTCTGGTGAAGACCTGGAGACCACCCTGGCCTGTGGGTGTGGTGTAAGTGTCCAGAAGGGCCCCGCTATGCCACAGCGTCTCTAGAAAACATCGGATCAGATGCCCATGTTCTGCTAAGGTTGATGACATGTCACACTGCAACCTGGATGGCTCAAGCAAAAGGAATTTGTTCTGTCTTAGGCTGAGTTCAAATTCAAGGTGTTGGCAGCTTGGTTCCATGCCGGAGCTCTGAGGAAGAAGCTCTTCCATTTCTCTCTCTAGCTTCTAGTCATTGCTGGGATTCCTTGACTTATAGATTCTGTCTTACCATAGTCTCTACGTAAGATGGCATTCTCTTTGAGTGACTGTCAAATGTGCTCAAACTGCCATGTTCTTGTAAGAACACCAGTTACTGGATGAAAGATAGCGGTGATCCATTATGACCTTGTTTTAATTTGATTATATCTATGAACTCTCAATTTCCAAGCAAGGTTACATTCAAAGATACCATGGGTTATGATTTCAATGTGTTGTTGTTGTTGGTTTTCCAAGACAGGGTTTCTCTGTGTCGTTTTGGTGCCTGTCCTGGATCTCGATCTGTAGACCAGGCTGGTCTTGAACTCAGAGATCCGCCTGGCTCTGCCTCAGGAGTGTTGGGATTCAAGGCGTGCGCCACCACCGCCGGGCTGAGTGTATTTTTTAGGAGAGACAATTCAATTGACAATACTCTTCTCATCCATCTCCCTCCTGGACTGTGGTGCTAACTTCTAACCATGTTTCCCCATGACCAGAATCTTCTTTCTCTCAGTGGACTCTCCATACCTTATGTAGAACGATCTTCCCATAGTACAGAGTCACGTTCTCCCAATAAAAAATACTCTATAACATCTAAAGTCCTGATTTGACCAGCAAATCCCTTCAGACTGTTCTCATTTGAGAGCCAGCCCTTTGTCCAGACGGTACAATGTGGAGCAGGGACCTGTCCATCTTGCACAGGATCTTAATTGAAGCTGGGCTGGCCTGCCAGCCACTGCTAATTAATCTCCTCTCCTACTGGGCTTTTGAATCAATCACTCTGCCCCTAGGAAGATTGTTTGGGAAGTGATTGGATTTCCTGCATTCAAGAATTTTCTAACTAGGTCCCTTCAGGGGAACACTAGTTGAGAGTTCATGTGAGTTTTCCATTATGATTGTTCTTTTATGTTTTAGGGTACTAGGTTTGGTTTTGTTTTTATTTGCTCTTCAAATGGCAAAGAAAGGGAAGATATTCAGTTCAATAGAACAATTATAAACAAAATGTAAGCCATGCATTATATAAGGCTGCCTGCTTCCAGAGACTATAAGATAACTAAAAAAAAAAAAAAAAAAAAAAGGAAGGAAGGAAAGAAGGAAGAAGGAACAAGAGAGGTGACTCAGTAGTTAGGAGCTCTTACTGTAGTTGCAGAAGACCTAAAGTTTGATCCTGATACCCACAATGGGCAGCTCACAACTGCTTGCAGCTCCAGATCCAGAGGGTCAAACAGCTGCTTCTAGCTTCTGAGGGTACCTTTACACACACACATACACACACACACACACACACACACACACACACACACACACACACACATAAAACACACAAACAAATAAGATATAATAGTAAAATTTATAATAGAAGAAATATAATATTACTGTGAGAAGACACTTTTTTTTTTTTTTCCGGGAGGGCCTGGGTCAAAACCCACCAGCCCAGAACTTTATTCAAAAGAGCTTTTTACAATAATGCCAAGGGGCGAGGCAAAAAGACTTCCCCCTGCTAGATACAACCAAATGTAGACCCTTCTAAACACCTGGTACCCAGGACCGTGGTCCAATCATCCTCTTATGCAGCCCTGCTGGGTAAAGCCAATAGGAAACCTCGGTGGGCAAGCTGATTATTTGTTTGTTTATTTTATTTTTTTATTTAGAGGAAATAGAGCAGAAATTAAAAAGAGACCGAAGAAACATAGAATTAGGCAACTGTTAAGAGTTGACTAAAGATGCTGTGGGTGATGGTACATACCTTCAATTCCAGCACCTCGGAGGTAGGTGGGTGGCCTACGTAGTTCCAAGCCAGTGAAGACTACATCGTGAGGTGTTGTCTCAGAGGGACAGAGAACTGTATGAAGAAGGAGGAGGAAGAGAGAGAAAGAGAGAACTGAAATAAAAGGAGTTAAAAGGAATCCTGAGGGTCTGGGAATGGCTCAGTAGGTAAAGTGCTTGTCACAGAGGCATGAGGACCTGAGACTGGTCCCTGGCGCCCACATAAAAGCTAAGCATGACAGAGCATGCCTGTAGTTCCAGTACCCTGGAGGCTGAGACAGGCAGGTCCCTGGGGCTTGCTGGCCAGGAAGTCTAGCTGAATCTGTGAGCACTGGGTTCAGTAAGAGACCCTGTCTCCAAAGTAAGCTGGAGGATGATCAAGGAAAACATTAGCCTCTGGCTTCCATTCACACAAGCAAGCATGTGTACCTACACACATGTGTACACATATAAACATGCAGATACACAGATGAGAGAATGATGAGGGACTAAAGCTGAGAAACCATGTGCCATTAGGGGACCCTCCCACCAGGTTTCCATATACACTATTTAATGATGGTTGGATGGATGACTGTATTTTCTGTATAGCTGTTCTCCTGATAAGAACACCCAAGCCACATGAGGCTTTTAAATGGTAGGTGGAGCTCCCTGCTGGGGCATTTTCTCTAGTAACCTATCTCCTTTTCCCCCACAATCAGGTGAGAATGAAATCCTTGCAACTCTGCATGCCATCGCAAGCAAAAACCAGATCTGGAGATCGTATATTGGCATGGGCTATTATAACTGCTCGGTGCCCCAGACCATTTTGCGGAACTTACTGGAGAATTCTGGATGGTAATGTATCGCCTCATTAGAGAACAGGACTACTAGACTTGTGGTCCTTGTGTCTCAGAAATCACACACTGATACCTGCCCTCTGCTGCGCTCTAAGCTCCAGGAACCCACCTGACTTCTCTGGCTGGGAAATTCCTTACAGGGTGTTATAATAGATTCTCATCCCTTTCATTTCCAAAAGTCCAGGTCTGATGATCTCTTCCTGAATCTCTATACTGCTTTTGGGCCAGGCATCATTCCTCTTTGGTGAGACCCTGGGGCATTTTAGACTGTGTCTGAATTTAGTTGCTCAGTATTACAGCCTTTTGTCTTTGGCCAGGATTTTCAAAGGACCCTACTCATGTTCCCCTTCTCCCCACATTTCTTGGTCCATAACCAATAGAAATGAAGTGACGTAGTGTCAGAAGAACGGAGACAGTAACGTCAGCTTTATTGGCACAACTTAATGAGAAAGGGAACGGATGTCGTCTGTGGACAGGTCTGCGCTTGCGCAGCCAGCTTCCTCTTCTCACCTCACCTTGCCAATCAGATAATTTGCTCCTCCCCCCGGGAGTTAGGTATGCCAGAAGACGACCTTCAGGAGTTAGCTCTCTTCTACCAAGGGGTCTGGGGATGGAACTGGTGTGGCCACGTCTGTCTGACCATCCTGCTGGTTTTGTCCCATCTTTACAGGAACCAGGTCTGCTGGCACCCTCTTGCCTGGACTCCACCCCTGTGTGGAGATTTTCACGGCAATAATCTCAGCTTCCTTACTAATAAGATTACAGGAAAGCAGGCCCATCCAGAGAGCGAGTGCTTCAGTTTTCCAGCGCATGAATGTGCTTTGCTCGTGTGTTTGCATTGCTGAGGGCTTGTTTTTCACTGTGGCTCTGGTAAAAGTTTACATGGTAAACTCGAAGGGTGATTTCAAAAGCAAATAGCCTTTCTCTCTTCCCCCTTAGAAATCAAAGTCTGCTGCTGCCTGTGAATGGACCGCAGCATTCTCTGCCTGAGCTCTGGCCTTTGCTTTCAGTGACCATACAGAATATCTGCCATATTTCTCTCTGGCTGTGAGCTAGTATGCTAATTAATTTGGGGGTAGCCAGTGTTTTGAGAGGGAGACAATACTCTGTTTTTCCGTCTCTGGCTTTGGGCGCATTTTAAATATTGCTGCTTTGCATTACCCAAAAGCTGGTCTGCACCCTAGAGGGATACTGCACCCTGCCATGCTGATAGGGAGGGCTGTGAGCACGTGGGTGGTAGACTTCACATTATACTTCTGAATGGTTTCCATAGCGATGGAACCAACAAATTCCGGTGACGTGAGGTGAAAATAAATGGGTCACATAGACTCGAAAGAATACAAACATTTGGGCTCTTAAAAGAAACTGTACGCTGGATCTAGAATTTGTTTCATGTGGTCCACAATCCCAAAGTATCAGTTGCTGATAACATCATTAACAAATACCAACATTTGCCTTTTCCCCCGTGGCTTTCTGGTTTTTATGATCTTGGCAGTAAGATTAAAACAAGCCTTTTATGAGTTTTATGAGTCCTTCTGAAAGCCCCCTACTTTTTCCCAATTCTGAAAGAAAGACATAACCAAAATGATAGAGAAAATTGATTATTTTGGAATAAATGCCAATATATATCATGTTGAATATATTACCAAATAATCTAATTCAGAATGATAAGCCTTCTTAGATATGGAGATACTTTTAAAATACATATATTAAAATGCATCTAGAAAAAGAAACCATTTGAATTAATGTCAATTAAGACATACTCATGGATCACAGACACCATTTTTTCTCTTTTTAATTCTTCCGGGTACCTGAGATTGAACACATGTCACTGTTAGGGACCACTGAGCAACCTCTGCGGTTCCTCAGACAATTGTTTTTAAACACGTTTTTTTCCCCCCGTGTGTTTGATAGCAACACTTGGGTGACATCTTTTGAAATCTTTTTTTAATATGTAAAAATTTTTTTTTATTTCAGTTGTGTATGGGTGCTTACCTGAATGTGCCTCTCTGCTCCACATGCATGTCTGGCTGGGGTCCACAAAAGAGGGCATCAGGCCCTTCTGGAACTGGAGTTACAAATGTTTGTGAGATACCATGTGGGTGTTGGGACTTAAACCCTGGTCCTCTAGAAGAGCAGCTAGTGAATACTCCTAACTGCTGAACTGTCTGTCTCTCCAGGCACCCTTTGATAGCTTTTTGTTTTGTGTTGGTTTTTGGTTTTTGCTTCTTTTGAGACAGGATCTCACTATAACCCTGACCATTCTAAAGTTTGCTTTGTAGACCAGGCTGGTCTGGCGCTCTCAGAGATCCACCTACCTGTGCCTCCCAAGTGTTGGGAATAAACCAGTGCCACCATGACTGGCTTGGTAGCATTTTTTAAACCATAAAATGTGTGGGTTAATCTTTACTTCCCTTCACAGGCCATTGCTAAGAAGAACATTTATGCCTGTTGTATTTCCTCAGCATAAAAAAAAAATCCCGTAACTATTGAAAAGTTTGAAGTAAAAGAAGTGACTTTCAGAGGAGCGGTGGTTATATTAACTCAACCTTGGAGTATAAAAAGGGTTAACAGGAAGGCTGGGCATGAAAACGGAAATTATTAAACTCCACTGGCAGAGATCACAGGTCCTTGCAATCTGAGATAGGAACAACTGTGGCTTTTTCCCGTGGGTAGTGGGAAGCCATCAGAGATACTTGGGTTTTGTTCGTTTTATTCACTCTGTGCATGTGTGTTTGGGATTATGAAATATGCTAGGGTGCAAATGTGAAGCTCAGAGGACAGCCATGTTGGTTCTGGGGACCCAACTCAGGTCTTTAGACTTGATGGCGAGTGTCGCTACCCAGTGAGCCATCTTGCCAGCCTTGCCGTAGACATTTGAATGGGGAGTCAAAAGATGTACATTTGCCCCTCAAATGTTTCATAGTTAAACACTGGCAGATTAATAAGGCAGTGACGAAGGGCTGGACAGGTACAGAGGCCACTGGAAGATTGGTGTCCTTATTTGGATCTAAATGATTTTATGTGATTTCATTTTAGGCTTTTTTGAAACAGGGTCTCAAGCCGTCCAGGCTCACCTCAAACTCACTGTGTAGTGGAGAGTGACTCTGAGCTTTTGTCCTCCCCCTCCCCCACCCCCGATGGGGTTAAAGGCATGCATCACCATACCTGGTCCTTTTTTCTTTTGAAGTTAATGTGACATTTAAGGTTCTATTGTCTTCATTTTGTGTGTATGTGTGACTAGCATGTACCACACGGAGACCAAAGGGTGTGAGATCCTCCAGACCGGCAGTTACAAATGGTCATCTCATGTCCCGCTGCCTTGAGAGTTTTTTTTAAGTCCCAAAAACACTCTCTGTCTGTCTCACTGTCTCCCTCTTTGTTTCTGTCTGTGTGCGTGTGCGTGTGTGTAGGGGGTTTCATTTTTTCTTTCCTTTTCCTTCCTTCTTCCTTCCCTCCCCCTCCCTCCCTCCCTTCCTTCCTTTCTTCCTTCTCTCTCTCTTTTGAGATGGGGTTCTTGCCGTTTAGTCGAGGTAGCCTCTAACTTTTAATCCCCCTGCCTCGGCCTCCTAAGTGCTGTGATTACAGCATGTGCCGTCACACCTGGTCTTTCTAGCATCTCATTCTCTAGCCCTAGCTGGCCTGGAACTTTCTATGGAAGTGTCAGCTGCTGCCCACTGCTATTCAAGAACACAACAGCTGTAAGAAGGACTGCACATGCTTCTGAATCAAAAACATTTTGGTAGCTGTTTTTTTTGTTTTTTTTTTTTTTAACTTAAAAAAGTTTGCATGTGTTTATGCTTGTTTGTGTAGACCTCATATAACCTGCCACTAATCTTGACAGTGTGTCCCCCTTAACAAGGTATTTCCCCATCCCCCTCATACATCTGTTCCAGATAACAACTGTCTTTCTCTTTAAAATGAATTAGGCTGGGCAGTGGTGGCACACACCTTTAATCTCAGCACTCGGGAGGCAGAGGCAGGCGGATCTTTGTGAGTCTGAGGACAGCCAGGGCTACACAGAGAAACCCTGTCCCAGAGGGGAAAAAAAATTAGGTGCAGCTGGGTGTGGTGAAGCATGCCTTTAATCTTAGCTCTTTGAATTTAATCTCTGAGTTGGAAGCCAGCCTAGTCCACAATAGACAGCTCAAGGCCAGCCAGAACTGCACAGTGAGACCCTTTCTAAAAACAAAACAAAACAAAAAAAACCCAAACAAGAAAGAAATTGTCCATGGAATGTTAACTGAAGAAAAAAATAAGACCTCACACAGATTGTAATTCTGCTTCTTACAAGTTATCTTGAAGTTTGGGGATTTGGGGCACTTTTTGCTTTTCCAACCAATTATAATGAACATGCTTAACATGCTCACACAAAAAAGGGTAATACAGAATTCCTACACAGAGAAGTTGGTTAATAAATCGTAGCTGTTGTCTCTGACATTTGGGATATGCAATAATAAATTAAATATTGGTTTTAGTATCACCACACAGCCCTCACCTCTGCAGCACAGATACTAAAACTAGAATTCTACAGAGAAGACTTGCATGGCACCTGTGCAAAGATGACACACAAATTAAGAAGCATGTCATATTTTTAAATGACATGGGCTTTGGGCTTTTTGACTAAACCTCTTTTGTTAACGTTCAATACAAAGCTCAACTGCTGTTGGTCTGATGGGTTGGGGAAAAGAAAAAGATCATCCCGAGGAAAATCGCTGTTTACATTTTGGTTCATTTGCTTGCTTTTATAAGCTTATAAGAATGAGGTATTTCATACTTTGCTTTTTTTAGGGTCTTTTATTCCTGTTGTTTGTTTGAGTTAATGCTCTACCTTTTAAAATTAATATCATGAGCACTGTCTCAATGTTAGGAACATTGATAGCATTGTTTTCAATGACTGCAAGCAATATGCACATGTGGTGGAATTCTCCTCACCCACAATCCCCCTTTTAACAGTCACACAGTTTGTTACTTATTTTTTTCTACAATATTTATTCCATGCTGAATTCTTTGGGAATACTTCTCTCTCCTAGTATATTCTATTCCTGAGGATATGTTCAGTCTTTCCTATTCATTAGTTGGGGTAGCTGGTCCATGCATATATTCCTCTGGGGGTGTGCATATGTCTGATGATCTGTCTACATCTCAAATGATGGCTCTGAGCACAATGAAAGTGTCCTGTTGGGCAGTCAGTCTAAGCATATGGCAGGAACAGTGTCACATCTGTCTTCCTAATAGCGAGCTGTGTGTGACGGTCTTGTCTGGTCAGACATCACCAGTGCCCATTGTCTATGCTTTTGTGTGACCTTGTTTCTCTTGTTCCCTTTCAATGGCCTGCCCTGTGTGTTCATTGTATGAGTCATCCATTCCAGTTCACCAGTCACATAGAATTTGCCTTTACAATGGCGAATCCAGGCTGTTCAGGGAATTAACAATGTGTTCTGCTGTACACACACACACACACACACACACACACACACACACACACACACACACACACACACTCAGTTATACCAGTGAAAGATGGAGAAAATTATTTCAAAGTGCTGATACAGTACTGTGAGCTAAGACTGTCTTCAAACATAAACCATGTTAAGTAAAGCCAACGTAACAATGCTTTCAAAGCCTGTGTGTAATTACCAGAACAGGAGAAAATAAAAAGGATATAAAAATCAAAGCCATTAATAAATCACTTAAAACTCTTTGGCTTGGTGTCTTCGTTAATTTTTTTTTTTATTGCTGTGATAAGGCACCATGACAGGGCGACTTATAGAAGAGTTTATGTGGGGGGGGTCTTACAGTTCACAGGGAGCAAAGCGGGCAGGCATGGATTTTAGAGCCTGCTTATAATAAAACCCATGGATACCCTGAGGAAAAGGCTCTGTCAAGTGTTTGCTGAGGACCTGAGTTCAGGTCCTTGGCAGCCATGTAAAAGCTGAGGGCCACTGTGCTTATCTGCAATTCCTGTGCTGAGGAAGAGGAGGTAGACGGATCCCTGGAGCTCATGGGTCCGAGCTAGCTTGATGGACTCCAGTTTCAGTGAGAGTTCCTGTCTCAAAAAATAAGCAGGACAGAAACTGAGGAAGACACCCAGCCTTAACCTCTGCCCTCCACATTCACATACAGCACATATATAAAATACATGTAATTAGAAAATAAAGATAATTAAAATAGTAATATAACTGGGCTGGAGAGATGGCTCAGAGGTTAAGAGCATTGACTGCTCTTCCAGAGGTCCTGAGTTCAATTCCTAGCAACCACATGGTGGCTCACAACCATCTATAATGAGATCTGGTGCCCTCTTCTGGCCTGTAGACATACATGCAGGCAGAACATTGTATACATAATAAATAATCTTTAAAAAAAATAGTAATATAACAAAAAATAGTGTAGAGAGCTGGGCATGGTGGTGTATGCCTATAATCCTAGAACTTGAGAGGCTGAGGAAGGAGAACCAGGGCCAACCTGATCTACCGAGTGAGTGACAGGTAGCCTGAGCTACATAGCAAGATTATGTGTTTAAAAATAATAATAACAAACTGTCAAGGGACTGAAGAGGTGACTCAGTGGTTAAGAGTACTGTTGCTCTTGCAGAGGAACCAGATTTGGTTACCAGCACCTACATGGTGGCTCACAATTATCTGTAACTCCAGTTCCAAGGGATTTGATAACTTCTTCTGACCTCCATGGGCACTCATATAGTTCACATACACACTCGCAGGCAAAGCATTCAGACATGTAAAATGAAGTAGGTTAAAAAAAAAGAAAGCAGAGGGAAAAAAGGTACTGGTTGTGCCCAAAGAATATTGTTTCTATAATAGTTCTGTTCTCCCCATAAAAACCCAAAGAAAACATGCCATGATTTGGCTTTTTATTGCTGTGACCTGTAATGCAAATTCTAATTGGTCTTAATAATAAAAACACATAGTCAGATATATAGGTAAATGCTGAAAGATCAGAGAGACAAAGGAGCAAGCCACAGCCACTTCTTACCTCCCCAACTCCTCAGCCTGAAAAGGGGATGAGTTCCTGTCTCCTCCCACCCTATATTCCTCTCTCTGCCTAGCCATATCACTTCCTGACTCCACCTCCCTAGTGCTGGGATTAGAAGTGTGCCATCACTGCTTGGCTTCTATGGTTAAGTACTCTGATCTCCAGGCAAGCTTTATTTGTTAGAGCACAAACAAAATATCACCACAGCAACTAAATAAGTAATTTAGGGTGAATGGTTTATTTTGGCACAGGGATTTATGTATTCAGTGTGCTGGGGGTCAGGGGCTCTGCTCCCTGGAGACTTATGTCGTCAGCATGTACATGGAGGTAGGAGGGCTGCTTGCCAAGTCAATTGCTTCCTATCATTTGGGTCTCAGGGATTGAACTCGGGTTGTTAGGCTTAGTGGCAAACACCTTTACCTGCTGAGCTATTAACCTGGTTCATCACAGAAGTCAGTCTGTCATCAGTGAGGGGACAGAGCAGTCTGTGTCCTGGCAGCTAGGAACCCACCCGCCTTCTTTTTCAATCCAATAAGCTTCCAACCTATTGGATGGTGCTGTCCACATCCAGGGTGGGACTTTGCCCACACACATTCTGGCTGAGTCTTCTACCTCAGTGTATCCTTTCTGGAAACTTCCATACAAACACACTCAGATGTGTACTTCATTGATTTTCTAAGCGACTTTAAGTTCAATCAAATTGATTGTCCCAATCTTGCTGATCAATGTGTTACATAATTCTCAAGAGATTTCGGCATTGAATTTGAAAACAAAGGGATTTCGTGAACTTCTCTGGATAGGAGAGGCACAGTTTGGACACGGTCTTCTGTTTCCCCCTCAGGGTCACCCAGTACACGCCGTATCAGCCAGAGGTGTCTCAGGGGAGGTTGGAGAGTTTACTCAACTACCAGACCATGGTGTCTGACATCACAGGTTTGGACATGGCCAACGCCTCGCTGCTGGATGAGGCAACCGCGGCTGCAGAGGCGATGCAGCTGTGTCACAGGTGAGAGGCTCAGCGGGAGGAGAGCCCCTCCAGGAGAGGGCCGTCCATCCCCTAGTCCCCAGCATCTGAAACTGTGGTTTGTAACCTCAGGTGGGGTTTCATAGGTGAATGTAGAGTTTGTCCAAAAAAATTGACAACAGTATAAAAAATTTTTTCTGAATGTGGGTCAACCAAAAATTAATTTAGAATACCACACTAATGAATCTGAGGTATTTCTGGCAGAACTTGCATCATCTGACTTCATTGCAGCCTTGGTCCTCAATACACAGGACACATGTACACTTTGCACCTCACATGCCTTCAAGTCACACACCAACAAATGCTACCTGAAACATCTTGGCTCAGGTTCAAGATTATTGCATGATATGAATTATAGGAGTGGGGATTTTGGTTTTGGTGGGGTTTTTTATTGTTGTTGTTGGGTTTTTTTTTTGTTTGTTTGTTTGTTTTGTCTGATTTTTGGTTTTGGTCATACCTCTGGCACCCCAGACCGGCTGTATAGCTGAGGATGACCTTGAACTTCTGATTCCCCTCCCTTCATCTTTAGGATTGAAGTTTAGGATAATGGGTCCCAAGTTTAGGATTATGGGTAGGAGCCACCATGTCCAGCTGAACTATGGTCCTTTTTACCGTACATCAGAAGTTTTCTGCTCCCATAGAAACATGATAGTTTCATTACAAAAGACAAAGTCTTAATATTTTCCTGCCATTATTTCTCAGCATGTAATGGCAAATTAGCATATCTTTGGATTACACTATGTTAGAATGCTTGATTTCAGAAATTTGCAGTTTTATTTGCTGATAAATTTCATAAAAACATTAGATGGATGTTGGCTTGGGGTAAAGACAGAATCTGAAACAATTTCTAAATGGCTCTAGAGGTGCTTCCGCCATATGGTGCTATATTAATATCAAGAGGTATCTTAGTATTGACAATCATAAAGTCAAAATGGCCACCAACTTGAGGAACACTGAAGACACTCTACATTTTCTGTGATCAAACATTCAACTAAGATTTAATTTTATAAGTAAAAAATAAGCACATTTACCTTATTAATATGCATATTTGCTTTAGCAGCTGGGCCAAGCATCCCAACAGAAAAATAATTAAATAAAAAAATTTGCTTTTATCAGTTGACATCTATCTATCTATCTGTCTGTCTGTCTGTCTGTTATCTATCTACTTACCTTCCTATCTAGGTATTAGGGTTGTTTCAAAATAAATTTCTTTATGCTTAATTGTCACCAAATGTTTGATTTGGATGTGTATTTTCTATACCTATACACATTCTCTCATGGAAAGATTTATCTGACAAAAATGAGTCATGAGTTGAAAAGTCTTAAGAATAAGAAACCCTGCTTGGAGGGGCTTACCAATTCTCTCTCTTTTTCTCCTTCTTTTCTCTCCCTCTCTCTCTTACACACATATGTATGTGCATCGGCACTTGTGCGCACACATACATTTATATGTATATATATACATACATACATATATATATATGAAAGATAATATTAACAGTTAATAAAGTGTTACAATAGGTTTTTTTTCCCAAGCTTCTAATTGCTTGACAGAAAAACATTGTTTTTCTTATGTAAGTCCGAAGGTGACTTATTGGACAACCCTGAGGTGTTATTAAGGACAGGTGTCCCTGTCTGCCTGCCATCTTTAGCATAACATTTCAACAGTAGGTAACGTTAGACCTCTAGCCATGATGGCGAGATCTGCCCTCAGGAAGAAGCAAAGGGCGGAGACCTAGAGGGACTTCTAGCCAATCAGAGGCCTCTCTACAGAGCTGTCACTCAACAGCTTTCACTTTTATTTCACTGACCACCCTTCCTTCATATGACCTGGAGAAAGAAGCTCCGTATGGATGGGCCTGTTCCTGCCCTTGTTACTTGTACTGGGAGGAGTGGATAGTGGGAGGGGCTGCCATTGTGGAATGGAGCAGCAACACTTCTTCAGAAGGCTTCTCTATGTTTGAAATTTACCTTGTTTTCCTTTGTTGTTTTTTTTATGCCCCCCACACCCATTCCCCACTTGTTGTGCTGTATATAATAAACCCAGGGCCTTAGGTATGCTCTGACACTCAACTGTACTCCTAGTCCTTGGCTTTTTGAGGCCATAAGGACTTGAACTTGAGATGTTCCTGCCCTTCTCAGTGCTGTCCTTTCAGGCATATGCATCTCCACCTGCCTTTGTTTTTTATTTTACAATGTATTTTGAACACCTCATTCTTTCTTAGCTTTCTAGAATAGGGCTTTGGGTTTTTTGTTTGTTTTGCACGCATGTGTGTGTGCATGTGTGTGTGCATTTGTGTGCACGTATGTGGTGTGTGCCACTTGTGTACAAGTGCCTATAGAAGTCAGAGAATGTCAGATCCCCTTCGAGCCACCCAAAGTGGTTTTGGAAACTGAACTTGGGTCCTCTGGAAGAGCAGCAAGTGCTCTTAATCACGGAACCATCTCTCCAGCCCCTAGAATAGGACTTGTGTCTGTTGCATGGAAGTGCCATGGTTATTTAACCTCACATCTGCTGCTACACATTTAATTTGTTTTCACCATATTCTGTTACTGAAAACATACCATGTGCATCCCTGAAATAAAGCTGTCCCAGAAATTCTAATTCTCTGCTGAGGATCCATTTCCAGAAATCATTGGGTCACAGGGCACAGTTAACAATCACTCTACAGTTCACCTTCCTCCACGCTCTGCCTTGGAAGACGATTGGAACACATCTTCCTGGAAGAATTCTCATGTAGGTTGGGAAATCTGCCAC
Source organism: Peromyscus leucopus (assembly GCF_004664715.2). Lineage (NCBI taxonomy): Eukaryota > Metazoa > Chordata > Mammalia > Rodentia > Cricetidae > Peromyscus > Peromyscus leucopus. The sequence continues at coordinate 24,068,657 of NC_051063.1, read as the reverse complement.
ATGGTGTCATCTAAGACTTGGTGCCTCTCCGTGAGTGCCCATATGAGTTTATTACTTGGCTCCCACATATGTGGGACTATCAGGGTGCAGGCAGGTATAGACTCACTCAAGGTATAAAAATCCTCGTGGTGAAGCCCATCTGGAGCCTTCTGCTTCTTCAGCAGCATTGAGGGTAAGTTCAGGTTCCTCATGGAGACACACAGGCACATAGGGTTGTCATTTACATATCTTCTTAGTTACTATTCTCAGCTTTTTATTGATTTTTAATAATTTTTGTTCCCTCCTTTCAAATCTTAAAATTATTTCTATTCTTTCAGGCAGGATCTCATAGCCTAGGCTGGCCTGGAACTCACTGGATAGCTGAGGATGACCTTAAACTTCTGATGTTTTTGTTTTCATATTCTAAGTGGTAGAGTTATAGACACACACCACCACACCCAGTTTATGTCACACTGAGGATGGAACCCAGGGTCTCATCCATGCTAGGCAAGCCCTCTACCAACTAAGTCACATCCCAGCCCCCAGTGGTAGCCTTTATCTTACATCCACCAAAGTGAAGGTTTTTGTTCTTTGCTTACTTGATTGTTTGGGCTGAGGGTTTCCTACCTGCCCTGCATGGCTTACCTCTAGCTGAGGTGATGGGCTGCTCCCCCTCAGTAATGCTTGCTTCTTCTCTCCTTTCTCCTTGGGTGGGGGGGGGGGGCTGCATCTAGATTAGCTTTGGTACGTGCGTTTGCTTTTCACCTGTAGAAGTCATTGTAGAGTTGACTCAGGTCATTGAGTCCCTATTAACATTTTCTCCAATTTGTTTCTATTCAAACTGTGGGAAGTATTTCCCACTAGGTAATTTTTGTTTTAATCACCCCAACTTGACATATTCCCTCATTAAGTTGATATTTATGCCAAATGTAATTGTATATGCTATAATCCTAGCACTCAGGAGGCTATAGCAAGAAGCTGCTTGTGAGTTCAGGGCCAGCCTAGGCTGAGATGCTATCTCAAAACAGAAACAAAACAAACAATAAAACAAATTATATGTAATACAAAAATAATACCTGTATTTAATGAAAAAAAATCTATCAACTGAGTGGAATATAATTCAAAGTAAAACATGCTGTTTTCTAGGGTAAGCCTCCAAAGGAACCATTGTGTATCTATCTACTGGGAAATTAATAGCGTAGCATGACACAATTGTATACACTCTGTGCCCTTTTTTCTTTGTCCAGATACGCACTTGGTACCTGAATTGTTATATAGTCACATTGGTCTTGTTTCCTGAAACCATAGAAAGGGAAAATGTCCCAGCAACTGCACCCTAGAGCCCACCCAGCTCAGCTTGAGGTCTTCCTGTGTGTATCTCACCTCGGTTCTTTCCCATGGTGTTGGTGAGGACACTTGGCTTAGATCATCTCTAAGTGTTCCTGTTTCTTAAATTCTTTTGTACTTTTGTTTACTTTTGTATGTGTGTATGCACGTGTGTGTGTGTGTGTGTGTGTGTGTGTGTGTGTGTGTGTGTGCTGAGAGGCTAGGAAGAGATCTCTGGATCTCTGGAGTCAGTTCTCCTTGCACTCTGTTGAGGCAGAGTCTGCCTTGTTTTGCCCAACCAAGACTCTAAGATGAAGTATGCCATGTGATAACAAAATTCTAAGATGTGTTACTTTAGAAGAGTTTTTTTTTTTTTGGTAGTGGTTTCAATTTCCTCTTCTATTTAATACTTACCCTTTTCTTTTTATCATGATAGAGATTTTTTTTTAAATTGGATTGATTTTTGTTAAATTATGTTAGAACAAGATTGAATTTCAGGGGGTCGCAGTAGGAACTACCAGCCATTAACCACTCAGTTCTTTTTACACTGTGCTTAGAGTTCCCCTCACTGCTTTGCCTTCTTAGAAACTCTGATTTTAGCGCTGGGGAAGAGGCTCAGTTGATAGAGAACTTGCTCTGGTTAAGCCCCAGCACTACCTCTCCAAGTCTTAGTGACACACACCTGCGGGAGGCAAGAGGACCAGAAGTTTAGTTAGAGGCCAGGCTGGCATACTCAAGACCCAGTCTCAACAAGGAAAAAGAAAACAAAAACTAACAAACGGCCGAAAACTTGATATTTCGAAGTCTTTTGGGAATGTTCAAGTTTGAACGTGCTTCTTCTTTCCAACAGACACAACAAGAGGAAGAAATTTTTCGTGGATCCGCGTTGCCACCCACAGACAATAGCTGTTGTCCAGACTCGAGCCAAGTAATTGATTAAGTTTGTGTTTGAACCAAGGGTAATATCATATGACCTGCCTCATCTCTCTTTCCCACTTCCGGTCTGATTGGAAGTGAACCTGCCTTACACCGAGTTTGTTGAGTTGTTTTTCCTCCCCCACTTCCTTCCATGGACGCCCCTGCTAAGTCCCTTGTGAGTACTGAGGGACAAGCACATGGTGAGTTTAGTTGCCTTTGCCCTGTAGCAAGTTATCATGCTACTGTAATCTTCTAGTAAAACTTAAAATATTAAAATCGGTTTGAGGCAGGAGGATTTCAGGTCTGAGGCAAGAAGGAGCCAGGTGGTATAAACCTGTCCCAAATAGACACTAGGGCTATAGCTCAGCAGGAGGGCACTTGTGCCGAGTGGGTGAGGCTCTGGGTTCGATCCCTGGAGCCATGAAGGAAACAAGTCAGAGGACTTGTGTCCCCGTGGATAAATACATACACAAAAAGTGAAATAAAGTAACCTCAGCGGTGTTTTGGATGGTTGGGAAAACAGAACTCACACACAACGGCTAGGGTCTTGTGTGTGCCTCCTGCAGATGGAGATTCTCAGGAATCCACCCAACACCTAGAGGAGCGCAGTGAGTAGCTCTAAGTGCCTCTGCCTCTGATTAGTTCTGTAAGCAACGGAAACATCCCCAGCTCAGCCGCCACTGGATTTACTTTCTACCTTGGAAATGTGGGGCATGCTTCTGCCTCGTACCACCCTTCAGAAGGGATTTTGAGTCATTGTTAGAGGGTTTTGAGAACCCAAGGAAGTCCTTCCTGTCATCGGGGTGTTTTTCATTTACCATAGCTGACCCGGAGTAAATGTCAGCTCTGTTGCTGTAGGTATTGGGTCTTTAGCTCTCGGAGGTGATACCCCTCTCAGGAGTAGGTTGGGGAGTTGAGGGGAGAGGAATGGGAAGGACAGAAGAAAGAGACAGGAGAGGGAGGCATGCACATGAGTTGGTGTGGGGAAAGGTCAAGTATGAGAGGAGGTGGGGCTGGAAGGACACTGAGGGGACGCCCAGGAAATGAATACAGTCTCACCGGAAATAAGCTGGTGCTAGTTACATTTTCTGAGCAGGCATGGCAGCTGGAGAGATGGCTCAGGTGGCCTGACAGCCTGAGCTCTGTCACCAGAAGCCATGGCAGAAAGAAAGCTCACTCTCCAAAGTTGTCCTCTGACCTCTATACATGTGCCTTGGCATGTAAGCATCTGCACTCACAAACACATCACACACACACATACGCACACGCACCACACACACACGCACACGCACCACACACTAATAATAATAATAATAAAGAAAACAAATTTCCTCTTGTACTTACAGATACAGGGGGGTGCTTGTTGAGCTGAAGTTACCCCATGAAATGGATTTCAGTGGCAGAGATGTCAGTGGGGTGCTGTTCCAGTACCCAGACACCGAGGGGAAGGTGGAGGACTTCACAGAACTCGTGGAAAGAGCCCATGAGACTGGGGTAGGTAAGCCCCTTGTGGCAGCCCAGAAAGGTATGTCCCAGTTCTCCTACATGTCTGCCTTGTGGTGTATTTCACTTTCTTTATAATTACCACATGGAATGGTGAAATTCTCCTGCCCTGCTCCTTCCTCCTCGTTAATGTCAATCACTAGTTTGTGGTGCTCAGTGGCATCCAGTAAGTAGTTGTTGCATGAATGCACAAGCAAATGGAATCCCCAGAAATGCACCCTCCCTGCCCGTGTGTCTGTAATAGAGAGAGCTCCTGTGGCCTCACAACTCAGGAGAAGGTAATAACCTTGACCTCCTCTCCATTTCCTCTCCAGAGCCTGACCTGCTGTGCCACCGACCTTTTAGCTCTGTGTATTTTGAGGCCACCTGGAGAGTTTGGAGTGGACATTGCCCTGGGCAACTCCCAGAGATTTGGAGTGCCACTGGGCTATGGGGGACCACATGCGGCCTTTTTTGCTGTCAGAGAAAACCTGGTGAGGATGATGCCCGGAAGGATGGTGGGGGTGACAAGGTAAAGTTTCACACCCCCTTATTGTGATTATGACCTTCCCTATTCTTTTCCTTTCCTTTTTATTAAAGATCTATTTTTATTTTGTACGTGTGTGTGCCTCTGTGTGTGTGTGTGTGTGTGTGTGTGTGTGTGTGTGTGTGTGTGATTGTAAGCCATGTATGTCTAGATGCCCAAGGAGACCAGAAGAGGGCATCGGATCCCCTGAAGCTGGGGCTATAGGCAGTTGTGAGTTGCCCAGTGTGGGTGTGTAGAAACAAACCGGGTCCTCTGGAAGAACAGCAAGTGCTCAACAGCTGAGCCACCTCTCCAGCCCACCCTGCCCCTCCCTGTTCTTTTCTCTGATTTCACTCCAAATTTAATCGGCCCATGTCAAGTGATTACAGACAAGTACAACACAAATTAAGAAGAGAGCGTCCATCTGGGGAGTACACCAGTACTTCTGCACACTGTAATTCAGACAGTATGAAAAAGTGTTTGCATCCTATGTAAGATACGAGTGTAGTCATGTACGGGCAATCTCGGTTGATGGAGGCCTGTGTATTTTAAGTGGTTTGTGCCTAACCAGTTTCTTAAGTATCCCATTGTAGAAGGAAGAACTCACTTATGCAAGTTGTCCTTTACACACACACACACACACACACCAAAAACAAGTGCAGAGAGGAATTAAAAGCACAAACTGAGTGTGATCCAATGGGTGTCTGGAGGTTTCTGCCATGTAGCTTTAAGTCTTGATAGCTTTTTTTTTTTTTTTGATGGTTCCTTCTTAGGTTAAGATTTATACTGGAGAAATCTCCATTTATCTTAGTCTCCAAAAACTATCTGTCTGTCTGTCTGTCCGTCTATCTGTCTATTCTCTCTCTATCTATATCTATCATCTAATATCTATATCTATACCATCTCTCTGTCATCTACCTATATCTGTCATCCATATCTATAGCTATCTATCACCTACTGTAGATGTAACCGTCTTTTTAAATAAGAAACACAGAGCCAATGCAGAAATGAAAGCTCAAGAGGTCAGAGTAATAGCTAAGTACTAAAAACCTTACCCTTCACTGCTGCAGCTATCCTCTTCAGCCAAGAGACCTACTTCCTGAGTGTTTGTCTTTTTTATAGACTTTCTATTCTGCCTTCTCATTGGTTGTAAACCCAACCACATGACCTCCTCGTTACTGCCCTTCTATACAGACCTCCAGGTCTTCTATGGTTAGTATTGAGATTAAAGGCATGTGTCTCCATGCTGGTGGTATCCTTGAACACAGAGATCTGCCTGTCATGTGATTGGAATTAAAGGCATGTGCTACCACTGCCAGACTTCTGCTATGTCTTGCTATTAGCTCTTACCCCCAGGCAACTTTATTTATTAACATACAAATAAAATCACATTTTAATACAAATGAAATATCACCATAACCTACCTATATCTATCTACCTATAATCTGTCTATATCTATCAATTATCATCTCTCTCATCTACTTATCTATCTATCATCTATCTATCTATCTATCTATCTATCTATCTATCTATCTATCTATCTCTCTATCTCTCTATTACATTAAACAGGGGAAGTGTTTGTGAGGTAAGTAGTGAGACTGTAGGCATTCCTTTCTGTTTTCTTAGTAAGTATTCAGTCTCTTCAAACCTCTAGAAAAAAAATTCTGTTTTCTCAGTTTATCTCCCTTTTCTATCAGTCATGGAGATCGAGTGACAGATGCTCCTTTGTCTTATTACCTGTTCGACAGAAGATTTCCTGGGAAATACCCTTCCACTGTTCCAGGCTTTAGTATATTTGTCTCAGTGCCTCAAAGTTCAAATTAAAAACCTATAAGTTGTTGTATTTAGAAAAGGGACATTTGGAAGTTGGATTTTTATGCACTTGCCCGGCCCCCAAACCTACTGAATTCCCTTCAGCTGGGAAGCAAATTCATCTAAGAGAATCCTGGTGCTGTGGTCATCTGTGCTGACTGGATGCGTTGTCTCCATCCAGGGATGCCACAGGGAAAGAAGTGTATCGCCTTGCTCTTCAGACCAGAGAACAACACATTCGGAGAGACAAAGCCACCAGCAACATCTGTACCGCTCAGGTACGTGCCACATCCCTCCTGACTGCTGAATGATGCGGGGATCTCACTGGTTCTCTCTTCTTTCCTCATTCATTCACCACTGTAGCCGGAAGTTTCTCCTGTCCTGCCTGGCCCCACAATCCAGAGGAATCTCTCCACCCAAGGTCCTGCAGCCGCTTCTAACTAAAATAATCACTCAGAGGATTAATATTAATTACAAACTATATGGTCTATGGCTCAAGCTTCTTGCTAGCTCTTATAACTTAGCTCAACCCATTTATATTCATCTATGTATCACCATGTGTTCTGTGGCTTTACCTGTGTCCCATTACATGTTCCTCCTTGGACGGTGGGCTGGTATCTTTCCCAACTCTCTGTATCTCTGCTTGGATCTCCTGTCTGCCACTAAGCTGCCTTGTCATAGGCCAAAGCTGCTTTATTTATCAGCCAATGGGAACAACATGTATATTCACAGCATACAGAAAGACATCCCACAGCCCTTGGTGGGGCACAGAAAATCTTCTGACTACACACCATCTGCTGAACCACATGTACACTAGAGATGGCAGATCTTACTGACAGAAAAGCCTGGTCTTGTATCTTACTGCTATTCTAGGTCACATGCTTGGCCTTTACATTCATTTCATCGATGGCTCAGTGGTGAAGAGTGCTTATTGTTCCTCTAGAGGATCCAAGTCGGGTTCTCAGAGCCCATGTTGGGAGATTCATAGCTGCCTGAAACACTAGCTCCAGTGGATCCAAAGCCCTCTTCTGATCTCTGAGCACACTCAGACACATGTGATATGCATTCACCAAGACACACATGCATACAAACACACCTACAGGTGAATCAAAATAAATCTTAAAAGACATCATTGAGCTGGGCGGTGGTGGCACACACCTTTTATCCCAGCACTCGGGAGGCAGAGGCAGGCAGATCTCTATGAGTTTGAGGCCATCCTGGTCTACAGAGCGAGATCCAGGACAGGCACCAAAACTACACGGAGAAACCCTATCTCAAAGAAGAAGAAGAAGAAAAAGACATCATTGTGGGTTTTTTTGCCTAAAATCACACCTTCAACATCTTAAACTGATTAAGTTCAGGGAAAGGATAAAGGGATAGCCTTTAATTTCCATGTACTTTGAGTGTGTTTATTATGAAGTACTGGGCTCATGGTCTCTCAAATTCTTAACCATGGGGCAGTCTATATGTGTGGGAATGTGGCACCATCTCTTTGAGCTACAATGGAAGATCTTTAAGAAGGAGGCCAGGAGGGCAGAGGTGACGTGATGGAGGGGAAGGTCCAGACTGGTATCTTCTGGTAGTCATTCTTTTGGGGGTCATAAAAGGGTTCCTGAAACTGCCAGAATAAAGATAGTGATTCGGGAGCTTCTGCCCTCCTTGAAGTTGCTTCAGGGATGGAGTCAGACTTTAGAGACTCAGCCAAGACCACAGCAGTACACACACATACACACACACACACACACACACACACACACACACACACACACATCACCAAAAATAGGCACAGCCAGGTGTGGCACATGTCTTTATACAGCACTAAGGAGGCAGGGACAGGCAGGTCTCTGTGATCTTCTAGAAGCGTAAGCAGTGCTCTTAACTGCTGAGCCATCTCTCCAGCACCCATTCTTTCTTTTTTCTTCAAATTTTATGCATGCATGCACGTGATAGATGCATGTGTGTCCTGCACATTTGTGGAGGTCAGAGGACAACTTGCATGAATTAGTTCTCCCGTTCTACTGTAGAGTCTGGAAATCAAACTCAGGTCATTAGGTTTGCAATTTTCTTACCCCCTGATCCATCTCACTGGCCTTTTTCCTTTGAAATTTGAAAATAATTTTCCAAGTATACTGGCCTGTCTACAATGAACAAAGTTATGTGGTTGCTTCATCTGCAGTTCCTTTAGTTTGTGTATAGCTCATGTCATCATTTTTCTGTATATTTTCAGTAGTTATGAGAATGGTGTATATATAAAGAAAATCAGGGGCTGGAGAGATGGCTCAGAGGATAAGAGCACTGACTGCTCTTCCAGAGGTCCTGAGAGTTCAATTCCCAGCAACCACATGGTGGCTCACAACCATCTGTCATGAGATCTGGCGCCCTCTTCTGGCCTGCAGTCATACATGCTATATACATAATAAATAAATAAATCTTTAAGAAAAAGAAAGAAAGAGAGAGAGAGAGAGAGAGAAAGAAAGAAAGAAAGAGAGAGAGAGAGAGAGAGAGAGAGAGAGAGAGAGAGAGAGAGAGAGAGAGAGAGAGAGAGAAAGGAAGGAAGAAAGGAAGAAAGGAAGAAAGGAAGAAAGGAAGAAAGAAAATCATGCTTGCCCTGGGGATGGCCGTGGTCTGTCTTCCCTGGTTTTTATCTCTTCATTTTGCTGACTGTCTAGTTTTTCATTTCATTGTTCCTTTTCCCGACTTGTTCTGGTTGCTCATAGTACTCCCGTGTCTTTGCAAGCAGGCAGTTGCTCTTCTGCTAAGACGTGGCTGACCTCTGCTGCGCTTTCCCCTCTGTGCTATCTTTGTCCTCTGCTGCTGCTTCTGTCAACTGTTGCTTGTTCTTAGTCCTGCATCTTCCCAAGTGGCATCATTTGGTCCTCACTGAAGTTCTCTTAGATTTGCGTCATTGATAGAGCGTGGCTATTTTTTTTTTTAATCTCTGAAAGTCTTTTAATGGATTATATTTTAAATCTTTCTATAAACTTGTGGCCTAACCAGTATAAAAAAATTCTCACCCTGTTCTGTGTTCCACCCCTTTTCCCCCTTTTTCTTTGAATTGGTCTCATGTATCAAAACCACTATATAACTAAGAATACTCTTAAATTTCTGATTCTTCCAGCCTCTAGAACTTGGAAGGTAAAGGCAGGAGGATCATGATTTCAAGACCGCCCTAGGCAGCATGATAAGACCACTTTCTCCAAAGAGAGATAATACAGATTTAGTTTCAATATATAAAATGATGTATGTGCTTTACAAGAGGCAGGAGAACGTCTAGGCAAAGCATAGACAAAGAAAATCAGAGGTCAGAGGATTGAATCTGGAACAAAGAATATTCAGTCTCATCAGAATGTGTTTGTATAAGCAAAGCTTTTTGTTTATTTGTTTAGTTTAGTTTTTTTGAGACAGGGTTTCTCTGTGTAACAGTGCTGGCTGTCTTAGATCTCGCTCTGTAGACCAGGCTGGCCTCGAACTCACAGAGATCTGCCTGCCTCTGCCTCCCAAGTGCTGGGATTAAAGGTGTACGCCACCACCGCCCAGCTAGCAAAGCTTTTAAAAAGGGGAATGGAAAACAGATTTTAAAAAAGTCTCCCAGAAAGCCAGGTAGAGGGTACATGCCTGAAATCTCTGCAGTAGGGAAACTGAGGCAGGAGGATTCTGAATCCAAGGCTAACCTGAGTCAGACGGCAAGATCCTATAACAATAAAATAGAAGAAGGTAACAGAGATGAGATGGTTCAGTGGGCTGTCCTTGCACACGGGCCTCATGACCCAAGCTTCAACCACATTGCCCACAAAGTAGCAGGAGATGATTGGCTCCCAAGAATCAACATCTTGCTTCTATGTGCTGTTCTCTCTCTCTCTCTCTCTCTCTCTCTCTCTCTCTCTCTCTCTCTCTCTCTCTCTCTCACACACACACACACACACACACACACACACACACACAAATGGTGTATTAGATAAATATAAAGGTGTGCAGGTCAATACACACACACACACACACACACACACACACACACACGTATTACTTTAAAAAATTTTCAGAGCCTGCAAGGTGTGGTGGCACATGTAGCCGGAATCTTAAAAGTTCTTATTAATAAAATCAAACCTAGAGCCAGGTATTGGGGTAAACACTGGATGGTCAGAGAGACAGAACAAGCCACAGCTAACCTCTCAGCTGGCCAACTTCTCAGTTGGTCTTGTTTCCTCCGACTGGAAGCCTCTGTGTCCTCATATCCCAATGGCTCTCAGCTGAACTGTGCCGCTAGAAGCCTGAAAGCTTAACCAGCTAATGCTTCTAGTTTCTGGTCTTCACACCTTATATACCTTTCTGCTTTCTACCACCACTCCCTGGGATTAAAGGTTCGCTTTCTGGGATTAAAGGCATGTGTCACCATGCCTCGCTGTTTCCAATGTGGCCTTGAACTCACAGATATCCAGAGGGATTTCTACCTCTGGAATGCTAGGATTAAAGGTGTGTGTGTCACCATTTTCTAGCCTTTGTATCTAGTGGCTGTTCTGTCTCTGACCCCAGATAAGTTTTTTAGGGCGCACAATATTTTGGGGGACACAATACCACCACAGGCACATGCTTTTAATTCCAGGATTCAGGAGGCAGAAGATGGCAGATTTTTGTGAGTTTGAAGCCAGCCTGGTCTATATACTGAGTTCTAGGACAGCCAGGGTTACATAGAAAGACCCTGTCTCAAACAAAACAAAACAAAACAAGAAACCAAATAATTATAGGGCCTGGAATGATGACTCTATGTTAAGATTCCTTACTGCTTTTGAAGAGGTCCTGGGTTCAGTTCTCAGCATCTATGTGGTGGCTCATAAACTGTCTGGAACTGCAGTCCCAGAGGATCCAATTCCTCTTCTAACCTCCATGGGTTCCTGAATACATGTGGTGCACATACATACATGTAATATTAAATGGATGAATATTTTAAAATAACTTATTTTATTTATTTAAGTAAATTTATTTACTTAATGTATCTGTATGAATGTGGGCACAGACATACCACGACACTTGTGTAGCAGTCAGGAGATAGCCCCTGGTATCAGGTGTTACACTTCTGTGTCGGTCTTTATGAGGGTTCTGGGAGATCTGCACTTGATCTTAGCCAAAAGGCCGAGAAGCGATAAGGGTTCTGGGAGATCTGAATACGGGCCCTTTCACTTTGGGGGTAAATGCTTTACCCTTGAGCCCTCTCCCCAGGCCTCACTGAAGTTCAGTCTCTTGTGGTTTAGCTTCAGAGGAAATGTTTTCTTGGAGTTTCTGAGTGTTTGAAAATTGCTTGTTGTTTTGATTCTTGAAGAAATGTTTAATTGTGCATAAAATCCCCAGATCTCCCCTTTTCCTCATTGAGGTCTTCATTGCTCCACTGTCTTCCAACAGTAGCTATTGCTTGATGCTGATAACAGCCTGCTTTCGGCCTGCTTTCCTCTTCTGACTGACATGATCCTGTTGTGCCAGTGAGACCCTTTCATAAGGCTTAGTATGATGACTTTAGTGCTGTTTCCCTCAGGCTATATAAATGGTCTTTGATTGTCACAGAGAATGTCATTTTGGCTCATTTTTCTTCGTTTTGGGCATCCTAAGACTAAGAGGAATGATTATTCCTCCCCCACCACAACCTGTCTTCCAGTACGTTGTTGCACATTGTTGATTCCATAAATGCTCTTTCTTGTTTCAGGCACTCTTAGCCAACATGGCTGCCATGTTTGCCATTTATCATGGTTCCCATGGGCTGAAGCATATCGCTAAAAGGGTTCATAATGCCACTCTGATTTTGTCTGAAGGTGAGTCGGTTATGTTCCCAGCATAACAAGATTGCTACAGATGACCAAGCATGAAGACTTGGGGTGTGTCCAACACTGAATACAAATAGAGGTCAGATAAAAAAGAGGACAATATTTTCAACATCTATGACAGTATGACAGACTGTTATTTTTTTTTCCTCTTTCTTTTCTTTTGTTTAGACAGGGTCTCACTATGTAGCCCTGGCTGGCCTGCAACTCACCATGTAAACCAAACAGGCCTTGAACTCACAGTGATACCTCTGTCTCTGCCTCCTGAGTACTAGGACAAAAGGTGTGTGTCACCACACTCAGTGAGTGTTGGTATTTGTAATAGATGACAATTTAGAAATAGATAAATATTACAAATAAATGACCAGTGAACCCCTATAATTTCAACCTTATTATTAATCCAGGACCTATTATGTTTTTTTGTTGTGTTCTTGACAAAGTCTTGTGTAGTTCAGACAGCCTCAAGCTTATGATGTAGCTGAAAATAACCTTGAACTCATGATCCTCTGTCTGTGCCTTCCAAGTGATGAGGTTACAGACATGTGCCACCCATGCACACTGTTTTATTATTTTTAACTTTTAGTTTTCGTATCATCCTGGGGATGAAGCTCAGGACGCTGTGCATACTCTACCACTGAGTTAGGCTCTCAGCACCTTTCCCTCAGTAAAGATTCAGAAATGTCAACACCCTATTGGCATAGCTTTCTATGCATGGCGGTCAAATATTGTGTATCAAAAGTTCTTAAATTGATGTGGGGAAGGTGGCATCATAAACACAGGCCTTGAATTTGTAGAAAAACTTGAAGTTGGCTCAAGACATCTCCCAAGATGAGGTTCTCAGACCAGTTCTCAGCACAAGGAGATTTATTTGGCCCAGAAGGACAGAGGGCAGAGATGAGGGACAAAGACAGGAGATAGAGGAAGAGGGAGAAAGGGAGGGAACAGGGAGAGGGGGCAGTAGTTGTCCCAGAGGACAAAGGGCTGCCTCTGGATGGGGAGGAGACAGACGTGGCACATAGGAAAATGGCGGTTTATAAAGGTAAAGGGGAAGCATGACATTAGGATGAGGTACTCAATTTTAATTGGGCATGTTAATTAGGTGAGCCAAAGGGGACTTCTGATTGCTGGACTTCAATACGTTGATAGCTGGACCTTGGTAGTCAGCCTTAGGAGAAGGAAGTAGCCAAGTAAGGGACTAGAGCTTGGGGCCTGTCTTTAGAAATGTAATCCAAGGGTTTTTAGCAGGCAAAGGGAACTGAGAAGGGCAAGGTCTGCCAGAGCCACGGGCCCGAGTGGACTAGTGTCCCTTCATAATTCAGGTGCTCAGACCCTCTTGAAAAGCTGAGGTGTGGTTCAGATTACATGGCTATGATCCCAGTCATGGAGAAGCATTGACTAATGGTCCTTGGTATTTCCTAGCCGGCTCGTTTAGCTGAGGTGGTGTGCTTCAGACGCAGTTCCACCCTGTGTCAAACAACAACAACAAATGATAGGCCGGGCTGGGAGGAGACACTCGGGGTTGACTTCTGGCCTCTACACACACATATTGCACACGCAGAGACGTGAGGAGATGACATGCAGAGACTAACAACTTCCAGCTGCCCAAACAGTAACAAAAACCAACTGAAAAAGCGTGCCGGCCATTTGATGCAACTACCCCGCTGTTAGGAATTTATCTAAGGGAAGTTCTCAGATAAGTGTGCAAGGACTGTCCCTTGAAACCTTGTTTACAGTAAATAGCCCAGTCTTGGAAGCAGGTTGAATGCTCAACAACACATAATTGTGCATCCATACATTTGACTACTATATAGTTATTGAAAATAATTATGTGGGAACTGATCTATAGACAAGCAAACACACACGTGTTACAGCTGTTTCTAATATGTACATCAAAATTTATTTCTGGTTGATCTGGTGATTTTTTTTTCTTCCCTTGTTTGATAAGTGTTTCCTGATTTTCTATCACATAGTAATAAATTCACTTAATACCCTTTTAAAACAGCCACCGACATACTGGCCAGGGGAGGAACAACCTCTAGTAGGGTCACCTCTTGGTGTCTGTGATGGCAGCGACTGTTGCGCAGAGCTCTGTCAGGGACGACTGTGTCCCCTGTCTTGTCTAGGTCTCAGACGAGCCGGACACCAGCTGCAGCATGACCTCTTCTTTGACACTCTGAAGGTTCGGTGTGGCTGTTCAGTGAAGGAGGTGTTGGGCAGAGCAGCCCAGAGGCAAATCAACTTTCGGCTCTTCGAAGATGGCACAGTGAGTCAGCTGCTCAGTACTTCTGACCCGTTCTTTGAGCTTTCCTGGATTCTCTCATGAAACGCCTTCCATTTTGTTTAACAACCCTAGGGATTTGGAGCCTATTTTTTGGTAACGTTTTTTTAATTTCCGACTTGTACTGTGACTTTTTCAAAGACGAATAAGTTATCCTCTGCTTTTCCCAAGACTTTTTTTTATGTGGGGACTGTTCATGATTAAGGCTCTAAGTTAGATAACAAAGTGAGTTAAATGATGAGAAAGCTTACCACATTTAGTTCCTAAGGGAGCATCCTGACGTCATCAGACTGCTGGGAGCCTTGATCCTAACGGGTCCGATGACCTGGGACGGATGCGCGAAGTCGGTGAAATGAGTAGAACTCTGACCACCTGTTTCAAACAAGTGGCCTTGGATGGCCTGCACCGTTTTCATTTATACAGGTTCAATGGTTTGCATGAACAGTTTTACAATCAGATCTGTTTCCTTCAGTTTCTAATAATAATTACAATAGCTTCCAGTTTGTTCCCTCAGCTCATTCCCCTTCCGCCCCCCAACTTTCCCTCCGGGAATCATTACCTACTTGATTCGTAGCTTCCAGATTAGACGTATAAGCAGCACAGCCAGCCCCAAAGGACGTTTTCTAATCAGGCACACCCACAGGCGGAACAGGGTGCTCAGCGGGCAGCGTGTGCGGTTCCAGCGGCATGCAAAGGGAAAGAGACTTCTGCTTCTAGTGGTTAATATTTACCTCTAGTCAAATCTGAGCTCCCACGATTGACTCATCCGCCAAAGCTGAATCAATTCATTCTTCGTTCTATACTATTCTATCTCCTATGGGGGATATACCATGTTTTTCTCCTATCATCCTGTAAACTGCATAACCTAAAAGCTTACTCTTAATAGTTGGCATTGTGTATTTCTTGTTTTTATGTCCTCTTCCTCTCAGCTATCAGGAAAGAGGGCACTATGGCTTCCTGGGATTCTGCTTCGTTCCCTGTTCTCAGACTGTTCCCATTAACTCTCGATATCATCTATTCATTTGCATTTCTCCTAGACTCTTGTGGTTAGAATCATTCTCTCCAGAACAGTTATGCAAATTTGTAATGTCATGAACTACTGTCACTCTTTCAGATTAGTCACAAAGTGCATTAGAAGGTACCATCCTGTTCTTAAGAATCCCAAATTCATGGTCACACTTGAAACTTCAAAACCTTAGCAGCTGAATCAGGTCCACTGCATATTTTTAACAACATCCCTTCTGACTCACCCAGAGGAGATTCACCAGGGAGAAGTTTTCCTAATGCAGTAGCCATTTCATTCATACCTCTGAGAAAGTAAAACTAGAGGCAGCCAGCAATATGATTTGTATAAGGAAAGCAACGAGAGCAGGTAGCTCACATGCTCCTGGGGTCATGAGCAGATTTATGCAGCAAACTATCCATTGGCCTTACCAAAAATGGGTTAAATTCTCCAGGCCTTGCCTCCAGGAGAACCTGTTCATGCTGTTCTCAGGCCATGTCCCCCAAAGAAGTTACAAGACTTTCGGCACTGTTAGTGTCCACAGGTGGCTTGCCCAACTCTAAAGCTTGTCAAGTTGGAGACTGATCTAGTCACTTTCCCTTAGAGATCAATGTGATCCTAACTATACCCTTGTGTTCTAGAGTGGATGAGGACTTTGACCAGAACCTTCTCCCAATTTGGCATTTTCTATAGTTATCCTTGGTGGTCTGGATGATTTCCTTTTGGTTTTTGTTTCTGTAGCTTGGCATTTCTTTGGATGAAACAGTCACTGAGAAGGATCTGGATGATTTGCTGTGGATCTTTGGTTGTGAGTCCTCCGCAGTAAGTAAAGACTGCATTGTCTTCATAATGATTATTAGATGTGGTGTCCAGGATGGCTCTGCTCTGCCTTTTGTGGGCTGAATGTGAGTGAGAACAGGGTCAAGTGTGGCAATGGCCAGCCCCGTGTTCAAATTATGGCACTGCCTGTCCCTTTCTTCCTGTGACTGTTGATAGCTAAAAGTCACTGTTAACAGACCCTGTCGAGGCCAGTACATCCAGGCCAGGTGGATTATCAGTGATGCGGCACCCTGACTTCAATACAAAGATTTGTGACATTGTATTCTGGGAAATTTATTATACTCACTCATTTAATGAGTAATTTTCAAGGATGTAATATGTGCCAGGTATTACGCTATGCCCTGAGGTTATGGTGGCAAATCAGACACGATTCCTCCCTCCACCAAGTGTATAGACCAGTGAGGAGCCAGACACAAAATCCAGCCTGGTCTGTGAGGAAACTGTGAGCAGAATAGATCAGCTTCTCACTGGGGCTTGGATCAATTTCCTACACTAAGATCTGAAATTTGAGGGTGAGTTATTATACATTAAGATGGTGTGATAGAAGAGGAGGGTGGGTTCAGATGTCCTCGCTGTCCTGGGGAAACAGCCATAAAGGCCAGGAGGAGAGATAGTCCTGCAACACTGACGCAGTTCTGCATGACTGAGTGGCTTTCCACAGCAGTGGCCTACTAGGGATGAGCAAGGCATGGGGTTACTCTTCCATAGGATTGAAGTGAGAGAAGCCAGTGGCTCCCTAGACCTCTGGGAAGACCCACCCAGAGCACTCTACACACGTTCTCCATGGCTTGTTGCATGGATATGACTTTATGGAATATTTATTGAGTGAGCCAATGAAAGAAAGCTTTTACTATAGAAGCTGAAATACCTTCCAGAGTACTGAGTGGTGATTTGTGGCTGTCTGGATTCTTTTGAGAACCTTATTCAGCTACCAATTATACCAGATACCAATTATAAACTACTAAGAAGCTTCACAATGTTCCCCCAATGACAGATTTTATTAATTAAATAGGATCAAGTAAACTCCTTCCCCCATAGAATGAACACTGGATTGAGTGTTCCCTGAGATTATTGACCTGTACGCACCTGAGGGATGTTTCTGGAGTCATTAATACGAGACTCAAACTGTATTTCCATTTGTTTTCTCTTGCTATGATGGCACCCTCTGACCAAAAGCAAGTTAGGGGCAGGAAGGCACAGTACATCACCGAGGGAATTCAGGGTAGGAATATAGATGGAGACCGTGAAGGAACGCTGCTTACTGGCTTGCTTTCTCACACAATCCAGGCCCTCTTGCCCAGTGTGGCAACATTCACCATGGGCCAGACCCTCCCTCATCAATCCTCATTGAAGAAAGTGCCCCATAGACTTGCCTCCAAGCCAATCTGATGGAGGCAATTCTTCAGTTGAGATTCTCTGTTCCCAAGTGACTTTAGTTTGGGTCAACTAAAACAAACCTGCTCATGATGCTATTAGCAGAGAGAGGGAAGAGGATACATTTCATTGGATCTTCTAAATAGAAAATCCTTAAGATTCACATACGTTTTCTCCCTTTCTTTGAGCAGCTTCTTGGCTCTCTGGATAATATCACTGATGAACAAATGTTTTTATTTTTGCTTATTTATTTCCCTTATGCTAATTATTGAACTCAGAACCTCACACACACTGGACAAGTGAGGACTTGACTACTGAGCTATAGCTCTTCGTTTACAGCTCTTGGTTGCTGCTCTTCAGGCGGAGTGTACTAGGTTTTTAACTTGAGCCTTGCTTATTACACAAGGCAAGTGATCTGGTCCTGAGCTACACCCACAACTCAAATGTTCTGATTTTAATCTGGTGTTGCTGTTGTTGTTGTTGAGACAAAGTCTAGTGTAACCAACAATTGAACAACTTTTTTTTTAGATTTTATTTATTTTTATTTTACACCTATGTGAGTGCCTTGTCTGTATGAATATATGTGGTCGGAAGAGGGTGTCAGATTCCCTGGAACTGGAGTTACAGAGAGTTGTGAGCCACCATGTGGTGCTGGGAACTGAACCTTGGTCTCTGGAAAAGCAACTAGTGCTCTTAAGCATTGAGCCATCTCTCCCTCTTCGTAAAGACTGAACCGTTCATCTTCCTGCCTCCGCCTCCCTGGTACTGGGATTGTAGGTGGGTACCACACCTCCAGTTCGTGCTGTTCTGTGGACAGAATGCAGATCTCCTGCATGCTTCAGAAGCGTTCTGCCAAAGGAGCTACGAACTCAGCCCCTCGAATGTTTACAGTGTTAGTGAAATACAAGTCTGCAGCGATCTCTGTGACCTTCACGGCAGCAGAGAGATGAACCGAGGGAGGCAAGAAGGCACGTTGACTACTCAACGCTCCTCAGCTCCTGCCACTTTGGTTCACACTTTGGGAGTGTGACCCCAAGTAGTTTATTTTAGGCGTATTTAAGCACAGCACAATATGGTGAACATTATTCTGGTGATGAGTAACTCAATCCTGAGTATACAACAAAGAATGCATAAATCTCCTTGAGGAGCAAATTAAGCTAAATACAGATCCTATGTGATGACATCGAAACTCTTTGTAAAGTCCATAAAGATAGTTTCTAGAATTTAACTGAGAAAAACAGATTTGCTTATGATTTATTGAGAAAAACAAATTCACAATAAGGATCTGGAAGAGGGTCTAGTGCTGGAAAAGTCCCCAGCCATGAAGACAGTGAGGATAGCACACGAAAGTCACCAGGCTAGAAAGCCCATCTGCTCCAGCCTTCCTAGCAGAAAACAGGTTTTACATTGCTTCCCTTGAAGGAACAGCCCTATGTGCTTAACATTTCAGGTTCTCTAGTACATGGCTGTGAGCACGAAGACCTACATGCCCCCTACCCAGGTCATCTTTTTTTTTTTTTTTTTGCTTTTGCTGCTCATGCTTTTGTTATAGTATTTAAGAAATCATTGTTAAAGCTGGACATAGTGGCACAATGCATACCTTTCATCCCAGCACTTGGGAGACAGAAGCAGGTGGACCTCTGTGAGTTCAGAGACAGCCTATCTACAAAGCAAGTTCCAAGCCAGCCAGGACTACATAGTGAAGCCCTGTCTCAAACAAGAAACAACAAAGAACAAGAAACCATTGCTAAATCATAGGTCTTGTATATCTGTGCCTTTATTTTCTTCTAAGTGTTCAATTAGTTTGGCTTTTAAATGAATGTCTTGATATGTTATTTTTGGATTTTTAATCTAGCCTGGAAGCTTAGCCATGCCATGTCCTTCAGTTTCCACGGTCTTTCTTGTAGGAGTTGGTAGCTGAGAGCATGGGAGAGGAAAGGAGAGGGATTCTGGGGTCTTCATTCAAGAGAAGCAGCCCATTTCTCACACATCAGGTGTTCAACAGGTTTGTGTGGCTTCAATGAATTCTGCATTTTGTGTCCTGGCAATGAACCAGGGAGCCTGGGAGGGTGTTGCTTCTGATGCTGACCATTAGGTCCTGGGTTATTGCCACTCAGCCAGGCTCACTAATATATCCATGTCAGATAGAACCCATCCCTCATGTGAGCCAAGCATACCTTGTCTTGTGGCCGCTCCACTGTGCTGGGGCTGTGATGGGGAGGGGAATTTGCAGATGTATTTGCTAGGCTGAAGTTGGTCTCAGGAACTCCAGCCTCTTCCCAGGGTTCTCTCCTTCTTAAAGGTAGCTTCTTGTACCAGGTGTGCTTTGAGATCCACTGGAGTCTCTGCCCTTCCCTATGACATACAATTACCATGGCTTTGGGGTACGACTCCTTCCTTATTTTGTATGAGGATCAGCCTGACTCTAATTCAATGGCTCTGACCTTATGTTTTATGTTCACAGCTATCACTCAGAAACCAACCTTGTCCGGTATATGAAGAAACTAGAAAACAAAGACATTTCCCTTGTTCACAGCATGATTCCATTGGTAGCTGTTTGTGGCCTTTCTTTGCACTAGCCCCATCCCGAGTCCTCCTGTGCATCGTATCTAAATACAATGCAAGGGGAAAGAAGCAGTGCCTTGTGGGGAGGTGGGAGGGTTGAGAGATGGGCTATAGATGGTCATTAATGTGATGATGCTTCTTGGCTCTGTTTCTTCAAGGGATCCTGCACCATGAAACTCAATAGCGCCTCCGAACTCACAGTAAGTAGGTCTTGTCTACGAAGCGGATACTTAGGGGCAGATTTCCAGTTTGTACAGAAGTGGATGAAAAAAACCTCCCTGGACTGTGTCTATGTGCTTTAATGATCCTTTACTTTGCCATTCTGCAGTCATGGCAGAGACTCTGATATTTCTCACAACTTAATCAGTTAAATTTATGGATAAAGCAGGTGTGGTGCTACATGCTCTTAATCCCAGCATTCAGGAGGCAGAGGCAGGCAAATCTCTTAGTTGAGAGCCAATCTGGTATAAAAATCAAGCTTCAGGACAGAGAAACCGCCTCAAAAAACAAAACAAAACAACAACAAAATTTATGGCTAAAACTTATTCTTCTTACCATCAAAGTTTTACCTCATGATAGTTTTAAAGCCATCGATATAAGTGATTGTCCCAGCTTAGGGTCCCAAATAGCTAGGTCTACAAACATGTCTATCATGCCCAGTTATGTAAGATTATTATAAGATTATTATTGCTATTACTATCTTTTATGGTTTTGTTGTGTGTTTTGTGTGTGTGTGTGTGTGCATGTGCGTGTGTGTGCGTGTGCGTGTGCGTGTGTGTGTGTGTGTGTGTGTGTGTGTGTGTGTACATGCATGCTGCAATGCACAATGGTTCTCTCATTCTACTGTGTGGGCCCAGGGATCAAGTCAGGTCATCAGGCAACTGCATCACTTGCTCACTTGCCAACTCCGTAAAATTAATTTTTTTTTTTAAATTAAAACAGGTAACTAGTTTTTATTTTTTGTTTTCTAAATCTGGGCTATTAAAAAACTTCTA
This sequence comes from Peromyscus leucopus, assembly GCF_004664715.2. NCBI lineage: Eukaryota > Metazoa > Chordata > Mammalia > Rodentia > Cricetidae > Peromyscus > Peromyscus leucopus. Next base: position 24,047,752 of record NC_051063.1, on the reverse strand, counting down.
TTTTTACCAATTTGTAGTTAGCCTCCAAGGCAGACTTAAGAATGCTAAGCATGGGCTGGAGGTTGGCTCTGTGGTAGAACACTTGCCAGGCATCCATGGTTTGCCTCTTAGTTACAACAACAGAGAGAAAAATTGAAGGGCTAAAGTAAACTTCTGACAGTCACATGCCTGTAATCCCAGCACTTGGAAGGCAAAGGCAGTACCTTGGGTTCTCATGTCAAAACCCAAACAGACAAAAAATACATACCTCTTTCTGTAAATCCAGTCACAGTGTCAGAAGGATGAGATTTGAGGTTTCAATTCATTATCTGCATCAACAGGAGTTTGATTAACATGGTGTTGTGAGATGTGCTCATCTCTATAAGGCCAAGATCATTTCAGCAGAGCTAACATATTCCTTTTATCTCTTGGGATTATTCTGATATTGCGAATTGTTTCAAGCAAAGGAACTGATTTGGGACTGTGTTAGGAAGGAGATCTTTCCTATTGGCATTTCTGTTCATGTCTGGTTCTGCTCAGTGAAAAGAAAATGATATGTATGCATGTGTGCACATGTAAGAGTTGGACCAAACTCACTGCTTCAATAAGTCTGTTCTGGGACCTTTCTGCTCCTGGATAGATAGAATCGGATTTCTGTGTGAGTTTTCTTCTTGGCTTTTGTGTTCCACTTGTACAATGTAGATAGTAATAGTTCCTATTTCCTTAGGTTGTGCAGAGAAACTGAATGCATATATATTTTAAGTGCCTTGGCAGCCCCTGGCTCCTTGGTGCCATTCTTAGTGTTGGTATATTGTCATTACCAAAATTATTAAAATCGTTGTTACTTTTACAGTGTACACGTGCTTATGTTCCTCTTCTTGCTCTTCAGCCCATCACATGGAAAGAATTTGCTAACATCCACCCCTTTGTGCCTCTGGACCAAGCCCAGGGATACCAGCAGCTTTTCCAAGAGCTGGAGAAGGATCTGTGTGAGCTCACAGGTTATGACCAAGTCTCTTTTCAGCCTAACAGGTAAGGGATTTTGTTTCCTCTTGTTAGGAGCTATCTAATATCCACCTCCAAAAAGCAAATTGTTTTTCCTTTTCTTTTCTTTTCTTTCTTTCTTTTTTCTTTTTTCTTTTGATTTTTCGAGACAGGGTTTTTCTGTGTAGTTTTGGTGCCTGGCCTGGATCTCGCTCTGTAAACCAGGCTCAAACTCACAGAGATCCGCCTGGCTCAGCCTCCTGAGTGCTGCGATTAAAGGCGTGTGCCACTACCGCCCAGCTCGAAAATTGTTGTTTCTATGTATCCTATTTTTATCATTTATTACTACGTATTATTCTAAGTTGACTGGGCATTTAGACTCTACTGGAGGGTTATGGCCAGAAGTCCAAGGTGGCCTCGTTTACATAGTGGAAAATTTGGTGATCATGTGTGGTCTGGAAGAGAAATATTGAATAGGGCCTTGGTTTTTTTCACCATATGGACCTCTTCCTGATGTTCCTTGGGCTTCCTTAGAGAGAAGTGCCTCTCTTGAACTCAGGTTTCTGAGTTCAAAGGAGAATGTTCCAGGTGAAACCATGCAAAATTACAGATGTTTCAGGCCCAGCCTCCCAAGTCACACAGGACGCTCTGAAAGTGAAACATGGTACATCAACTTAGATGTTTTTATTTTGTATCAGAACTATCCACACAGAATCTATGAGTGAGCATAATAACCATAAATTTTGACTTTGTATAATACTAACAAAGTCATCACTGGTTTTTCTGCTTCCTTGGAATTTAGATGCTAAATGCAAAAATGTCAAGTTATCCTTGCTGGGCATGGTGGCACACACCTGTAACCACAGCATTCAAGAGGTAGAGGTAGGTGGGCTCTGTGAGTTCAAGGCCAGCATGGCTCTACATAGTGAATTACAGGCCAACCTTGACTACAACGTGTTTTTTGTTTTTTGTCTTTTTAATCCTATTTGTTTGTTTAATCCCTGCTTTTCCATTTATTTCCTTAAAGTATAAACCCAGGGGACATTTACAGCCTGGCCAAGAAAAGTCTAATAATATTTAATTGCCTTTCCATTTCCCATTGAGCCCAGCATGGCTTGCTTCGACTTGTTCCCAGAACTCTTTTTGCCATTCTTAAAAATCACTCAATAGCACAGAACAAATTCACTCTAGAAACCTTTGGTTTCCGAATTATGATACAATGTTTAAGGCAAACAGAAACAAGAAGTATGTCTCTCAGGGACACAGGGTGAAACAAGCTGAAATTATTGCTAGTGTATTTGACTTCTAAAGCTGAGGGAGTTCCTGTGCTGGCTGCTTTTATGTCAACTTGACCTAAGGCATAGTCGTCAACAGAGGAGGGAGCCTCTGCTGAGAAAATGCCTCCATAAGATCAAGCTATAGACAAGCTGGTAAGGCATTTTCTTAATGAATGATTGATGGGGGAAGGCTCAGCTCATTCCAGGTTGGGGCTGCCTCTGGGTTTGATGGTCCTGGCTTCTATAAGAGAACAGGCTGAGCAAGCCATGAGGAACAAGCCAGTAAGCAGCACCCCTCCATGGCCTCTGCATCAGCTCCTGCCTCCAGGTTCCTGCCCTGTTTGAGTGCCTGTACTGATTTCCTCCAGCGATGAACAGTGGCGTGGAAGTGTAAGCCAAACAAATCCTTTCCTCCCCAATCTGTTTTTGGTCGGGGTGTTTCACCACAGCCATAGTAACCCTCACTAAGACAGTTGCTTTTGAAAAGAGAAAGTGCAAATGGGTTGGGAAGATGGGTCGATGATCAAGGGCCTATTGAGCCATCATGAGGACGTGGTAGCAACCCAGGGCTCCTATAGTCAGATGGAGGCAGATTCCCCAGAATCTATTACTGGTTTTTTGTTGGTGGTGTTTTTGTTTTGCTTTGGATTTTTTGTCTGTTTGTTTTTAAATCTAGACAAGGTCTTGCTGGCCTCAAATTTATAGCAGTTTTCTCAACTCAATCTCCCAAATGCTGAAATTTTAGGCCTGAGCCACCAGGTCAGGTTCAGCTTTTTAACTTTTATAGTCTATTATATAACCTTTTCTTCAGGGAATATTTTAAACTCTTTAATTAATTAATTAATTAATTAATTGGGATAAGATCTCACTATGTAGTTCTTGGCTGGCCTGGAGACTCAATATGTAGACCAAGCTGGCCTCAAACTCATAAAGATCTTTCTGCCTCTGCCTCCTGAATGTTGAGATTAAAGCTGTATGATACCATACCTGTCTTTTTTTTTTGTCTTTTTTGGTGTTGGGTTTGACTGCGGGCCTCATGTATTCTAAGTCTGCAGTCTACCACTGCGGTACTTGCTAACTCCTAATACCTTTTGACTCATAAAAAATGCAACATCCGGGCTGGAGAGATGGCTTAGAGGTTAAGACCACTGACTGCTCTTCCAGAGGTCCTGAGTTCAATTCCCAGCAACCACATGATGGCTCACAACCATCTATAATGAGATCTGGCACCCTCTTCTGTATACCTAATAAATAAATCTTTAAAACAAAAACAAAAACAAAAAAAACCCGCAACATCCTGAGTTGGACATGGTGGTGCACTCCCACGGTCCCAGCACTGGGAGATGGAAGTAGGAGGAGCAGGAGTTCAAAGCCAGTCTGGGCAACATGAGACCCAGTGGGAGATCTGGGGACAGCTGCCGCTTAGTGTGTTCTCCACTCCTGAGTTCTATGTTCCTGTGTGTGTGTGTGTGTGTGTGTGTGTGTGTGTGTGTGTGTAATATGTAGAAATATTTTTCATAAAAATACTGGCTGGAGTGTCACCTTTCTCCAGATATTCCAAAGCAGCTTTCATTTGAGAAATTTCTATAGTGTCCATGAAATTAAACATCATGTTCTTCTTTAGACACAAGGAAGGACTAAATGTACAAACGGAGATAAAACTAAGCTGAGTATTGTAGATGTAACCAACCGTCTTACTAAATAAGAACACAGAACCAATGTAAAAGAGAAAGCCGAGAGGTCAGAGCTCAGAGCTAAAATCTCACCCTTCCTCCTGCCGTGTCCCAGCTTCCCGAAAGAGAGCTATATCCTGTCTGTCCGTCTTTTCATAGTATTTTGTTCTGCCTTCTCATTGGTTGTAAACCCAAACACGTGACTGCCTTGTCACTGTCTGTATGTACAGCCCCCCAGGTCTTAAAGGCATATGTCTCCAATGCTGACTGTATCCCTGAACCCACAGAGATCTATGGGATTAAAGGCGTGTACCACCACCGCCACACTCTGTCTATGGCTCTAATAGCTCTGACCCCCAGGCAACTTTATTTATTAACATACAATCAAAATCACATTTCAGTACAATTAGAATACCACCATAGAGTATGTGGCAGCTACTTCTAAATCTCAAGCTTTCACCCAGAATTCCTGACAAGGGGGCTCTAATAAAAAAAAAATCATTGAGCTTTACATAGTCTTACATTTTTGTTCCACTCTTAGGAAAAGCCATTTTAGCTATTAATGAATTGCCTCCCTGTCTCTGTGTACAATTTGTTATTTTTTATTTGAGGTTTTCCTCACACACTGACTAGCTGTACTTGTACACCAGCTTCCATACACCTGGGTAGGGAGGCTTTAGTTAGCTGAAGAACAGTGGGGTCTCCTCAACTCCAGCCTCTTGCCAGCTCTTTGGTTCTTGATCAGTTATTCCGGCTTCATCTAACATACTGAATTTTCTTAGGGATTCTTGGAAGGATACATATTAGTTTTAGATGATGTTTTCCACTGGTTGCCCTTCATTGTGCATCAAACAGGGAAAATACATAGCCACTCCTCCCTCTGAGTGGCCGCAGAGACAGCCCAAGCCACTGCTCACTCAGCACGATGGGTCTAAGGCTTGCCACCCCTAAACATCACTTCCTGCAGCCTGCCATGCAGCTCCAGGCCCTTAGCTTTTCATTTCAAATAGATGTTAAATCTACGACGGTCTGAAGTTCCCTGTACATGAGATACTTTTCTGATGGCTTCTGCCTGGTTTATACAGATGTGCATTTTTCATAATACTTTCTCACCAAAAGATGGCACTCATGACTTTGTTTAACGAGTCCTTTGTAGTTAAGCTTCACATGGCATTCAAACATACTTGCGATATTTAGACGAGCCAGCTGATACTAAGAATATCTAAGGCAAAAACCGTTCAGCATTTCCAGCCTTTCACATAGCGCTCTCCTATTGGATTACTGGCTCTTAGGTCCAAACAATGTCATCTTAAAAAAGAAAAAAGAAAAAACTTATATTTATTTATTGATTTGTGTATGAGAAAGCTTATGTGTGTGGACACATGTACCACAGCATCCATGTGGTTGGAGAACAATCCGCATGAGTCGATTCTCTTTTTCTTCCCACCATGTGGGCCTGGGGCTCAAATTCAGGTCATCAAGCTTGGTGGCAAGCTCCTCTTTAACTCATTGGCCCCTCCCACCATCTCCCATTCTCTTCTTTCCATTCTCAACTATACCTTGGCTGACTCTGCCACAAAACAAGATGAGCGGATGATATGAGAAAAAGCTGGGGGTAAACATAAAATACATTTTTAAGAATTTTGTTTTCTTAATATATCTGCATCGTCCCCTCCACTTTTCCTCTTTCCAATTCCTTTCATCCCTTGACCCCTTTCAAATTCATGTCCTCTTTTTTCTTTGTTACACACACACACACACACACACACACACACACACACACAATCTGTTGAGTCTGTTTAGTGTGGTTGGTGTGTATATGACTTCAAGACTGACTTCTTTCTGTTAAATAACTAACAAGGGAGCTTATCCCTAGGGAAGACTAGTTGCTTGTAGTTCTCTGTCTAGGAGAGGAGTCCCATAAGAAATTTCCCCTTCCATGTTAGCGTGTCTATTGGTGTTGTCTTTGTTCATCTCGTGTTTATGCAGCCATATTGTTGAGGTATTGTAGGTGTGGCTTCCCTGTCATTTCTAGGAGACACAAGTTTTCTTGCTCCTCATCAAGTCTTTCTGCCCTTCTTCCTCAGTCTTCCCAGCTTTCGGTTGTAGATGTGTTCACTGAGGCTGGGCACCTATGATCTCTTGTTCTTTGTATGTTGACAAGTTGTGGTTTTCTCCAGTGATCTCCATCTGCCATAAAGAGAAGCTTCTTTGATGAGGGGTGAAAGCTACATGTATCTGGGGTGTAAGGATGAGTGTTGAGAATGTAGTAGGGATTGTGCTGGTTTAGTCACTTGGCAGCTGTAGATTCTCCCAAGATCCAGGTTTCTAGTATCATGCATGATTTCCTTCCTGTTGGGCAGGTCTTCAGTTCAGTTAGACAGCTCTTGATTACCTCCAGGATATGAGGGTCACTATACATTTTTTAAAGTCCTTTTCTACAGGGGAAAGTGTTAATCCCACCGATCAAGAAAAAGATCACTACCACAGTTTAAAGCCAGATTTGAAGCAAGCTTTAATTAAGTACTGGCCAGGTGGATGGGCTCTGGCCAGGTCCATACCCAGGTTCCCAGGAAATTGTCCAGAATCACAGCTTGTGGCCACTTAAGAAGGGAAACCCATAATTCATTGCATTTCCCATCATGTCAATCAGTGGCAAGCATACATCCTGACATACCTCCATCCTGCAAACTTCCCACCCGTATGTGATCAAGCACATCAATGTGGATGAATCAAACAAACTTGTTTAGGAGCATGAAAAACATGTAGCTTGTTATCGCCCACAAACAGTAGCCTCCAGCATTTCAGGAACTATCTGTCATTGGGCAAGAGGCTTGCAGATCAAAGGCATATTTGTTTCATGGGTCTCTTAGGCACAGTAATTAAAACTTAAAACGTAACTTTGGCTCTCACAAAAGGATGACTTGCATGTGACTTGCCTGGGCTGAAGGATAGAATTCTATTTGGAACAAATCTCCTGAGGGTTTATTACGGAGCCACCTCATAAAGATAGAATTGTTTAGATTCTTTGTAGGGGAATGCACAGAACTCTAAACCCAGATCCTGCTGGCAAGGGTCTGGGTTAGCTGAGATAAGGCAGGCACACCGTGTGGGCACTACAGTGACTTTCCATGTGCAGTAGGTGTGCAGGTTGACCTTAGGTCATGTGAGCATGGGAAGTAAGATGAAATGAGTTGTTTTTTAAAGGGTGTGTGTGTGTGTCTGTGTGTGTCTGTGTGTGCCCCCAAGGAAGTGAGAAGAAGGTATCAGAACGCCCCAGAGCTGATGTGTTTTAGGCAATTAGAAGCTATTCAATGTGGATGCTGGGAACTGAACCATCCCCTGGAAAGAGCAGAAATGTTCTTAACTGCTGAACTCTCTCTCTAGCCCCTGCAATAAGAGTGTGCTGAAAGAAGGGGATTAGTCATTCAACAGTCAGTGTTTATCAAACATCCTTTTCCTTTTCATCAGCATACTTGGCACAGAAAATAAAGTTAAGAACAAAGTGGACAAGAACTTTGCTTTCAAGGATAGCCTTTGGGGGGCCTATATAATGAAAAGAAGTCAACCATTAGGATCTGGAGACACAGTCTAGCACAAGGACCTTGTGCTGAAAGCTCCAGCATGAGAATTGGCTTGATATAATTTGAGGGTAGCCTAGGCAGCTCGAGGCTAGTAGAAGAAATTGATATAAAAGGCACAGGACTGGGGCTGGGATGGCCTTGACGAAGAGTTGGACTGGTGGCTTTGGGAAGGCTTGTAAAGTTGGACAAGTTGAAGAATGGGTAGGATTGGATGATACACTCTTTGTGTGATTTCCTCACCACTCAATGATATCTGCTTGGTTTTTAATCTCCATTGAGGAGATGACAGAGCAGCACAGGGGGACCATGTAACGAGTGATGACAGCGATTTTCATAGTGAGATGTTCATTTCCTTGTTCTGGAAATAAAAGGCATCAGCCAGGCAGTGGTGGCACACGCCTTTAATCCTAGCACTTGGGAGGCAGAGGCAGGTAGATCTCTGAGTTTAAGGCCAGCCTGGTCTACAGAGTAAGTTTCAGGACAGCCAAGGCTACACAGAGAAACTCTGTCTTGAAAAACAAAAAAACAAATAACAACAACAATAATAAAAGGTGTTGTGTGCTAGTACTTTGGGTTCAGAAGTCCATAAAGCCAATGAATAGCCTTTGCCCGTGGAAAAGCAGAGGGGGTAAAGCTGACTCAGTGTTGGGGGACAGCTGCTAGGTGTCTTGGCTCTTGGCAGACATGTTGTTTTGTTTTGTTGCATTTAACTAAAGCCCCCAGTTTAGCCAGTCACTGTCTGTCTTCCCTGCATGCCTCCACCCCTCACAGGTGACTGAGCACAGGGCCTCGAACTTGCCAGGCAAGCACTCTACCCCAGTCCATGCCCCCATCCTGGAGTTTGCTCTTGTGACTTTCAGCCCTGGGGTCACTAACATGCTCAAAGAGCAGTTCTGTTTGCAAAGGAAACCTGTGTCTCCTTGACACGGGCGGATACCATTCTAAACTGTCCATCAGTCACTGTTAGCCCATGAGTGGCCCTCTAAGCTCAGCTTTGGCTGTAAAATGAGGGTGTGGTGGGCTAGATCTCAGGGAGTGTAGAGTGGAGGACAGAGCATTGTGAGTGAAACAGAGAGACTTACTGCTCATTTCCCGCGCCTTGCTTCAGCGTCCCAGGACACTGACCCATTTGCGGCTGACTCAACATGGCTCACAGGAACATTAGTCATTAAGAATGCTCTTTAAGTGGTGCCTACAAGATAATGTTCGAGCTTCTAGTGGCTATGTAGATTCAAGGATGATACCATGGCAACAGCAGAAAGTTGCTGTGGAGATAGTGTGGCCTTTGTCTGACTCAGTATCCATTAATATTAGAAAAATTTTTATTATTCTAGGTGTGATCATTTTGTTGCAGTTATGATTTTAAAATAGCTTTCCTTTGAATTATACATTTTGGTTTGAGCTAATGAAACATGAGCCTGAGCTTTGTTTTATAATTGCTTAGTTCAGCATAAAAGGGTTTAATTAAACATGTGTTTAAAAATGAGATTTACCATAAACTAATCCTTATATTTTCTTACGATTTCAAAATTTCCCTCTTGTTAAAGCTGAGTAATGGGTTCCTTATATTTCCTTATATTTTACCAGTCAGATTCCCTTAGGAAAACCAGGTCTGTCTGAATGTCCTGAGCTGATAAGCAACTCCCCCTCCTTTGGTTAGTAAAGATCCTAGATGAACTAGGACCATGACTGCTTAACGTATGGTTAATGTCTGGTAAATTCTGAATGAACCCTAGGACCATGACTGCTTAATGCATGGTTAGTATCTCTAAATACTGAATGAACCCTAGGATTATGACTGCTTAATGCATGGTTGGTATCTGGTAAATTCTGAATGAACCCTAGAACCATGACTGCTTAACATGGTTAGTATCTGGTAAATACTGAATGAACCCTAGGACCATGGCTGCTTAACGTGTAGTTGGTATCTGGTAAATACTGAAAGAACAAGTGAGATCACAGCCCTGACTCTTCTTGTCTTTGCAGTGGAGCCCAAGGGGAGTACGCTGGATTGGCCACTATCAGAGCATACTTAGACCAGAAAGGAGAGAGGCACAGAACGGTGAGCATGGGCAGGGGGCGCTTTGCTCCCTGTGGGTGGTCACAGGCTCAGATCCCAGGGTCCCTTTTGTTCTGTGGGATCTGCCTTTCCAGTCTTCTTGGAAGTGAACAAGGAAGCAAATATCAAGAAACACATTTCTGTGAACTGACCATCATGGTCCTTGACTCCAAGACATCCCACATAATCATTGCAATGGAAAACACCCAGACATAAAAGGCTTTTGTGCAAACCCAGCATATGGAGTCATCCAGCTGGCCATGGGAGTGCTCTCTAGGGAGCAGAGGGAGGCGGGCAGCAGGATCATTACCAGTGCTGTCCACCTCCTTGGCTCAGCCCTAGCCCTGGGCCTAAGACCGTAGCAATTTTGAGCATGGTCTGGGTCACATGTATCCTCAAAAGATACCCATTGAATGAATATGTTCCCCATGGGATTGTTCTCAGCTCTAAACAACCATGATGGGGAGCAGATGCATTTCTGCTACACTGTTTGCTTAGGGCATGGGATCCAGTGTGCAGAAATGACTCCTCTCAGATTTTTCTGGGGACCAGCTGGTGACCACTAGGTTCCCAGAAGTTGTGATCTAACCAAAGCCTCTAGTTATGGCCAAAGGAGGCTTCTGTTCCTGGTCTCTCCATTTTGGAGGCCAGCTCTGTGCTAGTGTTTCTACTCAGCTGTGAGGTTGGTGTCAGGAGCAGGCAAAGGCCCCAACCATTCCAGGAGAGTTCCAGAAGGCTCTTACCTAAGTAGGTAATATCAGTGAGTGGTAGTCCAAGCTCAGGTCCTTTCTGAGTTTTTTGAAGTTGAAGGGATTTTCTGGCTAGTCTGGATTTTGCAATGAAGAATTTTGAAACTTTCACTTCCTCCTTGGAAAAAAATGGAGAAGGAATATTATCTCCCTGTGTCTTCCCATTGGGAATAGAATTTTTTCCCCCTGTGGTGCTGGTGATTGAACTCAGGCCTTTCCCACACTGGGGCAATAATGTACAATAATGTATCAACAATTTTTGTTTTGTTTGTTTACTATCATCATCACAGACATATATAGCCCAGGCTGGCCTCCTACTCTGTCCCACTGAGAATGCCTTGAACTCCCTCGACCACCTGCCTCCACCTCCAGGTGCTGAGATTCTCTCTCTGAGCCCATGCCCAGCTTGTTTTGATATTTTGATTGGTTTGCATATGAGTTGAGGTAGGGTCTCAGAACCTAGTTGAGACTGGCCTTGTTTTGATATTTTGATTTGTCTGCATGTGAGTTGAGGTAGGGTCTCAGTACATAGTTGAGGCTAGCCTTGTTTTGACATTTTGATTGGTTTGCATATGAGTTGAGGTAGGGTCTCAGAACCTAGTTCAGGCTGACCTTGCACTTGCAAGTATTTTGTCTCAGTATCCTAAGCGCTGGGTTCACAAGTGTGTTCTATCATACCTGTCATCGAACTGACTTTTAACAGTTGTTGAAACAAGCCATTGATGAATTCAGAAGTTCCTGGACCCTGGGCATGCACAGGGGAGGAGTGTGGTGGCCCGAGATCTGATGATACAGTAGACAGATATTCGAATTTGGATTTGTTCACTCAGTTTTCTTGAGATTTTCATCTCTTAACTATGAGGAAAAAGTGGGACCTAGGAATGTTCTTAGACCTCAGAGCCTTAGAGAATTAGAAAGGGAACTATGGAGCTGAGATGTCCAGTGACAGAATACCAGATAACCCACTCCTGGCTCCTTCATGGTTCCCAAATACCCATCATCAGCCTTGGAGCGCCTTGTCATTGACTCTTTCACTGTTGTGTGTTTGGGTCTCGAAAGTCTCACTGTGAGGCTACCCACACCGCAGAGCCATTGCTTGACAGAAACCTTCAAACCAGTGGTTCCCAACCTTCCTAATGCTGAGATCCTTTAACAGTTCCTCATGCTGTGCTGACCCACGACCATAAAGTTGTTCGTGACTACTTCATAACTGGAATTTTGCAACTGCTGTGAATCATAATATAAATATTTTTCCAAGACAGAGGTTTGCCAAAGGGGTCTTGACCCATAGGTTAAGAAGCATTGCACCAAACCCACACCGACAGTGTCTGTGGAAGGCCCATGACTAAGCTGTGATAAAGGGCCAGCCAGAATTCAGATTCTTTCCCCTCTCTGGTACTTTCCAAACCTCAAATTTACCTATTTCTGTGTTCTGACACCTGGAAATAGTTGCTTTGATATAGGAGTTGGGGACCACGCCAGAAACTCCAAATGAGGGATCTTCTGAATTGGGTAGCCCTCCATCTTCGGTGATTGGCTGTCTGTGGCTCTCACTCCCTGTCTGAACATCCCAATCCTCCTTCTGTACTCCCCATGTCCTGGATGTGACATCTTCCCTGGCACCATCTTGCACACTGGACAGTAAGAGGAGAAAGGCAGGGAAGCCCCCCAGCTGCTGAGCTCAGAAACACAACAGAACTGAACAGTCTGGAAACACTGGCATCCTTCTTAGACCAAACAGTTTTAATTCAAGCCCCCTTTTAGAGAAGAAAAGAATGACTTGTTGTTCAAATAGCCAGAGAAGATTTTCCACATTAGTGATGTCTAAGGCAGCTGCTCTCACACAATAGGCTCTAATGGAGCTCAGTTGAACATATCCTTCTCTCTTGAAAAGGAGTTGGAGATGTTATGTGCTATAAAACTGCCCAGCTTCCCGATGGTTCTCTGCCTTCAAGCTGCTTTTGGAAGTTATTTCACATTTGTTCTTTGGTCAAGTCTAGGAGGCTCCTGAAATAGAATGCCCAAGCTCATGATTCATAGTTTAATGTGGGAAAAATAAATTATTTAGTAAACATATTTAACAGTCACCTTGTGCCAGGCACAAAGCACTTTACAGCTAATCTCACTTTGCTGGTCAAACCTCAACTCAAGTGTTTTGACTAGAGACTAGGTTTTTTATAGAAAGAGGTTGTTTTTTGTTTTTTGAGCAGGGTTTCTCTGTGTAACAGCCCAGGCTGTCCTGGAACTTGCTTTGTAGACCAGGCTGGCCTTGAACTCACAGAGATCCGCCTGCCTCTGCCTCCCAAGTGCTGGGATTAAAGGCGTGTGCCACCACCATCTGGTAAAACACAGAAGTTTTAACTTGTCATACATTCAGCAGTTCTTTGGGGATGAAATCTGTGGTCTACACCAAGCTTCCTGGAAGTGAGGACAAGCATCCTCCTAAAGGATATAAGCGTACCATAGTTAGGTTCACCTTAGAGTCTAAGGCTTGAAGAAAACATCAAACCTGGGTCCTCATACTTCTGTGTCCAGCACAACACTGTGATTTTAAAGTGAGGGGAAGTAACTTAAGGTGGTTAGACTCCACAGAACACAAGCGTATCTACAGTACCTCTCTCCATTGTTCCAGGGTAGGATTGTTTTTCCATGGCTGCTCTAGCAAATGACTGTAAACTTAGTGTCTGTGGCAGCATTTGGGGACTGTCCTACAGCTAGAGGCCAGAATCGGAAACTGTCTTCATGGTGTTGGCAGAGTGCTTTCCTTAAGCCAAGCAAGGGAGGACCTGTTGCCTTCCCTCCTGGGCTCATGGCCTCTTCTTGCTTTGTCCCTCACAGCTCCTCCCTCTAGCGCCAGCTCCCTATGATGGATACCTGTGAGTACCCTTAGGCACAGCTGAAAATCCAAATGCAGAATAATCCTCTCACCTCCGGGTCTTACAGTCTCTTCTGCCATAGAAGCTAACCCCAGGTGTTCCCAGGCCTTGGGCATGAAAAACTTGGGAGAATGTTACTCACCTAAACACAGGACAGTTGACATTTTCAGCTCTTATTTTGGTTTCGGCAAACCCTTTGTATGAATTCTTAATTTTGACCCACTGGGAATACTTTGTATTCATTTTTAACATCCTCCTTTCCCATTCTTTATCAATATTCTGTCCTAAAGTGTTACTTTCATCCTCAGATGTAGAATAAAAATAACTTGTGAGAAAGGATAATGCCTCCAGCCTTGGTCCTGATAAATGAAGGGGGAAAAAAAGTTTAACCACATAAAAGAAGTGTTTAAACATAGAAAAGGAGTGAGAAAGTTCAGCTTACACAGTATATGACTTATAGCAATTTAAAAGGAGCTTAGTCAGTTAACAGGAGAGTGGAAACTAATTCCATTTGCCATTTGCTTAAAGTTCTGATGGGGATGGTGTGTGTGTGTGTGTGTGTGTGTGTGTGTGTGTGTGTGCGCGCGTGCGTGTGTGCGCGTGCAGGTGCCTACAGAGTTGAGCTATCTGATCCTTGGAGCTAGCAAGGGCATTGGAACTCAGGCTGCCTTCAAGAGCTGTACCTACTCTTAACTGCTGAGCCATTTATCCAGTCCTCTTCTCCAGTTTCTGTGAGTGCATTTGTGTATTTGAGTGTATGTTTGTGTATTGAGTATATCTGTGTGTCTGTATATGGGTTGGTGTGTGTGTTTGCACACATGTTTTTCTTAAGTTGACCACTGTTTTGGAGGAATCAGCCGGAAGCCACATTTTTTCCTTCTGAAGCCCATTTTTATAAGCTCTCTCCAGAGGAGTTGCCATACTGGTTCTGTGATTTTCAAAGTAGGCTGGCTTCTCCACTTGAGTTCTATTGGGGAACTTCTGCCCTGTCCTGTTCTGTTATGGTTCTCCCTGAGATCTGCAAACTGCAAGTTTCCTGTACTCACACCATGATGTAGAGGAACGGAGGTAGGAACCCGGGCTTGCAGCCCTGGACCTACCATCTACCCACCCCCCATCAAGATCCTTTGTGGGGCTGCAGTTCAGTGGTAGAGTGCTTGGCTTGCCTGGCATGCATAAGACCCTAGGTTCAATGCTCTACCTACTCCTGCTCCAGGAAAAACATCCAGTCAAGGGACTGGGGATGCAGTTCAGTGGTAGAGCAGCTGCACAACATGTTCATCCCAGCACTGAAAGCCAAGACCAAAATCCACCAGGTCTTTTGGTTTAGTGTCATCTGTAGTCTTGAGACACTGTCATTTTGTCCACTGACGCCATGGCCCATTTTGTAGTTACCTACTGTTCTGTGGATCGTAGGCATTTATTTCTCTGTGTGCTAGTGTCATTAAGGACTGAGTCATGTGGGCACAGGACAGGTGTTGATCATTTTCCACCCAGAGTTTCTGATCCTCACACAAATCATTCACAGCAGAGTAAGCACCCAGTAAGTGTTGGCACAGTTGTGTTGACCTAGGGAGCCCTGGGGTATGTCTGTCGTTGTCATCTGTCTGTCTGTCCTGGTTCAGTTAGGAGCACCACTGAAGCTGTGATGTGGCATTGGAGTCCTAGAGTTCAACTTCTGATCTTGATTCTTAGAGATGCTTTCCATACATTACACCCAAGAGAAGGTTAGAAAAGGCACAGGCTGTCTTTTGTGGTCTGGATAGGGGAAGGCATTCTGACATCTTTAGGAAAGTATTTGGGGATTCAAATGGAAACTCCTCTTGGGGACACTGTTTTGCAATAACAGCACTGATGACAGCAGATTTCAAGGCACTAGTGGCCAGCTTTAGTGAAAACACAAGGCGCCTAATATGTGTGTTACGCATGTTAGGAGACTTCCTCCAACTTGAAACACTGATGATTTTTCTTTCTTTCTCTCTTCCTTGTGTTCCCAAGGTTTGTCTCATTCCTAAGTCAGCCCATGGAACGAATCCAGCAAGTGCCTACATGGCGGGCATGAAGATCCAGCCTGTGGAGGTGGACAGATACGGGAACATCGATGCTGCTCACCTCAAGGCCATGGTACTCACTCTCCCCTCCACAGATTGGAGAGGTCTGGGCTGGGAAGGCACAGGTGATGGTGATGGGAGAGGGGAAGTAGATGGATGGTGTAAACATTGTCTTCTCTTGTATTCTAATGAAAGACAACAATTCCTCCTCTGAATGGGTCTATGGGGAAAGAGTCCAAAAAAAAAAAAAAGCCCAACAATCTCTTTAAGGGAAAGAGAAAAATAAAAAGCAATTGTGTTTTTGATCCCCAATTAAAACTGGCCATGTCTGCTATCCCCCTCCTTCCCTCGAAGATAGAAGGGCCTTTTCACAGACCCCTCCGCACCCTGATTCTTCCACTTGAACTGTAGTAAATGAAGTATTCACTGTGATATCATAGTGAGAAGACTGCAGGGGCCGCTTCCCTGTCCTCCCTTCACGGTCAGTCACAGTTGCGCGGAGAACGAAAGTACGCACGACGCATGCGGATTTTGTAACTGTCCAGGCCCTGCTGCGCTGGATTCCAGGCAACATTCTACCCTGCTTCCTCCAACACCAACCCCCACTCCCGGTCTCTCAACCTCCAGGAAGAGGTTGCCTAGCAACCGTATCTGTTTTCCACCAGTGGGCTGGAGGCTGCATCTTAAGTGGAAGGGAAATTGGTGGAATAACGATGTGATTCTGTCAGGGTTATTAGGCATGGGTACTGAGAACCTACGCAAAAGCCTTTAATAGGACACTGAAAATACACAGCCCTGTTCATCTTTTCCATCCTCCCCTTCCATTGCCTTTTTTTGGCCACAAATATTCTGGGTCACTAACTATAGTTATTAAGTTTGTCTAATATAGAATATATGGAATATGACTTAATTTTCCTCCCACATTACCCTGAACTAGAAATTATCCTTTGTTTATACAATTGCTTTCTGGGGAGAAAAAAGTGAGAGAACTAGGTATAGTACAGTAGTTCTCAACCTGTGGGTCACGACCCCATAGAAAGGGTCAGACAACCCTTTCAGAGGGGTCACCTGAGATCACCGGAACACAGATATTTACATTATGTTGTTTACAGTAGCAAAATTACAGTTATGAAGTAGCAACAAAAATAATTTTATGGTTGGGGGGTCACCACAACATGAGGAACTGTATTAAAGGGTCACACAGCATTAGGAAGGTTGAAAACCGCTAGCCTAGTAGCACATACTTGTAATACCAACACTTCAAAGGAGAGCGAGAAGTTGAAGGCTATCCTTGGCTACACAGAAAGCTGGAAGTCAGTCTGAGCTGTATAAGAACCTGTCTCCAAAACACAACATTGTAGGGGAGATTTTTATCAAAACTAAAACACTTCTCAAGAGTCTGTTGGAAGAAAGGCAGGAAAATGTACACCCCAAAAAACCAGAAAGGCTAGCTGGAAGATTAACCATGTGCAGGGACACCTCCCCTACCCTCCCAATACTCCGGGGTTAATGAGGTGGCTTGACCAAAGCAGAACCATATTACAGAACTGGACCCAAAACACCCAAAAATCTGAGCAATCTCTTGCTTTTTATTTAATTTCGTTGAGACACAATCTCATGTATCCCATGCTACCCTCGGAGTTGCTGTGTAGCCAAGGATACCCCAGCTTCCTGGATGCCATGGTTATGGAAGTGTTCCACTATGCCTAGTTTTTTATTTGGTACAAGGAGCAAGCCGAGGGCTTTGTGCATCCTAGGCGAAGTAGCCAGGCCACATCCAAAGCTTGGTGTCTTTATCTGGACCACAGATAAAACCCTGAGAAGCCTTGCTGCAACTTTGGGACGATTTATGAAGGAGCAACAGACTGCCCTTTTATCCACTGTTGTAGATGCGGATGTTGTCAAGAATTCAACCACCAAGACTTTGCCTTCCCCAATCGTTTAAAATAAAAAGCAAAGGCTTGGCTGAGAAAGGATCACTTCCTCCCATCACTCTTCTCCCCACAGGTGGATAAACACAAAGAGAACCTGGCCGCCATCATGATCACGTATCCATCTACCAATGGTGTGTTCGAAGAGACTATCAGTGATGTGTGCGCCCTTATTCACCAACATGGAGGACAGGTCTACCTCGACGGGGCAAATATGAATGCCCAGGTGCAGACACTTAGTGCACACTGAGAAAATGGATAATGACATTCTATTTATTTATTTCAATTTTTTAAAGATTGATCAATTTTTATGAGTATGAATGTTTTGCCTGAATGTATGTATGTGCAACAGTGTGCTTGGGGCTTACGGAAATCAAAAGAGGACATCAGATCCCCCGGAACTGAAGTTTAGACATGGTGGTGAAACACCGTGTGAGTGCTTAGACCTGAACTCAGGTCCTCTGCAAGAGCAGTACATGTTCTTGACTGCTGAGCCAGCATTCTAGGCCAGCTTTGTCTTGACTTTTAAAGCAAGGCCCTAAACTGATCCCCAGCAAGGAAAACCGTTCTCTCTGGCTTCTTGAGAGTCCCCTTTAATACACGACACTGAATTCAGACCCAGGATTCTGCTCATTCCCTTTTCTTCCTCTGTTGGGATGCTGGGAATTAAACCCAGGGCTGTAGGTGATGCCATGAGGCTGCTCAAGCTCACCACTCAAGCTGCCAGCTTCTCACAGAGCACTGCAATTCCACCGGGATTATAGGTCCTAGAGGAGGTGATGGGGTGGACAAGGTTCAAAGGTTGAGCCAAAGCAGCACCAGGGATGAGTATGTTTATTGTCGGGAGTGCTGTTCCTCTGGGGACGTTACTGGGCAGGGTCTCCTGATTCCCTAGCTGATGGAGTTTGGAGCCAAGTTCTGGCCACAATAGATGCCAGGCTCCCATGGGCCTTGGACAAGCCACTTGCCCTGAAGTTTTGACTTCACCAGGACCCCAAGGGATTCGATCCTGCCTACCTGGGTTGCAGGAGTAACTGAGGGCCTATGTAACGTGAACACCTGCCCCCTTACCTTTCTCCTTCTTTAGTCTAATTTCATTCCTTAGTGTCATCCAAGGATAGCCTCCTGCTTCAGCAGCCTAAAGCAAAGGTATCTGTCCAGAGTCAAAGTGGCAGGATTACCAGCTGAATATTGTAGCTAGATATCTGAACTGTCTCAGGAAAACTGGCAGCCTTACTCCTACTTCCTCAGTTCAGCAGCCTCTAGACCAGTGGTTCTCAAGCTGTGGGTCATGAACTTTTGGGGTTGAATAACCCTTTCAGTGGGATCATAAATCAGATATTTACATTATGACTCCTAACAGTAGCACAGCTACAGTTGCAAAGTAGCAATGAAAATAATTTTATGGTTGGGGGGCTCACCACAGCATGAGGAACCGTATTCAAGGGTCCCAGCATTAGGAAGGGTGACAACCACTGCTCTAGGCCATCTACTATGCACATAATAAATACCCAGCCTTGAATTGGCCAGAGGATGTGTGGGAGCCCACAGAGGTTTCCTAGTGAGCTCTGAGCTTGGTTTACCCAGCAGGGCTGCATTAGGGGATGGCTTGACCATGGGCATGATTACCAGGTGTTTGGAAGGATCTGTACTTGGATGTGCTAGGGGGAGGTCTTTTGCTTCACCCCTTGGCATTCCTTTTAAGCCCTTTAGAAGAGACAGAAGGTCATCCTGTGTTTCTGTCTGTCTCTCCGCTCTCTATATTTCTACCTACATCTCTTATCCCTCACTCCTCAAGAGTACTCTGGGGGAAAAAGTGGGAATGGGTCCCTCACAGTACTGACACTGTAAAAGCTGCCTGTTCAATAGAATGAACGTGCTCTAACTTCAGGCTTAGGGACACTGCCTCTCCTCCCTCTTAAGGTAGATGTTTAGGTACAGTCTGCCCAAGTACGCATCTTAAATCTGAATGGGGCTAAATGGTCAGTTGCTGTTTCCATAGAAACCACAGTCACTTTGCCTGTGAGAGGCCAGGTTGACAGCAGAACTTTTTTTTTTTTTTTTTTTTTTTTTTTTTTGGTTTTTGGTTTTTGGTTTTTTTGAAACAGGGTTTCTCTGTGTAGCTTTGCGCCTTTCCTGGAGCTCACTTGGTAGCCCAGGCTGGCCTCGAACTCACAGAGATCCGCCTGCCTCTGCCTCCCAAGTGCTGGGATTAAAGGCGTGTGCCACCACGCCCGGCCGACAGCAGAACTTTTAGGAATCCTTTTCTTGTTGATATGTTAAAGTTACTTTGTGTGTGTGTGTGTGTGTGTGTGTGTGCGCGCGCGCGCGCGCGCGCGCACGCGCGCGCACGTGTGGAGGCCAAAGGACAACTTGTAGGAGTCAGCTCTCTTCCGATCCTTGGTTACGTGTGTCCTATGGATCAAACTCAGGTTGTCAAACACCTTTTTATCCACTGGGCCATCTCACTCTCCCTAGGAAGCCTCCTCTGTGAACTTTGTGGATGTGGCTCTGCCTTTCCTTTCCTTTCCTGGGGAGACAAACAGCACAGAACAGCTGCCCTCCCCTTACCGGGAGGGCCTTGCCAAGCTCTGCCATTTATTTCCGCTCTTTCCCTTCGGGGTAGGTGGGAATCTGCCGTCCTGGAGACTTTGGTTCTGATGTCTCTCACCTAAATCTTCACAAGACCTTCTGCATTCCCCATGGAGGAGGTGGCCCTGGCATGGGGCCCATCGGAGTGTGAGTTGTGGGCTTGCTGGCTTCAGGATCGTGTTTTGGAAGCGGGATGACCCCAAACCTGTCATTCTTCCCACCCGAGTCTTCAAGTATCAAGAATACCTTCACATCCAGTGCACTTCGAGCAGCTGGGTGCAGAGCTGGGCCAGAGTGTGTTTTAGAGTGTGTCCAAAGAAAAGTGCTAACTTGTCTTAGGATTCACCGTGTTCACCTGGCCTCACCGAGTTCTCAAGCAAGCTTATTAACAGTCACGAGCAGGGGACTTTTCTAAAGTATGAGGGGTCAGAGCTGGAGTGTGAGTTCCTGTAAATGTCACAGAGGGTTGCACCTAGATTTCCAAGAGCTTTTTATTTATTTGAACTTGTTTCCTTTATATATGTGTATATATGTATATATATGTGTGTGTGTGTGTGTGTGTGTAGATATAGATATATACACACACATATTTTATCTTTATATATATACATATATAGCTAATAATATTGAGAGTGAATTGGATGAAAGGCACATAACTCCTTACAGCTTTAATCTTTATTACATCTGTGATAAGTAAGGAGGAAACAAACTTTATTATTAGAGATAATTGGATGAAGTCACTGTTTACTAGAGAAATATTTCTTAGCAGTTGATAGCTTCCTCTCTATAGTAAGAATAGTCTTATCCAGAGCTTCTGGAGTTTTCTTTCTTTTTTATTTATTTATTTAGGTTTTTCCAGGCAGGATTTGTCTGTATAACAGCCCTGACTGTCCTGGAACTCATTCTGTAGACCAGGTTGGCCTTGAACTCACAGAGCTTCATCTACCTCTGCCTCTCAGGTGCTGGGATTAAAGACATGTGCCACCACCACCTGGCTCTTCTGGAGTTTTCAGAATGTGTGGTGGTGGTCCGGGAAGGGCAGTGTTCAGGGTTGCTGGGGGCCTGGCTTTCTTGCCTTTCCTTTTGATTTGTATTCTGTATAGTGAATGAGTGTCCTGGGTGGTTCAGAGGAAGTGAAATGGGGCGATGCTCATGTGTTAGCCTCCAAGTGGAGTGCCCAGGGCATCTCTTCAGCAACTTTCCATACTCAGTAGACAGCTTAGAAAGATGTGGGGTTTGCTATGAGGGACCTCTGTGGGCCACCTCTGCCCTGTCCTCCACCACAGTTCTTGGAAGTTGTTAGGTAGTAGAAAAAGGAAGGAAGAAACTGAGAGATCTCGCCTTAGCTGTTAACTTCTTGTAAGTCCCTAGAAGGGTCAGGTCCCTACCACCATCAGTGTGCCCCTACTAAGAACAGAGTTCCTGGAGAACCTGCCCCTTTAGTTCAACTGTATCTTTGTGTATCACTTCAATGTGGACTTTAAAACCAACACAGGAAGAAGCATCTTGCTCCCTTCCTGCCCAGTCATCCCATTGTTTCCATAAAACCAAATGAAGACACCTGGCCAGTGGGGACTGTCAGTGCGGCTCCGTGGGGCTCCAGTTCCATCTTGCCCATTTCATGGGCTTATATTAAGGTGAGGCCTGGGAACCTGTGTTGCTATGGAGAAGTGGGGCCTGATACTTTCTCAGAGGGGTTAAAAATGTGAAGGAATCTGTGACTTGGGAGTGGGAGCCAGTGAACACTGCTGGTGACCGGGGTCACTGCCAATGTTGAGGTGGAAGAAATCCTCTAGAAGGCCATCTAAAATTGTCTCATCTGTTCCTTTGGGTTCTCGTGATGGGTTTACATTTTTCCAGACACAACTAAGCTCCATGAGTCATGTGCATGTTCTGGCCACATCATGTGGTTTCCTGTCAGATTCAGACAACGCCACCAGCAAAAAGCCATGCACATAGTTGTTATGACACTTTGCTGAAATCCTGGGGTACATGTGAGGGTGCATTTCACTTCCCATTGTATTTCTTGTCGGCTTGGAGGATGAGATAAGAAACGGGAAATTTTGGGGGGAGGGGGTGGTTTCCAAAGCGCTGCACTCTGGGGCCTGGGGAACTGTGTTTTCAGGGGTAATTGGGCTTCAGGCTTACTCCCCACCCCCTTGTCTTTCTCCACGGAAACACTCAAAGCAGAATTGATTTTATGCAGCTTGTTAAGACTGGTCTGCCCACCTCCTAGAATGTCAAGTCTGTGGATAGGCACTCTTGCTCAGTTGCTAATTAGAGCAGCTTTTTCTAGCCAATGGCCTTTGTTAAAGGAAGGGTGGCCGCTGATGAGACAAAACCCAAACCCGGCTATACAAATTGTGCTGGGTAACTATGAGCTAGCTGGCTGTTAGTGAATGCTGTGGCATTTATGATTCTTCTTCTTTTTTTAAAGCTTATTTTCTATTTTGAGACACAGTCTCCTTATACAGTCCAATCTGGACACAAGCTTGTAGCCCTGCATCAGCCTCCTAAGTATGGCACTATAGGCATGAATGGGTCACCGTGGCTGGCTGGTATTTATTGATTCCTTTTAAAATAATATTTTGAGACGTTGTGTATTGTATTGTGTGGGTGTTTTGTCTGCATGTATATCTGTGCACCATATCTATGCTGTCTTTTGGCTGCATCAGATCCCCTGGGGCTGGAATTACAGGTAGGCATTAGCTACCATGTGGGTCCTGGAAATTGAACTAGGGTCCTTTGGAAGAGCGGCCAATGCTCTTAGCTGCTGAACCATCTCTCCAGCCCTATGATTCTTTTTTTGTCCCCCCTTCTTGGTTTTGTTTTCTTTTTGAGACAGGGTCACATGTATAAAGGCTGTCTTTGAGCACCTAATCCAGCTGTCTATATTGCCAAGTGCTGGCTTTACACGCATGTGTCTCCATGCATGGCCAGCTTCATTTATGATTCTTAATGGAAAGTTTCTTGGAAGCAAGAGCAACAGTTCTGTACCTCGGAGCTTTGAAGCTGCCTTTAAAACGTCATACAAGTTGTTTGCAAACTAGAGAAATGAAAGAAAAGAGAAAAAAAATCTGCTTCTTTGCAAATAACCAAATCCCCAGTTCCCTTTGATCCAGGGGTTCTGTAAATATGCGTGATTTATGCAAACATATTTGGGCTGGAAATGGCTTCTTACATATAGAAAATAAAGGCCCTTAAGGCTGTTTTGGCCATACGCCTAGAATACCAGACAGAGTATGAGTTTCAAAACGAAGTAAGTCGTTAGTGTTTCTTTGAGCTTTATTTCAGGCTGTTATTTCTCCCCTTGACACAAGCTGGAGCTTTCTTCCCCTTCCCCTCTGCAATCCCCTGTGGGTACTCTTTAAGGATAGTCTCTCCCTGATGCCCCACATGCCCCTCCTGGCTTCCTACTACCTTCACTCCCTGGTCTCACCAGCGCGTGCCTTGGCCCCATCTCACTGCGAACAAATGAAAGCCAACTGATGTAGACTTGTGCTTAGAACCACCGGCGTTTCCAGAATGGTGCTGGGTACCTCTGACATGCAGCACAACAGGCAGCAGTTGGCTAGACCAAGTCCATGTCAAAGCAAAGGCTTAGAACGTGAGGTCCCAATCCATGTTGCTGTGGTGACTTCCAGATGACAGTCACTTGCCTTTCCCACACTTGGGTTATTGTTGGTCCTCTCATTTGGCATGTTTCCCCTTTACAGATCTAACCTCCACTCATGTACTCACTTTTTCAAGTTTATGGTAAAGTTCAGCTTTCTCTTTAGAAAGCCTACTTTGACTAACCTGGGCCCACATTCTTCTCTCTTCACTTTGGACTTCGTACCAACTGTTTTATTCATTTATGTACTTGGATGTGAGGTCCCTCAGTCATGAACATTGGTGTAATCTAGATTTTTAAACCCTCTGCTCTTAGTGACTTTTATCTTGTATGACAGCAGGGACTCAACCACCAGCATAAGAAAAGATTGAATCTGGCAGTTGGCAAACATGAACATGAATATTGTTTATGTTCCCCACTGTGGACAATAAAAAGGCAAACCACACAAAACTGATGTGATGGATTTTGACCAAGATCTCATCAGATTCCTCAGAATTGTCATTATATCTCAAATTCATAGTAAACAAAAAATAAACATTGCAACACTTCTAACCTAAAGAACAGTTCATTTTCCTCTTTAGATAGCAGTGGTGTGTAGTCAGCTATGCCCTGCTTTGTTATTATGACCTCCCCAAACAAAAACAACCAAGTAAAATTAGTGCTTAAAGAACAAAAATTATTTTATCATAGAGTAGACTGACAGATCTCCTTCCTGGAATTTTTCCATTCATTTTCAATCTGCAGTGGTGGTGAGCTGGTGAATTCTTTTGGATGAGTTTAACTGGGGTATCTGCTTAGTATCTTGACCATTCACTTTACCATTTAGTTCAGTGGTTGATGGCCCTTTTTTTCTCTTTGTTGCAGATGATGGGAGGAAAGGGCCTCAAAGAAGCCACAGAAATTGCTATTTTAAATGCCAACTACATGGCCAAGAGATTAGAAAAACACTACAGAGTCCTTTTTAGGGGTGCAAGAGGCAAGTATCAACTCTTTGATTTTATTTTTTCTTTCTTTTCTATTTTTGTCCCTATAAGCAAACTATGCCTAATGTAGATGTGATTTTGTAAGGTGGGAGGGAGGCTTGTATTTCTTAGCATATACAAAGGAAAATGTAGAATTCTTGGAAATATAGCCAACTTACTCATTACTATGTACAAGGCTATCCCAGCCTTGTCTACACAGCCTACTTCGGCAAGGGGCCTACATTATACAGAGAGATGTTCACATGAACGCCACAAGCCGATCGTTCACAGTGTTATAAAGGTGTCTCAAAGAGTCGAGCCACTTAGCCTGGGCAGAGCCAGGGTGGAACAGTTTGATAAAGGACATAGCTATTTAATATGTGCAAACACACAGGAACCAGCCAGGTCAAGAGGAGTTCCTGTCGGGTGTGCTTGATTTGAAGTGGGATAGGAGGAGAGTGGACCAATGACATGAGGTCGAAAAGACAGCTTGGTGCCTTGAAGGTCTCAGAAGAATCTAGACTTAGAACTCCTGAGTCATACCATAGCCATTAAAGGCTTCCCAGCTTGAGGAGAGACATGATTAGATTCATTAAAAGGCTGAAAATTGTCAAGGAGGTGAGAGTAATGGGTTCTTGGAAGTATAATCAGTTGGACATAGTTACTCATTAGTGCAGTGTGTTGGGTAAACATCTAGGCTTACATCAGAGGTACCAAGAGGTAGGAGAACAAAGCCAACCTAGAAGTGATAGGTGATAGAAGTAAGAACCAAGTAGGGGGCTAGAGAGACGGCTTAGCTGTTGTGAGCACTTACTGCTCTTCCAGAGGTACTGAGCCGAATTTTCAGCACCCCGGTTAGGCAACTCACAACCACCTGTAATTCCAGTTCCAGGTGATCCAATGCCCTCATGTGACCTCTGAGGACGCCTGTATAGATGTGGCATAGGAGCCAGTTTCATGAATGAAAGATAATATTGTTTTAATTTACAATACTTTAGTTTTTCTTTGATTTCTCTATTAATTATTGGTGGCAGTATTAGGTTTTGAACCCAGGGCTTCATGGTTGCTAGGCATGCACTATACCAATGAGCTATCCCAGCCCTTAATTGTTTTTTATATTATGTTTAACTTTGGCAGCATTACTGAGATAGAATTAGTATACCTTTTCAGATAGTTTACTCATTTAAGCTGCATAATTTAGCAATTTTTAATATGTTCACTGATTGCAAAGTCTAGTTTTAAAAGCAGGAATTAATGTGAATTAAACTGAATGGGGGTGGTTGGCTCCCATGAGAGAAGGTCAGATGTCACCATACTCTTAGCATTTATGTAGTGGCTTTGGGCAGAGCCTCACCCCATCCTGTGGGATTTAAAGTATGAAAAGATGGATGAAATTTCCATTTGTTTTGACATTTTACCCCAGAATTAAAATTGCAAGTATCATTTCTCATCCCACACTGAAGTGAATTGGTGATTATAGACTTGATTTCTCAATCCCAAAGTTCGTCAAACCAAACATTGGCTCATGTTGGTTCACTAAACACATTTGTTACACAATTTGAAATCTCATATTTTGGAGCCTGAGAAACCAGCACCATTGTGCCTTCTGGGGACTCAAAATAGCCATGTTTTCAATAATCACATTGTATTCTAACGTGTCCAGCGGCCCTATTAGAAGACCAGTGTTCGTCTTAATCATATTTACTATCCCTAAATCAGACGTTGGAATTACAGATGCCTGTGAGGCAATCATTTTAATGAACTCCAGGCTTGCCAGCATGAGCTGGTTCTCTGGAATTGAAATATTAACTACACGGTCTAGGCTAGTGGCTTTTGAAGCAAGCAAGGATATGACGGGCAAGGGTTAGGGAGAGAAGCTGCCCAAGTAGTTGTTCTGCTACAAAGAAGAGAAAAAGGAATTGCTTTAGGTAGGGTTATTGTTTTGTGGGTGGTGTTGGTCGGTCTCTTTTGTTAGATGTTTTGGAGGGTTTTTTGTTGGTTCGTTGGTTTTGTTGCTTTGCTTTTGATGTGGGGTCTCACTGTGTAGCTCCTGCAGGCTTGACCTTGTGATTGATCTGTCTTAAGGTTCCTCAGTGCTGCGATTAAAGATGGTATTGAGAGAAAGAACTGTCACACTTAACAGGCATCTCGTCTTTTGGGCTGAGTTCACAATGTGTTCTGAAGAGCCTTCCTGTCAGTAGAGACTTTGCTAACATATCAGCATTTTACTGACGTTTCTATCTGCTTTTCATCATGGGCAAACCAAGAGCTGTGGATTCCTGTCCCCGAAGGTTTTCAGGTGGTACTTCCTTTGAAAGTGAGCAGTGGCCTCACTGGCTGGCTGGTGCATGCTGTGACCAGGGGCCCAGAGTGCCTGACCTCATTCCCAGGAAAAAGTGAGGAGGTTTTTATTTTTGTCTCAGTTTACCACCGAAGAACTAGGAGGTTCTTTGATTGACCATCAAGGCTTTCCAAAAGTAACTTAGTTCCAGCATCTTGAGGCAGTCTCTGAGGTTGTTGTGGAAGTAGCCCAGGCTGTGTTCTCAAGGGGAGCTTGGAGAATCTTAGCCTCTGTGGTGCATTCCCATGCTGTTCTGAAGACAGTCACCACTGGAGACAGGCCACGTCGTTTTACTTTTCCTAATGTCTCACCCTCCTCTTTTTTATTATAATATAATTTAATATTTTCATTAATTCTAAGAGAATTTCATACATGTATATACAATGTATTTTGACCATATTCACTCCCAACTCCTCTCCTCCCCCAAATTTACCCTCATCTTCCTACCTCCTCCCAAGTTTGGGTTGTTTTATTCTCTCTGACCCCCACCCCTCACCCCACCAGCAACTCAACAAGTCCAGTTTATGCACAGATGTGATGCCACACAATGCTATGCAGTTCACCTACCAGGGACCACATCCGCAGACTCCCTCCCAGAAGCATTGGACTGAGAGGAGCCTCCTGAGCTAGGCATGTGGGCTGCTTTGTTTTTCTGCAGGTCTTGTGCAAGCATCCACAGCCGCTGCGAGTTCATGATGGTCCTGTCGTGTTCAGAAGATGCTATTGTTCCACTCCTCAGTGACTAGTGGCTCTTCCAATCTTCCCATCCCCGTCCTCTTCCCGTTTCATGCTCCTCTGACGTAGTGTCTGTCACACTCTTAGCTACTGTCCTGGTTAGGCCTAGAGGAGACAGCCGCTATTGCCCCAACTTATCATATGCCACATCTGGACATCTTTCTCTGAAGTCTGCAAAGAAAGAAGGACATCTTGGGGTCCCACCTCTGAGAGTCCCCAAGCTTAAATGCTATGTCTTTGAGGCCTCTTAAAAGAGAGGGATGCTCTTTGGATGATATTGATGTAACCAACCGTCTTATTAAATAAGAAACACAGAAACAATGTAAAAGAGAAAGCCGAGAGGTCAGAGCTCAGAGCTAAACTCTCACCCTTCCACCTGCGGTGTCCCAGCTTCCCGAAAGAGAGCTATATCCTGTCTGTTCGTTTTTTTTTATAGTATGTTGTTCTGCCTTCTCATTGGTTGTAAACCCAAACACATGACTGCCTCGTCACTGTCTGAATGTACAGCCCCCTAGGTCTTAAAGGCATATGTCTCCAATGCTGGCTATATCCATGAACACACAGAGATCTATGGGATTAAAGGCGTGCGCCACCACCGCCACACTCTTTCTATGGCTCTAATAGCTCTGACCCCCGGGCAACTTTATTTATTAACATACAATCAAAATCACATTTCAGTACAATTAGAATACCACCACAGGATGAGAGTGTGCATTTAGAAAATAACATCTGAACCTCATTTTTGGAACAGAGCTCTTCCCAAACCACTTGTCTGTGGTGGTGGCCCTGTAGATGGGAGTCTTGGGTTTAGCCATGCTGGACAGGGTTGGCTTGGTCAGATAGACTTTCAGCTATTGCCACTGAATCTCTGCTTGTGAGAGTCTCCTCTGGGCCTGCCAACAAATGACTCCTCGGCTGCTGACGTATGTTCCCAGCCTCAGGCTAGCCACATGCCCTTCAGAACAGTAAACATCACTAGCCATCTTCCTGCTGGTGTTGCAGTGCCCAGGGTAGCAGGCAGAAGAGAAATGGCAAAGGCTGACCCTGGGCACTATGAATCCTGAAATTAGGACTTGAGAAGCTCTCAGGGATTTTTGTGATTTTTTTTTTTTTTTCCTCCTCAAACCGCCATCGAATGGTTATTCTGTTAGGCACATTTTTCTAAGTTTACTCACCCACAAATAGACCTTTCTGGTTTTGAGTCTCATTGTTAACCAAGGTCTTTCTTATTGTTAGAAACCATATTTTAAAAATAGGCAGTTTTCAGATATGCAGTCACACAGTCTCATACTCTTGTTTTCAGACTAGAGTTTAAAGACTAAATTCATGTATTGATCCATTATATGTAGATGTAACCAACAGTCTTATTAAATAAGAAACACAGAAACAATGTAAAAGAGAAAGCCGAGAGGTCAGAGCTCAGAGCTAAAATCTCACCCTTCCTCCTGCTGTCCCAGCTTCCCGAAAGAGAGCTATTTCCTGTGTGTAAGTCGGTTTTCCAGTCATTCTGCCTTCTCATTGGTTGTAAACCCAAACACATGACTGCCTCGTCACTGTCTGAATGTACAGCCCCCTAGGTCTTAAAGGCATATGTCTCCAATGCTGGCTGTATCCCTGAACACACAGAGATCTATGGGATTAAAGGCGTGCGCCACCACTGCCACACTCTGTCTATGGCTCTAATAGCTCTGACCCCCGGGCAACTTTATTTATTAACATACAATCAAAATCACATTTCAGTACAATTAGAATACCACCACAATTATATACATACATACATACATACATACATACATACATACACACATACATACACACACACACACACACACACACACACACACACACATATATATATATATATATACATATACATATATGTATATATATCAGAGTGGTTCAGCCCGCCTTCAGGGGCTGTTAGCGACTGGAGTTAGTTTTGAAGGCTGGAGTTTGTCAATAGGTTCACTGTTGGCTGAGAGCCGGTAAAGCAGGTTATTTGGTTAGGGTTGATGTGCGTATTTCTGGGGCTGTATATGTACCCTGTGTGTGGGTAGGCAGGCACATGCACAGGGAGGCCTCAGGAGGATGTTGGGCACCTTTCTTTGTCGCTCTCTGCCTTATTGCCTTGAGATGGTATCTCAATGCTGGCCTGGCTGGCCTGTGAGTTCTTGGATACTACCCATCTCTACCCCCCTCACTTCCCCTCAACCCGCCACCCCTGATGAAGGATACAGGCATACATTGCTGTGCCCAGATTTTACATGGGTGCTGGGGATTTGAACCCAGGTCCTCGTGTGATAAGTATTCTTACCCACTGGCCTGTCTTCCTAGGCTGATAAAAACCAACTTAGGAAACTTACCAACAGGTGGGTTGTAGAATTTGGGAAGCTCCCAAGAATGACGATTGGTTATTAAAGATGAGTTATTTTCACTGTTTATTCTTTTAAAGATTTTATTTATAGTATTTTAATTATGTATATGTGTGTATGCCTGAGTGTAGGGTTTGCAGAAGGCAGTTCCCTCGGAGGCCAGAAAAAGGTAATAGATGATCTGGGGCTGGAGTTACAGACAGCTGTGAGCTGCCTGGCATGGGTGCTGCAAACCAAACCCAGGTCCTCTGGAAGAACCGGAAATGCTCTTAACTGCTTAGCCATCTCTCCAGCACCATCCCTAGTTTGTTCTTGATGGTTGGGTCCTCAGTAGCTTCTGACAGGTCTAGAAGAGCAGTCTGTTTGTAAACCAGGCCGAAGGGAACTGACCACCGTAGAGTTCGGTCTCATTGATGCTTGTTGATTGATTGACAGTGTCCCCACCCCTTCTCCGAACTCTTTCTTTTCTTTCTCTTGCTTCTATTCTTTCTTTTTGGGTTTTGTCTTAAGACAAAGTCTTGATCTACAGCCTCAAATGTGTGATCCTCCTGCCTCTGCCTAGTGCTAGGATTATAAGTAGGCACCACCTCATCTGGCTAGCAGAGCTTATTTCTAATTCCTGGTCTGTAGCCTTTGACACTCTGAAGAATCACATAAAACTATGCATGTGTCCTGTGAATATATGTTTATTGACATGTAGTTACTGATGAAGTTGTTGAACTTTGAAAGTAAAGCTGCTGCATTCATCCATGAATTTTAGCTTTAGAAAGAATCTGTATAAAAAAGGATCAGGATTGTGTTTAACTGTTTCAAATAGATTTTAGGTCTTCAGAATAAAAATTCTGGATATCTCCTGCTCAGCACTCTAGTAATACCCCCTATCTCCCTCCATCCATCCATCGCCAGGCTCGCCGGTGTGTGGTGAACTAAAATCAGACACATGTGTGATAGAGTAAATGAAGTCTTCATTGCCAACCATAACCTTCTCAAGTTCTCTTAGACTCTTGGTCCCCATCGACCTCCATAAAGAGCTGAATTGTTTAGTTGTTCACTTGAGTGAAACAAGTCGGTACTGAACTTCAGCTGACATCATGTTCTTCAACAGGGTATGTGGCTCATGAATTTATTTTGGACACAAGACCCTTCAAAAAGTCTGCCAATATTGAGGCTGTAGATGTTGCCAAGAGGCTCCAGGATTATGGTAAGTGGCTTTTGACATTTACACAGTTGTTCCTATAGATTATGGACCATTTCCTGGAAGCACAAATGGAGGTCCAAAAACCTGATAAATTAACCCCGGTATAAGTGGGGAATTTGGACTTACTGACCACCTTCAAAAATCACAGTAAAAAACTGACTGCCCCTGTGGTTACACACTCTTGCCCTTCAAAGGGTGTCCATGTGCATCTTGTGGAACCTCAAACAGTCAAGATGTCTTGTTAAAATTTAAATCCTAGCCAGGAGGTGATGGCACACACCTTTAATCCCAGCACTGGGGAGGCAGAGACAGGCGGATCTCTTGAGTTTGAGGGCAGCCTGGTCTACAGAGTGAGTTCCAGGACAGCCAGGACTACACAGAGAAACCCTGTCTCAAGAAAAAATTGAAATCCCAAAGAAAATGATTGCGATTGCCTTTTGTCTAATAACTCCTCACTCCTCTCCTGGGCCCGGGAAACAGTTTGTGAAAAGGTAAGCCGGTAGAGTGAGGAGGGCAGTAGATCCGAACAAGTCACCTGCACCAGTGGAGAGCCGGGTGGCATGAGGGTGGCTGTTGCAGCTGCTTCCAGAGATGAAATGCAGCCTTGTATTTTGCACATCTTTGCACATTCCTTTCTCTGAAGAGGCTGTGGGATGTGGGTGGGAGAGATTTGTCCCGACTGCGGCTGGGCAGGGCAGGAGAAACTTCCAGCTACATTCAGCTCTCAAAAATGGGGGAGGGAAGGTGTCTTTAGCTTTTATATGTGTTTATGGTGTATGAATGAGTACAAGTTCTTATGTGCACATGGGTGTTTGTTTGCACATGTGTCCACATGCATGCGGAAGCCAAAAGTTGGCATGGTGTCTTCCTTTGTTATTGTCCACTTGACTTTTGAGGCAGGCTCTCACTGGACCTGGAGCTCACCGATTTGGCTCAGGTGGTTGGCTAACAAGCTCTGGGGATCCATTTCTCTGTCTTCTAGCTCCAAGGTTATACAGATGAGTGCTACTGTGCCTGTCGGTGCTGGGGACCAGACTCAGTCCTCAGGATTGCACAGCGAGTACTCTACTAATTGATCCATCTGACTATGAATACATGTGGAGCACTATCTGAAGTTAATGGCTTTTCCCCCAACGTGTTTGTGTTTTGTCTACATGTATGTAAGTGTAGCACATGGGTGCCCAGGCCAGAGTCAGAAAAGGGTATCAGATCACCTGGAACTGAAGTTACAGGTGGTTGGTTGTAAGCCACCATATGGATACCATATGGGTACTACATGCTGGGAATTGAACCCAGGTTCTCTGCAAGGGCAGGAAGTGCTTTTAACCACTGAGTCATCTTTCCAGCTCCTTAATGACATGTTTTAAGAAGACATGTGGATTGGGAAATTTTACAGTTTTCCTGATGCATCTTAATGAGAGGTCCACACATGACTCCGCATAAATGGATGATCATATTGTGCAGAATTACACACAATAGACGGGAATATCAGAGAAAGTGATTAGTAATGAAATTAGCAATCGGTTCCTCACTGTCTCTTCCTGGCACCCCTCTGAGCTGACAGCAGCAGCCCCCCTCCGTTCCTTTTGGCTCACCTCCTGGCCAGGGGCTGAGTAATGGCCAGTTGGGAGCAGCACATGCAGTTCTTGGATATGTTGTCTAGTCACGCAGCTAACCGCAGCACACGCACAGGGAGAGGAGGCGCTGAGAAAAGTGGCCGTTGAAGTTACTACCACTGTTTTCAAGTCCTACCACGTCTCTTGACCTTGACACAATTCTGATGTTTGATGGAAAAATTTCTACACTTGTCCAAAGCCCAGAATTGTCCAGGTTCCTAGCACATAGCATATATTCCTAAGTGACATTGAATAAACAGCCATGTATACTGAGACACTGACAACTCGGAATCTCAGAGGAGCTTAGTCACCTGTACTCTTAGGAACTACTCTATGCAGTCGCCTTCACAGCCTTTGGGGCACCCTAGTTTGGGACCAACTTTTCAAAATTATCTCTATCTGCCAAGAGTTTTTAAGATTCAGGCTTTACCTTGGGCACCTCCCTTCCTGAGTTAGGGTCAAGACCCAGGAATCTGTTTCTAGAATAGTATGTGGATGGTTCCAGGTATGAATGGTTCCAGATGTGGGAATCACTAAAGTAGAATATGGGTTAAATTTGCCCATATAAGGAATTGAGGACAGATTTTAACGGGTAATAGAATCAGTTTATGCTTTAAAGGACAAAACAACTCCTTGCTGGTTAGGTGACACAGATGTATACTTTTGTCAAAGCCCATTAAATGGTTTAGCTAAGATCTGTGTATTTCACTGTGAGGTTTATTACAGAATGCATGAATATTGATTTTGAGTTACTGATGGACATTCTGAATTGCTTACAAAATGAAGTGTCCTGATAGGTGCAGTGTTCTTTGAACTACATAAAAAATAAGATGGTACTGGCAATATGGCTCAGTGGGTAGAGACTCATGCTGCTAAGCCTGGTGCTCTAAGTTCTATCCCTGGGACCTACATGGTGGATTAAGAGCAAATTCCCAAAAGGCAGGCACACGCACGCATGTGTGAATGCGCGCTCACGCGCACACATGCACAGGTACACTCACAGACATGCTAAGTACACATAAACAGTTTTTAAAAATAAGATGGATGGATGTGTGATAAAGCAGACATCATTGAAGAATCTATAGGGCTATGTGGTTACCTTGATACAAAATACCTGTGTACTTGAATATTTCTATTGAAAGAATATCGGGAAGCTAGTCGATTAAGGCATGGAGGCATGACAATAGCATCCCGTGTAATGATAAGACCTGTCAGAACTTGGGAACCTCTGTTCTCTGGAGCGAGATCCTCTGGGAGGTGCATCAACAGGGCCATGTTTCATCTTGAAGTCAGTTCAGAGATGGGATGGGAAATCTACATGAGCATGAACAAGGCCCTGGGTTCAATCTCTAGTTCTATCCACCAAAACAGGCCCACAGAATTGTCTGTGAAATGAGGGGAAGCTGTGTTCTTTTATCCAGGAAAATCTCTTTTTGACTCTTACTCATCTTACAAATGCAAACTTATATAGAAACTTCAGGTGTGTTTATACTGTGTTCAGAAAACAGCAAAAGTTTTACACGTACTGACCAAGTCTTCGTTTCTTCACATGGCCAATGGGGACAGTGACATTTGTTTGCCTTCTCATTACATTTTGATAGGTTGTTTCTCTTCTTTGCAACACACCATTATAAAACGGTGCTTTTCTTCCTCCTCCTCCTCCTCCTCTTCTCCCTCCTCCTCCTTCTGAGGTACTGGGGTTTGAACCTAAGACCTGGGGTATGCTAAGCATATGCTCTGCAGCTGAGTGTCAACTTCAGTCTAGAAAGATTCTAAAACACCAAGTGAAATGAAAATCCCACTCAATTTTCTCATGATGGCCTGTTAACACTTCAATACTTGTCCTTGTAAAATGCCATATTAAAAAATGGTAATTTTTTATCTTTTGACTTATACACATTCTTCTGGTCTCCTTTTGCAGGATTTCATGCCCCTACCATGTCCTGGCCTGTGGCAGGGACTCTCATGATTGAGCCCACTGAGTCAGAAGACAAGGCAGAGCTGGACAGATTCTGTGACGCTATGATCAGCATCCGGCAAGAAATCGCCGACATAGAGGAGGGCCGCATTGACCCTAGGGTCAACCCCCTGAAGGTACACGGGTGCTAGTGATTTATTTGAAGCATCCCACAGAATTGAAAGTGGTACCTGAAGAGTGTGCTGACCCTTCCTGAACTCTCTGTGAAGATTAGATTCTTGCCTAGCATGAGACAAATACAAGGAACGCAGTTAGCTGTTTGTATCTTCTTGAATGGCACAGCACAGTGGCGGTTAGTCGGTTGGACCTTGGTTGTAGGAGCTGTGGACTCCGCCTGTACTCAGCTGATTGTGAAGGAGGGAGTGGAGGAAGGAGGCTACCAGGTTGGGGAGTGATCATTGTTTGGTACAGTATAGTCAGAGTGTGTCCTGGTACAATTTGTTCACTTCCTTCCTGAGCACCCTGTAGAAATAGTTTTTGTGTTGGCACAGCAACCTGAGAACAAACTAACTGGTATTTGATTCAGCCTGGGAGTTTTGCAGTGCTTATGGCCCATGTGGAGGAAAGTTCAACATTTCCCCCAACCTCTTCCAAAATGCATTACTTTTCGTGGCCCATGTTTCTGGTTCAGTGTAAACATTAATCAGGAGGAGACGGCTTGAGAACACATGGTGGACAGCAGTGGCATCTTTATGGCTATAAGCCAGAGAATGAGATGCTGGGGTATGTTCAGAACTACCTGGCTGGAGGTGCATTGTGGAGACGCTAGAAGGCAAGGACCTTGCTTGAAATACTGCACTGAAGGGAGAATACTCCTCATAGGATGATGTTACATCGTCAAGTGTACCAACTTACGCTCTGCGTGCATGGTATAAGAACAGCGGGAATGGTAGTCACCAGGTTCAGGATTAGTGTTCATCATGGGTGGAGATGGGGATGGAGAGGCAAAGTGCGCATGTGGACAGCATCAGCTGTGCCTGCTATTTTACTTGAAAAGGTGAAGCAAATGTGATTCTTAGGGGGGAAATGCTCATTTGCTCTTACTGGGTGGTAGATATGCTCAGTAGGTTATCCAGCTTTTCTGTTTGACGTATTTCCTCATAAAAATTTTACTAACACCTCCACCCACTCCCCAGATCAACCAAAACAGAAGCTTCCTCTCTGTGGGCTTCCATCAGCTCTGTGCTTGGGGTGAGGTGTGGGAGAAGGTGGCACATTGTTCTGACCTGACCTTCTGCCACCATTTCTGTCCAGATGTCTCCACACTCCTTGACCTGTGTCACATCCTCCCACTGGGATCGGCCCTATTCTAGAGAGGTGGCAGCATTTCCACTGGTAAGTCCTCCAAACTGAATTCTGCTAACCATGGTGTTATCATAGCCCCCTTGCCCCTGAGGGTCTCCCTCCTACGGTCTCATAATAAAAAGCGAATCGGGACGGCAGGTGAAATGTGGACTGTGATGAGGAACAGGGAAAGACTTGGCCTTCGAGGGTCACCTGAGCTCCCTCAGGGCATCAGTCACAGGCCTGGGAACCCACAGGAGCAGGGGATTAGCAGCAATCCTGATTAGTGGGGCAGTGTGCTCCCTCCTGCATCCAGCAGGGAGGTGGACTTGTGTGATCGTTTTCTTTTAAAGGTGTGTGTGTGTGTGTGTGTGTGTGTGTGTGTGTGTGTGTGTGTGTACACCCTGTGCACACAGAAGCTCGTCGTGGTGAGAAGGATATTTCAGATTCATTGGAACTTGAATTTCAGGATGTTGTAAGCTACCTGGGTACTGGGAACCAAACCCAGGTCCTCTTCAAGATCAGTAAATGCTCTTAGCCAGTGAGCTATCATTCCAGCCCCCTTCCTTTCCTTCTAGTTCCAGAGGTAAAAACACAAGATTCGAAAGTTGAAATTGTGAAAAATGTGGTTTTTAGCACTTGTTGGGCCAGTGGTGCCTTGGGCTGTGGGAACATCAATTGCTGCATCCTCCTTTCCCCCAAAGGAAAACTCAGAACATCCCAGAACTTGCATCTTTTCCATTTCAGCCCTTTGTGAAACCAGAGAACAAATTCTGGCCAACCATTGCTCGGATCGATGACATCTATGGAGATCAGCACCTGGTTTGCACCTGCCCACGCATGGAGGTCTATGAGTCTCCATTTTCTGAACAGAAAAGGGCCTCCTCTTAGTCCTTCCTCCCTGAGTTCAAAGGACTGATTTGAAGTCTCCTTCTGGAGCATTTGACAAGCAAGGATATTTCTTCTCCTGCCCATGGCTCAAACAGAAGGTTTATATGCTGTATATTTTGGTAATCTTTCAAGGTAATGTAAACACAGCATGGTGAGTGGTAGCTACCTGCTGTAAGGCAGTTGCTGTTCCTGTTGCCTTGATTGGGAGCCATTTAGTTTTATAAATAGGAACTTTGGGGTGTGCTAGCAATTTTAAACCTTTTAATTCAAGAAGTTTGCAGAGGTCAGAGCCTATGCTGGGAATTCGATAGACATTCTTTTTGTTCCAAATAAGTCCTTGTGGACTGTGCCCTCTGGGAAATCCCAGGGCCAATGTTTACATTTTGTATACACTGAAGAATTCTTCCTCACTAATGTGCCTGATCTGTCATAGCATTTCTGAGTGTTTTCCTTTCACTGTGTGGATTTTTTTTATCCACTTTATTAGTGTTCTAATAAAACTGAATTTGAATATGCCTTCCCATTTTATTTTTATACCCATGATGCCCCAGACTCAGAGGGAACTGAAGGGCAGTGAGAGCACCCAATCCAACAGCTACATTTACATTGTTACCCTTGCTTTTGACTGGCTGAAGACAGTTTGGATGCCTGCTTACCAGAGAAGGCCATGCTGGCCCTTTTCATTATGGGCCATTTGTAATTTAACCTCAACTTGTAGAGTAAGTTCACATAGCTTTGACTCATTGGTAGTAAGTCCAGAGTCGATAAGCCAAGGACTGGTGGTCCTGAGTGGATGAAGTCCTAAGTGAATGTGTGTTATTGACAAGGACCAGTGCGTCAGACTGCTGGGAACTGACAAAGCCTTATCCATGCCAACCAAGCTCAGGGAATTAGCCGAGTTCCTTGTCCTTGTGCACATATTGGTAGTGTGTGTAGAAACTAGAGATCACAGCTTACTCTTCCTGGGTGACTGTAATCCGAGACTGTTCCCTACGCAGATCTCCTGTTGAGACAACTAACTCCTTCTCATGCTGTGTATAGTAAACTTGAAGTTCCAGGTTGTTATGTAGTTGGTACCACTTCATCAGAACAAGCATGGCCCCCCGAGCCAGTGTGTCTGTCTGCCTGACTGTCCATTCCTTTGTCACCTCAGTCAGATTGCCAGGGCCAAGCTATTCTGGATGCACCAACCCTTCAATCATGTTCTCCCGCATCTTTTGCATATAGTCCACACCTTATGACCTTAAGATGGCTGCTCTATATCCAGGTATCACATATGCCAGCTAGACGAAGAGAAAAAAAAGCAAAAGGCGTATTCCATCTTTCCAAACAGTTCCACCCAGTAACTTCTGCTTACATTTTAACAAGAACCTCACTCCTTGCTACAAGGGAATATGGAGAGTTCTATTTGGGCATGCTGCTGCCCGAGATGAAATGTTTATCAAGAAAAGGGAAAGGATGAGTTTGCAGTGGGCAGCTAGCCTACCTGCCACAAATAAGTTGCTCTTTAAATAGCAATCACTTATGATGCTCTTACCTGACAGCTACTATGTTGCTGTGATGCTCTCTGCCTCCTTGTAGGTAGCTCACCGCAAAAATTACTCAACCACTAAGCTTCATGCTAGCTAGTGACCTGAGCAGGTTTGTGTGCTCTTGTGAATTCTGTGCAAGCGTCCACATAATCTCCCACATAAAAAGCATATAGAACAACTTGTTTTAGCCTAATTAAAACAGGGCCAAAGCAATGGAGTCCCTGGTTTCCTTTTTTCCCCCTCCACTAATAAATAAGAGGTATTGAGCATTTCTCAGGTACTAAGTACCTTAATGTCACATTTGATCCTCACAAAATATGCCAAGATGCCTGAGGTCACACTTGATGTAAGAGAAAAAGCCAGCATTTGAACCTAGTTCTGGTGCCTGTCAGCCAAGCAGGAATTCACACTGCCATGGCAACAAGCAAACCTGAAGACTGCCTTTCCCAAGGAGGAAACCATTTTCTGAGCATAGGCGAGCATCCAAGCACAATGGTCCTTTCTCCGAAGTACCAGCATGTGAAAATTAGATGGAGCCAAAAGCAGTGTTCTATTTCGCTGAAGTGCTTGTGGTTGGTTGCTAAGGCCGTTTCCCCAGCTGGCCATCTATTACTTGTTTTCTGAACATAACACAGGTGACCACTTGTCCTGCAGGATCATGCCTCATGTGCTTCATGCTTTGCTGGTCCTCTCCCACCTCTGGGTCTTGGCCTGCAGGGGATTTTCCACCTGGAGCACTGCCCCCTCAAGTCCCAGCCCCCACACTTGTCTTGGTTCCTGTTCCCTCAGTACCTCGTGAAGGTTTTCCTTGAATCCCTGAGAAATGGGCAACTTTTCATTTTCTATCTCCGCAGTTTGTTCCCTCTTTTTAAAAAACTATTTTTGTTACTCAGTTTTTTGTCTTTCTGCCTTATAGAATAAGTGCCCTGAGAACAGCAGTCATCAACAGCATTCTTAGCACCGAGGGCTTCCTATGTTGTGTTCATTCCATAGAAACCAGTACTTACAACGTCTGCTGTGAACAGATCTTTCTAAGTTATGTGCAAAAACACCAAGTCTTAAAGACAGCCTCTGGCTTCATGTAGAATGTGCCCCTAATTAAAAACAGTTTTTGTTTATTCTGGTAAAACATCCTAAAGTTTAGCCCTCCAGCTATTCTTAGCTGTACAGTAAAATTGCATAAATAAAAAGTTGCAAAAATAAAGTACAAAGCTGTGTAGAAGTGTCTTTGAGTTGTTTTAGACAGGAGTCTCTAAAAGGCCTGTGCCTGTGTCCTATGAACTGGCCATCCCTCTGTCTCATGGTCCTCATCTTAAAGGATACAAGGACCCAAGAGGGCCCTGGCTCATAATGGAAACAATGAACTCCATATGCTTGGAAGCATACCTGATTCAGTGTTTAGCCCAATGCTCTCCAGACCACCCAAAGAGCTGATGTTTTAGTTCCCAAACTACTTATCTCGAGTGATTTTGCACCCAGAAAGGGACCCTTTAAATTCTATGTGGCCAAGAAAATATGTATTTTGCCGTTGGATATACCATGCCCCTCTTCTGGGTAAGACTGTATTTCATCTTTCTTTGCTTATAGAGATCTTTCTAGAACATAGGTCTTCAATGGATGAGTCTTCAGAGGTTGGATTTTTGTCAGTCTTATGCCAATTTGTGGTATAGGGTGGGGTGGGCCAGGAGAATCCTGGGGATCTGAAGGCCTTCCTTGTCTTAGACAAGCCCTCTACTTCTGAGTGACATCCTCAGCCCTTTAAGGTGAATTATACTGCTTTAAGAGATCCAGAAGCTTCCATAGCTGCTTCCAAATAAGGTATTGACACTCACTGTGCACTTTGATCTGTTAGGCTCAATCCTGCCTGAACCAAGTCAGGGAAACACCACCACCAGGTTCATTATCTCCAACCAAGTAATACAATTGGAAGGGCACTATGCATGAGCCCAAACCTGGGGACATGGCTAAGGATGCTGGAGACATGAATGAATGTCCCAAAGCCCTGACTTTGAAAACTAAATCCAGAAGGCAGTGATCTGAGAGCAGTGTTGGTGACAAGGGCCCCGGGATCATCAAAGAAACCCCAAGGGACTAAAGGACCAATTGTTCAATGCTAGCTAAGTGTAGGGTACCCTAAGATTTATGATCATGTGACTTTTTTCCTTGCTGGTGTCCCTTGTTAATAATGTGATTTCTGACTTCACTGACTACTTCATGTCACCTTTATTACTCTTTGTGATGGTTAATCTTGACTGGATCTAGAAATCAACTAAGACACTGTCCCTGGGCAGGTCTTTGAGGGTATTTCCAGAAAGGAGTAATAGCAACACTAAAGGCAGAAGTTTCTGTCCCACCAGCAACTCCCAAATACACAGCAGCTGCTTCCCAAATTACCACACAGAGGCTTAAATATTATTTAAAAATGCTTGGCCAGTAGCTCAGGCTCATTACTAACTAGCTCTTACACTTAAGTTAACCCATAATTCTTATCTATATTTAGCCACATGGCTTGGTACCTTTCTTAGTAGAGAATTCTTGTCTTGCTTCCTCTGCATCTGGCTGGTGACTTCTGACTCAGCTTTTCTTCCCAGCATTCTTAGTTTGGTCACCCTGCCTATACTTCCTGCCTGACTACTGGTCAATCAACATTTTATTAAACCAATTCCAGTGACAAATCCTTACAGTGTACAAGAGGATTATTCCACAGCACAACACCTTTGATCAGCAGCCCAGATGTGAAGCAGTCCCACTCTGCCTGCCCATGTAAGCTCCTTGCCTGTGATTCCATCTGCTTTGTGGCTTTGGCTGCAGCCATCCAGTACTTCTTTCAGTCTTCCACAAAAGACTAAAGACCAGTGGTTCTCCAGGAATCCTACAGGCCTTCAGCAGCAGACTGCATTGAGTAGCTACAGATTCTTGGCCTCTCCAGTGTAGTCATTGAGACTACCCAGCTCTCCTGTATAAGCTGATTTAATGAATCCCTTTTCATAATTCTGTCTGTTCTGTTCCTCCTGAGGACCCTGACACACTCTTAGTCCCTATTCAAGTGTCTCCCAGGGGTTGCCTCATGCATCTTTAGAAGCATGTCCCCTGAAGCCTCCCCCACTTCTCAGGGAGGGCAAAAAATCTCTGCTATTTTAGAATTAGATTTCTTCTCTCTAATGACTCAAACAAAGGTATGCTCAGAAAATGTGGTAGGAGGCAAGATCTGGTGCCAAGAACTGGCAAAGGTTTTCCATAAAAGCAGTGTTTTTTAAATGATAGTGGGTGACATTGATAGGCAACCTGGTAGCCCAACCCTTTCCTCTACATCACTGTTGCCAAGGGGAATATTTGTACAAATCCATTAAACACTTCAATTTATTCCCCATCAAAGAAGATGCCTTGTTTCTCTGTTAAAAATTAACTTCTTAATTGTGAGATGTTGGGCTGTGCATGTAGCTCAGTGCCAGAGCCTTTACCAGCACATTTGAGACCCTGGGTCCAATCTCTAGCACTACAAAGCAAAACATGCAAACATAAGTAAGCAAATTGGAATGAACATTAGAGAGAGCTTATAATTCTTCTTGAACAGAATCTGAAGTGGATGAGCCTTAGTGTTATGAATTTTAGGAATGAACCGATATTTGTTCATCCATTGGAATCAAAATACCACTAATGAAGTAATAAAAGCAGAGGGACTTGAGGGCATGGAAGGGAGCCAGATGCAGAGCTCAGGGTACTTTCTTGCTCAGTCCTGCAAACCTGAAACTGCTCTGAAAGCTGAAGCCTATTTAAGGAGCAATCTGTGTATTATGAATCTCATTTCCTTACTTTCTAAAGACATATACCTACTTTCTGAGGTTCGGATCAAGGAATCACAGACACATACAGCACAGACACTACACACAGACACAGACACACACACACACAGTCTGTGACACTGACCATACAGTGTCAACAGTTACCTTGCTTGCCTGGCTCCACGTATCATTTATGGTTCCTGTGGTGAGTTTAATCCATACAAAGTGCCCAGGTTAATTTGTTATGTCCGGGTAGCAAAGGATCCAGATGAAATTGATAACTACATTAATAATATCCCACCAATAAAATGCCACCCTATTGCCCTTTGGTGTATATTCAACCTGTCACACAACTTAAAGACCTGTTTTCATAGCTTCTTGGATCACTTTTACTGTTTGTACTTGTAGATATGAGTGCAGGTGTAGAGGACAAAGGCAGATGTCATGGATCTTTCCCTTATGGTTTTCCAGCTTTATTTTTTGGAAGGGTTTCTCACTAATCATAAAGTTCAGCAATTCAGTTAGGCTAGCCAGCCAGCCACCTGTTTCCTCCTCTCCCCAGGACACAGGTGCATGCTGCCATCGTGGCCTTTTACATTGGTTCCAGAGGACTCAGGTCCTCACGCCTGCTTGTCAGGACCTTTACCAATTGAGCCATCGCCTCAGCCCCACAGGTCCTTATTCAGCAGAGAGCAGTGTTATCACAAGCACCTCAGTCCATGTCTGACTCATCTGACCTCTTGCCCTTTGTGGAAAATCTAGAGCTTTATTCTAGTAAACAAAATAAATAGAACTCAATGGTATGAGAGCACTGATGGGCACCCCCACTCAGGTCTATCCAAGAGGCTGGGCTTGGAAGTACTGAAGTGTGTTAATCCAGGACCCTTTCTAAGAGTAGGGAAGCTGCACTGTGGTTCCACATAGGAGAAAACACTGGACCAAGTCCACAGAAACAATGGCAGGAGAGTTCTGAGCAGACGAGGGAGTGGAGGCTCTGGAGCAGGTGGGAGGTGAGGAGCAGAAAGGGGATCCATCAAAGCCCCTGGATAGTGTGGGATGTCTTTCCATGGAAGCAAACAATCTTCAAATTTAAAGAGCTTTTTAATGGAACTGCATGAAAGGAATCAACTGGTGCAATTAACAGGCCACATGCTTTCACAGCAGACACAAGAGAAACTTGAGTGCGGCTTCGGTCTTGTGCACTGAACTTTCATTGCACTCGTAAAAGCATGTGTGTACCTCTGAATATGACAGTTTTCATTTGCCATAGAAGGTGCTTTGAAAGATCATTGACAAAAACAAAAAACTTGGTGAGATCAAAGTGCTTTTATGTGACAACTGAAGTCACGAACTCCTAGAGAACAGGGTGATATGCAGAGGCCCAGGAGTGGTCAGTCATCCTTAGAAAAAGGCAGACTTCCCCCGTGGTGCTGCAGCTGAGGGTTTTACCCCCACTGATGCCAGCTTTCTGAGCAGCCACAGGCCCAGATGCAAACATTCTTTGTAAGTCTGGCATAAAGGATGGGGGTAATGGTAGAGTCAACATGCTTCACAACACAGAAACTATGAGGAATATTAAAGCTTCCCCAGACAGAAAAATCTAGATGCTTTAATTGATTAAAAGAGGCTATTTCAAAAGACAGTGAGAAAATACTCTCCATAAGAGACAAACAAGCTATTCAATTTGCCAATAGAAAGGACAACAAGCTAGTGTCATTTTGGAAGAGGGAACCTCACTTGAGAAAATGCACCCCCTAAC
This sequence comes from Peromyscus leucopus, assembly GCF_004664715.2. Lineage (NCBI taxonomy): Eukaryota > Metazoa > Chordata > Mammalia > Rodentia > Cricetidae > Peromyscus > Peromyscus leucopus. The sequence goes on along the minus strand of NC_051063.1, from coordinate 24,003,934 downwards.
ACACAAGTGGGGCATCTTGATTAATGATTCATGTGAAAGGGTATGCAATAATCACTCCTTTCTGTTGGCAATTTTAACAGCTAATGATGACACTGTGTTCCCCAGAACCTTACTTTGAATTGAATGAAGTAAAGCAAAAAACAAAAATTAGTTTTCCATTTATCCTGAGGTGAGAGCCTACACAGGATGAAAGTACAGGTTAGAACTGCAGTTACCCCAGTCTACTGCACAAACAAGGGTGGGCTTAATAATACCTGCATCTTAATGGTTGGAAGGATTATGTTAATACACATAAAAATATGTAAGTCCCAGCATGCAGGAGGCAGAGGTAGGCAGATGTCTGTGAGTTCCAGGTTGGCCAGGGATACATAGGGAGACCTTGTCTCAAAAAAAGGGGGGGGGGCGGATAATACAACTTTCAACATTCATACTGAATATTAAATAATATTCATTAATAAAAACTTAATAAATTGTTGACAATAGATGTGTGTAAACATCTGTGTGTATTTGACCCACTTTCTGAAATAGTCTCACCTCTGAAATATGAAGTAGCACTGAAAATACTAAGAAAAAAACGGAAGATAAAAGTTGCATATACCAAAGGATGGAGTGACAGCTCCGCAAGGCAGAGCACATGCTGTTCAGTTCCCAGCATCCACGTTGGGTGGCTCCTAATCACCTGTTACTCCAGTTCCAGGGGATGTGATGCCCTTTTCTGGTCTCTGTGGGCACATGCATGCATGCCCAAAGTATATATACAGACATGCAAGAACACATATATACCCATAAATAAAAATTAATGAAAATCTTCAAGAAGTAGTTGCATATCATAGAACACCAGCATGTTCTTTTGAAAAATATCCCCATTTACAATTAAGCCAAAGGTGAAATGTGTCTTTACTGTATATCAGACTTCATTCTAGTTTTCATACCAAAATCAGAGTAAAGTATTTCAATAAGATACAATGAAAGCCAAAAACTGACTTACAAAACTCCATAGAACAAGTCAGAAGAATGTAAACAAGTAAAGCTAAATGTGCCGTTGTCTGATCATAAAATATTTATTAAGGAATACTCTTAAGGAATATAGTGAATATAAAATTTAGGATCACAATGTGAAGCAATTTCAATCTTCTCCAAAGTCAGCTCAGCCCTCATAATCTGCAGATGGAAACAACTAGTAAGAATGACTAAAAGTGGCCAGACTACGACAGATGTGGCTTTTCATAAACATTTACAACTAGAGCTTCGGACACCTCTGTCACTGCAAACCCACACCACATTACACTAATGCAGCAACAATGCATTCATATTGTTCTCATTAGTCATTAGTAGTCAATTTGCATAAAACACCAGAAAAAAACCACAATGGAGATCACAAATGAGTTAAAAAGTGAACCTGTTCTTGTAAAACACACTGTGATGGAAATAGACACATTAAAAAAGTATTATGCATATCACAGAAGCTGCGTTCATTCCAACAATCTCATCTGTCTTCTTTCCTAGAAAAGCAAATTACAAGAAACAGGCACAACTAATATTTGGGAGGCAGTGTGTAGCTAAAATCTCATTTAACTATTAGTCAATGATTTTTCAAACCCCCATAAATCTTTTCTGTCCTGAGGTAGTTGCAAAATAAATCATAAACTGGGCATCAACTACAGTGGAGGCTTTGACTCTTCATTCATTAAGATGAGTTGTTACAGAGAAGAACTACTTTTTGAAATCTAAAAGACAGTTGAGAATGGGCCTCTTACTACACACACAGGAAGATGGCTGTGGGAAAGAGGAGCAGCTGCTTCCAGATGAGAGACGTGGTCCAGCATTGCTTTAACCCTCCCCACTCATTTTAGACTGATACTGTCCAAAAGCCACCAGGAACAACACAGAAGCACGCAGATCACCGCCCTTTGCTGTAGCCAGGGAAGAAAAGGTCAAGTAGAGTCTGTAGCGTCTCATTTGGAATCATGATGTAATTCTGGCCGAGATCATGCCGGCAAGCAGGACAGGAAAAAACCTGGGCCTTAAAGGAGCGCTGTAAGCAATCCTAAGGTAAAAACAAAAGAAAATACACATGAGGGGAGGGGGGGGGGGGGAGGGAGGGAGGGAGGGGGACAAGGGAAAACAAGGAAAGAGGGAGAAAACAGCTACAATTATATGGACAATCACTCACCAGTTAGGTTCTTAATAAAAACTAGACACTTAGTGCTCACTACAAGAGCAAGGTGTAGGATGACCAGTTCTGAAGGCCCGAATCTGCACCGCACCATCTACCGTCATAGCTTTACTTAGACAGACTAAGATGTCAAGTAAATGACTCAAGGAGCTTACACTTCCATTTCCTCATCTAGTGAAGTGAGTGCTGAAGAGCAGGCATGGTTCCCACTACCTTAACCTGTAAGGCTGGATTTAATCCTGAAAGAACCCTGAAAAAATTAAGGTTATGCTCCTCAGAATTAAAATACATTATCAAATCATTAAAGATAATAGGTCCTCTGAAGTATGCTTAGTTCTACTAAATCCAGAGCTTGCTGACATGGTTAGGCATGAATACATATGTAGACAATGTTTCCATTTCACACAGGAAACTAAAATTCTGAAGTTAGATCAGCACACAAAAATCACACTTGGGTTCAGAAAGCTTCTAACCTGCCTTGGCTAACCTTGATTTTCGTCTTCAAGTACACTGACAGCTCAGTCAATCACCTGAGCATCCTGCCAGAAAGGACTTCTTATAAAATATATGTAACTCTTTCAGTCTGCAATACTGTCTGTAAAACACATACTCACTATTACAGAGAGAAGAGTGGCGGCATTATGGTGTCTTATCCTTCACTTTTACCCTTCCTCAGTGCCAAGCACAGGAAAATACTCTAACTATATGTATGAAAATTACTGTTATTATGAATTTTAAGTTGCACTTACCATCAAGATGTAAATAAAGTTTTCTAGCTAATAAATGGCTCGTAACTATCCTTCATGGGAAAATGGTTGTTCACATGCTAAAACAGGTGGCACCTACTGTGCTGGCAGACCGACAGGGAAAGTGGCACTGTACATACCTTACAGACGTTGTGAAAACACTCGGTCGTGACAGGCTGATACACCAGTTCCTGGCAGCACACACACATAAAAGATTGTTCCAGTTTTTTCAGAAAATTCTACAGTGGTGCCCAACAGAAGGAAAGAAAGAAAAAAAAAAGATTAATAGCTCAAACATACTAATCAATTCTAAATGATGACAGGAAATCTTTGTCACATTCAATATGCTTCCTACTAAGAAAATCAAGTAGTGACTTCCTAAGATAAACTAACTTAAATGAAAGAAACTAAGGAAACTTCCATCGACATCCCTCAAAACTTGCCAGTCTAGTGATAGCAACTACTTTATTTTTGTTTGCTCCTCTTTTATTTTGGGTGTTGTGCTTAACCAAGAGAGGTCTTTCCTAATACAGAGCAGACCGCAAACTAGTCTTCCTTTCTGCACAGTTACAGCTTCTACCTCTTGAGTGCTGGGATAACAGGAATGTGCTACCATGAGCAGCTATTTTTGCCTTAAAGGAGTTGGGATGGGAGAGTCTGAAACAGCCACATGGTCAGTGGAAAAGGAGCTTCATGTCGAGCTAACAACTTGAGACTCACCACTGAGAACCACATGGTGTAAGGTGAGAACCAACTTCTGTGAGTTATACTCTGACCTCCAGAGGTACACTAAGACAGACAGACAGACAGACAGACACACACCCCACGTGCCCACGGAAGGCTAGTTCAGTGGTACACCACTTGCCCAGCACTGTCAACACAACTGCCAACAGGGAGCTCATCAGAAGGCCAATCAGTGCTGTGTCCTTTGGTTCTGTAAGCTCCACTGCAGATTTCAGCAAATGACATGGATTAGCTGGTCAGTCTTTCTCTGTAATAAGCTACAATGTTTGGCTTTGTTTTTTATTTTTCAAACTAAAACAGCACTAGGCAATACCTCTAGTGTCCAGTGTTATAAGAAACCTATTATCTTCCTCAGATGCTTTGCACTATTTTGCCTCAACTTCCAATCCTGTATTTCCTAGGGGATAATATTTATTTAAAGTGAAGTACAAGTGTGAACATAATCAAATGATGCCCCGCATCTTCAAGAGCCTTCATTAGTTCCTATTTACCCTAGCTGTGTGTGTCCTTCCTTCCTTCCTTCCTTTTAGAAAAAAGGTCTCCCACACACAGAACAAAGAAAAAATATTAAGAGCCGCAAAGGAAAAAGACCAAGTAACATATAAAGGTAAACCCATCAGAATAACACCAGACTACTCAATAGAGACTATGAAAGCTAGAAGATCATGGACAAACCTCATGCAGACACTAAGAGACCACGGATGCCAACCCAGACTATTATACCCAGCAAAACTCTCAATCACCATAGGCGGAGTAAACAAAATACTCCAGGATAAAACCAGATTTAATCAATACCTGTCCACAAACCCAGCCCTACAGAAAGCACTAGAAGGGAAAATTCAACCCAAAGAAGCTAAACACATCCATGAAAAATCAAGCAATAGATAATCCCACACCAACATACACCACAGAAGGACAACACAACACAACCACAAAAAATAACAGGAATTAACAATCACTGGTCATTAATATCCATCAATATCAATGGTCTCAACTCACCTATAAAAAGACACAGGCTAACAGAATGGATAAGAAAACAGGACCCATCCATTTGCTGCATACAAGAAACATACCTTAACTCCAAAGACAGACACTACCTCCAAGTAAAGGGCTGGGAAAAGGCTTTCCGAGCAAATGGACCTAAGAAACAAGCTGGTGTAGCTATCCTAATATCTAATAAAATAGACTTCAAACTAAAATCAATCAAAAGAGACCAGGATGGACATTACATATTTATCACGGGAAAAATCCACCAAGATGAAGTCTCGATTCCAAACATTTATGCTCCAAATACAAAAGCACCCACATTCATAAAAGAAACACTACTAAAGTTTAAAATGCATATCAAACCCCACACATTAGTAGTGGGAGATTTTAACACACCACTCTCAACAAAAGATAGATCTACCAGACTGAAACTTAACAAAGAAATAAAGGACCTAACAGATGTTATGACTCAAATGGACCTAATAGATATCTACAGAATATTCCATCCTAACACAAAAGAATATACCTTCTTCTCAGCACCCCATGGAACCTTCTCAAAAATTGACCACATGCTTGGTCACAAAACAAATCTCAACAGATACAAAAAAATTGGAATAACCTCCTGTATCTTATCAGACCACCATGCCTTAAAGTTAGACCTCAATAACAACAAAAATTATAGAAAACCCACAAACTCATGGAAACTGAATAATGCCCACCTGAAACATCAATGGGTCAAGGAAGAAATAAAGAAAGAAATTAAAGATTTCCTAGAATTCAATGAAAATGAAAGTACAACATACCCAAATGATAAAAGGGCTGAGAAAGAAGTCAGAGAAACATCACCCTTTACAATAGCCACAAATAATATAAAATACCTTGGGAATAACACTAACTAAACAAGTGAAAGACCTCTTTGATAAGAACTTAAAATCTCTAAAGAAAGAAACTGAAGAAGATATCAGAAAATGGAAGGATCTCCCATGCTCATGGATAGGTAGGATTAACATAGTAAAAATGGCAATCTTACCAAAAGCAATCTACAGATTCAATGCAATCCCCATCAAAATCCCAACACAATTCTTCACAGACTTGGAAAGAAAAATACTCAACTTCATATGGAAAAACAAAGAGCCCAGGATAGCCAAAAGAATCCTATACGATAAAGCAACCCTTGGAGGCATCACCATCCCTGACCTCAAACTCTACTATAGAGCTATAGTAATAAAAACAGCTTGGTACTGGTATAAAAACTGACATACGGACCAATGGAATCGAATTGAAGACCCTGACATTAATCCATGCACATATGAACACCTGGTTTTTGACAAAGGAGCCAAAACTATACAATGGAACAAAGAAAGTATCTTCAACAAATGGTGCTGGCATAACTGGATGTCAATATGTAAAAGATTACAAATAGATCCATATCTGTCACCATGCACAAAACTCAAGTCCAAGTGGATCAAAGACCTAAACATAAATCCAGTTACACTAAACTTAATAGAAAAGAAAATAGGAAGTACTCTTGAACGCATTGGCACCGGAGACCATTTCCTAAATAAAACACCAACAGCACAGACCCTGAGCACAACAATTAATAAATGGAACCTCTCGAAACTGAGAAGCTTTTGCAGGGCAAAAGACACAGTCAATAAGACAAAAAGACAGCCAACAGATTGGGAAAAGATCTTCACCAACCCCACATCTGACAGAGGATTGATCTCCACAATATATAAAGAACTCAAGAAAGTAGACATCAAAGTACTGAACAGTCCAATTAAAAAATGGGCTAAAGAGCTAAACAGAGAATTCACAAAACAAGAACTACAAATGGCTGAAAGACATTTAAAGAAATGCTCAACATCCTTAATCATCAGAGAAATGCAAATCAAAACGACTCTGAGATACCACCTTACACTTGTTAGAATGGCTATGATCAAAAACACCAATGACAACCAATGTTGGAGAGGATGTGGAGCAAAGGGAACACTCCTCCACTGTTGGTGGGAATGTAAACTTGTATAACCACTGTGGAAATCAGTATGGCGGTTTCTCAGAAAATTAGGAATCGAACTACCTCAAGACCCAGCCATCCCACTCTTGGGCATATACCCAAGGAATGCTGATTCATACCATAAAGATACATGCTCAGCTATGTTCATAGCAGCACTATTTGTAATAGCCAGAACCTGGAAACAACCTAGATGCCCATCAATGGAAGAATGGATGAAAAAAATGTGGTACATATAACAATGGAGTACTACTCAGCAGAGAAAAACAATGAAAGCATGAAATTTGCAGGCAAATGGATGGAACTAGAAAAAATCATCCGGAGTGAGGTAACCCAAACCCAGAAAGACAGTTATGGTATGTACTCACTCATAGGTGGATTCTAGATATAAAATAAAGAACAATCAGACCACAACCCATAGAACCATAGAGGCTATATATATAGCATGGAGGTCCCTAGGACGACTGTGACATATAATAAATTTCAGTTTTACTCAATTATTGAAAAAAAAAAAATAGCCAAATGAATGGAAACACATGAACTATGAACCAAAGGCTGAGGGGCCCCCAGCTGGATCAGGCCCTCTGAATAGGTGAGACAGTTGATTGGCTTGATCAGTTTGGGAGGCACTAGGCAGTGGGACCAGGTCCTGTGCTCATTGCATGAATTGGCTGTTTGAAACCAGGAACTTATGCAGGGACACTGGGCTTAGTCTGGGAGGAGGGGACTGGACCTCCCTGGACTGAGTCTACCAGGTTGATCGCAGTCCTCGGGGAGGACTTGTCCTGGAGGAGGTGGGAATGGAGGGTAGGCTGGGGGTAAAGGGAGGGGGTGGGATGGGGGAGAATAGGGGAACCCATGGCTGATATATAGAACTGAATGGTATTGTAAAATATATGTGTGTGTATATATATATATATATAGAAAGAAAAAAGAATGTGTCTCCAGACATTGCCAAACAAAAAAAAGAAAGAAAAAAAAAGAATGTAAGTGTCTCCAGACATTGCCAAACAAACAAACAACAAAAAAAAATAGTCTCCCTATGTAGCCCAGGCTGGCCTGAACTCAGAAATCAGCCTGCCTCTGCCTCTGCTTCTGTGTGCTGGGATTAAGCACATGTACCACCATGCTTGGCTTGTTTGTTATCTTTTAAATTTGAAAAGGGTGGTTTTCAAACAGTCATAAAGGTGATCATCCATTTGGTTTTTATAGTAATAATAGATATTCTTTAAGATTTCTCCTTTTTACTAACAAAAATAGAATTTATAAACTCTTCAAATTAAAACATCAACAAATGCTACACTTTAAAAGATGTCTTGACACCAAATGGTATTTTAAGATAAGACTATGAAAGTTAAGTGAATTACAAACAAGCCATTAATGTGATACATTAAAAGAATATGCCACTACATGTTCACAGTAATTATTAGCTGTCAGGTCATAACAGTTGGATGCAGACATGTCAGATCTTATTAAGAACAAGACATCGGCCGGACGGTGGTGGTGCACGCCTTTAATCCCAGCACTCGCGAGGCATAGGCAGGTGGATCTCTGTGAGTTTGAGGCCAGCCTGGGCTACAGAATGAGTTCCAGGACAGGCTCCAAAGCTACACAGAGAAACCCTGTCTCGAAAAATAAAAACAAACAAACAAACAAACAAAAAAAGAAATGCCGGGCGGTGGTGTAAGTTTGAGGCCAGCCTGGACTACCAAGTGAGTTCCAGGAAAGGTGCAAAGATACACAAAGAAACCCTGTCTTAAAAAAAAAAAAAAAAAAAAAAAAAAAAAGAACTAGACATCCATGCCCACACATTCATGTTAACTCAGGTGGCTGTGGTGATATTTTGTTTATGCTCTAACAAATAAAAGTTTGCCTGGAGATCAGAGTGCGGAGCTAATTACTAGTTAACCACAGAGGCCAGGCAGTAGTGGCACACACCTTTAATCCTGGCACATGGGAGGAGAAAGCAGGAAGATCCATATTTCAAGGCCAACCTGGGCTACACAAGATTGATCCAGTCTAAAAGAGAGAGCAAAGTGGTGGAGGTTCCTGTCTTTGATCCCAGCATTTGGGATCTCATGCCTTTGATCCCAGTACTTGGGAGGCACTTGTCTTTAATCCTAGCACTAGGGAGGTGGAGACAGGAAGTGAAATGGCTGGGCAGAGAGGGGAATATGAGGCGGGAGGAGACAGGAGCTCAGTCCTTTTTGGTCTGAGAAGTCATGGAGGTAAGAGGTTGACTTTGGCTGGCTCTTTTACTTCTCTGATCTTTCAGCATTTACCCTGACACCTGACTCTGGGATTTTATTAAGACCAATAAGAATTCGAGCTACAGGTGGCTTTTCCCAGAGCAATATTATCTGCTACTTTGTCCCATGTCCATCCTTATCTGGAGAGCTCACTGATGTTATCTACCATTAACCAGGAGTATCTAATTGTTAACCTAAGTCATGAATAACAACTGAAGTATTTAAGTGTGGCTGAGGGAAATGAGTCCAACCTCACTCTCTCTTCATATCTGGGTCCCTTGCCTAAAAAAAAAATACCCTTCACAGAACAAAACCACTATACTCAGGCTATTAAAAAAAAAAATCTAAGCCTTATTTTATCAAGGCTCACTCAAGACATCAATCACATTTACAGGCAATGGAGATTTCTGACATAAAGCCAATCAATATTTGATCACCTTTTCTAATAAGCTTAATGCAATAATGTTAACTACCTCTCAACCAAAAAGGCAAACCAATCCCAGGAGTCCCTTCAGGCTAGATGAGAGGCAGATACCCCTTACTTTACTCCCTTCAGACACAGGAGACTTTAGCTGTTGCAAAAGAAGGAAATAAAGGCAACAGTGAAAGAAAAATCAGAAAGAGATGGCAAAATACAATATACCTAGCGCTCACTCACAGCTACCACCATCCTACTTTAGAAGGAAGGATATAAAACTACATCATACACAGGAGAACAAATTAACAAACAAAACAGGAGATACAATAAACCAAAGGAGTAGATAGCTCCCATCTGAAGCTTTTGCATTTGGTGAGCTCAGCTTAACATGAAATCCACACATTAACCTTATCAGCTCTCCCCAAGCCCCTCTGAAACAGGGTCTCTTCTATGTAGTCCTGGCTGTCCTGAAACTCAATATTTTGTAGACCAGGCTGACCTCAAACTCACAAGTCTCTGGCTCCTGAGTTCTAGGATTAAAGGCATGTACCCCCAGGCAGGCTTCACTTTAAAATTTAATGATTACAAAATCAAGAAGAAAAAAAAAATATTTAAAAATCTTTAAAATTATGCGTATATGTGTATGTGTATGTAAGGTGGGGTATCTGTGCATATGTGAGGGCAGGTGCCCAAAGGGGTCCAGAAGAGGGCAATGGTCCTCCTAGAGATGGAATTACAGGTGGTTGTGAGCTGCTCAACCTCTGCTAGTAACTGAACTTGGGTCTTCTTCAAGAGTACTACAAGCTCTTAAGCACGGAGCCACCTGTCCAATCATGAATGAAAAATATTTAAATAGATCGACTGGTTTACTTTAAAGCTGAACATACAAGTTTTGAAAATCATACAAACTATAAGATTTACACTATTAGATATCTCTGAACTATAGCAAAAATCTTTCTGCTGAGTTTTAGATTCAGTTGATTTTTACAACTGAAAATTCTCCCCCCCAAAAGTGCCTCAATGTAAGTTTTATTAGTTCATGATTAAAAACTAATATCTTAGAAGTTTAAAATAAATTTACAGGTGTTTAAATTTATTGACCCCTGTTAGTTCTGAAAGGTGGAGGAAATGAATTAGAAAACTACATAAGATACAGTTTGAAATGACTTGAGAAAACCATTATTTCCATTTTTAATATCAGAACATTATTATTTAAGAAAAAGTTTATACCGGTCCTTCTACAAGAGATGCCAGCACTTCATCCCATAGCTTCTGGTTCTGACAGTCTTCTCTGATTAGGCGTTGCTGCTGAGGGCTGAGTTGGAAGGCTTCTACTGCTTCTGTTGAATCTGATGTCTTCAACACTTTGGAGGCACCTGGACACTCATCTAGGTTTATTTATAAAATATGTCAGTAGACTTACATAGTTCTGCTTAGAAACTGTAACAAAGGTTCACTGATACCAGTGATGTTTAGAAGGAAGATGAGCACATGGAGCACTATCCTCTTGAATCTAGGATAATTACCTGTTGCTGATATGGTTATGACACTATTAAAGAGACCAATCCCCTCAGGAAACAACAAAATCAAACAAACACCCCCTCAATCCCTTTTTTTTCTTTTTGGTTTTCTGAGACAGGGTTTCTCTGTGTAGCTTTGCGCCTTTCCTGGAACTCACTTGGTAGCCCCATGTTGGCCTCGAACTCACAGAGATCCGCCTGTCTCTGCCTCTCGAGTGCTGGGGTTAAAGGCGTGCACTACCACCGCCCGACTAATCCTATTTTTATAGTTGTTTATAAACCCTCAATTTAGCCTCTCTTTCTGTCTCTTCATGAAAATGCGATATTAACATGCATGCTCTATACTGCTACTTACCATCAGAAGCTGGCCTCTTGGTGGTTTCATTAGTCTGCTTCTTTGACTGTCCCTTTGTCTTCTTCCCCTCCTTATCTGATGGGTAACCTGCTGGATACTGAGGAGGGATGTAAAAAAACAATGCTGATTCAAATTTCACAGGGTGGAGGCTCCACATCCTGATGGGAAAGTTTTAGAGGGGAGGGGGAAATTGTCTATACATTCTCCATACTTAATTTATATAAAGCAAATATACACTTAAAGAATTCAAAGGCAAAAGACAATTGAAATCTCAAATTCTGCTTAAAGCCTTGCAGCTTGCATTGTTACAATGCTTTTTAATTTGATGATCTTATCTTTGGGTCTAAGAGAAGAAAATCTTCACAGGCTTTGTTGGTGACTTGAAAATTTTTAAAAAAAGAAAAATTAGATATGAAGTGGGGATCAAACATGGAGCACAGAAAATAATATTCAAAGACAAGATGAAAACTGTGGCTTCAATCTCAAATAAAAAACTGAACGCCAGATTTCTCATCTCCCAAAACAATGGAATGGAAGGAGATTTCAGAAAATCAAATGTAACTAAATTAAACTTTCTATGACCTAAAGGTTAGATGTATAGGTAGAATGTATTATTCTACCTCTTCACCTATTTTTGAAGGAAGGTATGACGACTTTGTGATAATGCCCATGTTTAAAGCTCAATGTGTTTCTGGGTCTCAACACATTATTATTAACCCATCATAGTAGATATATTTTCATAATTCTACTCAGGTTCCTCTAATCAATTTGACCAACACTGGGATCTAAAAAACCTTCCAAAATGGATTTGGCAAATTAAAAAAAATCATAGAATGAATTATTTTAGTTACTGTAATAGCTGATGGGTCTCATCTAAGGAATTATTTCCAGGAGTTTAAAAAGATAAGAAAAACAAAAACAGACTTGCACTCAAAGACACACATTCACCTGCATGGGTGCTCAGACACTGGCCACAGTCCAGCCTCCACATGCAGTGTGGGCAGAACCAAGGGAAAGAACAATGCTGGCTGGCTTCATGAGCAGAACAGAGACAGGGACAATGAGAGATGATTTAAACCACACCCTGAAAATCAAGTCAGGAACAAAGTCCAGTACACATAGGTGGTTTAGGGGAATGCAGCTACATCATCCACATCCACATAAACCTCTTATGGGTTTACATGAAAGCATGTGCTAAGGGGGAAAAGACAAAGAACTCAAGTGGTAGCAGGGTAGGAAAGCACATTTGCTGGGAAGAGAGAAAAGGAATGAGGAGAGTGAGAAGAGTAAAAAGCAAAGCATTCCTATGAGACATAACTCTACCTTCCCCTACCAAAACATACTTCAAGTGCCAAACTAATACTTTGCTTTTCCTCTACAGATTCAACACAATCCCCATTAGAATTCCAACACAATTTTTTACAGACCTTGAAAGAATAATACTCAACTTCATATGGAAAAACAAAACGCCAGGCTAGCTGAAACAATTCTGTACAATAAAAGAACATCCATATTTCAAGCTATACTGCAGATCTATAGTAATACAAACCGCATGGCACTGGCATAAAACCAGACAGGTTGATCAATGGAATAGAATCAAAGACCCAGATGTAAATCTAAACACCTATGGACACCTGATTTTTGAGAAAAAAAAAAAAAAAGCCAGAAATACACAGTGGAAAAAAAGAAAGCACCTTCAACAAATGGTGCTGGTCTAACTGCATGACAGTATGTAAAAGAATGCAAATAGATCCATATCTATCATCCTACATAAAATGCAAGTCCAAGTGGATCAAAGACCTCAACATAAAACCAGACACACTGAACCTAAAGTGGAGAAACACTTTGGCCACACTGGCATAGGACACAAATTCCTGAACAGAACACCGAGACAGTACAGGCACTAAGACGAACAATTAATAAATGGAACCTCTTGAAACTGAAAAGCGGGTGGTGGTGGCACACGCCTTTAATCCCAGCACTCGGGAGGCAGGGCCAGGCGGATCTCTGTGAGTTCGAGGCCAGCCTGGGCTACCAAGTGAGCTCCAGGAAAGGCGCAAAGCTACGCAGAGAAACCCTGTCTCGAAAAACCAAAAAAAAAAAAAAAAAAAAAAGAAACTAAAAAGCTTCTGTTAGGCAAAGGGCAGCATCAATAGGACAAAGCAGCAGACTTGTACAGAATGGGAAAAGATCTTCATCAACCCCATATTCGACAGAGGGATGATCTCCAAAATACATAAAGAACTCAAGAAACTAGGTATTAACTAACAAAAAGTCCAATTAAAAATGGGATACAGCTCTAATTAGAGAATTCTCAACAGAAGAATCTCAAACGGCTGAGAAACAAACAAGCATGCAACATCTTTAGCCATCAGGGAAATGCAAATCAAAACTACTTTGAGATTCCATCTTACACCTGTCAGAATGGCTAAGATCAAAAACACAAGTGACAACTCATGCTGGCAAGGATGTGAGAAGGAGAACACTCCTCCATTGCTGGTGGGAATGCAAACTTGTAGAGCCGCTATGGATATCAATATAGCAGTTCCTCAGAAAATTGACAATTGATCTACCTCAAGACCCAGCTATACCATTCTTGGGCATATACCCAAAGGATGCTCCACTATAAGAACACTTGATCAACTATGTTCATAGCAGCTTTATTCATAATAGCCAGAAACTAGAAAACAACTTTGTCCCTCAACCAACAAATGGATAAAGAAAATGTGGTACATTTAAACAATGAAGTATTACTCAGGTCTTAAAAACAACAGCATCATGAAGTTTGCAGGCAAATGGATGGAAACAGAAAAAAAAAAATATTATCCTGAAAGAAGTAACACAGACCCAGAAAGACAAACATGGTTATGTATTCATAAGCAGACATTAGCTATTAAATAACGGATACTCATACTACAATCCACAGATCCAGAGAGTCTAACAAGAAGTGCTCAAGGGGAAAGGGGAGATGCATGGATCTTCCCAGGAACAGGAAACAGAATAGATTTTTGTGGGTACTGGGGGTAAGTAGGGATGGGAACAGGAAGGTTCAGGTGGTGGGAGTGGGTGGAAGAGAAAGTACTGAGAGAGATGACTGGAACTGGGGGGCATGAAGGGGGCAATGCAGAAACCTAGTGCAATGAAAACTCCCTGGAATCTGAGAGTGACCCTAGTGAAGTCTCCTAGCAATGGGAGCTAAGGAGCCCAAACTGGCCACCTTCTATAACCAGGCAAGGCTCCCAGCAGTGGGACTCAGACATCAACACGGCCACAAAACCTTGACCTACAATCTGTCCTACCTATAAGATGTGCTGGGGTAATGGTGGTACAGAACTTGTGGGAGTGGCCAACCAATGACTGGTCCAACTTGAGGTCCATGCTACAAGAGGGAACCCACATATGACACTGCCTGGAGAGCCAGGAAGCAGAAGCCAAACACAATTGACAAAAAAATAAAAAGGCAGTGAAATGATTCCTAATGATATTCTGCTATACTCATAGATTGGTACCTAGCCCAACTGTCATCAGAGAGGCTTCATCCAGCAACTAATGGGAGAGATGCAGAGCCAGGGGAACCCTACAGAAGACTGTAGGAGGCAGAGGGGTCAAGGACATCACAAGAACACGGGCCACAGAATCAACTAAACAGGGTTCTAGAGGCTCACAGAGTCTGAACTGACAATCAGGGAGCCTGTATGGGTCAGAGCTAGGTCCTCTGCATAAAAATTATGATTGTGTAGTTTGGTGCTTCAGTTTGTGCTGTTCTTGTGGGACTCTCTAAGAGTTGGTGATTGGGATGAGTGGGTGGGTGTCTCTGACTCTTGCCTGTTCTTGGGACTCTTTTCTTCTTAGTGAGTTGCCCCGCCTAGCCTCATTGTAATTTGTTATGGCATGTTTGGTTGATATCCCTGGGAGGCTTGCTTTTTTTTTTTTTTTAAGAAAAACTGAGGAGGAGTGGATCTGAGAAGAGGGGATGTGTGTGAGAGAGAGACTGTGAGGAATGGAGGGAGGGGAAACTGGTCGAGATGTAATACATGAGAGAAGAATTAAGAAACTTAAAAAGCAATATATATATATATATATATATATATATATTATATATATATATACACTCTGCTTTTCACTGACAAGTCCAGCTTTTTCCCAGCATGGTCACACAGTAGTGTGATACCCAAGAGGCCACCTTTTGTCTGGTTTCCTTCTGTATCTTTATATACTCTTTACCTCTCATAGTCTACGGACAATTGCTCTGTGTACAGTGTTAAAGGCCCAGAGATGGCTGTACATTCTCCTAACCATGAGCATTACAGACCAAGAGATCTAACCTGCAGTCGCAGACACAGTCTCCTTGATCGTTCTATTCCTTCTGAGGTCCAAGGGGCAGGTTCGACATCATCTCTTCTTAAAAGATAACGCCAAACCAAGAAGCCATGGCTGGATGAAATCTCTGGCCAGTATTTCACTACCTATATCATAATATTTCAGTATTACATTGAGATCTAAAGTTTAGACTAACCACAATACCATCATATTAGTAGTTTAAATAAATCTGCTATAATTAAATGCAACTTCAGAAGATTTGCTTTGTTTTAAGAACAGTAAATAAATCAATATTATTAACACATTGTGACGAGCTTATTTCCTATCAAGATAGTTCCCACATAAGGATATAATACTATAAATTTAACATAGTAACAAAATAACAGAATTCTGCAAATTAGGTGGAGATAAATGGTGGCAGCTAATTTGTTTATTCTGTATCTAAGGACACGAATACATTTTTAATGCTATAATGTTATGTATTCTGCCTTGAAAAACTATTGTTAATTATTAAAATTAAAAACATTTTAAAGATACATAGTAGCCAAGATAAATAATGGTGAAATTAAATGGTTTTGTCATATAGACTATATACTAAATACAGAACTCTTGGGTCTAGAGTGGAGTGCTTGCCTAGTGTGTATAAGCCATGGGTTAGAGCCCCATCAGTGCCAAACAAAAAACAAACAAAAAGAAAACCTCCTGGACCCAAATTAGAACTCTGCCTTAGGAACTTCAAAGCCCTTTTTCAAAATCTTAAAGTTCACTTCATTTATCTTACACATTTCTAGAAGTAGAAATGCCAACTGAATTAGCTAGCCTATCCTTTCTCTAGCCCACACAAAGTAGTTCCCTGTCTTAAGACCCAGAATGACCAAAGAGACGGCATGCCAGATAGAGACAAGGTATACCTTATAAATGCCATCATATCTGTTGCCTTCTTCTGGAGCATATTTGCTGATCTTCCTCCCTTTAAAACTGCGTATCACTCTGACTGGCTTCCCAGCTCTCCAATTCCGAGACTCTGCTCCAATTTTATCATCCAATGGAGCATCACAGTTTAGGGCCAATGCCCTACAATAGATAAAACAAAGTCTTTATACCAAGCAACCTTTCCTCAAGTACATAATTGAGTCATTAGCTCAATTAAAAGGTAAATTCTGCCTTACCTGACGATTAAGATTCTATGATTCTTTCCATATTATTCCAGACAATAGGATTATGCTTTCCCCCACCAGCAGAGAAGACAAATCAGTTTTCTGATGTCACCCCCAAGCCAGGGGATTGGTTCTCAGATAGCCTGTAGGGTTCTTCTGAAAGTAATAACATCTGTGCCACGTATAATAGAAAATAACTAGAAATACATGGAATTTGCTTAAAATAATGTTTGTTGAGAAAGGGGAGAACGTTGGGAAACTAAAGGAGGTGATTGCTTTAACAGTTAATTTTTGATGAAATGAGGTAAATTGCTGGAATAATGTAGAAAGAAATCCAGAAAAATAAATTTGTCAGCAAGGTACAAATAGTTTTTCTAGATTTTCCACATTCCAGACAGTAGAAATTCTGAAAAGTCTAAAGGATATTAAGAACAAGTGTGACCAGAGCATATTCTCTGAAGACCTCCACAGAAGGATAAATTTAAGTGCATCAAAATGCCAGGGAAATCATGACAGTGAAGAGATTAGGTTCCCTGAGATAGTTGTGGTTTATAGATGATACACAGCCAAGGAGGGACGTTGTGCGGGAAGGAGAATGTGTTGGCTGAAGCTTGCCCTCAGCAGGCAGTGGAAAATCAGTGACTACATTAGAGGTTATGAGAACTTCTGAGGAATATCTAGTTCTAAAACAGCACAGTCTACTCAAGTTGGGATCCTCCTTTAAGACATCTACTTCCTAACCTCAGTGAAAGAATAACATTGCTAACACATAAGGGTTAAAAGCTGAGTTGGCTCAGTAGGTGAACTGCAGCCTTAGAAGTAGGAGGACCTAAGCTTGGGTTCCTAGAACCGCCATTAAAACTTCCAGGTCATAACCCCGAGTGTGTGGGCAGCATAAATGGGACTAACATGCACTGGGAGGATTTGGTAAAACAGGATGAACCAAAGAGATGCTAATGGGGAGAGTGGGAAGCCAGTGTGATCAAACACCTGTGTCATGTATGCAATGTTCAAATTGATGAAAATGGTGTATTTTTAAAAAAATCACTGGTGTAATGTGTTTATAATCCCAGTGCTGCTAAATGGAAACATGTGGATCCCTGGGGCTTACTGATCAGCCAGTGTAGCCTACTTGGTGAATTCCAGGCTAATAAGAGGCCTTCTTCCCCCCCCCCCCCCCAAAAAAAAGGCACACGCCTTTAATCCCAGCACTCAAGAGGCAGGGACAAGTGGATCTCTGTGAGTTTGAGGCCAGCCTGGTCTACAGAGTGAGTTCCAGGGCAGCCAAGATTATACAGAGAAACCCTATCTTGAAAAACAAAAATGGTGGTGGGGGGGACACAAACAAATATACATGCACATAAGCAGCCAACTTGATAAAAATCAGATATAATACAAAATGCTTTTTTAGCTATATTTCTTTTTTGTAGGCTCAAACTAAAAAAAAAAAAAAAATCTCAAGACTATCACTGACCTACTGACAAGGGATCTCTTAAACACAGTCATCTTCTCAAAGTAAATGGAGAGGAACTTTTCCAGATGTGCTGAAAACTCAGTTTGCTAAAGTTCTCTCTTTTACCTAAAGGGCAGACATTTTAAAACACTAGGAGCTGGGATAAAATATAGCCATCATGGTTCACAACATCCACTGTCCTCATCTAGCCTCCTCAGGCACAAGGCACACACAAACAAACATGCAGGAAAAATATCCATACATATAAAATAAAATTTTTAAATATTAAAAATATAGCAAATGATCACTCATCTTTTAAAAGAGGTAGAATAAATACCTTCATATCACTGAGTGACATACTTTAACATTCACAGGTACCATTAATCATAATTACTGCTATCACTACATGGCACTGTCAATCACTTTTGGCTTCATATAAGTATACAGACTCCTGAAAATTGTAAAAAGAGTCTGAAGTATGAAACAAGGCAAAAGAAAAGCAATAAAGTCCTTTTATTATTATATATAAAACTCTAGCAACCAATGGCTTCAGATGGCCCTGACATAAAGAACAGATGGGATACCTTGATGATCTCTTCACCTTCTGAAGCAGAAGAGTTGGGAAGAAATAGGTACTGCTCAGAAGCAAGAAAGTGTCAAAATTCCTCTTAGCAGAGAAGAAAGAATGAACTGTATCATACACTGCTTGGTAAAGAGTGCATGTTTGGGGACCAAGCTGAAGTCCTTTCATTCCATTTTTTATGTTTAAAGATTTCATGTTTCTTTAGAAGACTCATAATCAAAAGGCACACACACAGCTAAGTGTCTAAAGTAATCAAGTAGATGTTAAGGTCTATAAGACAAGCCAATTATTCCAAATAGTTTTCAATCTACTTCATTTTTACAATCATCTTTTTAACAGCAAACATTTTTATTGTTGCCAATTATTTTCTAAGGAGGTTGTAATATTACTTACTAGATTATCCATGTATACCACGTTTCACTAAAGCGGAGTCTTGTATCAAAAAATATAATTCTTACACATGACAACTTAAGCCATTGTTAATTTAAGATGCATGTTCACAAAAATGTGTTAAGCTATTTCTGACTTCTAAAGTTATTCCTCTTAGAGAGTCGCCTTCTTTGTAGGATAAGGACAGCAAAGGATTATACTCCTATCTCAGGAATGAGATTTCACCAGCAAATCTGACATGTCTCCTCTGCTAGTTCAGTAAAATAATCCTACTGTCAGAAATAATATACAGGATATGAACACAAGATTCTATGTTACTTGATATGCAATAAAGTCTTGAAATAATACTGGTATATTTGACATGGTAATAAAATAAAGGGACACTATTTAAAACTTAGTGCTTTATATTCAAAGTACAAAAATAATCATTTTTATTCAATGCCAAAATACTCTTTATAGGACATAAAAATTCTTAACTTTTATATAGTTCACAAAATTTTTACTATGACAAGTTATAAAGCTATATTTGCTAGCTAGGGTTTTAGTTATTTTGTTAACATCAGCATGCATTTACAAAATAAATTACTTAGAAATTAAAATTTATATCCTGTGGTAGTAAGGATGCCATAAATATTAAAACTCAATGCAATGTGACTGTAATGTATTATAGTTAAAAAGATTACTTTTATAACTAACTTAGAAGTCACTATTAATATAAATCTTAAAAGTGCCTGGAGTGCAGACTGATTTAAGTTACCTAATAGTTCACTCACCTATTCTCATTAGGCTATTTCACATTAGTGAGTCACTTCTAAAATAAATTTGCACAAAAAAAGATAAATGTGTTGAGGACAGCATCACTTTAGCTTTTGACTTACAGGGCACTCACTAAACATGCCACCTCATCTTCAATTTCACTTAAATCATATAGGTTCCCTTCTTTCAAAGGTGTCAACATGTTTCATCATGTATAGCGCATATATCAAGTACGGAGGGGAATAATGCCACTTAAAAATTAACAGTATAAAAAAATTAACCAATGGAATTTTAATTTCATGTTAACTCCTAGTTGAAGAGCTGCCCTATAACTTAAATACCAAGTTATACTGACAGGATCTAACCATAGATTGCAGAGCCTTTAGAACAGCACCTGTTCATGTTTGTCAGGGTTTGATCAGCCGATGGTGCACCGATTCTTTTATTACCAGCAAGATTTTTACCACCACTTCCAGTGTACGTGAACTCATCACCTCGGTCCTACAGGGAAAGATTGTTTTTACAGTGAGATGCTTAAACCTAAGGATAATTTCACTAATTTTCATTTTAGAGTCAGAACATTAAGTTAAGATGTTATTGACATGTTTCTCAGAGAATTTACCAAAATAAAGCAAAATACAATCATGTGTGTAGTATACTTTCAAGTTTTATCACTTGATCTAAAGATTTTGCTTCAAAGTTCTAGTTTCCAACATCTTCAAACACAGTTATTCTCATGTGTGTATGTACCTAAGTAATCCACAGCATTTTACAAAGTAAGGGCTTATGGGTTAGAAACATTTTATTTAATTCAGTAGTAACTGACAAATAGTTTGCAGGTTCTTTATGAATAGTGTCACTTTCAGAAACATTTCATGATGGAATTCTTGGCAGTCATCTATACCATATGGAATTTTTCTGATGAATATTCAAATTTTGAATTGGACATTAAATAAATTTTATAAATTAAGTTTACACAAAAGCTTCACCTTATGGTTATAATGGCATAGTAATTTTTCCATATTTCATATTATGAATTCATCCATGGTACACTCAGGTTTAAAAAATAAGCATTACTATTATTAAAAAGAAACCTGAAAAATAACTTGAAAATTAAATGCAGTATTTAATATCTATTAAATTAGATAAATATGCTCATTCAAAACTTAGCTGATTCAAAACTCAAAATAACTCAAGAAAAGTATCAGTCTATAATTTATTCTAACAATACTAGCTGGGTAGTTATTTGGCTTTTTAAATTATACTATAACTTATAAATTTAAATTATATTATAATTTGTTTGGGTGGTGGGGCACACATGTATAGGTCAGAGTTATATAAGTCTTATAAAATTCAGTTCTCTCCCTCTACCATGTGAGTCCTGGGAATCAAACTCAGGATGCCAGGTCTGGTGTAAGTGCCTCTACCCAATAGCCCAGTATTCTTTTTTTTTACTGTAAAATCAAGATGAACTTGCCACAAGGATGTTTTTTTCTACTAAATTCCTACTTTTTTGAAGGTTGCCTATTTCCATACTGCTTTTTCGTTGATTCACCCCTAACTCAGACTGTGTGCTTCCTAAGTGTTTTGATGAGACAGGCATGGTGGTACACACTGTAACCCCAGCACTGAGACAAGGGAGGAAAGAAACGAGACTTCAACTAGGGGACCAGCTTGGCCTCCACAATGAACAAATGCTTCTATTAGCTCCCAAACCCTATTCACATTTGATAATGGGATGTGTAAGGGCTCCATTTTTTTAAAATAAGGAGTTAAATTTAATCTATACTGTGTATTCCATTTGAAGGAACTTTAATAAACAAATACATCTATAATGGCCCAGAGCACTTTTCTTTCTTCTTTCCTATCTTTTTTTGTTTTTGAGACAAAGCTCAGGCTGGTTTCAAACTTACTGTGTAGTTAAGGATGACCTTGAACTCCTGATTCTTCTGCTTCTATCTCCCCAGTGCTGGGATAACAGGAATGTGCCACCATGCTCTACTAAAATACTTTCCAAACTGATAAGAAACAATCTTTCACATTGCATCTGGTTTGACTTCAGAATACCCAAATTCATAACAACCAAGTCTTCAAGTTATAATAATGAGTGCTATAAAGTAAAATTAGTGAGCAAGTTGCAGAAAAAGCACAATCTAAGCTAAACAGTGATTAAAACAGAATAAGAAAAATAATTCTGAACATTCTTCAAGTAGTAAAAAAACCAAATAATGGTTAAAATTCTACACCATACCACTAACATTTTTGTATTTCAATCATTATGCCAACAAAAGCTTTCCACTATGGCACACAAAAAAAGGTCAGCCTAGACTTGTGTTTTTGGGGCTATAAAGTAGCTTGAGCAAGGCTGCTGCCTAGGGAGAGTGCACACAAAACTGTACCCGCTCCAGGATATGACGCTGCCACCACAAGTAGCAGAATTTCCCACACCCCAACCCTGGTACCAAACCCATGGCCTTGTGCACTCTAGGCAAGTACTATACCACAGAGCTACATTCCCACTCCACAATTTTCCAATCTCTACTCTACCTCCCAATCTGCTAAAGGAGCTACCTAAAAATAGACTGTTGTCCCAATTCCTGTAATCAACCTAATCACACAGACCAGCAACTTCATCTTCACTTCCCCACCTAATTATTGGTTCAAAGCTATCTAGATACAGCCTTAATTTATCTCACAATACTCTCTTACCATGCCTGTAAAACAAACATAATATTGTATGACCCAGAAATTATTACTTCTTGACATAAGCACTATATACAATCGTTGACTATGGTATTATCTGTAACAGTTAAAAACCGAAATTAAACTAGGTACTCTTCAATAGGTAAATAGTAAACGGTTAAAGGGTGATATATTGATACCATGGACTCAAAAATAAACAGGAATGAACTATTAGTACACATCAGAGAATCATCCTGAATCACAAAAAAAAAAAAATCTATAGCTGAAGTTACAAACTACATGACCCATGCATAATAATTCTTGAAGTGACAAAACTATACAAACAGGAAACAGATTAGCAGTTATCAGCAGTTAGAGGGCCTGAGGACAATATAATAACAGAAACTGTGAAAGCAGAAACATTTCGCATCCTGACTGTCGTAGTCAAAATCCTGGCTATGACAGTGTCTGGTAAATAATTCAGCAAAGCACTACTCTTGGGAGAGAATGGATATCATTTCTAATGCTATTAATTGTGAAACTGCAATTATTTCAAAATAGGCCTAATTTTTAAAAGAAATAAGCTCCACAGAGTATATACATTCTTCATATTAATTAGCTGTCAACTGTGTAGGCTAAACTAGCATATGTAAAAAAGTAGACACTTCTAAATCTTATACCATACAGAACCAATCACTTCAACAAAAACTATACTAAAAAAGGACAGCTTTTATATATATATATTTTAGGTACAAATTTTGTACTTTATGAAATGATCAAGGTAAGTTCTAAAGATCATATCATTACTTACAACTTCATCTGCAAATCCTCCAGCCAGGACAAGAGAATAAGCCCCATCATTGCTGCGACCATGAATGCCACCAACATGAGGCCTATGAACACCTGCTTCGCTCACCTATCAGGTAAAAGAAAAATATGATCAAAGTAAATTATGTATGTATGAAATTGTGTAAAATAAATGAGTTAACAACTGAGTTAGCTTTACAAAATGCTTTCGTATTTATTATTAAACTCTACAGCCCAATCATGTTTCACCTAGAGTCTGCTTTCTCATTTTAGTTTTCCCAAATAAATCCTGAAAGTCCTAGGTTTTTTTTTTTTTTTCCCCAGTTCTAGTCCCACATCTTGCTTTGGGACCTGCACACTAACAGACCCTTCTACACTGTCTGGTTTTGTTCCTTTCAAAACCATTCTATCATAAACAGAATGATCCTTTCATATGTTTATTTCTAGACACAGAGTCTTACAAAGTAGCCATGACTGGCATAGAATTCACTATATGTCAGGCTGGTCTTGAACTTGCAGCACTCTTCTGCCTTTGCCTTCCAAGTGCTGGGATCACAGGCTTGAGCCACCATACATGGTTCAGAATGGTCCATATGGGTAATTTTTGGTTGGGCTGTAGAGATGGCTTAGTGCCACATAAGCAAGAAGACCAATGTTTGGGTAGGTATAGTGGCCTGCCTCTAACTCCTGCCTCAGAAGGCAGATAGGGAACCCCTAGAATAGGCTGGCTAGCAAGACTAGACTAGCAGTTTAGGCGAGCTGTGGATTTCATTAGAAAACAGTAATTCTTGACATTATAAAGTTGGTCAAAAGATAATGGCTAGGGAGGTCAAAGACCCTACCAGAGAAGCTGCTGTTGTTGTTTTGCCACACAGATATGATTTACCCATCAAATTGCCTTCTAAATAGCTATATTTATGCCCAAAGATTATTGCTGTCAGCTTCTGTCATAGAAGTTTCTTTTCTGCAGTGGCCAGTGTTCACTGCAGACACTCCTCATGGCCAAAGCACTGAGAACAAATGACTGCTAAAAGTCCAGCCATAAGTAAGTCATCTGTATGACGCATTCCAAGACTCAGGGAACATTGCCAAGAAGGGATGGAAAGAATTAAGAGGCAGAAGAGGTGGGGAAAGGTGAAGAATTTTAGTAGTGGATTTAACTGGCACTAACTGCCTCAATAGCTTAGTATTTATTCAAGAAAAGTCTCGAAAAAAAAATGTTAGAAATGAAGCCTAAAGTTTAATGACATTAAATAAGAACTTATAATATAAAATTCTTTTAAATATTAAATTTTTCTAAAAGAGAAAGCTTACCAGTACCTACACAAAACAGAATAAAGCCAAGTGATAACAAAGATAAATGACACCTCACTCTAATGGTTGCTCGTCTGTCTGATCCGGTCTGGGAAAAGAATTCATTCTAACAAACGAAATGTCCCGTGCTACTTAATTGCGACCCATTTGTAATTTAAAACAAATGTTAGTATTAATTCAATTTTAATTATACAAATTTTACCCTTTCAATTAAGCCAATTTCAAAACATACCTGAACTCTGAATCTCCAAGTTGATCCAACAGGAATACCAGGGATAGGTCCATAATGATTTGAAGGGACAATGGTACATTCTTTTGTCCGACCAACACAAGCCATTCCCTATAAATCACAAAATAAGATGTTGGAGAAATCAATTATGGAAAATATTTTGAAGATTTCCTATTCTCATAAGATGTGAATGAAATAACTGGATCAATAAAATCATTATTTATGCAATTTAATTATCACTGATATAACCAATTAAATGGTTTAATCTTTTATACTACCACTACTGAAACACTTTACTGTGACATGTTAGTGGGAAAATGAGAGGGAGTTTCATTCTTACCCTGCCCCAGTCCCTCCGGCTTTCCGTACTAGCTGACGGCATCTTGGCTTTCTTCTTACTCATCTTGAGTCTTTCCCCAGCCTTTACAACCTCACTGGAATCAGTTTTACAGGAAGGACAATACCTTAAAGGAATAAAAAAGAATAAAGACTACTTGGTAACATCATACTACATGTAAATTTAGATAATGATAAGTATATTTATTTAATATTGGAACCTTGTTCTATTTAAGAACTCCATAAGATTAGATACAATATCCAATATAAAACACTTAGTATATATTAAGTATTTAATTACTAAGAACATAACAGTAAATCCAACATACTAGGGATAGAGAGCCAATATAAAGGCTGACTAGACATAAGTAAAAACTAAAGGATGAATATTATATTGAAGCTAGCATAAGAGGAAAATGCTTCCAAGAAGAAAATGACTCAAGTCTGAAAACAGAGAAAAGAATACTACTTAAAAAAGTTGAAAGAGACTGAATCTGGCTAGAATGTAGGGTATTTAGGGAAATAAGGAAGAGATGTAGTATGCCATATAGACTGAAAAACAACTAAGTCATAGCATTCCAGTTCCTTTAAAGACAACTTAAGGCCTTTGAAGCAAAGGCTTAACAATCAAATTTGTACTTTTGAATGATTCCATACCAGAGTATGACCAGAAAGATAAAACTATAAAATCAGAACCCAACTCAAGAGTTATTACAGTAAATGGATCAGGTGTCAGTGCTAAGTGACAGTTACCTATGACATTTAAAGACTTTAATGTACTATGTAGCTTTAGAAATTCATGTCTAGCCAGGCCTGGCAGCACAGTCCTGGAATCCCAAGCACCTGGGAGACATATGTAGGCAGATCTCTATCAGTTTGAGGCCAGTCTGGTCTACATTGCAAGTTCCAGATCAGGCAGGACTACATAAGAAACTATCTGAAGAAAAGTAAAGAGAGGAAGGAAGTAGGGAGAGAGGGAGGGAGGGTAAGGTCCACTCTTAGAAGATCAGTTTATTTGTAGAAAAACAATAATTAAAAAAGACTAAACCCAAGGATAGTACCAGTACTCTTCTTCTGGGACTTTCTCCAAAGGTGGACTCAGGCAGTAGATATGATACGCCATATTGCACTCATCACACAGAAGCTGCATGTTGGGATCCCGTTTCTCTCCACATTTATGACAAGAACACATGTGACATTTCTTATCTGAGTCTCCACCACACAGGTCACATTCAGGGTCATTTTTCCCTACAAAGAACAAATTTTAGAAGTTTTATCTTTTTGTATCTATTATTCTCATAAAGAAAAAGCCACTGAAACAGCATAAAACTTATTTTTTAAATGAAAAAAGAAAAAATGTACTAAAAAGAATAACCCAGGGTGAGATCTGATAAGTGCTGCAGGCTAGAGAGATGGCTTAGTAAGTAAAGGCATCTGCTGACAAGCTGGGTGACCTGAGTTCAATCCCCATAACCGACATGATGTAATGACAGAATTAACTTCAAGGGTCTTCTAACCTCTACACTTGTGCTGGAACACACATGTATACACATACACATGCATACTTGAAAAAAAAAAAAAGAACAAGGAAATGCAAAATGCTTCAGACCCGACTTACTCAAATCAGAAATTCATGAAATGAGCCCATGAGTAAACCAGCGTGTGTGGGAGGCAGGATGTAATGGCAATAAACATAGGAACAGTATATATCTTTGCCATCAATTGTATTATATGCCTATTGATTCACAGATTTCCCAATATGTCCATCAACATTCCCATGGGAAGTTCAAAGAACTCACTGAGGTACTATCTAATATCCTAGAATGTTGTAGAATATTATTTAAGGTGTGTTACTTTTGTTTATGTTGCATTTGTTTAACTCTGTAAAGCTGTGTTACTTTGCCTGTCTAAAACACCTGATGATCTAATAAAGAACTGAACAGCAATAGCAAGGCATGAGAGAGAAACAGGTGGGAATGGCAGGCAGAGAGAATAAACAGGGGAAAAAAGGAGATGGAGGAATGAAAGGAGATTTAGGAGCCAGAGAAGGAGGAGGCCACCCAGCTACACAGCAAGCCACAGTATAAGAGTAAGATGTACAGAAGTAAGAGAACAGGAAAAGCCCAGAGGCAAAAGGTAGATAGGATAATTTAAAGTTAAGGAAAGCTGGCTAGAAACTAAGCCAAGCTAAGGCCAGGCATTTATAATTAAGAATAAGCCTCTGTGTGTGATTATTTGGGAGCAGGGTGGCAGGCCCCCTCACAAGAGCCAAGAAACAAACAACAACACTAGAGCCTTTAGGCCTCTGATGTTAAGGATGGATAAGGACACAGAGAAATTGTTGGTAGTAATGCACACAGAGAGCTAGTGAGATGGTTCATCAGGCAAAGGCATTTGCTACCAGGCCTGACAACCTGAGTTCAAATCCCAGAATCCACAAGGTGAAAGAGATTTCCTAAAGTAGTTCTCTGACATAAACATGCACACTGGGACACACATATATAAATAATTTTAAATATTTTTTTTAAAAAAAGAACACACATGGATAAGCATTTGAAAGACCATTTTACAAACAACAATAACTTACTACAAGCATCCTTAAAAGGAACTAAATTTGTATGGTCCACTATTTTATAACTCCTGTAAAGTAATTCATTGGTCAATAAAACTAACTTTCCACTACACAGCAAATTGAGACTAAGCCTAAAAGAGAAACTCATACTTAAAAACTTTCCATCTGCAAAGGAAATAGGATGGGCTCCAGGCTTCTCAATCTTGAAGATTTCATCTACAAATACCACCCGGCAGTCATTTAATGTTCCTTCAGAACCCCTGTTTAAAAAGAGGAAGAAACATTAATTTCTATCAGCAAAATTTAAATTATGTGAAAATAATAATTATAAGTCACTGTGAAAATTCATTTTTCCAAAATATAAATTGACTAAGCTTATAGCTATTATAATTATTCTGGTCTTTTGTTTTTAGTAGTAGTTAATCCTCAAAGTAATATGTAACTTCAGCAATAACTTCTCATTTCTGTTAAACAGAAAACATCTTGTTAAAAGGAAACATATAGGTAGGAGTTGAGTATAAAGCCCCTTCAACCATTGTATGCAAAGGCTCTACATACAGTCATAATTTCTATGTGTAGGATACCACTGAGTTATAGATTTGTGTTACAATATTTAATAGTATCTTCATTTTTAATATGAAACACCATCTTCTAGTTTCACATATTGTATGCTTTCAGGACTGAATATATAACGTTTAATTTCAATACTGTTTTTAACCTTTATAGTGTGTTGGTAGAAACTGAGCACCCAATCATTTTTCCTAAACTCAAATGGTATCAAGGTTATTTTCAATCTTAATATATGTGTTGTTTAAAACGGCCAGTGAAACAAATGTGCTTGCAAACACAGAAATGGGACTAGATTTTCTTTATTATAAAAACAAATAAATTCTTTATTTGTGAGAATTCAAACATGGGCCAGGCACCAGACAGTGGTGGCATACACTTTTAATCCTGGTACTGGGGTGTGTGTGTGTGCAGAGGCAGATGAATCTCTGAGTTCCATGCCAGCTTGGTCTACAGAGTGAGTTCCAAGACAGCCAAGGCTATACAGAGAGACCTAGTCTCAACAAATTAAAAGCAAAAAAATCATGGATTGAGGAAAATAATTTTAAATAGAGTCAGGGGTCAATAATTTCCTTCAATAAATTCCAAGTCATAACATTCTCACATTTTCTTTTCACTTTGATTTTATCTTTAAACTTTCTTAAGGACAAAAAGGAACTCACATAGAAGATTTTTTTTTATCTCAAAGTATAATAGTGTATTCCTTCTCAATCAAGAGAATAAACAAAATTTTCATAAGAGAAAAATAATAACTTCAGAGTAATATTAGGAAAAAAGAAAGTCAGAGGCTTTATTAGATTATCTGGTAAAAAGAATCTGTCTTATAGACTTAGCATAAAGACTATGTAAAATTCTCTCCTGTTAGTTAAAATAAGACTCAATTATACTTCTAATATTTCTAGGCAAAAATAAGGTGTCCTTTATTAGGTATCGTTTCAATATGAAGCCACAGTTACTTCATTTATATTTATTTGCAAATTCTTCAGTTTCCTACTATGACTGTGAACTTGTTTCTCCTTTAAAAATATTATTAATTATGTGAATGTGTAGGGTTTGTGTAAGTATTGTACATGAATACAGGTACCTGAAGAAGCTAGATGCACTGAATCCCCTCAGAGCTGGAGTTATAGGAAGGTTGTGAGCTGCCTGACATGGAATGGATTCAAATGGGTCCTCTACAAGAGCAACAAGTACTCTTAACCACTGAGCTTTTTGTCCAGCCCTGTTTATCCTTTTTAATCATAGCTTTTGCTTTGTATTTGGAAGACATGTTATTAGGTACACATAGATTTAAGGCTTTTATTTATTTGCTTTTGGCTCCTGTAGTGAATTCTACAACATCTATTTTTTTTAAGAGAAAGTAGCATCGATTTACTTAAGACTTTCTCCACCTTTACCTTTTCTATTAAAAATTTAATATCAAATGTAGTACAGAAAACTATACAGGTAAATGGATAACTGAAGCAACTGTGAGGAACATATCCTTTGTTGTCATCAGTGATGACAGCAGACAGAACTGTCACACTACCTCAGAAGTAATCATTTCTTTACATCTTCTCAAGGTTACACTTACCTTAATTTTCTGTAGTCTTGTTGTTGTCTACCTCCCTAAACATATGGAATAATTTCACCCATACACTAAGTATAATCTACAAATTCTCATATCCTCTTTTTCTTCCTTGCAATTGCTTAAAAACACTGGCCATTTATTCAAACGCTTCTCAGTCTTCGTTTTGACATTTGCATTCCCAGGGAATGGTGACCACTTAAGTTATCACTCTTAAGTGATAAAATTAAAGACACTCTACAACCTACATGTGTGCATGAACTCACAGAGGCCAGAAGAGGGCACTGGATTCCCTGGAACTAGAGTTACAGTTATACTGATTATGCGATGCCTATGTTGGCGTAGGGAACCAAACTCATGTTCTCTACAAGAGCAGAAAGTGCTCCTAAGACATCTCTCAAGCCTCTAGGAAGACTTTTAACTATGAAATAAATACCTATCCCCAAACCATCCTTGCTTTTACTACTCTTATTTTCCTAACTCTTGTAGTAGTAAGAACTTAGTAGTGTTCTGTGGTTGGGAAAGCTATAATGTCACTGATAAACTAATCCAATTTGCCTGTCCGTCTTTCCACTCATCCTTAGTTTAGTCACCAATGTAATTTTCTAACTGAGGGTCACTTAGATCTTTTAAAAACTTTTTTAAAATTTAAAAAAATTTTCTTTTCCTTTAATTTTATTTATTTATTAATTAATTTTGAGACAGGGTCTCACTATGCAGCCCTGAGTGGCCTTGAATTCAGAAATATTTCTGCCTATGCCTCTCAGTGCTCTGATCTAAAGGTATGCACCATCATATCTCAGATCATTTCTTTTTCTAAAGCTCAATGCTATGAGTTTTGTTATCTCCTGTTGTACACACCCTTTTTTATACTTCCTACAATCCAAGTATAAGGTTCCCTATATAGTCATGTTATTTTGGTGGTTTCTTCAGAATTGTATATACATCTGAATTTTAAATTGTTTATAAATTCAATTACATCCTTATTTGAGTAACAATCACATTTGTAGTTCTGTACAAAGGTCGGAAATCTGTTTTCTAAAATATGAGCTTTGATTCTAATATTCTAATATGAAAACAATAAAGTAAAAGCTTTCTTCAGCACATTCCAACAGTCTTCATCCTGATCTCATGGTTAGCAACTATTTTCATGAAGGGTCAGACAATCAGCAGTTTAAGCTGTGCAGCCAGACGATCTCAGTTGCAGCTCCTCAAAGCTGTTTTGTACAAAACCAGTGTAGATAATAATCAACGGGCGCTGCTGTGTTCCAGTAAAACTTTATTTACATGCACAAGCAGCTAGTGGGCTGTGCTTTATCCATCCTTGCTTTCTACTGATCACAAATAAATGTTTGCTTACTCCCACATTTGTCACCTTTTGCCACTAATCCAGTTAAATAAAACATAAAATTATTTCAATTTGACTCTCTTAAGCAAAATCTGTAAATGTCATGCTAAATTCTCACTGCTCAATTCATCAAATCTTGTATATATTCATTATAAAGAAAAGAAATGTACATAGAAAGAGTTTATAAGGAAAATTTAGAAACTCCTTACTACATATTATCTTTTTAAAAGGCAACTGAGTGATTATTCAGTAAATTAAAAAAAATAAGCAGGGAGAGGGGTAGCAGTAGTAATTTCCCAGCTGTAAAAGCTCTCTATGAGACAATGCCTACTACTGTATCACTTGAGGAAAATCCTGCAAAGTTACAAGCTAGAAAAGAGGTTAAGTTGTTATCTACAGCGAATACGTTAACATGGTTCCTAAGTGTTTTTTTTGTATATTATTGTAAGAATTACATTATATTATATTATCATAATTCTAAGCTGGGTTGTGGTGGTGCATTCCTTTTATCCTAGCACTCGGGAGCCAGAGGCAGGCAGATTTCTGTGAGTTTGAGGCCAGCCTGTTCTACAAAGCAAGTTCCAAGAAAGCCAGAGGTGTTATAATGGAGAAACCTTGTCTCAATAAAGCAAACAAACAAAGAATTCTAGGAAGCATAGGCTTCTCTAAAATTATCCAAAATTATCTTTAACCTTAGAGATGAAGATACATTAGGTCTTAATAAAAATTCAAGACTTTATAAAAATATTCTCTTATAAAGTGGAAATTTCTCTTTAACTCCATCTTCTTTAATAGGAATATGTGCTTCACATCTGAGAATTACATTTCTAATTGAATAACTAAATGGTATTAGTGACAAGAACCTTACCCCAGGAAAATTTTCACCCGAACTTCTTTTTTGGTCCTTGAGATTGTCTTCAGTGTGGTAATTTCAGCATCATACCAAAATCCTCTTTTGCCTGGATTTTCTACATTGTAATTAACCATTACCACATCACCAACATTCAGCTCATTCCATTTTAAAGTGGTTCTTGCTCGTGGTCGAAGATCTTTAACATTCATTTCTAGTGTACCACTTTCTGGATATCTGAGGGAACAGGAAAAGAAACCACATGACAGAGTTCAGAATTATTTTCACAGGAGGCTAAAATTGTATGCAATGTATAGAAAGACCTAATTTGCAGAGTTGAGAGGAAAAAGTACAATTTCCAGTGGTGGTGGTGGCACATGCTGGTAGGATAGACTAAAGACATGGAGGCAGGACAATGAATTTGAGATCAGCCTGGACTATACCTTAAAACATATACAGGTAACAACATCTGTTATTACTGGGTACATTTCTCACCTGTACTGTGACACTCACAGGCTGATATGTATAAATGTGAACATAAATAAACTCGCTCCACAACTCAACTAAGCCTTGGACAGGAGCCTTTTTTCAAGGCTTTCAGAGTGTACGTCCCATGTTCTGTATCCATCATCATATTAAGTTGGAGTTTCTTTCCAGACTCATTTTTCTTTGTGTGTACATGCATGTGTGAATATACACCACATGTGTGCCTGCTAAGGCCATCATATCCCCTGGAGCTCAAGCTACAGGCAGTTTTGACAACCCAAATTCTTTGGAAAAGCTGAAAGCACTCTTTAACTGCTGAGTCACATCTCCAAACCCTGGGGTTTCTTTATGTAATGAACGTATCCTGCCATTTATTACTGTTATAATATTCTAAAAGAGACGCTGTATTATTCTTGATACTTAAATGATAAGCACTAATGATTTTAATTACCAGAGAATTCTTCTTAAAAGCTGAGGAAGATGCTAATCATTAGCTAAGAGATAGAGTATTTAAAACACAAACTCATTTCATACTTAAGAATTACATCAATGGGGGCTGGGAAATACCTCATCAGTTAAGGGCACCGGAGGACCTGGGTTCAATTATCAACACCCACAGGGCAGCTCACAATCCCACACCCTCTTCTGGTATTTGTGGGCACCTGGCAAACACATGGTACAGGGACATACATGCAGACAAACATCCATACACATGAAATAAATACATTAAATAAGTAAATAAATAAAGTCAATAGTGACTGAAGAGATGGTTCAGCCACAAAGAACACTTACTGCTGTATTAGAGCATTGCTCTTAAGGAGGAGTCTGGTTCCCAGCACCCACATGACAGTTCACAACTGCCTGCAACTTCAGTTCCAAGGGACCCTACACCCTCTTCTGAGATCATGAGCACAAAGCACATAGCATATACACAGTACACAGACATACATACAGGCAAAATGCCCATACACATAAAATAAAAATAAGAATTTTTAAATTATCACCATCATTTTATCAAGCCTCGATGTCAGCTTCTCCCTGATCTTAGAGCCAGTTCATCAAGTGTCATAATTTGCTTCATTCATGAACCTAGCTAGCATGCCCCAGCAGCTTCCACTTCCCCAGGAAAATATTCCTGTTAAAATTATTGTTCTTAAATGTAGTAATGCTTAAGACCAAAAATAAATAAATCAAATAAACAAAACCCCACAATTTTATATGTAGCAGGAAGTAGAACCATGGGGGCAAGGGAGACACCTAACATAATCCTTGACCTCAATGCTTTCTGATTTATTTTAAGCCTGGCATAGTGGTTCATGCCTTTAATCCCAGTCCTTGAAAAGCAGAGGCAGGCAGATCTGAGTTGAGGCCAGACTGGCCACATAGTGAGTTCTAGGACAGCCAGAATTACACAGAGAGACCCTGTCTTGAAAAAAAAAAAAATTTTTAACTCCAACTTGTTGACATCATCAGGCCAAAGACGGCAATCAAGCAATACACCCTGGCTTCTATAAAATTAGATCCTGCTGCAGCCTTTGTGCATTATTGATTACAAAGAAATGAGTAGCGCCTACTTCCACTACTAAAATGTTCAATCAACGGAGATGAACCACACTGCCATGGTTCTTAAGAGTGTGGTATACAAAGTAGGGTCTTACCACCATCTGCAAACTCACTACAAAACACATTCTCGTGCTATACTTCAGGCCCAAGTAAGGAATTCAGGAAGTGAGACTTAACATTAAATTTTACAAATCCTTTCAGTCAGTCAAGTTAACCACATCCTATACGAATGCAAAAATATTCATTATATCCTTGGGAATCAGCATTACTAAGGCAGAAATTGTCAGTGGTGGTGGTGCGTGCCTTTAATCCCAGCACTCAGGAGGCAGAGGTACGAGGGTCTCTGAGTTCGAGGCCAACATGGTCTACAAAGTGAGTTCTAGGACAGTGAGAGCTATTACACAAAGAAACCCTGTCTTGAAAACAAACAAAACCAAAACCAAAAAGCAAGCAAGCAGAAATGAAGGGAAGAAACCTGGCCTTGAGCCGAGTAAGAGTAGCGTGTTCAGATTCCAGCTGATCTGAAGTCAGAAGCTGTCCCAGCAACTGCCGTGGTTCTTCCAAATCAAACAAGGGCTATGCAAGCTCATGACTCTCACAACATATCTGACTTGCCTTCAATGAGTCCAACACTGTATGTATGAGATCTTTACTAACCCAGCTTAATCAGTTCTCCAAGTTTCAGTTAATTGGACGAGGAAAAGTCCAGTATTGTGGGGGCCCCAGAGACATTCTGGTCCATTTATCCTCAATGCTGTAATTCCCTTTGGCAAACCTTTCAAATAATTACCCTCTGTTCAGACAGTAAATGATGGAAGGAAAGCCTTGTCCAGACAGTTCTGATAAAGGAAAGAGAAGGTAGTTGATACAGAACCAGAGGTAAGCATTGGGAATTTATTCATGTCTTAATCCCATGAAGAAATTCTCACACTCTCCTCAGAAGAGAAATAGCATTTACAGCCTTAAATCCCCCTACCACCTTCAATTATGTTCTCTTCCAAGGCGTATTGTTTTTAGTGGCTTTCCTTTAACGCACATACCCAAGTTTTTATTTCTTTACTATCCTTGGGTCTTCATTCAAAATAGGTTCCTTTTTTACCTTGCCTGGGTTTAGAGTTCCGATTTGGTTTCTGCTATTGTGTACCCTTGGGAAAGCTATCCTAAATCTCCGTGACTACTCCTCATCCATAAAAACATGAACTTAGTGCCTCATTTGGTAGTTTTAAAAACTAAACATTTTAGGACCTCTGAGGTGCTTAATACAGCTATAAAAAACAAAAACAACAACAACAAAAAAACAACCCTAAAGGAGCCTTCTTTGACAAGTGCCCATTGCATCCATAGTTCTCTTCTTCTAGTTCAGTGGCCAAACCCGAATATAGAAATAACTCGAGTGAGAACTTTCCTCAGTATATAAAATGAAGAAGTTAGATTTGCTTTCTTTTAGAGATGGGGGTCTCACTGTAGTCCACATTATCTGGAACTCATAATGGAATTACAGATGTGAACCACCAACCCAGCTAACTAGATGTTTTAATTCTTAAATCATGAATTCATTTTCTGCCTCCTTTTAAGATGAAAGTTTCTGCATCAGATGGGATTATTTTTTCAGCTATAATGTGAAAGTTATAATTTGATACCGTAACGTTATTCATCAGTCTGAATTTAAAAAAAAATTAGCAAAAAAGCATGTTTCAATAGCAAAAACACCCTCCATATGTCTAGGTTTGTCAAAACGTACATACTCAGAATGTAAACATTTTGGAAAAACTAAAGATCTCAAACAAAGATTTTCTTCTTTTTGGCTAGTTTTTGTTAAGTTGAGCTAAGCCTTACTTTGCAGCTCAAACTAACTGTTCATCAACTTGCAATCCTCAAGTCTTGGCCTTCCAAGTGCTGGGATTACAGTCATGTACCAACAACTGACCTCCTATTTTACATAGGAAGGAATTCTGAACATGGGTAAGTTTAACTCCTATTGTGATCACCAGGCTTTGTGCAGGATTTGTGATTATACATTATGTGTTAGGGTTCTCATAGGCAAGTGATTCACCAGACTCACAGAACTCCTCAGAACGCAGCCCATTGATGGCTATGATCT
This sequence comes from Peromyscus leucopus, assembly GCF_004664715.2. Taxonomy (NCBI): domain Eukaryota; kingdom Metazoa; phylum Chordata; class Mammalia; order Rodentia; family Cricetidae; genus Peromyscus; species Peromyscus leucopus. The sequence goes on along the minus strand of NC_051063.1, from coordinate 23,967,644 downwards.
CCTACAACCAAAGGAAACAAGACACAGCAGATTCAAGCTTTGAAGATCCTGTTTCACACAGGATATGCTCCTTCCAACCAGACTGTAACATGCAAAATATACTTTACCATGTCAACACATTAGAGTGTACATAGTTATTAGAGGATGGCCATATGGGTCTCTCAGTGCATATCAAAATTCCAAAGCATATTGGGGAGAAAGCATGTATTCAACTTAAATTGTACTAAAAAATTAAATTCTCCTAAAAATCTATAAACAGACCTTTTTATATTATATTTATAGACCTTTATAGAACGTAGTCTGAGAGCTGATGTCAGTTCTTTCCTAGAAAATGCTAAGAAGAATCATTCTTACATATTTTGTTGGCTGATGTTTTGGGAAGCAGATGTAAAGATGAAGGTGACAGCTCTAAAGATATGGAGAAGTATCATAACTAGGCATTAAGGGCCTTTAGACCATGATTGTGGTCAACTGTATAGAAAGGAAAAGGGGAGTTTCGGACATGAAAGGTTTTGGAGACCTGGGGAAGTCTTGGCCAAACCAATACTGAACGCAGGTATAGAAATCAACCAGAGGCCCTAGAATTTCTTGTGCTCAGAAAGAGTATGACCTTGGTTAAATGTTATACTTATAGATGAACGTTATCAACTAACTCAACTTCTTGAATCTGATGGTAGAATTCTTTCTTGGAGCTCTGAGCAGTGTACCCACCAAGGACACTACAGCTGCATTTAAAGCCATTTACTCCTCAAATGATTTAAACTGTGACTCTCTTCAAAATAATCCTCTGGTACTCAGTATGCAGTTACAGATAATAACAAAACTGGCCATGAGTTGATAATGCCTGAAGTTAAACAATTCATTGTTGCTCTCTCAACTTGCCAATCTGTTTACAGATTTCTATAACAAAAACAAAAACACTACAAGTTAAAAATATAAACACAAAGACTCTCCACATTTTTAGAAAATTCGTGCTAACATTCAATGCTTATAAGGACAAGCAGTTTTTTGCCCCAGTCCATCACAAATCTGACTTCTACAAGTTTTCCTTTAGGCAATTGCTTTTAGTTCTTAGTTATTTATTTTTTTTGTAGGACATAACGAGGAAGATGCTTAAGAAAATTTCAAACCAGGGCCTTAGGCATACTAGGTAAGCAATCTACCACTGAGTTTTACCTCCATCCTCAAAGTCATTTCCCAACCATCTCCACATCTTCAAATAAGATGCTACTCTGTAATTTCAGATGGTTACTCTATCCCTCAATTTCCTGTTCCCTCATATCTTCTACATAGCACACACCAGGAGTTATTCTAATATGGATATATATTTTTATAATAGTTCATGACAGAGAAAGTAGTCATTTTATCCTAATCCTGCAGATGAAGTGCAGAAGTAAAATAACTTATTTAAAAACAAGATAAGCAGATGCTTCAAGCTTATCGTTTTTGACCCCATACTCTTAAACATAAGCTGACAAACTTCTTGTTCTTATGAGCACATTATACCATGTGGCTTTTAAAGTCAGTATTTTTAACACGTTGACTTAATAGTATTCACAGCTAAGTAATAAAGTATAGCTTAATTCGATTTTTTTGTTTTCTCTCTGGTAACTTTTCTTCTTGGTTGATGCTTACTTAGTGTTCTAGATTCTGCCAATTATAAAACTTATTTTTCTTTAAAGATTCTCTACAAATTATCATTTGGTATCTTCAAAATTCCTTTCCTAGAATGTTGTCTTTTCCAATCTGAATGGCCTGTGCCAATTCCAATATTTCATGGTGGTATCTCCTTCCGTGTTTTGCTGGTCAAATACATTTCTTATACACTCTCACACCTTCCTTGGGTTAAACACAACACAGTAGAAATGGCTAAACTAACAAAATTAACCACATCAATAATCCCAGGTCCCATTCACATGCCTACTTCCAAAGTACCCAGTAAATTTAATGCCTGAGCCTTTCCAGTGTTCTCCAAAGCCAGTTAGTTTCTAGTCCATGTATTTCAGCTTTCTTTGGAATGTTACCAGGCCCCAGAAGTTGTCCCAATTAGTCACCACCTGGGAACACCAGTAGAGAGCAAAACTTGGTTCAAACACTGTGAAAGCACTATGGGTGATGGTTATCAGCTAACTCAACTCTTGAAGCTCATTAGAATTCTTTTTTGGATATAAAAGCAGGGTTTCTACTAAGGTCACTAAAGAACATCTAAGGCCATTCAACCCTTCTTAGCTTTCAAATTTTTGTGCTTTCTCTTTTCTCTCCCCTCACAAGAAAAGGATTATTTACTTATTCTTTTACTGTCTTCTAGGGATGTACAGAAAAGGTAAAACTAAACAACAACAAAAAATCCTGATGCATCTTTCTCTGGATGTTTAATTGGAAATATTTACCTATTTGTCATTTAATGCAGTAGTCTGGGCTTGCCTGGAATTCATTATGTAACCCAGCTGGGCCACAAATTCATGCTCCTTCTGCCCACAGACTTCCAAGTACTGGAACTGCCAAGTACCACTATACCCATAATTTTTAAAATCTATCTTTAGAGTCTTTTCTCCTTACCACACACCCTTGACAATCTAATCATATGCATCTACTCTGAAGATCACTTTACGCTTCTCCCACTGCTCCTCTTCAAAATCACAAAAACACCACTTTCTAGCTTGTACTCTAATTGTAAATATTTTATCACAGCACCCACAGGGTAAACGCCAAGTTTTCAGTGAGAAGCAGGTAGCTTGTTTGCACTTTACGACACCTAGGATATAACACACTGAAGAATAACATGTTCAGCACGTTAAGTAAAATAAAATGTTTTTACATAATTTAAGACCTTTTAAAAATATTTTTATTTCATGTATATGAGTGTTTTGCCAGCATGTATGTATGTGGACCATGTGCAGGTAGTATTGAAAGGCCTGAAGAGGGCAACCTGGCTGGAATGGAGTTATGTATGGTTCTGAGTCATCTTGTGAGTGTTGGTTACTAAACATTGGTCCTATGCCAGAGTAATAACTGTTCTTAACCTCTGAGCTATTTCTTCAGCACAAAGTCTCTTAATCAAGTATTATACATTGTAATTACTATATCTGAAATTGATTTTGATTATGCTATTCCTCTTAAGAATCCTTGACCTAAGTACTTAGGTGGTAAACTCATTAGTCTGTTTTGCATCACTGTAACAAAACAGCTGAGGTTTCATAACTTCATAAAGAAAAGTTTAAAAAGTATTTTTAATTTGTATTTTGGGGTTCATAGTCCAAGATCAGTTGGGCTCCACTGATTTCTCTCTAGTGAAGAGATAACAGTAGATTTGTCACAGTGATGTAGCACAATGGAGACAGCATGTATGAGAGTAAGTGAGCCCATCTTGAAATATGAAGTCAAAGGACTAGGTCCCATAATATGTTTCAAGGGCATTCCTCCAATCAAGCTAAAGACTTAAAGTATCTTCCAACCTATAAAGGCTTGGTCAAAACATCTCTCGCTCTTTCAAAATCAATATGCGCCAACCACATGACTCCCTGGGTAACAAACTTAAGCCATATCCAAACTGTATCTGTGGAAACAGAATTCCATACAGAGCTAAGAATATACTTAAACTATTGTCATCAGTGTTCTTAAAATATCAAGTAAAATATCTGTAAGTAGCTAAACTTTTAATTATACCAGAACTTGATAAAGGGTAGGCAACTGCTAACCTAGGAACAGTAAGTTTTGAGGTTACTGCAAATTGGTCCGGACAGCTATTTCTTCCAGCAATTATACTGATGAAAACTGATTGTATAAACGACACCAACTACTCTATGGAAAATGGAAGCTTGAACAACTTCTAAATGATAGAATGTATTCATAAGGAACTGGAGCAATGGATCAAGGTCAACTTTTCTTACTACTGTACCAAGAGGCCAATCACTACTCCTATCAGAGGAAGAACCTAAATGTTTCTCAGAAATAGAAGTCAAGGCATTATTCCAAAGGTCCAAGTTAGTAAATCCTGGATTTTAAGGCACTTTATGAGATTTAAATTTCCAATAAGCATTAAAAAAACCAAAAGCTTGAAGTTTTCCCAATGAAGTTGTATTGCCCCAAATGTAAAGAAATTCTTTGAGCTACCCTTCAGAGTATGTACTTTTAATTATCCTTAACTAAATGACATATTTATCAACTAAAATAAACTCATTTTAACTAATAGCTATTGATTAATAGAGTCTACAGAATTCTACTTCAAGAAAATGGAAACAGGTTTGCATTCAATACTGAAACTTCATTTTAATAAGTGGCTTGTAAGCTAAAAATTCCAAGACTCAAAAAACTATTAAACAAGGCAGTTACCAATGAAACCCCATTTCTTCAAAACATTGCTTCCCAGAGGAAATATGATTAAATAAGGACACCATTCATCTTAGGCATGTTCTAGTTTAGAAAATCTTTAATGTCAAGCTGCATGCAAAAAGAAAACATTTCATATTCTAACAAAATATTATGATGTCCTGCACCTTAAATTTAGAGCTTACAGACAACAGGTTACTTAGGACTGCTTATATTGGGATTTTACAAATTATATATGGCAATACATCTCATTTTCAAACACATCAGCAATGATGAATTGCTATTTTTATAAAGGTAAAAACACAACTTGGTTAAATATCTAAACCAAAAATATAATATTTTAAAATACTTACCAAAATAACCCAAGTTTACTCAATTGTTTAAAAAGACAGAGCATTCCATTGTTAGGTATTTTTTCAAAGTTATAAGAAAAAAGACATACATCAAGTAGATGCTTACAGGAGGAAATTAAGTAAGAATGGTTAAGTTTTAAAACAAGTAAATATTATTCTATTTAATGTACACAATATTAAACTGCCTTGAGTTCTTCTCTTGGAAGTCCTCCTTAGATCATGCCAGTCTCAAACTCATAGATTTACCCTGAACCCAGGGCCTTGTGCTCACTAGGTAAACACTAACACTGAGCTACATTCTCTAGCCCAAGTTCTTCTCTTTACACCATAAATAAGTGCATCTCTCGTCCCTCATCAGAGAAGTGTATTTTGACATATGGTGATTAATACAGAGACTCACAGAGACTTAACTCATGGTTAAGAGGTAGAGAGTAAGACTGTCATAGTGCCCAGCTCTAAATGGGATGTACCTATCACAATCTCCTCCCCAAAGCACAGGAGTTATCATAGTGAAGAGGATGGAAAGATGAAAGTGAGAGCCAAAAGTAACAGATATTCACAGCAGAACAGTATATGCTTAACATAACAAGCCCGTTGCATGAATGCATAACAGCTATGAATTCATGCACAAGATCAAGCCAGCAAAAAGCCTAGTGTGGACAGGGAGGGGCCATGAAGTCCCACCACTGAATGAGAACTATTGGCAATTGATGGGCACATGGAGAAGGAAAGTAAATTTTTCTTCAGAGAAGCAGCCCGAGAAGCTACTCAAGCTCCAGCAGATGGTCTTATACCTATGCACACATAAGCAGCGCTAAGTGGGCTCTGAGCTTAAGAGAGAGAACACATAAACTTAGGAGGTAAATGTGGTGCAGATGTGGGAGAAGTTGGAGGGATGGAATGGAATGTTGATTTTTATCAAGACATGTTTGTATAGACGTCTCAAATAATTAAAAAATAAACAAAACCTTACCAATAAACCGAAGACTTGTAATTCAAACAAAATACTCAGCTTATTATATAATATAATACATACTGCTTTGTATATTTAATAAGCCCTTGGGGCTTCTATCTGAAGAACAGATTTCTGGGCCTTCCCAAAGCCTATCTAGTACAGGTATGAGAAAGGATCCCCTCAGGAACTTAGATACTAAACACTTTATTTGGATAAAATATAGTTTTTCTGACCATTTTGCAAGACACACTTATGTAAAGAAATGATGTTTATTTGCCACGTCAAAGCCAACTCATGTATAAAGTCTCTTTATGAGTACCAAGTGCTCTAATAATGCATGGAATAATAATGTCACACGTACATTTAATGTCTCCCAGTATCCTTTTGATTATCATCCATTCAGAGCCTTGTAATTCATAGAAGACTAGAAAAATATATTTGGAAATCTTTGGTAAACACATTAGTAATAAACAAGAAGAAAAACTGATTCTAACTCCCTATACTCAAGATCAACACAACAAACATCAATTAAGAAAAAGCTCTCTATCAAAATCCAGAAATCATTGTATTTGTCAAGATTTTTTTAATTTTTAAAAGATCACAGTATCAATACTCAAAAAATCATTTTTTGCTACTTTATAGAAGTTACTTCTATCTAAAACCACCTCTTGATTTATTCACAACTGACTCACCAGATTCTATATGCAGTAGCCGTACATAAGACTGCTCAAAGGCATGCACTACAGGCTGAGAATAGCTTTAAATATGGTAATGAACACTGGGAGCAATAACAAGCAGTGCTTCAATTCCTTCTTAATGTTTACAATTAACCTCCATTTTTTAATTCTTCCAATAATTCTTATCCATAGCATATTATACCTTAATTGAATGAAAAATATTAGGATAAATACAACTTTGAAAATGAGCAAAAATTTATGATCTGCATAGACCAGAGATTTTCAGTATCACACACCTGTGATACCAGAATTCAGGAGGCTGGTACAGGTGGACCTTCCAAGTTCCAGGAACACACTGATACAACTTCTACTGAATGCAAAATTCCTATGAAACCAAGTATCCTCCCCAATTTCAATGTGACCACTTACATATTATGAAAAAAATTTTGACACATAAGGGGTCTGTGGTCAGCTCCTACCTATCCCACCTTTTCTAGGGTTCTTAGGAAGAGAAAGGGATAAGAAATATTAGACAGAGAGCTGGATGACAAGAAAGACAGAAACACAGGATGGCTCCAGGGGGCTTGGGTCACTACCCAACGGACTCTTCCATTTATTCCAAAGGGCTTTTTATAACAATGCCAAGGGGCAGGGCACAAGACCTCCCCCTTTCAGGATCAAAGCACACTGCACAGCCAAGTGTAGACCCTTCCAAATACCTGGCAACAACGCCCATGATCAAATCATCCCCTTATGCATGCCTGCTGGGTAAAACAAGCTCAGATTCTTAGACCCTGAATAAGTTCTCACTAGGAAACCTCTGTGGGCCTCCATATTCAAAACACCAACAGTATACATATAACACATCTTTATACCCATTACTGTCTCCTCATAAACAAAAGAATATCTGATGTCAGTTACTTTGGTAAATAATAGAGGCTTAAACCTTGTTCTAAAATTATAGAATGTGAACCTGGAAATGGTACATTTCTATAACCCCAGCACTTGGGAAGTAGACTGGGAATTTAAGCCTGCTTCAGCTACAAAGCAAGTTCAAGACCAGCCTGTGCTACATGAGACCCTGCCTCAAAACTGGGGCCTGGAGAGATGGCTCAGTAGTTAAAAGTATTTTCTGCTCTTCTAGAAGACAAAAGTTCAGTTTCCAGCACTCAAGCTAGGCGTTTCACAACCACCTCTAGGTCCAACTCCAAAGGACCCAACCTCCTTCTGACACCACTGCCTACCAAAGCATGTGTGCACACATACATACACACTGAAAATATAAAAAAAAAAAATAAAATTTCAAAAAGTCCTGATGCCGTCTAGTATAATAAAAATGTTGATTTGTATGCTTCACATACTAATAATTCTGACTTACACCATTATTCTGGCAAACTTCTCAACTGCTATAATTGTAATACTTCAGTTCACATCATTAATTTGAGTAGGTTTAAAAGCTATTATTGCCATCCTATTGCAGAGTAAACATCCACTTTACTGAAGATACCACTAAATACTTAATACACTAACAGTATTCATAGCATTGATAATTCTAATAGCTATTTTTGTAAACATGCTTCATTCGGGACAACAAACTACAAATAACTGTAATTTTTAAGTATGTCTTATAATAAATAATTCTACTATTGTTTATAAAAACCAGAACTATTGTCACAATTTGAAGTTTTTTGGTCTGTCTGACATAAATTCCTAGTTCACTGTTGATAAGTTAAGAGATTGGTGTGCAGTGGTATACCCTTGTAATCCCAGACTAGAGAAATGGGAGCAAGACATTTTCAAAAACATCTTTGACTAGGCTTGTTTGTATGAAATATCTCAAAAAAACTAATAATCTCAAAAGTTTGATGGTGCTAGTATAGCCATAAACTTGGTATGATACTATTGCTAATTTGTTTCTTTTTGAATAATTCAGGTAGAATCCTGAAACTGGTCAGAGCACACTTAAAGATAAAAATCATTAATTCAAATGTTAAAGTAAGAACAGACACTAAGATTTAGGGGATAATTCATATTCCTCCTGGCCTTTAATAAAATCTATTTACATTAGATAAGTAGTCATATAGTAACCATTTCCTTTATTTCTCTTTAGTATCAGGGACCTGAGAACAATGCCTAAGGGTGGGTCCAAAGGAATCATCAACAAGTGGTTGTCAAATTTAACATGCATAGACCTACTCAGAAGACTTCAACTCTTTGCCAGGCCATCCCTAGAGATTCATTCACTATGTTTTATTGAGACCATTATGTACATTTATAACAAGTGATGCTAATGCTCATGGTGAGAGATCATACTTTAAGAACTACTAGTCTAGCTGAGAGGTGGTGGAGCACACCTTTAATCCTAGCATTTGGGAGGCAAAGGCAGGCAGATCTCTGTGAGTTCAAGAATAGCCTGGTCTACAGAGTGAGTTTCAGGACAGCCAGGGCTACACAAGAGAAACCCTGTTTCAAAAAACAAAAACAAGCTGGTGGCGCACACCTTTAATCCCAGCACTCGAGAAGCAGAGCCAGGTGGATCTTTGTGAGTGTGAGGCCAGCCTGGTCTACAGAGCAAGATCCAGGAAAGGCACAAAGTTACACAGAGAAACCCTGTCTAAAAAAAAAAACCTATTAATCTAATACAGTTGTTGTTAGCCATGTATATATATTAAAATTATAGCGAAAGAATTTTTGAAAACACCAATGACTGAGAATACATGTGGTCTGATAATAGCTAATCTGACTTTTATTATAAAAATAGCTTTTCAAAGGGCTGAGGGTTTACATCAATAGTAGAATACTTGCCCATGTCCCTAAGTTCAACCCCCAACCTCCACTATGGGGAGTAGGAAGTTGTTCATCCAGGTATTGTAACCCTAGCATTCTGGATCACATACCCAGAAGTGTGAGGACTCTGCCTCCAAAGTAATTAATTAAAACCAAAACAACTTTTGAGTGATTCAATTTTAAAGCAACAAAGAATGCTTATCAGCTAAGAATTCCAAAGGCAGGTTCCTTTGTTAAATTTCCCTCTGTGTTAAATCAGTTTATGTCAGCTCTATTGCACTTGTCCAACCTACACTGCAGCACTCAAAAGTTAAATCTGCAGTTAAAAACAAAAGTTTAAGCCGGGCGGTGGTGGCCCACGCCTTTAATCCCAGCACTCGGGAGGCAGAGCCAGGAGGATCTCTGTGAGTTTGAGGCCAGCCTGGGCTACCAAGTGAGCTCCAGGAAAGGCGCAAAGCTACACAGAGAAACCCTGTCTCGAAAAAACCAAAAAACCAAAAAACAAACAAACAAAAACACAAAAGTTTAATGTAGTAAGTAAAAATTTCTGATAAAAGTTTCTGATATAATTATCTTTAAGTTGCCAGAGTTGAAGCATTTAATTCTATCATGTAAGATTTACTGTAAACTTGCATGTTAATTTAGACTCACTTCTAGCATTAATTCTAATCAAGAATAATTTCAATATTAAAAAAACTCAGCTAAAAAATATGAAGATTTTTATGTTTTGTGTTAAAAAACAAACTAAAGCACAGGTCTTATGATATTTTGGGATAGTGTTATTTCTAAACCATCTTCCAGGACCTCTAAAATTATAAAATTGAATAAACACTGGTTTACTTTGTGGTTAAGGCTTCAGGTCCTATTCCTATCTATGCCTGCAAGATACTCTCTGCCAAATGATAATTTATTAGACAGAATAAAATCTTAGGTAGCAGTGTTCTAAGTTATTTTTTCAGTTATCAAATGTAAAACTCCAGGCTAGAGTGGTAACTCAATGATTGAGTACTTGCTGCTTTTCCAGAGGATCTGGGTTCAATTCCCAGCACCCACATTACAGCTCACAGGTAGTTGTCTATTGTTACTAATTTCTTTTATATTTATTTACTATAAAACTAAAAAACAAAATATAAAGTAAAAACCTGAGATGGGTGGCAAGCAACTACAAAAAGGCCGGGCCGCCGCCACCACTTACTGGCTCAAAAAGGACTGTGCACCCTACGCTCTGCCTCTCCTCAAGGTCACATGCATCTCCAATGAAAAGCCCATCTCTTGAACCAAAACCCTCCTCTCAATTGGCTAGCAGACCAGTGACAAAATTCCTGTAACATTTTTTCCTTTTTGTCTAACATAGTAAAACTATATGTAGTAAGAATTATTATCAAGTATTATCCAAATAGAAAGGGAGGGTAGTAACTTTAACAAAAATGAAACTACATACAAGAACAATTATCAAGTAAGAAATACGTTTGCAATGTCAGTTCATAAGTAATTGACAAATTTATAGAGATTACTCCATTAGCTGTCTTCTTCTGAAGAGTCCGAAGTTTTATACCTAATACAATTTTGCCAAGATTTGGGAGAACTGTAGCTGTCTAGTCTTCAACCCCATCAAAGACCTGAGAAGGAAATAATATTACCTGAATAAGCAGGAAGTGCAAGCAAGAGACTTCCAAAAAAATATGAGAAATAGAAACAGCTGGCTGCCTAGACAGTCACCTAAGGTTCCTCTGCAACATTGGGGCATCCATCTTTGGCCTATAGGCCTAGCATATCTGACAGACGTTTTTTCAGAAGTAGGAAATTTTGAAGGACTGTCCTACCCTGTCTTGGCAAAGTTCAGCAGTTACATTTGTGTCCTGCTTGTCAGTTTGGACAGCGTACTGTTAGCAGTCGAGGAAAGGGCAGTATTTTGCCCTAATGGCTAGCTTCTGCCACAAAGAAAGCAAACTCCCTATGGACTTCCTTTGATGTCTATCATCTTCCACTGAAGTAGATCAGTGGGTACCGCTAGGAACAGATATGTCTCATGTCGAGAAATAATCTGTACCATTAGGCCAGATTATTCCTTTTCAGATGGTTCTCTCTTCTTTTTTCAATGCTTCATTTTGTCCAAAGGTCTTTAGATTCCTCAGGTAGATGTTTTTATTTTCCTGGAAAGACAAAAACAAAACCCTGCCCTGACCCTAATTAGGTGAGTTTTCCTTTTCATGAGGTTGAATCATCATATCAGTTTGTGAACTAGCACTTCTCCTAAGCAAGGCAAATCAAATCTTCAATTTTGATGGTATCCATAGCTTTTCTTCTCCTGTGGAAACAAAAGCAAAACCTCTTCCCCAAAATAATACACAACCTGGTTTCCATTCTGAAATCAACACATCTTTACAATATACTGGCTGATTAGTTCAGTGGTTTTTTTCTATTATCCAATATCTCTCTGAAGCGTTTGTTCCCTTTTCATTAGCATTAAAAAAAATTAAAGTCAATAAAGTATTGTGTAATCTGTCTCTGGGGATCATTATTACACCTTTTTGTTTACAAAACATATCTTTTAAAGTGAGATTAATTCTATAAATGCTTGTCCTGTAGGATTGTGTGGTATTACCTGTAATATGTTTTATGGGTTTTTTTTTTTTTTTTTTTTTTTTTTTTTTTTGGTTTTTCGAGACAGGGTTTCTCTGTGTAGCTTTGCGCCTTTCCTGGAACTCGTTTTGTAGACCAGGCTGGCCTCGAACTCACAGAGATCCACCACCTTCCTCTGTCTCCCGGGTGCTGGGATTAAAGGTGTGCACCACCACCGCCCGGCTATGTTTTATGTTGAAATATGCAAAAAAAAGGTGTTTCATTTTACTAGAGACATATGCTGGAGCATCGTCAGTCTTAATTTGTACAGATATTCCCATGATGGCCATAAATTCTAACAGATGTATAATTATAGAATCAGCCTTTTCAGAACTCAAAGCAGTTACCCACTAAAATCCTGAATATGTTATCTATGGTATGGTGTATATATTTTAATTTTCCAAACTGAAAAATCAAACATATTCATTTGCCAAATTTCATTTCTTTGAGTACCCTTTGGGTTAATTCCTGCAGGTAGTGGAGTCTGGTTATACAAAGAACAAGTAGGACATTTCCTTATAATTTCCTTGGCTTGTTGCCAAGTGGTAGAAAACTCCTATTTCAAACCCTTGCTATTATTAACATGGGGCTTCTTGTGGAATTCTTGAGGCTTCCAGCACATTTCCTAATAGCTGATCAATCTCATTATTACCTTGTGCTAGAAGACCTGGTGGACCTATATGGGATTTGATTATGTGTTATATTTATGGGATGATACCTATCCCTGATTATTTCCTGTAATTGTATAAATAACAAAGTTAACTCTGAATCATCAGGAATAAGTTCAGTGGTTTCAATATGTAAAACAACTCTTTCTGCATACTGAGAGTCAGTAACTATATTAAGAGGTTCTGAAAAATATCTAACAATGCCATGAGAATAGCATATAATTCTGACTTTTGAACAGAATCACAAGGGCCACTTTACTTAAATTTTCTGATTTATAACCTGCTTTTCCTGATTTATTTGCATCAGTATAAAAGAATGTAGAGGATCCAGATATTGGTGTTCTCCACACAATGTGAGGAAGGACCCAATTTGTTCTTTTTATAAATTGAAGTCTCTTGCTTTTGGGATATTTGTTGTTAATTTCTCCCAAAAAAAAAATTACTTTAAGATCTTTGCCAATGTTCATTTTCTATCCATAAAGAGGAAATTTTAGCATTAGTAAAAGGTATCACAATTTCTGCTGGGTCTATTCCTATTAACTGATGAAGTCTCAATTTTCCTTTTAAAATAAATTCAGAAACCTTTATTAAACAGGTCTTTCTTTAATTTTTCACTCTGTTTGTGTGGTAAAAGTATCCATTCAAGAGTATTACTTTCTCTCTACATAAGAATCCCAATAGAAGAATAGTTGAAAGCTAGCTAGGATACAATCAAGCTCTGGATACAAGCAATCCACATGAGCATCCTGTAATTTTTTTCTATACCAGAGCCAATTCTCTTTCAGATTCAGCCAATAGTTTTCTTGGACTATTTAAGACCTTGCCATCTTGTAAGGTTTGAAATAAATTACTTATTTCTTGAGTTGTTAATCCACTTCTGAGCCGTAGTCATCTAATGTTTCCCAGTAATTTTTGAAAGTCATTAAGAGTCCGCAATTGACTTTTCCTGCTTTATACTTTTTGTGGTTGAATTTTTTTGTAAGCCTATTTTATATCCTAGGTAATTAACAGAATCTCCTCTGTATTTTTTTCACGCTCAATTTGCAATCTCCAGTAAGACAATATTTTCTTAACTTCCTTAAACATTTCTTCTAAGGTATCTATGTTTGAATCAGCTAGTAAAATATCGTCAATATAATGGTAAGTTAAAGATTGAGGAAACTGTTCACAAATTATTTCGAATAGAAATTGTACAAAATATTAGCACAAGGTAGGGCTATTCAACATCCCTTGTGGGAAAATTTTCCACTGATACCTTTTAACAGGCTGTGAATTATAAGTAGACACCATGAAGGTAAATTTTTCTGTCCTGTTTTTGTAAAGGTATAGTAAAGAAACAGTCTTTTAAATCAATCACTATAATAAACCATGCTTTAAGTAATAGAGAAGGCAAGGGAATTCCAGGTTGTAGAGAGCCTATCAGTTGAATTTATTTATGGCTCTCAAGTATGTCAACATTCTCCATTTTCCAGATTTCTTTTTAATGACAAATATAGAATTCCAAGGACTGGTTGATTCTTCAATATGTTGAGCATTTAGTTGCTCCTATACCAGATGTTCTAATGCCTGCAACTTTTCTGATGTCAAAGGCCATTGTTCCACCCAGAGAAGTTTATTAAAATAGTTAGCCATTTTAAAGGCAGGGCTTTTGGCACCTTCGATCACCAGCTGTTGTGTCCTGTTTATGTACAACCTGAACAGTCTGTGGCTGCTCTAAAGAATACCTTTAAATACTTCTCCCTGAAGCATTCTTTCTTTTATAGTTTGTTTCTGAGATTGGAGGAACGTTGATGTGTGTTTTCCACTGCTGTGGTAACTCATGTCCCCAGAAGTTCACAGTTATGTTGGACACATATGGTTTTCACCTTCCTCTCTGTCCTTCAGGTCCTATGCAACCGACCCATCTTGTGCTTTGTCTCACCTGAGATAAAGTTCCAATACCTAGAAGCTGAGTGTTTACCTCCTGAAAAGTCCAACTAGGTGCCAAGAATTTCGTGCGATTATAGTTACATCTGCCTCTGTGTTTACCTTCGATTTTAATGCCTTTATCTGTATTGTTAACTTTGGTCTTTGACTGTTTATAGAAGTTTGCCAAAACATTTGTTTTATGGTTTCCCCTGAAATTTTTGTTTTATCTTCTAAAGCTGTTCTGTCATCCAGAGCAGTATGTTTTTGTTTTGTTTTGTTAATGTAGGCATTAGATTAGGTCCTTTAATTGCTCTGTGGAGGAGTTCCCCCGTGGAGACAGGAAATGACTGAACCAAATTTGACATGGGGGCATGCAAGAGGTCCCCCACAAGGCATTTCCCAATGGCAAAGGGTTGGTCACTTGTTCATCTGCATTCATCGGTTCAATGTCAGCCTTTGCCACGCCTACTGCATACTCTGAAGGCTGTGGCCTTCTGTTTGGGTTATCTCTAGAAAAAAATACGGTTTCTAGGAACTCCCTGCCTACAGTCCCTTTTTAGACCTTGTTTACCACAATTAAAACAGCTGACATTTTTATTTTTCTTCAAGACTAGAAATTACCTCTCCTATCCAAGTATCATCATGGTTATGAGATTCAATAGTGACTGTAGCAGATCCATTCCTCTTTAGGTGCTGATCTTACCTTTAAAGGCACAATTACCCTTTTGCACTGTGAATTATCATTTTCAAAAGCCAGAGAATCAATTAATATTCGTCTAACTTCTGGATCTGATATTCTATTTACAACTGAAGTCAATCTTTGCAAATTCAGTGAAAGTTTCTATAGGGCCTTGTATAATTTTAGTAAATGGCTCAGTCCTCTTTCCTGATTCTTGAATCTTGTCCCAAGCATTCAAAGCTGCTGTACAGCAGAGGGCCAAGGTGTGATCATCAAATGTAATCTGTCTTTCCACTTCAGCACAACAGCCCTCACCAAGGATTTGATCTTGGGAAATCTCATAACCTCTCACCCTACCCTGCTGCTGTTCTACTGCCCTAACTTCAGCTCTCCACCAGATATTCCATTGTAACTGAAGACCAGCTTCCAATACTGCTGTAAGTAAATCTTTCTAGGCTCGTGGAATAATTCTGTTCTGAGTGGTCCATGAATTTAACATCTGCTTCACAGAAGGTGAATGCATGCCAGAAAGAACTATTTCTTCCTTAAATCTCTTCAAATCTAACATTTCTATAGGATCCCAGTTAACTTCTGAATACCCTTGGGGATGGATACCTATCATCTGGTGTCATACTTGAATGGTAAATGGATAAATTAAAGTTGGTTTTCTAATCACCTTGGGCTACTCCAATCTAATTTCATAATGTACCGATGAGGTTGGTTTTCCTCTAAATTCTTCTGTGTTTAAGTATTTTAATTATCTGTTTTAATAAATTTTTCTAAAGCTTGTAACTTTTCAGTCAAAATGGTATTTTCTTCAGTAATTTGTAGGGCTCACATATTATGAGTAGTAATCTTTTCTAAGGCTTTTATCTTTTTGAATAGTTTTTCTAAGGTTTACATATTACCAGTCACCTTTTTGCTCTTTATCTGTAAATATTTCTAAAACTTTTATCTTATCAATAAAAAATGTATTATTCTCTTTAGTAATTACTTGCAAGGTTTGCGTATTTTCAGTAGTAGCCCTGTACCTTCTAAGGCTTGTATATTTTGAACAGTAAGTTTTTCTAAGGTTTGCAGGTTATGAGTCTTTTTTTCTTCTTTATTAGTAAATGTAAATATTTCTAAAGCTTTTATCAGTAAAAATTGTTATATTTTCCTTAGTAATTATTTGTATAGTTTGTATATTATCAATAATAGACTTTTCTAACGCTTATATCTTATCAGTCAATTTATCATATAAGGCACAGTTATCAAACATTTTAAGGTTAAAATATAATTACCAGGCTGATAAATAATTATGACTGACATTGTATTAATCTCAGCTAAGTTTTTCTATTTGCATCCCATCCATAGGAGCAGTGAACAGGGTCCTGATTCCCTGCATTATATTCCCAACTTTTAACATGGGGAAGTTTTAAGATTCTCTTTTCCACCTTCTTTTTAAAAATTCTTATTTATTTATTTTAATTGATTTATGTATTTAATAACCTAGTTTATCATTTAAAAGTTCCCAAGTGTCTTACCAGTTCCAGTTCCGTTCCTCGGGATTGGGTTGTGCAGATGTAGTGATGATTTTTGACCAGGAGGTGGAGCCAATGCTGGGCTGTGCAATGGTATTCAGATGTAGTGACAATGTTTGACCAGCAGGTAGAGCAAGTGTGGCACCAAGGCAAGCTGCACTGACTCACCACTCTATTATACACTGACTGCCCTCAGGCTGGTGCCTACCCATGGTGACTGACTGGGTTGGGGGCATTTGGTCAACCAGCTAGGCAGAACTGGCTCAAGGGGCATGGCTATGTTACAAACACCTTGACTTTCTTTTTCTTGCCTGCTGCCTGTGAGCTGGCGGCAGCAGCTTCAAACTTCCAAGTCCTGAGTGGGTCTTGAGACAAGCAGAGGTCAAATCCAGCTGAGCTGCCTGAGAACCCTCTCCCCCAACTCAGGAAAGCAGGCCAAAGGGGTTGGTGGAAGGGTGCACAGTAGTCCAAGTGGACGTGCTTTTGCGTGTTTAGCAAGGCCAAACGTTGGGTGTCACAGGTTACTGATTTCTTTTACATGTATTTATTATAAAACTAAAGAACAGAATATATGATAAAAACCTGAGGCAGGTTGTAAGCTACTGCAGAAAAACCCTGCCACCGACGATTCCGGGCCCCAAAAGGATAGAGCACCCTGTTCTGCCTCTCCTCTCCTCAAGTCCATCCCCAATGAAAACCCCACCTCTTGGACCAAAAAAGCGGTCCTCTCAATTGGTGAGCAGACACTAGTGACAGAATTCCCTGTCTGTAACTCATTTCCAGAGAACCCTATGCCCTCTTCTGGCCTCTGGGCACCAGGCACACAAGTAGTGCCCAGACATACATACAGGCAAAACACCCCCACACATAAAAACTTTTTAAAATTTAAAACTCTCTCAAGGACTTAAACATTACTTGTTGGCAGTAGATAAGTCTACTACTTTAGTAATGTGTCTCCATGTTCTATGCCACAGCATTTATTAAATCCAGAGACTGCTTATCATTAGTTCACTGACTCTAGAACCTTTCTATACCAGCATCAATTCACCAATATTGCCAATTCCAGCTAGGCCAATATCTTTATATGCATTCTCACTACTGGTTCTACTACCGTGGACTAGATTAAAGGCAGTATTAGGTCTCATTTGATATAAGTAGTATTGGTAGGTTAGCCAAAACCACAAGTATCAAAAAAGCAGATTAAAGGTATCTATACTTTTGCTCCCAGATATCCTGGAGTTTCTGCCAAGTTGTTGCCTTTTTAAAAATTCTATCACCATCATCATCATCATCATCATCATCATCATCATCATCATATGTATATGGGTGTTTGGGCTACATGTGTATCTGTGTACCACATGATTTCCTGACCCCACCCCCACCCCCCCGAGGCCAGAAGAGGACCTTGGATGTCCTGGAACTATAGTTAGAGACTGTTTTGATGATGTGCAAATTGAGGCTGGAGGACTATAGTTGATGATGTGCAAATTGAGGCTGGGTCCTCCGGAAGAGCAGTTAGTGCTCCTTACCTCTAGGCCATCTTTCCAACTGCCTCTAAGTTTTCTTATAACCAATTTGTACTAGAAAAATGCATACTCATTCTAAGATTTGAGCTCATAGTATGTGGCAAGAATTTTCTGTGTGCTTAATATTTAAGTGTATCCAAATAATAACTTTTGTTCCACAACTTTCAATAAGAAAACTTAGTGCTAGAATCTGGGCTCTCAAGGCCAAGTTCCATCATAGTATTTCAGAACATAACTGTATTTAGAGGAGACTGGAGCATGACTGTCAATGCATATGAGATTTCTTATTTTCAGGTAAGAGTGACGTAAAAATTCTAAACTTTGTGGTAATGCATAATCCTACAAACATATTAAAAAGCAATGAATTACTTCCTTCAAATGAGTAATCTGTATGTAGATTATCTTAATAAAAAGCAGTTTCTATATTTTTGCCTCATTCTAATATCTATTACAATATATGCTATAAAATGCTTCCTAAGATATAAATATAACCAACAGACAAAGAGAAATCTGAAAGTCCTAATATAAGCCAATAGTAGGATGATAAAAACAAAGTCACTTATAAGCCAGAGATGACAGACAGTTAAAGGGCCCTTACTTGTTGGGTAACAATGACCAAATAAGCAGAAACAAAAAGATTGAACATGACCTCTAAATAATTTCTTCAGAAAGACTATTCAAAATAATCTTGAAATGCAAAGCTTTGCTTCTATACATGAAAACATGAATGAAGTCCTCAATAATATGAGCACTTACTCATCATACTCGATATGATAAATAACGTCTTCATCAGCAGCAACAGAGTCTGAATTAGACGTAGAGGGTACATTGTCCAATTTATTTGTGTTCTCTTTGGAATTATGATTTACATTTCCATTAGTCCTTTTATAAGAATTGCCATTCTTCAGTGGAGTTTTGCCACGTGAATGTCCATCAGAAGCTCTAGTAACACTATGTATATGTGCTTCAAACCAAGCACCAAGGCCGGCATCTCTGGCATCCACCAATTCATTTACCTAAAAAAAGTTTAAAATTAGTTAATGAAGCTTAATTTCATCTACTGCTTCAAAAACTTTAATATAACTCAAGTTATTTGAGAGTTATTATGGTAAACAATATTTGTTGCTACTCATGTTTGAAATGCTTATAGATTAGATCATAGCTATTCTTTTTAGATTTTATTGTACTATCTTAATGTTGGTATTTACTAATATAAAAGTTGAACTTCTTCCCAATTTCCTTCGATGAAGATGTTTTAATTCTTTCATGCCCAGTCTACACTCTACTTTTGAAAACAGTAATTATGTACGCAGGAGTCAGTAAGAACGCCGCCATTAGAGAACCAGCACTTTTAGTTATTAAGACATCAATTTGTTCTATTAATTTTCTCATAACCCCCAAAATAACTCACACAATCAGTCCAAGAAGTTAAGTGAAAATAAGAATTATTCTTGAAATTGAAATTATAGAAAATGAGAGTATTATTCATAAAGATCAATGGCAAGAGTCTGCTAAATTAACGTATACAAATTGGAAAAAGTTCTGCCATGGATTAGTAACTCACTAGGCAAATATTCCATTTATCACTTCAGAGAACAAAGATTAAAACATAAGGAGAGAATTATAAAACATAAGATTTCCAGTAATGATCCAGACCTAACCAACGACTTTTACAAACAGAAAACAGTGATTAAAATGTATGTATATCAGAATTAACAAAGAGGCAGGTTTAAAAAAAATCCATCTACTACCTTCTGCTAGACTGGATTTGTAATAGTTTAAATTTGACTTATCATGGGATATCTTATTTTTTCCTTCTACGGTGACTGAAAAGTTTTGCTGGCTATAGTTGTCTGGGCCAGAATCTGTAGTCTCTTACAGTCTCCAGGACATCTGTTCAGACCCTTCTGGTTTTTACAGTCTCTATGAGAAGTCAGGTGTTGCAGAAACCTACAGCCAAATTATCAGGCCAAGAGAAAGAGAGAGCCCAAATTGGAGATCTCCATTCCCTCAGAACTCAAGGAAACCCGTGGAAGAGTGGGAGGAAGAAATGTAGGAGCCAGAGGGTCAGGACACCAGGAGAACATGGCCCACAGACATCAACAAAGTTGGGCTGATAAGGGCTCCTAGAGACGGGAGCAACAATCACAGAGACTACATGGGTCTGCACTAGGTCCTCTGCATATATGTTATGGTTGCTAGCTTGGTGTTTTGTGGGACTCCTAACAGTAGAAGTGGGGTATCACTGACTCTTTCATCTGCATCTGCTCTTGGTACCCTTTTCTTCCTACTGAGTTGCCTTGTTATGAGGGTATGTGCCTGTATCTTAATGTGTCATGTTCAGTGGATATCCCTAGGAGGCCTGCTTTTTTTCTGAAGGAAACAGAGTGGATCTGGAGGGGAAGTGGGGGAAGGAACTGGGAGGAGCAGAGGGAGGGGAAACTTCGGATGTTCTGAAAACAAGCAAACAAAATATTTTTAAAATGTGAGGACATTGGTAAGTGGCGGAGGATTTTTTTTTTTTTTTTTTTTTTTTTTGCTGTTGTTTTTTCAGGTAAAAGGAGAGAAATCTCTTGAACTTTGCTTTGTTACAGTCCTTACAAAGAAAACCTGAAATTGCCAATACATGATCATCATCTCATCAATCTAGCTTTCCCTTGAAGCAAAAGAGACTACTTAATATAATTCTAACAGATAGTGCTGTCTAATTTTTATTTTCAACTTGACACAACGTAGAGTCACCTGGAAGAGAGAAACTTGATGCAAAAATTGCTTTAATCAGATTGGCCTATGGAAATGTTGATTGATGAGTGATGTAGGAAGGCCCAGCCTACTGTGGGAGGCACTATCTCTAGATAGGTGGGTATAGGATATGTAAAGAAGCTAGCAGAACAATCCACAAACCCAAAGAAGGTAAGTAACAAGGAGGGCTCAGAAAGAGAACACACAAATCTCTGTGGGAAGGGGAAATTAGAATAGATATTTTGGGTGGACTGGGGACAGGAATAGGAGAGATCAGGTTGGGGAAGAGAGGGAGAAGATGGGACTTGGGGGGCATTTCGGGGTGAGGTAGAAACCTAGTGCAATGGGAACTCCCAGGAATCTATGAGGATGATTCATAATAGAGGGACTTCCAGTGGAGAGACTAGGACACCAACCCAGCTACAAAACCTTTGACCTACAATTTGTCCAGCCTGCAAGATGTGCTGGGGTAAGAAGGGTAGTGCTGAGATTGAGAGAGTGGCCAACCAGTGACTGGTCAAGCTTGAGACTCATGCCAGAAGAAGCAGCCCAACCCTGACACCGCCTGTAGAGCCAGGACCCAGAAGCTGGATAACCCAGAGTCCTAGGATAGGACCAAACATGACTGGCAATGAATGAATGAATGAATGAATGAATGAATAGATGTGTCAATGAAATGATTTCTAATTATGTTCTGCTATATTCATAGATCAGTGATTAGCCCAATCATCATCAGAGGGGCTTCATCCAGCAACTTATGGGAACAGATCCAGGGACCCACAGCCAAACACTAGGTAGAGTTCAGAGAAGTCTTGGGGGAAAGGGGAAGGAAGGATTATAGGAGCCAGGGGGGTTAAGGACACAAGAGGGGGAGGAGATTGGGGGATGGGGTGGGACTGGGAGGAGAGGAAGGGGAACTGCAATTGGGATGTAACATGAGAGAATAAATTTTTTAAAAAAGAAAGAAAGCTAACAGAGAAAAAGCTAGAAGTAAGTCTAAGTGGCCTTTTCCCATGGTTTTTGCTTTAGTTCCTGTTTGAGTTCTTGTCCCAACTTTCCTCAATAACAGACTGTGACCTGGAAGTGTAAGTCAAATCAGTTCTGTCCTCTCCAAGTTGCTTTGATCAA
Organism: Peromyscus leucopus; assembly: GCF_004664715.2. Classification (NCBI taxonomy): domain Eukaryota; kingdom Metazoa; phylum Chordata; class Mammalia; order Rodentia; family Cricetidae; genus Peromyscus; species Peromyscus leucopus. Next base: position 23,945,747 of record NC_051063.1, on the reverse strand, counting down.
TGTTTTATCACAGCAACAGAAAGCAAACTAGAATACAGATGGTATAGCTTGGAAAGTATGGTCTTAAAAAATTTATACCCGCTGGGTGTGGTGGTGAACACCTTTAATCCCAGCAGGTGGATCTCTGTGAGTTCGAGGCGAGCCTGGTCTACAGAGCAAGTTCCAGGACAGGCTTCAAAGCTACACAGAGAAACACTGTCTCGAAAATCCAAAATATTATTATTACTATTATTACTTATATCCACATGTGTCAGATAGTATGTAATGTTTTTTACTTATGTCTGCCTAATCATAATGAGCCTATCAATTATGACTTTATGAAGAAACAAAGGCATCATTAGCTTGTTGTAGGCAAAAGCTAACAAGATGTAAATCCAGATATTTGAAGCATCTTGACCCTGAAATAAAGTGTGGGTTTCACCATAATACTAAGCAACTTGTTAAACCTGACAAAGTACGTAAATATAAATTTCAAAGGTTAAGTGATAAGCTCAGAAACATACACACACACACACACACACACACACACACACACACACACACACACACTCACACTCTTAAATTTCAAATCACCAAGCTGACATAAAAAGGAGAAAGTACAAGTAAGTCAAACAGTAATTTGCATCTTGGTGCAATATTCAACCAAAGGCAATATGCAAAGTGAATACAGGAGCAATGAAATAGTTTGAAAGACAAGGTTTAATACAACATAAGAATGAAGCTTTAAGGAGAAGAGGGAGGGAGGGAAGGAGGGAGGGAGGGAGGGAGGCCAAGGGAGAGAAACAATAATCACCACCACCACCACCACCACCACCACCACCACCACCGTTACTACTAATGGTCCAGTAGGTTAGGTATAACAAAGAATCAAAGATGGAACATGCTATTCACTACATAAATTGATTTATATATTAAATGAATAAGAGACTTATTTCTTCCACAATTGTAACTGACAAATTTAAAGTCAGTCTCTTGTAAGCAACAGAGCTAAAACAACAACAACAAAAAAATAACCAATGCTCAAGTTTGTAAGAATAAGTATTCACTCACAGTAAGCCAAAACATAGTGTTTCCTTTAGCACACCAACTGTATCATTCTAACAGGGAATATAGTATATGGTTGACAGTAAAACAACAGCAGTAAAAAAAATACACCCTTAGCCTCAAGTGTGGGGCGGGATAGTGTAACATGTAATCCTAGCACTCTAGAAGCTTAGGCTAGAAGACCCTAAGTTCAAAGCCAGCCTAGGTTATACAGGAGGAGCCTGTCTCAAAACCAAAATAAAGCCAAAAAAAAAAAAAGAAAGAAATAAAAAAGGCTATAAACTACATTATACTACTATATTACTACATGGATAAGTAAGCAGTCAAAATGAAATGCTAAAATTCACCTAGCAGTATTTAAAAAACCAGCAGATAGAATATTTAGATAACTTAAAACAAAATTTATTCGTTCATAAAGATAGGGATTGTTATTAGAGTAGAGAAAAATCTACATTTACAGCTAGAAACTGAAGTTTTATTATCCTATTCACCATAGCAAACCATTTACAACAATAATGCATATAAAAAGGTAGCTGGCAGTGCTTTTAAATTCTGAATATATTATAAAATACGTAGACCTGCTACAGAGAAGTTTAAATAGGTTAAATTGCATGCAGGAAGTAAAACTCTTGCAGAGCCTGTGTTTTGATGACAGTTCAGAAAATTATTAAAAGACAAAATCAATATAAAAACAGAATACTTTCATGATACTCTTCCAAGTAACTTAGTAGGAATGAAGACCAAAATAATGAGAAGAGAATGGCAAAACTTAAGAGAGACATCTGGCAGCATGCTCTTGTAACCCCAGCCCAAGAGAGGCTAAGGAAGAACAATGCCAGTCTGAGATACATAGTGAGACCCCGTTTCAAAACATGAAGCTACAGCATGACAAAAAGAGGAAGATAATGTAGGAGTATAAGTGTTCAAAGTATAGCCACATGATTTTAATTTACAGTATTAAAATGCAAAATAGAGATGTTAAGTGTTATTTTAAAAAAATTTCAATTCAAGGCCACAGAGGCAAAGCAGCAGGTTTGGTCAAGAGGTAGAAAAAAACTAGGAGCAATCACAGCCCAGTGCCTTTACTATGTCTACTCTGGGAAAAAGCAAGGAAAGAGAGATAGGGCAAATGATCTAAGATTATCAAGTATGAATGCGTCACAATGGGCCTCAGGCTATTGGAGAGGTATCTAGTTGTCTAACACCATGCCATAAATGATAAGAACAGAAGAATACTGTCTTAAAGTATGTTTCAGAGAAAGGAGGGGTGATTAGGATACGGACTCTACTGTATATGAAAGGCATGCTTTCTGACAATGTATTGATTATTTCTAGGAATTCACAAAACAAGAAAGGAATTCTCTGGTCCTAGGAAAGGGAGTCTCTCCCCAGCCAGTAAGGTTTTTTCACAAATGCCAAAATATAAAAAAAATGAACAATATTTTATATAATTAAAAACTCCACAAATTTGTATGTTAGAAATGAACAGAGTTGTTTGGGACTAGAATTTGGGATGGAGTGGAAAAGTCACTCACATGAACCTGTAAATTTAGAGCTGGCCTTAATTCTTACAAACATACAGCTGTAAGCACCCAGTGTGGTTGTACACACTTGTAATCCCATGAGGTTTAAAAAAGAAAAAAGGCATACATGTCCATTTGCAATTTGAAAGACAAAGACATAAAAAGCTTAAAAAAAAAAAAAAACCCAAAACTTACTTTCTTGTTCAGATGATCAAAGCCAGTGTGTGTATGTGTGTTAATAAAGGGATCACAAATAAACCTTCTTTTGAAAGAAAACATTCAAAGCGAAGTATAAACTCTGCATGACGATGGTATGTGCCTAAAATACAAGTTCTGTCAGTACTGAGGAACAAAAAGTGCAAGGTAGCCTGGGTTACATATTGAGATCTTGTCTCAAAGTATAGAAAATAAGCACAAAAGCACATATATACACATATATGAATATAAATATATATACACACATACATATATAATCTCCACATATAGAAAAAGCCACCCATATTTGATATTTAATTAAAACCACTAACTTTTTAAAAGAAAGATAGAAAAACTGAAGCATGAGAAGCAAGGTAACTAAAACTTAGATAATACAAAACAGCACGTATTAGAAGGATTAATGCTTTCTCTGAATGCATCGCTGGTACTAGGCACTGAACCTACACATATAGGCAGGTACCGTACTACTGAACTGCATAATTACATTTTTTTTTTTTTTTAGAAAAAAGACCTCCTCACTGTGTGCCCATGCACTGAACTTCCAATTCTCTAGCTTCAGCCTCCTGAACACCTAGGGCTACAGATTTGACCACCAGGCCTAACTCTTTGTTTTGTTTTGTTTTCTTTTTATTTTTTCCTTCTTTGTCTTTGAGGGTAATGGAGGGGAACACGATCTCACTGTGTCGTCCAGGCTGCCTGAAACTTGTGATGTAAAATTCAGGCTGGCCTTGAACTTACAATCCTGTTAGCCTCCCAAGTAGCTCGGACCACCAGATACATTTCTAAACACTTTCTTTGTTCTGTGTAAAACACAGTTCTGCAGATAAATCAGCATTCACATCTTTGAAAGGTATAATCTTGAAAAAGTTATTTTGTCCCAGTCTCATACTTTTGAAGTTTTAAAACATACCTATCAATGCATTTGAGAAATTCCAACCCAGTAGGCATGTAATGTGCACAGATTGTCTTTTTTCACTAAGCATCAGCATATAAAACTGATTCATTAAAACTCGGCAATCTTATTTTCCATCATCTGTTCAGTAAACATTAGCAATTTTTGATTATATAAGTACTTCCTTTAATAATTATAATATGAAATCATTGCTGTTTTTACAATAAAGTATAGACATGAAACACATTTGTCCTCAAAAGACATAGAGTGAAGGGCCAGGGATATGCCTCACTGAGTAAAGCACCTATGAGACCAGCATGAGGACCTGAGCTTGAATATCAGGAACCCATATAAAAGCTGGCACAGTAGCACAGAGCTGTAATCCCAGTGCTCCTATGGTAAGATGGGAAACAGAGACAAGGGAACTCCCAGAAGCTTGTGAGCCTGCCAGCCTGAAGTATGTAACAGTGAACAGCAAGAAGACTATCTCAAAGGCAGAAAAGAAAGACCAACACCTGAGGCCGTTCTCCGACCTTCACACGTGCCATGGCACCTGCACTTAGGCACATGAACATACACATACATCCGGTATAACATAGAGCTCAAAACATATAAAGTGAAGTTGGGAACATGGGTTTTTCCAACTCTAAACATGACTCTCTCATAATATTTAATTGAAAATACAAATTTTAAAAATGCAATATGCTTCCATTTACATAAAACTCAGAAACAGCTAAATTAGGATTGCATAAACAGGTTCAATGTTAGTAAGCTGTTAAAAATTGTATAAAGACCACAGAAAAGACTACGATAGATGTTTGGGTAACAGTTTCAAGAAAAGAATATGGCGTTAGGGTTGAGAAGGAGGGCTCAGCAGAGAACTCACTGTTCTTCCCAAGGACTCAAGTTATCTTACTTCAAACACAGATATACAACTGAGTGTGTGTGTGTATATATAATTAAAAAGAAAAAGAAAATGTTCTAAGAATATGAAGTTACACTTAGGAAAAGGAACACAGGGAATTCTTGGGGGTATGCTATTCTGTTTGATCATTTGGGTAGTGTTTAGAAATATTTACTTTATAGTATTTCAATAAACTGTTCTTTGCATGTTACTATTCAACTTCATAACTACATTGTACTATAGAAAAATAGAGGCAGAATATACTAAAACATCAACACCTTTACATAGATTATTTATCATTTCCCTTTTTTCTCTATTTCCCAGTGAACAAAATGACATGCAAAAAAATTAATTACTAGACATTCAGCTAAATTTAAGTGTTTAGCATTTTATACACATCATTTGGACTGGATGACAACTATTTCAAAGATAGAAAGATACTTGAATCATAGAAACTTCCCTTATTCACAAATCAAAATAAATTAACCAACTCAATTATCAAAGGCCCACCATGTTTCAGAAAATAAATGTATTCATAACCTAGTTTCAGTGATTCGATACATGTACAATGAATCCTCGCTCCTACCCAAACAGCTCCAGGTTCTTCAAAAAGGATTGGTAATAACTAGCTCCTCACAGCAACATGCAGCAAACTGAAAGGCTGATCATGTATTACTCAAGGTTAGCAAATAAGGCAATGAAATAATGATGCTGAGTAATGAAAACTTCATGCCAGCTTTAAAATTAGTTTGAAAATTCACCTGCTCCTCTGGTCCAAACAATATCTAAGTCAAAAGGAAGAGGGGAAAGCCACAAAGCACTTTTAATTATAGAGAGCTGTACACTGAAAAGAGGGAACCTAAAAATATGCAAGGTATTAGATTATATTCCTAGCACTGTCACCCTCTCCCCCTTAAAAAAAATTCTTACAAAAGAAAATGATATAGACCCCCACACACACATATTCAAGAATATGGGAAGCTTCTGAATTGTTTATTTGTTTTTGAAGACAGGTTCTCACACTACATAACCCTGGCTAGCCAGAAACTCCTTATGTAGACCAGTTCAACCTTATGCTGTGCTCACAAATCCATCTGCCTCTACCTCTGGGATTAAAAGTGAAGGCCACCATGCCCAGGTACTTTCCTAACTCATCAAAATTTCATTAAAGAAAAGAAATTCAGAAATAATAAAAAAGTAACAGCTTTTTCCCCAAGTGTACTTTTGTATGTATGAGTGCTTTGCCTGTTTGTCTTTATGTGCACCACGCGCATACAGTTCTCACAAAGACCAGAAGAGTGTGTCAGAACCTCCTGGAATGGAGTTACAGATGGCTGTGAGCCACCAAGTGGGAGCTGGGAACCAAACCCAGGTCCTCTGCAAAATCAGCAAGTACTCTTAACTGCTAAGCCACCCTTCTAGTCCCAAGTAGTAGCATTTAAAAGTATTTTCAGTTTACCTACAAAAATTAACAATTAAATTCTCAGGAGGTAGAGCAAAATATCATCTGTCTACTTCTCTGTCCCTAATACCTAAACAAATGTATACTAAATATACAAATATTCATGGATTAAATGAACTATCCAGAAATAAGCACTTCTAAAGCATTAGACAAAATTTCAACAATTCTTAATAGTAATTTCATTTTAAACTGAAAAGGAAAACAAACTCATTAGCTTCTGCTAATTAAATGCAATTTTAAAATATTAATAGTATGAATACCACAGTAGCCTATTTAGAGTTAAATGCTAGGTCCACATTGTTCCTAAATGGAAAAACTAGAGTAAATTGCCCTGTAAAAGTTAATACAGCTAATGAACAATTTAACTAGAATTTGAAATGAGCTTTGACAGTGAAATCTCTTTTTGCCCCAAATGGTCAGACCATGTAGTAACAAAGTTAAGATACTTAGGAGCTATATTATATATTAACATAAAATATATGAACCATTAAATAAAGCCAGACAATGGTACAAAGAGCCTGTAACACCAAACTTAAGCGTGATAAGGCAAAAGGTTTTCAAGTTCAGGGCCAACCTAGACCAAATAGTGAAGACTATCTCAAAACCATCAAACTAGTTGACAGTCAAAGCATTAACATGGAAAGTAAGAGGAGAAACCTGCCAAGCAAACTTGTTTCTTATGAAGCTCTTCTCCGGTAATCTGGAAAAGAGGAACAGAAGTCTGCTAGAACAAAAGAACTGTTAAGTACATAAATGATTACTGTTTCTTCTATGAAAGTAAGTTTGTCTCTTCACTGCCTTGAAAAGCAGCAGCTTCTGACCAAGTGTGATGATGTGCATCTGTAACACCAGCATTCAGGAGGGAGAGGAAGGAGGATCTGGATTTTAAGACCAGCCTCAGCTATAAACTGTTTTTACACAACTGAAAAACAACTGAACAAAAAAAGCCTATAATGGTGTCTCTATCATTCCACCCCTCTATGGGAGAAAAAAAGGTTAAGAAGGGGGCTGAAGAAACAATTCAGCAGTTAAGAGCACTCCTGTGCTTGTAGAGGATCCAGTTCTGGTTTTTAATATAAAAAGGACAGCTTACAACAGTATGGTGATATTTTATTTGTACTGAAATGTAATTTTAATTTTATGTTAATAAAGTTGCCCTGGGGTCAGAGCTATTAGAGCCATAGCAAGAGCGTGGTGGTTAGAAGAGCTAGGTAGATTTCTGTGTGTTCAGGGATACAGCCAGTATTGGAGACATACGCCTTTAAGACCTGGAGGGCGGTACTTACAGGCAGTGATGAGGCAGTCATGTGGTTGGGTTTAGAACCAATGAGAAGGCAGAACAGAAAGACTATTTAAACACAGACAAACAGAAAGTAGCTCTCTCAGGGAAGTTAGGAGCACTGCAGGAGGTAAGAATTTATCTCTGAGCTCTGACCTCTCGGCTTTCTCTTTTACATTGGCTCTGTGTTTCTTATTTTAATAAGACGATTGGTTACATCTACACAACAGTCTGTAATTCCAGTTCCAGGGTTTCTGATGCTGTCTCCTGGCCTCAGTGGACATTGCATGCACATGGCACACATACGTACATGCAAGAAAACATTCATATTCATAAAATAGAAATAAAAATTCTTTTTTAAAAAGGTAAAAGGTAATAATTAAAGTTTAATGCAGACTTCAATAGTGACATGTATTCAGATATATATCTATATAAATTAGTATGTGCGAATATATACATTTACAAAATATTCTTTTTTAAAATTTCCTTGCTCAGTTCAAGTCTTTTGATAACCCAGGAACAAGGAACAAGTACACCCACAGGGACTGAGAAATTGGCTCAGTTGGTAAAGTAGTTGCTGTACAAGCATGAGAAACCAAGTTTTGATGCCTAAAACCCTTATGAAAAGCCACACACAGTGGTGCATGCCTGTAACCCCAGCACGGGTAGGGAAGTGTGGGGAGAGAGCACAGAAATAAATGAATCCCTAGATCCAGGGAGTCTGGCTGGATCAGTGGGCTTCAAGTTCAGTGAGTCAAAAAAGCAAGGTTGATAGTTACTAAAGAAGATACCCTACCTCAATCTATAGCCTACATACATGTATGCATGCTTGCTTGCACATACATAATTAAATAAAAAACACATAATTAAAAAATACTTTTAAAATGATTATTTAAAAATTTATTATAATTTTGACTAGGCAACATTTCCCTAACCTTTTTTTAAGTAGTTTGTTTCCAACTACCACTACACATGTAAATTTAGATTATGGCAAGTGTATTTATTTAATATTGGAGCACTATTCTACTTAAGAATTTCATAAGATTAGCTGGGCATGGTGGCAGGCACTTGTAACTCCAGTGCTTGGCATGGGGCAGGAACAGGTAGATTTTGCATGCTTGCCACCAGTCAGCCTACTAGACCACTTGGCTCTAGACTTAGTGAGAGACCCTGTCTTACAAAATAAGGTTGAAAGTAATGAGAAATACACCCAACACTGACTTCTGGCCTCAATACACAAATGTACATATGTACATATACACACATGTACATACAAACCCACATAAACACATATGTACACTCTGAGGAGGAGGAAGGAAAAAGAGAGAAGACAAACCAGTGCCTCTTAGAGAATGTCTTGTTACAGGAAATACACAAGGTGACTCTGAAACATCTTACAGTACCAGAAAACAGAAAGAAACCTCACAATAACAGTATAATAAGGAGACACAAGGGCCATGTTTTAAAAAATGACCAAAATATAATAAATAGGTGAGAAAAGACAAATCTCCCATGTTGATAAATTCTTTTTTTCTTTATACTCTGTCCTCAAATGAAATACACAACTCCCTCTATATTCAACATAAGCTATACATAGTGACTCCCTCTCAAAGAGTTCAGTATGAAATAGAAGGGAAAGAGAAATTAACAGTGGAAAAACTTGAGAAAACAGTAACTCAGCCAGGTGATTAACATTAACAGTATTAGCAAAATTAAACTCCTGATGCAAAATCCAAATTATATTTAACAGCATGTTAATATTGCCAGCCCTAAATGAGATATGATGAAGATAGCACTTTACACTTCTGTAAACTTTGTCTAAAAACAAATCTAGTCCATTGATGAGAAAAATAACGTCCTGAAAGAGACAAATTACAAAAACTTCTTGAGCAACCCTTACAGTTTCCAAAGTAATATGAATCTCTGAGTTCCATGTCAACAAAGGGTACACAGACAGACCCTGTCTCAAAATAAATACATAAATTAGGAAGTCTAGGAAAGTGTCACAGCCAAGAGCCCGAGGAGGTAAGATGCCATATCCTGGGTGGGAGACTGGAATAGAAAAAAAGATATTAAGCAAAACCTATAGAAATATGGTTCACTTGTTATAACAAATGTGTCATACTGATATAAGACATAACAGGATGGACTGTGTGTATGGTATATGGGAACTGTCTGTACAATCTTTGTTATTTTACTATAAACCTAAAACTGCTATGTCCTGAGCTACATGACTATTATGGTCTGAATATGAAATAACCCCAAAAGACCCATGTATTAAATGCTTAGTCAGTCCCAAAGTGAAAGCACTACTTTGGGAGGTAGTCTGTGAACTTCAGTTGAAGGAAGCAGGTCACTTAGGATGTACCTCAGAGCATTATACCTTGTCTGTTGCGGAGTATCTGTTCATACTGTGTGAAGATGTGTCACTGTGACTGGTTTAATAAAGAGCTGAATGGCCAATAGCTATGCAAGAGAGAAAAAGAGATGAACTCAGGATGACCTAGGTGTGCCAGAGATGCCAGTGAGACACTCAAGAAGTCGGGCATACAGTACAGAGGAGAGGTAGCCAAGCCATATGGCAGAACATAGATCAATAGAGACAGGTTAATTTAAGTTTTAAGAGCTAGTTGGGAGAAAGCCTAACTTTCATAACTAATAATGGCCAAACTTTCATAATTAACAAGTCTCAATAAGTCTCCGTATTGTTATTTGTGAAAGTCCAACTACATTTGGGGTCCAACACGCAGAAAGTAAATCCACATAGGGCCTGAGAAAGCTGAGAAAAAAGTTCCAAACACCTGGTGATCATGGTCTCTCAGGTTAGGCTTGGGGCTTCCAGGGTACAGAGGCACAAAGGGAGTAAAGCCAGCCACCAGCCCAATGTGCTAAGCGGAGACTTGAGGTACTGGGTAAACACACAGAGGGAAAAAAAAAGTCCAGGCTGAGAAAACCTCTGAATAGGTTACAGTGTGCTTGGAAATGTACATAGGTGCTGAAGAAAGAAAAACAAACAATGGATATAGACAGTCATAAACTAAATAAATACTTCAAAAAAAATAAAATCTCTAAAGAAAGAGTAAAGTAACATATGCTGTTTTTAAAAAACCACATAAGGATGGGAAATATGTAGAGCAACTGGATCCTGTATGTTACTTTGCTGACTTTAAATTTTTTGAATGTTGATAAGTGAAGGGCAAATGCTACTGAGACAATGGATTCTTTGGCGGGGGCAGAATGCAAAATTAAACCAATGTATTTTAAGAATGTCTTAATTTCAGAATGGAAGTCAGGAAATATGTTGCATTGAGGGAGAGGTTTTGCCTTTTTTTTTTTTTTTTTCAAAAGCTATGGATTTCTTCAAATTTAGTAAAGATCAGATTTGATTGGGGGAGACCTCCTGAAAAATCTTGGTTGCAAACATGAAGAAAAAAAAAAAAACAAGAAAAACTACAAGACAAGTAACATACATGTTGATCCCTCAACATGGGAACAACTCGGAGACTGCATGAGACATGATAAATCTTGTTGGCTACAGAGTCCTCAAGACAGTTTGGGTATACAGTCCAAACAAACTTATAAAGTTGACAGATGCCTTTTAACCACTCAAACAGAACAAAAAACATCTCTACCTGATTTATGCATACCGCATATCCCATACTTGTGTTAATGCAGATGTGTGAGTTACCTTTAAAAGTTTGTGTGTTTTTAGAACAAAAGGACCAGACACCAATGAAGACAAATAGCCCAGGTGATCTAGCCTCTAAGAATGCCTCTGTTGCAGTTTCGTCAAAATTCTGCATCCAGAACAACTTCAAAGCTGCGAACTGAGATGGTCCAGCCTCATAGACTACTCCAGCTAGGACTTCAAATAAGCTCTGCACTTTCCCATCACACAGAGACTAAACAAAAAATAATATAGCTAGCTCTCCCAGGACTTGACCATTATCTCAATTTTCTCAGGGTTCCCTAAAGATGCCGTCACCTCCAGACAGCAGGAAGTCATTTTAAGAACACAATACCCACATTCCCAAGAGGTGGGGAAGGTGGTCTTTGGTCATTCATTGGGTTATGGATGTTTTATCATTGTTTATCAAGTTGTTATTGGTAATGGTCAGGGGAAAAAAACTAAACAAAAGTAGGTTAGATTCAGGGATCTCTTTCTGAAAAGGAGGGATATGGGAATGATAGGATAAAATGCTAGATTACTGAATCTACTTTTAGACTAAAATGCAACTACTAGTCTCAAATATTTTACACTGGTATGGGCTTTTGTATATCGATACCAATTCAAGGTTATTTTTGTTATAACATACTATATATATGTTTCTACTCTTGTTTAAGGTATTGTGCCTAATCTGCTCATTTAAAAACGTAATGTAAAGTTCTAGTCCTTAAAAGCTATTATTACAAACTGTTTAGGACAATTAAGAAATGCAGGTTAGTAGTTATCTTTAACAAACTTGTAGTCATGTTAGGTGTGTTTTCAAGATTAAACAGAGATATATGTTAAACAGATGGTCTTCAAACACTTCAGACACCTACAGAATAATCATTTAAGATGTTTTAATAACATAAGGCTTTTCATGATAGTGAGACTCGTCTGTTCCTAGCAGCACAAATCTACTTCAGTAGAGGATGATAGATATCAAAGAATCTCCATATAAAATTTGCTTTCTATGTGGCAAAGCTAGCTATTGGGCAAGAAATTGCCCTTGCCTCCAGGCCTGTAGGCTGAAGACAGATGCCCCAATGTTGCAGAGGCACCTTGGGTGACTGTCCAGGCAGTCAGCTATCTTTGTCATTTCTATAATTTGGGAAGTTGTTTACTCTGCACTTCCTGTTTACCCAGGTAATACTATATCATTCTTAGGTCTCTGATGGGGTTAAAGACTAGATAGTTATAGTTGTTTTCCTTGTTACCAAATTCAGAAAAAAAAAAAAATCACAAAAGTAGGTGTAAAGTTAATAAGGTTAAGAAACATAAAAGCTTAAGTTGTTATCTAAGATGTTACAAGGTCTAAAAAGATATTTTTACGATGATAATACAAGTTATGAGAGAAAGTGGTTTAGGTACAACACTTTGGACTCACCAAGATAGGATAGATTAAATCGAGTATTTTCTCCAAAATTGTCAAATACAAATGGACTGGAAATTGTGAATGTAATTCTTACCTGATAATTTTTCTTATTATATATAATTTTACTGGTAAGAGTTAAAACCTTCCTTTTTATTTAGACAAAAAGGGGGAATGCTATAGAATATTAATTTACACTGTGTGAAGATATGTACACTGTGTGAGGATATGTGACTCTAACTGGTTTAATGAAGAGCTGAATGGCCAATAGCTAGGCAGGAGAAAATAAGTTGGACTTCTGGACAAAGAGAGGAACTTGGGATCAATCTAGGTGCATGAAAGATACCAGCAAGACATTGGAGAAGTCAGACATAATGGTACAGAAGAGAAGTCATTGAGTCATGTGGCAGAACATCGATTAATAAAAACAGGTTAAGTTATAATAGCTAGCTGGGGAAAAACCTAGTAAGCTAAGCCCAAGCTTTCATTGTAGGCAGACTTTTCTTTCCCATCCACCAGTTTCCAAATAACCCACAAGGAGACTCAATATTAATTATAAATGCTCGGCTAATAGCTCAGGCTCATTACTAACTAGCTCTTACAACTTAAATTAACCTATATTTCTTATCTAAGTTCTACCATGTGGCTCATGGCTTGTTACCTCATTTTGTACTCGTCCTGCTTCCTGTGTCTGGCTGATGACTCCCAAGACTTCACCCTTCTTCTTCCCAGTGTCTTTAGTCTAGTTCTCTGGCCTAACCTTATCCTGTCCAGCTACTGCCAATCAGCTTCTTTATGAAACCAATCATAACAACATATGTCCACACAATGTGAAGGAATAGTCCACATTTCATAATTAACAATGAGTCTCCATGTTGTTATTTGTGAGCTGGTGGCCCAAAGGAAAGTCCAACTACACTGATCCCCATACTCTGGCTCCTGTCCATCATGAGGTAAAGAATCTCTTCCACCAAGGATTCCTACAGCCACAATGGCTGATCAAGCTTGTGGGGTCAAGCAGGCATAGGCCCAACCCTCTAAAACTTATCAAATCCTTTTCTTTATTAAATTGTTCTCTAAAGTACTTTGGTCAGAGCAATGAAAAACAACCAATACAATATGGTACCACATAGTAAGTAAAGAATTCCAATCCATTTTCAGAGTTAAGTGGGCTCAGAACCCATCAAAGAGTTACAGATAAGCAGGAGACACTACACCCTTCTCTTCCTAGCTGGAAACTAGTGTGTGCTTGTCTTAGAACTCTATAAGCTGGAAAATTGAAGGCAGTCTGCTACAACTGAGTCCTGCTGTGGATATCGTTCTATATAAATAAAACACTGATGGCCAGTGACCAGGCAGGAAGTATAGGCGGGACAAGGAGAGAGGAGAATTGGGGAAACAGGAAGGAGGAGGAGAGACACTGCAGCCACCGCCAGGACAAGCAGCATGTAAAGATGCCGGTAAGCCACCAGCCACATGGCAAGGTATAGATTTATGGAAATGGATTAATTTAAGCTATAAGAACAGTTAGCAAGAAGCCTGCCACAGCCATACAGTTTGTAAGCAATATAAGTCTCTGTGTTTACTTGGTTGGGTCTGAGCGGCTGTGGGACTGACAGGTGACAAAGATTTGTCCTGACTGTGGGCAAGGCAGGAAAACTCTAGCTACAGAGTCCATTGTCAGTAAAGGGGACAATCTCAAGCCCCAGACTGAGAATGAATATTCAATATGACTTCACATCCTGAACCAATGGGATAGAGAATTTGGGAAGGGGTTTGGCTAATGCTAGAGGAATGTAAAGATTCTAACTCTCTGGAGTACCAACCTTTTGGGAAAGGAGAGGAGGTTTGTTTTTTGTGTTTTGTTTTTGTTTTTTTAAACAATAGATAACTTAAAAAAATAAACCCTGTGGTGGTTTGAATGAAAATGGCCCCCACAGACTCATTGGGAGTGACATTATTGGAGATATGGCCTTGTTGGAGTAGGTCTGGCCTTGTTGATGCAAGTGTGTCACACGGGGTGGGCTTTGAGTTTTCAGCTTAAGCCAGGCCCAGTGGCTCATTCTCTCTTCCTGTTGCCTGGTGATCCACATGTAGAACTTTCTGTTTCTTCTTCAGCACTATGTCTGCCTGCATGCCACCATTCTCCCTGCCATGATGACAATGGACTAAAACTCTGAACTGTAAGCCAGACCCAATTAAATGTTTTCTTTTATAAGCATAGCCATGGTCATGGTGTCTCTTTACAGCAACAGAAACCTTAAGGCAAACCCCGTCTAGTACCAAATCAGCATGGCCATTCATACAACCAGAAGTTTCTCCAGTCCCGCCCAGGGGTCTGGATAAATCTCTTCCACCTGCGGACACTTATTAATGAGAAACAGTATGGTCTATGGCTCCTGCTTATATTAGCTAGCTCTTTCAACTTAATTCAACCCATTCTTATTAATCTATGTCTTGCCACGTGGCTTTGTGGTTTATCAGTACTTTCATACATCTTCCTTCTTGGGTGGCTGGATCATTTCTTTTTTGACTCTGCCTTTCTTCTCTATCATTCTTGGATTTCCCACCTGGCTGTAAGCCTTCTTGCCATAGGTCAAAACAGCTTTATTTACTGGCCAATGAGAACAACACATATTCACAGCATACAGAAAGACATCCCACAGCACATCCATTTCAGAACTAGCTTTTCTCTATGCTGGTGTCTCTTTCTGCAGAGTGGTATATTAAAAACTTCTACTTTCTTTAGTCTCAAATTCATTACAGAATGTGTGTCTTGTTTCTCTCATACCAGATAATTTTTGGGCTTACTGATGTGACTACACTCTAAGCCTTTGAAACTGGTTTATGGGAGAGATTTGGAAGTTTGGAGACACCAACAAGAGAAGCTTTAAAATGCTGTAGGCTCAACTTAATGGGCAATTCTAGAATAAGCTTAGAAGACCAGAAGTGATGCCTATTATGCAGACTAGACTCCCACCTCTCACACACATGTCCATGACCTAAGACTTGTAGAAAGCTGAACGTTTTAAAATATCTATTTTTATTTTATGTGTATGGGTGTTTTGCATGCATGCAAGCACACAGTGTGCATGCCTGGTGTTCATGGAGGCCAGAAGAAAGAGCTAGATTCCCTGAAACTGGAGCTACAGATGCCAGAAGCTGTCATATGGGTACTGAGAACAGACTCTAGGTCCTCGGCAAAAGCAAGTGCTCTCAAACCACTGAGCCTTCTCTCTAGCAATTGTGGAAAGCTGAATTTTCAGGGAGACTGACTAGAGCAAAAAAGTTTGAGAAAATCTACAGTTTGGTCAGAAAAAGCCTGCTTAAAGCTGAGGCTAAGGAACACATCGTTTCTGAATAGCTAGATTAGTGTCATTAAAAAGGAGGCAAATACTTGGACAATAGAAAAGATGTTTTAAAGGTAGGTTAGGAATTGGTCATACTTCACCCATTGAAGATTAAATGGATATCACCATTTTAATTTCTTTAAAAAAATCTTCCTCTGGTAGAAGAGTACTTCCAGGATAACCTGCATATACCAAGATGAGCCATCTAGAAAAGAATTTCCCTACATTCATCAATCCAAGCCACTGCAGCCCCGACAAAGGAGACTTAGCAACTGCTCAAGTTGGTGTCAGACCTTGACATTGACATTGCCCATGTGATTTTACAGAGATCTAGAATGCAAAAGTGGCAGAAGCTTCTAACACGATTTCAAAAGAAGGCCTGGAAGTCAGTTAATGTGTGGCAGGAGCATGATTCATGCAGGCAACTCAAGGGAACAATACATAAAGCTGCAAGAGTAAAACCTAAGCCTCAGTGACGAATCCAGGGCATTGAAGATGCAATCAACGTTAACATGTGCTGAGAAAGCCACGATTAGTAAAGTCACCAGAGAGAAGTCATGTGGGCTCCAAATGGCAAAGTCATAAGGGTGAGGCTGTCCAAGCCCACGGCAGCTCACCTGCTGACATCACGTGCCTCATATGCTAGATATGAAGCTATGGGACTCAATATTTGCACCCTTGGGTCCTGGTCTTGCTTTAGTCTAATCCTTTGTTTTCTGTCCCTCCCATTGAAGTGGGAATGATTACTCTGTATTAAGTATGCTTTTTTTTTTTTAACCTGACAAAAACTCACAGTAAAGTTTTCACCTTCGATATCACAGGAGACTTTGAATTTAAGATTAGTGAATAATGCTGGAACTGTTAAAAGAATGGAGAAAGATTCATAATTGTGAGATGGCCATGAGCCTTTGGATATGAGATGCCTCCATTACATTGGTGGTTGAACTCTTGGTTCAAAGCACTCTTTAGGGAGGTTCCAAAAACTAGGTGTTGGAGCATCTTTGAAATCAGGTCACTTGGGTTCTACCAACTCAACATTTCCTACTTTACTATGGTCCCTGTCTATCATAAGCAAAGAAACTCCCCTACTACAATTTCCCATAGCCATGATGCTCTGTCAAGATGCAGAGCCAAGCAACCATGGACTAAACTTCCTGCAACTATGGATTAAAATAAATCCTTTCTTCTTTAAATTGTTTGTTAGGCACTGGGCCACAGCAATAAAACCTAACTAATACAAACTTTAAATAAGTCCACTTTAAAAGTAACAATATGAAAAAAGAATATAGAACATTAGTACTTAGTGGTCTGAGTATGGTCTGCCCCTCTACAGCTGGTATTAGAGTTCAATCCTCACAAGGTGAGATATGAAGGATATAGAAACTCAATCAAACATGGTGTCTGTAGTCCAAACTACTCAAGACTAGGTTGAAGCAAAATGATTAATGGAGCCCAGAAGTTCCAGGACAGTTTGGGCAACATAGCAAGACCCATTTCTCATAATAAATGTGGATGCTTAATTTGTAAGCGCAAAAAAGATCACATACACAGTCTCTTTTTTTTTTTTTGTCACATGGGGACCACCAGCAAGAAAGGCATCACCAGATGCAGCTCATTAACCTTTCACTATAACCATAAGCCAAAATAAGCCTCTCTACACATTACTTGTTCTGCATTACTGTATTATTAGTAAAGAAAACAAACTAAGATGGGTGTCTACAAGATATGAAAGGATAGGTCAGACAAAATGGCTAGTTGGCTTTTAGTGCTTTAAATACAACAGAAGTAGTTCTTTTGAAATCTCCGTAAGTTGCTTGCCTATGTTAACTACAGCACCTGGAATAGCAAATTTACACTGTGTGCTCTCCAAGAAATACTTATTGAAAAGAATACAGGAAAGAAAGAAGGATAGAAAATAAGAGAAGAAAGGACAGAAGACAATTTATGGCACTACTTTGCCCCAATAATAAAGTATAGCAAAGAAATCTACTAGTATTACAATATTAGCTTTGAAAATGACTACCCTATTGATAATTCATGTTTTAAAACATTTATTTTCTCCAGCTTTCCCAATAAACAGGGACTTTGTTTGTTTTTTTGTTTTTCATGGTGATTTTGTTCACTTGCTTCACTGATCTAGCACTTCCAGAGATGCCAAGTAACAGCAGGTTTGGTTAGCTTTCTTTTCCATCCTTTCTCTATATCCCCCATAAGCTGGTCTCATGTAGCCCAGAAAGACCTTGAACTTCCTACATCCACCTGCAAAGTGCTGGGACTACAAATGTATACTACCATGCTGACCCATTAACTGGTTTTCTGACTGGCTATTTCTAGCTTTTTTTTTATTACTAAACATGATGCCAAGTATGGTTTAACATATTCGTCTATGTTATCTACTTAAAATCATGAATGGACTCAAATTTGCATTTAGATGAGGAAATATTTTATATTGGTAAATTCTCTTTATTTTACTATAATACTGAATTTATACTAAAGTATTTCCTAATAATTAACTATCTCTGCTTTCTGACAAATCATATTTTGTCAAGATAGCTTTTAATACATAATCAGAATTCTACTTGATTCTACTTGTTAAATATAAACTGTTTCAAACAGTGTTATGATACCAAATTGCTTCTGGTCATGTTTTAGTAATAGTACTTCACTTAATTTAAGGAGCAATAAAGAGCTTCCTTCTTTCTTTATGCTGTAGGTCAATTCATGTAACATCAGAATTGTCTACTTCCTAAAATGTTTAAAACAATTCACCAGTGCAGTTGCCCTTGAAGTACAGCTCTTTACTAATTTTCTTGACTACATTTTTTCACAGATCCTAAATTATTTCTAATTATTTCTTAATTTATTTCACCAACAAATTTTTAATCTTGGAAATGCTATGTCTAGTTACCCATTTATCTCAGAAGGAAAATAAGTTATAAGGACCAGAAAGGATGAAACAAAACTGTCCTTCAATTTATTGACAGAATTTGAAAAACTCTGGGTACAAAAGTCGATAAATAAGCCAACTGAATTTCTATGTAAGAGTAAATGAATGACCATTTAAATAGCATCAAAAAACAGTTATCAGAAATAAGTCAAACATTCATTAAAAGGTATCAAAAACATAAACTAATGGAGATCTGTGTCAATGA
Source organism: Peromyscus leucopus (assembly GCF_004664715.2). Taxonomy (NCBI): domain Eukaryota; kingdom Metazoa; phylum Chordata; class Mammalia; order Rodentia; family Cricetidae; genus Peromyscus; species Peromyscus leucopus. The sequence continues at coordinate 23,926,847 of NC_051063.1, read as the reverse complement.
ATTTAAAAACTTGTAAACATTTTAATTCTATAAATTGATCTACAGAGGCAATCTCCATTGAAATGTCAGTAAGGTCCTTTGTAGTTTTATACAAGCGAATTCTAACAATTTTTAGTGCAAGTTTTATAGAGCACCATAAAGCCAAGAAACCCTTAAAGAGGCATTACATGTGAGAAATGGGAGAAAGGAGGTTATCAAAAAATTCTGTAAAGCTACCGACCTTAGAATAGCATGGGCCCAGGGATAGACAAATAAACCAATGAAACAACCTAAAAATCTTGGCAGCACACTTTGAGTATATCATCAGCATCCTTTTTAAAAAAAAAAAATAGAATTTTAAAAAATTCTAGAGTATGTGTACCAGAGTATATATGGGTTAAACAGCATTGTTAAACACTGAAGCTGGAACACTGCCCAGGCATCTAATAAATACATACTAGACATATGGTAGCATGTTGAAGTAGAAAGCAATAATGTTACAACTATATACTAAGAAACATCAATGTCAAGGAAAAGCAGAACTTCATTATGAAGAGATTCAGCTATACAGAAAAACAGACATGCATATATAAGTAGTGAAGAAAACTTGCACTCAAAAGTCACTGTAAGTAATTCCCTTGGGAGATGGGGGAGGGAAGCAATACCCTTTAAAAAAGTGTCCTGGTATCATTCTACTTCTTCACCTGCGTGGAAATACACAGGTATGTTTGTTTTATTATTCTTTGAACTGTACATATTATACAGTTTACATTTTTCCACTATAGTAATTTTTCTTCCTAATAGTGCTGAGGCTCAAACCCAGAGTCTCATAGCTGTAAGAAAAGCACTCACCTGCTAAGTTATATCCCCAGCCCCATGGTAAATTTTCAAGGACTACTTTTGACAGAATATGAACAGCTGCAATCTTTACTTAATGAAAATCGATGCTTACTTACTCAATGTATCCTGAAGAGAACAGACATTTGTATTCTCACAACTAACAAGTCTGAAAGATAACATACCTTATATAGTCCGAAGCCAGGGTCAATAAGACGAGTGCGAGCTGATGTAGATGGCTGACTGGAAGATCCTCCTCTTGCTGTTTTCTTTACTTTAGGCTGATTATTAGAACAGGGTTTAGCCTGAACATCATTCTGCTTAGATGTGCTAGGAAGACTGGAGTCTGGACGAACTAGTAGCTGAATTATATCATTCAGTCCAACATCGTAGTCAAATAAAGTATATCCATTCTCCAACTAGAAAAAGAATAATAGAAAACTATACTGAAGTGCTTATCTCAAACCTTGTATTTCTACATGTTTAGTTTGTTCAAATATTCTAGATAAACTATTAAAATTGACAACACTACATACAACTTAATCTTGAAATGGTTCTTACTACTTTATGCCTTCTAATATCAGCGCCCTCTTTGGACCTCAATAAATTCTTAAGAACCACTCCAAATCAACTACAGGTAAAACTACATGCCATTAAAATAAAAACTGTATCATAGCTGCTGCAACCTCATGCTGTAACCACTCCCCAAAAATAACTCTTAAAACTACATCTGACGTTATTACTTTTTGTTGTTGTCTTCTAGTTTTTTTCAGTCTCTCTATACAGCCCAGGCTAGCCTCAAACCTGTGATCCTCTCTGTCTTCCAAGTGCTAGGATTATATGACACCTGGTGCTCTCTCAACACATTTTATTTTAATCAGCAGTGACTAAATCCACTCCAACTGTGGGAAAATGGATTTTGAAAACAGTTTTTGTTTTTTCACAATCTGCATGTAATAATAGTTATCAAGCACTTTATCTTTTTGAAGCACAATTAATAATTCTTTTTAAGTGAAGCAAGATTTTGAAAAACAAATCAGAAATATATCCCAATTACATTATATTCCATTTCTCTATGATTCTATCCATCTGCAAATATTAGCAACTTTTGTCACAAAGTAATCTAGGATAAACAGCACATAAATTATCTTGTAACTCACCCATATATTCAGGTTATGAACTAATCTGTGCCCACTGTCACGGCCACCCCCACCTCCCAAAAGATACATTCAGATACACTGGAAGTTCTATTCCACAGTACTTCAGAGGGCTGAGAGTGTAGCTCAGTGGTAGAGTCCCTACCTGACATATATAAGACTCAGGGACTCCATTTCCAGCACCAAGGGAGCAGCTTACCTCAGAACCTAATTTTATTTAGAAATAGGGTCTTTAGATGTAATCCAAGACAGCACATGACTAAAGAAATTCAAAGCCTATCATTATGGATTGATTTGGGTCTTCTAAACACTTACATGCTAAAGTCCTTATCTCTAATGCCTCAGAATGTGACCCAGTTTGGAAACAGGGGCTTTAAACAGGTAATAAATATAAGTTGGGATCACTAGGTGAACCTCTAATCTAGTCTGATTGGTGTCCTTACAAAAACAAACATGGAGAGACAAAAAGGGCAGGAGGACAACGGAAGAGACAGAAGAGAAAGTCGTGTAAATGAAGTGATTAACAACCTCAAGCTAAAAAACACTATTCCCAAAAACTGAAGATAGTTCCCCTAGATCTAGCTATGAGAGCACTTTCCTACTGATGACACCTTGAATTATTACCACTACCACTACTGAGATACATTTCTATGGTTTTAAGTCATACCATTCTGGTACTCTGTTACAGCAATCTAGGAAACTACTTGTGGTAGTTTGAAGTATTTGGCCTCCACAATCTCAGAGGGAGTGGCACTATTAGGAAGTGTGGCTTTGTTGGAGTGGGTATGGCCTTGTTGGAGGAAGTGTGTCACTATGAAGGTGGGCTTGGGTTTCTTATGCTCAGGATACCGCTCAGTGAGTCAGTTGATTTCCTGTTGCCTGCAAGATGTAGCAGTCTCAGCTCCAGCACCACCTCTGCCTGCATACCACCATGCTCCCTGCCATGACGATAATGGACTGAACCTCTGAAACTGTATGTGAGCCCTCTCAATTAAATGTTCTCTTTATAAGAGTTGTCATGGTCATGGTGTCTCCTCACAGCAACAGTAAACCCTAATTAAGATAGGGATCTTCTGTTTTGTTTCTTCAAAAAATGTATTAACAGTTGACTATTTCAGTTAACATAAGAAAATTAAACTCCTCAAAGATAAAAACTACCATTTCTTCAGAAATATCAGTTTAAGCATTGTATTCACCATTCTTATATGCAATATCCATCACCATTCATGACTGTGTAATAAAATAACATAATATTTAAGAATTCAACTACAGAGAAGGACATCTGTCCTTTAATTATTAACTCACTAATGTTAGATTTATTTAGGTGGAAGACCTAAGACCATAACTAGCACAATTCTACAGGTTACAAGTATTGACATTTGTTAGACAGAACAAGGAATCAAGAATTTCACAACCTTCCCGGTGGAGGGATTGAGGAATTAAACTAGGCACTATCTCACATCTTAGTTAACATGTTTAACCAGAGGAGCTCAAAGGCAGTATTCTTCCTGGGTTCAATCCTCAACAACACCACACACACACACACACACACACACACACACACACATACGCACACGCACGCGCACGCGCACGCGCACGCACACGCACACACACACACCCCACATACTCAATACCCAAAGGCAGTAAGCAAGTAAGCCTTCAAATGAATAGGCATATTAATATATTTAAAACATAAACACCAAGCCAGCCACAAATCCTTTATCTACAATGGTGTACTGTTCACAAGATATGCTAGGGCAATGGTGGCAATTGTGGGAGTAATCAACCAATATCTGATTTGACTTAAGGCGCACTCCATGAGATGGAACCCATACCCAACACTGCTTAGGTGAGCAAGAACCTGAGACTAGATAGCCCAGAGACCTAGGGTAAAACCAAGTAATGCTGGTGTAAAAAAAGGAAAGAAAAAGTGGTGTTAAAATGACTCCTAATGATAATTTGCTATATACATCGACCAATGCCTTGTTCAACTATCATCAGTGAAGCTTTCTCCAGCAGCAGATGGGAACAAAATATAGACTCACAGCCAGACATTATTAAGAGTGAGAGACCTTGGAACACTCAGCCCTAAATGGGATGTCTCCATCAAATCATCCCACCTCAGAGCTCAGTGGGGGATGGAGGACACCAAGGAAACAAGGCACTTTAAATCAATATGATCAATGCTCATATGAACACAGAGACTTGAAGCAGCATGTACATGGCCTGCACCAGGTCCTCTGAGTATATATTATGGCTTCCAGTTTAGTGTTTTTATGGGATTCCTAGGTATATGAACAAGTAGGTCTCTGACCCTTGTGACTTGTGTCTATTCTTGGACCCTTCCTTCTATTGGTCTGTCTCATCTGACTTTGATGTGATAGTTTTTGTTTTATCTTATTCTAATTTTTTTTTATTTTCAAAAAACGAATGAATGAATGAATGAATGAATGGAAAACCTAGCTATTAGGGCAAAGCTTCACTACTAAACTGGAAAACTTACACCTGCTGGGAGAAGGAAAATCGTTTTCTCCAAATCACTCCAGCACAGGCCTCATGTTCAGGAGTACCTGACCAACATATAATGGACTCCACAGTTTTTTTTTTTTTTTTTTTTTTTTTTTTTTTTTTTTTTTTTTTTTTTTTTTTTTTTTTTTGTGTGTGTGTGTGTGTGTGTGTGTGTGTGTTCTTTTATTTGGTTACAGTTTGGTATTTCTTTTTTCTTTCTGAATGTAGTTTTATTTGTTTTCTTGGAGGATTTTGTTGTTGTACTGGGTTTTTCTTTTTAAGAAAGAATTTAAAGTTGGGAGGCTAGGACAGGATTTGGAAGGACTTTGGGGAGGGAAGAATATTATAAAATTACATTAAAACTTTTAACTTGTTTTAAAGGGGAGGGGGGGCTTTCAGATGTCTTATAGAGTAAAGGTTTGGCTGCCAAGCCTGAGGACCTGAGTTTGATCCCTAGGATCCACATGGTGAACTGACTCCTGCAAGTAATTCTCCACATGTATTATGGCACATGCACACAAATAAATAAATGTAAAAATAATTAAAAGGCACTCTTCTAGTCCTAAACCTTCCCTGGGAAGGAGAGGAAACACTCAAAAGAACAAAATATGGCCTTTTCTCTTCCAGGGACAGTGCTTAGAGGCACTCAGAATGGTTCAGTGTTTGACATACCCTCGTAGACTTTCCTACAATACAGCCTTGAACAAAACTAAGCTGTCTCAAACCACTGGCAATAGGATTGTTTACTTTCATACCAAGGTTGGGAAAGCATCTAAATCCACATGTGGTGTGTGCCCGGGCAGACCTCAAGGGGTTCGTGCTGTGAGACCAAAAGTCCTTATGAAAATGTCTAAGACAAAGAAGCACGTCAGCAGGGCCTACGGTGGGTCTACGTGTGCCAAATGTGTCCATGACAAGATCAAGTGGGCTTCCCTTATCCAGGAGAAACTGCTGTGAAAATGTTGAATGTGCAAGTACAGTCAGAAAGCTAAATAAATATGCAGCTTTTTTAAATAATAAAAGTCAAGGCTTGGTTAAAAAAAGAAAAAAGAAAATTTTATTTATACCTTCATTTTGACATTTTTCAATAGCCAAAAAAACCACCCTAATTCTGAAAGAGTTAAAAATGTACAAATTTGTACAGACAATGTAATGAACATTATGACAATTGCTTTAAAATTTTAAAATTAAGAAATCAAAACTCTAAAATAGCATACAACATCCAAATGTACTAGTAATCCATTCCCAAAAATAAAGCAGACAAGACACTAAAGTAAAATTAAGATAAATATTGTGGAACATACAGATAATTCTTCCACTCTGTAGGGTGAGGCAGGAAGATCCCAAGTTTAAGGCCCGCTTGGGCCCCATAGTGAGACTTAGCTTTAGAAGGGGGTGGGGGGGGGCGCCGCTTAATCCAGCACTCGGGGGCAGAGGCAGGGCTCGTGAGTCGGGCAGCCTGGCTAAAGTGAGCTCCAGGAAAGGCAAAGCTACACAGAAAACCGTTCGAAAAAAAAAAAAAAAAAAAAAAAAGAAGGGTGGTGATGGTAAATAATTATGAATTGAAGATGTTTCCAACACATTTTTTTAAAATTAATGTTTGGGGCACAAGAGTCACAGAGACCTTAGGAGTGAAGACTCCTACAAACATTAACTACTTTCTACCAAATAATTGCCAAGAATGACTTTAAGTTGCTTTCAGCGGTGCTTTCTGAACATGGTATGACAGGAAAAGTAACATCTAAAGTTAGAGTGAAACACTAAGCATATCAAGGCAAGAAACTAATAAGAAAGTCATCTTTCTTCATGATAGCTTGCACACACAGAGAGACAGAGATTATACGCTCATTCCTATTTCATAAGCAACATTCCAGTTCTTTTAAAAGTCACTATTTTTCACTGCATAGACCCAGTTTTATTCAGTAACGTCTCATGTTCTTTAAAGAGTTATTAAGAATGCTGGAATAATTTACCTAGACTACATTCTTCCACATTTAATAAAAATGCAGATCTAAAGTTATTTGTTACTCAAATTATGCTCTGAAAGAGGGAGAAAGGGATGAGGTCATCTAGAATCCAGGTTTTTAAACTGTTGGTTGTGAGTCCATATGGGGTCCCAAAACTGAATATGGGGGAAAGGAATATCACATACATAAAAAACTGATCATAGTAAATGTTTTTGAATGTGCAATGTCCAAAAACTAATTCAAAATAAAAAGTTAAGTCTAAAACTGAGGTGTCTCTGTCATAAGTCCATGCTGCATAGCAGTGACTCCACTGCAGCCTGGGTTCTGAAATACAACGTGCACTTTGTACTGTGCATGCCGTAGTAACATACAGCGCCAAAGAACACTACCTGGAACACCCTCGTTCAGACTCAAAGCCAGTTAAGTCATGAACTGCACTGTTTACTGTACCTACAAGGTTTTCTGCTTTTGTAGGAACAGAATGGCTTAACTATAGAAAAGTAACATTCAGTATTTTCCTGCCATCATTCCTCAGCAAGTAAACATCAAATCAGTCTTTATGCTGTTCTTTTCTTTAAATGTCTGATTTTAAAGACTTCTATCTGAATTATTGACCTGATTCATTTTAAAGTGTTGAATGAATTTATGATTAAGACAGAATTTCCAACATTTTCTAGAAGTGCCCTAGACATACTTGTCATTTTGTACCATATATTTATGCAAAGCAGCATTCTCATCATTAACTATAAAATCAAAACTCTGAAAAATGTTGAGCTGTTCTGCCCTGCAGTATCAAATATTAAACTCAAGATTTAATTCTTTATATAAAAATAAGCATATCCATCTAGTAAACATGCAAAATTGCTTTTGTTTTAACAAATGATAAGATTATATGAATATTGATAATTTCAAAATGAACTGTTATTTATAAGTAGTATATTTGACTAGCATACCTATTTTCAATACTTATATACCCGGGGTTGCATAAAAATTTCTTGGGCCAAGCCAGGCAGTGGTGGCACATGCCTTTAATCCCAGCACTCAGGAGGCAGAGGCAAGGGGATCTCTTTGAGTTCAAGGCCAACCTGGGCTACAGAGTGAGTTCCAGGAAAGGCACAAAGCTACACCGAGAAACCCAGTCTTTAAAAAAAAAAAAAAATTCTTGGGCCAAAAGGAATCCCAAGTAGAACAAGTTTTACATTCCCTGACCTAGAAATTACAAATACCTATAGTTTAAAGTATATAACTGTAGTCCATTAATGTCTCATAGAAGTAAACAGTTCAGAATCGCCTTGAGAAATTCAAGGAGCAAGATTTTCAATTCTGAAGAAAAAGAAATGGTCAGGACTTTGTTAAAATATACTATTGAATTTTTACTGTGTTAAAGAAGAAATTCCAGGAAATAGGAAAGGCTGCAATAACAATGCAAGGGAAACCAAGGGGGATGGGAGATGAACTGGCAGTGGCCAAAAAAGCAACAGGGGAAATAATTTCCACAGTACTAAGGGTACAAGTTGAGGACATTGCAACTATTATTTATCAGTCACAGAATAGATATAAATACACATACACGTTCTTTAAATAGACAAACACTTTCATTTCTTTACTCCATGTGAAAAAAAGAGAATATGGAGGCGAGTATCAACTGTCCAGTTTTTCTTCCAATATGGTTCATATTCCATATCTATAATCTATTTAAGGCTATCCCAATAGTGATGACAAGAGAAGGCAGGGAAATGGAATTCCTTTAGAAATCACAGGAGCTCTAAATTCAAAGATTTAAAGATCAAAGCTTGGTGTGTGGTGTGTATGAGTAAGATTCACTCAGTGGTTAACACTGGGTGATCTTCCAGAGAACCAAAATTCTCAGCACCCACATAGTGGCTCACAAATGTCTCTAATTTCAGTTCCAGATCTGATGCCCTAATGTCCTCTTCCAGCCTCTGCAGCAACCAGGCATGCACATGGTGCAAAGTTGTACATTTGTGCAAAGCACCCATACACATTTAAAAAAAAAAAATAGTGGAGTTCCTTGCACTGCTTTTCAAACTTCATTTGTATACAGAGCACCTGGAGACCTTGTAAACCACACATTCTTCTTCAGTAGACCACTATGAGGCACCCATGCAAAGCTAATGCTGTTGGCCTTGAGAATGCAGAAAGCACACTTTGAATAGAGTAACTAGTTGGAAGCTAACCCTTCAAAGTTCATTTCAAAGTCACGGATGTTCATAAAAATTTCCTGTGAAGTTGGGAGGTGCTCTGATCCCAGCACTCAGAAGGCAGAGGCAGGCAGATCTCTGGGATCTGAGTTAGAGACCAGCCTGATCTTCAGAGTGAGGACAGCCAGGGGACAGAAGAACCCTTCCTGGGGGAGAAAGGGGTTCCTGTGAAATTTGGTTAAACTACCGAACCATCAAAAATAACAAATTGGGGCAAACTAAAATTGGATACATGGTAATTTTTTTTTTGCTCAGACCAGGGTCTCACTGTGTTACCCTGGTCCTTTAAATCCTGGGCTCCAGTGATCCTCTTCAGCCTTTAGAGTAGCTGGGAATACAGTGCCCAGCTTATGTAAATCTGTTTTACTTCTAACATTATATAAACATCTTGAGTAAGGATAGCTCTTTTCTACTAAATATAAACTCATTTTACAGGAAATGGATAGCCCTGTGGCACCATTTATCTGCCTGCTACAAGCACACTTTGCTATCTCCATCAAATGTATCAAAGACAAAAGGAGATGATAACCACTGCCCTGGCTACTAGCTGTCATTCATAAAAAAGTAAATAGTCCGGAGCAATGTTTTCCCTTTTTTGGTGTCCAAGTCAATGGCTGGCACCTAAATTCTATTTTTCATCCTTACTGGTTCATTATTCAGCTGGGGAGAGGGAAGTAGTGAGTGATTAACTGGGGGTGGGGGGGAAGCTATCAATCCTCAACCAGGAAGCATTTTCTGATATTAGTGAAAGCCTGTTTTCTAAGTACTGAATTTAAAATGTTCCCTTTATATTAAGATATCCACATGAGCTTACTTTAGCATTATTTCATTATTATACTTTGGGAGTGTTGCCCACGAACATATTCTCACCCTTTATTTCTAGATCGTGTTGAAGTCGCCCAAGAATCCTGGGAATCAATGTACAGTATTATTACTACTTGGAAAATCCAGATGTGACTACTTAGCTTTCACTGATAACCAAAAGGACAAGTTATCAGCCACCTGAGGCACAATAATACAATGCTGTATAGCATTTACTAAAGATACAACTGTTTAAAAAAAACAAACAAAGCTTTCCTGTAAAGTGAACTCTACTAGTCAAACACTAAAGAATCAATATAAAACTGGCTACAACAAGAGCAGAGAGTGTTATAGGTTTTCCACAGGACAGGCCCTCCAAACACTAAAACAAAATCCTGGCCTTTCCTTTCCCAGTGTATATAATCCGTTACTTTGAAATGTTTGTCCAGTCTTAGAAGTTGTAAACCTGTGAAGGGAACAAAAATATTCCTTCCAAACCCTTTGTGGCTTATAGGCTACTTCCACCAAATCAGAGAATTGCATTTAACTCAAACCTCAGGATTGAAGCCAAACTGTGGTCTATCGACTACAAGATGCCAACTTTTCAGTAGACTAAAGACAACACAAAAACAAAGGCAAAAAGAGAAAGAAAAAAACAAAACAAGATGGGTCTGGATATATAATCACAGACTCTGAGACTTAACGGATAGGAATGTCTTATCCTGATCAGGCAGGGCCACACTTAAAATTAACGGAGATGCCCCTTGGGGCCCAAAACTATTTTCTGTTTCTAGAGTTACTGTTGGTTATGTTGAAGGATGAATTTTAAAAGCCTGAACGTCGGGGACACTCAAAGGTGGGAGGTAATGTCCCTACACTCAACAGATTCAAACCCGACTTCCGGCTACCAACATCGTTCTTTTCAACCCAGGTCTCCAAACTCTTAAATTCCCAGTCTGACACTGGCAACAAGGGAAAGGGGCCAAGCCTTCTGCGATCCTTCGAATCTTCAGTGTGCTCACATCCTTCCAGTGAGGGAACAGGCGGAAGGCGCCTCGCTTTTTCCTCTCCTATCTGGGAGCCCGGGGCAGGGAAGCGAAGCGAGTCCTTGGTCGACTCAGCCTTGTCGAGAATGCCAGCTCGTCCCTCCGGTGCCCCCGCATGGCTGCCCCGAGCCCCCGCTGCCTGCCCTTCCTGGCTCCGATTCCCCGCAAGCGCGGGAAGAGAGGCACCCGGGGAGCTCGCACGCTCGGCCGGGGGCGGCTGTCCCGCTCCATCGGTCTCTCGGGCCCACGCACCCCGGCCTTCCGACCCGCTAGGCGCACCTGTAGTCGGCGCCCTCACGGCCGCAGGCCCGCGCGCCCCGCATCCCGCGCCCCGCATCCCGCGCCCCGACACCCGGCCTCGCCCCGGGGCGCCGGGCTGGCTGCCCGCGGGGCGCCTCACCTGCTTGCCCCGGTAGAAGAGGCGCTGGCACTCGGGCCGCACGTCGAAGAGCGCCCACACCCGCTCGCGCAGCTCCTCGATGGTGGCTTTGCGAGACACGTCCTCGATGGTGCGCGTCTGCGAGCCGTCGATGGTGCGGACCTGGATCCACATCGCGGCGGCACGGGGACAGGGGTCCGGCCCCCTTTGTCTGCCCCTGCGCTCGGCTCGGGCCGCCGAGCCCCGCCCGGCCCCCGCCGCCTTTCCCTCCCCCCCCCAGCCCCCGCCTCCCTCCCCGGGACGCTGCTCCGGTCCTCCGCGGCGCCGCGGCGAGCGCGGGCGCGGCGCGGGCGAGGAGGAGGACGGGCGGGCGCCCCACGCCGCGCGGCCGGGAGGTGGAAGGGAACCGGAACCCGCCCAGAGCGCTGGCCGCGCCGCCTCCGCCTCACCGCGAGGACGAGGCCATGTCTCGGCCCCGCGCGGACTGTTTACTTATAGAGCCGGAGCTCCCACATGGAGGTCACGGCGCCAAGCCGGATCTCGCGAGATCCACGCGGGGCTCCGCCTCACGCACAGCCCCGGGGCGCTACCATAGGGAGGGGCGGGGCTTCCAGGGCCGTTACTCGGGGGCGGGGCGGGGCGGGGCCGGGCCTGGCACGCCCGCGGCCCTCCGCGCTCGCGTGGTACCCTCGGGCCGGAAGACTCGCGTGCACGCCGGCCTCGTGGCCGAGGGTCTGCGGTGTCAAAAAACACACCGGAAATGCCCCCTAGGGCGCACTTGCATGGCGGAGAACTAGGGGCGCAGCCTCCAGGGCCGGGCCACCATCGCGCCGGGACAGCGCCCGCCACGCGGCCTGGCGGGGCCTACGAAAGGCCCCGGCTGCGTCGGCCTCGTGGGCACGCTTCCCGCCCGCGCGGCCTTCCCGCGGAAACCCGCTTCCCGGAGGCCCCCGTGGGGAGGCCCCAGTCCCACGCGGCCCCACACAGTGAGCTCAGGCTGCTCGCCCCGCGCGGGGGGCCCCGGCGCTCGCACTCCCGCTCCCGCCACTGGAGCAGGGACCGGACGTGACCGAGTCGGCCTTGTGCGCTAAGGGCGCCTTTGGCTAGTTCTGGGTTTGCAGAACTAGAAATCCGAGCAAAAAAAAATCCGAAACTTCCACGGGGGTGGTGGTGGTGGTGGTCCCCGGGGATACGGCCCTCCACACAGGGGAGGCCCATGGCAAAATGAAAAGCTTATGAGAGAAAGCAAAACAAACGTGTGGCTTACATTCACCAATACCGGTAATGTGGATATTTCGGGCCAGCGCTCACTCATTATTCCCGTGACGATAAGAGGCACAACTCTGCAACAACTAAATGAATTACAGTCAAAATGGCCTAACGGGAAAAGACAGGAAACGTGGAATGTGCACACACACTTCCTGTCTCTGCCAGCTCGCTGGAGAAAAAAAAAAAAACAAAAACAATGTATTCACCTAGAACCTCTAAGTCACCTTCTCTGCTTCCTCATTAACTAAAACATTTAGTAGATGAAGCGATCGATATACCTGAGCAATTCTGAACCGACCCACGAAGGGGTCAACTATTTGGTGTTAGCGTCTTGGGCAAAAGTACACACGGTGCACTGCGTGACTGAGTTCAGTGGCGTGCTGCAGTCCGAAGCCAGCGTGTCGAGTGTGCGGCTCGTGGGTTGAGTGAGAAACACAAGAACTGTACTGTTTTTCTGCTTAAAATATGATCTTGTACAAATTGCTTGGATTTCCTCCACTTAAAATAGTGCATATAAACACCTTAGTGAAAGTTAGCTTCCTGCTGATCCCTTGGAAGTACACAATAAGGTGTTTTAGAGCTTTTGTTATCAAGAGAATTTAGATAAACTGGGAATATTCAAAGAAGACGGGGGGGGGGGTGCTTAAGCAAAGATTGGAAGTGTGCATTTCACACATCAGAAAAGACTGCATATCAGAGAAAGGTTGACTAAATAAAGAAGGGCAATGTGTGAACATTAGCATTCGAAAGCGGGCTTTTGTAGGCCTCAGGGGGAAACCCGGGCTTTTTAAAGGCTGCATTGATGTGTTTAAGTATCTTGAATGACAGTGGAAGGAGTGTAGAAGGATGCCTTAGGGGGAAAGCAGGCTGTGGGAAGATGAGGGAGGTTGAAATGTAGCCAAAGGCAGCTGTTATTCATTTTGGAAAAAATTAGGGACAGTGAGAATATAGTCTTGAGTGTTTTAGGAAACTGAGCTCGTGAAACTTGTGGAATTTGGGGATGTGAAGAGTGAAGGCAAGGAATGTTGACCGTAATTCTCAGGGACGCCTAAGTGGATGTGTTGGATAAATGATGTTCTTAACCAGAGGAAGAAGCAAGCTAGGGGAATGCCTTGAATTCCATTTGAGTTGTGGTGCGTTTGAAATAGATCCCAAATGTACCTAAGAGGAAGATGTCTGATAGTTGGAAATAACTATCCAAGAGAGTGAAGGGAAGGAGGGAGGTTCTGAGAAAAGGACTAGTCTTTTGGTTGTAATGGTGTTTGATGGAGACACGTTTTGGCGAATAGAGAAATAGGTGGTATTGATATGAGAATAAGGGGATATTCTGTTTGGTGGTAATGTTACTATAACCTGGGGAGTGACCACGGCAGGGGGTATATGTAATAAATAGGTAGAACATTTACTGTTTGTTTATATGTTGTATTTTATATGCTTACAATCACAAATTTATATAACGATCCTTCTTAGAAAAAGTAGGGTTTTATTTTCTACCTACTGATGGTGTGTATGAAAGCATAAATCCTGTGGCTGTTTTTAGGGCTGATCTGTACAGAAATACCACAAAGGAAGTTTCCTCTGCTTTCTTAGAGATCAATTAGGAAGAAACCTCAATGTTAAGATTTGGATCTGATTAAAGGGTTTTGTTGATGTTGTTTGTTGGTTTGTTTTTCATTCTTTTTTGCTTATTTGAGAGTCTCATGTACCCCGACTGGCTTCAAACTCATTGTGTAGTGTTGGGATCACACCTACTCCCACTCCCACATTCAGCTTGGAAAGTTCAACTTAAAGTCTATGGGTTATGCTATTGACACTGGTGTAAGGTTAGTGGCTTTGGAAGGGTAGTATTTGTGTACACATATGCTTGTGTGTATAGGTATGCTTGGATAGTCTTCTACATGCACCTTTCATGTACACAAACATGTTCATGTGTGTATGCATAAAATGTATGCATGAACACACATACCTCTCTCTCTCTCTCTCTCTCTCTCTCTCTCTGTGTGTGTGTGTGTGTGTGTGTGTGTGTGTGTGTGTGTGTGTGTGTGTTCAGCACAGGGGGATTTTAAATTGCAAAGGTTTCACAAAAGGGTAAAACTTTGAGTCCCCAAACTGAACGGTTATGCTGGGGTTTCTGTGTTCTGTTAGTTTAGATAGAACTATGAAGATATGGGGAAACGTTTAGGTTCAAGCTGATTTTCCTTGGGGAAGGTAGGGCACAGGACTCAGAGGTAAGTGTCAGGGCATATCTCTAAAATGGCAAGCGTAGAATCTCCCTGTGAAGAATAAAAGTGCTCTGCCATACTGTGAGCTCCAAAGGGAGAGCGCTGAAACAAGTCTAGGAACTGAGCTAACCCAGAGGGGCCCATTTGAAAGTCTGAGTCTTTTCCTTTGGACCCATAGCACCCCGTTCTACGCTTTTGCTTTTGCATTCTTTTTTAAAAACAGGGTCTCACTCTATAGCCCCAGCTAATCTGGAACTCACTTAGTTGCTCCAAAAACTATTCTTATTCACCTTTCTGAGGCCATAAGATTGGGGGACAAATTGGAGCAAGATTTGAGATAGGATCTTGTGTATCCCTGGCTGCCTTTGAACTTGCTATGTAGCTGAAGATGGCCCAGAACCTCTGACCGTCCTGCTTGTACCTGCCATGCTGGGATTTCAAGCATGTCTCATCACACTTGGTTTTATGGAGTGCTGGGAATTGAACTCCAGGTTTCCTTCAATCTAGGCAAACACTCTACCAATTGAGCTACATTCCCAGCTCAGGACATAATGTTGTTGTTGTTTTGTTTTTGTTTTTGCTTTTCAAGACAGGGTTTCTCTGTGTAGCCCTGGCTGTCCCAGAACTCACTCTGTAGACCAGGCTGGTCTCAAACTCAGAGATCCACTTGCCTCTGCCTCCTGAGTGCTGGAATTAAAAGCATTAAAAGCATGCACTGGTGACAGCCAGCAAGACACAATCTTTTTTTTTTTTTTTTTTTTGAGTCAAAAATATACTTGCACGGCACAGCATTCATGCGAAGGTCAGATGATAACCTGCAGAAGTCACTTACCTCCTTCCATGATTGGATTCTGGGATGGAACTTAGGTTATCAGGCTTGGTGGCAAGTGAGTTTACCCACTGAGCCATCTTTCCAGCCACAAAAGACAGGTTTTTGCTTTTTGTTTTTGTTTTTTAAAGAAGGTGTTGTACCCAAAATACACTCCTTGAGGTTTGCAGTTATTCTGAATTGTTCACAGACTCATGGGAGAAAAAAATCATTGGTTAGAAAGGGAATGTGATCCAGGGACTAGGGGTGTAGTTTGACAGTGGACTGGTTGCCTGTAACGAGGACTGGGAGTCTATCCCCAACACCACTGGGGGAGTAAAATGTGGCTGAAATTGATACACATCGTATGTAATGCTAGCAAATAGGCTGAGTGAAGTTTAATTGTCAAGAATACAAAGTAAGCTCAGAGAGAGTGAATGTGATGTGGCAGAGAGGATGCTCTTGTGAGATGTTGCACTCCATAATTTCAGCTCAGCAGCTTTCTCTATCAAAATATTAGTAAAAGGTTTTCATAGGTCTCAAGGTGTGGTCTGTAAGTAGGCCGAATGGCACCCTGCCCCTACCGCTACACACACTGTTTCCTTTGAAGCAGGAAGTCTAGCCAGGCCAGCACTAGCCGTAAAGATGATACAGAGGAAGTGTGGTCTCCTGTTCTCATTTCTAGGGGCAGACCCAGTCCGGACACAGAGATTTAAGGTGGTAACTGAATACAGACTAGTTTTCAAGTAGTCAGCTCCACCCAGAATAGTCATTAAGCTGATCATCCTCAGTTGGATGATCTTTTTTATTTCTTTTAAAAAACTTGTGTCTTTTTTTAACCCTACTAAAATATAATTTTAATATTTCCATATTTTTATGATTCAATAGCAAACTGTTGGCTAAATAAGACTTCATGGTATAGTCATATTTTTTTAAAATTTTTTCTTTTTCAGAGACAGGGTTTCTCTGGGTAGCCCTGACTATCCTGGACTCACTCTGTAGACCAGGCTGCCCTTAAACTCAGGGATCCACCTGCCTCTGCCTCCTGAGTGCTGGGATTAAAGGCATGTGTCACCACTGCCCAGCCCACACCCAAATTCTTTTTTTCTATTTTATTATTATATTTTATTTTTCAAAAACTTAGTTTTAAAATTTTATTTTATTTATATAAATGTTTTGCTTTCCTGTGTGTATGTGCACCAGATGAGTGCCTGGTGTCCTCAGAGGCCAGAAGAGAGTGTCCACTCCCTTGGGACTAGAGTTGTGATGGTTGTCAGCTACCATGTTGGCGCTGGGAACCAAACCTGAGTCCTAAGAGCAGCAAGTGCTTTTAACCACTGAAACATGTCTCTAGCCCCTAATTTTGTATTTTAAATTTTTCTTTGATAATTTCATTGATACATACTATGTATTTTGATCTTATACTTCTCCAGCTCCTCTGAAATACCACCCCCAACACATCCCTCTCCCAATTGTATATCATTTTTTATTATTGTGGTGTGTGTATGTGTGTGTATACCACAGTGTGTGGATGGAGGTCGGAGGACAACTTTGCGGAGTCGGCTCTCTCCTTCCACATTTAAGTGGGTTCTGGTGATCCGACTCTGGTCTTCAGGCCTGCATTATTCCTGCAAGTACCTTTACCAGCTGAGCCATCTCTACCAGCCCATCATTTTACTCTCCTTGCTTCTGTAGTGAGCACTTAGAACAAAAACTAGGAAACAAGATGGAGGCACTCTTGCTCAATGTCCTGACGTCAGAAGGAAGCAGCAGGGTATAACCAGCATCACCCTGGGAGCAGATACCCCTGCACCAATCAGGATCAGGGACCAAAAAGTCTGCAAGGACAAGATAAGCCTAGGGAGGGCCATAAAAACCCAGGCTCCAGGCAGCTCAGCCGTTGTTTGTCTCCAGTGTCCTTCACACATCCTAGCATCACGGGACCCTTCTGGTGACCATGTCACCTACTAAGACCTCCTGCCTCTGACCATTGAGAGTCTGGCCCCTGGTTGATCTGGCTACACACAACTGAGGGCACGCCAGCTAACCTCTGTTGCTCTCAAGGAACATCAAATCCAAGGAGCTGCAGCACCCACTCACTGTCCTTCCTGACCAGGGGGTGTGGGTGTGGTGTTTGCTGCACATGGGCAGTCTTCTACCCCCACGTGTCACCTCTGCCTCGCCCGCTCTATTTCAGGGAACTTTCCTCTGAATGCTGATGGCATCACTTAGAGCTAGATGTTAGATGGTTAGGTTTGTTAGTTTTAAGTTGTACTCCCCCCTTTTTGCGGGAGGGTTTGGTGGTGGTAGTTCCGAGACAGGGTTTCTCTGTGTAGCCATGGCTGCCCTGGAATTCATAGAGATCTGCCTGCCTCTGCCACCTGAGGGCTGGGATTGAAGGTGTGCACCACCAATTCCTGGCTCACCAAACCCCCATTTTTATATTTGAGCAATAAACCATTCTTTTGAAAAAGACATCCACCTGTCTACCTCTCTGTGACAGGTGAGTTGTGTTCAAGAAAGCTTCATTCCCAGCTCTTACCATCTTCCAACAGAAACAACAGTCATGTTAAATTAGGACCCCATCCTAATAACCTTATGCAACCTTAATTGACTCATTACAGCCTCTCTCTCCATATACAGTCATACAAGAAGCTAGGCTTTCAAAACATGAATTTCAATATACTAGTATGTAAATAGAGGGCACAAATAAGTCCACATCAGATGGCTAAGACCATTCCAGGACTGTCTGGTATTACTCTATTTTTTTTAACATTTATTTATTTTGTATGTGTGTTAAAAACACATGTGGAAGTCAGAGGACAATTCTCCCTCCCCACCTGGCATTACCTCATTCTAACACGTGGGTCTAGAGTATCAGACTCAGGTCGTCAAGCGTGGTGGCAAGCAACCTCACACACTGAGCAATCTCTGACAGGGCGTGTCCTCTGCCATATCACACGCACTCTCGCTGAATTGCTTCATATTTTTTGACAATTAAAATTCATTCAGCATATTTGCTGACATTGGATAATATGTGTATCAGTTTCAGCCAATTTTATTCCCTTAGTGGTGTTGGGGATAGACTCCAAGTCCTTATGATAGGTCAGTGCTCTATTGTCAGGGTACGTCCGTCCTTAGCCCCTGGGACACATTCCCTTTGTAACCCATGATTTTTTTTTTACCATGAATAATTCAGACTAACTGCTACCCTCAAGGAGTATATTTTTGATGTAGCACCCTCTTTAAAAAAGATCTGTGGAGTTTTGTTCTTGGTGTGTGTGAGTGAGTGAGTGTGTGTGTGTGTGTGTGTGTGTGTGTGTGTGTGTGTATGTAGAGACAACTCAGTGGATAAAGAGGCTTGCCACCAAGTTCACACGGTTGTAGTAGAGATAACACTCCCTTCCCATTTGTTCTACAATAGCCACACCAAACCTAGCTCTTATGCCTTCATACATGCACTTCACTCCCTGAATTCCAGGGTTCCTGGATGTTTATGACTGGAACTCTAGGCTCCTGCTGGACTCATCTGGATCCAGTGGATAAGGAAGTAGAGGGGTACTATGTGTGATACATGGGACACACATGACTGAAGAAATGGGAAACAGGAGGGAATCAGCAGGATATCTAAGTTTTCCTGACTGTGACTTGAAGACACTACGGCCCTGAGCAGCTGTCTACCTTATGCAGCTTAGTGGTCTCCTTTGGAATATCGACTCCCTTTCCCACTCCACCTCTTTTTCTTCGTTCTTGCTTCCTTGGAATTGTGCTGTCCCCCATCACACAAATGACCACAGATGATTTGCTATACTGTTTGGTGGCAGCAGTGGGGGAAATTGAAGCTAAGAAAATGGATTCAGGAATGAGCCCTAAAAAGCCAAACTTCCAGGATGGGATTTCAGTTACCCACTTGATTGAAGGCAATAGGCAGTTCACTGTTGATGGTGAGCCCTTTATAACCCCACAGGGAGAGCACAAGTGGTTAGCCTGTGGTTAATTGGGAAGGAGATTCAAGGTACTAGGAGATCAGTAAGCAGGAAATAATATTCATAAGGCTTATGAGATAGGCGGCTGCCTTTGTAAGTCATATAAAAAGAAAACAGTGCACTCAGGACAGCTAACTGCCAACTTAAATCCCCCCTGGACACTAAGTCTCAATAGCAGTTAGGTCTCAGCGTAGAAGCCAAAATATCAATATACCACACTGGCCAAAAATCCCAGCACTATCTCCGAATATTAAAACTACACAAACCCTGCAAGAAAAAAAAAAAAAAGAAAAGAAAAGCACGCCTTTAATTCCAGAGGCAGGCTCGAGGCCAACCTGGGAAGTGAGTCCAGTAAGGCGCAAAGCTACACAGAGAAACCCTGTCTCGAAAAAAAAAAAAAAAAAAAAAAAAAAAAAAATACCACACTGAAGCTAACAGCTAGATGGTGAGGAGGGCATTTAGACCTGAGGTAAGGACATTTGAACAAAACTAAGGATGCTGAACTGAAAATGTCCTTGAATGTTTCTGAATGAATTTTCTCTGCTCCTTCTCATCAATGGAGAGCATTCCCCCTTGCCTTGAGACTGTGAACCTCAACTGAGGCAGGCACCCACCTGCTTGAAAACTGTACTACTCAAAAGCTGCTTCCACCAAATTTGGTTGGTTGGTTTGGGTTGTCTTGGTTGGTTGGTTGGTTGGTTGGTTGATTGACTGGGCATTTTGTTTGTTTTTTAGTTTTTTTCTTTGCTTTTGTTTTGGTTTTTCAAGACAAGGTTTCTTTGCATATCTCTGGCTGTCCTGGAACTCTGTAGACCAGGCTGGTCTTGAACTCAAAGAGATTCACCTGCCTCTGCCTCTCAAGTACTGGGATTAAACATGTGTGCCGCCACTGCCTGGCTCCAAATCTGATTCTTTCCAGGCCAATAGCCTGGATCAGGACAGTCCAGCCTGAGAGGAACAGTGCAGACTCTGCTTGAGAGAGAAATAGCTTACCTATAAAACAAGTAACAGAATCTGGCAATTACATATTGCAGAAAGCAGAAGCATGTGTGGGAGTGGATTTTGCAGATGCCAGATTGGGGAAAGAGCACAGTACTGTAAAGGGAAGAGTTCACTGCTAGAGGACTGTCTCCATGATGAAGGGACTCAGTATTCTAGGACCTAGAGCTTTTTTACACACATTGGCTAGTTAGTTAGCTCCTTGACACTTGCACACAACAGTGACTTAGAATATCTGAACTAAAATTACCAGATATCTTGACCTTACACTGAGCAAAGGGGACCTGGATCAGAGAAGTAGCAATATTGGAATGATTTACCTGAAAACTCATTACTATGTTTCTTGGAAGGAACCAAGGGACATTTCCATCCTTAAAGCAATAGAAACTATTCTAGTGCTAGATATATTAGTTTATTTAGGACCCTAGGGATACCTATCTTCTGCAAGCAAGGCTTACAGATGTGGCCATGGTATTAGGCTACCTAATATCAACAGGATGATAGGGATCCAGAATGACAGAAACCAGAGTGAGGACTTAATTTTGAGAAGCAAAATAACTGTAATTATTATAACAGGCATCAGTGGCAGAGTAGCAATTAGAGGGCTTTAATCTACACAGATTTGTGGCTATTTAGGGGAAAGGCAGATGGAAAATTGACAAGGATATTGCTTGATTTGTAAGATGAAAGAAAATTGAGACATGGAAAGCAGAAGGCAGATATCAGTGTTGCAGTGGGAACACCACCTAGTTTCAAGAGCTAAACTGAATCACACAGAACCCAGAGTCTACTGATGATGTGAGAGACCAAGATTCTCTTGAGAAGAATCTTGACAATGCTTCCCAAGTGAATACTCTGAACCCCTCCTAAATGGACTCTGAGCATTTTCGAGAATAACTGTGCTAGGATCTATCAGCTTGCTCTAAGGTTATTCCCCTAGTCTTTGAATGTATAAAGGGAAAAGATCCTGAACTGTGGATTAAGGGCTCGGACCCTCCACCCCCACCATGACTCTGTATCCTAAAGGTCCTACAACATCCCAAAACAGTGCCACCCATCTAGGGACAAAGTATTCAAACACTTATATCTGTGGAGACCATTCAAATCCTCCCTTTAAATCTGTGGCCAGATCTATGAATATACAGTCTTGTATCTGTTCCTCTTTTTCAGCTTCAATATCTTTTATCCCTCACTCTTTTTTTTTTGTTTTTGTTTTTGTTTTTTTTTTTTTTTCGAGACAGGGTTTCTCTGCGTAGCTTTTGCCTTTCTGGAGCTCACTTGTAGCCAGCTGGCTGGAACTCACAGAGATCCGCCTGCTCTGCTCCCAGTGCTGGATTAAAGCGTGCCCCCACCACCCGGCTCTTTTATCCCTCACTCTTGACTCCTTGATATGGAATCTCCATGAACTAGCACCAAGTATTTTTGGTGTTCTGTTCTTTCAGAAATTTCAGTTTAGAAAATAGTCTTCATACCCTCTTTACTCGACTAAATAGCTCTAGAAAGCAAACATAAATGTGTAAGCAGAAATTATTTTTGAAAGACAGCTTCTCTTCACTGTTTCCATGATATTAATAGAATGAAGTAGAAATGAAATATTGTTATTTAAACTTACATTTTGAGTACCTGTATAGCATCTAATTATTTTTTATTTATACATATCTTTAGTGTCAGCAAGCCAATGTTTGTGAACATTCTTTTCAAAATAACAAATAGTAAATATTCAAGTCTCTGCACCAGAATTGAGTTATAATTGGTCTTTTGACTTGGAAATAGTTTAAGAAGACCATTGTCTTAGTTATTGTGTTCTATTGCTGTGAAAAGACATTATGGCCAAGTCAACTCTTAGAAAGAAAGCATTTAATTTTAGGCTTGCTTATAGTTTCATAGGATTAGTCCATGGTCATCATGGCAAGAAGTATGGCATAGTGGCATGCAGGCATGTGGCTGAGAGCTTATATCATGATCCCCCTTGAGAGAGAGAGAGAGAGAGAGAGAGAGAGAGAGAGAGAGAGAGAGAGAGAGAGAGAGAGACTGAGACTGAACCTGGCATGGACTTTTCAAACCTCAAAGCCCACTCCCAGTGACATTCTTCTAAACAGCCACACATCCTAATCCTTCTCAAATAGTTCCACTAACTGGAGACCATATGACCAAACATATGAGCCTATGGGGGCCATTCTTATTCAAACCACCACAGCTATCAATGGCAAAGGCTATGTTGTTGTATTAGTTTAGCAGTCAACTTGTGAATTCTGCGTCTAACCCTCAAACTTCTAATGGGCATTTATAAGCC
Source organism: Peromyscus leucopus (assembly GCF_004664715.2). Taxonomy (NCBI): domain Eukaryota; kingdom Metazoa; phylum Chordata; class Mammalia; order Rodentia; family Cricetidae; genus Peromyscus; species Peromyscus leucopus. The sequence goes on along the minus strand of NC_051063.1, from coordinate 23,904,374 downwards.
TGGAGCAAATTCCTGGATTTTCAACAAAACAGGAACTAAAGTCATCACTTGAAGTATGAGATTCCCTGAATGATTTTGCCTTGTTTTTGAAACAAGTTCTCACTGTGTAACTTAGTATGGTCTCAAACTTGAGATCGCCTTGATTCAGCTCCCCAAGGGATAAGATTACGATGGTGCACCATCACACTCAGCTGATTTCTGGTTCTAACAAGGTTTCAACGAATTGACCTTCAAGGTGCTACTTTTTATTTAATTCTTTTGTATTTCTTCTAGACAGAATTTTCCAAACACGCTGAGTACTTTTATCTCTCTGTTTAATAATCCTTTCCGATTTTACTCTATCCCATGTATATAGGACAAAGACACTGACAATGGTTTCCTCAGGAGGACGGACTGAAAGAAGTCCTGTAGGCCAGAAAAGTGTTCAACCGACTTTAGTGAGTTATGCGGTGGCCCCAGAAATACCAAATGGACTTAGAAGAAATGGGTTATTTTGAGAATTTATCTTTTTTTTTTTTATACTATTTAAACATGGAGGTATTTATTATTTTTGTTCACTTAAATAATGCAATAATGTACACATCATGCAATTCAGAATGTCTAAATAATATAAAAAAGAATTACAAATAAGCCCATCACCCAACATAACAACATGACATAATTTTTATACAGAAATCTTCTATACAGATATTTGTCCCCCAAATATATTCATTTTTAATAAAAACGGGATCATTGTGATGCTTCTTAATTATTTTTTCCATTTAAAATATTAGAAATATCTTTCTATATAAGTCCATTTTCATTCAGTATTTTAATATTTCCATAATAGTCTATTGTATAGATGTACAATGACTTATTAACCAAATTCTGAGAATTTATCTTATCTTGTTAGCTGTCATTATATAGAAAGGGAATTTGATGAAGGATGATTAGATAAGGCCTGGATACTAAAAGTTGGCATGATCAAGGAATGAAAGGATTTGTGAATCTGATTGGAGGTAGGCATGGGAGGTCATTGTGATAAAATAGACTGATGAGCCAAGCTTTGAAGACCATGGCATGATATTTGGATTTCTGGATGTGTGTGTGTGTGTGTGTGTGTGTGTGTGTGTGTCTGTGTGTGTGTGTGTGTGTCTGTGTCTGTGTGTGTATGTGTGTGTTTAGTATGATTGTTTGCTATTCAGACTGCGCTTAATTGCATAGACTCATAGGAAAGAGATAACTTGAGACCTTGTTTGAAACATGGAACAGAAAGAGCTTCTGCAAGAAGCTTGAGATGCCAGCTAGAACTGGTCAAGTAGAGAAAGCAGTGGGTCAAAGTATAAAATGCAGCCAAGTTGACATCACAGCCCTGAAAAAGATAATCCACTACACCGTGACTCACTGGTGCATGTTCCTGGGCCTGAGACTGAAACAGGACCTGTTCCAGTCATCCAAGCAAGAGGAGGTAGAAGTGGTACACCTGTTATAAGGCCAACAAATCTATCCATGTAACTTTTTATTTCATTGGGCGACATCAACTTATTCATGAACACTCTGAGATTATTTATAGTACTGGCTTTGGACACCTTCAGTTGCTCCTTGCTGTCAAATAAATTGAATCTCACTTTTCCTGATTCCCATCTCATCCCTGTAATTTCAACCTCTAGTCTTGGGGCCACCAAATAGCAGTCTGCCTTGACAACTTTCAGATGTAAGACTTTTTTCTAGTGATTATGACTTAGCCAATCTGACTACTTAGTGTTTTGTATTAGTCCCTGTCCTAAGGAATAAAATTCAGAGTCCTGTGGGGTCTACTCAATCTACTGAGGTTGGGATGGAACTACAAGCCTCATTTTTCAAAGATACTGGTGACAGCAGATGCTCTGGGAAGCTAAATCTATCTTTATTCACCCATCCAGAGAAATTTAGACACAATTCAGTAAAAGTCTCTGAAACAACTCATAACAATTCATGACTATCTGATCCTGTGGTTGGGAATGGAATTGGGGATGAGAGCTGGGGGTTACAAACTGTTATGTTTCTAATATACTTAACTTGAAGAGCCATGGGAGATAATAGCTCAGATCCTGAAAACACAACAGTTATTTTTATAGTAGGTAATGGGGTACATTTACAGAAGCAGTTGTCATACTCTGCCAAGAGAAAGGGTTTATCTTCTAGAGCCTTATCAGCTCTCCTGGGGGAAGTAAGCATTATGGTCCATGACTGAGACCTACAGGGAGGAATGTGTGACAATCTGCTCAGGTCACTAAGCTTGAGTCTCCCAACATTAACAAGCTTCTGTACAAGGCTACAGGTGGGGTTTACACATAGCCCAGCCTCCTCTGTCTTGCTTGGGTAGAACCAGAGTGGTGACTCTGTGTGTAGGAGGGTTCAAGCACACATTCCAGACTCTTCTGCCTGTCTTTGTCACTCTCACGAATGATACTTAGCTCCCAGTGAGACCTGTCTTTTGTGCGGACTGCACTGTTCTTCCTTCGCTTCTAAAAGATACTTTCTTAAAAACTGTCTGTTACACAGCGTGTGTTGTTTCAGTTTTAAGGGTTGTTTCTGTGCTGACAATAATGTTCAAGAATGTCACCTTCTAGTAAGTGACCTTTAGTTCTGCAGAGAAATGTTCATTGTGCACATTGTGTACAGTGCTATACTACAGAGATGCCTCTGGGAAGTCCTTGGTAATAGTGGCTAATGTTTAATAGTAACAATATCAGCTTGGCTCTGAATCACATAGACTTAGATGTAAGCTGTAAAGACTTGAACAAAGCCTTAATCCTTCTGCTTCACTTTTTATAATATATTTTATATATAATATTCACATTTTTCAAACAGATACTAATTTGTCTCAAAGGGCATTATTGAAGATTGAAGACAGTAATATATGTGAACTCCTGGCACACAGCAAGTTTATTGGGCTTTATTACTGTTCTCAATAATTTTTCGATAACTCCAAGACATATTTTACACAAAAAAAAATGTTACAGAAGTGTTATATGAGAAAACAGTTTCATCTCTTGCTATCTTCAAGTTGTAGTCTCTCTTTTTTCTTTCTTTTTTTCCCCCCAGAAAACCCTACAGGACTGAAGATGTACCTCAGTGGTTGAGGGCTTGCCTAGTACATGGAAGGCCCTGGGCCTTGATACCTAGCGTATTAAAATAAAAAGGCAAAACTTCATTGTAGAACTATTTCCACTCACTGAAGTTGAGCTAAGGGCCCCCAAAGGACAAGTGCAGTGTGTTGTTAGCCTGCATGGAAAGGGCGGCCAGAGCTCACTTGACAGTGGCATCCTCTTAGAATCAACCAGGCTTTGTGCTGCGTGGCTCACTCTGCCTTTCTTTGGCACTTCCATGTGCAGAGACTATCACGTTCAAGTTGCTAGAATGAAGTTTATAACCCAAGCTTAGATACATTTTAGCTTACTAAAATGTGCTTGTGTATATTTTTTCCTTTTAAGGTTTATTTTACTCTTAATTATTATGGTATCTGTTTATGGGTATGTGTACCCGAGTTTGGGGCCCTGTGGGTGCCAGAAGGTGTGAGGCCCCCTGGAACTGGAGTTCCAGGCTGTCTTAAGCCACCTGATATGGGTACCAGGAACTGAACTCCCATCCTCTGCAAGAGCAGCAAGCACTTTTAACCACTGAGCCATCTTTCCAGCCTATTTCATTTTGAGATAGGGTTTCCCATTATAGCTCACTCTGGCTTCCTACTCGTAATGATCCTCCTGTCTCCCTCCTGAGTGCTAGAATTACTTGTGTGAACCACTATGCCTAGCTAAATCGTGTGTTTTTATTAGACACATTTTTATAGTTACTGTGGTTAAAAAGCCCAAATAAGCTAACCTCAAGCTTCCTTGTTGACAGGTATCATACACCTGTGATCTTAGCACTTAGGAGCCTGAGGTAGGAGAATCCTGGGCTCCTCAGCTTGTTGGTCCAGTGTCTGTGACCTCCTATGAGCCCAGGTTAGTTGTCTCTGTGGTTGTCTTGTGATGACCTTGACCACCCGTCCTGTGTCCTCCCCCTTACCCCCCAACCCCCACTTTTGCAATTCTTTCTCCCTCTCTTCAAAAGGATTCCCGGAGCTTGGCCCAGTATTTAGCTGTGGATCTCTGCATCTGCTTCCATTAGTTACTGGATGAAGCCTCTCTGATGACAATTAGGGTAGTCACCAATCTGATCACAGGAGATGGCCAGTTCAGGCTACCTTTTCACTATTGCTAGGAGTCCTAGCTGGGGTCATCCTTATAAATTTGTGGGAGTTTCCCTTGCGTCAGGTTTCTATATGACCCCAAAATGCTCCCCATCAAGACATCTCTTTCATCACTCCCCCTATTACTGTCTATTCCACCCCAACCCCATCTCTCATGTTCCCATCTCTACCTGCCTGCAGGTTACTCAGGAGATCTCTTCTATTTCCCCTTCCCAGGGAATCCATGTAACCCTCTTTGGGCCCTCCTTGTTATCTAGCCTCTCTGGTCTGTGAATTGTAGCATGGTTATCCTTTACATTAATATCCACTTAGGAATGAATATATACCATGTTTTTTCTGGGTCTAGGTTACCTCACTCAGGGTGATTTTTTTTCTAGTTCCATCCATTTTCCTGCAAATTTTCTTATGTCATTGTTTTTAACAGCTGAGTAATACTCCGTTGTGTAAATGTACCACATTTTCTTTATTCATTCTTCAGTTGAGGCACATCTAGGTTGTTTACAGGTTCTGGCTATTATGAATAACACTGCTATGAACATAGTTGAGCAAGTGTCCTTGTGGAAGAAATCAAAATTATGCAATGGAAAAAAGAGAGCATCCAAGCATAACTGGATGTAGGCATGCAGAAGAATGCAAATAGATCCATATTGATTGCCCTGCACAAAACTCAAGTCCAAATTACACTGAACCTGATAGACAAGAAAGTGGGAAGTAGCCTTGAATGCATTGGTACAGGAGACAACTTCCTGTAGAAGCACAGACACTGAGATTGACAATTAATAAATGGGATCTCATGAAACTGAGAAGTTTCTGTAAAGCAAAGGACACCATCAACAGGACAAAACAACAGCCTACAAAATGAGAAAAGTTCTTCACCAATCGCACATCTGACAGAGGGCTGATCTCCAAAATGTATAAAGAGTTCAAAAAACTAGACATCAAAAACCAAATAATACAATTTAAAAGATGAGGTACAGAACTAAACAGAATTCTCAACAGAAGAATCTCAAATGGCCAAAAGACACTTAAGGAATTACTCAATATCCTTAGCCATCAGGGAAATGCAAACCAATATGACTCTGAGATTCCATTTTGGTCATCCTTTCAGAATAGCTAAGATCAAAAATACTAATGACAACTTTTGCTGGAGAGGATGTGGAGCAAGAGGAGCACTCCTCCACTGCTGGTGGGAGTGCAAACTTGCACATCCACTTTGGAAGTCAGTGTGGCAGTTTCTCAGAAAACTGGGAATCAATCTTCCTCAAGAACTAGCTATACCAATATTGGGCATATACCCAAAGAATGTTCAATAATAAACCTTTTCTTTAGCTCATCAAGAATCAATGGATGTACTGGCCAGAGGCCTCAGAATTCTTTAAGATTTTGCCAAAAGTTTGGGTACATATTTCCTGATATTTAGAATGATCAAAAGATAGTATCAGAAAACTCTCAAGTAAAAAGGACATTCAAACTTTCCTTGTCCCATCAACTTAACAGTACTTAAAAAAAATATCGAAGTATCTTCTTTTACTTGAGTTTCACCATCCAGTTCCATATCAGAATTGCAAGATTCTAGTGGCTTATTTTCAACCAAATCATATTTGGTGGCTAGTTATTTTAACTCATTGTACTCTGTGTAATCATAGTAGCAGATTCACAACTAAACTACAGGCCCTAGCCACCCAATGAATAGTATTTTAACAGAGAAATGCATTCAAGGGATCCAGCCAAGCATGCTAAATATGGGAGATACTTTACTTCCTTTCCCTATCTTCTTTGAGCTTCTGTCATGCAGAGCACATCCAAATTCTCCCCATGAAAAACATGACTTGGAGGGGAGTGGTAACACATGGGAGTGAAGGCTTTCAGAGCTTTGGGCTGGGCTGGCAAGCGTTGTGAGAAGCTATGACATTTTTCTTGCTCAGTTTTAGAAACTCTGCCTCAGTTTCTCCCTTTGTTTTCACTAACCCTGCCACAAACCGCCTCTTCCTTCAGAGAGAAGCATCTGTCTTCTGATTTTGAACTAAAAAAGAGCCATCCATAGTTCCCTGGCCTTTGAAGCGAATACACAACTTTCTCCATACTCTAGGCCATCATATTTTAAGTAGGACCTACAGACTAAAGTGAATCCTGGTTAATGGTAACTCTTTTTCCTCCTTAAGGAACTCATGCTTGGCTTGCCTACACTTCAAGGGAAACCTAGTTTTCGGTTCTCACAAACTTTTTTTTTTTTTTCAAAATCTGTTGGCTAATAAAGAAAGGTTTGGAGTAAGAACATGATCAAAGGGGATGGGGTGATGTGGGGGACAGGAGTTCATGTGTCGTAGTTTCCCCTAGTGTAGAGAAGCAATGGCCAGAAGAAGAAATGTTACAGATTTTTCATGCTCCTTTGCTCCAAACACCCTCCTGAAGAGCCAGAGATTCCAGGGCTGGGGACAGCTACTCAGAAACTTCTAAGGAAAGAACTTAAAGGAATCTGAGAGGCATCATCCTTAGTTAAAACACCATCAAAAGCCTGCTGTTGGGTGGGAGTAGGAGGATCTCTGTGAATTCAAGGCTCTCTAGGGCTACATAGCAAGACCATCCACTATCACACTCCCCAAAAGACATCATCAAAAGAGACAAGGGATAGCTGGGCATTGGTGGCATATGCCTTTAATCCTAGCACTCAGGAGGCAGAGGCAGGTAGATAGATCTCTGTGTGTTTGAGGCCAGCCTGGTCTATAGAGCGAGATCCAGGACAGGCACCAAAACAACACAGACAAACCCTGTCTTGAAAAACAAAAACAAAAAACAAAGAAGAGACAAGGGACACTGGTGAAAATTCAAGTGGCAGACAGTGGGGTGAGCTCATTTAAAACACACCCACATCTAAGCACAGCATAGAGAGACTCCTTGAGCTGCTTTGAGGAGGAGGTGTGGGTGATGGGAGGTGGGGAAATGTGTAGAATTCTTTTCTAGAGTTCTCAAGCTCTAAGAGGGAGAGAAGATTCTGATGGTGCAGACTTAGTTATCAAACTTAGTTATCAAACCCTGATCACCACAGTCCTGTCTGACATAAGGATAAGAGAATGCCAGAATGGAAAGAGTCAAAGGTCTTGAAGACACCCCCTGAAATGAAGCAGGCAAATGCCTTCCAGCTAGTTATACTGCAGGTTAGACCTCCTCTGCCTTCCGGCGCTTGTGTGTGTAGGGACTCCAGACGCCTCGTTAGTTTGGATCTGGTTTCCTTGGACTTTTGTTGAAATGACATTTGTTATTGTGCCGCCCCATTCTAACTGCAAACTACAGCTCACTTGCTCTCCTCTGCCCCTTCTCCCCGCCTCTGTGGTGGTGAACAGGCGAGGCAGCTTACGAGGCTCCACAACTCTCTCAATGCCTGCTACAGGCTTCCTGGAAAAGTGTGTACTCTTCCACATTGTTGGTGTTGGTTTTTCGAATATGGTTTTTATTTTGTTGGGTAATTTGATTTTATTTCTAATTTTTTGAGTTTTTTTTTAAACCATGAAAGGTATTGAATTTTGTCACACACACTTTTTGCGTCAGTTGAGATGACTATTGACAAAGTTTTATATATTGAGCCATCCTGGTAGTTCAGAAATCCCATTTGGTCACAGTATATAGTCCATTAATATACCGTTTAATTTTTTTTTTTTTGCCACAATTCTGTTGAAGATCATCAACAAACAACAGTGTCAACAGAGACACTGGTATGCAGTTCTATTTTCTTATAGTGGCTTTGGATTGGGTACCTCATTCAATGAGCTAGTTAAGTATTTTCTCCTCTTAAAGGTTTTTTTTTTGAAAAATCCTGAGTTGAAAAATCCTGAGATGAATTGCCATTTATTCTTTAAATTTTTGGTAGAATTCCCCAGTGAAGCCATTATGTCCTGAGCTTTTATTTGTTGGGAGTTTGTTGCATTTTTTATATATTTATTTTGTGTGTGGGTGTATTGCGTAGGTGAATAAGTGCTGTGGCGTGCATATGGAGGTCAAAGGACAATTTGTGGGAGTAGGTTCTGCATTCTGGGAATCAAACTTCAGTCATCAGCCTTGGCATCAAGTACTGCTACCCAATGAGCCATCTCATCAGCCCTTGGTATCATTTTTAAAGCAGTGGCTTTCTCACTTCTGATGTTTATGATTAGGAATCTGATGATTTTATTTACATTCCCTATCATGTGATGAGCTGCCCGCTTACTGTTTTCAACATTCTCTGCTTTGGGTTTTGAAAAGTTTGATGATAATGTGTTTGGGGGTGAACTTCTTAGAGTTCATCTGCTTAGAAGTTGATCTTGGGTGCATACATCCATGCTTTTCACTGTTACTTGACTGTTATCTTCTCTCTGTCCATCCCTTCCTGTTCTTTCTCTTTCTATTTTTCTCTGCATCCATTGAGATGATTTGTGGTCTTATACTTGACTCTATTTACATGCTGTTTCATGTTTATCAATTGTTATGTTGAACATCTCTGCATCCTGGAATGACACCAACTTGATTGTGGTGTTCAATTTTTTATGTTCTCTAGAAATTTTTGCAAGTATTTTGTTGAGGATTTTTGCTTCTACATTGCATTTCCTCCTCTTTTTTCCTCCTCCTGTCCCCTTTCCTTCTTTTTTTCTTCTGGAATCCCCACATTGTGTATATTGGTTTACTTGAAGACATCCCACCCCTTAGGCTCTGTTCACTTTGCTTCAGATTCAGTAATACTTAATTTCAGTCTTCAGATTCATTGATTTTTTTTTTTTATGTCAGAGCTTCCTTTGAATCTCTGCAAAGCATCTTCACCTTGTTTATATTACTTTTTAGCTCCAGATTTCTTGGTTTTTTTTTTTTTTTAGGTTTTCCATAGCTCTATCACGATTCCTATCATTTTCTTGCATTGCATTTTTGTGACTTTCTCCCAATCTCCCTTTAGTCCCTTGAGCATCTTGAAAACTTGTTTTAAAAGTGCTTGTTTAGTATACATCCACTAGGTGTTTCTCAGGGAGTTTGTTTTCATTTATTGTCATTCTTTGAACATACTACAGTTCTTTGTTTCTTCATACACATTATGACTTTTATTATTTGGTGGTTGTTGAAAAGTAGACATTTGGTACTATGGTACCAAATGTACATATGGTAGCTCTGGAAATAAGATTCTCTACTCTTATTCAGTGTGTGTTTATTTTCTTTCATGGCTGTCGACATTTATTGTTTTGTTTTGTTTTTTCTTCTTGATCGTTGTAGCCTATCCTGCTGACCAGCCTAATGAGTACACTTAAGGTCTACTAAGCCTTTCCCTGGACATATGCAACCATCATCTTGTGCTCTTCCTTATATGCAAGCTTAAAAAAAATTCAGACACACCCCTGCACTCTCTCAGGCTTGGGGACCACAGGTGCCACTATGAAGAAGAATGAATTTGGGTGATGGAGAGGTGGGAAAGGGCTGAGGTCACTAGTGGAGTTGGCAGAGTGGCTTGCAGCTGCCTTCAGACTCAGCCCCCATACTCGCTGCCCAGCTGCAGGATTGCCCTGACTCTGGGCAATGAGAGAGGCCCAAGATGAGGAACAATTCACTGTCTGGATTGGACCTCCCTGAAGGACCACCATGATCCATGATGCCACATGAGGGCCATGTGTAGGTCAATGGCCCTGATGGGGATGGAGCTGGGTTGATGTTCAAGGCTGGTGTTACTACCTAGTACATATGGATGTCTGTCCATGGTCCATGCCATAGCCTGAAGCCATCTTGATGTCCATGGGCCACGCTGCCACTAGGGGCCATGCTACCGTTAAGGACCATGTTGATGTGTATGGCCTGTACTGCCACCTGAGGCCATGGTAATGTCTGAGTCTGAGCAGCCACCAAGGGCCATGTCTGAGTCTGAGGCCCTGCTGCAGCTAGGGTCTCTGTTGACATCCATGGCCCTTGTTACCACTGAAGGCCATGTGGCTATCCATGGCCTATGCTGCCACCTGAAGCCATGTTGATGTTTGTGGGCCATTGGAGCCATACTGATCTGAGTGACCTGCACTGCCACCTGAGGCCATGGTGATATCCAGGTCCATGCTGCTGCAGAGGGCTGTATCTGGGTCAATTGCCTTACTGCAGTCAGGGTCTGTGTTGATGTCCATGGCCCATGTTACCACCAGAGGCCATATGGATGTCCATGGTTGTGGGAGCCCACAAAGGTTTTTCAAGTGAGTTCTGAGCTTCCTTTACACAGCAGGGCTGCATTAGGAGATGGCTTGACCACGTGCAAGGTCACCAGTGTTTGGGATGGTCTGCACTTGGCTGTGCTGGGGGGAGGTCTTTTGCTCCACCCCTTGGCATTCCTTTAAAAGGCCCTGTAGTAGAGACAGAAGGGGCTGGTGGATTAGGATCCAGGCCCTCCCGAGCTATCCTGTGTTTTCTGTCTGTCTCTCTCCTCTATACTTCTAATATTTCTCACTTATCTCTCCTCAAGAGTACCCTGGGGGAAAAAGAGAGAGCTGGTCTCCCTCACATGGTCTATGCTACAGCCTGAATCCACGCTGGTGTCTATGGTCTGGGCTACCTCCAAGGGCCTTGTCCATGGTCCTACTGTGGCTGGACGCTGTGTTCATGGCCTGTGCTGTCTCCAGGAACACATGGAAGCCTATGATCTGTGCTCCTGCTGACTGTAAAGAGCAAGGAAGCTACTTTGGCAGTGATATGATGACTGCAGATGCAGTTGAGAAAGAGGGACATGGAAGACTTCTGTGACAACCCTAAACCCTAACCTCCCCAAAGTGACAGCCTAAACAGGAAGGTAGCAAAGAAAGCTCGTAAGTGTGATAAGGATGCTGAAGTGTAGCTCTCCACAATAGATGACTTCAGGCAAGGGTGTGGGAGGGGAAGGTCCCAGTTGTATTTAAGGAGCAGGCCATTGAGAGCTTGACCACACTCCAGTGAGCATCCTGGAAGGACTGGGAAATGAGTGTGATGATGTGTATGATGTGAAATTCCAAAAGAAAATCAGTAAAAAAAATGGTGAAAAAAGTTGTGCTAATTTTATTTTTAATTTTTCTTTACATTTTTATTTACTTCTACTGTTCTTTCCTTCCTTCCTCCCATCCTTCTTTCCTTCCTTCCTTCCTTTTTTTCCTTTTGTGGTGCTGGTGATCAAGTCTAGGACCTTGACAATGCTTTTCAGGTTACCCACAACTACACTACATCCTTAGTCTCTGTGCATTGGCCTGTTAGATACCCCAGATAATCACTTTTGCCAGAGGGAGTGGCCAGAGCAATAATGGGAGCTAAAACAATATTGGCTGCCCATTTTCTCATGTATTCATCTGTGATCAGACACAGCAATCGACAATCAAAGCACAGGTGTTCAGGATTTGGAAGACACAGTCCTCTTTGCCCAACCCAGCCCCCTCAAGCTGTATTCAGAACACTCAGTGCGCATATACTTAGCTGCCTGACACAAAGGGTCAGCTGCTAAGAATCAAATCTGACTAAAATTAACCACACTTTATAGCCCAAGCCTTATACTTTAGGTTTCAGTACTTCAGAAGTTTCCAGAGTCCATAAATTATCCCATCCAATGACTTTGCCAGTGAAATTGTTGTCTGGGTCAGAAGACAGAATTGCTGTGCTTTTTTGACACCTTACTTTCCAATCATCTCTCCACAGTCAGTTTGATAGAGTACTGCTCATCCTTTTTTCACAAACTTGAGTTCATGCAACAATTATAAGTCTATAACCCTGTTGCAACTGGCTCTACTCCTTAGCGGCATCAATACATGACATCAATATTCCCTTAGTGGGTAAGGCCATCAAATCCATCATTTAACAGGTTCAGGCAACCTGTGCAGGTCTGGGTCAGTGGTCACAGCCTACCTCTCAGTGATAATTATAGTTTTCCCTCAAATCTGGAATTTTGCAATTTTTAATGGATCAAGTAGCAAGTGCTATAGAAGCCTCCAGAAGTTTCTGGTGAATTTTTTGAAAATAATGCTGTGGTATGTAGGGCATGTATAGCGCTACTCTATATGAGGCTTGGTGATCGAGCGTGTGACATGTGAGACACAACATTCAACTCTTGTGTCTTGGTCCATTTAAGCTGCTATAACAAAATTCTGTAAACTGGCTTATGAACAAGAGAAACTTGTTTTGGAGGGCAAGAAATCCAAGATTGAGGCAGAAGACTCACTGTTTCCTAATGTATAGATGGAGCTTTTTGTTTGTTTTCCTACAGTGGAAAGGGCAAACATGTGTCTTTGAACCCACTTATAAGAATATTCATGAAAACTGGGGTGCTTGCTCCAGCCTTCATACAAGGGGAGGTGCCTAGTCTCATTGCAGCTTGCTATGTCATATTTAGTTGATATCCATGGGAGGCCTGCCCTTTTCTGAATAGAAACAGAGGAGGAGTGGATTGTGTGTGTGGTGTGTGTGTGGGGGGGGGCTATGGGAGAGGTGGGAGTGCCAGGGAGGAGAGGAAGGAGAAACTGCAGTAGGAATGTAAAAAAAAAAAAAAAAAAAGAAAGAAAAAAAAAAAAAAAAAAGAAAGAAAGAAAGAAAAAGAAAAATAAATCCACATTAAAAAAAAAATTTCAGGAGAATGAATTACTTCCCCTAGGTCACATCTCCCAGTATCATCATCATGGCAGTTAGGATTTCAACGTGTCATGGTGGAGAGCCTGACTGTTCAAGCTGCCTTCAAATCTCTACTCTCCAATCTCATAGTTCTGCTAATGTGGGTGATGCAAGCCCAGAACATGGCAAGCCCTGGGGAATTTTGTTCATTATGCTGCAGCCAGTGCTTCTCAGGGGTAAGCCAACCTAGCAATGAGCATCTTTGAGCACACATATATTCTAGAAGTTGTTGGCAATTGCATCTTAAAATTATCAACTTAAGTTAAATAGATTTACACTAAACTACAAAATCCAAAGGCCTAAGTGAATAGAGGTGATTATGAAGGTCCAGGAGACAAAGAACGGAGGGGACACAACACATGTTGTAGAAGCAGATGGGGAAAAAAATGGAAGTGGAGAGAAACCTTTATAAAGCAAACCCATGTTTGTGAAGACATTTTATATGACCCCTCCCGCCATTGTTACAGCTATGCTGAAATCCATTTAAAATCCAAAAGCAAAGTGAGTGTGCCGTTTCTGTTTCAGAGTTATACATTCTTATTATCTTGCAAATGTTCATCTGTTTCTTCCTGGGAGATTCTTCCTCTTAAGTGGTTCTCGGTTTACTTCTCTGGCCACTGTTCCCTTTAAACTGAAGTGCTCTGAGCCATCCTTGTTTCCTCCAGGGTTAAGTACTGCTGCCTGCAGCACTGTAGAGGACTACTTACTGATGATTTGGTGCCTGCTCTTTTCCATGCCCATCACTCACCATTCCCTTCCTTTCCTGGCTTCAGTGACTTTTAGGTATTTCCCGGCATATGTGTTCTGGTACATTCCTTCATGGCTCAATTCTTCTGCACACCATATGACACTTGTGTCTGTCTGGTGAAATTCTACTCTTTTTTTTAGATTTTATGCTTCTATGAAGTTTATTTCCCTCCTAGACATGGTCTCCCTGTCTAGTTCAGGCTGGCTTCAAGCTCTGAATCCCCTGCCTCAGACCCCCAATATATATTGACCACGTTGGCTGCCTCTGTAGTCTTTACTGACCTTCCAGGACAGAAATGAGCACAACTTTGCAGAGGACTTTGTGCCACACAGCTCTGTTTAGGCACCTACCACAGTATAATCACAATGATTCAATAATCTGAGTGTTTCTAGAGAACATGGACCATGTCTACATAACCTCTGTGCCTTCATGGCCTCACATAGCTCCTGACACACAGGAAGGCCTGTTTATCTTCAAATACCTTTAACAAAGATTATTTTTTGTTTAAAAGCAGGAGGTTCCTATGCCAGTTTATATTGTTAATAATTTCTTGGATCCAAGATTTGGTATCTAAAATATGTGATATTCTTCCATTAATTTAATGAGAATTTATTGACTATTTACTTTAACTTAGACATGGTAGGATAGTGACTGATCAACAAAATCAGAAATGTGCTTTACTGGTCTCATGGAATTGAGAATTTATTGAAGATCTTCAGACACAGTGGGACATGACTGTAATCCCAGTACTCAGAAGTTTGAGGCAGGAGGATCAAAAATTTGAGGATATTCTGGGCTATTATCTAGTGAGACCCCATCTCAAAAAAATTATTGAAAAAAAATTATCAAAAAATTATGAGTTACTAAATAAAAGAGACTATATTTCAGGTTTGGCCCACGGTACCAACGAGACTGTCCACAACACGAGCCTTTCTGACGTGTGGGTTGCTGCCCATTGGCTTACTTTTCATTCCTTTTTGTTGATTCGTCTTTTGTTCTTCAGCCTAGAAAACTATCTTAGTCAATAACTATAATAACCCAAGAAATAAACACGCAAAAGACTTGTACATCTTATTTTAATCCAAACAAAATTTGGCCTTTGGGACTCTGTGGAGAGCTGGGATTTATCAATGGCCGTACAGTTTTCCCAGGAGCTTTTGCCTTGACAGCAGTATTTAGTTTCACTTTAAAGAACAAAAGGGGTGCAAAAGAAATACTCAAGAGACAGCAAAAGGGGACCAGGTGCTTGGACGGGAGGGCCAACTTGTAGGCAATGATGGGTTACTGAGATGTACTCAAGCAAATAGCAGCCTGCTGTGAACCAAGGCTACACAAACTCCTATTTCAGACAGTGTGGTGGGAGGAAAGAAGGAAGCTACCGGATGGATGTTTTGAAAGCGGAAACAAGAAACTAAACCCAAACATAAACCCAAACCCAAACCAAAACCAAAACATAGTTCCTGTGAAAATCCGATACTAGAAAGTTTGAACAAACTCAAACCAAGTTCCTACAGGTTCCTATTAATCTGCTACCTTAGGAGAGTTGGTTGGGTCCTTCTTCCGAGTTGAAGTTAAAACCAAGGGCGGGTTTAGACTCAAGCAGACTAGTGATATACATTCAGTTAATTAGGCCAATTCAAAGGCCTAACAGTCAGCATCACAGGGGGCTGGAATTCTTTTCAAAATGTTTAAGATGGAGGTGGGGGAGGCTTACCTTCCTTAAATCTGGCTATACTGCGTTCTTCCTGTCCCTTAGCTGAAGGTGATTACTAATTAGCAGTTGCTGCAGAAGAAGATGCAACTGGTGCTGGGGACATGCTGCCACAAGGGTTAAACTCTGAACCTCAACTTTAATGTACAAAGAGAACAAAAGGACACGCAATGTAAGTTTGCATTTTCACTTTGAGTCCAAAATAGTAATCACCTGAATTACAGCTAATTTGATTTGCTGTACTGACCACTGTGAAAAATAAAATTTTATAATACGTATAGCTTTAGATTAGCAATCAGTGGCTCATATTTTTTTCCTCTTTTCTAGGGGCCTTGAGATGGACAGTTTTCTTGATTGTACTGTGAAAATAAAAGCTATGAGGCCAGAGATGTAGTTCAGGAGTAGAGAAATTGTACAGCATGTGTGGGGCACGTGGCTGTATCCCCAGTACTAATAAAATAAAGGTTATAGGTCAAGTGCTGCTTGAAGGACATAGGCAGAATACATAGCCAGTTTATTTCACACCTTTTCCCAAATACAAATCTCACTGGCCTTTGGATATGCTAATATTCCAGAGAGCTTGGGATCTGGTCTAGGACTCCTCTGGAGCCATTACCCTGTCTGTTCAAAGTAATCTCAGAAAAGCTCACAGAGATGCATTCTAGATCTACAAACCTGTGTCAGTAACGACTATAAAACTTGGGCTTCGCCCTCATGTACGAGCAGCAAGTATCTATACACAAATGGGTAGTCCTGTTATCAAAACTGGACCGTGCCCTTGTCCAGAATTATAATAGCTTTTCTGTTGTTGGTTGTTTGCTTAATTTTGATTGGCAAGTGTGATGCTGGAAGAGGGCTTCTGTACTGGTTTGGCAGCCAAGCAAGGCTAACAAAGGGCTTACTCGGGCTTCGGGACAGAAAGCAGTTGATCTCCAGGCCCTGGAATGGAGTCATATCCACTCCCTGGAACTGAGTGTGGATCACTGCCACTCGCCAGTGAAGAAAGAAGGCCACTGCCAAGCTCTCTGCCACTTGCAACTTTTGCCTTGACAGTCCCCATCAGCCCTTCAAGAGATCTGAACGTGGACGACTTCTTCATGTCTTCAAGCTTCCTACAGATGGCTGAGCCCACCGAGGACAGGGCAGTCGAAGTCTTCTGCTTCATGCCGGCGTTGGAGGCCTGGACACCGTGCCATCTCTTGGACAGATTCTGCCTCAGCCCCATCAAGGCCATGCAGCCTAACTTCCTCCGGAGTTCCTCACATCGCTTCTCCTTGGCTGCCAGCTGGTCGTGTAATGTTAGGATCTCTTCCTCCAATCTAGTGAGCTCAGATTTGAGCTCCATTTGTTCAGCCTCCGTCAGATCTGGTTCTGAGGCAGGGTGGGATTCATTTGTGGTCTCTGTCATGGCATCTGGCACAGACAGGGAAACGTCTTCGTCCAGGGAGTCCAGGTCCAGTTCTTGGTAGAGAGAGTCCGGTCCTCGGTTTGTGGAGAAATAGTTGGGGTTGGTGGAGCTGTAGTCTAGGCCTGCAGGCTCAGACTTCTCGCCAGTGGAATAGGACTCTGGATGAGACGGGTCCATATCTTGGGCAGCAAAACTCATGTGCTAGCTAGCCAGCCTTTATCCTTGCCAGAGAAGTGGATGCTCTGGGTGGGGACCCGCTTCCGGTTGGTAGGGGTTGGGTGTGGGGGAAATGGAAGCTACAGAGGTGGGACTTCCGGCCCAAAGGGCTGCCAGTCATTCAGCACCTCGCTCAATGGCTGGCTGCTCTGAGAAGGTGTTTCAGTGGATTATTTCTGCATCACAAGGACGTTGTGAGGTAGGCAGAGCCCAGATTATTACTGAGAGAAATCTTTTCCTCTAGCAGTAGAGACATAAGCCAGACATAAGTTCATACCAAATTGTGTGGCGACCCTTTTCTACCACGAGCGTTTTTCAAACCCTTGGAAATCAGTAAGAGGTTACTCTAACAGAACTTTAAGAGAAAACCCAAAACATAAGTAAATAAGATGGGGTGTGGAGTTCAAAACTTCCAGGCTTGCCCGCCTCCCCATCTTCTTGAACCAGGTTTCCAAAGGAGCCCTGAGAAACTCTATGGACCCTTCAGATAGATTTGAAAGTAATCAGTAGTGGGTAATACAGTCCCAGTGAAGTATCAGCAGTGCCAGGGGGCTGCAAAGCGGTATTCAGAGAGTAAGTCTGGGCAGCCATGATTGGCTTTTTTTGAGCGATGAGTGGATGGGAAACAGTAAATCTGTAAGAGTGGGTTTTGTTTGGTTGGTTTGGGTTTTGCTTTGTTTTAGAATTAAGCACATTGAATGCAAAGACTATTGTACCTTGAGGATTTAGGGAGAAAACATCTGCAGTGGACAGCATGGCTTTTTAATACTGCAGCTGTGTTTCCTTTCCCTGCCTGCATCGATTCATATTTCTGAAAGCATGTCTATCTACATTTAATGTTGGCCAGTTGTGGGAGCTGGTCTGTCCAGCAAACCAGAGCCAGTTAGATGGAGTCTGGTAGGGCAACCCACTTCTTCCCTCAATTCACTCAGAGTTTGTAACTCACAGGCTGAGGAATCAGACCACAAACCCAGAGAAATCACGTGTCTAGTGTCACTCAGCTCCTTGTCCTATTCCCAGGAAATAGCCTTGATCAAGTCTTAGTTCTATCGATCTTGTTGAATATTCTGCTTGTCTTTGCAAGCAGGACATGGTGGAACATAATACACCCCTCCACACACTTCAGAAATTTGCTGGACCCATGTCTGTGTCTCTGCATTTGAGCCAACTTTAGCCCTCTCTCGGGTTTATAGTCAATAACCCTTTCACCCCACCTGGTAGTGCTTATTATTTTTTACTTGGGAGGGTGTGCTTCCCTGGTTTAAAAAAGGATACTTGCTTTATTGAGAGTATGAAGGTTGGTGTGGGATTTGGCTGTGTGTATGAAGTTCTGAGAAGTACAGCAACATGTCCCTAAACACCGTTTTGTTCCTGGATAGACTTTTCCTCCTTTGTCTGTTTAAACTCTAGTGGTTTCAAAAGTACTTCCAGACTCTGAGTGCTCTCTGCTCATCCCCAGCTGATAATTAAAGGTTTTAAAAGCAAAAAGCCCCTGGATTTAAGCTAGTTAACCTGGGACATACACTGATCATTCAGAATTCCTATTTCAAATTACCAAGTCGGAACTTCCACCTGATATTTTCCCTCCTTGGATTGTTTTGACCACTAACCTCATTGTCCATTCTCTTGTGTTTATGTTTCTCCACTCTTCAGTTAAAAATACGATTCTTTGTTGGCTTTGATTCCATTTGATACAGTAGTGTTTCTTTCTCATAGGAAAATGAGTTGGCCCATTTCTAACACATGGTTTCCAGGTCCTAGATCAAGACACGGCTTCTCAAATGAGGGCTCCTCGTTGGCAGTGTTCTCACCTCCTAAGCAAACCTAGATAAATAAGTGCCACAGTGGAACAGTCTATTTGATTAGGCTTATGTTTAACTATATCCAAAACATTTATATTTTGAGATAGATCGAACTCTTACACGAAACCACTTAATTTACAGGGTTCCTAATGGTTGTTTTCAAAAGCCATCTTTTAAAGGTGTAAATATAGCTAACGGGAAGTAATCTGTGTGATATAAAAAGACACGGAACCCCTCATTGGAAACTGAAAGCTTTTTGAATCCATGTAGACAACAACATCAATCAATTTAGGAACTGGTGGTTTTTCCATCGTTTGTTTATAACAAAGCTGAAGCTGTTAATGACCTACATTTAGTAAAGAACCAACGTTGAATTATTTACCTAGTATGAGTGATGGATTTATAAAAGTCCCTCCAAATGTAAAAAGTAAATGAAATTTTAAAGAAAAAATTCTGTTATTTGTAAAAATCTGTCTATTTTATTAATAAAAATTCTTGACTATAAATAAAACAGTCCCCTCCACCAGAGATCCGTCCTGTCCAGATGTTTAGACCAGAGTTTCCTCTTTACATACTGGGAAAGGAGAGCATGGTGGGAAATAAGCCCTAAAAGCAATGTAAGAATATAGATAAAGCTGGCCTGTAAGTCAGAAAAAGACTTGGTTCATTACATGCAGGTAAATAATAGGTTGTCTGCCCCTGCCAAGGAAAAACGAACATGGCATGTTTCTCTACTTATGATCTAGAAATTCAGAGGGTGCTTTAAAATGGAGCAGGGGCTGAACAGGATTGAGATTGCCACTGGGTTCTCACGACCCTCTCCAACCTACACTCTGACTGAGTTGAATGCCTTTCTAGCAGAGGCGTAGGCCATACTGTATTCAAAGGAGCTGGTGACATGTTTCTGTATGTATGACTCATTAGAAAAGAAGGAAAGTTTATCTACAGACTACGCAGATCTTGAGTACCAGGAGGCCGGGTTTCTATCAGAGCAGGGTTCCGAGTGGTGGTAGGCGTCCTTCTCTTAAGTGGCTAGGTACAGGGTGTTTATCTGCCTAAGAAGAGCACTGAGATACCAGAAGGGTTAACCCTGAGCAAAAAGGACTCCCAGAAGTAACTAGGAACAGATTCAGAGTGGGGGTTGTGTGTGTGCATGCGTGCGTGAACAGCGTTTATATGTGCCTGTGTGCTAAAGTCCTGAGGCTGGGCATTGGTGGAGCCAGCAATTGGGGCCAAAGCATTCCGACTTCCTTGTATCTAAGGCTGCAGGTGTCTGAAAATACAAAGGCTATTAATAGAGCTTCCAAAGCTTTTAAAGGTTATGATCATTGTGGTGGATTTGCTGCAAGGTAAAAATCCCACCACACCCTGGACTACACTCTCTAGCAGCTTAGCTATTCTTGTCTTAAAACTGTCGTGCCTGCTATGGCAACAGCATAATAATTACTTTATTTCCTCAGTCCTGGGGCACAATCAATTATAAGGCACGTCTTCTCTTTAATAAGAGGTTTCTAGAAGGAAAGCCCAACAATATTAAATTGCACATTGATTTCTGAGATGAAATTCTGATTTTAAGAATGCTAAAATGCCACAAAATGAGTATTTTAAAGTTGGAGAAGTGCAGTAGTGATCAGCCAGCTGCAGACATCAACACTGCTGTCTGGTTCTACCACAGCTGAGATCAGGCTTTCCTTCTTCTTCCTATTCTCAGAGAGAAGACAGATGAGGAAGTGGCTTTTTGTTCATTTCTGCTATAATAATAAAACGAATGGAAGAAGAACAAAATATATTGATATTTATGCATGGAAATGCCACAATGAAACCCTTTATCTTACATGTCAACTTAAAAAATTAAAACAAAGCTGGGCGGTGGTGGCACATGCCTTTAATCCCAGCACTCAGGAAGCAGAACCAGGTGGATCTCTGTGAGTTCGAGGCCAGCCTGGTCTACAGAGTGAGTTCCAGGACAGGCACCAAAACTATACAGAGAAACCCTGTCTCAAAAAAGAAAAAGAAAAAGAAAAATTAAAACAACAACAAATAGACACAGCCAATGTTTACTGACTACATCCCAGGAATTGTTAATATTTTCATATTAGTTCGCTCTCCAATATTCTTTTTTCTTATTTCTTTTCTTTTTTTTTTTTTTTTTTTTTTTTTTTTTTTTTTTTTTTTTGAGACAGGGTTTCTCTATGTAGTTTTGGTACCTGTCCTGGATCTCGCTTTGTAGAACAGGCTGGCCTCGAACTCGTAGAGATCTGCCTGCCTCTGCCTCCCAAGTACTAGGATTAAAAGTGCGTGCTACCACTGCTTGGCTAAAGCCTCAGTATTCTTGAGAGGGAGGTATGGAAATACTATTAGAGGTCTGAAGAGATGGATCAACAGGTAAAGTGCTTGCTGAACAAGTGTGAGGACCTGAGTTCAAATCCCCAGAACCCACGTAAAAGCTGGCTCAGTGTTCTTACAGCAAGGGGAGGGGTGGAGACAGGAGAATGCCCTGTGGGCCAGCTAACTTGGTATTGCAACAGTGAACAACAAAGAAGAGACCCTGCCTCAAACAAGGCGGAAGGCAAAGACTGACCTTCACATGTTTGTCTTGGCAAGCACAGATCTATTCTCACCTATACGAATGTGCATATGCATACACACATACATACATCACACATATACATACCTACATCATACATATCTACACACGTATACATCATGCACTTTTCTAGTTTCATTTCTGTTGCTGTGAAAATACCCTGACCAAAAGTAACCTTGTGTGAGAAAGGACATATTTGACATACAATTCCAGATCACAGTGTATTATTAAAGGGAATTAAAGCAGAAACTTACAGACAGGCCTGCTTGATATTCAACACAGCATTACCTCTGACCAAGAAATGCTTCATAACAAAAGAAGTACAGCGGGGGAGCTTGAAGGGCTCTGCTTGCTGGCTGGCAGGCAGGTTTATGCTCAGCTAGCGTTCATATACAGCTTAGGACAAGGTGTTGCCCACAGTGGGCTGAGCCCTCCTACATCAACTAACAATCAAAACAATCCCTCATAGACACGTCCACAATCCAGTTGAGATTCTCTTCCCAGATAATTCTAGATTACATCAAATTGACAGTTAAGGCTAACCAGGTGATAGTCAGTCTCTCTCTCTCTCTCTCTCTCTCTCTCTCTCTCTCTCTCTCTCACACACACACACACACACACAACACACACACCACACACACACACACACACACAACACACACACACACGGGTGGGAGCAAGAAAGGAAATATTATGAGGGTTAAGCACCTAGCTCTCTTGCCCTGGTTTAGAAGTCCAGCCTTACAAACACATAAAAAGCTATTGACGTCTGTGAGACTGTCTTCCCAATTTTATAGGTCATGAAGAGGCATTGCCTAGAGGACAATTGTCTGAGGATACACAGTTATTATTTGTAAAATCAGGATATTAATCTCCTAAGATAGGTTGCTTTGAAAAGAAAAAACTTCATTTTCAAAAAAAATCTTTATCTTAAACTTTCTGAAATGTATCATACACACAAAATGTCTATGTACCTTTGGTAGTCATCAGTAAGCAATTACTTAGCAGCTATGCCTAAGAAAAGACATATTTCAATGACCTCACAGTTGTTTGCATGCCCTTCTTGTTCTCTCCCCTTCTGCCCAGTTAGTCACCAACAATGTTTTTGATTAGCCATTCCTTTTTTTTCTATGTAAGATTTTACCTCCTGTGTACCAACAGAAAATGTATTATTCAGTTGGGTCTGGTTTTGAACCTTATATAAATTTAATCACATCTATGTATTCCTCTCTGATTTGCCCACTGTTTCTAAGATCCATCCATGTTGATAGTGTCACTGTAGTCTACCCATTTTCACTGATGGGTGGTATTTTATGATGTGCCTAAGTCTCAATAGATTTCTATAATTTGTAATTGATGGAAGTTTACTGAGACACTAGATGACTCAAAGGTCAGATTCTCCAATGTGCCTCCCCAAGGTTCAGGCCCATTTAAAGCACATTCTCATGCATATAGTTAGTGTTTTAGGGCGAAAGTGATTTTATTCACAATTAGACTTCCCTTTTCTGAAAGACGTCCTGATGCTCACTTAAGATCTTCTAGCCCCTCCTACCGCTACCTGGGACCCATTCTGTGCGGGACTTCTGGCCTACAGCTAATTGCACTTCTGCAAACTGAGTTCCTTCACACTCTCCTGCTTCAAAGCCTTTGCCCGTGTCCTTTGCTCACTGCCTGGAAGTTCATTTCTCTCCTGCCTCTTTCTCACAGGTGTCTCCTGCGTGGTGAAGCCTTTTTCTAGTTTGGGGTTTTCCTTGAGCGGCCAGAGGTCCCGCTGTCCGTTTCTCAGGGTTTAATTCGTTTGGCTTTCAAAAAGTGTCCGATTTCAGGAAGTAGAACCCCACAGCTGTTCAGTGCCCGGAAAGGCATACCACTTCTGCTTTGTGGGTTGTAAGTGTAGTGGGCAGGAACTATGGAAACACCACTTAGCGTTGTCAGTACCTAGCTTTTCAAACTCCCTTGGTTAGGGCAAGTGTTGTGGGATATTTGTACACTGTGTGAAGATACATTGCTGTGATTAGTTTAATAAAGAGTTGAATGGCAAATAGCTAGGAAAGAGGTGTAGGTGGGATTTCCGGGAGAGAAAGGAAGAGGAGGAAGAATCTAGGTGCGCAGGAGATGCCAGCAGACACAGAGAAAAAACAGGAGGTGCGAGATGAAAGAGAGGTAACGCCGTGTGATAGAACACAGATTAATAGAAATGGATTGATTTAAGTTATAAGAGCTAGTTAGGGACAAGCCGAAGCTATAGGTCAAGCTTTCATAATTAGTAATAAGTCTCCGTGTCATTATTTGGGAGCTGGTAGCCCAAAGAAAAGTCGGCTTACATCTAGCGCCTAATGCTGGCCATGTATATCCACATAAGGCCTGAGAAAGAGAGAAAAACGTTCAGAGCACAGAGTTGAATGTGGCTTCCTGGCATGGCTTCCTGGTGACCATGGTCTCTTGGCTCCGTATACAGAGGTGCGGCTCTTTTAACAGGCCCTGCTGTGCAGCTGAGCACTTGAGCAGCCAGGCTTACTAGGTAAACCCGGAATCAGCAGCTTCCCAGAACTGGGACAGCTAGGTGCAGCTGCTGTTGCTGCCTGTGGACCCTAGGCGGGTGGAGCCAGCCACCTTGCACCATCTGCTAAACAGAGCTGCCTGGCAGTAGCCTAGCAGTTTGAGATTTGCCTCACATGGTCAAAGGAGGCTGCAGATATGCGTGTGTGCACACAGTCTCTCTCTCTCTCTCTCTCTCTCTCTCTCTCTCTCTCTCTCTCTCTCTCTTCTCTCTTCTCTCTCTCTCTCCTTCTATATTGAGAGCCACTGGTAGTGAAAGTCCTTGAAAGTATACATCAGTGACAGCTAAGTTCAGAAGGTCAGCCAAACAGAACTAAGGGTTCTGTTAGAGGAAACCATCACACAAGGTGTTATGGAATTACTGCCTTTTGAACGAACTGGCTGTCTGTTCTTGTAAACTTCTTGTGCAGTAACAGCTATGAGTCTCCCCATTTACCGCGCATCTCCATGTTAGTGTACTTGTAATCTCACGATTGCATCTCAATCTTGGGCACAACTTTCCCTATACATTTGGGGTAATTGGACAACTATTCCCAGCTGTGTTTATTTTTCATTAACATATATCTGGCTAGGGCCATTCTCCAGACAAAAGTATTTCAGCAAAGATACCTTTTTCCAAGGACAAAACTGCACATAGATAAACATTAGCTCATCTCACTCACAGATAGAAAAAAGAATCACTAACAATTAAATCCTCAACCCCTTACCTTCACCCCGAGTTATTTACACAGGACCCTAATTTAAGAGATTTACTGCTCACATTCCTGGATGAAGTTTTAGCCATTGCTAGATACTGAGTTAAGGCAGTTACTTCCCACTGACCCAAGGAGATTGTCTCCAGGCCAGGCAGGCATAGGTGCCAAGCTTCTTTCTTGTGCAAATTAAGTTTTTCTTCCTCCTCAGCCAGGAGTTATTCCTAGATTTTCTCCTCAGCAATTACTCTGAGTGAAAGTGCTTTTACTAGCCAAATACTACATGCTCTGACATAGGTTGCTTAGCCACCTAACATATGTCCCCCTCCCTATCAGAAAGCAGCTGCAGCTGGAATGAGTGGGAAAAGTGGCACCAAAGACAGTTTACTTTCTTGTGACTTACTGACCCCTAACATTGTACCTCGCCATTTCTAGATTATAGTTTGAGCACATAAATTCCCTAATTGGTCTTAAGCTTTAGTTGACCCTACCAGAGAATTCTCCTGTAGTCACTCCCCTTTTGGGTTGTAATTGGAAGCTGACAATTAATTGCTTTATGTGTGGGTCCTCTCTCATAGACCCTGAAAACTTCAAGCTTCGCATTGCTTTACCAAAGAATTACTGTGTGGGTATAAATACTGGTCCTCTGAGAGCACTGGGAGGATGGATGGAGAAGAACAAAGATGAGGACGGAGATGGAAAGAACTAGGTAGAATGATGAGAGAACAGCAGAAGGGACTGAGAGCAGGAGGGACCAAGAGGAGCTAAGTAAGAGAGCAGAAAAGAAACTGTGCAGATAGAATCACCATAGAAAAATAAAGTGAATGGACTAAAGAACTCAGTGTGCTTAGATTCATTGGATATTCCTCAGATTAGAATCCTCAGCTGGTTGGTAGACTCTTCCACGGACCCGGGAGCAAACAATATAGGCTGGACCTAATATTGCTTGCGTTCTCTCTCTCTCTCTCTCTCTCTCTCTCTCTCTCTCTCTCTCATGGTCAGAGGAGGCTGCAGATATGCATGTGTGCACACAGTCTCTCTCTCTCTCTCTCTCTCTCTCTCTCTCTCTCTCTCTCTCTCTTACACACACACACACACACACACACACACACACACCAGAGCAAGGCAGACAAAACCTCTAAACAGGTTACAATGTGTTTAAAAATGTACTTAGATGCTAAATAAAAAAACTGAGTATAGACAATCATAGAAGAATATAATAGTTTAAAAATAACAGTGCTTAAAGAAACAGTAAAGTAATAAAAAATTAAGCCATGTTAGGATGGTGAATACACAGGGCATTTGAATCCTGTATGGTGCCTTGTTGACTTTGAATTTGAATTTTTTGAATGCCGATGAGCAAATGACAGCTGCTGAGATACCTGGATTGTGGAAGGAACTGCTGAATTAAACCAGCCTAGATAATTAGAGATGTCTTGACTTCGAAAAGTAAAAAAATTAAAAATATGTTGCATTGGGGGACAGGTTATGCCTTTGTTTCTACAGGAAACAAAAAATTATGCTTCTCCTCAAAATTAATAAAGACCAAATTTGACTGGGGGAGACCTCCTGAAAATCTTGGCTACAGACATAAAGAGGAAAACCAAGAAAGACTACAGGACAGGTGAAGTATATGCTGATCCCTCTACTATGGGAACAGCTCTAAGACTGAATAAGACATGATAAGTCATGTTGACTACAGAGTCCTGGTGACTTAAATTACATGCCATCCTTTCATATGGCACGGATAGAGGTTTGGCTGTACAATTCAAACAGACTTACAAAGTTGACAGCCTCCTTTTACCTTCTCAAACATAAAACAAAAAATCAGCTTTAATTGTACACACCACATATCCATACTTGTGTTAATACACACACACACACACACATACACACACACAAACACACACACATATACATGTTACCTTTAAAAGTTTGTGTGTTTTCAGAACAAAAGGGCCAGACACCAATAAAGACAAATAGCCCAGAGATCCAGCCTCTCAGAATGCCTCTGTTATAGTTTCCTCAAAAGTCTACATCCAGAACAACTTTAAAGCTGCCAGCTGAGATGGTCCATATTCACAGACTATTCAGCCAAAACTTGAGATAAGTCCTATATTTTTTTTTTATCACACAGAGACTAAACAAAAAAATAATACAGCTAGCTTTCCTAGGACTTGACCATTATCCCAACTTTTTTAGGGTCCCCTAAAGTTGCTGTCACCCTCAGACATTAGGAAGCAGTCTAGAGAACACAATGCCCACATTCCCAAGAGGTTGGAAGGGTGGTTTTTGACCATTTGGAGGGTTATGGATGTTTGCCATCATTTAGGGGGGTCCGTTACAAGTTGTTACTGGTCATGGTCAGGGAGGAAACTAAACAAAGGAGGTTAGATTCAGGGATCTTTTTCTTTTCTTTCTTTCCTTTTCTTTTTTTCCCCAGACAGGGTTTCTGTGTGCAACTGTGGAGACTGTCCTGGAACTTGCTCTATAGACTAGGCTGGCCTTGAACTCACAGGGATCTGCCTGCCTCTGCCTCCCAAGTGTGTGCCACCACTGCCTGGCTTCAAGAATCTTTTTTTCTAAAAAGATTTAAAAAAAGAGATATAAAAATGATGGGCAAAAGGATAGATTATTAAATCTACTTTTAAATTGAAAGCAACCATTAATCTAAATATTTTATGTTGGTATGGATTTTTGTATATTGATACAAATTTAAGGTTATTTTTGTTATAACATACTGTATATTTGTTTCTATTCTTGTTTAAGGTATGGTACCTATAGAGTTCATTAAAAAATGTAATGTAAAGTTCTAGTCCTTGAAAGCTGTTTAGGATAATAAAGAAATACAGGTTAGTAGTTAGTCATCTAACAATCAAACTTATAGTCATTGTAGGTATGCTTTTAAGGTCAAACAGAGATATACAAACAGAGATAAATAGATAGATGGTCTTCAAACACTTTAGAGACCTACAAAATGTGGCATTTATAATGTTAATAAGACTTTTCATGACAGTGAGACACATCTGCTCCTAGAAACACCAATTTACTTCAAAAAAGGATGATGGAGATAGAAGAACCTCCATATGGAGTTTGCTTTTGTTGTGGCTAAGTTAGCCACTGGGCAGGGAATTGCCCTTGCCTTGACTGCTGACAGTATGATGTCCAGATTGGACAAGCAGGACACAAAAGAAGGAGACTAACAAACATGGTCAAGACAAGGTAGGACAGTCTTTAAATTCCTGCTTCACAGAAAAGTCTTTCAGATATTCTAGGCCTGTAGCTGAAGATTAATACTCCAGCATTACAGAGGAACCTTGGTTGACTGTCCAGGCAGCCACATGTCTCTTTCTATTGCTGGAGCATTGTCAGTTTTAATTTGTGCAGGTATACCCATGATGGCCATAACTTCTAGTGAATGAATGATTACAGAATCAGCTTTTTCAGAACTCAAAGCAGTTGCCCATTGAAATCCTGAACAATTATCAATGGTATGGCGTACATATTACAATTTTCCAAATTCTGCAAAGTGAAACATATCCATCTGCCAGATTTCACTCCTCTGAGTACCCTTTGGGTTACATCCTGCTGGTAATGGTGTTTGATTGTAAAAGGAACATGTAGGACATTTCCTTGCAATTTCCTTGGCTTGTTGTCAGGTTATGGAAAAATCCTTTTTTAAACCTTTCCTATTGACATGATGTTTTTTATGAAATTCTGAGGCCTCCAGCACATTTACTATCAATAATTTATCAGTCTCATCATTACCTTGTGATAGAGGGCCTGGCAGACCAGTATGGCATCCGATGTGAGTTATAGATAAAGGATGACTTCTTTTCCTGATTGTATCTTGTAACTGAATAAATAGTGAAGTTGATTCTGACTCATCAGGAATAAATTCTGCAGTTTCAATATGTAATACCACTCTTTCAGCATACAGAGAGTCAGTTACTATGTTGAGAGGTTCTGAAAAAAATCCATTAATACCAACAATAGCATACAATTCCGATTTTTTGAACTGAATTATAAGGACTTTGAACCACTTTACTTAAATTTTCTGATTTGTAACCTGCCTTTCCTTATTTGTTTGCATCTGTATAAAATGTACGAACTCCAGATATGGGTTTTTCCCATACAATTCGAGGCAAAATTCAATCAGCTCTCTTTATAAGATCAATTCTATCACTTTTGGAATATTTGCTGTTAATTTCTCCCAAAAAAATTACTGCAAGCTCTTTGCCAAGGTTCACTTTCTGTTCATAATTTTTCAATGTCCTCCTTAGTTAAAGGTATGACAATTTCTGCTGGGTCTATTCCTGCTAATTGATGAAGTCTCAATTTTCCTTTCAAAATCAAGTCAGAGATTTTTTCCACATAAGTTTTTAATTTTTTATTCAGTTTATTTGATAAAAATATCCATTCCAATATAATATCTTCCCTCTGCATTAATATTCCTGTAGAAGAATGCCTAGAGGGTAAAATAACCAAAATGCAATCCAGCTTTGGATTGATATGATCCATGTGTCCTTTATGCACTTTCTTTTCTACCAAGGCCAATTCTTTCTCAGCTTCAGGTGATAATTCTCTTGGACTATTTAAGTCCTTGTCACCTTCTAAGGTTTTGAACAAATTATTCAATTCATCATTTTTTTACGCCAACAATAGTTTGTAGATGAGAAATATCTCCAAATAATCTTTGAAAGTCATTAAGAGTCTGTAATCGATCTCTCCTAATTTGTACCTTTTGGGGTCTAATTTTTTGTAGCCCTACTTTATATCCTAAATAATTAATAGAATCTCCCATTTGTATCTTTTCAGGAGCAATTTGTAATCCCCAGCAAGGCAAATTTTTCTTTATTTCTTCAAACATTCTTTCTAAAGTATCTGCATTTGAGTCAGCTAGTAAAATATCATCCATATAATGATAAATTATAGATTTAGGAAATTTTTTATCTATCACATCCAATGGCTGTTGTACAAAATATTGGCACAGAGTTGGGCTATTCATCATTCCTCGTGGGAGGACCCTCCATTGATAGTTCTTAACCGGTTGAGAATTATTATAAGTAGGCACCGTGAAAGCAAATTCTTCTCTGTCTTTTTCTTGTAAGGGTATTGAAATGAAACAGTCTTTTAAATCAATAACTATAAGAGGTCATCCTTTTAGTAACAGAGTAGGCAAAGGAATTCCAGATTGTAGAGAGCCCATTGCTGAATTACTTTTTAATTGCTCTAAGATCTCTTACCATTCTCCATTTACCAGATTTCTTCTTAATAACAAATACAGGAGAATTCCAATACTTCCTGTGTGTCTGTATTTTTATTGACTTTCTGTTCTACCTTCTCATTGATTGTAAACCCAACCACATGACCTCCTCGTCATTGCCTGTCTGTACAGACCTCCAGGTCTCTATGGTTGGTATTGAGATTAAAGGCATGTGTCTCCATGCTGGCTGTGTCCTTGAACACACAGACTCTGCCTGCCATGTGATAGGGATTAAGGGTGTGTGCTACCACTGCCAGACTTTTGCTAAATGTCTGGCTATTAGCTCTGATACCCAGGCAACTTTATTAACATACAAATAAAGTCATATTAGAGCACAAATAAAATATCACCATATTCTATAGTTTTGGGAGTTGCTTGCTCTGCACTTCCTGTTTACTCAGGGAATATTATGTCCTTCTTAGGTCTTTGATGGGGATTAAAGACTAGATAGCATTCAGTTTTCCTTGTTACAAATTTTTTTTTTAAAAAAAAATCTTACATAAAGATACAAAGTTTATAAGGTTAAAAAACATAACCACTTAAGTTGTTTATCTAAAAAGATGATTTTAGGTCTAAAAGATATTTTTAGGATGGTAATACAAGTTATGATAAAAATGGCTTAGATATAAAACTTTGTATTCACTTAGAATAAATAATACAGTACTTTCTCTAAATTTGCCAAATACATATGTGTAAATGGACTAAGCATTATAAATGGAATTCTTACTTGATAATTGTTCTTATTGTATATAGTTTTACTGTGTTAGAGTTAAAAACCTTTCCTTTTTATTTAGACAAAAAGGGGGAAATGTTGCAGAATATTTGTACCTGTGTGAAGATTTGTTGCTGTGATTAGTGTAATAAAAAGCTGACTGGCCAATAGCTAGGCAGGAGAGGATAGATGCGACTTCCTGACAGAGAAAGGAAGAGACATGGAATGAGTTGGACACACAGAATGGGAGAGAAATAAAAGCCATGTGGTAGATCATAGATTTAAAAAATATGGGTTAATTTAAGTTATAAGAGCTACTGGCAGGGGTTGGGGGGAGGGTGGAGAGATGGCTCAGTGGTTAAGAGCACTGGCTGTTCTTCCAGAGGTACTGGGTTCAATTCCCAGCACCCACATGGCAGCTCACAACTGTCTGTAACTCTAAGATCTGACATCCTCACACAGACATACATGCAGGCAAAACACTAATGCAAATAAAAATAAATAAATATTTTTTTTTAACACTAATGCAAATAAAAATAAATAAATATTTTTTATAAAAGAGCTACTGGGAAAAAAAACCTAAGCTGTAGCCAGAAGGTTTTGTTCAGTCCCACCTGGCCCTGCAGTCCCTACATCAAAGACTCCCGAAGGATATATTACCTAAGTAAACAGGAAATGTATTGTAAGTAACTTCCAAAATTCTGGAAATGACAGAGACAGATGCCTGCTGGGACAGTCATCCAAAGTTCCTCTGTAACATTGGGACCTCCATCTTCAGCCTACAGGTTTAGAGTCCTTCAGTCATTTCTTCTTGTGTCTTGTAGAATGTCTGGTAGTCTCCTCTGCAAAGCAGGAACTGAAGGACCATTTTGCCTTGTTCTGGCAAATTCAGTGATCATTTTCCTATGGGTCCTGCATGTCCAGTTTATACAACATATTATCAAGCAGTCGACACAAGGGCACTTTTTTGCCTAGTAGCTAACTTTTGCCACAAAGAAAGCAAACTCCATAATAAGTTTCTTCAATGTCCATTATCTTCTATGAAGTAGATTGGTGCTGCCAGGAGCAGGCATGTCTCAATGTCTGGAAAGTCAAAGTTCTTAAAACATTTTAAATGCCATATTTTGTAGGTCTTTGAAGTGTTTGAAGATTACCTACCTAATTGAAATATATCTATGTATACCTAGAAAACTTAACTAACATGACTATCATAGATGATTAATTATTAATCTGTATTTCTTAAATATTCATTACAATTTCAAATGAGCTGCACAAACATAATACCTTAAACAAAAATAGAAATATACATACAGTATAACAAAATTAACTTCTAATTTGCATCAATAAACTATAAATCATAGAAATGTAAAACATTTCAAACATGTTGTTGCTCTTTAAATGTAGGTTCAATGCTGTAGATTTTGCTCTGTATAAATAAAATGCTGATTGGCCAGTAGCCAGGCAGGAAGTATAGGCAGGACAAGCAGAGAAGAGAATTCTGGGAAGTGGAAGGCTGAAGCAGAGAGATGCTGCCACCTGCAACCATGAGAAGATGTTAAGATACTGGTAAGCCATGAGCCACATGGTTGATTTAAGATATAAAAATAGTTATCAAGAAGCCTGCCATGGCCATACAGTTTATAAGTAATACATGTCTCTGTATGTTTACTTGGTTGGGTCTGAGTAGCTGCGGGACTGGCGGGTGAGAGAGATTTGTCTGACTGTGGGCCGGGCAGGACTGGAGAAAACTTCAGCTAGAGTTCAATAATCTACTCTTTAATCTTATCATATCTATATCCTATCCCCCTTTTTTTCTTTTAGAAAGATATTGACTATGACCAATAAAAATTTGCAACCAACAATCTAAACAAAGACAAACATCCATAATCCATTTTTTGGGAATGTGGTTGTATTTTTCTAGGCTACTTCCTGCTGATAGGGGGCACTGGTAGTCTTACAGGAATCATGAGGAAATTTGAGATAATGGTCAAGTCCTGAAAAGACTGGCTATAACCTTTGTTGATAGGTACCATCTGTGATGGTTCAGGAGGTCTGGCTTGATCAAATATGATCCATATTAACATGGAACAAATCCATAGGCTCTTGCTTCCTGTGGAAACAGAAACAGAGCCTCCTTTCCAAAACAAAATATCCTTAGATCGAAATTTTGAAATCAAGATACCTTTAAAATATACATATTTGTTTAACTGAGCAACCTTTATTATTAAATGTCTTTCTGCAGTTAAAAATCCCAAAGACAGCTGGCATGTGCACACGCTTTAATCCAGTGCTTGGAGCAGAGCCAGCGATCTCTGTGATCAAAGCAGCTGGCACAAGTGAGTTCCAGGAAAGGCGCAAAGCTACACAGAGAAACCCTGTCTCAACATCCCCCCCCAAAAAAAAATACCCAAAAATCCCAAAGACAATATAATTCAGACTCTCTGTGTAATATCCATCTTTACATGGCTTATTTTTTAATATTACTTTTACTGTCTTTTTAAAGACTTTATTTTTTAAAACTTTTTCTTTATATAACTGTCATATTCATTTTCCTCTCTCTTCCAAGCCTGTGTGTGGCGATATTTTGTTCCCCAAAATATTGTGCACCCTAATAACTTATCTGGGGTCAGAGAACAGAACAGCCACTAGATATAGAGGCCAGAAAATGGTGGCACATACGCCTTTAATCCTATCACTTGGGAGGCAGAGATCCATCCGGATCTCTGTGAGTTTAAAGCCACATTGGAAACAGCCAGGTATGGTGACTCACACCTTTAATTCCAGGAAGTGATAGCAGAAAGGTATATAAGGCATGAGGACCAGGAACTAGAGCTGGTTAAGTTCAGCTGAGATTCATTCTGGATGAGGACTCAGAGGCTTCCAGTCTGAGGAAACAGGATCAGCTGAGGATCTGGTGAGGTGAGTTGGCTGTGGCTTGTTCTGTTTCTCTGACCTTCCAGCATTTACCCCAATACCTGGCTCCAGGTTTGTTTTTATTAATAAGAAATTTTAAGATTCTTGCTATACCTGTGCACATTTTTATACACATTGTAAACTGTTTAGGGTTTATTTCATCTGAATCTGTCGTATTGTGAATCTATTGCTTTAAACTGCAGAGCGGTTAGAACAGAAGTAGCAGCCTTGGCTCTTGACTCTGCCCACCTCAGCTTTTCAACATGGTGGTGGTATGTTTTCTGCCAATGTGTAGCCCAGAAACTTTTTTTTTTGTCTGTACTAGCAAAGGCTAAATCCACCACTGCTGTGGATATTGCTCTATATAAATAAAACACTGATGGCCAGTGACCAAGCAGGAAGTAGGTTGCCAGGCAGGAAGGAGAGAGGAGAATTCTGGGAAGCGGAAGGCTGAGGAGGGAGACACTGCAGCCACCGCCAGGACAAGCAGCATGTAAAGACTCTGGTAAGCCACCAGCCACGTGGCAAGGTATAGATTTATAAAAATGGGTTAATTTAAAATAAGAGAACAGTTAGCAAGAAGCCTGCCACGGCCATACAGTTTATAAGTGATATAAGCATCTGAGTGATTATTTTATAAGTGTATTGTGGGACTGCGGGGCTTGGGGAACCTGGAGAGAAGCCCTCCAGCAACAAATGGCAATATAAGTCTCTGTGTTTACTTGGTTGGGTCTAAGCGGCTGTGGGACTGGCGGGTGAAAAAGATTTGTCCTGACTGTGGGCAAAGCAGGAAAACTCTAGCCACACACCACATTCCATGTTGCACAGCTTGTAGATGTCACTGTGTACAGTGTCAGGAATCCTCCATGCTGCACTCAAGTCCATATGCTGTGAACTCACCATACTGTAGCTCAAGTCTGCACGCTTTGTACCTTGGCTTCTCTATATCTTGGCCCACATGAGACATGAAGTAGAAAGCTGTTTTTGGCTTCTTTATTGTGTGTTTAGAAGCCCTTTTTAAACTCTTTTAGGCCTAATGGAAATTTGAGAGGCTCACATTGGTACGCCAAATTGTAGTCGGAAGTTTTCTCTGGTCCTGCCAAGCCTCCACAGACCCGTGGCCCACTTATAAAATAATCACTCAGAATCTTACATTAATTATAACTGTTCAGCCATTAGCTCAGGCTTGTTACTGACTCGCTCTTACACTTAAATTAACCCATAATTCTTATTTATGTTTAGCCATGTGGCTTGGTACCTTTTCTCAGTTCTGCCTTGTCATCTTGCTTCCTCTGTGTCTGGCTGGCAACTTCTGACTCAGCCTTCCTCTTTCCAGAATTCTCTTTATCTGCTTATTCCACCTATACTTCCTGCCTGGCTACTGGCCAATCAACATTTTATTTATCAGCCAATCAGAGCAGCACACATTCACAGCATACAGAACATTCCACAGCACTAAGCTAAGACCAAGCTTTCATAATTAATAAGACGTCTCAGAGTTGTTATTTGGCGACTGGTGATCCAAAGATAGTCTGACGAGAAAGCTTGCTACAGGCAAGGACACAAATTACATTCTCGTTGTTAAAAAAAGAGATGAATCTTTAATTGAACTTAAGGCCCACTCAACAAGAGAGAAATTATGCCTGGTAATGGAAACCTAGCCAGATACTCAGGGCTAGTGGTCATGGATCTTGGAAGAGAAACTACAACCACCACTTTACTAAACCAGCATAATCCCTAACTACACTCTAAATATTTATCTTTCTCTTTATAACAAATGGAAACCATTAGAGAAAACCACAACCAATCAAAATGCAGCTGTGGATCCCAGTCCAAATGGATACATCTACAGTGCATCTCCTGCTCCTAAGACTCGGGGATCTTTTTGGAAGAACAAAAAGTTTGCTGTGAGATTGTATCTCATAGAAATGTCAGAAGAAGCTACACCCATGAAGTCTCACCAACATGGCTGTCTACACATGTGCTGAACGAGGAGGACACTGATAGACTTGCTAAAGTGGAAGTTGAGGAAACTCAAGAGGCCTCAACCCTACACAAAGATGTACAGGCCACTAAGGAATGCAGAGAGCAGGATAGTCTTCGCCAGGGAAGGGCACATGAATCAGTAATCCAAAACCAAATAATCAGCCCTGGACCATACATACAAGTAACATTATACAGACTGAGTAGATGTATTTTTTATATTTAGGAATACACACACACACACACACACACACACACACACACACACACACACACCACCACCACCACCAACACCAACACCAACAACAATTAAAGAAAAAGAGGCTTTGAATAAGTCTTTGAGGAACACATGGAAAGGATATGCTAATCTCAAAAAGTGGTTTTTAAAAGGAGATGGATAAATCACATTTTTACATGCTTTTGGACAAGGAAACCCCACAGGACTTTCTCCAAAAGTAACAAGGTAAATTCACTCCTTTTCATAGGAGTTAGTTTTATTGCATTGGAAAGGAAATCTCCCATTTGATTTCCTCTGTGTATATTTTATTCAAGCTGCTTATCTATTGGACAGCTCACTAAGAAATACCTGAAGGGATAGGTAGAGATAGGAAGTAAACACCAAATTAGTTAGTTGCATTTTTATTTATTTTTGTTTTGTTTTGTTTGTTTGTTTGTTCATTTGTTTTTGAGACAGAGTTTCTCTGTGTATTAGTCCTGGCTGTTCTGGAACTTATTTTGCAGACGGGGCTGGCCTTGAACCATCACAGAGATTCACTTGCCTCTGCCTCTCTGGTGCTGGGATTAAAGGCATGCACCACCACCTGGCTAAATTAGTTGCATTTTAAAAATAAGCTTTTCATCCAGGTGCCAGTGGTGCATGCCTCTAATCCCAGCACTTGGGAGGCAGAGCCAGGCAGATCTCTGTGAGTTTGAGGCCAGCCTGGTCACCTGATCTCTATATAGAGAGATCCAGGACAGGCACCAAAACTACACAGAGAAACCCGGTCTCGAAAAACCGAAAAAAAAAAAAAAAAAAAGCTTTTCATTTTAGAGTAGTTTAAGGTCTAGATGAAAGCTGAAAGAGGAGAGAGTTCTTTTAGCCACTCACTTAGTTGATTTCTTATCTACCACACACATTTGCCACAGTTGAAGAACCATTCATACATTGACATTCATTGAGCACCACAGTTATACTGTCATACATTGACATTGACATTCATTGAGCGCCAGAGTTACACTGTTTAGGCCCTCATGAGTATGTGCATTCTCCAATCCCATCCACTGTACTTCACTACATTTTCTCTTAATGTATCCCTGGCCTCGTCTAGTGTGCGACCATTCTTCAGACTTCTCTTAGTTTTGATGTCCATGGAGTTGTGAGGAATTCGGGTCAGGTCTATTGTAGAATGTCTGTCAATTTGAAGTTCTCTGATGCTCCCAGGTGCAGGCAGGGGTGCTGGGTTTTGGAGAAGGTGATCAGAGCGGTAGGTTAGCATTGTTTGCACTGGGTTTACTTCAATTGCTGTCTTGGTTCGAGAGCCTGGTGTAGTAGAATTATTTAAGTTATTTTAAGGTGTATTACTTTTGCTTATGTTGCATTTGTTTAACTCTGTGAAGCTGTGTTACTGTGCCTGTCTAAAATACCAGATGGTTTAATAAAGATCTGAACGGCCAATAGCAAGGCAGGAGAAAGGATAGGCTGGGCTAGCAGGCAGAAAATTATATAGACGGAGAAGTCGGACAGAAGATCTAGCAGCCAGAGAAGGAGGAGGACTCCAGGGGTCAGTCACCCAGCTATACAGCAAGCCACTGAGTAATAATAAGATTTACAGAAGAAAGAACAGGAAAAGCCCAGAGGAAAAAGGTAGATGGGATAATTTAAGTTAAGGAAAGCTGGCAAGAAATAAGCCAAGCTAAGGTCAGGCATTCATAAGTAAGAATAAAGAATAAGCTTCCATGTGTGATTTATTTGGGAGTTGTGTGGCAGGCCCCCCAAAAAGGATAAGAAACAAACAACAACAACAACCTGGTAGTGAGGACATAGAGAAACCAGAGGCCATTCAAACAGAAGCTAAGCCATTTATTATCTGTGCAGGTTTGGAAAGTTACTCCATCCCTCTAGTCTTTGGTTTTCATCTATAAAGTAGAAGCAGTAATTCATTAAGTTATTCAATGTAGAAAAGGTACTTAGAGTAGTGGCCAGCAAATGGGAACTATGTATGTGTGGGTGTATGCACACTGTTGTTAATGTTCCTGGCTGGCATGAGATTTACATGCTTCTACTGTGTACAGATAAAGCTCTCTTTATCTCAGACAAGTAAGCTATTTATTTTTAGTGGTGAAAACTAAAATTGTAACATTGGCTGTAAAAGATCTTTGTCTTGCTGTTTCTGGGAATTTTGAATTTATCTTCAAATAGTTTCCTTACAAATTGTGTCCTCAGGACTGGAGAGATGTCTCAGGAGTTATGAATGTTTGTTGTGCAATCATGAAGACTAAAGTTTGGATCCCAGCTCTCATGTAACAATTGAGGCATCCTGTGACTATCCCTAACTCCAACTCTGAGAGATCTGATGCCCTCTTCTGGCCTCCATATACTCACAGGCACAGACCCCCTCCATAAGTGTACAAACACACACACACACACACACACACACACACACACACACCATATACCAGTGGGTGCTTCTGCAGAACCGTTTTGTGAATTTTCATCGTCACTTAGTACAGCTCACATGTTAACCTGGCATTCATGTACCTATCAATTACATACTCACTTGAGCATCTTGCCCCCTTTACCCCTGATCCATTGACATGCTTTAGTTCCCTAGGCCAGGAGAGCACTTTTGACTAATAATCGATGATCGAGTTATGACCGCTTTCCTCCCTTTGGCCCAAGCAGAAGGATCCTCAGAACTTACTAGTATTAGAAACAAAGACTTAACATTGTTCCCTGAATGTTACTGGTTGGTGTGGACACCCATACAAAGGAAGACAGTTGCACTTGCAGACTGGTCAGTTTTCCAATGTGCTTTCCATCTTTCCATCTGTGATTCTAAGTGACCATATGAAATACTGGTTCCCAGTGTGAAAACATTCCTTAGCTGTTTGGGTTTCTGAAAATTCCATTAGAAACTTCAAAAAAATATTTGTGCAAATCCAAATGTGCACTTCTTTTGGATTTTTAAAACAGACATAAGCCTCGCTGGCAAGCCTTGAACTCACTATGTAGCATACACTGGCTTCAGACTCATAGTGATCCTCCTGCTTCAGCGTCCCGAATCCTAGGATTATAAGCATGAACCACCATGCTTGAAAAAATGTATATTTTAATATATTTTTGTCTCAATCTTGCCTTACTATTTTTAAACTCTGGATTTTACTATCTGTTTTGTTTGTTTCTTGGTAAACTGGGCCATTGGTCACAATAGAGGCACTTGTGGAGACTCTTGTGAACTCTACATGTGTACATGTGTGTGCAAGTGGGTGCCCACAGATGGAGTTATGTATTGAAAAGAGAATTTCTCTGTTTTCCTTTGGCAGAAGGAACTTTAATTGAGTGCTTACTGCAACCCATGGGTACTTTATTTTATTTTATTTTTCTTTACTAAGAAATTCTCCACTCACTCCTCACGCCATCCACAGACCCCCCTTTCTCCCTCCTCCCACCCCCAGCCCTCCTTCCCAAGCCACCCCACATCCCCACATCCCCCAAATTAAGGTCTCCCCATGGGTACTTTAAAGGACACCGCATTCTTACAACAGTCCTGGGAGGGGAAACTGATCACTGCTCCCAATTTTTTGCAGGTAAGGAATCAGAGGCAGGGAGGTAAAACAGAGCTCACATTCACAGAGCTAATAAGTAGCAGGATTGGAATTCGAACCCAGACCTTTCTGAGTCCAGAGTCCATTTTCTTTCTGGTTATCTGATATTTGAGATGCATATATAACTCTTATAATACCTTTCCGTGGATGTGTATGGGCATCAATCCTTCTAGATGTATGTAAAGTGCCTACATCTTAGGTGTAGAAGTCGAGGAACTTGGAGATATGTATGCACTCGTATCACCATCCCCAGATCAAGGCAGAGAGTATTCCTAGAAGCCCAGAACACTGTCTAAAGCCCCTTTGCAATCATAACCTGACCCCCATGCACACCTAACTAGCAGCTTTTCTGGTTTCATAGCAACACACAGTTTTTCCCTGTGTGAGCGTGTGTGGAATTGGCAATAAACACTCTTCTGTAGCTTCTTTCTAAAATTTTTATTACATTATTTATGTTTGTGTGTGTGCACACACACATGCACACATACAACTAATGAGACGTGATTCTCTCGTTACCCACGTGAGACCTGCAGATTGAACTCAGGTCGTCAAGCATGGCGGCAAAGTGACTTCACCCACAGCGGTCTCAGCAGCCCAGCTTCTTTTATTTGAAACAGTCGCTATGGGGATTGTTTATGCTGTTCTTCTGGAGCTTTTCCGTACGTTTATAAATAGACGTGGGGACGTGTTTCATTTGTGTTGTCTTTCTACTAAGTGTTTTCCTTTCAGTGCTGGGGCTTGAACCCAGGACCTTGGGCCTAGCAGGCAAGCACTCTGTTGCCGAGCTATCTCCCCAGCTTCTCAAAACTGGCGTTTTCTTTTGGCTTTGAAAGTAATGTTTTCAAAGCAGAGCATTTGGAAAGTAGGGAAAGGCACACAAAGGAATTCTGCTACCCGGAGATCATCACTAAAGGTCTAGATTATACCCTCCCAGCGTGCTTTCCCTGTGTGCCTGTGTTTGCTAGCTTTGGATTATATGGACACTTCTGTCTTATAACCTGCTATTTTCTCTCAGCAGCTCATATCAACATTTCCCAGGTCGCTAAATATGCATTCTTTTATAATGACTTAAGAGTATTTTTAAAATACTTTTATTTTCAAAATTACCCTTTTTTAATGTTAGTGGTAGGGAAATATGTAGTCACAAGACATAAAATAGTGACAGAAACCTTGTCTTCTCCCTGCTCCAAGCTCCCCAAAGTTTCAGGCTTTTCCCTTCCAGTGTGCTACCCTGCAGCTATTCTGGGCACATATAAACAGATGTGAGGACAAATTATTTTTCTCTTCCTTATGCGCAAATGTCAGCACACTGAACTAATTTTACCCTGTGCTTTCTTTGCTTAAGGTTTCGGAGAGAACGCTTTGTATCAGTATTTAAAGAGCTTTCTCGTTTTTTAAAATATAGGATTAAATGCTTGCGCAAGTACAGAGTGCAGCTACACGGGAGGCCACAAAATGACATTCTGCTTTGTCAGTGACATCACTCACATAACACAGGGGGCAGTAGACTGCGTATCTCTGCAGAGAGCAGTTAGGCAGTGCTTATCAAAGCTGTGCAGGAACTCTGATCAACAATCCACTTCTAGGAAACTGTTTCCCTGTGTACTAGCCCCATGTATGACATCCTGTCCATGCTTGCATTTTGTTTTCATTTTCTTTAGAAATATTATATTCTATCATAAATACCCAAGGCTTCTTAACTGTATCCATACATTTAAATGCTTTCTTTTTTTAGGTGGTCTGACAAATGTAGCCCAGGCTGCAGTCTTCCTGTCCCCCAAGTATTGGGGTGACAGACATGTGCCCCCAATGATCGACACCTTATTTTAAAAAGCTGGAAAAATTTCTAACATCGTCTCTTTCGGGTTTTGGCTCCAAGATGACCGAAAGAAGAAACAACAGTCATGCCCAAAAGGGCCGTGGCCATGTGCAGCCAATTTGCCGCACCAACTGTGCTCAGTATGTGCCCAAGGGCAAGGCCATTAAGAAGTTCATCATTCAGAACATTGTAGAGGCCGCTGCTGTCAGGGACATATCCGAAGCAAGTGTCTTCAATGCTTATGTGGTTCCCAAACTCTGTGTCAAGCTGCATTACTATATGGTGGTATACCATTCATAGCAAGGTGTCAGGAATAAATCTTGTGAAACCCGAAGGACTGAACACCCCCACCATGATTTAGACCTGCTGGTGCTGCACCATGACCTCCACCAAGGCCTGTGTAAAGAGGTGGCTTTGTAGGAACAGAAGGAAAACACCTTGAAGAAATAAAATGGAAGATATACTTTAAAAAAAAAAACTAACATAGACAATAAAATACACAAAGGAAGGTGTGAACACAGGCCCTGCTTCCATAAATTATGTAGTCACAACATCTGAGTGTGGGGAAATGACAGAGCTATCAGATCTAGAGTACAATGGGCATGAGCCTTAGAGTGAGAAGACTGCCCTTGTGATCATAGTATCTCTCTCCCCTTCTAGGTAAGCACCACACCGCAGTGTTTTAGAGGAAAAACACTGACTAATAGACTTTCAAACTTTGAGAACAGTCTTCAGAACATTTCACATGGTCTGGAAGTTACAAGTGTATAGCCAGAGGTTTTCTTCCACCCTGTCCAGCCCCGCGGTCCTGTAGTCACTTCTAAAAAAAAAAAAAAATCACTCAGAGAGCAGTCCTCTTTTCCTCCTGGGCAGCTCAGGCACCATGGCCATCATGAATGACACAGTAACGATCCGGACCAGGAAGTCCATGACTAACCGTCTGCTTCAGAGGAAACAGATGGTTATTGATGTCCTTCACCCTGGGAAGGCAACAGTACCAAAGACTGAAATTCGGGAGAAGCTAGCCAAAATGTACAAAACCACACCAGATGTCATCTTTGTATTCAGATTCAGGACCCACTTTGGTGGCAGCAAAACAGCTGGCTTTGGCATGATCTACGATTCTCTAGATTATGCTAAGAAGAAGGAGCCCAGACAGACTGGCAAGACACGGCCTCTATGAGAAGAAGAAGACCTCCTGGAAACAGCGGAAGGAGCGCAAGAACAGAATGAAGAAGGCCAGGGGCACCGCAAAGGCCAACGTTGGTGCTGGCAAAAAGTGAGTGGAAATTGGATACAGCCAAAGGAGTAGATCTTCGGTGATTTGATCTGCGGTGGTGTACAGACAATTTCGGAGAGAACAAATAAACTAAAAGCTTATGAAAAAATCACTCAGAAGCTTATATTAATTATAACTTCTTTGGCCATTAGCTCAGGCTTATTACTGACTAGCTCTTACTCTTAAATTAACCCATAATTCTTTTTTTTAAATTTTATTTTACAATACTATTCAGTTCTACATAACAGCCACAGATTCCCTTGTTCTCCCCCTTCCTGCCCCTTCCCCTTCCCCCCAGCCCACTCCCCATTCCCACCACCTCAGATCAAGGCCTCCCCCGAGGACTGAGATCGACCTGATAGACTCAGTCCAGGCAGGTCCAGTCCCCTCCTCCCAGATTAAGCCAAGTGTCCCTGCATAAGTCCCAGGTTTCAAACAGCTATCTCATGCAGCGAGCCCAGGACCTGGTACCACTGCCTAGATGCCTCCCAAACAGATCAAGCCAATCGACTATCTCACCTATTCAGAGGGCCTGACCCAGTTGGGGGCCCCTCAGTCTTTGGTTCATAGTTCATGTGTTTCCATTCGTTTGGCTATTTGTCCCTGTGCTTTATCCAACCTTGGTTTCAACAATTCTCACTCATATAAACCCTCCTCTTTCTCGCTAATTAGACTTCCAGCACTCCACCCAGGGCCTAACCGTGGATGTCTGTATCCAGATTCCTCAGTTCTTGGATGGGGTTTCTGGCACAACTATTAGGGTGTTTGGCCATCCAATCACCAGAGTAGGTCAGTCCCAGCTGTCTCTCGACCATTGCCAGCAGTCTTTTGTGGGGGTATCTTTGTGGATTTCTGTGGGCCTCTTTAGCACTTTGTTTCTTCCTTTTCTCATGTGGTCTTCATTTACCACGGTCTCCTATTCCTTGTTCTCCCTCTCTGTTCTTGATCCAGCTGGGATCTCCCCACTCTCTTTCCCTCGACCCTTGCCCTTCATTGCTCCCACTCATGTCCAGGCTGTTCATGTAGATCTCATCCATTTCTCCGTCATTGGGTGATCCCTGTGTCTTTCTTGGGGTCCTGTTTTCCAGGTAGCCTCACTGATGATATGAGTAGCAGTCCAGTCATCCTTGTTCCACATCTAGTATCCTCCTATGAGTGAGTACATACCATGTTTGTCTTTCTGAGTCTGGGTTACCTCACTCAGGATGATTTTTTCTAGATCCATCCATTTGCCTGCAAACCTCCCATAATTCTTAATCTATGTCTTGCCACATGTTCTGTGGCTTACCAGTCTGCTGGCATGTTTTTGTTCCTTTGGCAGCAGCTGGCATCTCCTCTCCTCTGCCTTTCTTCCTCTCTCTCTAGTTACAATGTACCACCTAACCTTATTCTGCCTCACCATTGGCCAAACAGCTTTACTTATCAGCCAATCAGAGCAACACATATTCACAGCATACAGAAAGACATCCCACAGCACAAGTGTAACACTGTCAAAGAAGTAATGTTTCTGTACTTTTATGAAGGCCGTTAGAAAGAAACATCATTTAAAAACTAAGGTAGGTGGCCGAATGGCTCAGTAGGTATAAACACTTGCTACCAGGACCTGAGTTGGATCCCTGAGCCCTACATAATGGAAGGAGAGATTTGACTCCAGCAAGTTGTCCTTGGATCCCCACACGTGCTGTGGCTCATGTCACCCTCCACCAAGTAAAGAGATAAGATGTAATATTAATAGTAATAATAAACCAAAGGGGCATGGGGAGGTGACTCATTGGGTAAGATCCTTTGCTCTTCAAGCATGAGGAACTGAGTGTGAATTCCTAGCTACACATAAAACGCCAGACATGGTTGTGCAAGCCTGTAACCCCAGCACTGTTGGTGAAAGGGTCAGGAAGATTGTGGCGGCTTGCTGCTACCAGCCTGGCTCCCGATTCAGTGAGAGAGCCTGTCTCTAGAGAATAGAGTGGAGAGCGATAGAACTGCCTTCCTCTGGTTTCTGCATGCACACCCGTGGGGGTGCACACCTGGACACACATGTGTCCACACCACACATACAATAGGAAAAATGCTAGAAGCCGTATAAAGGCTTTTGCAATTTTTCTTCCTGCACAGTAAGGTAAAAGTTATTCAAGAATCCACTCTTCTTGCCCAATCGTATCAGCCCTCGTGCCTCCTGCCTGCCCAGTGCATCTTTGTGCCTGACTGAAATAAAAGTTTCCTGAACGTGAGTAT
The DNA here is from genome assembly GCF_004664715.2 of Peromyscus leucopus. Taxonomy (NCBI): domain Eukaryota; kingdom Metazoa; phylum Chordata; class Mammalia; order Rodentia; family Cricetidae; genus Peromyscus; species Peromyscus leucopus. The sequence goes on along the minus strand of NC_051063.1, from coordinate 23,859,799 downwards.
TTGCACAACTCGAAGCTGTTCTGTACCCTACCAGTGCCTGCAACAAAGCATTTCAAAAACTAAACGTCACTAAAGAGAGCTGAGCTGCCCAGGAAAAGTAGCAGTCCTTTAATTCATCTTGTTGTATAAATAAGATAGGAATAAAGAGAAAGCCTAGGATCCCCATGTTCCCATTTTACCACCGAACAGTGTCAGGTCGAGGCTAAGTGGGTCCCAGCCAGTGGAGCCCTGAACTAAGGCTCTATGTTTTTAGGATCTGGGAGCTAGGAAGAGGGTGCAGATAAGAAATGCTTAAGTGCCAAGTCAGAGAGTGGCATCAGGTGTGCCTCCCTGCAGGTCCCTGGGAATGGCCTCTGTGGAGAGGCCCCCAAAGAGAGGTACCTGAGTGAGGAAGGCAGATGCAGAGTGCCCAGCTGGGACCTGAGTCCTTGATAGTGACTCCTGTCTGAGATCACAGTACCTTGGCTGTGCCCCAAGTCTGGCGTAGGAGGGCAGATTTTTCCCATGTATTCTGTAATTGCCTGTGGTCAGGCCTGAGAGATCACACACAGGCTTGGGGGCAGAGGTCAACCTCCTCCGTACGGTTGGAAACAATGTAAATGTTTCTCATTAGGGTATTGACTATGGCAAGCCAGGACGTTGTTTTACAGTATAGTAGAGAAACCTGAGTCTGTGGCAGCATGGTCAGGAGCCTTGCCGAAATAGATGACTTACTTGAAATAAATGATTGACTCGAGGACACAGGGTTTAAAGAATGCGGTGGCCGCAGGGCTGGCAGCAGGGAGGCCATTGCTGCCCCTAGATCTGATTGAGTGCAGGAGAGAAAGCGAGAGAAGCTCCTGAAGGGATGGGCGGTTCAGGAGACAAACATAACTGCGTCGGAGCTACAGCCTGCAAGGGGCCTGGCCTGTTAGTACCCAAGGAGGAGACAGCACCAGGAAACCATCTGTCTTTTGCTAACGCTTTTTCTCTGCTTCACCCAACTGAAACCAGAGGGTCAGCAAACCTGTTTGACGTGGCCTCTGATGGAGAAGGACATAAAATTTGGAGAAAGAAGAGAAAGTCGAAGTTGCAGAGGCACACAAACTGTCCAGATCAGTAGTTTCACTGTGTAACTATATGTGTGTTCAATTTGGTATCCATTATGCATTTAGTTTGTTTACAGATATAGCTTTTGCTCATTACTAAGTCATTTAATTAAATATTTGCATGCCTGTTCTAATTTTCATAAGGTAGATGGGAGAGAGTAGCTGATAAAAATCTCCAGAAAGCTAACACTAACGAGCATGGGGACCAGCTTGTCTTCCTGTGTCTTCGTTAACTCTAAGTATAATTATCGATCTTTGCCATTTTAATAGAGGGAAATTCTGACTTGCTGCTTTAACCGTTATGTCTTTGACTTCTAGTTTTACATAAACATACCAGACCAAGTTGCTTTTGGCATACCATATCACACATGACACTGGAGCTTCCCAGCTGAAAAGGGCCTCCTGATATCTAATGGTAAAGCCCACGGCTCACCTAATAGCTAATGGTGAAGCCCATGGCTGACCTAATGTCTAATGGTGCAGCCCATGGCTCAGAGCTTTGCATTAATGTTCTAGATCCTCACTTTGTTTGCTTCTTGGTGAAGACCTCCCTCCTGGCTTGTTGGCTTTTTATCCTGTCCTCATCTGGCCAGAGTTCTCTGGTGTCTCTTCCTCACCCCTGTGATCTCATATGTAAGTCAGACTTTTCAACACCATGACAAGAACCTGGGAGGACAATTTAAGAAGAAAGCTTTATTTGGGGTCATGGCTTCCGAGGTTTCTAAGGCTACCCAGATCCTTTGCCTTAGACCTGAGGCAAGGGGGCACAGCAGGGCAGCGGGATCCTGTGGTAGAGAAGGCTGCCACCTTCTAGAAACGAGGAAGCAGAAAGTAATAGGAAGGGACAAAGGTCAAGCTATATACACTTTGAAGGCATACCACCAGAAACTCACTTTCTCTTATTATACCCTACCACCTAAAGATGCTACCACCTCTACAATAGTGCACCAGCTAAGGACTAAGCCTCGAATACGTGATGAACATATCAGAGACATTTCATACTGAGACAATAATACCTTATTGAAATGAAATGGAAAACCATTAAACTGATTTCCTTGAGGCTCTGCGTCCAAAGACATTACAAACTAGGCTTTCAACTTGGAAATTTTGCAAGCTCATAAAAGTCCCTGCCCAGCCTAAGTTCCATGGAAAATCCTAGCTCTAGTCACTAGCCAATTATTTCCTGTCTAACATTTGTAAAGCAGTTGAAGGGCAATGCCTCTTAAACTTTAACATACATGCAATTAGCCTGGGAGCAGTGTCCAGATGATGGAGAGTGTTCGGATCCTTAGGCAGATCTTAAGAATACCCCCTCCCAACTTCCCCCCATGCTGCTGAGAACGAACACTAGACCTTACAAGCACTCTACCATTGAGCTCCGTCATCAGTCCTTGGTCTTCTGAGACAGGGTCCCAGACTGGCCAGGAACTTGCTATACAGCCCCAAAGGGCCTCAAATTCAAGACCTTCTTCCTTCCACTACTGGAGGACTCAAATGCTGGGATTCCAAGTGTGAGCTGCCACGCCTGGGAAGAATCTGTTTCTACCCTCCTCCCAGGCAAAGCTGCTGCGGCAGTCATAAGGACTGTGTTTTCAGTAGCTATGATACAGACCACAAATACCCAGAAGCATTGATTTGGAAGCTTAGAAGAAAAAAGATTTGAGCTTTGTTTATAAGTACCACCTTATACCTAATCTATGTGTATAAATTAAATATGTGTAAAATTATGTATAAAAGAGCAAAGGCTGTTAGATACGGTTTAATATGTTAAAAGTCATACTTGGTTTCAAATAGTATGCCAGCTGTTGTAGATCTTAGACCCAAACATTCCCAGCACTGTCACTGTCTGATTCTCTTTAAATATTCTACCTCTATCCTTCTGAATGGGAATGAGCAAAGATTCTCTCTTCAGGGAAGAAGTTAGGAGGTAGAAGGAAAAGATGGATGTTGGTAGGCATGGTTCAACCTCACTTTTTCTCAAAAATTGTATTGTGCCAGATATGGTAGTGTGTAACACGAATCTTAAAAGGTCTTATTAATAAAAACAAACCCGGAGCCAGGTATTGGGGTGAACACTGAAAGATCAGAGAAACAGAACAGGCCACATCCAACCTCACCTCGTCAGTTCCTTAGCTGATCTTGTTTCCTCAAACTGAAAGCCTCTGAGTCCTCATCTGAATGGATCTCAGCTGAACTGCTGCTAAAAGCTAAAAGCTTAAAAAGGCTCTAGTTCTTGGTCCTCATGCCTTATATAACTTTCTGCTTCCTGCCATCACTTCCTGGGATTAAAGGCGTGTGTCACCATGCCTGGCTTTTTCCAGTGTGGCTTTGAACTCATAGTGTGGATCTCTGCCTCTGGAACACTAGGATTAAAGGTGTGTGTGCCACCATTTTATCGCCCCTGTGTCTATCTAGGGGTTGTCCTGTTCTCTGACCCCAGATAAGTTTATTAGGGTGCACAATATATTGGGGGACACAATATCACCACAGTAGTGCATGCCTGTAATCCATGCACTTGGAAGGTGGAGGCAGGAAGATCAGATTCAAGGTCATCCTTGGCTACCTAGTGAGTCTGAGGCCAGCCTGGACTACATAAGCCATTGTCTCAAAAACCCAACATTCTGAACATTAAAAATGCTTCTCAGGCTTTAGGATATATAACAACCACATGGGACGCTTGGGAACATTGCAGGTGACGGGGCCATGTTCTGGTGTGTTAGTACGAGCAATGGAGGAGGCGAAAGAATGCGTTTTCAGGGGCACTCCAGGTGAGTCTGACAAAGTTGGATCTGGACCCTGTTTTTGAGAAACATTGAATTTCCAGACTGGCAATCACCTCTGGAGAAGTAAAAGAAAATGGGCAAATATTCCCATCTGTTCGATTGTAGCCTTTTAATTCCAGTAAGAGAAAAACAAAAGACAGCACCCACCCATCTGCAGACAGTCTGCCAGCCCATCTCTCTGTAAATTTGGCAAATGGAAATCAGCGTCACCCAAAATCCACAGGAACCTAGGATTGCAGAGTTGGAGTCCCAGTGCTTCCTCCTTCGTTTCCATTTTACATGGGGTCCCAGGAAGCATACACCCAGAGGGCGCATTCACAGAGCACACCCCCCCACACACACACAGATACACACACATATCACACACACCACACCACACACCACACATATACACACATGCACACCACACACACACACACACACACACCGTACACACACCATACCATCCACACACCACATACACACACCACACACACAACACACACAACACATACACACCACACACACACACGCACACACACACACACACACACACACATTTTACCAAAACAAAGGTTTAATCAGAATTTGTAACACACCGATTTTGTTGTTTCTCTCAGATGTTTTGTTGTCTGGAAACAATCATGACACTGGTTCTGTAGTTAGTGTAATGAACTCACTACTTCAGAAGCACTAATGTGACATGGCTACTTGATGTCACAAATGTTCACAAGCTTTTAGAGCAGTAAAAAGACTCTTCTAAGATCACATAGCTGTGAACAGGACCTCAAACTAGTACTCAGATGTAGTGGGTAGCCATTCCAGCTTTGGTCTGGAAGTTCCAACCCCCACTGAGGCTTCTGTAACTATCATGCCTACAAGGTGGGGCCAAGGGAGGGCCCTGAAGACCCGAGATCGGGATGCACCCCACTCTCTTGTTTCCTGGACCCTGGACGCTAGAGGTAGAGAAAGGGGAGTTCTCCAGAAAACACCGCCGGACTGTGCTGCGTCCTTCCTAGAACTCGAAACCTACCTATCCCTTCATTTGTAAGTTATGCCACTAAATAAATCTCCCTTTTAACTGCATGGAGTGGCCTTAATAATTTCACCAATACTCAGACATTAATTAGACTTGTAATCCAATGGTATGTTCACCATGGCTGACTGTATAACACAATGTTGGTTTTATAGATCCCAGCTAGTTTTCTCCTAGGTCAGGGGACCTATTTATATTGATAGATCGCTTGCTTAGTTGAAATATTTTGAAGGGCACAAATGTCTTTTCCCTAAACAAACCACTAGATGGTAGTGTAAACTCTCCTGACAGTGGACTGTTTGTTGAGTTTAGTTGAAATGGATTCAGGTTTGTATTCTGTATTTGCACCCATGTCTTGTGACTTTCCAAGTTGGTATTCCTTTGTGGGGAGGCTGAGATTATTCCCATCCTGGAGAAACTGTTATATGATAATTGCTTTTAGCATAGAAAGTCTAAGAAGGTGGTTAAAGACAACTGTAGTAACTTTAAACTCATCATCTGCAAAGAAATACTCTGCTTAGTACAAATAACCCACTTTTAAGCAGGGCGTTCTCAAAAGATGAAACACAAATGACTGAGAAACACCTAGAGAAATGCTCAACATCCTTAGTCATCAGAGAAATGCAAATCAAAACTACTTTGAAATTTTATCTTACACCAGTCAGGATGGCCAAGAGCAATAAAACAAGTGACAGCTCATGCTGGGGAAGATGGAGGGAAAGGAGAGCACTTATTCACTGCTGGTGGGAGTGCAAACTTGTTCAGCCACTATGGAAGTCAGCATGTCGGTTCCTTGGGAAACTGGGAATAGCTCTTCCTGGGAAACGGGGAATAGCTCTTCCTGGGAAACTGGAAATAGCTCCTCCTGGGAAACTGGAAATAGCTCTTCTTCAAGATCCATCTATACCACTTTGGGGCCCATATCCAAAGGACTCTACATCCTACTACAGAGACACTTGTACATTCATGTTTTTTCTGCTTTATGCATAATAGCCAGAAATTGGGAACAATTTAGATGTCCATCAACTTATGAATGGATAATGAAAATGTGGTACATTTACACAATGGAATATTACTTAACTGTTAAAAAAAATCAGAAATTTGCAGGTTAATTGGATGGAGTTAGAAAGAATCATCCTGAGTGAGATGAACCCAGACCTAAAAACACAATACTGCATGTTGTCTCTTATATGTGGATGTTAGCTTTCAATATGCATGCTTACATCCCATATAACCAGAGAATTTAGGGATCTAGTAAGGAACTGGTGGGGGGAGTCTTCTAAGGAAGGAGAAATAGAATATATTTTTATGAAAAGGCAGGGGTGGGGGCTGAAATAGGAAGATTAAATGGGGAAGTGGGGGGAAGAGGAGATTTGGTGGTTTGAATGAGAATGAACCCCTCCATAGGCTCATATGTTTGAATGCTTGGTCTTCAGTTAGTGGAACTATTTGGGAAGGATTAGGAGGTGTGGCCTTTATTGGAGTAGGTATGGCCTTGTTGGAAGAAGTGTGCCACTGGGGATGAGCTTTGAGGTTTCAAAAGCCCATGGCAGGCCCAGTCTCTATTTTTCTCCTCTTGCCTGTAGATCAGGATTTCAAGCTCTTAGCTATTGCTCCAGCACCATGCCTGTCTGTTTCCTGCAATGATGATCATGGACTAACCCCTAATGAAATGTTTTCCTTTATAAGAGTTGCCTTGGTTATGGTGTCTCCTCGCAGCAATAGAACAGTAACTAAGATGGGGGGACCATAGGGAGGGACAACTAACACTAAGGATTATTTGAGGACCATATGGACACCTACTACTGTAGGAGCTTCCTAACAGATATACATATCTGAAAGAAATCTAAATGGAGTCACTGAACAATGGCAGAGACAATGAATGCCTCAACTAGATATCTTATGTACCAAATGAAACCTCCACTGCCAGGAATGGGTTACATATAGTTGAATTTTATGCCAAAAAGGCAACAAGGAAACCCCCAAACATCTCCAGCATTTGTCAAGACTATTGGCTGTGCTCTACAAGTTGATGGTAATTCCCCATTGCTGAAGAAAACACTTACATATCTCATTGAATACAGAAAAGTTGAGCTGGTACCTAACTAGGGGCTTCATCCCTACTGACTATTGTTCACTGTCCTATATGGTACTCTGCACTTGATTAGGGGAGAAAGGTAACCATCAACCCAGCTTCAAACCCTGGGTTGTACAATGGTGTCCTGCCTGCAAGATATGATGCTGGTGGAAGAGTGTCACACTGTGGGAGTAACCAAATACTCTGATTGGATTTAAGACCCACTCCACAAGGTGAAACTCGTCCATGACACTGCTCAAGTCACTAAGACCTTGAGATTGGATAGGCCGTGGACCTAAGGGAAAACCAAATACTATTGTTCTGCTAAAGGAACAATAGCAACAAGATATTGAATAATATTCTGTTATACCCATCAGTCAGTGCCTCACTCAGCCATTGTCAGAGAAGTTTCTTGTGGTAGGTGGGAACTAACACAGAGACCCAGACCCACAGCAGGATAATACACAGACAGTGCGAGATTTTGGAGTACTCAGTCCTAAATGGGATGTTTTCATCAAACCCTCACCTCAGGCTCAGGGAACTGCAGAGGAGGAGGCAAAAAAATTTTAAGAGCCAGCGAGGATGAAGGACATGAAGGAAACAGTGTTCCCCCAAGACAACGGGACTGATGCACAAATGAATTCACAGAGACGGGCAGTGTGCAAGAGCCTGCACAGGTTTTAGCCAGATGGGGTCCCAGTGCTGAGATGGGGAAGCGGACAATGGGCTAACCAAGAAGCTACTTGCAATTGATGCCCACTTTCAAAGGAAAATATTAGTTTTCTCCAGTGGAATCTCACTGGGTATATTAACCACATTTCATAGGTAGGCCCTATGCTGGGCAGTAAATGGTCAACACAAAATGAACTCAATGGTATCTTTGTAGACTTTAGGTCTCATATTGTTTGGGCACTTTTTTGTTTTATTGGTCTTCTACTTACATATTTTGGTTTCCATTTTGTGGAAAGTATGTGAGTTTTTTATTTTTTTTAAGACGTGAAAGATGGAGTTGGGTGGCTAGGAAGGTAGATAGGATCTGGGAGGAGTTGGGGAAGGGAAAAAGTGTGATCAGAATATATTGTATGAAAAAAATTTTTTCAATTAAAAACTTTTAACAGAATAAAAAAGAAATATTCTGCTTTGTATGATTTTTGTCTTAGCTGCAGTAAGGGTGGAAACATGACTTATGTATGTACCATTAGCTAGTGATCTCTCTCTCTCTCAATGTGTCTCTTTTTCTTCTCTTTCTATCACTTTTTCTCATTCTCTCTTTCCCCCTTCCTCTCTCCTTCTCCATACACTGTTTTCTCTTCTTCTTTGGAGAATCCTGATAAATGCAACTAATAAGGGGATAGTTACAATAGGTTACTTTAAAACAATCAATTTAGCATACAAAAGAGAAACTGAGTTAAATAAAGCAAAGGGAGAGATAACTAGAAATCTCCACGACTGTGGTCTCCCACCCCAGTCACACTTCTCTGAGGTCTTGTGAGAGGAGGTACCCTTTTGTGACCGGCACTATTGTGTCTCTAGTGCTGACCACAACTTTTGCCACATCATAGGCACTTGGTAATATTTTTGGTTGAATGAATGAGCAGTTTTGAAATCTTCCAAACAGAAGGAAGGATGAGCACTTAATGTCACAGGTCCAGGAAAAAATTATGACAACCATATACTCAGCAAAATGTCGGTATCCAAGTCTGCACGTGAGTTCTACATCCCAGCTTTAAAAAGTTCAATAGAAAAATGAAAATGTGGGCAAGAATTTCACAGCACAGGGAAGCTAGTCAGCTCATTAGCCTGTTAAACTGCCTCATTAAACGTCAAAGAAATGCACTTTATTAAAACAGGGACAGACGACGACCCAACCAATGATACTGTCAAGAAGCTGGTATTCTAACAATAAAGGATGGGCAAGAACATGGAGTAGAAAAGAGAATACATGCATTATGCATAGGAGTGTAAATTGGTATAACTACTTTAGAAAACAATGTAGCGTAAAAAATTCTTCCATCCAAGGATTCTACAGTCCTACTCTATCAGTTCCAGTGATCAAATACCTGACAGAAGCAACGTAAGGGAGAAAGACTTAATTTTGGCTCACAGTTCAAAGGGATAGAGTCCATCACAGCAACAAGATACGGCAGCAGGAGTGGCCCAGGGCTGGGACAGTGGAAGCATGAAGGGGCTGGTTACATGGTAGCAACCAGGAACCAGTGTGTTCAGCACGAATGTAACCCCATCTTTATGTCCCTGCAGCCATGTTCCACATCCAGAAGGTTCTACAACCTCCCAAACAACACCAAATGGGGACCAAGTATTCAGATACATGAACCCATGGGGAACATATTCATCTAAAACATAACATACTCCCAGAGAAAGCCTTGCACATCTGTAATGGGAAACATGAGAAAAGTATGGGAATGTTCAGAGCAATGCAGTTCCTAATGGAAAGACATAGAAATTTGATCAGATACCTATTGTCAGGTATACGTCTCTATTGATGAGCAAAGAGAAAGATGGCATGATGATGCCAGCTCTTGTATAGTCCCCGAAGAATGTCTTCTATATTGTCCAACCAGAAAATGCAGAATAAATGTTTTTTTAAACCCAAGCAATGTAATTCATCATGTCCCTTCTTTTTCTTCCCACTTTCAAAATGATTTATAAGCCAGATGTGGTCCTTTAATCCCTGCTTTAAGTCCCTTCGGAGGCAGATGAAAGCTGTGAGTTCTAGGCCAACCTGGTCTACATTGAGAGGGTGATATAGAGAGACCTGTCTACAAACACACAAAAAACGAACCAAAACAAAATTTAACTTACAGTAGGAAGTATGGCTATAAGAGAGAAATAATTTGCCAAGTTGAAACTCTGACTTTACAAAGTCTAGAGTGTGAATGTATAAGAAAATACTTTTAAAAATAATTTCATGACCAACTTTGAAGTAAGTTTGTTAGTCTCTGACTTGCACACTGACTTCGTCTTCACTTTGAAACCCACTTACACCCTAATAAAATGAGCCAGAAAAGCCATGGGGAGGATGTGGTCAGTTCCTTTCGCAATAGTAATTACCTAATGCCTGCGAGAACTGCCTTTTCCTCATAGCTGAGGCCACTTCAGCCACTGATGAAAACAGCAGATGCTGTGGGACGTGTCCCCTCCCGGTCAGCAGATGCGAATGGCCCTCTCATTGAAGAACAGCAGTGCCAAGGAGTCTGTTTACTCCGCTAAGCCCCGTTATGAGAATACCAAATGTGCCCTCAAGAAAAGCACCATTAGTGTTAAGGGTTGAATTCCATCTCTCAGGAACAGAAAAAAGGCAAGGAGGAAGGAAAAAAAAGCCCTCTTGGGAAACAGGAGACTCAGTTAATATGCTAGAGGAAGAAAATGTAAAAGAATAAGATGCAAGCAAAGAGTGAGGAGATTAGAGGGTCAGCCACATTTGGCTCCTAGTGCTGGTTATTGCTAACTAGTCAAACTCTGACGTTCTGTCGTTTTGAGAAAGCTGATTAGAATGTTATGTCTCAGCTGCTTTATTTGAGGGATGGACGAAATACAAGAGCCACTTAGCAGAGTTACGAGAATATAATAATCCCCATTTCATTCTTAGTCTACTCCACAGCAGGGGCACAATGACCTTAAGAGGGGGTTCTGGGTTCTGAGTTGAGTGGCTTGTTTTATTTATCAAAGGTTGCTTTAGAAGTCTCTTAAAGGGTCTCTATACTGCCAAGTTCATGTTCTGTATTTAAGCCACCAGCTCAGGATGACTATCCAGAAGGCACAATGACAGTGTAACTCGGCCACTAAACATGGGTTAGGTAGCAGCTAAACAACAACAGTGCAGATTTTACATCTGTGAGTGACACTTCTGAGCTCCAGAATCCTACACAGAAGAACTTGTTTGACATCTGCACGTGGATATGTCAGGCCTTTCTAACTTGGCTCATCCAAACTGGAGCTCTTCCATCAATGAGTTGGCTCTTTCTCCATCTCAGTCAACTATGTTTTTGTACATCCAGATGCTCAAGCCAGAAATCTTAGAATCATCGCCAAGTCATATCATCCCTTTCAAAAAATAATATTTTTTAAATCTTTGAGAATTTCTAACAATGTATTTTGATCATATATATGCCTCCCCCAACTCCTAGAACCATCCTTACACCATCCACCCAATTTCTAGTTTTCCTCTTTTTTTTTTTTTTTTTTTTAACTCGAGTCCAGTTTGTATTACGCAACTACTCCTGGGAGTGGGACCTGCCTTAGAATGTGATCATCCAACCATGGATCACACCATTAAGAAAACCGACTCTCCTTATGCCAGCAACTATCAAATGCCAATGGTTCCTAAGTTAGTGGTGGGGTTTCATGGTTATCCCAACCCCTCCCATGATGATATTTTGTGTGGCTTGCTCTAAAGTAGGTCTCACAATCCATGTGACTTTATATGCACAACTGCCCTGTTGTGTCTAGAAAATGGTTTCCTTGAGGTGATCTATCACCCCTGGCTATTGCAATCTTTCCATCCCCCTTTCTTTGAAGATCCTTGAGCTTGAGTGGGAGGGGTGTGATATGTAAATCCCATTTAGGGTTGAACACTCCAGGGGTTCTCATTGTCTGCATGATGACCAGTTGAGGGTCCCAGTTTCATGGTAATTGCCATTTACTACAAGCAGAAACTTCCCTAACTTCATCCATTTCTAAAAGAAAATTTTTTCATATTAGAAAGTCAGTAAGTAGTCCATAAACCAGTCCTTGCTAAAGATAGTCAATAATGAAGACAACTTTGTTTCCAGGTGGATTTCTCACCTGGTCCTTGCTTTCTCCTGATTTGTTCTGTGTGTCACTTAATGAGTCTGCTCTCCAGAAAGTTCTCTGTAAGCCCCTCCTCCCCATGTATGTCCATACCAAGGCTTCCAGGGCCATTTCTTCTATTCCACTCTTTGCTGGGGCTCGGCTGGCTCATCTCCCTTTGCTTAGCATTCCCAGGACCTCTGCTCTGACTTCTCTACATCCTGACAAAGCTTCTGCTCCCTCTCTCCATCCAGGCTCTCTCTTCTCTGGACCATGTTGATGGCTTCCAATAGTTGACGGCTTTCATACTAAGAATGGCTCCATTTGTTAGTCGGCCCAGAACTCTCTCAGTTTTAGAAACCTAGACTTGGGGAAATGGAGTTTAGTTTAGTGGTAGACGCTTCCCTAGCATGTTCAAGGCCTTGCATTGAGCCCTCGGTACTAATAAGGGGTGGGGGGATGAAATGGGGGGAAGGGATTTTCATTGGCTTTATTCCTCACTTCTAGAAAGTTCTTCATAAAGATTTCTTTCTTTCAGACTTGTCCCCTTCACAGTCACTGTTATTTCCTGAATAGCTGTCTTTCTTTCCTTTCTCCAGTTTTATTTTTTCTTTGATTTTCCTCTTACTGGTGTGTCCTGAAGTCTCCAAAGAGAAACAGAGGAAGAAATGAAGAGAAGGATTTTTTTTATGAGCTTTGCATGTGTTTGATTCTGCATTTCTGCAAACTTTTCTTTTTCTTTTTTAAATTTAATAAAGTTTATTTGTTACAGATGCTCTATTAACATTCTCTCAGATTGTCTTTCTCAAGGGGACAGTGCAGTTGTGATCCCAGTTTGTGTTTTTCCGACTATTTTCTTTTTTTTTTTTTTTCATTTTTCTTTATTAAGAATTTTTCTACTCATTCCACATGCTATCTACAGACCTCCCTCCTCCCTCTTCCCACCCCCCAGCTCTCTTTCCCATGCCACCCTGCATCCCCACATCCCCCAAATCGAGATCTCCCATGGGGAATCAGCAGAACCCAGCACACTGAGGCTAGGCAGATCCAAGCCCCTTCCCACTGCACCAAGGCTGTGCAAGGTGTCACACCACAGGCACCGGGTTCCAGAAGCCTGCCCATCTTGAGTGAGGTAACCCAGACTCAGAAGGACAAACACAGTATGTACTCACTCATGAGTGGATAATAAATGGGAGGGAAGGGGTGGCCAGACTGCAACCCCCAGCTCCAGAGAGGCTAGCTAACAGGAAAAGACCCTAGGAGGGACACATGGATGACCCTGTGAAGGAAAAGTGGATGAGATCTACATGAGTGGACTGGGTGTGTGTGGGGGGATTGGCAGAGGGTGAGGAGTGGGAGATGAGAACATAGGGAAATGGGAGGGTCAAGCTGGAACAGGGACAGAGTGGGAGGGCAGGGAGGAAGATACCATGATAGATGAGGGCATCATGGGAATAGGAAGAGGCAGGGTGCTGGGGATGCTCTCAGGAATCCACAAGGTTGATCCCACCTGGGTCTGCTGGCAATGGTCCAGAGGGTATCTGGACTGGTCTACTCTGGTGACCAGCCTAGCAAATAACCTAGCTGTCATCATAGAATCATTGTCTAGTGACAGATGGAGGCAGATACAGAGATCCACGGCCAGGCACCAGGCTGAGATCCGAGAATCCAACTGATGAGAGAGAGGAGAGATACTGCAGGCGAGGGGCGTCGAGATCATGATGGGAGGACGTGTAGAGATGACCGGCCACACTAGTGGAAGCCCATGAACTGTGGACTGGTGGCTGTGGAACCCCCATGGGACTGGACTAGACCTTCTGGTTGTTTGGCTTGAACTGTTTGGGGGGCACCCAGGCAGGGGGATCAGGATCTGTCCCTGGTCTATGGGCATGCTTCTGCAAACTTTTCTTTTTAATATTCCTCCCCTGCCATCCCCTCCCTCCCCCTCCCCTCCCCTCTCCTCTGCTCCCCTCCTCTCTCCCATCCCCTCTCCTCTTTTCTTTCCAAGTCTATCCAATTCATGAGAAGTTTTGCTTCTGTCTGGTTGTTGGGAACATTAAGAATTCAGCTAGGCGGGTCCCCTTCACCCTGAGTTGCAATGTTCTCTTGTAATGAGCCTTTTGTGGTCATTTCTCTCTGATACACCTTAGTTCAGGACAAATCTACTGTTTCTCAGCTTCCCCACAAGATCTGTGTTGACATGACTACATCTGGGACAGGAATGTGCTGCACATTTCGACCCTGAGCATTTAATTAAGTGCCAGGTGTCCGTGTCACCTTTGGCATATTTTTGGGGAAGCTCCTTTCTGCCATTCTAGTTTGTTTTCTTGGGATGTCTTTCTCTTTGTTTAATGTTTTAGTTCCCATCAGGGCTTCATATAGGAAATTTAAGCCATTCTCTACTCATTAATCTCCCAGAAACATGGTAATTATCAGATGATTCTTATTCATTAAGCTACAGTTGTATTAGTTCTTTTTATTGTTTTTCATTATACATTATTTTCTGTTCTGCCATCTACACCTTTCTAACTCTTATTTTTCAGGTAAGATAAAAGTCCTTTTTGTACATGAGGCTGACGATGGGGTTTCCCATCCTGGGGTCTGAGCTGGGGAGGGCAGTGGCTAGGTCTGTGAGCAACATGAACAAATCCTACTGCCCATCAGAACTTTCTGTCCGTCGCTTCTTAACCTGGTGTGGTGCTTGGGAATTTCCAAGAATTTGGAACATACTTCCCCAGAACTGTGGATAAAGGCCAAACAAATCTCCCATCTCTGTTCATGTATTCTGAAATGAAATCATGCTGTTAAATATTTTAATAAAACAAAAATCCACATCTCAGCATTCCAGAGCACACTGGTTTTCAGAAGTGTGTTTACAGCTGGGGGAACTTTAAATCTGTCAGCATATCTTATTTTAAAAACTGAAATGAGACAAACGGGATAAAGGTGAAATGAGAGCTTCTGTCAGCAGCAGAAGCACAGGGAAAGAATTCTTCCTAATGTAATCTTGATGAAAATTTTACAAATTGCTGCACACCAAGACGAACTTCTGTCCTTTGTGTATTATGTATATATGTAAATAAACACCCCCAACCCCCACACACCACCACCCAACACACACACAATTAGTCTCACTGTATGGCCCTGGCTAGCCAGACTTGCTATCTAGACTAGGCTGGCCACAAACTTACAGTGATTAGCCTGTCTCTGTCTCTTGGGTGCTGAGATTTAGTGTGTGCACCACCATACCCAGCTTGCGTAATATTTTTATAAAGTGCTTAACCCAGTTAGCCAAGCAACTTTAGATACATGATCTTATCTGGGATTTACAAAAGAAGTATGTAGGTGGAAATGAGCTGTCTCCCATTTTACAAACCAGGTAAGGTGAGCGGGGTTGGGAGTTATTAATGATTTGCTACTGGGTGGGACCCACGTGACAAACTGCTGTTCCCCTTGTACTGACTGCTTTTTAACCTCCTTCAGTACTCTGTGCAAGTAAGGATGACGCCCACCTAGTGATAATATGCCTTAGTGTGTGTTTATAAATATTAACAATGAATGCCTGAAATTTATCTATACCCTGAGGCCAAGAGTTACTATGAAACAGGAGTTGAGATGCTGTAATGTAATCAAAAATAAATATCTGGGTTCCCACCCTAGTTATTGTGCCTAACTCCTTAAACATTTGATAAGAGTGTCTTTTGTGTGCTAACAGAATAGTTGGGACCTCAAAGGGCTCACAGAGAACTTCAGATTAGCCCAAAAGGCCAGGTCATAAGTGGACTATTGGCAATCTCACACTCCCGTGCCTTATCCGCAGGAAGTGGTAAAGGGCTGGCTGAAGTGAGGTCAGTCACCAGTGGGAAATGATTATTCAGTATCTTTGTAATGGCATCAGACTGAAAACCTCTGAAAGAGGGACTTCAAAGAGCTTCCTTCCTGTTGGGTGAACACACGAAAAGTGGCATTTCCAGAGAGAGGGGAACCTCAATACCCCCGCCCAGACCTCTTCCTTCTTACTGTTCCCGAGCTGTATCCTTTATAATAAAAATGACAATGGCAGGCAGAATGGTTTTCAAGTTCTGGGGATCACAAAAGCAAATTACCAAGGGTGTCCCAGGAACCCCTGAAATTAATCAGGGAGTAGGACCAAGGATGGGGCTTAGGATCCAGCTCAGTGGGCAAAGCGCTTGTTTGGTATACACAAGACGCTGGGTTCCATCTCAAGGACTTGGGAGGGATGGAGATGAGGCAGAGTGCCAGTGCCAGCTGGGGACTTGTCTGTAGAACACCTGAGGTAGGGGCGGTTTTGTGAAGCAGAGCTTCCGTGTCAGAATTAAACTGTAGAAGGCGCACACAGTGTCTGATGAGCTGGAGAGTAGCTGGTAAGAGAAGACAGTATCAGCAGCCACAGCAAGCACCGTGGGAAGAAACAACTTGAGATGCTGTTCGTGCTTGTGGGGCAGAGAGAAATTCAGTGGTGTGCGTGGGACCTAGAACCTTGGTCTCATTTAGACCTCCTTTGCTGGAGTCACACAGTCTTCCTGTAAGGAAAGATCCTCAACCACCTGGATGCCTGCACTAACTGTGAACTTCTGCCAGGCTTCCCAGGCATCCTGGTTGATGGGGTCCTTGATGGCCCCAGATGAAGGACTTACACAGGTCAGCCAGCTGGTTGATGTGATGTACCTGCTGGCATCATCAGGAGACTTGAAGTCCAGGTCATACTTGCCAGATGTGAAGAACTCAGAGGCAGCCACATCTGGCCACTCAGAGCCCTGCTGGAGCCCCCAGCTTTGTAATCACGTGACTGGTCTGAGTCGTTGTTTCTGTCACCTCACTTCCAAGCTAGTATTGGAGCCCAGTGTCATCTCTAGGGTGGCTGCAGGCAAGCCCCCTGCCCCAGCAGTTCTGTGGCAAAATAAAAGCCTCAGTGACCCATTAAAAAAAAGAAGACCCTCAACAGTAACAGTAAATCATGAACAAAGTAAGTTTGGATTTTAAAGTGTTCTATGCTGAAAACTGAGAGCCAAAAGATGAATTAAGTAAGCATCTATGTTACTTCACTTGAATTTGTCCCACCTTCCCACTCCCTCCCCCTTTCTCCAGGGACAAGATTTCTCTGTGTAGCTTTGGGCCTGTTCTGGAACTTGCTCTGTAGACCAGGCTGGCCTTGAACTTACAGAGATCCACCTGCCTCTGCCTCCTAAGTGCTGGGTATAAAGACCTGCGCCACCACCGCCCAGCTTCACTTGAATTTGTTATGGAGCATTTTCTCTCCTCCAAGGAAAACAATGACAAATACTTATATTCAAGCACTTTATTTGTAGCTTCCTGTGCTAATAATATGTGACCCATGGGGTCCTTGATGCCTCATGGAATGATCAGGACAATTATTAAGAAAATGCACAGACAGGCTGGAGAGACGGCCCAGCAGTTAAGAGCATTAGCTGCTCTTGCAGAGGACCTGGGTTTTGTTTCCAGCACCCACATGATGGCTCACAACCATCTGCAACTCCAGCTCCAGGAAATCTGACACTCTTTTCTGGTCTTCACAGGCACTAGGCATGCACATGGTGTACATACATGCATACTGGCAGAACACCCATACGCATAAAATAAAAATAAGTAAATCTTTTTTAAAAAAAGGAAATGAAGACCCACAGATTCTCTTATGAAGGTAAGATGGGCGGGAGGTTAGGGGTCACCCCTCTCACTCCCCTTGCTGGATACATGTGGATGTTTCTGTTGTTTGACTGAGTGGGAGGTGTCTTAGAAGTTGTCTCAAATGAATTCTTCAAGAGAGGTGCTTGCTAAAAGACTCAAAGGAACATTACAGCTCTATGTGCCATGCAGTGGAGCCTGATCAGGTTGAGTGGGTTTAGAGGCTTCTTAAAGATAAGAAAGAAAACAGAAGCTGAAGAGTTACCTGTTGTGCCTGTCACACAAGCAGGAGGACCTGCGTTTGCATCCCCAGCACCAACACAAAAAGTTAGGCATGATGATTTAACTTTGTAAACCAGCGGTGGGGGTGGGGAGACAAGTGGACCCCTGGCCATCATTGGCCAGTCAACCTACCCAATCAGTGAGCTCCGGGATCAGTAAGAGACTCTGTCCCACAAAATGAGGAGAGTAGATGAGAAGGATACCTTATGACCTCTGACCTCCACATGTATGCGCACACATGCACACACATGAATGAACAAAGAACACACACATGAAGGAGGAGGAGGAGGAGATCAATAGTGAGTCAAATACGAATCAAGGCTCTGAGACTCTTTATTCCAGAGCTAGACCATTTTTTACCCATGAACTTAACCAAACTGTTAATGCTTTCCTTGTGTTCTTGGAAAAGATAATAACAATAATAATAATAATAATAATAGTAATAGTAATAATAAATAATAATATGAGAGTACAGTTCATACCTCAGGGCATTTGATAACTGGCTGTGTATCCTCAGAGTAGTTGATCTTCAGGAAGACATTTTAAATTGCACCTTGGTTATACTTTTTCAATAGATACTTAAATTAGATTCTTATGTATAGAAAACACTGGTGACAGAGGGGGAGGTACCCAAGCAAGGTTAGAGAGGAGGTGAGGGTGATCAGGACTCTTGGCCTTTTCTGGTAATTTTCCTTAAGGACATGATACCTTTAAAAAAAAAAAAAAGATCAGTGACAAATATGATTCTCAAAGTTGACCTTGGCTAGTTGTGGCTTGGGCAGAATTTCTTGCCTCATTTCTCCAGAAGTAAAGGAAGTGACAAATTATAGATTCTGCAGAGTCACAGGCAAGCTAAGTATTTAACTTTGTGTTAAGGGCTGGGCCCAGTGTACCTTGACAAATATTCAAAGCTTGCCAAATTTGTTCCTTCCAAGTATCAACACATAGGAAAAGGAAAGTCCTACTAGATAGTCTTACGGATGGGGCAAGTTAAAGGCAGGTATGTGTCCTGTTAGTTTATTATCTGCACATTTACATATTAAACAATTGAAACAACAGCTTAGTTTAGCAACAGCAACCTAAAACCAAGGCTAAATTTCTTAGGTGTTTAAAATAATAACAGCAGAGCTTTGTTTGAACACAGATTATTTCACTCATTAATTTTTTAGTAAGCATAGACAACAATGAGCTTTTCTATGACTTTTTTTCCTATGTAGGTATGTGCACATATTTGTGTGTGTGTGTGTGTGTGTGTGTGTGTGCTGGAGTACATGTGTGTGCATTGTGCATGGAGGCCAGGGGTCATCCTCAAGTGTTGCTCTTCAGGAGCCACACATCTTATTTTTGGAGACAGGTTTGCTCATAGGTCTGTTCCAATAGGAATAGCCACAGAGGTGAGATAGCTCCTAAGGGACCAGTGGGGAGGAGAGGACCTTCCAAGGAAGGGGATGTAGAGTCTAGTGTTATAAAGAGATAAAAGGGGAACTAGAAAAGGAGGATTAGATGGAAAAGGGAATGAGAGGGCAGGGTAAAGGAGAGAAGATGAAGGTGGACGAATAACAGTAAAGACCTTTTGAAAAGCCATACGGAAATATCCTGCCGTAGAAGCTTCCTAAAATATAGACATACGTGAAAGAAATTTAAATGGAGTCACAATATAATGAGGGAGACAGTCTCCCAAGAAGACATCTTATGCCACCAAATAACACTTCCACTGCCAAGAATGGGTTAAATCTTGCTGAGCTATTGGCCAAAGGGGTCCCATAAGCCACTCCCAGATTACTCTCTGGTTACTCTCTATAACCTGATGGTAAGAGCCTACTACTGAAGACACAAGTTCTTTATGTCGTCAAATGTGGTGAAATGGAGCTGGTGCCCAACTGAAAGTGTCACCCCTACTGACAAGCACTCATGGTTCTGGAAGGTACTTTGCAGACCGGAGGACAAAAAAGTAATTATCAAGTTTCATCCAGTGATCTACCTGCCTGCAAGATATACTGGTACAATAGTGGTCCAGATGGTATGGAGTAACCAACCACTTTTTAACATTTGATTTAAGGCACATTCCATGAGATATAATCTATATCTGACACTTCGAAAGTGGTCAAGAACCTAGGACTAGAGATGTCATAGGCCCAGGCTACTACTATTTTTCTGCTAAAGGAACATAGTATAAAAATGAATCTTAATGACTGCATTGCTATTTCCCTAGAGCAGAGTGTCACTTAACCCTCATTAGAGAGGTTTCTTCTTACAGTAGATGGAAATTAACAAAGAGATCCACAATTAGACAACGTGCAGAGATTGGGAGACTTTGGAGCACTTAGCCCTAAACAGGATGTCTTTATCAAACTCTTCCCTTCAAGGGCCAGGGATCTATGCAAAAGAGGAGACAGAAAGATTGTAAATGCCAGAGGTGGTGGCTGACTCCAAGGAAACTGTCTTCCAGACACAGCAGTGCTGATAGACACATGAGCCCATGGAGACTGTGACAGCCAGACACAGCAGTGCCGATAGACACATGAACCCATGGAGACTGTGACAGCCAGACACAGCAGTGCCGATAGACACATGAACCCACGGAGACTGTGACAGCATGCACAAGAACCACACGGGTTCAACCCAGACGAAAATCCCCGTCCTGAGAGAGGAAGTGGACATAACGTCCAACCTCTAACCAAGAAGCTATTTGTAATTGATACCTGCTGGGAAAGGGAAAATCAGTTTTTTCCCCAGGGGAGTGTCACTGGATGTATCAGTCGCTCTTCAGGGCAGGCCCCATGCCCAGGAGTAGAGGGGCAACATAAAATAGACGCCACGCTTTCGTGTGTGCTTTTGGTTTCGTTTGGGTGGGTTTTGTCCTATCTTCATTTTTTAGTTTGTCTGTTCTGATTTTCATTGTTTGTTGTTTTGTTGGTTCCATTTTGTTCTCCTTTAGAGAAAGAGAGCAAGAAAAACAGGAAGTGGGGTGGAGGGATGTGGGGGAGAATCTGAGAGGAGTTGGGGGAAGGGAAAGAAAAAAATTAAATTAAAATTAAAAAGCAACTTCCCCAATACAACAGAAATTTTAAAAAATATAAATAAAGTTATATAACTGTAAGTTTTGAGATAGCTATCAGATAGAATTATCATTTCTGATATAATTGAGTGGACAGATAACTTCCAGTAACTTGTATCAAAGCAATACAAGTGAGAAAAAATGTCAGTACACGTTTGAGTATTTTAATCAAATAGCACTGATTGTAAGAATGTGGAAAATATGTGTGTGTGTGAGATATGTGCTTGTACACGTGTGCAGAGACCAGAGGTCAACATCAGATTTCTTCCTCTGTTGCTCCTCTGTATTGTGAGACAGTCTCAAAACTGAAGCCTATCGGTTTGGCTAGGCGGGCTGGCCAGCAGCACTCCAGAGTGAGCCTGTCTCTACCCCTCTCCTGGCACTGGGGTTTACAATCACTCCTGGTTTTTATGTGGGTACTTGAAATCTGGACTCTGTTTCTCATGCTTGCTTAAAAGTCTCCTCAGCTCTGAAAATACCTTTAAAAAAAAAAAAAAAAAAAAACTGAGTGAAAGCCACCTAAGTAAAGAGTCGGAAATTTTCGGTTAATTTTTAATGCAGGAACGTGTGTGTGTGTGTGTGTGTGTGTGTGTGTGTGTGTGTGTGTGTGTGTGTGTTTGGGTTGGAGCAAAAGTCAAAAGTCATTTAGGGGAGGGAGGAGGTCTACCACAGTGAGCACGAGAAGGATGAAGGCAAAGTAGCGCAATCCCTTGTCGGAGCTAGCCCACGAGTGGACCAGGTAGCTGGGTGGAGGTGTGTGAATTGTAGACTGCCAGTCAGTTCCAGGCAGTGTCAGAGTTTATTTCACAGCCAGCTTATATACACACTTGAAGGGCAGAAGTAGAATAATGCACAGCGCAAGCATTATCTATCCTGTTCTTGGGTCAAGGAGCAGGCAGTTTCATTTTCTATCACAATGGACCTTTGGCTGGAGCGTGTGTTTAGCTAGATAGTATGTTCTTTCCCATGGGAAATCAGGACTTTCTCACAGCCCTTTAAGGAGACTCTATGGGCTAATCAGGACTTTCTCACAGCCCTGGAACAAGCAAGCCTGAACTCTGTTGACTCAGAATAGACTCAAGATTCAAACTGGGACGACACTGAGTCACTTGTGGACTCCCACAATCCCTTCTGTGAGAAGTTTTAGTTTTAAATACACTGAGTTGTGAAATAGCCTTCTCAGTTCCCTTGTCAATAGTGATGGACTGGAGTATGTTCATTTTCATTCAAGACTCAGAACATTGGAGTATTCTGTGGTAAAGTCATGGTCACACGTGATTTTGACAAATAGTTTATTCAAGGTTATAAACAATGTTATCAACATAATTGGCTACTTAATTATTATTTTAAGTATATTGTACAAATTCACATAGTCAACATTGTGGTTTCCAGGGGGATGGCATAGATTCTGTTTTTACTTTTGTATCTATAAAACAGTGAAAAATTAATGAAACGGTTATATCATGCTACAATTATATGATCTTATACAGCAATTCCTAGCCTCTTTTATGATATATCACACCAGCTATTATATACAATAGCTTTCATCAATTGAAAATTAAATGCTTACACTTTTAGAAATGGTCATATTGTATTCCATCAGTTTTTTGTTATTTTCTTTTGCATTTACTGTAAATTTTAAGCCAATAAAAAAGTAGTAGAAATTGCTGTTGTCTAAATAAGCAAAGCTATTCCTTTAGCAGCTTAAAATATTACTATATGGTTGAATATAAATTTCACTACTTCAGTAACAGTAAAACACACCAAAAAAAGTTCAGTGAACAACCTTGTAACCAGTAGGTATATATAAAATTCTACAATGTAAAATAAACAAAGCAGAATAAAAGTGTTGGCATATAGATGGCAGAGAAAATAAAAATGAAGTTTAGGGAGTCAGAGATCTGTTAAGGATGTTTTGGTCAAAAGAACCAAAGAAAGGAGGAAGTTAAACTAATATAGTTCACAGTGAACAGTGCCACTGTAAACCCAAAGAACAAAGGATTTGTGTGTAAGGAAGCAAGCCAGAGATGAAAGTGATAGCTCTTTGGAAATTGGCGAGGAGGACATGGTGTGCCATAAACATAGGCCATGGCCAGCTCTCGAAAATCTGAAGTCAATTCAGTGTTTTTCTAGTAAGAGGACTTCTGAATTCACTGTGTGACCCCATTCTACTTGGATACCCTAAGAGGTGACCTGGTCAGTGCTTACAGAGGAGTTTAAGTTTGTTAAATATAGCCGATGATTTCAATCACAGTCGTGAACTAAAATGTGTTCTGTTTCCTAATGTAAGCTTGGCTTGCTTAAATTTAAACTGATATCTTAAAAAAAAAATCAGAATTTAACAAAGGAAACAAGTAGCTGGGCATGGTGGCACATGCCTTTAATCCCAGCATTTGGGAGGCAGAGGCAGATGGATCTCTATGAGTTTGAGGCCAGCCTGGTCTACAAAGCGAGTTCCAGGACAGCCAGGGCTACACAGAGAAAGAAGCCTTATCTCCATCCCCTCGGCCCCTCCACCAAAGGATACAAGTATTGGTAACATTATTCCACTTCACAAATACTGGCTTTCTTTTTCTTTAATTTTTTTTCAGTTATCCTGCTTTTCACACATTTATCCTACCTGTCTAGGTACGTGGGCATTTGGAGCACTAGTTTCTTAACAGAAAGAGCTTGTCTGAGGGTTGCCTGGGGCATCTACCAATACATCTGCTTTATTCTGATTCAGAAGCTGTCAGTCATGCAGCAGCTGGTCCTGCACAAGCTGCTCTGGTATGTCAACCTTTTGATTAGGACCAGGGAAGATCGAGTATTTTTTTTTTTAAGGCTTGTAAATTGGACCCTTGTCGAAAGCATAGCATGAGCTATGGTGCATGCTCATCTGAAGAGATCTGCAAGTGTGAGTTCGTTCAGGACTCAAAGCAGAGGAAAGTAAAAGCCAAGGTGGAATCTCTCTCAGTCTCTTTACAAATGCCCAATGCCATATAGTCATGATTTTATTGAATGTGTAGTGATAGAGGAAAAGAAAAGACTTTTTACATATAATAAGATAACATTCCACAGCATCTTAAGCCATTCCCTTAGATGTCTCTTCCTTTCTCTTCCCCCTTTCTTTAGTGGTAACATTTAAGTCGTTCAACCCAGAGCCCACAAGCTTCTTATTCCATTAAACTTTAGAAAGCTTAAACATGATATTTTTGTTATCTTCATCCTCTTCTTCTATTAGAGCAAGCTGGTTATCTTTAACTCCTATGTACATGTCCCAGGCTTTTTCTTACATTCAAATAAAACATAGTCGGAGGACTTTTTGTGAAGGACGAAATAGACCTGGTCTGGCAGTGGAACTTGACACTTTTGGAGCTGAGGAAAGAAGAGAAAAAGCCAATATGTGAATGGGAAGTCCAGGGCTGACATCGCCTTCCTGGGTTAGAACTCCTAGGAGAATCAGCGTTTATAACTTGGTCTCTCTAGCAAGTTTGTTGACGGAGTTGAGGGGGGAGGAGTGATGGGTGGAGGAAACAGCAGAGGGCACAGGGTGTGGGTAGGAATGGAAGTGATTCACAGGGAGTTGGCCCATTGAGATAAGCCGCTTGGTGGAGACTGAGCAGATCTATATGTGGCTCTTCTGGATTTGGGCCCTCTTTTGCTATTTATTATCTTTAATACAAAGAACATGGTGCTCTGTCTAGCAAACTTTCAGTCTAGCCAGCGTTCCCTACAGATTGGTTCATTTCCAATTTAAATGCAGATGTAGTTTTATATACTTTTAATTAGATTGTTAGATTAAATCTGTAATTAAATTATTAAATACAGACCACTTATTTACATTATCTTTAAGGATTTATTTTATTTTAAATATGTCTCTGTGTGGGTATGTGCCCATGAATGTAGATGCCCATGGAGACCAGAGGCATCTGACCATCTTGGAGCTGGAGTTACAGGTGGTTGTGAGTCGCCTGGCAATAAACCCTGGGGACTCAGATCTTCAGTATAAGCTCTCAATCACTAAGGACTTAAGAGTGATTATGATTTTAATCCATCAGGTTTTGAGATGGTTTGTTGCACAACAATGGCTGACTTCCTCTGAGGATTAAAAGAGACAGGATTCCTGGAGCATTAAGCAAGGACTTGATGTGCCATGGCACTCTGCTTTTATTTTTTTTTTATTATATACATGCTAGACAGTGCATTATATACACTTGAGAATATTGTCTTGAGCAGAATGCTGACCACTGTCCACTGTTTCTGTTGATGTCCTACATGACTGGATCACTTTAAATTTTGTATATTTATAGAAATTGTCTTCTTTATAATGCTGTCCTGTTTTTCTCCTAACTTCTTGCTCTGACTGTTTGCTCTTTGACATGTTCATCCTTTTTGGTCATGACCAGGGGTATACCTGCCATTTACTAAGTAAGAATGGATCAGATGTAGAATTTTACGCTGCTAATAACTGGTGATGTATGGACATGCTTGCTGACCTCCCCTTGGCAGGCTTGGAGCCAGAAATTATTTTAGAAAAGAATTTTTTTTCTGGAAGAACACAGCCAAATGGAAGGATGTGAGATCATTCTGTGTGGAAGTGCCTCTCAAACTGTAGTGAAGAGATGACGCTCTCGGGGGACTGTTCAGACATTAGTTCTGATTCAGTTGTGGGGGAGCCTGGAATCCTGCTTTCTAGCAAGTTCCCTGGGGATTCTGTGCTGTTGTGGAGACCAGACTTGTGGTAACAAGACCACACAGCCCGCTGCCCTTCTTCTTCTACTCCCGAGCAAGTCATTCGAAGCGACTGACTGTGTTTTATTTACAATAGTATGTGCCCAACTCTGTCTCCAGAATTTCCCTAACATCTAAATACACATCAACTGGTAGCATCACTTTGTGGCTGTTACATAGTCACATTTCTGTTACCTCCACAGAGTGGTCCTCGTCATTGGCCTTCAGCCTGATGTCCGTGTCTTTGATAGGACTCATGTTCACCATCAGCAACTTACCATCCACACCATCACCTAACAATGAAAATGATAGCATGTGAGGTAAGGCATTTGCCACTTGGCTGTATTCTACCATTCTACAAGATAGATGGACAACAGATACCACCACACCAGAAGCTTTTGAGGTATCTATCGTGTGCTGTTGTGGGGCCAGATAGATGCTTCTGTGGTTAAGAGCACCTGATGCACTTGCAGAGGACCTGGATTCAGTTCCCAGAACCTATTGAGTGGCTCACTTACAGGGGATCCATTGCTCTCTTCTGGCTTCCTCAAGCACTGCACACATATGCAGGCAAAACATTCACACACATACAATAAAAATAAAATATTTTTTTAAAAGTCTCCTATTATACATGATTAATACAATTTTACCTGTCAATTAAAATAAAAAGAACAGAAGAAATTATAAGTGAAAAAAACTAAGCCTTGTAACTCATCTTAATTTAACTTAACCCAAAGAATCCAAGATGTGAAGGAAAATAGATCATTAATTCATTTAGAAGTATTTGTACCCAAATAAAACTGAGGAGTCATTATCAAGTAAGTAAAAGGCCTTTCTTCCTATCTTTTCCTTTCTTTCTTCCTTCTTTCCTCCCTCCCTCTCTCCTTCCTTCCTTCTTCCTTCCTTCCTTCTCCTTTCTCTCTTCCTTCCTTTCTTTCTTTCTTTTTTCTTTCTTTCTTTCTTTCTTTTTTCTTTCTTTTTTTTTTTTTTTTTTGAGACAGGGTTTCTCTGTTTAACAGCCTTGGCTGTCCTGGAACTTGCTCTGCAGATCAGGCTGGCCTTGAATTTAGAGATTGGCCTGCCTCTACCTCCTGAGTACTGGGATTAAAGGTGTGTACCACCAAGTCTGGCCCAAGAGTCTTTCTAAATTCCTCAGAGGAGGAGGTTAGGTTTTTAATTTCTGTTGTTGTTATGATCTTTTCTAATTTTATGGATTCCAATACACATTGCTTTGGGCATCAGCTTCCCTGTGTGCATGTGAAGCCACTGAGTTGTATTTTAATAGATGATAATAGAAAATTTCCCTGCCTGTGTTCTCATGACTCAATGTTGTTGCTTTCGGGCTAAGTTCTGGCCAACTGAAGATGAGCAGTCATGTGATGTGTAACTTCTATTTGTGTCCTGAAAGGGAAATGGAATTTATTCACCCACCTTCCTCTCACTTGCTAATTGGGCATAGTGATGAGGTGTTAGACCTGGACAGAATGACGATATAAAAGGAACTGCCTCTGGACAACCTTTGGGCAGGATCTTTTCAGCTGTGGCTGAAGATGGTCTATATTATTATAAGTAGCTTATTATTGTAAGTATTATATGTAGCTAAGCCTTTATCCTATTAATCCAGAAATAGATGAGGTGGAATAAATGCTCGAAGAAGAATGCATCTTACAAGGAGTGTGGGGTTGGAGATAATCTTTTGAACCGCTCTTTCTTTATTGTGGACTATTTTAGACTCATCTTTGTTCTGGATGAGAATTCAAGCAAACCCCCCCCCCCCACCCCCACCCCCACCCTGCCAGCACATTACCTGACTCATTTGAGGGATGAGGAGACTCATAGTAACGTAGCAGCATCTTGTCTGAAAGACAACACGGTATCACTTGGTGAGAGACAATTTGTATCTGAAGGTTTCAGTTCCATCATACACAGGGCCAGAAAACCTTGCCCTTAACCTCATCATATACCAATTAAAGCGAAACTTTAGTAGTTCTCACAAAAATCTCAAAATATATTATACTGTGATGAATTCTCCAACATGGGTGTTACACTGTTGATGGCAGAGAAATAGTCTTTGACAAATAGTCATTTAGGCTAAGACGACACTGAAAAGGTTGGAAAGATCTAGTGAGTATTCAGCATTAATAAACACGTGTTCTCTCCTTCTGTGCTTCCCAATAGTTATTTCTCAACATCTGTATTCTTCCCTGAAGAAC
Organism: Peromyscus leucopus; assembly: GCF_004664715.2. Classification (NCBI taxonomy): domain Eukaryota; kingdom Metazoa; phylum Chordata; class Mammalia; order Rodentia; family Cricetidae; genus Peromyscus; species Peromyscus leucopus. Next base: position 23,832,115 of record NC_051063.1, on the reverse strand, counting down.
CTGACGACTCTGAACCCTTCTTAACACAGGAAGACTGGAATTAGCAGAGATGATGAAACCCATTGCTGTTGAACATCTCAGTTAATCCATTGTGGATAATTTGGTAGATTTTTTTTTTAACCTTGCCAGACATCATTACTAAGTATAGACATGAGGCAATAGTCTAAAGTTGTCTACCTTTTTCTTGGTCTTTTCCAGAATCTTCAACATTGATCACATAGCGTCCATTCTCCAATACTTTGAAACAAACAGATTGGTCATCGTATGTGCTCAGGGAAGCACAAGATTCTGTAAAAAGTGAAATTCCTGTCAGTAAGAATAAAAAACAAACAAACAATCCTCTGAACAATTTTCTTGGCTATTTTTTTGAAGTAATTTCTCTCGAGAATTTTGTTTTTTAACCGGAGCTATACTTTGTCATTGTAACATAGGCAAAAGCCGTAGTTGGCACCAGGGTGGGATTAAAGGTGATAACTTCCTGCCTGGTAGGGTTGGGGGTGAAGAAGAGCACAGACAGCTCCATTTTTGCCTTCCTACAGTCTAGGGAACTGTGGGAAAAAATGGCCATGTTTAGGAAGGCATAGGTTAACATATGCCCTTTTATAAAGCGTGATTACTTAGGGATTTTTCGACACTCTGGGGCAGTGGTTCTCAACCCTTTTGGGTATTGAACAGTTCTTTCTCAGGGGCAGAATATCAGATATCCTGAGTATCAGATATTTACATTACAATTCATAACAGAGGCAAATTTACAGTTGTGAAGTAGCAACAAAAGTAATTTTATGCTTGGGGAATCACCACAACATGAGGAACTGTATTAAAGGGTCTCAGCACTAGGAAGGTTGAGAACCATTGCCCTAGGGGGATGCAGATGTAAGCTAGTTTGTGCCGTTGTCTGAGATGCAAACAGAGCACATGATAACATTTTTAAAGCATATATGGTTTAAACTGAAGCAGACTTGGATCCATTTGAGGATCCTATATTAAAATTTACTGTATCTGCTACAGGTTACTGAATTTTGCAAATAAAAATAATATACAAAATAAGAATTTTTATGTGAACATCTAAAGCAAAGTAATTTAAAAACAGTTTATGAGAAATGAATATTGATTAGGAGATTAATATTATTTGTATTAAATATATACTAAATACATACTATATATGATATATACTAAATTGTTTTATATAATATCCTATATTATATATATCCTATAAAAAGTAATATATATTAAAATAACAACATGTGATTTTTAATTGTGTTTCCTTAGTGGTGGGGTTGCTGTCACTTGTTAATTAATTAATTTGGGGATTTGTTTGTTTGTTTGTTTTTGAAATACTGTCTCTCTCTACAGTTCTGGCTGTCCTGAGACTCACTGTGTAGCCCAGACAGACCTGAACCCACAGAAACTCACCTGACCCCCAAATGCTGGGAGTCAAGGCACATGCCACTCTGCCCAGGACTCTATTTTTTCCCCACATTGATAGAGATGAGATGCAGAGCCTTGCACATGAGGCAGTGTCCCACCTGAACTAGATTCCCTGGACTCTCTTCAGTTCTCGATGATCACGGTTTTACGTGGGACTTTGCACAAATGTTAAAAACTTTAAACTATTCTTCGAGCCGTACCATGTTAAACTTGTATTTTAAAAGATAATAGTTTTTTATTCTCTTTCATGATGAACAATTTGAAATTTGGAGATTAATGCAGTTTTTTTCTCAAAGGATAATTTATTTATCAGGACTAATGTAGACATGATTCCAACCTACAGCAAATATTCCAAAATATCCATGGAATGCTAACCAGAGAATACAAAGGCACAGTTACACCGCACCCAGTTTGGATGCCACTGAGCCAGCACACGGGCAGGAAACAAGTTTCTGATACATGTTTGGTTTTTTTTTGTTTGTTGTTTTTTTTTTTCTCGAGACAGGGTTTCTCTGTGTAGCTTTGGAGCCTGCCTTGGAACTCTGTAACTTACAGAGATCTGCCTGCGCCTGCCTTCCAAGTGCTGGGATCAAAGGCGTGGGCCACCGCCGCCAGTGAAGATCTATCACCACCCAAGAAGATCTTGAGTCTGCTCTGTAGAGTAGCACTTGCCAAGGCCCGGTGTCTTATCTTACACCTCACCACCGGCCCCCCAGGCCCCAGCAAGGCCCCTGTGAGTATTCACACCTCGGATACTCTCTCTGACAGGTAAATCAGCGGCACATTCTTGGAAATTGGGTGTATCCAACATGGAGCGCTTCATGGCATCCCTTGGGTAAGCAGGGAAGTTCCCTTCACGCTTTCTACCTGCAAGACAGCAGTAGGAGTCAGGGGTGAACCATCTATCTTCATTCTGCAAAGATGTCATCTTTTTGATGGGCAATATGGCCACAATGGTAAGTGATGCCAGGGCTGTAGTCACCCAATGGTCTAATGGAATAGGTACCTCTTTTTTTTTTTTTTTTTTTCGAGACAGGGTTTCTCTGTGTAGCTTTGCGCCTGTCCTGGGACTCACTTGGTAGCCCAGGCTGGCCTCGAACTCACAGAGATCCACCTGGCTCTGCCTCCCGAGTGCTGGGATTAAAGGCGTGCGCCACCACCGCCCGGCAGGGATCTGTACCTCTTGAATGGGGAAGTCTTCATTTTAAAAACCAATTTTTTTTTTTTATTCACACTCCAGCAGAGCACAGAGAAGAAAACTACTCACCACACTTGCAACACTCAAAAGCAGCCCCTGTGAACCATTCAGTTCACCTCTTTCACAGTAAAATATGTCACCCCAAATGATTATGTACTTATTTAAAATCTTGTATCATCTGTTTTCACTCACCATTGTATCCATTTCTCCCATGTAACTAAAAACCCTCTCCAAAATGGCCAACACAGCATCATCTGTACTCTTTTCCTCAAGGAGAACTTGGATGAGGAAAACAATTGTATCCACAGATGTGGAAAGTAAAAGCTACTGGATGTTCATCAGTCTGCCCAGGGATGAACATACCTGATTTTAGTGAATAACCTTGGATGGGTTCTTTCTCAAAGTAACAGGCCTCCTTTTTTATGGTGAGGCCAGAACGAAGCCTCATGTAGTAGACATGGCAAATTTCTTTGGTCTTCTGTTGGGATCCTAACAATAGAAAAAAGTGTAGATTTACATAGGTCATATCCTGTAAATATACACAGCGTATTCAACAGAGACTGGAGTTTCACTACTATTTGCATATAGTAAGGCATAGGATATGTTATACAAAAGGAAATGAAGTCTTATATAGTTACTTTTCTCATTATTGTGACCAAATGTTTGGCAAGAAGCAACTTAAAGGGGAAAAGTATTAGTCTTGCTCATGTTTCAGGTCATTTTTAGAGGGAAAGGCATGGCAGTGGGAGGCTGCCTGCTCACATCTCAGCAGACTGTGAGTGGTGGTGTTTAGCTGTCTTTATCTGTATCCTTTTTAATTGGTTCTGGATCCAGGCCATGGGATATTGCAGCTGCCCATTTTCAGGGCGGGTCGAAATTAATCCTTTCTGGAAAATGCTGTCATAGGCATACCCAAAGATATGCTTCAGTAATTTCAATCAAATTGACATTTGAAATTAACCATCACAGACCTTGGGATTTAACAGACAATAGGCTGAGTTCTATTTTGTTGCCAAATAAGTTGTAAAAACACTTAGGTCTTTAGAAATATTTTTATTGTTGTTTTCAGAATGCCATTTGAGGGATCATGGCTCTGCATTCATTATGCATCAGCTGTTGCCTAACTGAAGGGAATGTGAACATCCATAGGAGATTTGAGCTGTTTTTCTGCTTAACCCTGAATAAACTTTTAATAAACCTTTCTGGAGGGTGTCTGAAAACTATAAAAGGTATTGATACTAAAATAACTGCCATTAACCAAGTATCAGCCCTAGGCCAAACACTCTGCTAACTAATTTTATATGCCTTTTAACTTAACCACTCATAACAATCTTGCAAAGTATTATCATCTTAGTTTTGCAATGATAATATGAGGATGTTAGGAATCACAACACTGCCCCAGGTTACATGGCCCATGAGTTGTGCTAAGGGGTGTGTTACATGTCCCCACAAACTCTTGTGCTTGAACACTTGGTCCTAACCTGTTGACACCCTTTGGGAGGTTGTGGAACCCTTGGGGTATAGGACCTTGCTGATATACATAGACCACAGGGGCCAGCTTCAGAAGCCTGGTCCTCCAGTTCCCTCTTCCTGCTTGGTGCCATAGGAGAAGCTGCTGCAAGCTATGGCTGCTGGAGATCAAACTGATCCAGCCTCCATCCATGTCATGATGGACTGTGCATTCTAAGCTGTGAAGCAAACTGAATTGTCTACCTTTAAGTCGCTTTTGTAAGGTTTTGGCCATAGAGATGCAAAAGTAATTAATATAGTATGTTTGATATCAAAGCTATTCATTAGGCTCTACCTCCACTGATGAAAATGACCACAGGCCAGATGTGGTCATGCCTCTAGTCCTGGCACTCAAGAGGTTAAAGGAGGAGGAGGGTCACGAATTCCCAGATAAGTCTGAGCTACATAGAGTCTTATTTGGCTACGGTAGGAGGTGGGGGTGAAATCTGCCCCTCAACCTAAGAGACTAGCCAAATGTAAATTCAATCAATCAAACTAAAAAAATAAATCAGTAATCCTGATTTTACTTAGCCAAAGAGAAATGTAAGTCTCATGTAGAACATTTCATTTGTGTCTTGGACATCATAAATAGCCTTTCAGGGTCACGTAACATGTGACTTCTAAGATCTCAGTATTCAAAGTGAGCTCTGGCACCAATGTCAGAAATTCTGGAATATCTACTCCATAATGCAGTATCTATAAAGGGCCTCATTTTCGGGGTACTAAGACAGTGCGTTCTTTAATATGGGACATTTGGGCACACCAAGTCACTTCCACTGAATCACTTCTTCTGCACAGAGCATTCTGACACAAATACAAACGAAAGGATCAATTAAACTGTGATTTCCTGGACATTCAGAAACCATTGTCAGATTGGTTTTTTAAATCCTACCAAAAAGTGGGTGGGTGGGTGGTCCAGAGCCTCCGGGAGGGCAGAGGGGACATTGCTTTCTCTTTAGGTCATTCACACGTTCTAGCTTCCTTCCAGCCCACCAGAGCTCTGTTACTCTCCTTGGTAGTCTCTTTCATTGTATTCCAAACTTTTGAGTTTGTAATTAGATAATTATATTTGGCCCATTCTTCTTTATTTGGGGGCCTGGGCATCTTCATTTTTGATTCTATCTTTTATCAATAATCAGTAAATCAATACACCAAAGGTCTTGACAAATATGTGGACTAAAAGTGGGTCAGTTTAGAGATTTGTCAGTTAATTAGGGGAAAGGTTTTGGGGATTTGATGGCAGGAGCTGTGAGAAGTGTGAAGGGATTGATGCAAAAGACCATATTTTACTAAGTTACACTCATCAAAGATCTAGATTATCTAAGCCGGCCTATCCCGTGCTGTACCCAGTGACAACAGTGACAATATAAACTCTTCAAAAACAAGGCTTCTGTGTCCTCGGAGCCACCTCTGTGTTTCCCTTTCAGTTCTTATATTCTTAGGCACTTTTGGTAAGGTAGCATGTCTGAACATTGAAATAATAAGTATTTGATAATAGATTTCAAACAGTGTGTAAAACAGGAAAGCCGACGCTCTTACTTCTTGGCTTGCAAGGTTTTACCAAGGCTTTTCCAGCTGCGCTGCTCAGCTTTGCCGAGGACATTTTGGACGTTGAGTATCTCATTGTAGGTCCCATTTTTCAGGTTTCTGTGGGATTAAAATATAATATTAGTCCAGCTATATGTACCTGAAATCACCAGATACAACCTCCTCAGCTAACTCAACATGAAATTGATAGCCATACAGAAAAAGTAAATAACTGAATTTGAGCATAGTATTCTGACTGTGCACTATGTGCTAGAATCTAGCCATAGAATAAGAAAAAAAAAAAAGCACAGAAAAATCTCAAGCTGAGTAGACTTATTGTTAGTGGCAATGTTTGTATTGAAACCTTAGGACAGTTTAGTTTTAGTACATAGTTATTTAAAAAAAAAAAAAAGTAACCATACATATGTTGCATGGTTTTCACTGTAGGGGAAAGAAATAGAAATATGTAACTCAGAAGTCAAGACAAAACCCGTGTAATGTTAAATTTGAGTCAGTATTAAATGAATGCCCAGCAGCATGTGCATGCATCATATTTTCCAACATTTTCCCCACTTAAAGGAACCATGACTCCAGATATTGGGCCAGGTTGTCTCAAACCCTATGGGAGCCTCCTTGGAGTTTCTGCCTGTCAGATTTGGCACCAGCTGAATATTTGAAAGAGTAATGAAAGCCGGGCGGTGGTGGCGCACGCCTTTAATCCCAACACTCGGGAGGCAGAGCCAGGCGGATCTCTGTGAGTTCGAGGCCAGCCTGGGCTACCAAGTGAGTTCCTTAGCAAAGCTACACAGAGAAACCCTGTCTCGAAAAACAAACAAACAAACGAACAAACAAACCCCCACAAAAAAAAGAAAGGAAGAAAAGAAAAAAAAAGAGTAATGATGGTGATCCGTATAAGCATAGTTTCTCAAGAATAAAGAAAGAGTAAGATTACTGATTTTCTCTGCTCACTCACAAGTTAGAAGATCAGGGTAACAAAGGAGAAACTATATTCCAAGGAGACAGAGTGGAAAATCACTGGGACTTGAGTGGCGGGGACTCAAGTGGGGGGACTCAAGTGGCGGAGGGTTTAGCTAATATGCATGGACAAAGAATAAGATAACGCCGAGAAGTAGGAAGCCGTCCAAAACCCCAGCCCTGGCTCCCGGCATGGGTGGAGGAGGGGTAGAGGGGCTGGGAGGGGTCAGGAGGAAGGGCAGCAGCAATCACGTGGCCAGTCGGGATTTGGGTGGCCATCATGAGAACAGAGGAGCGGTGGTGGCCACGGGAGAAACCCGTAATTGACAGATCTCACAAGCGTTAATTCCAGGGCAGGAGTTTGGTCTGAGGTGAGTCCCCTCTCACGGCTGCCTTAGCACTAAGGAGCCATCTCCTCACTCCCGGTATCCTAGAGCGTTGTCATCAGGAGCTACCTTCAAAGGGGGTCTATTGTTTGAGACTGAGCAACTCTGGAGATCAGAAAATACAGGCAGGTGACCAGTGGGAACACTCTGCCATCGTGTCTGTCCAGGAGGAGACCCTGTAAGCAGAGGGGATGACAGGTCCACTGAGAACTTTCGGTAACCCGGAGCCTGGGCTGTGGAAGGCACGGCGGTCAGAAGTCCTGCCCCCTTGTGGCGAGGACTATGACCTGTAGCTTGAGGTTGTCTGCGGAGACTGAGGCCTCCAAGCCTGCAGCGGCAGGTTTCTGATAAACCAAGGCAGGCTGATTGCCCGCCCATTCAGACAGCAGTCCGCGCTCGGTTTGCTCTTCACGCTCAAGTAAACTGGGTGAACTTTGCCAACTCGTGGGTTTCAGACTGAGGCTCTCCGGAATGAATGGGAACCTGCCCAGCCTATAGGATGTAGAGATCAGCGTGGGGGTGCAAAGGCCCCATAAACGCAAAGGAAGAAAGCCTCTAGACGTTTATTAGAGTCTAGAGTGAACACAGCCAGGATGCAGATGAGATGCCCTCGACTGGCCTCACCTAACGCCAGCCTGCTTAGCGGGGGCAAATTCAAACCCACTGCCCTCCCCACACAGCCCTGGAAAAGCGCTGTCCCCCTTTTTATTGTCCTTTCATTTAAAACTATTGTTTATTATTTTAAATTTTAATTTTTACTCCTCTTCTAATTTTATCTGCTTCTTTTGTATTTGAGTTTTAAATCTCTTGTTATCTTTCTCACGTCGTTTCAATCTTAACACGTTGTCTTTTCTCTTTTTTTAAAATTTTTAAAAATTAAAAATATGATTACATTATTATTCAGGCAAATAGAACCATCTGATTCTGGACAGAGGTATCAAAAACATATATTGGAAAAAATGTAGTCTTAAACATTTTTACTGGGAAAACTGGATATCCACATGTAGAAGGGAAGCAGAAATCTATATCTTGTCTTACACACACACACACACACACACACACACACACACACACACACAAATGAAAGTCAAAATGTTATCTCTTCTCTTTCTCCATTACCATCCTATCTCCTTTCTCTGTTCAGACGGATTAAAAATTAGCTACTCTATAAAAGTTACCGCCCTGAAGTAAATGTAAAGCCATTTACCTGCATTAGGTAATAACCATGGGGAGGGGTCCATGTGAGTCAGAACTTGGAATTTTGTTTTAAACATTCTGCTCTTTTTATACTCAAAGCCAATGCCCAGCTTCTTTGAAATAGTAATAATAAATTTCTGAAGATGTCAGAATAAGGCAGAGTTCTCTGAAGAAGCTGTATCTGTGTGAAATATTCCAGACTCTTTTCCTTGGGTGAGCCAAATATTGTGATTATGGAGGGATGTAAGATCAAAAGCCAGGATTTTCTTGGACGTCTCGGGCTCCACTTACTTTTAATAATGGAATCTGAGTTGATGCCCTCAGACTGTGTTGTTCGTGTTACCACAAAGCTAAGGAGCGGTAAGATAACATACAAAACCTACAAAGAAAGATTTCCTCGTTTTTCTATGTCTGACTATCTGCTGACTATGTTGCTTATGACTAATGCAGTTGCTGCGTATATTGATTTATGACTTTCTTGGTCCCTTGCCTGCAAACCTTCATGTAACTGCTTTTGCTTAGGAATGCATCATTTAGGGTAACCTGAATCCATGCTACTGAACTATAATCAGTCACCATTGCTAGCTTAGAATAAACAACTTCCTTTAAAGCAGACCTGTAACTTTTACAAAATAGTTAATTTTTAACCCTTATGCATGGGATAAAGGGTTAGGTAAACATAAGGTTAGCTTTTCAGTTGGACAGAACATAGTTTAAATAGTAGCATGTACCAGCAGGAATTGAGTCGGTGTGAGCAGAATGCACATTGCCCTTCTGAGCTGCTTCAAAAACAGTGATGGGTTTTGTTTGCTCTTTCCCCCAAGAGTATGTGTGTCCTAGAAACAACGTTTTTTTAGTCATAAAAATTGCTTTGTAAATAAATTTGTTTGTTGTAATCTGTAGCCTATTTTCTTGGAGAGTTCAAATTCATGTTAGCACAGTAAAGACGCCATAGCCTCTCCCTGAAGCGTTGTGCCTGGCTTTGCTTTTCTCTACTTTCAGTGATTATCATAACCCTCTATTTCCTTCATCACTCCCGTGGACTAGCTTGAGCAAACGCATGTGGAAGCACTCTGCCCTGAAGGACCACTCGCTTGCATGGTTGAACAAGATAAGAAGTCATCAAACTGGAAAGTCAGCGTCATTATTAGAATTACAAAATCCGAGGTTTGTAATCCAGAGCTATTCTCACATCCCATTCTGAAAAACAAACCACTCTATTCAATAACAAGCCTTTTATCTTTTATATATCGGAATTATTTGAGAGCCTATAAACAGTACTGTTTTCTCCCCTCCACAGCAGAGAGCAAATACTCTCGTAGACTGATGCGGCACTCACCTCAGTCGTGGCAGGGAATAGCTGCTCCTGGATAATGTGCGTGTGTTCCTGCAGTCAGCACTTGCTGATAGGCAGGACAGTCACACTCCAGTTCTATTTATATGGTAGCTCAGATTAAGCAACGTAGGTGACAGTAACTGAGGAATGAAGCTATGCAAATAGAGCTAATCTGAATGGATTAGAATGTGTGGGTGTGTAGCTTTTCCCTACAGACAAATCCCAACACAGCAGTACATTCAGAGTTATTCTTAAGTACTAATTTTTTTTTAAAAAAAAAAAAAAAACATAATCTTTAAAACAGATGCCCAGTGGTGCCTTTTCTGGAATATATACAAGGGAACAGGTTGTCTCTTCTGTAGAAAGTTGGGTTTTCTTTTTCTAGGTAATTTTTTTTTCTGACTGTAAAAATGATATGTGTGTCCCTAGGAAATTTTTTTTTTTAAAAAAGTATCAACGCTATCAATTTTTTTCCTCAATGTGGAAATGTTACATATGCATCTACTTTCAATTAGAAAATAGAATCATACTGCAAATATTTTGTGAACCACCTTTTTGCTCTCTGAAATTAACACTGTTCCCTGGGTGTTTCCTGCTTTCAATCACATACATCGATCTCTCACCAATCCCTTCCTGATTCACAACACATTGGCTGCTTTCAGGCTTTTCTGCCTGCCTAACATTAGTGTTCCAGCTGAAGGGGGAGGAGGGCATTGCATGATTCTTAGAAAACTTTGAAGTTCATTGGTAACATACGTTTCATAAAAGTAGAATTTGCTGGCTCAAGGGGTCCGGCATTTGTTTACTTACATTTTTATTTGCAGTTATTCTCATTGCAAAACATTCAGTGTGTTTTGTGAGCATAATTTTCTTAATGTGTAAAATCCGAAAGGAAAAGAGAGGAAAGACCAGTTTAATGGTCAATAAAAATGATCGGGACAAAAAGTAGTGAAAAAAAAAAAAGCCAGGGTCATGTAGTAGGACAATACAAAATGCATGAAGCTGAATGCAGGCTATCCACACACTTCACAGAATCCTTGAGTGTCAGTATGAGGAACTCCATAGCTCCGAGTCTTAAAACAAACCCAAAAAGGGCAAACTGTAATCCGTTATAAAGTGCAAATGTGTAGTGTGGCCTCCTTGGCTTTTAGAGAGTTACATTTAACAAATATTGCATTCTCACATTTTAGGCTAAGGACTCTCAGCATGAGCCCATGGGACACAATGTGAAATTTTCTTTTCCCTTTGTTGTATTATCTACATCTGGTCAACCAGCAAATCCTTTCCTGAAACACCTATGTTCTCTTAGGTGTCTGCTGATCTTCTTTGTTGATCAAAGACGTTGACATATTGTCAGAATGTTAATCTGAGTGCTGACCTTTCTTTTCTTAGTGAGAATCTTACTTTGAAAACTTGACTTGGATAGATTGCCTATTGTTATAGGCAATATTGTTAAAATGCAAGGTTTTTAAGAAAATTTTTATTAAACGTGCATACTTAACTTGGCAAATCTGGATAACACTGAAAAGTTGAAATTCAACTTTGACACTCAAGAAAGTAATTAAATGCTTTGGAAATCATTGCAAGGAAAGCCTAACTTCCCCGGGGTCCTGAGGTCATAGCAGTGATAGGCTTGGGTCTGTTTACAGAGGGCTGCCTCATGACAGTAACTATAATAAATCAAGTACTTGGTTGTGAGGCTAGGTGCCAGGGCTGCAGTAGTGAACTAAATCAGAGTTTTGCCCTCTGAAGTTTAGTCCCCATTGGGGAGGTAGCTACTGAGTAATATTCACACAGATACGTTCCAGAACACTGATGTCAGGAAGCAAAAGCAGAGGAAGTTCGGTCACAACACGGCGTCTAAGGTCCATCGGAAAGGTGCAAAGAGCGTGTGGAAGGGAGGGGCAGAAGTGCCTTCCAGGCAAAGAGCACTCCAGGACAAGGCACTCATTCAAGACAGGCATGATCTGCTTGAAGGACAGGGAGCCTGGCTGAAACACAGTGGCTACCATGTTTGATGGACTTAGAGATGGGAGAGGGCAGGAGGCAGGTTTGGTAGAGCTCAAGGCACAAAAGGAAGTAGCTTGGCCTCAATTTAAAATATAGAAGGAGTCAAAGAAAAAAAATTAAGTAATATGGATGTCATTTTCTTTTTCTTTTCATTTCTTTTCCTTCCTCCCTTCTTTCCTTCCTCACTCCCTCCCTCCTTCCCTCTCTCCTTTCCTTCCTCCCTTCATCCCTCCCTCCCTTCCTCCCTTCCTTCCTTTCTCCCTTCCTCTTCTTCTAGACAAAGATTCATGTATCCAAGACTGGTATCAAAGTCACTGTGTAGGGGACTTCATAAAATTACATTTATTAATGTATTCATATGCCATGGCATAGTCCGAGGACAACTTGTGGGAGCCACTGTTCTCCCTTCACTATGTGGACCCCAAGAATCGAACTCAGGTGACCAGGCTTAGCAGCAAGCATCCTTCCCCATTGTACCATCTTAGTGACCCAGCCTTGGACTTCCAATCCTCCTGACTCTATCTCACAGGTGCCGGAAGTGCAGTCTGCCACCATGTCCAGTTACAGGATGCTGGGGTTTAAACCCAGGACTCTGTGCATGCTAAGCAAGCACTCTACCAACTGAGCTTTGTGTCCTGGCCTTTCCTTTAAAACAAACAAACAAAAAACAATGGTGCCACACTAGCCTGTGTGAATTTATTCTCTCTCTCTCTCTCTCTCTCTCTCTCTCTCTCTCTCTCTCTCTCTCTCTCTCTGTGTGTGTGTGTGTGTGTGTGTGTGTGTGTGTGTGTACCTGTGTCTGTGTCCACAGAAGCTAGAAGAGGGTGTCAGATCCCCTGGAACCAGATTTACAGGTGGTTGTGAGCTGCTGCCAGATATGGGTGCTGGGAGCCAACCCAGGTGCTCTTCGAGAACAGTATGCACTCTTAACTGCTGAGCCATCTCTAGCCCTTGGGTCAGATTCTTGAGTGAGGAGAGTGATGGTGACAGCAGCCAGTGTTTGGCCAGCATATGAGAGCTGGAGGCGTTTCCACTAGTTACTTAGATATGATTATCTCTCTTTTATAGGTGAGGAGTCTGGCAAAGGCTACATTGATAATGTAGATCAGAAACCAGATCTGATATCAAGGTCTTTTCTGGAGGATATGGAGGACATTGACAGAAATGGGGTGATGCTGAAGTCCAGGGCCTCTCGTTCCAGTTTACTGCTTTGACGTGCTTTGTGCTCTGTCATGGGGAGACCATGCATGAGTCTGTGGTGGGATCTCAAAGGCCTGTTGCTACTCCATAGGAAAAGACAGTGTCCCCCAAACGGCTGTCCTAGTCTTGTCTGTGTTGCTGTGATAAAATAGTCCCACAATAAGCGACTTGGGGAAATGATGGTTTTTACTCACAATCCCAGGTTATATAATCCATCGTTGTGGGGAAGTCAAGGCAAGAACTTCCAACAGCTATTCATATCACATCCACAGCCAAGAGAAGAAAAATGAATGCTTATATGTTTGCTTGCTTGTACTCAGCTCAGTTTTTCCATTCCTGTACTGTTCAGGATCCCTTTTTAGGGAATTGTCCCACCCGCAGTGGACAATTTCACATCCATTAACCCAACTACGACAATCCCCCACAGACATCCATCCAGTCTGGTCCACTGCACACAATCTCTTATTTAGGCTCTTTTCTAGAATGGTTCTAGGTTGTGTCAAATTGAAACCATCACATGGTCCTAGCTGTTAGAAAGGAAAAGAAACTGAGATCATGGCTGTTTCCTAACCCTATGACATCATCTCAGGACAGTAATGATGCAGAGTGGTCTCTCACACGAACCCTCTGCTCTCCTGGGTATAGTGATTTCACTTCTTTCTAGTGGATGTCAGAATACAGGATGTATAGGAAGGGGAGGCTGAAGTGAAAGCAGCCTCCTCATTGAGCTGGATTGCTTTCTCCTTCCTTCCTCCCACTGCTCTGAAATTTCCCTCTCCAAAGGAAAGGAAATGTTCCGTGGAGAAACCTGACAAATCAGTGAGTCAAGACAGGTCACTCAGAGAAGACAGGGATGGTGTTACTACTGGGAAGATTTCTTTAAAGCCTTTAAACTGAGAGGCACTCAGTATTTTTTTAAATTATCTTTATTTGTGTGAATACACACACACACACACACACACACACACACACACACACACACACACACACAGACCATCTGTGTGCCGGTACCCAAGGAAGCCAGAAGAGGGCATCAGTTCCCCTAGAGCTGGAGTTACAGGCAGTTGTGAGCAGCCTTACATGGATCCTGGAAACTGAACTTGGGTCTTCTGGAAGAGCAACAAGTGCTTGTAACCACAAAGCCGTCTCTCCAGCCCCATCTCTCTGCTGTGCTTTTCTGTTTCTTCTCTGGATATAGTGTTCTGCACTGATTTTCATACCTGCCAGGACGTGCTCCATCAGTCTGTATCACTTTCTTCCATACCCTCTACTTCTCAGAGGACAGAGTTGTCTTCTTTGGTTGCCTACCTGCTCTCACACCTGCACACCTTTGCCCACCTGTTCTTGCCAGTGACACCTGACAACATTTCAATTTGACCCTTGAAACATAATTCAAGTATTTATCTCCCTAACAGCCCACAACTAAGACAACTTTATTGCTTTATCTCTTACTTGCTTATCACTTCCAGATCTGTTTCTCTGCCCCTTTCCTTGGACTGCTAACTCATTGGGAGCCAGGGCTGTGCTGGCGTCATCATCATTTTCCAGTGAACTATCCATTGCAAGTACTTAGTACATATTCTGTAGTTTGGATCAGTGCTTGCAAAATCTCCATGAACTACTTAAGGCAGGTATCAACCCTGAAGATATATAGGACACCACTCAAACTCCAAAGGTCTACAGAGCAGGGCAGATGGAACTCTGGGTAGAGATGTACAAACTGGCATTTCCGCTATTTTTGACCTATGGAGTAATGATTTACATATCTTAGCCTAATGGAACTCAGACTGTTCTTAGGTAACAATTCTTCCTAAAGTATTTAAAGTAGCTGACCTGCTGGCTGGCTTGCCCATGCTCTGCGATCTTAGATAGACCATTCCAAGTATTCAGTTCAGAATGTTCCTTTATTTCTCACCATCCTCTCAAACCCCACTGTAGTGGGCAGCCATTCCAGCTTTGATCTGGAAGTTCTAACCCCCACTGAGGCTTCAGTAACTGTCACGCCTACAAGGTGGGACCAAGAGAGGACCCCGAAGACCCAAGATCCGGACGCGCCACCTCGCTTGGTTCCTGGACCCTGGACACTGGAGGTAGACCAAACAGAGTTCTCCAGAGAACACTGCTGGACTGCGCTACGTCTTCCCCAGACCCTGCAACCTACCTATCCCTTCATTTGTAAGTTACGCCACCAAATAAACCTCCCTTTTAACTATGTGGAGTGGCCTTAATAATTTCACCAATACCCCACCTGATACTTTATGTATTTTGGATGTTCCCTATGTGGTGGGTGCGTTAATTCTGTAGTGATTTTGAATCTCTCTCTCTCCCCCGCAATGTGCTGCTTCCCCTTCTTGGGTCTTTCAGTGTTTCTATTAGATTTCCCATCTTCAAAGTGAGGTGAGTGCATTTTACAACGTGTGCATTGCTTCCGGTCTCCCAGAATTCCCTTTTGTACCTGCACCTGCCCCTTGCTCATCCTAAGGAGGCCGTCCTGGTCCTCTTCCATCCACTATGAGCTCCTGCACACAGGATGAGGCAGGCAAGTCTGAAGTGGTGTTTGCTTCGTTTTGTTTTTATGTCTTCAGAAAGCTGGCGGTGCCAGAAGAAAGCTGTGTGTAATGGCATGAAAGGTGTGTGTGACAAATGGACCTTTGGCTTTAGTTTAACTCTCAAGGGTAGAGCCAGTTTTTCTTCTACATTTAGAATAGGTTTTAAATGAAACAACAAATAAATACATAAATGACTTATAAAAATTCAAAATAAATATGAAATATCCAATGAATATAGCTTTGTTTGTTTGTTTCATTCATTTTCTCTTTTTCAATACCCAACCAGGAACACATTTTAAAATCTACACAATATAAATATAATTAACACTTAAATAAGGACCGTGTGACAAGTATGTTTTACATGGTTAAATATATAATATATATAATTAACACTTGAACAAATATTGTGTGACAAGTACTTTGCTAAGTGTTTTACATAGTTAACTTGGTCATCAGAGCAGTCTCATCAGGGTGGTACTATACTCTGTCTTATACAGATGAAGAAAATGAAGCACAGATATGTAAGTAATTGACCCAAGGTACAAAGGCTAAAAGCCCAAGCAAACACTTTAAGGAAATGGGTGGAGTGACTCAATCCTGCTGCATTCCAGATCTCCCTCACCACCCTCACGTCCCAGCAAACTTCCTCTTCCATTCTGAGCTTATGCTTTTCTAGGCAGCAAAGGGTTTTGCTGCTAAGAAAACAAAAACTAGAAGCTGGAGATGTGACATTAGATCAATGTCATCTGTATTATTTGACCCCATGAGTGAAGGTCACACTCAAGATTCAGAGGATCATGGGATCTGGTCTCCATAGAGAGCAGATTTAACAGTATAGTAAAGAGAAATCTATATGCTATAGTTAGAAGAGGGAACTCTCAAAACATTTCAAGACACAGACTCCTTTTCTGAAAAAAAGTAACATTTCGTAAAACTCTAGTAGATAAACAAAGAAGCAAAATCATTGATTTATTGATAAAAGCATGGTTTCTAAGTTTGAATTTGTGTTTGGTCAATATAAATGCAATTAGGCACAAAATTGTTTCCAGCACAATGGTGAATAGTTACCATGGAAACCTTCCTGACAAGAATGCTGAAACTAAAAGGTTAAAAGGAATAGGCCTGGAGAGATGGCTCGGTGGTTAAGAGCACATACTGCCTTTGGAGAGGATCTGGGTCAGTTCCCAGTTCCCACACATTGGCACACAACCTTCAGTAACTCCAGTTCCTGGGGACCCAACACTCCTCTGGTCTCCAGGGGCACCAGGCGTGTATGTAGTACATATACATACATGCAAACAAAACATTCATACACATAAAAACAAACAAGTCTTTAAAAGAAAGAAAATCAAGCGGGGCAGTGGTGGTGCACGCCTTTAATCCCAGCACTCGGGAGGCAGAGGCAGGTGGATCTCTGAGTTCGAGGCCAGCCTGGTCTACAAAGCGAGTTCTAGGAAAGGCACAAAGCTACTCAGAGAAACCCTGTCTGGAAAACAAACAAACAAACAAACAACAACAAAAACATAAAAAAGAAAGAAAATCGAAGGTTGCATGTGGTGGTGCACAATAGTAATCCCAGAACTCTGGGAGATGGAGTCAGAGGACCTAGAATTTGAGGCTGGTCTGGGCTGTGGTGTCCAGATCAATGGCAAGCAGGCAAGCTCAGTTCTTTTCTAAAACTGTCCTTCATGTCCCAGAGAAAAGCTAGAAAATTATCCAAAGGGCCAAGGTTGGGGGCAAAGGCCCAGGACATGCCTAAGCTGGCACTTCTCACAGGAAGTTGATGCCTAGAAAAGCCCTCTCAAGAGGCTGCACTCGGAGCAGAGGAAGGATTGAAAGAGATAAAGGCAGAACACTAAGAGAACAGCTAGGAAGCCTGTCTCAACCACATCCCTTTGAGAATTTGTCTTCTCCTTACAAGTCAGGTCCCACATGAGTGTATATTCGGTCATCATACTGACCCCGCGCTTCCTAACTACTGACCTAGAGAATTAAATGTAAAGCAGTTTTAGTAAAACAGTGTCCTAAAACAAATGGGAACAGCAAACACAGAGTTTAAAGACATTAGCCAGACTAAAAAGCAGCTATTCCATGGGTGTTTCAGAGCAAATGAATAGTTTACAGTCCACATTCACAAAGTGAGTAAGAGTTCTTATGAGGGTGAGAACCCGCGGAGAAAAGGAGCTGAGAGCAAAGACTTCATTCGTTGGAACAATCTGGAAAGTAATGTAAAAATAACTGGTTTTAATCTGTTGATCAAGTATTCTCAAAGAAATAGAAAATAGGAATTTGGAGCCTTGAATAAAAACACAGCACTAAAACTAACACCACATCAGTGAAGCAGCAGATTCGACACAGGTGAAGCAAGTCCATTACCCAGGAAAGATGTAAAAGTGTTGGTTCAGATATGTCCAGAGACACAGATGGGAAATGTGAAAAAGAGCGTAGGAAATTTGGAAGGTAGATGAGACAGTTGACTGTGCGTCCAAAGGAGCAATATTGAAGATAGAATAGATGAGAACTTTTCAGAGCTTCTTAAAGATAACAATTCACAGATCCAAAGATTCCAAAGGCTCTTGAGCAGGAGAGGAGGGGGAGAAGGACTCCACATATTGATCTGTTGTTGTTGTTTTATCTTTTTTCAAGACAGAGTTTGTCTGCATAGCCCTGGCTGGCCTGGAACTGGCTCTGTAGCCCAGGCTGGCCTCGAACTCACAGAGTTTTATGTGCCTCTGCCTCCTGAGTGCTGGGATTAAAGGTGTGTGCCACCGCTGTCTGGCTCATAGCTTGATTTATTACTTGTGAAACTGATGAACATTTAAAAAGGAGATTATAATGTTAGTTCTGGAAGACAAAGAAAATATTCGTATGAACAAAAACAGAGTTTACCGTAAGCTTCTGGGTGGATGATTTATGTCTTACATTAGCCCCAGAACCTTAAGGTTAACACCAGATGTTTGCAGAAGTGCCATCTACTAAACACTACTGAGACTGCAGGGATGGCCCCAAACACCTTGTTTTACTGGTGAGGCATGTGACAGTGAGCTGGAGTCTGCTGGACCCAGAACCAGGACTCGGGTCGTTCAACTCAACTCAAAGGGCAATTGTTGTGAATACTTTGCTCCCATCCTCCTGGTATTGCTTTATCATGTTAAACAACAGCAAAGAAAAAAACAAAATGTGAGGAAAATTACAGTTCAATCTATCAGGGAGGGTTTTTGTTTTGTTTTTGGTGCTATTCCTGTTTCGTGTATGGGATTTAATCACTGACCGCATTGCTAGTCTCCAGGAAGACTGCTCTGCCCTTCACCCTGTTCATGGTGGAAGGGAATGTAGCCTTGATTTGTTTCCTCCTTGTGTGCAAGAAGGTACGTAGATGGAAGAGGAAGATTATAGACACGTGTTTAGAGCTCAGGCACAGAAAGTTTGGCACAACGTTGCGTGGAAGGCAGCTGAGGACAGACAGGAGGACAGACAGAAATCTCAGTGTACACAAAGGCTTTGTTGAGAAATTAATAGACAGAGCAAGGGCATGGCTTTTGAATCAGTCAACTCACTGAGGTAGGGGAAATCCAATTTGTTTCACTTCAGCTCACCAGTTCTAACTGGTGTGGCTTGATGTCTAAAATGTCTATACCATAGGCCCACAAAGGAAGACAGTTTACAAGAATAAGGTACAGTGACCTCGAAATGTTCACACTGCTTATTCACAAAGAGAAAGTACCATACGCACTCATGACAGTTTATTTCTAGTTCTCAGCTAATTTACCACAGAGATATCCCACCAGGTTTAAAAACATTTGCGGTTGGCAGCAATACAGTCCAAAGAGATTGCTTAACTGAGGATGAAAAGTTGCTCACTAATGTAAGCCTGGAAATAGTACCGAAATTCCAAAGCCTTAGATGGTTTCTGCAGCATGCATGATTTCAGATCCTAGCTAGAACATCTTTTATGGCAGGGCCCTGACTTCCGTCAGCCTGTTTGCTGTTTATTTTTTAAGGGAAGCGTGAGATTTTCCAGACCCTAACACGTTGGATTTGGGAGCCCAGCCTCAAGTAAAGTTCACTGTCTCTTTAAATTGATTCTCCCGTAAAGGAGCAGGCTTGTTGGAGTCTGTGGCATTTCTCAGTTACACAAAACACTAAAAAGAAGTTTGTTTTTCTCTGGACACTACAGGACTATGCTCAGAGCCAGTAAAAGTATCCTTAACTGCATTTGGTGCACAGGATGCTTCAAGACGCTTCTAGAACAGACCCTATGCACCCCTAGATGTCATTGAAAGGCAACCTTAGAAAACGATAAGAACCAACAAGAGGAGTTTGGGAAAGGATGAGGCATGTGTTTATAGAAATGAGGAAAGAAGGTTCTATACTTTAATGGTTAAGACCCAAAGAAGGATACTCAAAGCAGTAGATACAATAGCAAAATTGCCCTGGTGGAAATGTACCAACTCCATTTAAAAAGTTTTCATATATATCAAATGCATATCTGTGTTTTCAAGCCAGGCAGGTTAGTTCACATCTGTGACCCCAGCACTCAGGATGTTTAGGCAAGAGGATTACCACAAATTCAAGGTCAGCATGAGCTGCATAGTGAGTTCTAGGCCAGTCGGGGTCACACAGAGAGACACTGTTTCAAAATAAAACAAATATGTGTGTATATTCAGATATAAATGTGTGTATTTTCAAGAAGGGAAGTCAATTGCTGTTTAGTAAAGTGCTTGCTAATTAATTAAAAGAAAGTTTCAAAAATTTGCTTTGCCTGAACTTTTAAGAAAAGATTTATCATTTTATGTCAGTTTTATGTGCACCACATGTGTACAGTGCCTGAGATTGATGTGCATCACATGCATGCAGTGCCTGTGGAAGCCAGAAGAGGGGATCAGATCCCCTGGGACTGGAGTTATAGACAGTTGTGATCTGTCATACGGGTGCTGGGAATCCAAGCCAGGTCCTTTGCAAGTGCAGCCCATGTTCGTAAATACTCAGCATCTCTCTCCCCCAGTGCCTGAACTTGTTATCCCCAGGCTTCTGATGCCCATCAAGAGGTAAGAATTGTCCTCTGTGGAATGTGAGGGAGAAAGCTAGCTACCTGGATAGACTCCCTCCAGAGCCAATCCATAGCTTGAGGTGCTTCAGTGTCGCATGTGATAAAGTGAACAAAGCAAATCATTTATTAACTAAATTATACACCACTTCAACAGTATTGTTAACTGAGAAAATTAGTGGGACAGATTATGATTGATTTGTAATGACTCAACAATATCCTAACTAAATTTTCCTAATGTATAATACCTTCAAAAGTCTAAAAATTCATTGTTCTTGCTGGGAAGTGGTGGCACACGCCTTTAATCCCAGCACTCGGGAGGCAGAGGCAGGCAGTTCTCTGTGAGTTTGAGGCCAGCCTGATCTACAGAGTGAGTTCCAGAAAAGGCGCAAAGCTACACAGAGAAACCCTGTCTCTATAAAACAAAAACAAACAAACAAACAAAAAAATTCATTGTTCTTGGTTTTTTTTTTTTAAACTGTGGGATTAGATAACCTCCTTTTTTTGTTTTCTCTTTATTTATTCTTTGTGTCTTTCACATCATGCCTCCGGATCCTACCTATCCCCACCCTGAATAAAACAAAATAAAATTTAAGAGAAGAAAAAAGGGGACAGAGAGGAAGGGAAAATCTCGTTATGGAAGCTGCAGTGTGACCCAGTAAGTCACGCAGTAAACCCCTTTATCTGTATATTTTTAATGCAGCATTCATACAAGAATGTTGTTTTCCAGACCTCTCTGTTGTACCATCGATACTGGCGTACTGGATTTCTGACATCTGTTGCTGCCTTGTCATGAAATCTGAGCCTGTAACCTTTCTTAAAAATAAAAATTCTACTACAGCAAAATTGAACAGGTTATATGTGATCTCACTGTATGGCAGGGTGTCTTTCAGCCTCTGTTTCCACCTCCAAGCCTGTGCCCACCCCAGCAGAGAACATTTTTAAAGTGCTCTTGATCACTGTTTTTCTCCAAACAAGTACTATGTGAAGCTTGTTCTTTTACTAATGTTTTCTTCCTTATTACATTCTTTGCAGCTAGGATGCAGATTGCTCTGTATCAATTATGATTTTTTTTTTCCTAAATGTTTTTTAGTCTTGGTGAAAAAAAAGCAAACAATATTTCTTCAGACTGGCAGAGCATGTTTCCCGGCGAGGTATCAGAATAATTAAAATGAGAAAGATAGGAAAAAAAAAAAAACCCACAAGCATTGACAAATTTGGGGAAGATCTGTTTTTTTTTTTTTTTTTTTTTTTTGGTTTTTCAAGACAGGGTTTCTCTGGGTAGCTTTGCGCCTTTCCTGAACTCACTTGGTAGCCAGGCTGGCCTCGAACTCACAGAGATCCACCTGGCTCTGCCTCCCGAGTGCTGGGATTAAAGGCGTGCGCCACCACCGCCCAGCAATCTGGAATTTTTATGTATGATTAGTAGAAGTGTTAATTTGCTACTGCCACTATGGAAAACAACGTGGCATTTCCCTCTAAGCCTCAACAAATGCACATCTTTGGGCCAGAAGTTCCACTGGAAGGTATGCACTCAATACTGAGACACAAAAGCGTTCACCAGAAGGTACACAGCGAATGTTCTGAGCAGTCCTGGGCATCCATCTCTAAGTAGGGAAGAGCACACACGTTGTCCATCTGCCTTCTAACAGATGTGCTATGCTGCATTTATTTTGGGGAATTCTAATCAGTTATGTGAAGTTAAAACCTGAACAAACAACAAAACTGCATCTTAGAAGCACAGATGTTGAGGGAAACGCAGGACACACCCTAATGTATTGTTCAAAACTGCACATGAATTACAGTCATGCATTGCTTAATGATGGGGACACATTCTGAGAAATACATCATTGTGTGACGATTACATGGTGTAGTTACTCAAACTGAGATGGCTCATGAGCCATATCAGCACTATAATCTTATGGGACCACTGTTGTGGTCTGTCATTGACGAAGCATGATCATGCACAGAGGACCATGGATGGCATTGGGAAACATGATAATGGTTGCCTTTGAGATGGAATATTAGAGGGGTGAATGCGGAGACTTCTGGGGTCCAGTAGTCTTCTGATTGTTTACATAATTACAGAGGTTTGTGCAGTTCATGACAGTTCATTAAACATACAATTTGTTTAATTTTGTGCTATATTCTGTATATTTGTTAAAAATCAATAAAATGCCAGCTTCTTTGTTGTTAAGGGAGCGAGATCATCAGTGGATTCTAAAATACATGGATTCTACACTCACGGTTTTCTTGGTCAGAATTGATAAGAAAAATTAAAGTAATTCTTAAGAATTGTTATGTAGTTAACAAGGATTAAGTAACTTAAAAATAAATTTTAAATTTAAATAAACTATCTGAACCAGTGTTAGGAAATAGTTGACAGGAAAGATAAAAATCCTCTCTTCTGTTAGACTGAAGATGAGCTTCTGATATGCTTGATTAAACACTAAGTTTTCTGTCCTTAAAGAACTGAAAGGTGATCATATTAAAAGGGATAGCTGAGGTGTCTACGAGGCTATGGCAGAGTCCTTGGAGCAGCTTTCAAGGCTTCAGCTGCCTTTCTTAGGTGTAGACATGAAGTCTTTAAAAAACAAAAAGCACTGGGTGGTGGTGGCACATGCCTTTAATCCCAGCACTCAGAAGGCAGAGGCAGCTGGTGGATCTCTGTGAGTTTGAGGCCAGCCTGGGCTACATACAGAGTGAGTTCCAGGTAAAGACTCCAAAGCTACGCAGAGAAACCCTGTCTCAAAAAACTAGAAAGAAAACAAAACAAAACAAAACAAAAACAAAAGGCAAGGCTAGAGATGGCTCAGTAGGTGAGAACTCCTGTTGTGCAAACACATGAGGACCTGAGTTTGAATCCCCAGCAGCCATGTAAAAGGCCAGGGAGGCCATGTGTGTGCCTGTAACTCCAGTACCTTGGGGGACAAGGCAGGAGGGTCCCTGGGACTTGTGGCTCCAGCATCACTCTAGGTTCAGTGAAAGACCTCATGTCAGGGCATCAGGCAGAGAAAGTGATAGCGCTGGATACCCCTGGCTTCCGTGTGCATGTATACACACACACACACACACACACACACACACACACACACATACATATGTGCATGCAATCATTAGAATTTCTCAGACAAATTAGTTGATTTTGAGAGTTACAGAGATAAATTTTGTTTTTGAGAAAAAAAAAATCTCTTTTCAAATATACATCATTCACGGCAATCTCATTTCTTAATCAGTCAACAGTGGGTCTCAGCCAGATATGATGGATCATTCCTGTAACCCCTGCTCTTGAGAGTCTAAGGCAAGAAGAGTGTCATGGGTTTGACGTGAGCATGTGCTACATAGTGAGCTCCAGGCCATGCTGGGCTACAAAGCAAGACCCTAACTCAAAAGAAACAACAGAACAGCAACAAAGAATGCCACCACCGCCACCACCATGACGACATAAGATCCCAGTGTCCGCATAAGCATAGACATGTGACCCAGACCTGACCAATGAAATGGAAGAGGAACTTCACCTGGAACGTCTGCAGAAGTTATACTCCTGTGTGGTGGGTAGTATCCCTTTGTTCTTAGGGAATAGTAAAATACCGTGTCAGCATAGTCTCCAAAATGTGTGTGTGTGTGTGTGTGTGTGTGTGTGTTTATATAAAAATGATTATAGGTATCATATGTGTATAAATCAAGCATGTTGTAGTTACAGATGAACAGATAATGACAGAATGACTTTTCAAGACTTTGAGCTGGAGATGATGGTCCCTGCAGTCCCAGCACTTGAGGGTGAAATCATGAAATCCAAGGACCAGTCTAGCCTTCATAGCAACAACCTGCCCTCGCCCTAAAATAGACTTTGAAAATCAAATTTCACACAGCCATGAGGGTAAATAGGGAATGATGAACATGAAACTCACTTCCTCAGGGGAGAAAGAGGATCTTTTCAGATCATCGAATGGGAGGACGGTTTAAAGTATTGGAAACATTTTGTTGTTGTTGTTAAAAAATGTTGTGTTACTATTTTTAAATTGTGTGTGTGTGTGTGTGTGTGTGTGTGTGTGTGTGTGTGTGCCACAGTGTGCTTGTAAAGGTCAGAGGACCACTCTTGGGAGCCAGTTTTCTCTTTCCACCTTGCTTCTGAGGCAGGGTCTTCCTGTGTCTACCTCTGTGTCGCATAAGCAAACACTCTTCTGTATCTACTTCCCATCTATCCCTAGAACTGCTAGGATTACAGATTGGAACCACCACATCCAACTTTGTATGTGACTTCCAGGGGTTGAACTCGGTTGTCAGGCGTGTGTGGCAGGAACCTTGACCCACTGAGTCATCTGACTGGTCCCAGCAGCATTCTTTTTGATGCTGAGTAGCAAATACGTTTTACTGGATTTTTTTCTTCAGAATTTACATTTACATATGTATTGGCTTTTAATGTATGAAATGTTTCCTAATATAAAAGCTTCAGTTAAACATTTGCTTCATACACTGAGCTGTTGAACAGACATCCATTTCCCTCAGGAGCTAATATAACTCCCTAGTTAAAAGAAAAATTGTAAATACAACCAACATTAAGGGCAAGAGATGTGGCTCAGTAGTTAAGAGCACTGGTTGCTCTCGAAGAGGACCTGGTTTTGATTCCCAGTAGCTACATGGCATGTCATAACTATCTTTGACTCCAGTTCCAAGGGATACGATGTCCCTCGTCAGGCCTCCACCGGTACAAGTCATACACACAGGCAGACAACCACTCAGACCATAAAATAAAATGAAACACATCTTAGAAAAAAAAAAGCCCAACAGCTGGGTGGTGGAGGCGCACAGCTTTAATCCCAGCACTTGGGAGGCAGAGTCAGGTGGATCTCTGTGAGTGTGAGGCCAGTCTGGTCTACAGAGTGAGTTCCAGGACAGCCAAGGATACCCAAGGAAACCCTGTCTTGAAAAACCAAGAATATGGGACCTGTTCTTAGTGCATGGGATGGCTTTTTGGAACCTAGGGCCTATGTTGGGCCTTTGCTCAGCCTAGGTGAAGGGAGGAGGGAACTGGACCTGCCTCAACTGAATCTACCAGGCTGAGCTGAATCCCCAGGGGAGTCCTTGCCTTGGAGGAAGTGGGAATGGGGGGAGGATGGGAGTGGGGAGAGGAGGGAGGAGAGGGGAATCCGTGGCTGACATGTAAAATTAAATTAATTATAAAATTAAAAAAAAAACAAGAATAAAATAAAATAAAAATTATAAATAAAGCCCAACATCAGCACTTGAAAAATTAAGCAGAACAACTTGTCAATTATGGCAATTTGGCTCAAAAGAAGAGCTAACTAAAATGACTTAGCCAAAACAATCATGAAACTTCAACTTCACAGTGGCATTCAAAAGACAAAACTACAAGATGTTTTCTGATTAAAATATGATTTCATATCACCTTTATTCTAAAGTTAATTTAAATGTATCAATAGGTACAGGAAAAGTCTCCCTTGTACAAAGGCTATCATCACTTCTAGTGTAGCTTTTATGGCTTTTCTCTTGTGTTTGTGATGTCCTCATTGGAGGGCAACAGAAACACTCACGTTGTAGAGGAGGCCGTTAGAGGCTCTGCCCAGCTCCATGTGTTTCACAATGCATTCACCGCCACACCTTCCCACGCCAGCTGGCACAGTCAAAAGCCAAAAAAAGAGTCCCTCCCAGCACCGACATTCAGCTGCCAGGCTTCATAGACTTAATTGTGTAAGACTGGCTCTCACTTCTGCTTGTCCCCCTTCTTGGGCATCTCCAGCTGCCGCCTAGCCCTCTGTTTTCATTGTTTTCACCTAGGATTCCCAGTGGGCTCTGTCTTGGTTACTAAAAGTTGGGCTGAAGTGAAAACATTAAGCGAAAAAGACTGTTGAACATGGGTCTTCTCAGAGGTGAGACTAATGAACAGCATCGTGTACCGAATATTAGCTAATGATCAGACGTGTGAAAGCTGAGAGTCTAGGGGCTTTCCATGCACAGATAATGAGGGAGCCAGTGAACGAAGCATCAGTCCACACCTTGGCTACTTCATCCCACAGTCTAGTGATGATGCATTACACGTTAACAGAAATACCACTTAGAGATCTGAAGGGGCACCAGCATGGTGTGACAGACTTCACAGGCTGCAGCAGCTCTCTGCAGATCCCTGCCTCCATGGCTTTAAATGGGACCCTTAGCAGGCTTGGTCTTCCTGACCTAGTTACTGGGTTTGGTGTGAAAACGACTAGGGGAAAAGACTTTTAAGTACATCTCTTCTCAAAGCTAACACAGAGAAGATGTCCCCTGTTTTATCAGAATACTAATGGCCTTAATGCATCTGTATCTGAGTCTGCTCTCATGGGTCTGGCACTGAGGAGAAAGCCTTCCACTTGATATAATGAAGAGGATAACAGTCAGATGCTCAGCCTGACTGTCACATTCTAGGCATGGCACTCTTCAAACAGTTAAGTTGTTTGTATTCATTGAGTTAAGGGCGCCCGATTTATTATATTAAATGTCTACTACATAATGAAAATTAGGATGTTTTCACAATACATACTCTTAGATTAGTGGAGAAAAAAATATGTGCCTTTTTTTAATAAAAAAAAAAAAAGAATCTATATATCCATTCCAGTAATAGGGACGTTTTGTTATGGAAGTCAAAGCAGGAAGCTAAGCTAAAGACTGTCACTAAGTCAGAATATTGGTACCAGTTTCTCTGGCTGAAACTTTCAAACAATATTTGAAAGAATTAGTGTTCATGAAAGCTTAGCACCACTAGTAATAATTTGACAATATGAAGATGTTATATAGAGATCTGATGAAATGTGGTTTTGCTTTTGTTTTGAGACAGGCTCTCATTATGGATGCCTGGCTGGCCTGGAATTTGCTATGTAGACCTGGGAAGAACTTACAGAGATCTGCTTGCCCCTGCCTCTTCAGTGCTTTGATTACATGCATGCTCCACCACATCAGGCTACAAAGTATTTCTGAATATGATTGATGTGAACATGGACAGGTCATATACAATGTATGCATAAAAGATAACAGAAAATACAACCCCAGGAAGGAAAAATCTGGAACTAATAAATTCAGGGTTGAAGAAGTTCTGTTTGGTTGTGAGAACAAGTGACGAAAAGCTTACCATCCTTTATGAAAAACAAAAATGAAACAAAACATGCATGGTGGGTCATACTTGTAATACTAGCACTTGAGAGCCTGAGGCTGGAGGATTGCCATGAGTTCAAGGCCAGTCTGGGGGGTTCCAAACTAACCTGGGGTACAGTATGAGACTGTGTCTCAAAAAAACAAAACTTTCTTTAAAAAGGTAAAAGGGTGGGGTGGGGCTGTTAAGAGAGCTCCGCTGGTTAAAGCGTTTACTCTGCAAGTCCAAGGACCTGAGTTCAATCCCCAGAACCCACATAAAGGTGGAAGGAAAGAAAAGATCCTACAGAGTTGTCTTCTGATCCCCCTCACACACACATATGAACAAAAGAAAATATAACTTGCTTAAATATCATTTCTTTAATATCTGTCATTAACACGTCAACAAGCTAAAACTGGTTGAGACTGAGCAGACTAGCCATACACAACTAAGTTCTGTTAAACTCTTCACAAAAATGTCCAGTCCCTATTAGGATTCCATGGGAATTAATGAGCAAAACAGTCTTCCGATTATATTTTTTTAGTGCATTCTCAGATGAACTCAAACTGCTAAGAAATTTTTTTTTTTTGATCATTTGATTTACGAGGTGTTGAAAGTGGAGAGGAATTAGACGTAAACAGTAAAACACCCAGCCAAATTTGTGGGCGGATCCATCTTATTCATAGCAACAGGAATAGCATAAGAAATAGAGAAGAGGTGATGGAAACCTTTCCCTCAGGTAACGGTGGGTGCAGCTTTGCCCAAATAGGTGGAAGACTCTAATGTTTTTTCACTAATATTTTATATTTAAAAATTATGGGAATTTTAAATCAAAGGTGTTCCTGCCCAGAGAGGCTTAGGGACATTAATGAAGTTGGTTTAGAAGCATGCTTACTATTTTTGTTTTGTTTTGTTTTCTTAATGAAACTTAGCCTTGGATTTTAATCGCTGACCTGAAATTTACCAGCTTTGCTGTTTGGGGTAGGTACAGTCTTTCCAAATCTCACTTTCTTGGTTTCACAAATCTCTATGGTAACACTTATGTCACAGAGATACTGCAAGAACAGGGTAACTCAAGGTAATCTCACATTCAGTAGATGCTCAGAGAGGGAATCATAATCTTTGATGATCACTTCCAACTTGTGGAGCCAGTCTCAGAACTTCTCTTGAGTAGGGTTTTAGTGATGTTGATTTGATGGTTTTGTTTTGTTTCACATTTCACACCAGAGGGGCCAAAATCAGGTTCAGGAATGTTGAGTAAGATCCAAATTCACATAGCTAATAAATGATAGCTAGATGATGGACTTGAAGCTGCCACCGAAAACTGTGGCCTTTTCCCCCCATTACCCTAAATCAGGCTTCCCCTAAACAAAAAGAAAAAAACCCTCAGGGGTATAACCTACCAATGGCAAAAGCAGTATGTTCCAGGAGTCTGCAGCAAGGAGAAAGTTCCCCAAGCTTCCCACACCCTTTGGTCTCCTCTCATCTTGAGATCTGCCTGCCCTGTAAGAGTTGTTACCTTAGACGTGCCTTTTGTGGGATATTCAATCACACTGTGAACCTCGAGTTTGTGTTTGTGCTAATTAAATAAAATCAACCTTGGGTCTGCAGGCCAAGTTAGCAACTAGTTGACAGAAAGTAATCATAGAGAGTCATAGGGTGTCTATAAGATGATAAAGAGATGCACAGGAAGTAGGGAGGGACTTAGGTTAGCATGGGTTCTTTTGTTTTGGTCAAGCAGAAGAATGCTCTCTTTCAGGGACACCGGCAAAGAGAGAAGGTCAGCTAGTTGCTACTCAGCCTCTCTGAGCTAGCAGGTTTTCACCCCAGCTTCTGACTCCCGAGTCTTATTAATAAATAGAACGATAGAGATTTAATTAAAAGCTGTATTTGGCAGCAGTGACACAGCCAGTGCCTGTGGGAACAGAACTTCTGCCAGGCCTGAGTGGCCCGGTTGTCCAGAGAAGCAAGCCAGTAACTGTGGAGCCACATCTGCTGGCTAAAACAGCAGCAGGTTATAACACAGGCTCTGTGCCAACAGAAAAACAACAAGTGCCTGCAGGAGGCTGGAAAGAGAGTTCAGTGGTACGGTATTTACCAATATGTCCAAAGCCTTGGGTTTGAGTCACAGCACTACAAAACGAACAAAAAAGAAGTTCCCTTTGCACACCCACACCAGAGAAGTGGTAAGGAATGGATGAGACAAGAGGCTCTACCACAGTTTCCTGAAGTCTGAACCAACCATCGTTTTGCATTGTTCCGTGGAACTGTGATTCCTTCCTACCGCTGAAGGAGGTCACATTTGATCCTGTACTGTCTAACTGTCTCTTCTGCAAACTGATGAACAAAGGGGAAATTCTCCCCCTACCCTTAGACTCACAGTGATTGCAAAAAAAAATGTCAACTGTTGCATAAAAGATGCATTGATGTTTGGCAAAGTCACACTCAGGTTGTTAAAAACCAAACAAATGCCATATTATTAGACTTCCTCAGCAATAATATTCCCAGTCACATATTTATCTCCTCAAAGCACTGCCCCCTTTATAGCGTTTTCTTTTGATGACTTGATTTGTGGATGGAATGTAACTTTTGAGAATTGATGCTCCAGTTCCCTTACAAGCTGCTCACAAAGTTCTTTTCCTGTAACCCTTGGCAGACCCAAAGAGAAGTCCCCACTTCCTACTTTAAAAAAAAATTCATTTTCGACCCTATCTCAGCCTGTACATGAAAGTTACAGTTCATCATGCAATCGTTTTCTCTGTAAATGTGAAGTATATACTGCAAGTTAACAGGGATCCGAAGAAATAGCATTTAGGTGGCTGAGGAAGTCAGAAGCTACTACTCACCTTTGCATGAGAGATCGAAGAACCTCTCAGAGAAAAAAGGGGAAAATGTGAAACTCAAGCTGGAGAACCACAGAGCAATCTGCGCGGCATGCTTAACTCTTTACGGGAACTCTCTCACCGTGTGACAAGGTTGGGGGAGGGGCGCGGGGCAGAGTCTGAAAAATCAGAGGATTCTGAGATGCTTGGAACATAGCACTGTGCATCATCTGGGAGGGAACCAGAAGGGAAGCCTCAGGTATTTGAAAGACAAACATGAAAAGCAGTTGTCCAGGGTGTTGGGCCCAGCGCTGGTCCACAGTATCAGTCAAGGATGATGAGAGGCAGGCACGCACGTGCAGTCTCTGGCTCCTGTGTGACTCCAGCATGGGCACTTCGTGTTGTATTCTTTATGAAAACAATCTGAAGGGCATACATGCATCTAGAGCAGTTTCTCAAGTGGTGAGTCACAACCCCTTTGGGGGGTTCAACCGACCCTTTCACAGAGGTATATCAGACATACTGCATATCAGATTTCATAGCAGTAGCAAAATTATATTTATGAAGTAGCAACAAAATAATTTTATGGTTGGGGGTCATCCCGACTGTCTTAGAGGGTGGCAACATTATTCGGAAGGTTGAGGACCACTGATATACAAAGAGGTAAAGTAGAGAAAAGTATAAGGAGGAAGGATTGTCATGAAGGACAAGCAGCCTTCAGAAGAGAGTCTCTCAGGTGAACAGTATCAAAATATAGATACGTTTTTAAAATGTGTCCATGTAGGTAATCAGCACCTTATTTTATCTTCCCCCACAAATGCTCTATTCTGTTTTTCTGTGATCTTCCTTTTACTGAGAGTCACTTGCATGCAATCGCTAAGCATAAAAGTAGAAAGTCGAGTTACCATCCTGCTTGGTAAAGTTTCGTGGTAGGAAGGGATTTAAATGCTAACATTGTCTAATCAGGCAATTTATTAATAATTTTAAACTGACAGAAAGGAAAGCAAATGGTATTATGAGTTAGTAGCAGCTGTTTTTTATGGTTTCCTTCTCAGAAATAAATAGGGAGGGGGGAGCTCTGCAGTTCTAAGATTTTTCTTTGCAAAACCTGATTAAAAATTTCGCACGATTTGGTCTCACTCTTACCTCAGTGATCTTGTCCGGATTTCTCTCTTCAGCAGCTGCAGTTTCTCCTCTGTGCAGAGCATCTGGGCCTCTTTTTTATTGCCCAGGATTTGGCAGAGAACCAGACAGTCTTAGAAGGGAGATGTGGGAGGCAGGATTTGGGCCAATTTTTCTCACTTCTTTTGACAAAGCTAATGGCATTGTTCTTTTCAAGATTACTGCTGGCATTCTCTAAGATTCACCGACCTCTGCCTCCCCTCCTGCCTTTTCTTTATATGTTGATTTGTGTATGTGGGGGGTGGGGGGGTGGGGGGGTGGGGAGGAGGTGAGGGACAAGGTCTTGCTGTCTGACATAGGCCTTTAATTCAGGATCTTCCTGCCTTAGCCTCCAGGGCTGGACTACAAGGTCACCACACCAGCTCTTCTCTGTCATGGCTGTAAATTTTAATTACCAATGATGGGTTTTATGTGTTCCCCCGACCCCTCACCCCTTCTTCCAGACTCATGCCAGAATTATCTCACGTGTAACCCTTCTCCCATCCTCAGGCCCCAGTTCTTCTTCTGCCTCTCCCCCGCCCTTCACGATTGGGCTCATGAATTCCTAACTTCTAAGTTAAAGCCCCAAGTGTTACCTCCAACACTCTTATTAGCAAGCTTTTGGTTTTTATGTTTCACTTTTGCCACTGGCTTATTTTGAAATCTTCATTAAGATGCCATATTTTTCTTTCGGATTCTTATATAATAAAGTCATTCCCTGTTGCATATCAGAAATATGCAGCTTATCTACAAATAAGAGCTCTCAGAGCTCCATGTATCTCCTCATAGCTGATCTGTCTCCACACCCTGGCCACAGAGTAAGCTAGCAATAATAATGATAATAGAAAAGAAAGCAAACACCAGTGGTTTGAAGAATCCACACCAGGAAAGAAGAAAAAGATCCTTCAGGCTAGCTAAGGTGATTGTCTCATGGGTGTAAAGTTACCATCGAGACAGCACAAATCTAGGCTTCCCACAGAGACCAAACAAGCTAGCTTGAAGACAAAAATAATAAAGGCATGTTTCTAGGGATGAGCAGTGTTTACCTTCTTGCACAGAGATGTCATTGCAAAGAGGCTGATCTGGAGTTGAAGGAAAGCCAAGTGTGGGAGCCCAGCTGGGAGACTGGCTCCCACATTTTACAACAGGGTACTCCTGAAGAGAGAGGATAAGAGATATTAGAATGATAGAGGGGAGAGAGATAGAAACACAGGATAGCCTTGGGAGGGCCTGGATCATTATCCACCAGCCCCTTCTGTCTCTTCTAAAGGGCTATTTATAGAAATGCCAAGGGGTGGAGCAAAAGACCTCCCCCTAGCTCAGCTAAGTGCAGATCTTTCCAATCACCTTGTAACCATGTATGTGGTCAAGCAATCCTCTAATGCAGCCCTGCTGGGTAAAGCAAGCTCAGATCTCACTAGGAAACCTTTGTGGGTCTCCACAGTCAACTTCCTTGTCCCTTCAAAGGAACCTTTCCCTCAGCCACTAAGCAGTACCAGGAACAGATCCCTAGTGACAGCCCGTCAGAGCCTCAGATGTCAGCATGCCAGGCTGGATGAGCTTGGAGGAATGTGCACTGTCTGGTAGCAAGTGGTGAAACATGTGCTGTGTGGTGGAAAGTGCGGGCGCCATGTTTTAAGAAAGGAACCAGAATGCCTGCCTTCAGTTCTGTGAAAAGATGTGACTGGCTGGAGAGGATGGGGGAGAGAGAAGCTGAAGGAAAGATGGAGGACATTCTCAGAATGTCTACCCTCCCCACTTAGGAGGAAGGGGAAATTACATGTCCTACAACTTAATTCTAAAAATAAATTTTTAGTGCACTTTCTCTACTCCTTAAGGAAACAGTTGGTGAGATCTTTTCAGGTCCACTCACTAATGAACAATGAAAAGTCCATAAAGAGAATGGAGATGGCTTCCAGTAGAAGGACTCTTGGTAACCCTAATTCACCAGGCAGGCTTCAACCTACTGAATCATAGGTTAGTGACCATCAGACACATCAGACAGCTACCCATCTTGGGAAGATTTCAAGCTAATGCTCGATATCATTCCCAACATCCTTGCTGGTTCCCTTTTTGCTGTGATGAAAAATGTGGCTAGAAAAGAAAGTTTGCCTACCAAAATGGATGGTGCCAAGTTTACTGATTAGCCCAGTGTTTGCTTTGTGGAAGTCATGGACATGCCTCAAGGTCCCTCTCTTGGTTCTCCACATTAGAGCCTGAAAAGATGACCCACAAACCACAATCCTCAGAAATGGGGCTATTAGTGGTAGCAGGAGACTAGCCAGGTGATGCTGGCTATAATCTGAAGAGATTTAAGGACTTTGTGGGGGCACTTAGGGACCCAACCTACCTGTGGTTGGGATCCTGGTTTATGCTGTAGAAAAGAAGTTCAGGGTGGGCCATCACAAAGCAAAGTTGGATTTATTAAGAAGGAAGAGAGAGAGAGAGAGAGAGAGAGAGAGAGAGAGAGAGAGAGAGAGAGAGAGAGAGAGAATGCATTTTAGATATAAACACAGGCATTTGGAGAGGCAGATGTGACTTGAAAATAGCTGTGTATGATTTTTATAGCTTTTAAAGTCAAATTGCTTCGAGTCCAATTTCCAACCAGGGTCAAAGATGAAGCAAAGTTTAAAACTTCAGTAAAAATTTAATGTTGTGAAGTTAAGTTTAAAACATGGGCCAGTTGCCTAATTGCTCTTTGCAGAAGAAATTTCCTTTTGTAAATGAAATTATGTGGTGGTTTATGAGGTATACCATTCAGGTCTATGGGTGCCTGTTAGGGTCAACTCAAAGGTCACATTGCATTTAGGCTCTGAGTGAGCATGGTTTGCTATTTGGCACTCTTTTCTAGGGGGAGTTTCTTAGGAAAGTGAGCATTTCCCTGTAGGCAATCTTCATAACATGGTTTTTAGTTGTGTTTGAAGACTTTATTTTCACCAATGAGAATCGCAAACTAGATCCAAATGAAACAAAGGGCTTTCCCCCCTTCCTCACATTCATTTAACTTTTCCCAATTTTCTGTCTTGCCTCGGGAGACACTTGATGCCAGATTCCTGTCTCTTTTTAGTTAGACCCCAGACAGCACTGCCCCAGGGAAGAGTCTGTCTGTGCATCTGACAACACTAGCCAGCCTTAGTTCTCAGACTTTCTGAGAGCCAGAAACATTTTCCAAGATTTTTTTTTTTTTTTTGAGATGGAGTCTGGCCTAAACTCACAGAGTTCTGCCTCCTTGCTGGGGAATTAAGATGTGTGCCACCACCCCAGTCCCTAAGATACAATCTTAACCAAAACCTGTCAGTATGCTGACCTGTGGGAGTAGAGTCCCTATAGTTGAAGGAAATATCACTATTGCTTCAAGTCTCTAGTCTGAGGAGGCTTCAAGACCCTAGAGTTCTGCAGAAGAAATGGAAAACCTGCCCATATATCAGGATGCCCTACTGTGTCCCACAACTAAGGGAAGTTCTGAGAGAGGCAGTCTTTTCAGGATTTGATCCCAGAATGCTGTGGCACATCACAGGCCAAGAGAAGCTAGAAGTGAAATGACTTCTTGGTGGGTTGCTGGACTGAGTGTGTTGATGAGTAACGATCTGTGCTCTGGCTATAGCTTCTGAGCCAGGCAGTCTGACCTTCCCCTCCTGGTCTCTTGTTAGTGTAAAGCTGTTTGGGACAAGTTCATCCTCACTACAGGACCCTGACTCTCTTGTCTGATTTGATTGCTTACCCATCCCACCCACTGTAGTTGGTTTTTTTTTTTTTTTTTTTTAACTCTTTGGGAACCAGCCACCCACTTCGCAAATAAATACATAGAGACTTATTCTTATGTATGAATGCTCAGCCTTAGCTTGGCTTGTTTCTAGTCAGTTTTTCTAACTTAAATTATTCTGTTTCTCTCTAAATACATTTTGCCTCTGGGCATTTAACCTCTCTCTCCATCTATCTATCTATCTATCTATCTATCTATCTATCTATCTATCTCTATATCTATCTATCTATATCTATATATCTATATATACATATAGATATATATCTTTCCTTCTTAGTCCATGGCTGGCTGTGTGGTTGGGTGGCTGGCCCCTAGCATTCTCCTCTTCTCTTTTATCACTCCCCTCTCTTCTCTCTAGCCTAGATTTCTCCTCCTATTTATTTTCTCTATCTGCAACCCTGCCTGTCCTTCTGTCCTGCCTAGCTATTGGCTGTTCAGCTCTTTGTTAGACAAATTAGGTGTTTTAACAGGCAAAGTAACACAGTTTCACAGTTAAACAAATGCAACATAAAAGAATGCAACACATCTTTGCATCATTAAACAACTATTCCACAACATAAATGAATGTAACATATCTTAAACTAATATTCCACAACAGCCTACTTATGCAGAGTCAATTCTAACTTTCCTAATTCATGATCACATTCACTTATTTCCTGTACAGGCTCTATTGTTTGATTATCAGCCAGTCTCACTGTTTTATAGAGTGTGCAAAATTTTATTATGTTCTTATTTATTAAAAATATTTTATGTACATGTGTGTGCATGTGAGTGCATGTATGTGCACCAGTGTGCAGGAGCCTGTGGAGGTCACAAGAGGCATCAGATTCTCTGGAACTGGAGTTACAGATGACTGGGAGCCACCACGTGGGTGCTGGGAACTGAACCTGGGTCCTCTACAAGAGTTGCATTTAGGCCGGGCAGTGGTGGCGCACGCCTTTAATCCCAGCACTCAGGAGGCAGAGCCAGGTGGATCTCTGTGAGTTCAAGGCCAGCCTGGGCTACCAAAGTGAGTTCCAGGAAAGGCACAAAGCTACACAGAGAAACCCTGTCTTGAAAAATAAAAAAAAAATAAAAGAGTTGCATTTAAATGCATTATTCTTAACTTCTGAGCCTTCTCTCTAGCCCCAATTCACTCATTTTCAAGAACGCAGTAAACAGTGTTATCATAGTGTTGTGCTGGTTTTAAGTAGGTGTTAAATTACTTAAGGGAGTTGTAGTTCTTTTCTCTTTGATGTAGTAACCTCAAGGGTATGTCTGCCAAGGCTTACAATTTCCTCCACCTAAAACTGGAAAGGAATCACTTTCTTATTGGTGTCATAGGAACTTACCGCAAACCCAATGGCTGAAAAGAACATGTTTATTATCTTACGTGTCTAAAGGTTACAAGTCCCCCACCAGGCTCATTAGACTAAGTTCGAGATTTTGCTATGGTTTCATTCATCTCAAGAATCATAAACTAGGAGCAGAGGCTGTGCCTGGGAAGCATAGTTCCAAGGAAGGGATTTACAGATCAGAACGGGGAATCTACCAGCCTACAGAGACCTGGTAACGAGGAAGGTCAGCAAAGGAAGGCTTTGACCTTTCTCCCATCTGATCTATTCCAAGAGTGACTGATCCTTCAGCTGGAGTCCCCCGATGAGAAGATGGATGTGTTAGCAGACTCCCAGTGTCCCACATCCGTAGCTAAGCTAGAGAACCAGAGACGTGGTGTTTCCCATGACTCCCATACAAGAGACAGAAATAAGTGCTTGCTGTAAAGACCAGTTTGTTTCTGCACCCCATCACTCAGTGAAAGCTTATTAAATCCTGTCACCTTGCCTGGAAGAGACTTTGCACAAGGACAGCCTATAAAGTCAGGCTGTATGAGCCTAGAGCAGAGTTGAAAGGCTCGGGGCGTAGAGAAGCACTCAGAAGCCATCCAGCCCACAGCCTAAGGATTCTCTAAGGCTCTTTGATCTATCAGTCATGTTTGTCTGAGGGCATGAAATCTAGTCTTCTGATACTCAGTGATTGCAAGATATGTCTTTTTTATCCAGATACTTTCAATCTGTGTGTAAAGTTTCTCTTTTGTAGAGAGTATACTCCTGGGTTTTCCTCTTTGTGAATTCATCTGGAGGTAGTGCAGTGAGACCCCTCTCCTTAGGCAGATCCTATGTGCATAGACTCGGATTCCTTATGCCAGAGTAAAGAGGGTACAAAAGTCAAAGGCTCATCAGAATCAAAGCCAGAGCATGCCCAACGGTGTCCCTCTCGGCCATTTTCATCTTTCCAACATTTGTTCCATGCTGTGCTGGTTAGTTTTTGCTAACTTACCACAAACAAGGTTCGCCTCTAGAAGACTGGCCTGTAGACAAGTCTGTGGGGCAAGTTCTTGGTTAATGATTGCTGTTGGAGGTCTAACCCACTGTGGGTAGTACCACCCCTGAGCAGGTAGTTCTGAGCTGTATTTAAAAAAAAAAAAAAAAAAAAAAAGCTGAGCAAGTCATAAAGAATGAGCCAGAAAGCAGCACTCCTCCAAGGTCTCTATTTCAATTCCTGTCTCCAGGTTCCTGCCTTGAGTTCTGGCCCTGACTTCCTTAAGGTTGGTGGACTGCAACTCTAAACTGAAATAAACCTGTTCCTCCCCAAGCTGATTTTGGTCATGGTGCTCATTACATAAATAGGAACCTAACAAAGACACAGTCCAGAGATCTTCCTTCTTGAACCACAACCTTAAACTGAACACACTCAGGGATGTTCTCACCCTTTAAATGATTTTCTGCATGAATACATTTAGGCAAGCTTCCTTTATTTGAGGAGGGCTTTGCTTTGGCAATGACACCCAGATCTGCTTACCTCCTGTGGGTGTTCTGTTGGAACTTCTGGCTGACCCCTGTACAAGCTGGAAAACCCTGTCTGCCCTACTTCACATTAAACATTAATAAAACACATCAATAAGTTTAAATCACAGATTAGGTAGACTGGTCTCCACTCAGAGCAGAGAATTCTGAAATGATGAGTTAACATCTCTCCACACCCAACTGTATTGTAGTGATCTGAAAGAAAATGGTCCTCAAAGGGAGTGGCACTATGAGGAGGTATGGCTTTGTTGGGGGAAGTGTGTCACTGTGGAGGGGGATTTGAGGGCTCATATATGCCCTTAAGTGTGACAGACCACTTCCTGTGGTCTGGAAGTCAAGGTGTAGGGCACTCGGTTACTTCTCCAGCACCAAGTCTGCTTGCACACCACCATGTTGCTCCATGATGATAATGGACTAAACCTCTGAAAATGTAAGGGAGCCACCACCATTAAATCTTTTCTCATTATAAGCATTGCCGTGGTCATGGTGTCTCTTCACAGCAATAGAAACCCTAACTAAGACATATCAAATAGCTTCTGTAGAAACAGATCCCCTACTCCTCCATGTGAAGAAACAGGGGCTGTGTGCAACCCTGGCCTGAGGAGAATTTATAAGGAAAGAGGGATGTTTGTGCATAAACTTGGATGTCTCTAAAACCCAGAGTGGGAGCCTCTGAAAAGATGCTAGAATGTCAGATTTGGGGAAGAGCAAGGCCTATGGAGAGTTCCTTCCCTAAGCAAGTAAAAGAAAATCAGGTCTACTGGAAAAGGGAGTTTAGGGTCTCCAGAACAGCATTGCACAGCTTGCTGGTGTCTCATCTCTCAGACTGAAGCCTAACCCTCTATCTACGGTGGCCCATCTGAGAGCAAAGACAAAACTCTTCTCCCAGTGCCTGAGGGGAGACTTTTTTTCCCCGTTTTTCGAGACAGGGTTTCTCTGTGTAGCTTTGCGCCTTTCCTGGATCTCACTCTGTGACCAGGCTGTCCTTGAATTCACAAAGATCCACCTGCCTCCCTAGTGCTGGGATTAAAGGCCTGGCTAGAGGGAAGACTTTTATTAGGTTACTTCAACAGCAAAATTATCCTCAGTGATGACACATCATGATAATAGAAACAACCCACCATAATAATAGCTAAGGAGAAGGTCCAAAAAGAGAACTCTTTAAATGAAATTCAACAAAATGTCAAAAATGTTCATATGGTTTGTTAAGTCAAAAGATTTGGGGGATTCTGTTTTTACTTAACACCACCAAGCAATTCAGTAGATTTTTGTGGTGGTGGTGGTAGCTGTTGATTTGCCACAAAGATACAAAGATACA
This sequence comes from Peromyscus leucopus, assembly GCF_004664715.2. NCBI lineage: Eukaryota > Metazoa > Chordata > Mammalia > Rodentia > Cricetidae > Peromyscus > Peromyscus leucopus. The sequence continues at coordinate 23,792,723 of NC_051063.1, read as the reverse complement.
AAATAAGAAGGAGGAGAAAGAGGGTCTTTTGGAGAATACATCTGTCAAGATGATTTTTTAGGGACTTCCAGAACAGGTAGGAAGGAGAGATTCCATTTTTAAATGATGAGAGGCTGGAGAGATGCTTCTGTGGTTACAAATGGGTACTGTTCTTGCAGAAGACCTGAGCTGGGTTCCCAGAACCCACGTCAAGTGTTTCACAACCACCTGTAACTCCAGAGCCAGAAGATCTATTGCCCTCTTCTGGTCTCCTCCAGCTCCTGCACCCATGTGGGCTCTCTCTTAAAATTTTTGTTTTTAATGTGTTTGAATGTTTTACCTGTGTGTGTGTGTGTGTGTACTGCATGTATACTGTGCTGACTGAGGCCAGAAGAGGGCATTAGAGCCCCTGGAAGTGGAGTTATATATAGTTGGAAGTTGACATGTGGGTGCTAGGGATCCCAGCCAGCCTAGTCACCCCCCCTCCTCTTAATTTTAGACATAAATAAATAAAATCTTTAAAATACATGGAAAATCACTAAAATAAATCGAGAATTATTAATATTAAATTAGAGGAAGATAAATGTTAAATTAGAGGAAAATTAAATAAAAGTAAATTACTCATCAAAATATCAAATTATAGCTAGGCGTAATGGTGCATGCCTTTAATCCCAGCACATGTGAGGCAGAGGCAGGTGGATCTTTATGAGTTCAAGGCCAGTCTGGTCTACATAGTGAGTTCCAGGATAGCCAGACCTACATATTGAGACTCTAACCATCATTGGAAACCTCATGCCTTTCTAGTTATAGTGTAGAAAAAAGACTCTAAGGTGAGGTTCCTCATTTATTTCTCTGCTGTTGCAATAAAACACTAACCAAAATCACCAAGGGGAAGGAAGGGTCTATTTGGCTTACAAGTTACAGCTGTCCGTCATGGAGGGAAGTCAAGATAGGAACTTGGAGGCAGAGGCCATGGAGGAGTGTTGCTCACTGGCTTGCTTCCCATGGCATGCTCAGCCTGCTTTCTTACACAGTCCAGGACCATTTGCTTAGGTACGGCACTTCTCACACGATTGGCCTACATGAAAATCTTATAGCGGCCTTTACTCAATGATGGCTCCTTCTTTCTTGATGACTGTAGCTTGTGTCAAGTTAACAATAAAACTGACCGGCACAGAAATATTGAATGTTTTAGAAAGGAATTTAATTAGGAAGCTATTGCAATAGTTTAAAAGTGATCATAAAGGCCTATGCTGAATTGACATTTTTATTTGGAGTATATTTTGAAGATGGAATCAGCAGAAAAATTTAAAATTGAACGTTAAGGGAGAAATTGAGCTTCAGAGAACCCCCAAACCAGCCTTGCTGTGGGATGGTCTGTATGTCAAATGTGTTGTTCTGATTGGTCAATAAATAAAACACTGATTGGCCAGTAGCCAGGCAGGGTGGGACTAACAGAGAGGAGAATTGAGAGAACAGGAAGGTGGAGGGAGACACTGCCAGCCACCGCCATGACAAGCAGCATGTGAAGATGCCGGTAAGCCACGAGCCACATGGCAAGGTATAGATTTATAGAAATGGATTAATTTAAGATGTAAGAACTAGATAGCTAGAAGACTGAGCCATTAGGCCAAACAGTTTAAATAATATAAGCATCTGTGTGTTTATTTTATAAGTGGGCTGTCGGACTGCCAGGGCTTGGTGGGACTTGGAGAGAAAACTCTCCAGCTACACAGCCCCACGTGACATGAGTTATCATTTGCTGAGATTGGGATAAATAGGTAAAGATAAAGTTGTGGTAAAAGGAAAGACTACCTGGAGCCCTTTTGGAGACTCACTGATTATAGGTCTCTACTAGATACATTTAAGTGGAAATGCAAAGGGCCAGACAGAGCGTGCTGGAGTTGGCATTTATGTGGTTTTGTCATTGCTCAAAGAAAAAGACCACAAGGCTTGATGAAATTAGACAGGGAAGAAGTGAAGACTGAAAAGAGAAGAGACATGAAGATTAAACCCTGAAGCATTTCGACAGAAAGGCACTGGAAAAAGCTGGAGAATCCAACAGCTAAGGCAAGGAAGAGATACTAATGAGGGAAGTGTAAGGAACATGTGATGTTCTGGAAGCTAAGTGTAGACAGTCTTTCAAATGTTGTGACTGGATCAAACCTCTAAGATATTACAAGACATTTGTAATGACTAACCAATACTTGGTAATTTGTCTGAGATTTTGAAAAGGATGATTACGGTGGCAAGAGCTGCTTTAGAGGAAGGGTGGGAGGTTATGAAACAATTTTGCCAAAAGGAACGTGGTTCCAGAGGATCTGGGTGTGCTGTTAGGGAAGACAGGCTCCTTCAAGAGTTCTGGTCACAGTCCATGCTGATCTCAGAGAGCAAAGAGGAAATGGACTGATGCAGGGGAGATTGGGGCGACACCCGGTCAGAATGTTTAGGCAGACTCTCCACGGGATATGTATAGGTTACTTTTCTCATCACCAACAGAATTCTTGGAAGATGTCACCTAAAGAGAAGTTTGTTTTGGTTAACAGCTTCAGACATACAGTCCTTCATAGCTGAGAAGGCATGGAAGCTGAAGGAGCTCAGCCTGTGAGGCCAGGGCTTGTTCACATCTTGGTGGGTCAGGAAGTAGAGAGAGTAGACTAAACACCAGGGTATGATCCATTCCCCTAGCCAGGTACCACAATCTCTCAAACAGTGTACCAGCTAAGGACCATGTGCTCAAATACATAAGTCTGTGGGAACATTTCAGATCCAAACCACAAGATGTGATACACTTTTGAGTTAGCTAATATTAGACCCATCCATTGTTTTAGAAATGGAGACAGGGTACATGGCATCATGCAACATGGGCTATCAATTTGGGTATAGTTTCTGTGAAATTCTGTTTGCTTCTGTGTTGCCTAGAGGACTAAGAATGAGGCCGTTCAATGTTTGCATGGAAAGACAAGAACAGAACAGGACTAGAGATGTGTCTTGGTACACAGCCCTAGTACACAGCCCTTGGTACACAGCCCTGGGGTCAATCTCCAGAACTACAGAAAACTGGGTATTGTGTCACATGCTTATAATCCGAAGGGAGGTAGAAGCAGGAACTAGAAATTCAAGGTTATTCTTGTCTATGTAGCAAGTTGGGGGTCAGGTTGGTCTACATGAAACCCTGTCTCGAAACAAAAAACAAAAACAAAAACAAAAACAAGCAAACAGACAAAAAAGAACAGAGAAAATTAGAATAGTTTTCTGAATCTTGAAATGTTGACCAGGAATACATAAGATTCTGGATAAGCCTGAGCACCACCTACATTTGGCCATCTTACATTTAAAGTGAGACCCATCAACATACTTTTGCCTTTTTCTTGAGATATATTCAGCTGCTCTAGTGCAAGTACTGAACAGACAGAGAATTGTATTCAACTAGGAAGGATTAAGTTTAGGAGATGAGAATAATAGGAAGAAACAGAAGTGAAGGAGGAACTGAAGGTGTTTGCAAAGCAATGAAAGTGACTGAGCATGGAAGGTAACTAGAGGGAAAACACAGTAGCTCAAGAAATGCACAGTGCTAACTGTGGTGGTTAGATCAGTGGACTAAGGACCCATGCGATAATAAAATGTTTCATGTTTATTAAAATGGTTACGATAACATTGGTGGTGAAGATGAAGTCTTTAAAGCAGGTATTCAAATCTCTAATGATGATAAAGGACCAACCAACACAGTGATATATGGTTGGAATAAAAAGTGAGAGGATGGTAGGCATCATATTCTGATGAAATAGGTCTTACTTGTGTCAATGACTTCCAGTCTCAAGTTTTCCATTTGAAAATGAGACTGTCTCTGTGTTAGGAAAACAGTTACCACTGTCTTCATGTTTTAGTTGACCTCCTCTGGATTTCATCTAGCTTTATTATGTCTTTAATATTTTTGCATTGGGACTTCTGTAATGGAGGTCTCCCGTGAGGCAGCTGTAAGTGGTGAAAAATTTAATGAAAATCTCTGAAAATTGTTCTAAGGACATCCAACAAATGGTGGAAAGTATATTCAAGAAATCTTTTCAATAATTTAGTTTTTAACAGGTGCATGAAAAATATATGTAATAGATAATGTGATGTTTTGATATATGTGTGTGTGTTGTGTATATTCAAAACACGTTACACCTGTCTATCTTCTCAAACATTTGGCATTTTACTGTGGTGAAAATTTTCAATATCCTTTCTTCTAGCCTTTTGGACTGTCCAGGAAATGGTTGATATCTACAGTCATCACACTATACACTAGCATACCCAAACTACTTGTTCCTATCCAACTGTAATGTAATAGAGCAGTCACCTTTGCCCCATCTCTCTCCCAAAGCTCCCCTCAGCCTCTGGGGATTCCACATTTGGGTGTGATCATGATTATGTCTTTCTATGGCTAGTTTATTTCACTCAGCACAGTGATCTTCAGTTTCTTCTACATTGTCACGAATGACAAGGTTTCATTATTTGGGTGATTGAACAGAATTCTGCTGTGTAAGTATAACACCATTTTTTAATGGAGCAATGTTGTATGAAGCTGCTTTTATATTTAAAAAATTGGGGGGACAGGAACAGAAGGATTGGGTGGGGAGGGGGAAGAGAGAAGGTTTTGCGGGGAGGGAACATGGGTAAAGACAGCTAGAACTGAAGGACATTTGAGGGTTGGTATGGAAACCTAATGCAGTGGAAACTTCCCAAAATATATGAAGGCGATCCCAATAAAATCTGCAAAGAATGTGTGAGGCAGAGTTCCAACTGGCCATCTCTTGTTACGAAACGAAGCTTCTGGTAATGGGACTGGGTCATATCCAATTGAGTTGTCGTCCAAAAGGGTCCCATGGAAATCCCCAAACAACTCAGGTTGCTACCAAGACAATAAATTGCTCTTCACAAACTGACAACAAGGCCCCATTGGAAAAAAAAAAAAAGAAAAAAGATTAAAAATTTTAAAAAATCAGCCAGGCAGTGGTGGCACACATCTTTAATCCCAGCACTTGGGAGGCAGAGGCAGGTGGATCTCTGCGAGTTCAAGGCCAGCCTGGTCTACAGAGAGGGCTCCAGAACAGCCGGGGGCTACCTACACAGAGAAACCTCTGAAAAAATTAATTTTTTCATAATTTATTTTATTTTGTGCGTATGAGTGTTTTGCCTGTATGTATGTATGTGCATCACATGTCTGTCTGTCTGGTGCCTGTGGAGGCCAGAAGAGGGTATCAAATTCCCTAACACTGGAGTTACAGACAATTATAATCCACTATATGGGTGCTGGGAATTGAACCTGGGTCTTTTGCAAGAGGAGCCAGTGTTCTTACCCACTGAGCCATCTCTCCAGCCCATACACCACATTTTAAAAATTCATTTATCACTGATGGGTGCTGAAGTTGCTTCCTTTGTTTGCTACCATGTTGCACCGACCAGTTCCTGTGTGTGTGCCCAGCAGCAGGATTGTTGGATCATGTGGAATTCTCTCTTTTCTTTTTAGCCAGGAATTTAGATTGATTTGTATCACTGCCTAAACATACGATCTACATCGTCCTTTAAAATAACACAAGCCATGAAAACAGATGGTCTAGACTCTGGATTTTCCTTTCTTGTCTATTCTAATGTCTTCATCACACTAGGGAAGCACACTGCAATCCTAGGACTCTGTGGTTCTAAGAAGAGTCTTGATGCTACTAGTTATTCTATTCAGAGTCTGATGTGAGAAAAAGCTTTCAGACATGTACTATTTAGTTTTTAACTGGTACATGAAAAAACAAACTTGTCTGTAACAGTGAGGTAATGTGGCATTTTTAATATATCATTTTAAATAATGTTAAAGCAATATCAAGAAGATATTCAAATTCCTAGACTATGTAGTAGCATTTCTTCCATAGAGCATGGCATTGACAATACTGGATTATCCCTTAAACACCAATTACCTTTCTTCTCTATTCCTTTGTCCTCTCCACAGAACAATATTCCTTAGACTGTTTTGCCTTGTAGCTGCATCTGCCATAGTACTGTAGCTCACTAAGTCATACACAGCAAGGACCTTTTGAAAAAACTCCTGAACCTGACATGAAAATATAGTGCAGTCTAGTTGCCAAACATACTCTATTATGAGGCAAATCTCCATGTTTGGCAAACCTTTGCATTGAAAAGATTTGTGGTTTTCTGAACAGTAGAGGTTGGCTTGCTACTATGTTAAAAATGGGGCTTTAACTGTGGCCTGTGTTACCATCGAAGGCCATGTGGATGGGTGTCCATGGCTTGTGCCCTGCAGAGGGCCATGTGGATGCTCGTGGTCAGTCTGTACTGCCACCAGAGACCACACTGAAGTCTGTTGCTCGTGCTGACCCTGGAGACCATGTGGAAGTCTGTGATCCCTGCTCTCACTGACTATAAAAGGCAAGAAAGCCAATTTTGCGGTGATGTCAATGACTGCAGACTTGTGGAGACATAGAAGGTGTGACAACCCCTGCTATCCCCCAGCCCCCTAAAAAAAAGTAACAGCCTAGACAGAAAACCATCTAAAAGAACTCTTAAAAATTGTGATAAGTATGGTGATATTTTATTTGTACTGTAATGTGATTTTATTTGTATGTTAATAAATAAAGTTACCTGGGGGTCAGAGCTAATAGCAAGCCATAGCAGAAGTCTGGCAGTGGTAGCACACGCCCTTAATCCTATCACATGACAGGCAGATCTCTGTGTGTTCAAGGACACAGCCAGCATAGAGACACACACCTTTAATCTCAATACCAACCATAGAAGACCTAGAGGTCTGTATAGATGGGCAGTGATGAGGAGGTCATGTGGTTGGGTTTACAACCAATGAGAAGGCAGAATAGAAAGTCAATACAAAGGACAAACACACAGGAAGTAGGTCTCTTGCTGAGGAGGACAGCAGCGGCAGTGAAGGGTAAGGTTTTTAGCTCTTAGCTTTTGCTCTGACCTCTTGGGCTTTTAATTTTGCAATTGGCTCTGCGTTTCTTATTTAACAAGACAGTTACATCTACAGATAAGGATGCTGAAATGTAGTTCTTCACAGTTGAGGGCTTCTGGTGGGGGGCAGGGACGGAAAGGATTCAGTTTTCTTTAAGGGCTGGGCACTGGGAATTTGACCATGCTCCAGTGAGTATATGGGCAACACAAATTGGACATGATTTTCTTTCTTTTTCTGGGGTGGGGAGTCACAAGGATAGAGGGCAGGCTTGGGAAGATTAGGAAGTGAATATGATCAGGGTGCATGATGTGAAATTCCCAAATAATCAATAAAAATATTATGTTGGAAAAGTAAGATCAGAGGGGGACATAAAAAAGAAAGATACGTACTTTTATCTTAAGCATGTTAATTGATCATTTCCATCTGCTTAAGCATGTTTGGTCTAAGTGAATTGAATTGAGTTTCCAAAGGGAATATCCATTTATTGTTTCATAGCCAGAATAATTACATTTCTTTCCCACAGCACTTGTTTATCACATTCCAAGTTCAGCGTTCACATTGCAGCTTAAGGGAGAGGCCTGAAGTAATCAGGTACCAAGTGTCGTGTACCATGGCTGTGAGTGAGATACTGAAGATGTTGTGGACACTGGCAGCCTTCACTGACTCATCTCTTCATTTTTTTCTTTTATCAGAATTGACTCAATTAATCTCTTCCTTTCCTGGAAGTGCACACAGGTTCTAACCTCAGATAGCTGCTAACGGGAAAGTCTGTGTCATCCTTGTCCCCAACACAGAGGAGCACTTTTCTGCTCTGCGGCAGTGATTTATCTCAGATGGACAAAAGGACCACTCTCTTTCCCCATTGATTTAGAAAGAAGAAGAAGAAGAAGAAAAAAAAAAAGAAGAAGAAGAAGAAGAAGAAGAAGAAGAAAAAGAAAAGCTCCCCCAAACCATCTATGCATTTACTTTTTTCTTTATTCTTCAGAATTTCATACATATTTCATTTAAGATGACCAAAATATTCCCATTTCCTTTCCCATCTCTACCCCTATACCCCCCACCATCCCAACTTAATACCATTTTTTAAAAAATATAACCCACTAAGAGTACTTACTGCTGCCCATATGAGCCTGGAATTTTGGCTGGCTCTGATTACTATTCCAGGGTTGGACTGTGAGACAGCATGCCTCTGTGTGGGTTTCATATAACTCTTCCTTTGGGTTAGCCCTCCCTCCCCCCTTCTGGTTCGCCCCTTACCTCTACACCCCTTCCTGCTTAATCCTTTCTGCCCATACCTTTCTACATCCCTACTTTTGCTTTACTTATAACCTACTGCTCCCCACCCCCCCACTTAACAAGTACGCCCTCCACAAAAGGCCCCTCTCTAGTTTCCTGGCTTCCCCGTGTGCTCCAACTTAAACACAGAACAAAAGATTAGAACCGGCATCCCGACACGAGAGGGAACAAGCAGAATCTGTCTCTCTGGGCTTGCCTCCTTGGTCTCTCTCTTTTCCGGATCCAGCCATTTACCTGCACATTTCATGATTCCATTTTTTAATAGCCATATGATGTGCCGTTGTATATATGTAGCGCTGTTTTCTTATTCATTCATCTGCTGATCAACGTCGCGAAGTCAACTCCATTTTCTAGCTGTTGCAACACAGTAGCAATAAACACAGATGTGCAAGTGTTTCTGTAGTAGTATAAAAGCCCATTGGTATGTGCCCAGGAGTGTGTATATGCACTGGGTCATATGGCAGTTCTATGTTTAGTTTTTTGAGAAACCTCCAAACTGATTCCCAAAGTTGCTGGACTGGTTTACACTCCCGCCAACAGTATATAAGTTTCCTTTGCACCATTTGCTGGCATTTGTAATCTTGCTGACGACCATTCCTGCTGTGGTAAGATGAAATCTTAAAGTAGTTTTAATTTACAGTCCCTAATGGCCAGGGATGTTGAGGACTTTTTTTTTTTTTTTGGTTTTTCGAGACAGGGTTTCTCTGTGTAGCTTTGCACCTTTCCTGGAACTCACTTGGTAGCCCAGGCTGACCTCAAACTCACAGAGATGCACCTGCCTCTGCCTCCCGAGTGCTGGGATTAAAGGTGTGCGCCACCACCGCCTGGCAAGGACTTTTTAAAAATAATATCTTAAAAAAAATTATAGCCAGGCAGTTATGGTGTGTGCCTTTAATCCCAGCACTTGGGAGGCAGAAGTAGGTGGATCTCTGTGAGCCTGGTCTACAAAGTGAGTTCCAGGACAGCCAGGGTTACACAAAGAAACCCTGTCTCAAAAAAAAAAAAAGACAAAAACCAAACAACATGATTATATATAATACATATAATATTGTGTATTATATAATTTGATGTATATTTTATGTAATTACATATTTTTATGTAATTTTATATATAATCTATAAATATATGTATATAATTATATCATTTCCCATCCCTTTCCTCCCTCCAACTTTGGTTTCCTCTGTTGAACAGAGTTTTTTGGTTTCAGGAAACCCCATCTGTTGATTGCTGACCTGCTTTCCTCACTCTCAGGGCCGTGTTCAGAAAGTCCTTGCCTGTGCCTGTAAGTTTAAGTGTGCACCCTACCTTTTCCTCTAGCGGCTTCAGAGTATCAAATCCAATGCTGAGGTCCTTGTTCCATTTAGACCTGAGTTTTTTGCAGGATGAGGAATAAGGATCTAGTTTCATTTCCTGAATCTGGAAATTATCGTCCAGGTGCCATCTGTTGAATATGCTGTCTTTCCTCTCAAGTATATTTGGGCATTCTGGTCAAAATTCAGGCAGCTGAAGATTTTTTGACTTATGTTTAGGTCCTCCAGGCTCTCCCATTGATCTGTGTATCTGGTCTGTTTTCATTACCACATCTTTGTGTATAATTTGAAACTAGGTATGGCAGTTTCTCCTGTAACATTCTTTTTGTTCAGGATTGCTTTTACTGTTCTTGGTCTTTTGTGTGTCTGCATAAAATTTTTTATTTTTTTCTTGTGTCGGTGAAGAATGGCATTGGAATTTTAAGTGGGATTGCTTCGAATCTATAGATTGCTTTTGATAGAATGGACATTTTTACAATATTAATTCTTCCAGTCCATGAGCATGGGGTGTTTTTTCTTTCTCTAGTGTCTTCCTCAGTTCCTTTCTTCAGTGTCTTAAATTTTTCACTGTAGAGGCCTTTTATTCCTTTGTAAGGCTTATTCCCAGATTGTGTGTGTGTATTGTGAAAGGAATTGTTTCCTTAATTTTTTTTTCAGTCTGTTTGCCGTTGGTATATAGAAAGGCTACTTTGTGTGTGTGTGTGTGTGTGTGTGTGTGTGTGTGTGTGTGTGTTGATTTTGAGTCCTACAACTGTGCTGAAAGTGTTTACTAGATCTAAAATGTTTGGGTAGATTCTTTAGTGTCTCTTATATATAGAATAATAGAATCTGAAACTTGGGATATTTTAACTTCTCTTTATATCCCTTTTGTTTATTTCTCTTGTCTTATTGCTCCAGCTAAGATTTCAAGCACAATATTGAATAGAAGTAAGAGTAGGCGCCCTTGTCTTGTTCCTGATCTTGTTAGCAACACTTTGAGTTTCTCTCCACTTAGCATGATATTGGCTGTAGATTTGTCATGTATAGCCTTTATTATATTGAAGCATGCTCTCTCCATCCTTAGCCTCGTCATGACTTTTATAAGGAAGAAATGTTACCTTTTGTCAAAGCCTTTTGTGTGTGTGTGTGTGTGTGTGTGTGTGTGTGTGTGTATTAAGATGACCATGTGATTTGTCTTTTATTCCATTAATATGATGAATTACCTTTATTTATTTACATATGCTGAACCATCCCTGCATTGATAGAATAAAGCACATTTAGTCATGATCATTATCTTTTTAATGTGGTGTTGAATTCAATTTATGAGTATTTTACTGAGGATTTTCACAATGATGTTCATCAGGTAGATCAGTTTGTAGTTTTCTGTGATTTTTCTCTGATTTTTATATCAGAGTAATACTGACTTCATTCAAAGAATTTGGAAACTTTCCTTGTTTTCTATTTTATGGAATGTATCAGTTATGTTTCTATTGCATTGATAAAAAACTACGACCAAGGCAGCTTATATAAGAAAGAGTTCATTTAGGTTTACAATTCCGGGAGGGTTGCGAGTCCATGGTGCTGGGGAGGCATGACAGCAAGCTTCAGGCATGGCAGCTGGAGCAGGAATCTGAGAGCTCACACCTTGAACCACAAACAGGAAACAAGGAGTAAACTAGAAATTGTTTGAGTCTTTAAACTCTCACAATCCGTCTCCAACAACACCACACCTCTTAAACTCCCCCAATAGCTCTACCCACTGGGGACCAAGCATTCTAATGCCTCAAGACTCGAACTACCACATGGTTTCAAACCACCACATGGAGTGATTTGAATAGTGTTTGTAGTTGCTTGAAGTAGAATTCTGCAGCAAATCTGCCTAGTTCTCCATATTTTTAAGGTAAAAGGCTTTTATTACTGCTTCAGTCTCATTGCTGGTTATAGATGTTTAGACTGTTTACTTCATTGTGGTTTAATTTCAATATGTCAAAAACATCTATAAATTCACCCATCTTTTAAGTTTCTCAATTTAGTCAAGTATGGTTTTTAAAGTATGCAATGATGATTTTCTGGATTTTATTGATGTGTGTTGTAATGTTTCCATTTTTAGCTCTTATTTTATTAATTTGAGTCTTCTCGCTCCTGCTTTTGGTTAATTTTGCCAAGGGTTTGTCATTTTTCTTTATCTTTTCCAAGAGCTAGCTCTTTCGCTTCATAAATTCTATCTATTTTTTGTTTCTATTTCATTAATTTTGAATAGAATTATTTTTATGATTTCTCATTGCCTATGGTTTTGTGGTTTGTTTGTTATTATTGTGTTAGTATCCTTTAATTGTTCCTGTGGAATCTTCAGTGTGTTCATTTTTCCCTTTAGACTGAAGTATTCCTTCCACTGTCCTCTGTAGGGCTGACTTAGTGATCATAAATTCCTTTAGTCTATTTTTATCATGGTAAGTTCTATTTTTCCTGCAATTTTAAAAGATAGTGTTTGGGGTGTGTCAATTGTGTCTGGATTGGCAGTTGTGGTTTTTCAGACCGTGGAATGCATCTTCCCAGGCCCTTCAGCTTGCCATGTTTCTTTCTGTTGAGAAACCACGTGTTGCTGCGATAGGCCTGCCTTTAAAGGTGATGGGGCCCTTCTCTCTTGTGACTAACACTCTTATCTTTTTGGTCTGTGTATTTAGTATTTTAAATGTACTGTGTCATGGGGAGTTTGTTTTCTGGTCCTGTCTACTTGGTATTCTCCAGTCGTCTTGTACTAGATGTCTAGATGGCTCTTTCTCTAAATTTGGGGACATTTTCTTCTTTGATCTTATTTAAAATATTTCCTATGCCTTTTCTGTGGTATTCTCCTTCTTCTGTGTCCATAATGTGAAAATTTGGTATTTTCATGCTGTCTCCTATGCATTCTCTTATGTTATATAACATTCTCCTATATCTATATAATATATTGAACATATGTGTGTATATGCAACACTGATCTTTATTGTATGATCAATTCCTCTACTTTGTCTTCCAGGCTGGATGCTCCATTTTCTACATGCTCTGCTCTGTCACTGAGACTATTCACTGAGGTTTTCATTTGACTCATTGAGGTTTTTGTTTTGTTTTGTTTTGTTTTTTTCTTAAAATCATTTCGGTTTGGAGTACCGTTAGCAATTCTATTTCTTTACTGAATTCAATTTTCATACCTCATGTTGACTTCCTTATTTTATTCAGCTTTTAGGTTTTGTTCTCTTGGAGTACATTCATATCTTCCTTAAATTTCTTGAACATAGTTGGGAATTCTTCTAAATCATTTTCACCGAGAGACATTACTATGGGATCAGAAATCTTTGAGGAAGACACATTATCTTGGTTTTCATGTTGTTTTTGTTTCTTTGATGGGACTTGAACACCTGGAGTTAGTTTGCTGGTTGAGGTTTCTTTCAAGTTTTCTACTTTTACTTTTTAAATTTAAGACCCCCCCTCCAAATTTTCCAGTGGTGGCATCTGTGATATTCAGGAGAGAACCAAGTCATAGTAGGGTTGAGGTGTCATTTGCCTCTGGGGTCAGGGCTTTATCCCAAGTCTTCCTCTGAACATCAGGTCTTGTCCTGTGTCAGCTCATGCTTCCTTCCTGTGTCTGCAGCTTTTGCTGGTTGTGGAACTCAGCGTGTGCTTGTGGGCCTTACTCAGAGTCAGCTATGGTCCTCCCTCCACACACCCAAAGATTCAGCTGAAGCAGTTACAGGATATGGAATTTCCCGCCAGGTCAGATACAGTTTTTACCCTCAGTCCCTCAGCTTCCATTGATGCTGCAGATGTGGAACTTCCCATGTTTCTCTGGTCTAACCCAGAGCCAGATGTGGTTCTACCTCGGGTCCCCATCTTCTCTCACTATATAACCCTAGATCATGATGTGTTGCCCATGCTGGCCTTGAACTTGCAGTAATCCTGATGCCTCTGTCTCCTGAGTGCTGGGGTTACAGGCATGTACCACCATGACTGACTCTATTTTTAATTTTTTTCGAAGAACCTCCATACTATTTTCCATAATGGATATATTAATTTATACTACCATATGGAGACCCACAGAGGTTTCCTAGTGAGATCCGGGCTTGCTTTACCCAGCAGGGCTGCATAGGAGAATGACTGGACCATGGGCATGGTTACCAGGTGTTTGGAAGGGCCTGCACTTGGCTGTGCAGTATGATTTGATCTTGCAAGGGGTGGTCTTTTTGCCCCACCCCTTGACATTGTTATAAAAAGCCCTTTTGAAGAGACAGAAGGGGCCGGTGGATTTTGATCCAGCCCCCCCACCAAGCTACCCTGTGTTTCTGTCTGTCTCCTCTCCACTATCTTTCTATCTAAAAGTTTCTTATTCCTCTCTCCATCTCATATGAACCCTTTAAAAGGTGGAAACTGGCCTCCCACACTACTTCAAACAGTTTACAAAGATTCAAATTTTGGCTGCTGGTGGAAATGTAAATGGTGTAACCACTGTGGAAATCATTCTGGAAGTCTAGCAAAAGATTAAACAAGTCTCCCATAGAGAGCAGGAACTGCATTCTTAAGTATACAGTGGAGAAAAATAAAAGCACGTGTCCATTTTAAAAAAAAGTGTATATGAGTGATTGCAACACATTCATAACAGCATAGGGGAGATTTGAAAAATCCATTGACTGGAATATTATTTGACAGTAAAAAGGAATGAAGTCTTGGTATGTACAATAACATGAATGACCCAGAAAACATGTTAAGTGAAGGCTGTACACAATGTGTTGTCTGATCCCACTTACATGAAAGACCCAGAATCTGCAAATCTTTAGGCATACAGAAATAGATGAGTGGCCATCGAGGCCTGGCCTGGGATAAGGAGGGACCAGGTGTGATGGTACATGGTGTGGAACTTCACTTGAGATGATGAAAATGTAAAATTGATGGTGGGGACGGCTGCGTAACTGTGAACATGCTTTCAAATACTGGCCTGTATGTCTTTACATGAGCAAATCATGTGCACAGAAATTGTATTTCAGTGAAGCTGTTAGTTTTTGACTAGTGATTGGAACAGTTATAGCAACCACTATCAAAGCCTGATTTCTCACATAAAATGTCAGTGCTGTGTCTACGCTTTCATTCTCTTAACTGTCATGCTTATTTCAAGTTATCCCAAAATAAGTATTTTTGTGACAATCACTCATGACCATTGGTATCAGATGAAAACATTTGCTTTAAATTCTTTTGCTATGCTCGATGACATTTAGAGCACTTATTACAACTTATTTTCAAGAAAGAACAAAGAGCTTCTCAGATCTGGGTAGAACACTGTATTTTTAAACCTTTTATTCCTGCTCTTATGTGTTTTGGAGAAAGTGGAAGAATATTGGCTTGGATATCCAGACACTTTCAAGTCAGGAGTAGCGACCCTTGCCTGCAGCATTCAGATGGCAGAGGCAGTAGATTGTCAGTTCAAGGCCAGTTTGAACTACATAACAAGCTCTTGTTGGGGGTGGGGGTGGATGGAGAGACAGAGAGACAGGGACAGAGACAGAGGGAGACAGAGAGACAGAGACTGTGTTTGGCTTTCTAGACCAAGCTCTACCATTTTCTAGGCCAGACATTCTTAATTTTATGCACATTTGTCAAAAGTGGGGCCTTTTTGATAATTTGTAGTTATGATAACTCAAATTATGATGAAAATATATTGAAGGAAAAATGTGAAAGTAAGTACCTCTATATTGATTTCTACACTGAAAATAAATGGCTGTGATCAAAGTCTGGTGTATTCTCGTTGGAGGGGCTCCTTCACTAGTCAGAGTCACAGGTTCACACTGACGTGTTTCTTTCCTGGGACTCCTTCTCTTAGAGGCAAGAGAAGCCATCCCAGCCTAGCCAGGAAGACAAGAGCTAGGGCTTTCTGAGGAGAGCTCACTCCCACGTACAGGAAGCCTTGCGACCTACATGTAACTTAGGAGCAGACCCTTGTGTAGTCTCATCTAAACGTAAGATGGTCAGAGGTGAGGGTACTTAAAGTGTCACCCCTAACTGGTACTGTATGAGCTGGTAATCCAGATCAGCAGCTTTTTTGAACAAAGGCATTATCCAGGCTTTTCTGCCATTTTTATTTATTTCCTTTGGACTTCAAATGCCTCTCTCTAGTGTCTGTGCTCTAAAAGGTTGCGGGAGATGCTGTGATGGGATGTGTTTTCTCTCCTAACATCAGTTACAACTCATACAAAGTCTTAGGAAATATGAAATTTCTGTACAAATACACAAACCCACTCCAGCTTTCCAGTTATGGAAATATCTGCAGTAAAGAGCTGCAGCTAGTCTTTCTTCCAAGAATGTAGGTATTTTCCATACACCAGGCCATAATTTTTCTGAGTGTGACTCCTCACTTACATTTGAATTAGGTTTTCCTAAAGTGGGATTTTGTTTGGGCATCACATTTCTCTTCTGAGAAATAGGCTTTCTAGAAATTGCATTCAGCATTCCTTGCCAAATACTTAATTTCCCTCTAGTTGACTTTCTCAGAGAATCCATTTCTGTTGTGATCTAGTTTTTTGTTGTTGTTTTATTGCATCTTAGTTCTTAGGATAAGATTTACTGACATGAAATCTCAGGAATCTATGTTCATAAATCCAAGCCATGCTCTGGCAAGTGCCAAATGAGGGTAATACAGAAAACTGAAATGCCTGAATACTTACAGAATGCCAGGCACTTTTCATATGTCATATCATTCTGTGCACAACCTTGTCATTTCATCTACATAATGGTCCTGTGAAGGAAACTAAGTTTCTTGCCCAAGATAACAGTGGAAATAGATAACGGAGCTCGGTTTTAACATAGGGCTGTCTGCCTTTCTGTGGCCGCCACTGCCATTAAGCAGTGTGGCTGCTTTCTTCTCAGCCCAAAGTCTGCACGCTTCCAGGAGCTGTACACAATTGGCATTGCTCTCCATGAACTCTCCACCCCCACCCTCCATTCCACTCACAGCTCCTCTCTTCCCCCATTCTCCTAGTCTTTCCCCAAGACCTGCCTTTGACAAAATCTAGTCGCAACTACAAGGAAGCTTAGGAAACCAGTTGGCAGACCTTTCAGCCCCCTGCCCCCCAGGGAGGAGCGTCATAGCATTGACTCTTGTCACCCTCTTGGTTTTACAGACCTCTTTTTGTGCAAACTGTGTAGCAATTCAGTGTTCTGGGGCTGAGTGGCTTGGAGTTTTCTCCTGACTTCAGGAGAAAGGGGATTTATTGGAAAGGCATTCGGTGACTCACACTGGTACGGGAAACCTATAGAAACCAGTTTACGAAAGAGCAGGATCCGAGAACTAAGACGTGATGGAGTTGGGACTGCAAAGCACTTTTGTTCAATGGAAATCACCAGAACCAGTTTCCCTTCTTTAGATTTTGAAGGAGTCGAAGTCCAAAGGAAGAGAACTAAACTGGTCAGCCTTGGAGGGCAGCCCCTTCACTACGAGAGGCAATTTTTCAAACCAATGCAGGAATTCTGTCACTTACAGATATGAAAATAGTTCTTGGGCAGAAACGAACCACCACCAACAACAACAATAGGAACCTACAGACCGGATAGCCCCGTAAGCCCTCTGACTCATTTGGTTCTCCTCTCTCTCCACTTGAGTCCCTCTCGTATCCCTCTAGGATCAAGGGATCCTCTCCCTTGATGGATGCAGGGCCATCTTCCTTCCCTAGCTGGTTGCCTGGAGCTTGGTGAATCATCTGACCTAGGAAGCACTTTTCCCTTTAACAGCTCTTCTAAGCCACAGAGCAGGTGTGGTGGTATTGTGTTCCCCAAAATATTGTGTACTCTAATAAATTTATCTGGGGTCAGAGAACAGACAGCCACCAGATACAAAGGCTAGAAAATGGTGGCACTCACACCTTTAATCCTAGCATTCCAGAGATAGAAATCCCTCTGGATCTCTGTGAGTTCAAGGCCACATTGGAAATAGCCAAGCATGGTGACACACACCTTTAATCCCAGAAAGCCAGCCTTTAATCCCAGGGAGTGGTGGTAGAAAGCAGAAAGATATATAAGGCGTGAGGACCAGAAACTAGAAGCATTTGGCTGGTTAAGATTGGGCTGGTTAAGCATTCAGGCTTTTGAGCAGTAATTCAGCTGAGACCCATTCTGGATGAGGACTCAGAGGCCTCCAGTCTAAGGAGACAAGACCAGCTGAGGATCCGGCAAGGTGAGATAGCTGTGGCTTGTTCTGTCTCTCTGATCTACCGGCATGGACCCCAATAACTGGCCTCGGGTTTGATTTTATTAATAAGAACTTTTAAGATTCCTGCTACATCTGGCGCCCAACATTCGTGTTACGAATTCATGAAAAAGCTGTTTGCCTGTGGCCTTGTGAGCCCCAGCTCCGGCCCAAGTTACACTCAGCCGGTTGTGGTGACACCGTTTGGATTTGCTGAAGGAGGCAGAAGCAGGAGGATCCCGAGTTTGAGCCGGCCTAGGAGCCTTGGCTCAGACTGAGCCACAAACAGTGGTGGGACCATGGAAGCAGTGGCTACTGCTCCACATTGCCAGCTCCTTCTCATTGTGTTGGTGACTGCGGTGATGCTGCTACCTGGGACGAAAGGTTTACCGCTACTGGTTCAGAGAAGAATTGCCAGGACCATCATGTTACAAGAAAGCATCGGCAAAGGTCAGTTTGGAAAAGTTTGGCAAGACAAATGGTGGGGAGAAATTGTTGTGAAGATTTCCTGTACTAGGGAAGAATGTTCATGGTTCCGAGAGAGAGAGATTTATCAGACTGTGATTGCTCCAAACCACAGAGGAGGCACAAAAAAAAGAAAGAAAGAAAGAAAGAAAGAAAGAAAGAAAGAAAGAAAGAAAGAAAGAAAGAAAGAAAGAAAGAAAGAAAGAAAGAAAGAAAGTCTGCATGGAACCATGACCACACCTAACAGCAACTTTGAAATCTTCAAAAGGACTATGGTAAAGCCATTAAACTGAAAGATCTGCTTTGGACTACAAACTGCTTAGGACAATTTCGAGAGGACTAGCTGAGATGATCCAGCCTGACAGACTACTCATACAAGGACTTGAAACAAGCCCTGAACTTTCCTATTATGCAGAGACTGGACAAATGATACAGGACTTGACGATTAACCCAGAAATTTTCTTTTCAAGATTCCCTAAAGATATCTTCAAGCAAAGAAAGCAAAAAGAAAAAGAGAATATAGATATGAGATAGATCATCGAATCTACTCTGAGAAAAAAGATAAAGAAATAATAGGATAAATAGGTAGATCATTGAATCTACACTGAAGAAAAGGGGAAGATATAAAAATGACAAAAGGTAGACTACTGAATGTATTATGAAAGAAAAAAGGATATGGATATGATAAGATAAAAAGGGAGATTATGGAATCTACTTTTAAAAAGGAACTACTTGTTTTAAATAAGATAAGTAATGAAAATTTTTTGGTCTGAGTTTATCAGATGTTACTGGACTGGACATTGTTAATATATATAATGGAGTTTAAATCTGAATCTGTCAAATGTTAATGACTAGATATCATTAATGTAATTTTTGGCTGTATATATTGTATATACTTATTGGATAGTATTTCTTGTATTAGTTATAAGCTTTCTTTAATTTTAGATAAAAAGAAAGGAAATGTGGTGGTATTGTGTTCCCCAAAATATTGTGTACTCTAATAAATTTATCTGGGGTCAGAGAACAGACAGCCACCAGATACAAAGGCTAGAAAATGGTGGCACTCACACCTTTAATCCTAGCATTCCAGAGATAGAATTCCCTCTGGATCTCTGTGAGTTCAAGGCCACATTGGAAATAGCCAAGCATGGTGACACACACCTTTAATCCCAGAAAGCCAGCCTTTAATCCCAGGGAGTGGTGGTAGAAAGCAGAAAGATATATAAGGCGTGAGGACCAGAAACTAGAAGCATTTGGCTGGTTAAGATTGGGCTGGTTAAGCATTCAGGCTTTTGAGCAGTAATTCAGCTGAGACCCATTCCGGAAGAGGACTCAGAGGCCTCCAGTCTGAGGAGACAAGACCAGCTGAGGATCCGGCAAGGTGAGATAGCTGTGGCTTGTTCTGTCTCTCTGATCTACCGGCATGGACCCCAATAACTGGCCTCGGGTTTGATTTTATTAATAAGAACCTTTAAGATTCATGCTACAAGCAGGTGTTACAGTTCAAATGGGAAATGCCTCCACTGACTCATGTGTCTGAACACTTGCTAACCACCTGGTGTAGTCCACTTTTGGGATGCTCTGGAACTCTGGGGACTCAGGGATAGACACTGGCAGGTGTGAGACACTAGAAGTTGCCTTTGAGGCCTACATCCCAGCCCTGCCTCAGGTCCCATCCTCAGCTGTTTCTCTGACACTGGGATGTAGAAACCCCAGCCATCCACCACTGCCATAAACACTGTAGTAGTGGACTAAATCCCTTGTATTGTGAGCCCAAATAAACTCCTCCTCCCTAGGGTGCCTTTGTCAGGGACTTGGTCATAGCAGCTGAACAAAGAAAAAAAGCAGCTAATACACCAGGTTTCTGTACACAAGTGGAACCATGCATGTATTGACTTAACTTGGAACTTTGGGAGAGGATCCCTTAAGAGAAGTCCAAGTTTCATTTGAATGTGAACAGAGTTTTAATGAACTTTGAATCTGATGAAGATTTCTTATCATCTTCTGTGTTCCCTATGGAGGATGAGCTACAACAGTCATATTTTTTTGTTGTTTGTTGTTCTTCTTTTGAGTGATTGTGTCTATCGAGTATGTAGCCAGTGGGAGTAAAAGAATAAAACAGTGAGCAGCAGATTGGGGTGCCTCTGTAACGAAACCGCCAGTTGGAGCCTCTGGTCGACAAAGAGGGTCCTGGGGCAGAAAGTCTTTCTCTGGGTGAGACTTTCAATTAGCCATTAGCAGCCTACGTGTTTTTCTATCATGGCATAAATTGTAGCTGAGCTTTTGTTTGGAGAAGGTGCCTTGGGATGATTGGCCTGTTTAAGAACACGATGTCAAAGGATTTAGTCTCTTTTTATTTTTAAGCCACGATGTTTTTACTCTTGGGATGTCTTAATGTTTTCATGTTCCCTTTAAACTGTGCTGTGGGACCAGCCCATCCTTGAAGAAGGGCTCATGGAAGATACTCTAAGACAAACACGCTTAGGTCTGAAGTGTGTGTGTGTGTGTGTGTGTGTGTGTGTGTGTGTGTGTTGGGAGGGTAGCTCATCTCCAGAGCCAGCCTCACAGTGAGCTCAAACAGCACATCCATTGACAGATACAGCGTAAGTTACACTCTACAAACACCAGCATCCCAAGTGACCTTTTGAACTCACAGCTTCCCTGATGAGAACAAAATCAATGGTGTTTTCTTGTTCTGTCTACACCTTTCTTTCTCTCAAGGAATGTTTTCTGGATTCTTTTGTCCTTCTGGCTGATCTAGTCTCCATATTAAATACCTATAGCTACCATTTATTATGCATCTGTTTGTTTGGAAGCTTTATACATATCATTTCATTTATTTTGCACCAACCCCAAAAAATTCTCACTACAAAGATAGCACAATCTAGGGTCAGCAAAAGTTAAATACAACATTCATATCTGAGTCGGAATCAACCTGATTTCCAAATCTCATGCTCTTGTATGGGATCCGTGCTGCTGGTGTGGACACAGGAAAAGGAAGAAAGGTTGTGAAGTCCACTCTGCTCCGGAAGGTTTTTGTTTCAAAGAGCACTTTGGACAGAAATGTTGATATAAAAGAGTTAAGGACAGGAAGCTTTTACTTTCGTATCTATTCAGGTATAGCATATTATTTAATACTGACTTGAATTACGTTTGGTTAGCTCAATGATGAATGCACTTTTTTTTTTTTGTGCTTTTTTTTTCTGCTGTCTTCTTTTTTTTTCTTTTTTCCTTTTTTTTTTTTTTTCTCTTCTTCTTTTCTCTTTTCTTTTTTTCTTCTTTCTCTTTATCCTTTTTCTGTTTTTTTTACAGTCTGCTTAGCAGATAGTGATTGCAAGCAAGAGACTTAGTTCAGATGGTAGAATACAAATGTCAAGTGACTTATGAGGATTGCTTATAATTCAGCCTCAGAAAGCAAAACTTGCCAGCAAGATAGCCAATCAATGTCTGGTTGGACGAAAGACTCGTCTGAGAGATCAGGTGGAGCAAATTAAAAATTCAGATCTAACATTAGGTACACACATAATGAACTTCTGAACATGTATATGCATGCACATATATCACACACAAACACGTGTAACAAAAAATCTGTTAATAAAGTTTCTCGTCCCACCTAGTCTCTCTGCAGTATTTTTATAATACTCAGGCTTAATATTAATTACAAAACTGTTTGTTATGGTCAGCTTTTTTACAAGTTCTTAAAATTTTACTATTTTTTTTTTTTTTTTTTTTTTTGAGACAGGGTTTCTCTTGTAGCTTTGGAGTCTTTCCTGGAACTCACTCTGTAGCCCAGGCTGCCCTCGAACTCACAGAGATCCACCTGCCTCTGCCTCCCGAGTGCTGGGATTAAAGGCATGCAATACCACTGCCTGGAAAACTCTTAAAATTTAATTCAACTCATTTCTTTTAATCTATGTTTTGCCACGTGGCTTCTTCATGGCATTACCAGTGTTCATTACATCTTGCTCCCTTCCCCACAGCAGCGTCAGCATCTCTCTCACTTTGCCTTTCTTCTCCTTGTCTCTCTCCTTAGATTCCCTGCCTGGCTCTATTCTGCCTTGCCATAGGCCATAGCAGCTTCTTTATTAACCAATGGTAACAACACATATTCACAGCATACAAAAAGACCATCCCACAGCACTAGACAGTTACAGTCACAATCCTCTCATATCTTAGCTAAGAGAATGTTAGGTACTAGATTCAGATTCTTCAGGATAAGACAGCATTTGGAATAATCTCTGTAATTTTCCATTTATCTATGATCTGCACATTTAGTATGTTTCTTACTTGATTTTTTTTTTTTTTTTTTTTTTTTTTTTTTTTTTTTTTTTTTTTTTTTTTTTTTTTTTTTTTTTTTTTTTTTTTGCTGACCTGTCTTGCTGGACCCTCTCATCTCTCCTCTGCCTCGGGGATCAACTTGCTGCAGATGGCAGAAATCCAAATATCTTTTGTCCCTTCTTTTTTTTTTTTTTTTTTTTTTTTTTTTTTTTTTTTTTTTTTTTTTTTTTTTTTTTTTTTTTTTTTTTTTTTTTTTTTTTTTTTTTTTTTTTTTTTTTTTTTTTTTTTTTTTTTTTTTTTTTTTTTTTTTTTTTTTTTTTTTTTTTTTTTTTTTTCCTGGTCATGGAGTTTGTTGTCAGATGTATTCAGAGTCAACATCTCAGACCTCATGGGTCCATTAAACCAGGTTGAGCCACTCTTCTTCAAAAAAAACAAACAATTAAGCAAGTAATAGTAGTAAACAAGGGTGGGGGAGAGTTATTTAGTGTGGCCAGCCACATTGAGAAGATGGACCTGGGAGGTAGCTGGATCTTTGTTTCTCTTCTCAATGTGGCCACATAGAACAAATCTCCCTTTTCTGCTTTTACTATTGTTTCCATAATTGGCTAATTAAGGATGGGTGGCTCTGATACAGTACTGTTCTCCAAGCCAAACTGCCACCACTGTCATGAGTTCAACTGTGACTGCTTGTAAGACATCACCACAGCTGGCCTTGTTGACTGCCGGTAACCTCACACAATGCATTAATTGACAGTCGTAGGATGTGTACAGGACCATCCTCTGAGCCAAACTGTCATCATTTTCACAAGTGCAGCTGTGTCACTTGCAAAAGATGCTCACAGGAGGGCTTGTGGCCTTTGGGTTTGTTGACTGTCGATAGTCCCCACAGGAGGAGAGGCAGGGGAGGTCTTGGGACTCCCACCCAAGTATCCAGCCATGACTCTTCAACCAGTTGTATACAATTTCTTTCCTAAGTGCAAGTGGCCCCAGGAAGGGACTAGAAATATACAAATTGGAAGGGACTGGGGGGGGCCTCCACCTTCGGAGCCATAGGGAAGTTGTTGTCCATGTGCGGTGCAGACCGTCTAGTGTGGCTATTTCAAGGACACTGCCACTCCTGCCCCAAACTTCTCACCCATGCTCTGTAGGCAAGGCTAATAAACCCATTGGTTCCCCAGGGTGAGCTGTGGTGGAATTATACCTCGGGCTGTCTGGGGCTTTATAAGGAAGGGAGGTAGATGTTGCCTAGTTTCTCCTCACCACAGAGAAACTTATCACAATGGCTGAACCTGGTTTATTGCAGCAGGGCCCAGGCTGTTACTCTTGTAACTCTCATCATTTAAAGGGGGCGTGGTTTGAGAGACCTTGCCTTGGAGGAGATGGGAATGGGGGTGGGCTGGGGGGGAGGACTGGAGGGTAGGGAGAGGGAGGACTGGGGAATCTGTGGTTGGTATGTAAAATGAATAGAAAATCTCTTAATAAAATAAATAAATAAATAAATAAATAAATAAATAAATAAATAAATAAAGGGACATGGTGGGCCTTGGTTTCCAGCCATCTTTTCTCCATATGCAGTTTCCTTCTCTAGGACTATTCTGTGTTCATATCTACAACTGCCTTATCAGTCAATGACTCTTAACTCTATGTCATAACCTAGAATGCCTTTCACATATCTCTCTGTCTGCCCAAATCTGACTGGGACAACCCACCGGCATCTGCAGTGATCTGCTCTGAATGGGAGCATTCTCTAATCACTCTGCTCTTCCTGTTCCAGCGAGTGGCATCAGTCGATTGTCCAAATAAAACCCTGGGTAGTTTCTTTGGCTCTTCTTTTCCTTTGGTGTTCTCCACCCCACAAACCTCCACTTAATGGATAACCAAATCCTTCCAATTCTATTCTCCAAATATCTCTGGAATCCACGTTCCTCTCTCTGTCACGGACCCTACAGAACTGGTAAATGTTCAAGTAGCTGATTTAAAATGTGCCAGAATGTGAGTAATATCCACGTCTTTAATAGTCCACTGAAAAATTCCAAGGAAGAGGCTGAAGAGGGAAGTATGGTCACTCCCTGTTTTCTCCCATGTGGATATGCTGGTGGCATCCATTTACCATTAAAGGAGCCACAAGTGAAAGGCTGGATGCCTGGGCCAAAGATGAATAAGATAAGGGAAGGGTAACCGTGGGAAAACACTTAGCATTGAGTCCAAGAGGGAAAAGTGCCTTTAAGGTTCAGAGAGAAGAAAAAGCCCTCCAAGTGGAGGTGCTTGGATGAGGAACAACAGACCTGTGAAAGCATGGCGGACCGAATCCAAGCCTGCGACTCCAGAGACTGCGGTGCCTTGGCTGTACATCTTGTCAGCTGCAAAAAAGATATGCTCCCCTCCCTCACCTCCCACTCCTGGCCCCGTGAGGCCTCCCCGAGGAAGCTCTGTGATTTTGCCCAAATCCTAATCCCACCACCTCTGTCCAGCTCCCCTGGCCCAGGACATAGTCCTCTCTAGCCTCCAGAGTCACAAGATCCACCTCACGGGTGCCCTCGAAACAGACCTCCCATCCTCCAACCTGATCTTTATTATTAGTGTGCGTGAGCGTGGTGTAGGTGTGTGGCATTTGCATACATAAAAGGAGGTGTGTGAGCCTGTACAAACATGTGCAGAGGCCAAAGAGGGTGCTTGGGTACCCTCCTCTATTACTCTCCACCTCATTCCTTTGAGACAAGGTCTCCCCCTGAATCATGTGGTCGTGTTTTTTCAGCTAGGCTGGCTGCCAGTAAAGCCCAGTGATCCTGCCCAGTCTCTGCCCCTCCTCCCACCAACACTGCTGGGGTTGCTAGTACATGCAGAACCACACCTTGTAGCAAGTCTTTCTCTGTACTGCTTTCTCCCAAATAACAACACAGATATTTATTATTAATTATGAAAGCTCGGCCTTAGCTTAGGCTTGTCCCACTAGCTCTTATAACTTAAATTAACTCATTTATTCTAATGTATGTTCTGTCGCGTGCCTCGTTACCTCATCTCTCCATACTGCTCATGATGTTTTCTCCTCATCTGGCTGGTGACCCCACCTTTCTTGCTCTCTGACTCCCCTCTGTCCCCAGAAGTCTGGCTAACCTCTCCCTGCCTAGCTATTAGCCATTCAGCTCTTTATTAAACCAATCACAGTGACACATCTTCACACAGTGTAAAGGAATATTCTGCAATATTTTCCCCTTTTTCTTTAAGTAAAAAGGAAAGGTTTTAACTCTAATGTAGACGAATTTCTAAGCAGTCTTACTAAATAAGAAACATGGAGCCAAATATAGGGGTTAAAGCCTTAGAGATCAGGGAAATAGTGATAGCCACTAACCTTACCTCTCCAGCTCTGCAGCTACCAAAAGGGGCTACTTCCTGTCTAACCTGCGCCTTTATTGCCTTGCTGTTCTACCTTCTCATTGGCTCTTAGCCCAGCTACCTCACTTCTTTGTCACTGCCTGTCTGTATAGAGACTCCAGGTCTCTATGGTTGGTACTGGGATTAAAGGTATGTATCATCATGCTTGGCTGTTCCCTAGTGTGTCCTTGAATACACAGAGACTCACTCTGCCTGCCATGTGATCAGATTAAGGGCATATGCTACCACTGCCTGACTGTTGTGTTAATGGCTTGCTATTACCTCTGATCTCCAGGCAAAGTTTATTTATTAACATACAAATAAAATATCACCACACTCTAACATAATAAAACTATAAGCAGTAAGAATCAGGTAAGAATTACATTGACAATGTCCAGGTCGTAGCTTTGCGTAATCACTTGTAGCAGGCTCAACTCACAGAGATCGCTGCTTGCTCGATGTGGATAAAGCGTGTGACACACTCTATTATCTATCTTATCTTGATGAATTTAGAGTTTTACACCTGAACCATTTCCTATCATAACTTGGATTACCATCTTAAAACTATCTTTTAGACCTCAAAACATTTTTTAGATAGACAATTTAATATCTTATGTCTCTCAACCTTATATATTTTATACCTCTTTTGTGAATTTCTTTTCTGAATTTGGTAACAAAGAATATGTAACTATAACTATTTCATCTTCAAGTCCCATAAAGTCTCTACCCAAGAAAGATAAAATATTATCTGAGGGCAAAAGACACAGTCAATAAGACAAAAAGACAGCCAACAGAATGGGAAAAGATCTTCACCAACCCCACATCTGACAGAGGATTGATCTCCACAGTATATAAAGAACTCAAGAAACTAGACATCAAAGTACTGAACAGTTCAATTAAAAAATGGGCTAAAGAGCTAAACAGAGAATTCACAAAACAAGAACTACAAATGGCTGAAAGACATTTAAAGAAATGCTCAACATCCTTAATCATCAGAGAAATGCAAATCAAAACGACTCTGAGATACCACCTTACACCTGTTAGAATGGCTACGATCAAAAACACCAATGACAACCAATGTTGGAGAGGATGTGGAGCAAAGGGAACATTCCTCCACTGTTGGTGGGAATGTAAACTTGTACAACCACTGTGGAAATCAGTATGGCGGTTTCTCAGAAAATTAGGAATCCAACTACCTCAAGACCCAGCCATCCCACTCTTGGGCATATACCCAAGGAATGCTGATTCATACCATAAAGATACATGCTCAGCTATGTTCATATCAGCACTATTTGTAATATCCAGAACCTGGAAACAACCTAGATGCCCATCAACGGAAGAATGGATGAAAAAAAAATGTGGTACATATACACAATGGAGTACTACTCAGCAGAGAAAAACAATGAAAGCATGAAATTTGCAGACAAATGGATGGAACTAGAAAAAATCATCCTGAGTGAGGTAACCTGCTGTGGATATCACTCTATATAAAAAACACTGATGCAATGACAGCAGAAGTATAGCACAAAGAGAGAGAAAAAAAAAAAAAAGAACCACCCAGAAAGAGCATGTAGATACGGTAAGCACCAGCACGTCAAGTATAGATTATAGATAAAAGAACAGTTACAGAAGCTGCATGGCATACAGTTTATAAGTGATATAAGCGTCTGAGTGATTATTTATAATGATTATGACTGCTAACTGGAGAGAAGCCTCAGCACAGTAACCCAAACCAAAGACAGTCATGTATGTACTCATCATAGTAATTAGATAAAAAAAGAACAATCAACAACCCATAGAACCATAGAGGCTATATATATAGCATGGAGGTCCCTAGGACGACTGTGGCTTTTAATAAATTTCAGTTTTACTCAATTATTGAAAAAAAATAGCCAAATGAATGGAAACACATGAACTATGAACCAAAGGTTGAGGGGCCCCAGCTGGATCAGGCCTTCTGAATAGGTGAGACAGTTGATTGGCTTGATCAGTTTGGGAGGCAACTAGGCAGTGGGACCAAGTCCTGTGCTCATTGCATGAGTTGGCTGTTTGAAACCTGGAGCTTATGCAGGGACACTTGGCTCAGTCTGGGAGGAAGGGACTGGACCTGCCTGGACTGAGTCTACCAGGTTGATCGCAGTCCTCGGGGGAGACTTGTCCTGGAGGAGGTGGGAATGGGGGGTAGGATGGGGGTAAGGGGAGGGGGTGGGGGGGAGAATAGGGGAACCCATGGCTGATATGTAGAACTGAATGGTATTGTAAAATAATATATATATATTATATATATATATATATATATATATATAATCTGAGTATACAGGAAATTCAGAGCAAAAAACTTCCAGAACTGTGAAATGGCAGAGACAGCTGGCTGACTGGACAGTCACCCCAGGGTTCCTCTGCAATGTTGGGGTATCCATTTTTGGCCTACAGGCCTAGAATATCTAACAGACTTTTTTGTGAAGCAGGAATTTTGAAGGACTGTCCCACCTTGACTTGATAAAGTTCAGCAGTCACCTTCTTTTGTGTCCTGCTTGTCCAACAGCATGCTGTCACCACTCAAGGCAAGGGCAGTTTCTTGGCTTGTGGCTAACTTTACCACAAATGAAAGCAAACTCTGTAAGGAGGTTCTTTAATACCTGTCATTCTCTTTTGGAACAGATTTGGACCTGCCAGGAGCAGATGTGTCTTACTGTCATAAAAAGCCTTATGTTATTAAAACATTAAAATGCCATATTCTGTAGGTCACTGAAGTGTTTGAAGATCATCTATTTATTTAAAATATGTCTGTGATTGACCCTAAAAATATACATGACATGACTATAAGTTTGATCAACTAACTACTAACCTGTATTTCTTTATTGTCCTAAATAGCTTTCAAGGACTAGAACTTTACATCACATTTTTAAATGAGCTGCATAGGTACAATATCTTAAAAAATAAGTAGAAACATATAATGCATTATAACAGAAATAACCTTAAACTTGTATCAACATACAAAAATATCTTAGAGTAGAAACATGTATACAGTATAACAAAAATGACCTTAAATTTGTATCAATATACAAAAATCCATACCAAGGTAAAATATTTGAGACTAGTGGTTGTTCAAAAGTAGATTCAACAATCTATCCTTTTATCCCATCAATTCTATACTATATCTCACTTTTTCCCTTTAGAAAGAGATCTCTTAGGGCCGGGCAGTGGTGGCGCACACCTTTAATCCCAGCACTCAGGAGGCAGAGGCAGGCGGATCTCTGTGAGTTCGAGGCCAGCCTGGTCTCCAAAGCGAGTTCCAGGAAAGGCACAAAGCTACACAGAGAAACCCTGTCTCGAAAAACCAAAAAAAAAAAAAAAAGAAAGAAAGAAAGAAAGAAAGAAAGAAAGAAAGAAAGAAAGAAAGAAAGAAAGAAAAAGAAAGAAAGAAAGAGATCTCTTAATCTAATCTTTGTTCAGTTTTTTTTCCTGACCATGACCAATAACAACTTGTAACCAACACCCCCTAAAAGATGACAAACATCCCTAACCCAGTGAATGACCAAAAACCACTCATCCCATCTCTTTGAATGTGGCATTGTGTTCTCCAGACTGCTTCCTGTTGTCTAGGGGTGATGGAATCTTTAGGGGACCCTGAGAAAATTAGGATAATGGTCAAGTCCTGGGAGTGCTAGCTGTACCATTTGTTGTCCAGTCTCTGTGTAATGGAAAAGTGCAATGCTTATTTAAAGTCCTGGCTGGAGTAGTCTGTGATGCTGGACCATCTCAGCTAGCAGCTTTGAAGATGTTCTGGATGCAGAATTTTGAGGAAACTACAACAGAGGCATTTGACTGTATGTCTTTATTGTTATCTGGTGCAAATATGATTTAATATTAGGATCTTATCATGACCATATCATTAAGAACCCCTAATAGAAATGGACTTTAACTCAAATGGTTAAAATGAAAAGCTTTGGCAATGGGTCTGATTAGGCAGGTATGGGCAGAATTAAAGAGATGGAAATATGTGGAGTTGTGTTCATCTGCAGGCCTAAGGGGCAAGAAATGGTTATTCAGAGGGAGCTGGAGCCACAAAGGGGCATCTGTCAGGACCTGCAGTCAAAGTGAGGTAAACCCACTGTGACGGATGTGGAACTGAAGCAAGGGAGCCATGCCATGGACATTCCTGGGATGGACCCAGCTGGAAGCTAGTAGGTGGATACCGGGATGAAGGACCCAGTGGGGGTCCTCATTCCAGGCAGGAGCAGAGAATGCGTGTCCAGAACTAGTGAAAACGGAGCAGCTCTTCTGCTTGAAGCTAACCATGTGCTCACACCGCATGTTGGGAGATACAGCTCCTAGGTATATATGGTTTCCAGGACCCCCTGGGCTGGGCGGGGCCTGCCTCACCAGTTCAGCACATGCTCTATCTGCTCTTACTCTCCCCTTCGCTGTGCTCGGCGTATTTGGTTCTCTCGTACCCACAACGTTGTCAGAATTTTTCTCCTTTTTCCTCTTTTTTTAGTTATCCTCTCTTTAGTCTTGCTTTGTGTCACTCACTCACTGTATTTCAATTAAATTGTCACTCTGCAGGAAGTCTAGTGTCATGTGATCCTGACCGAGCTTATCATAGTTTCCCACATGCTATTTCTACTTCAATAAAATTCCCAATTTTGGGAAATTTTAGCAAATTTTTCTTGTAGCTCCAGTCCTATTAAAAACTTTGGGCAGCTTAGACTACATCTACCATGTTCAGAGTTGTGTTCCCAGGATGCATCTGGTACTGGTAAGAACTTAGATACTTACAGAATAAACACGTATTTAGTATATTATATGAACTTTTTGTTAATTTTCCTTTTTCTTTAATTAATGGTGAAGCGCAAGTCTAGTCTGCTTAGTGGGTGGATTTCATAAAACAGCATGGGTCAATCCTTTTTACATGTATGTAAATATGTGTGTAATAAATACATAATATACATAATACATGTAATGTGGGGATTTAACAAGGCAACTCCACATAGTTAAAAAGGAGGTTTACTTTGGGGTAACTTATAGCCAGTAAAGGGGCTGGTTACAGGATCCAGGAGAGGTGAGGTGCAGTCCAGCGGGGTTCTCTGGAGAACTCCGACTTGGTCTTCCATCCAGCATTCAGGATCACAAGGAACCAAGAGGCCTTGCACGTCCAGATCTCTGGTCTTAAGGGCTGCCATCTTGGCCCCGCCCCAGGGGCAGGCATGGCAGTTACCAGAAGCCTCACTAGGGGTAGTACTTCCAGGTCAAAGCTGGAACAGCTACCCACTACATATACAAACACGTATGAATGTATATGTGTGCTACATATATATCATTATACGTATATGTGTATTGCATATATATTATAATATAGGTTAATGCTAAGTGGTATTATTTTAGGAATCTAAAAGTATGATCTAAAACCTATCATTTAACACCATTCACTACAACAGAAATTTAAAGAAGAAACCCCACATGGTCACACCAGTACTTGATAAAATTCAGTAGCCTCGCCTAGTAAAATCTCCACTTAATGAATGGTTTGTTTCATATTACACTTTACAGTTTACGATGTTGGGAAGCCAGGGCAGGAACTCAGATGGGAAGTGAAGCAGAGCCCAGGGGAAAGCTGCTTACTGGTCTGCCCACTCTCTTTCTTATAGAGCCCAGGCCCACCTGCCTCAGGAGGGCACCACCCACAGTGGACTGGACCCCCCCCAACTCATCAGTTAATATCAATTAGCAATTAAGAAACTGCCACACACACATAGCCACAGGACATTCTGATTGGGGCAGATTTTCAGTTAAGGTTCAGCACATGCCTTTAATCTCAGTGCTCAGGAGGCAGATACAGATGGATCTCTGTGAGTTTAAGGCCAGCCTGGTCTGCAGAGTGACTTCCAGAACAGCCAGGGCTGTCTCAAAAAATAAAAACAAAAATGAACAAACAAACAAACCCTAGCCATCACAGCTTCACCTAAAAACACAAAAGGGGTGGGTGGATCTTGGTTCCACCTAGGAACAGGTTCTACCACTCATAGATGGACAAAGATTAAGAAAATTCACTGAGCCCAATGTGACAGAAATACAGGAGTTTCTATAGCCAAACAAGGTGCAGTTTGGGGTACACAGAACACAGGATTATCTGTAGTCTTAAGGTCACAGTTGCACAGTCAGATGCAAAGAGGGGTCTTGTGCACTTGACCTTAGGAAGAAGGAACTTATGAGCCCCAACATGTTGTCTCCTGGTATACCTTTTTTTTCCTTCCAGTATTGTTTTTATGTGTATGGGTGTTTTGTCCACATGTCTGTTGCTGGAGGGCTTCTCTCCAGGTCCCACCAAGCCCCGCAGTCCCACAATCCACTTATAAAATAATCACTCAGACGCTTATATTACTTATAACTGTATGGTGTGCAGGCTTCTTGTTAACTGTTTTTTATCTTAATTACCATTTTTATAATCTATACTTGAGTGCTGGTGCTTACAGAGTCTTTAATGCTGCTTCTTGCCGTGCTGCAGTGTCTCCTCTCAGCCTTCGCTTCCAGAATTCTTTCTCTTGTCCCTACTTTGCTGCACCTACTTCTGCTGATCACTGGCCATCAGTGTTTTATTTATATAGAATGATATCCACAGCACATGTCTGTCTGTGCGCCACTTATGGGCCTGGTCCTGCTGAGGCCAGAGGAGGGTGTCAGATCCCTTGGAACTAGAGTTACACAGTGTGAGCTGCCGTGTGGGTGCTGGGAAATGAAGTGGAGTCCTCTAGAAGAGCAGCCAGTGCTCTTAACCTCTGCACCATCTTCTCTCCAACCCCCTTCTAATGAACCTTTAAGGCAAACAGCCCTAGGCCCTAAGGTAGAGATGCGAGAAGGTGAATTGGTTACAGTCATTTCTTAAGTCCACAGAAGATGCTGAAACCCCCCTGATTTTTCTTCCCCAGATAACTTTTTCTCTTTGAGGCTCCTCTGGCAGGAAGATTGGTCTTTGAGGTCAAGGATTAGTGCCCCAGGAAAGGAAAGGCAGATGCTGCAAGGCACAGGGCAGCTCCGTGTTTGGGGAAATCATGAAACCCCTTTAGAACTGACAGATTATCTGTAGGCTTCAATTAGACCGACTCAGAACCAAGTGAGGTAGAAAATTAACCTTAGATTATCTGATAGACTTCAATTAGACTGACCAAGAAGCAAGTGAGGTAGAAACTTAACCCTCTACCATTTTGATTCTCAGAACTGCAGACAGCTATAATCACAAGTTGCCTAACTTGTTCCCGGAGCCTGTCAGTGACCAGTTGGCTATGGACTCATGGTGTTAACGCTTCCGTGCATCCATTACTGTCGGTTTCCGCCTCCTTAAACCCCACCCTTTGTTCTCCTATTCAGAACAATCTTCTGGTTTTAATCAAATCTGTCTACCAAATCCCACTCCCCAGAGCCCTCAAATCAAGTTCTTTTGTACTGTCTAGCCTTGATATTGATCATGGATATTTATTAGATTAAGTCCAGACTTCAGAGACCCATAAGCTAATGTTTACGTGGTTAAAACAGAAACTTATGTGGACAAACATAGATGAAATTTCACTTGGAGAAGTTCCATTCCATGGAAAGGTTGCTTGGATGGAAGGGAAGGTTCAAAAATAATACTGTGTTCATCCCCAGTATCCTTTGATTTTGCTATGCTTATATCTAAGTGTTTTTATGACACATTGCCGGCTCCCCCCCCCCTCCTCGCAGCGCTGGGCAGTCCTCACTTCTGTCATGTGGACTGGCAGCTGGGGCAGCGCAGGAGGATGAGGAGGAGTAGGTCTCCTACTCTTCCTTCCTCCTTCCCCTCCTAGGCATTTTTAAAGAATAGACTTGAGCTGTAGTAGACACCTAGACATTATGAATTTAGTATTCAGTTACAAACATCTGCAAGTAGCCACATCATTCCCTATGTTTGAATGAGAGATGCTGTGAAGTTGGAGTTACCAGAGAGCATTGCCGGATAACACTTGGTATCTGCTCTTGTCTTCCCTTTAGTTACCCCAGTCAGGAGCATGCTAGATGGAGGGTGGGGTGGACACACATTGTTAAAACTTTAATTATTTTGTGTTTATAGGTGTCTTTCCTGCATGTATGTTTGTGTACTGTGTGTGTGCAGTGCCCACAGAATCCAGACAAGGATGTCAGACCCTCTTAGAATGGAGTTACGGACAGTTGTGGCTGCCATGTATGTGCTGGGAATTGAACTCCTGGTCTCTGAAAGATCAGTGAGTGCTATTAACTGTCGAGCCAGCTCTCCAGCTCCTGGACACAGGTTCTTTCAGATGCAAAATGACAGAGGGGAGAAGGTTAGCCTCTATGGCATGAGAACATGCCTAGGAAACATGAGACTTTCTACAGGAGCAGAGATGTGGGGGGATGCCAAGAGTCTGCCTGGACATTTCTTTTCTCACAAACTTGTGGATGCATGACCATCTTGGAATGTGTCTGTGGTGAATGTTGGGGTTTGTACAAGCTAACTATTTTCAGTCATGGGACAAGCTAATTAACTTACTCATAAGTAATATACCATTTCTTTCTCACCTCGTTACATGAAAGAAGTGTTTTTAAATTCTACCTTTGCAATCGGTCTGTTTTGACTGGCAAACCACATTCTCATTCTTCAAAATGATTGCCTGTGACTTGGGACCCGAACAAAGCCTACGGCAGCCATGACTCAAACACTGTTCCAGTCATACCTCTCCAGAATTAACACAGAAGAATCCAACTGCAAGTATCCTTCTAGAGACTGATTTCAGCCAAATTCCTGTGAGTGTGGAAAGTACCCAGAAGAGTAAGCAGGTAACTTTTTCCATCGTTTTATTTTTCCCTGCAGGTAGAAAGATCTACCTTTATTATTATAAGTTTGGGGATCCTTTGTTTTAGATGAAAGGAATGGGAATGATGGCTAGGGAATGAACTGCCATGTCACAGACAGTGTGACCACATCCAGCTATTGGAAAGGGAAGTTGGAAGAGGTTAGTGTTTCTTGAGGCTTTTTAGTGATTTCAGAGCCAATTTTATGATTTTTTGCTACCACTGTATTCTTGTGTCAGTATTTTTATATTAACACATTATTACTGTGATGTCACATTTTGATGTGTTAGCTATATTTTCCCACTATGCACTGGCGTGAAATCATGCACATTATATATAATTCGAGGGAAGGATTGAAAGAGTCCCATATAACTCAAGTTAGCCTCCACCTCTCATGTGGTGGAGACTGACCTTGAATTCCTGATCCTTTTGACTTCCCCTCCCACATACTGTGATTACAGGCATTTGCTACCGTACCTGGGAAACATTATAATCTTAAACTATTATCTCTACACCCAGAGAGGCTGGATGGACCACAGTTTGGAAAACGAGCTTACAGGCTTCATGAGGATCCTTTCAGCTTTAATATTCTAGCTGATTGTCTTTTGCCCCATGGGGAGCTGGTATTAGACAGCTAGCTAGGTATGGAGACTTTTTGTATTCCCTCTGGTTCTGCCATTCGTTGGCTGTATAAACCAGGCGAAACCTCTTACCTGCACTGGCTTTTCCCACCTCACTGGGTTGCTATGAGTCAAGGAGACAACTAATGCCAAGTGTTTACTGAGTGCTTACCCCTGCAGCATGCACTTGGCTGAGTCAACCGTTATTAGCAACACCGGAATCACAGGACAACAGAACAAGGCTTTGCTGCAGGGCACTGGAGCTCTAGAGATAACACGGTTTTAAAGCTACCGAATGGGCACATACTTGACTATCTTGGGAAACTGCTTACAGGCACTTTTCGTTAAGGTTGTCTGGCTTTCTCTGAGCCTAACACCAGTCCCCTTGAGATCAGGAGAAAATGAACTCAACAGGTTAAAGAGGTCGACTCTAGTTCTGGCGCTTTTGAGACCCTTCCTTGCTAGTCTTAAACTGACAATCCCCCTGACTCAGCCTCTCATGGAGTGGAATTTCAGGCCACCATGCCCTCTTTAGGTGGCCGTCTCGTTCCCATGAAAGATGTTTTTAATGCTGCCTTTGCAATCGGTCTATTTTGACTGGCAAACACATTCTGGCTTTCTCTGAGCCTTAGGTGCCCTTTTAGGTGTGATGGGACCATGTCCTCCCCACAACATGCAAATCACACCACTGATTGGAAGGGAATGTGTTTCTGTTTGCTCTTAAACGAATTAGGGCTAGTTCTCATGAAGGGTGGACATAGGAGTCGAGGTGAGCTTTGAGAAGGAAATTGTTTTCCTGTGGGCGTTTTCCTACAATTCAGAACAGCCCTGCCTTGACGTAAGTTACTTTATGAAAGTGACTGTCTCTGCATATTTGAATCTTTCATGGTTGGTCCTGATCGCATTATCTAAAGTCATTAGCCCTCTATCACAGATGAGGAAAGTGAGACAGAGAAAATGAACTAACCCGAAGTCGGGGGACTGTGAAGTGGCCAAGCGGCGATTCAAAACCAGATGTTTTGGCTTAGAACATCTGTTCTTACCATACCAAACCCAATGTCTCAACATTTGCCTTTTGATGATGTAACCTCCTCATCCCCATTTAAAATCAACCCCTAATCCGTCTAGCCCCTATTCAGAGAAATAACAGCATGATGATCAAAGGTAGATCACGATGCTCACCTCAGCCACCTGCATATTTCCCTGCATAGAAAGTGGAAATGGTCATAATGCCTATTTCATGGGGCTCCTGTGGATATTAAATAAAGGGCTTGGAACTCATAATAAACACATCGTAACTGTTGGCTATAATTAGTTTCTTCCCTCAAGATTGAATATAAATTTATCATATTTATCACAAAATACTTGAAATTTAGACCCTTCTGTGGTTTGTCTGAAGTGTCTGCAGTTTTGGAGAGGTTCCTTCCTGTGGAGCTGCTGGAGTTCCCAGCAGAGTGATCTCAGGGTTCCTCCCTGGACTCTGTGTCCTGGCCTGGCAAAGAATAAATGTGGCTCATACTTGAAGGAAATTCTTTCTTGAGTCTTTTTCTATAACCAAGAGCCTTCCTCCTCACTCAAATCTTTATTTTTCTTTTCATTTTGGAGAGCTTTCTTTTCTTTCTTTTTTTTTTGAGGGGGAGGTGTTTGTTTGTTTATTTTTAAATATCTTCCTTCCTCCTCATCAAAAAGTTAGTTTTGATAGCTAATTTGCAGCAAATCTCTGGATTTCTATGATGTTCTTCTCATTCATCCTCTTTAGCTGTGTTCTTACCAAAACAGAACTTTAAAAACCTATTTCAGAAATAGTGCAGTCATAAGCCTTAAAAATCATTTCTATAAAGATCACAGAAAATGTATCACTCCCAGAAAGGGGATATTTCTTTCCTTTTGTAAATAGGAACATCTGTCCTTACCGTACCAAACCCAATGTCTCAACATTTGCCTTTTGATGATGTAACCTCCTCATCCCCACTTAATATGTGAAATAGGAAAACAAACAAACAAACAAACAAAAACCCCTTTTTTGGGGGGATGGGGTTTTTGAGACAGGGTTTCTTTGTGTAGCTTTTTGGCTGTTCTTGAACTAGCAGCTGGGTCTGTGTTGATATGCATGGCCCGTGTTCCCACCAAGGGCCATGGGAACACCCAGAGTCTGGGCTGCCACCTAGGGCCAAGTTAGTGTCTGAGGGCCATATTGCTGCCAAGGCCATACGTACCTGAGTGGCCTGAACTGCCTGCCCCTGGGGGCCGTAGGGTCATCCAGACCGTACTGGTGCCTAGTGCCATGACAGTGCTGATGTCTGTGCCTCATGTTACCGAGGACAGTAAGAACAGGGCTACAGAGTCGGCCCCGCCCCTCACTGCCGCGGCTCTGGGGAGAACCTGCCTGCCCCTCACTCAGGAGAGCTGGTCCTGCACCTAGCCTGAGCAGCACAGTAGAGCTGACCCCACTGGCGGGGTGCAGGTGAGCCTGCCCAGAGGCTGTGAGAGTGGGAGAGCTAGCTCCTCTGTCTGTCTGTCACGGGGTGGTGTGGTCGAGGGAGAGATGACTCTCTTGACCCTCAACACCTACTGCACGTGGGAGGGCTGGTCTCAGGGTGACCAGAGTGGGAGAGCCTGCCCTGCTCCTCACTAGCTGCAGCACACGGGAGAGCAGACCCTGCACCTTGCCTGGGCAGCACTAGAGCTGGCCCTGTTGGTGGGGTGCTGGTGAGCTGACCCTGAGTGCATGCATGAGAACAGGAGAACTGGCCCTGACCCTTGCTGTCTGCTGCGGTGGATGAGCTAGCCAGGGCAGTGCTGGGGACCTCACCCTGGTGGTGACGATGAGGGAGAGCTGATAGCCTGATGAACCCAGCTACCACCCAGGCTCAGGGCTATGAGTTGGTCCATCCCAACATCCACCTCATCTGTGAACTGCTGGAGCATGTGAAGGGGCCGGACCTGCAGATCCAAAGCTCCAGAATCTCCATGACACAGGACAAAAACAAGATATCTAAGAGGAGTCCCAGTGAGGGCCCAGTATTGAGGGTGTAGCAGAAGCCAGAGGCCTCGAACCAGACTAATGACTAATGTAATGAACAAGTAAGATGTATGACCTAAAGGGTATACAGTGTGACTCACTGTGTCACACTACAGCTTCCAAACCAAGACTGTTTGTTTGTTTGTTTGGTTTTAGTTTTTAATTTTTTTTTTTTTTATTTTGGGAGGAGGTTACAAGGGCACAGGGTACTATGAAGGGACAGGGAGATGAATGGAATAGGGATGCATGATATGAAAGACACAAATAATCGATAAAAATGCATCAAGGATGCTAATGCATGCCTGCAATCTCAGTACTCACCTAGGAGGTGGAAGCAAGAGCATCAGAAGTTCAAGGCCAGCCAGCTACCTGAGACTTGGTCTTAAAAACACATTAAAATATTACTTACGTACGCTGATCCATTTCACATTAATCTGCATAAATTCATTTTACCTTTTTTTTTTTTTTTTTAAACAGGGTCTCTCTATATATCCCTAGCTATTCTGGAACTTGCTATGTAGACCAGGCTGGCCATGAACTCTCAGAGATGGGTCTGTCTCTGCTTCTTCTTAAGTGCTGGGATTAAAAGCATGCACCACCATGCCAAATCCCATATTTTACCTTATTTTTAAGAGTACTTTTTTAATGTGTGTGATGTTTGGCCTGCATGTATTTGTGCCACTTCTCTACCTGGCAAAGGCCAGAAGAAAGTGTCAGGTCCCCTGGAATTGGAGTCACAGATGGTTGTAAGATACCAACCACATGGTTGCTGGTGAGCCAAACCAGGGCCCTTTCAAGAGCAGCAAGCGTCTTTAACCACTGAGCCATCTCTCTAACCCTAGACACTTATTTTTTAAAAAACATACCTCATTTAAGACTCAGTCCCAAAATCTTTCAGGATTCAGATATTTTGTTTTACTTTTTAAAAAAATTTAAATCTTAATTTGTGTGTGTGTGTGTGTGTGTGTGTGTGTGTGTGTGTGTGTGTGTGTGTACACTGACTCACATGTAGGGTCAGAGGACACAGGACTTTGGTCAACATGTAGATTCTGGGGCCCAAACTCGGGTTTGCAGACTTGATAGTAAGTGTCTTTACCTGCTAAGCCAGTTTGTAGATGTAAGATATCCTAAGTGGATATCTTAAAGGTTGCTTCAGAGAATATTCTCAAGGGGGAAATTTAGTAGTATATTCTTGTAATTAGGGTTTTTTGGTTCATTTTCTTTTTGTTTCTTTTTTTAAAACAGGGTTTCTCTGTGTAACAGCCGAAACTGTCCAGGAATTCACTTTGTAGTCCAGGCTGGCCTTGAACTCACAGAGATCCATCCACCTACCTCTGCCTCTGGAGTGCTGGGATTAAAGGTGAATGCCACCACACCTGGCTGTAATTAGTTTTTAAAACCAGATAGTGTACTTATATGACTATTACACATCGAAAATGATATCAAATACCTTCAGAAATATAGAAATTGGGGGTGGAATTCAGCACTTCAGAGTGCTTGTGCTCTTGCAGAAGATCTAGGTTTGATTCCCAGCACCCATATCAGGCAACTCACAATTGCTTGTGACTCCTGCTCCAAAGGATTCAACACTTTTTTCTGGCCTCCATGGGTACCTATCTACCTACCTACCTACACACACACACACACACACACACACACACACACACACACACACACACACCACAAATTATAAAAAAAATACATATAAACTTATATAATTTAAAAATAAAATAAATCTTTAACTGTTTTAAAAGAGCAGGGCTAGAGAAATGGAGGCAGCCAAGAGTATTTCCAGCATCCACATGATGGCTCACAACCATCTGCAACTCTAGTTTCCGGGGATCCTATGTCTTCTCTGGCTTCTGCAGTCTCCAAGCATGTACAAGGTACACACATACATGCAAGACAAAACACTTCTACATAGAAAATAAAAGTAAATAAACTTCTTTAAGATTATTTTGAAGATGTGTACAAATTTTCATTCTTTATAGTTGGCATTCTCTTTGACCTGGCAATTCCACCTGAATAACAGTATCCCAAGGAAGAAGTCATATTAAGATGTAAATACTTACACTGATATACATACAACATTATTGATAAAAAATAAAGACTTGAAAAGGGAAGAAATATGTTAGTAGAGAATTGGAAAACTAATTATAATATACCTGTAACACAGAATAGAAGGGTCCATTAAATTAATTAATTAAAATTTGGTTAGTGTCAATTTAGATTGAATGACAAAGGGAATTACTATTTTAAGATTTTTTTTTTGATATGGAGTCTCCCTGTGTAGTTTAGGCTGACCTCAAACTCAAATTCACTTTGTAGCCCAAGTTGGTCTTGAACTCATGATCCTCCTGCTGTAACTTCTCAAGTTCTAGGATTACAGATTCATAGCTCTATGCCTGAATAAGACATGAATTAATTAATATGAAATTTTGTTTGCATCCATGCCTATGCATACACTTAAATGTATATTTAGAATTGTGTCCACTTAAAAGGTACCTTTGGCTCTTTTTTTTTTTGCTTTATTTTAAAATTCTATATTTTGAAATAAACTACAGTCAGAAATTTTTACTTCAAAGATTGTTCTAGCAAAAATGAATATATAAAAACATAAATATGTATGTAATTATTAAAGACAGGACCAAAACCACATCCTCAATTCCTTGACTTCTTATCTAAGCAAAGACTCCTTGGAGTTTGCCAAAAAGTTTTTCCAGGGAAGCAGTGATTCTGCAGTGAAACTCCACTGCAATCCAAGTTCCTGCAGGTCTTTCTTGACCCTGAGTTGTGGCTCTAACCGAAGTGTTAACAACACTATCAGCTCTCCAGTTACGAAGTACCCTGGAGCCAGCGCCCTGACCAGAACTCAGTTACTCAAAAGCCAGCTCACACAGCAGGCTGTGTCTTCAACTATCCTCACTTAACCTTAGTCAAGTCATACTTGTGCCAAGGGTTTTTGATTCTTTCTAGAGATTTCAATTGATTTTTGTGTTGGTTCTTCTTGACTCTCAACTCACTCGAGTGAATTGAGGTTTTCTTAAGAGGTTAGCCAAGTGCACATGGGGTGTGCCTGTGCACATCTACACAGCACAACCACGTACCCTAAGAATGAGCGACTCCATCAACAGGTGGGGGGCCTGCAAGGGAATCCATGAGGAGAGAGCAGGAAGGCACAGTGTGGAAGGATTCTGTCTCTACTTGATGGCTGACATGGGGTGAGCTTCTCTGCTCCATCATGCCCTTCCCACCATAAAACCTCTAGAGCCATGGGCCCAAATAAATCTTCCTTCTATGTTGTTTACATCAGGTATAATTTATAACAGCAACAGAAAGGCAGCTAACACAATTGTTAACTAATACATAAAACCATAAAAGTTGCACACATTTGTGGGATACCATGTAATGCTTAAGCATTACTTACTATACAATGCTTAAATCCAGTTGCATACATCTATCTGCTCGAACATTTATTATTTCTTTTTAAAAATATTTATTTATTTATTTATTTATGTGTAAGGGTGTGCTATTTGAATGAATGTATGGATCACATGCAAGACCTGGGGAGGCCAGAAAAGGGCAATGGACCCCTGGAACTAAAGTTATGAATGGTTGTAAGCCTCCATGTAAGTGGTGGGAATTGAACCTGGGCCCTTAAACCGATGGGCCATTTCTCCAACCCTATTACTTCTTTACAGCAAAAACCAAAACCAAACAAACAGGACAAAAACCTTTTAAAATTCTTCTGTCTCTTCAGGGTAGACAACGTCATTGTTTATTCTAAACTGCAACCCCATACCCATTCATCAACCATTTCCCATCCTCTCCCCAAGTTCTCAGGTTTTTTTAGGTTGAGAATTCAAGATACTTTGAATTAAGCTTTTTAAATGACAGTATTAGAAACATCCTTTGGGCTCATGTATCAAGTCCCCAGCCAGTTGTACTACTTTGGGAAATGCTGACAACTTAGGAATTAGGACCTGGTAAGAGTAAGCAGGTCACGGGGGTGTACCACCGAAGTGTGTTTTTCCCCTGGCCCCTTCCTGTCTCTATCTCTCTTTCCTGGTTGTCATGAAATGGGCATCCTTTATCATGTGCTCCTCAGTCATAGTCTTCCTCCCCTCAGACCTAAAACAATAGATCCATCCAACCTTGAGCTGAACTGAGAGAAAGCGTTTCCCTTTTAAGTTGTTCCTGGTGATCTGTTTCAATAATGAAGAGGTAACACAGAACTCTAAACTTTCAATCCACTCACAGGTATTACCATGTTTACTCTTGACTGTCAGTTTGATTGCTCGAGACTTGTCCTAGGGGTTAGTAACACACCCTTTGGTAGGTTTGGGAGAGCATTTCCAGAGAGGATTCTCCGGGGAAGCCCACCCTGAATGCAGGCGGCCTCAGCAGGTAAACTGGGAGCACAGCCTCTCAGGCAGGCCTTCTCTCTCTCTTTCTGCATTCTGACTGCCATGATGTACTTCCTGTCTCACCACAGGCAAGAACAGTGGGGCCAAGGGAAAGGGACAGAAACATCTGAAAGTGTGAAGCAAAATAAGTCTGCCTGTCCTTTGAGCTGTTTTCTCTTGTATATATCACAGTGACGAAAGAACGTGTCCCTCAGTTGATCTCAGGGCCAACAACATCGGCAACCAAGACAGACAGTCGTGCTACGTGTCAATTAATCTCTAATCACACCTATGATTTACAGTATTTCCTCTCATTCTGTGGATTGCCTTTTTACTTTGTCGGTAGTGACCTTTTACTACATAAAGTTTAAAATTTTTTAGCAGTCTGATTTGTTTTGTGTTTGGGGTGTGTGTGTGTGTGTGTGTGTGTGTGTGTGTGTGTGTATTGCCATAATCAAGAAATTATTGGCAAATTCCATTTCATAATGCTTTCTCCCAATGTTTTAATACAAAG
Source organism: Peromyscus leucopus (assembly GCF_004664715.2). Lineage (NCBI taxonomy): Eukaryota > Metazoa > Chordata > Mammalia > Rodentia > Cricetidae > Peromyscus > Peromyscus leucopus. The sequence continues at coordinate 23,749,495 of NC_051063.1, read as the reverse complement.
TTTTTAATGTTTTGTTTTGTTCTTTTTCTTTTTTGATTAATTCGAGACAGGGTTTCTCTGTGTAGCCTTAGCAGTCCTGGAACTCACTTTGTAGACCAAGATGGCCTGGAATCCACAGAGATCCACCTGCTTCTGCCTCCAGAGTGCTGGGATTAAAGGCGTGTACCACCATCGCCTGGCATACAAAGGTTTTATTATTTTAGAGTTTATATATTGGATCCATTTTTAGCTAAATTTTATGCATAGTAAAGTAAGATTCCAACCTCATGCTTTTCCATATATGCTCTTCAGCACAGTTTAACTATTGGTGGCATGAGCACCCTTGTGAAGAATTATCTAACCAAATGTGTAAGGGTTTATAGTTGCATTGGGTAAAGAAGTGGCCGTTTGGAGGGTGTGCTTCCAAATCAGGGGAAGGAGAGGTAGCCCAGAGAGTGAGGCTTTACGGTGACAGAGTGGTCAGATTGAAAGGGCCAAGGGACACTGGCAGGCAGAGTCAACTGGAGGTACCAGGGGCAATTCAAGCATTTAGCCTTATGTGTAGTTACTCAGTTGAAGTTTGCCAATTCCTGCCAACACTGGAAAGTTAAAACATCAATATGGTATAACCCCAGAGTTCAAAATCCCGGTCTAATTCAAGATTAAACTGGCTTAGCCAGGAAATTTATTCAAGAAAAATTAAGTTCTTTGTGACTTGGTGGTAGATAATCAAGTGAGTTACTATGCCTTGGTTGAACCATCTCTGTTTGATAGTAACTACATACCCCACAAGATTGTTCCAGGAATCAAATGAACTGATATTTATAAAATATTTCAGTGATGCCTGGCAACTACTCACTTAGTCTTACTCCTCATTCTGAATCATTCAAGCCAGTTTCTTAAAGCCCAACGCCTTGTAGGCTTCGCTCTTGGCTTAGTATGTGAGTCATGAGTCATGGTATCTCAAATTCATACCACTGATATGATCAAAGAACATTAACACTTCAGCTGACTTTGTAGAAATCTTTTTTAATATTGTTTTTATTGTTTCTAATTACATGTATGAATGTGATTATGTGCTTGTAACTGTAGCACCTAAGGCAAGGCAGCTGATCTCCCCACTCCACCAGCTAGAATTACATGTGGTTATGAACTGCCAGATGTGGGTGCTAGGAACCAAACGTGGGTCCTCTGCAAGAGCAGTACATACTCGCAGCCACTGGACCATCTCTCCTTCCGCCAGGAAGGTCCCAGTGATTGACCTCAGGTGTCAGGCTTGGCACCAAGACCTTTCCTTCATTTGCTGAGCCATCTCACCAGCCCCCATTATGCCTTTAAAAGAAAAAAAACAAAAAACAACTGCTCATGATAGTGTGAGTTTGATGTCCTGAAATTCATAACAAGTTCATAAGAATAAGCATGAAAAATTCAGCGGTAGAAGCACCTGAGTTTATTTCACATCACAGCCACCCAGAACGCATACATTGTCTGACACCATCTAAGTCCTTTGCTGAAGTGTTAAGTCCTTTGGCTGAGATCCCTTGCAAATAGCTACCGAGTTTTTCTGGTTAGGGTGAGGTGAGATGCTGTCTCCAGAGCCCTTTTGTTTAGAAGAGCATTTCCTCTTAGCAACTCTTCCTAATAGTTTCTCGGCCCCAAACAAAACAAAACAAACAAAAAACTTCTTAAAGTATCTCTCAATTCCGAACTCTAGGTGTTGTGGGTTATCCACCAGAGAAGACTGCTTAGACCTGAGTTTAAGCCAATAGAAAGTTTTTATTAGCCAGCTGGCAACTCTACTGTGTGTTTGGGATCCCAGTGCAGCCCTGAGCCTTTCTCAGGATGAGCTTTTAAGCATAAAAACCTCATTTTAGGTTGACATATTTCAGTTAACAAGAACAGTTAGCCAGAAGCAGAGCTCCAGAAGCCAAAAAGCAAGGTTAGTATATTTAGAGACTTTCCCAGAACTATGGACTTTGATGGATTAGGTCTTTCTTTTCATTTTTTGGCAGGTGGTGCTGTCCATGTGCTGAGTTTTACAGCCTGAATGGCACTTCCATCATGGAGTCAGTTGTGCTAAGGTCTGGGGGCCTGTTACATTGGAGAATTTTGGTCGACCTGTTTGGTCAAATATAGTTATGGAAATCATGTCATAAATTGCTTGCCATGGAAATGTAAGAAGCTCTTCGAGGAAAATCCCTGGGCAAGTCATCAGCTTGCCAACTGTGAAGACAATTTCAAAGTTGGGTCTTTTAACAGCCATTTCTTCTGCTTGTTTGGAAATAGACACTCAGGTCTCTTCCCAGCCTCAAGGTCCAACTTTATCATATAATATGGTTTCAACTCCTCTTCATCACACTGAGTGTTAATTTGGAGGCACACTCATTAAAGTAGTTAAAATGTTGTGTAATAGCTTCAGATTGTCTAGGTGTGGTAGCACATGACTTTAACCCTAGCACTCAGGAGGCAGAAGATGGGGGGCCTCTGTGAGTCTGAGACCAGCCTGGTGTGTGGTCTGTATAGAGGTTTCCAGGACACCCAGGTCTACACAGTGAGACCCTGTCTCAAATAAATGATAGATAGATAGATAGATAGATAGATAGATAGATAGATAGATAGATAGATAGATAGATATAAGACAGAAAAGTCACTGTACTCTCTATCCTCTATGGAGGTGAGTGTCATAGTTTTGGCCAGAGATGGAAGGAGATGGAAGGAACAATTCCAGACAAAACAGTTGTCTTGGTGGTGGTTACTTCTGTAGTTTATTATTGCTGACTACCTACAATTGCTCACTGTTGACCATTGTTTATACTGAAACTGGGGGAACCCTCTAGCTTCATTTGCTTTAGTGGCTTTTAAATATTACTCTTTGAGATGAACAGCGCTGAGCAATATATTATTCATCCCCCTCTAGTTTTGCTAGGGATGACATTTCCATCAGAAGCTGCCAAAAGGGTCAGAATTTTTTCCCTGGCCAAAGGTGTATTACGTACTGTCCAACCCTGATCTGTGTCTTAAACGGCGGGGTTGGACGTTTGTTTCCAAACGAGACGTAAGTCATTCAACTTACTCATCTGTGACTCCTCTTTAGATTTTTAGATCTCAGCACATGCAGCATCTTCAGACAATATTAAAATGTTGCCAAGGACTTGCTAATCGTGTTATGTAATTAAGAGTACAATGATATTTGACTTCCAGGGAAATGATGTATTTGCTTAAAAAAAAAATTCCAGATAGATACTAGCCCAGGAGATAAAAACCATTTATTAACACAAAGATGTTCTAGAAAGGACTAGAGAAATAGACAGCCAGCAGTTAAAAGTGCTTGGTGCTTTTGTAGATGTCTGGGAGTCTGGATCCCAGGACCCACGTTGGGCAGCACACAACTGAATGAACTTTAGCCCCAGAGGATCTGAGGTCGTCCTCTGGACTCCTCCAGCACCTGCACTCACTTGCATATATCCACATTCAGACACACACACACACACACACACACACACACACACACACACACACACCCATATATACATAAATTAAATAAAAACAAATATTTAGGAGAGTAAATAAAAATAAGTTTTAGGAGAGTAAATAAAAATGTCCCAAGTGACAGATGGTTAGGAGCCTGGATTTGTGTGACTCAACTTGCAATCTTCTGCCTGTTGCTCCTCGACTCCTTTTCTCCATATAAAAGTTCCTGAATTCATTCTTGGGTTCCCAAAGATCAGCTTCTGCTGTTAGGGTCAGCCCTGGAATAAAACTTAATTTCTGAGCTGCATAGTTCAGCAGTTAAGATGGAGTACTGATCTTCCAGAGAACCCAAGTTCGGCTCCCAGCGCCCCCATCAGGTGGTCCAACAGCAGCTGTAACTTCAGATCCGAGGGAATCTGACACCTCTGGCCTTCACGGGCACCTGCACTCGTATGCACTTCCTCCCCCCACCCCCCACCCCCCGACACAGAAACATAAAAGAAAATAAAAGTTTCAAAACTTGATTTCCTCCTCGCTAACTCTCAGTCCTTGGATATTGGCTTTTCAGCAGTGAACAGCTGGACTTGGGTTCGGTAACGGTACCAACTGTTCTGAACAACTACTTCTTCCGGACTGGTTCAAACCGAAGATAAGGTTCTCACTGGCCTAGAACAAAATGTGAAAAATGAAAACAATGTCAGGAGTGGAAACTGGCGGCAGTTCTCTCAGGGACGGTATTACCCTTTATTATGATCTACTCCTTCTGCTTGATTGGTGAAGGAGAGGGTTCTGACCCTGTTGTTCCCAGTCTCCCAAAGACCACCAAGAGACCAAATCCGATGCAAATACAAAGAGTCTTTTTATTTTGAGTTAACTCGGGACTCTCCGTCTGATGCAGCAGCCAGCAGGAGAGACCCTGAGTAGCAATGGGGCAGGATTTTTAAAGCAAGGGGGCTTGGGGTCTACAGACTACATAAAAGCAGACTCGGGATTGGTTTATGTGAGTGGCAATCATGGCAGTAACTTTTAATTGACTAGTTAGTTAGGGGTTGCAGTTATCCATTTTGGGGCAGGCCTGGACATGTCCCAGGCTTTGTCCTTGAGCTACCATGGAGGGTGGCTGGCCTAGCATGTACTGACTGTGGGAGCTAGCTCAGTGGTCAGGCTTTCACATTGACCCATGCACATACGTAGCTCTAAGTGGGTGAGGGATCCCAGACAGTAAACAATTGGCTGAACTTTGAGCAGTCAGAGTATGTGCAGAAAGGGAGCTACTGCAAGGACTATGTTTTTTGTCCATAACCCTCCCAGAAACTGTCTGCTTAAGTCTCAGGAAACTGAAATTGAGGCCTGATCTCTGAGAGAAGACTGGGCAGCCTGTTAATGGCATCTGCCTGGTCCTTTCAACCCTGTGTACAATCTGCTAAACCTAACTACAGTAAAACTATATTTACGTGATATTCAGAACTAAGACAATTATTTTGATTATTCAGGTCATTAGCAGTGTGTGTTTATTATTTCAATAGAAACCCTTACAAACTCCAGAAAGAATCCTAAATAATTGAAGATTTCTTCCTTTAACGTGGCCCAAAGTACCTACAAGTGGCCTCATTTGTTTCAGAACTCAAGATTCCTTGAAGATGAGGAGAACTCTGAGCTTACATGGAGTTGTCAAGAGAAGAGAATTAGGGTCTGGTGATGTACTCAGTTGGTAGAGTACTTGTGTAGTATATACAAAGCCCTGGGTTCAGCCTCCCACACTGGATGAAATAGATGTAGTGGCAAACCCCTGTAATCCCAGAATTTAGCTGGTGGAAGTAGGAGAAGTTCAAGGTCATCCTCAGTTTCATAGCAAGTTCAGGACCAGCCAGAGATGCGTGAGACCCTATCTAAACAAAAGGAACATTGCTCAGCAGGTAGTACATTTGCCAGCAAAGCTGAGGACATGAGTCTTCAGGACATCCTGGACCCACAAGGCGGAAGGAGAGAACGAACTCCCAAAAGGTGTCCTGTGACTTCCATAGGTGCTCCTCCATACACAAATCTTAGAAGCAATGTAAAAAGGGAAAATATCAAAGAAATTGATTGCTGGGACTTTTCACAGCAAACTTTTCATGGAGAAAAATATATATAGCTTATAGCTTTCATCTCTGACTTCAGAGAAGCCCAGCCCCGACCTTATTACTCCAGTTTCCTAGAGTCCAACAGTGCCTGATAAAGTAATGACAATCTTGACCTTTCATAGCACCCATATCTGACAATGTTGCCTGGGTCTACTCCTTCGCCCTGCATACCTCGGATTTCTCTGTGATCCAGTTCCACACTCTGCCATTTTTGGTATCCAGAATCTCCCTTCTACATTGCTTTTCTCAGATTTATAATCCTCAGTACTCCCTCCCGATTCATTCACTAATTTGTCTAACATATAATGGATATCTTTCTTGTGCCAACATTTCCCTAGGTTCTGAGGACAAAGATGAATAGTTTGGATTCTTTCCAAAGGAAATATTTGTGTGTGCACACACATGCCATGGCATCCGTATGGAGGTCAGAGGGCAATTTAGGAGTCAGTTCCCCACATCCATGGAGGGATCTGGGGATCAAACTCAGGATGTCGGGTTTGCAGAGCGGGTGATTTTACCCACGGAGTCATCTCACTGGTCCTTGTTTTGGTTCTTGGAAGATGTCTGACTTGGTGAAAACCAGGAAAAGGGTAGACATACTAACCGCTAGTACTGCTGCATTCTTATTATTTAAGCGAAGGTGCATGCTTCTGTACCCACCGTGCTGTTTCTGCTCAAACTCAACAGTATCGCTCTGTCACAGACTGAAGAGAGAAGAGCAGAGGTGGATTAGTCAGGAGGCTTTAGAGGAAGGCTGGAAGTGCTTTATAACATTCGGACAAGTTCACCGAGGCTCTGCTGCACACTGCTCTCACAGAAATGGCCCCCAGAGCACTGGCCCTTACACTTCTGTTCTAAGGGAAGTGTCCTTAGCTCTCCCTCAGGGATGTGTGCCAGGGTACCACTGTAGATGGAATTTAAACAAGTGCAAAACACACAGGACTTTGCAAGATACTAAGAGTGTTTCAAAAAGAAAAAAGGAAAAAAGAGAGTATTTGATCAGATAATAGATTTTTAAGAATTCAATGAATTAAAATTTTTATTAATTTTTTTCACACAATGTATTTAGATCATTTTCTTTGCCCTCTCCCAGATCCTCCCCACCTTGCTCCCCCCAACTTCATGCTCAAGTGTGTACATGTGTGCTCTCTGTCTTTCTTTCTCTCTAAAAAAGGAACCAAAAAGAAATCCAAAAATGAAAATCAAAACAAACTAAATTTTATCTAATATAATTTTTGAAAAAGCACCTCTTACAACCAGGTAATTTATAAGGAATAGAGGTTTGCTTATCTCATAGTTCTGCAGATGGGGAAGTCCAAGTTTTTGAAACCAGCATCTCTTGGGGCCCTTCTTGTTGCCTAGTGAAACAACATTCAAGACAGAGAAAGCCTGCTGTTCCTGTCATAACCCAGTAATCCAGGAATAGAGCAACTCAACGATTAATCACTTTCTTTGTTACTAAAGTAAAATACCAGACCCAGCTACTTATGAGTAAAACGTTTATTTAGCTCAGAGCTTTAGGAGATTCAAGGTCATGGTACTACATCATCTTAAGTTTTACCTGTGTCAAATGGTGGTGGATGCTATGATGTGAGGACAAGAAAGTGGCTATATCTTGGGCCAGGAGCCCAGAAGAGCTTGCTCCTTTGATAAAAGACTCGCTCCTTTTATAGTGACACTCAAGAACTACCAAAAGGGCCACGTGGGAGCTGTGTGAAGGTTCCCAGAAGACAGCCCTTATGCTCTTAGTGACTTCAACACTTCCCACTGAGCCCTGCTTCCCAACAGCATCCCCTAAGGACCAAGCCTTCAGCTACACTGAACCCCTGGGGACTTCTGACCAAACCGTAGCACAATTTAAGAGGTTAAAAACCTCCACCTCAGACTCCCTCCTCAAAATACCATTAGATTTGAACGTGGAGATTAAGCTTAGTACAAATGCTGGGAGACACATCCAAACCACAGCCGAGCACTTGCTTGTTGCTATAATCATGCTGTGTAACAAACCACTACCGAGTTCAGTAACTCAGCATAAGCATTAACTTCAAGCTTGGAGAGCAGCAGAGTGGTTTGTTGATTCTGGTGGTACTCTTGTTACAGGTGGGACTCATCTCCTGGCTGACTGGCTGTTGGTTGATCTAGGATAAGCTAGGCAAGGAAGAATGACTCAGCTCTGTTGTCTTATCCTCCAGTAGTCGAGCTCCTGCATGTTCTAAAGCAGTGGTTCTCAACTTTCCTAGTGCTGTGACCCTTTCCCCATGTTCCTCATGCTGTGCTGACCCCCAACTATAAAATTGTTTTGTTGCTACCTCATAATTGTAATTTTGCTACTATTATGACTCATAATGTGAGTATCTGTTAGGCAGTTATTTGATATGTCATGCCTGTGAAAGGGTCGTTTGACCCCAAAGGAGTGGAGACTAACAGGTTGAGAACTGCTATTCTAATGAATGCAAATTAACAAGAAAGAACAGAAGTATGTAGAATTTGAAGCCTAGGCTTAGGGCTAGACCAAGACACTTCTGTTGTGTAGATCATCTTTAGAGTTTAAAGAAACAGACTTAAAGAAACAGATTGCACTTAATCTGGAGCTCACTGATCACCTATACTAGCCTGATAGCAAGTCTGGAAAACTCTCCTGGCTCCGTCTATCCATTGCTGGAGTGACAGATGTGCCATGCCCAAGTTTTTACATAGACTCAAGGGATAGAATTAATGTCCTTATGCTTCCATGGCTTCCCTGGTTTTAGGGGAAAAAAAAAACAAACCAACTTTCCTACCTTGGTCCTGTGGCAGAGAGGAAGAATGGTTAAAGCAACATTAGCATTAATGGCAAGATGAAGGTCAACATACCAGAGGGTAAAAGATGCCAGATAAAGGAATAAAGCATTGCTAGTGTTCGGTTGGAAATGTTCACACAGTGTCTTACAGAGCTACTCAAAAATACAGCAATCATGGGGCCTTCATTAGTCAACTCTCCATCCTTTGACAAAATACCAAAGAAGAAAACTTGAAGGAAGAAAGATTGATTTTCGCTCACAGTCTCAGAGGTCTCAGCACATATTCCATTATTTATGGTCTGTAGTAAGGCAGGATATCATGGTAGCGTCAGTGTGGTAGAGAGCAGACTTGCTCTCCTGATGGCAGCCAGAAGGGAAAGAGAGAAGCGAGAGCCAGAAGGGACAAGGCACACCCAGGGCATGGCCTCAGTGAGCTACTTGCTCCAACAAGGCTCTACCTAGTTCAGTTTCCACCACTGCCCAACAGTCCTCTCAATTATGAATGCATCACCAGATTAATCTGTTGGTAAGGTTAGAGCCCCATGATGCAGTTACCTCTGAGCACTGAAGTGTTTAGGGATCAAGCCATCATAAACCCTCACAGCTGCTTCAGATCTAAGCCCTAAGAATGCTTAATCCATTAGCTTTAATCAGAAGCAATTCTGAAGACTATTATAAGATTTTCATGTAGTTTATTTTTCTCCTTTGATATTTCCTATCTTCTCACTTCTCCCACAATCCCACCCCACTACCTTACATACTTTAAAGAGCCTATCTCTTGATTTGTTTTTTTTTTTTTAATCCGAAGATGGAAAATAAAAGAAAATGTTTACAGAAAAGAGCAAAATTAACAAAAAGAAGGACGCACACCCCAGCCCCGCACCCCAGAGACTAGAAAAGGATTTTGCAGGGAGAAGACAAAAAGAAAGCGACATGCATGACAGTTGAAGAGCAGGTGACCTTGCGACTGATTCCTGGGCAGCAAGGAGAGCATGCAGAACAAGCAGGCAGAGAGAGAAGCTTCTGCAAGACCCTTCAGACTCCATGTAAAGGGAAACAAGACTTGCAGGCATCTGGAGAGAATGTGGCACACTTGCTAGAACTCATGAACCAGGAACTGACTCTAGGAGGCCATACCTGGTTTGACTTCACTAGCTTGTGTGACCTTGGTGTCTTTTGGCTTCCTTGTTCTGCAAAATTGGGATAAAGAGAGAACCACTTTAAAGGGCTGGTATATGCATAAAATTAGCATTTGCAAAATGTAGCCAATGCTTGACCTGTGCGTGATAAGCCTAGGGAGGGGAAGTCGTCATTCCCATCACTGTCATCTCGGCAGTAGTGTTTTTGGTCCCATGACTAGTTGGGCTTTCAGTGTCTCTGGAGGTATCTGGTGGTGACAGCTATCACTCAAATGTATCCATCTCTCGTGTTTTCACACTGTATAAGTCTCAGGAATTCAGAATTAACCCCGAAAAAGAAGAGGAGAATCCCGAGTTTGCCAAAATCTTGTTTCTGCCACTCTGTGAAAATCAAACCTTGGAATAAGAATAAAAGTGATTTTGAAAAAAAAAAATGAAGCAAATTTTACTTCTTCTTACTTCATGCTTTGGAATTATCGTCCTCTGCATGTGCATCCCCTGGACTGGACTGAGCACCTTCTGGTGGGCTGTTGGCCTAGCAGATGAGTGAAAGAATATGATTCACTTTCTAAGTTCATAAAAATAATTTTAATAATTACAGTAGACATCAAAATGTCCCTCTTCACTGCTTTCAAGTATTCAGTAATATTAAGTATATTCATGTTATTGTGTAATTACTACCTCCTATAGTCTTAATGTCACCCTAAAAGGAAACTACAACCCACTAAGCACGCTCCTCACATACCCCTTCTCAGTCCCTGAAAACCTGCTTCCTCTCCCTCTGTGGATTTACCTGCCTTAGGTAACTTGTGTAGTGGATTCATGTGGCATGTAATCCTTTATTTCTGTTTTGTTGTTTGTTTGTTTTTTAACTAGAAGGATTTTCAAGTTTTCAAGGCTCATCCATGTTATAGCACACATGCATTCTTCATCCCTTTCCTCACCAAATAGTCCACAACTACTTATCTGTTTATCTTGTTATCCTTTCTTGACATTCAGATCATTTCCACCTTGGGCTACTATGAGTAGTGGTCATATGAAATGAATGTTCATGTATTTCTTGGAGTACCTGTGTAGTTGGAGTTTTCTCCAGTCCTGTCTGGCCCACGGTCAGGACAAATCTCTCTCACCCGCCAGTCCCGCAGCTACTTAGACCCAACCCAGTAAACACACAGAGACTTGTATTGCTTATAAACTGTATGGCTGCAGTAGGCTTTTTGCTATCTAGTTTTTAATAGCTTAAATTAACCCATATCTATTAGTCTATAAGTTGCTACATGGCTTGTGGCTTACCCGTACCTTACATCTCGCTTTTTATGGTGGCAGCTGGCAGCATCTCTCTGCCTCAGCCTTTCACTTCCCAGAATTCTCCTCTCTCCTTGTCCCTTTTATACTTCCCAATCAGTGTTTTATTTATCAATCAATCATCCACAGCATACCTGTTTCGATTCGTGAGGAACTGAGTAGCTAGATAATGTGGTAATCATGTTTAACTTTTTGAAGGATAGCCAGACTGTTTCCACAGCAGGAAATGTGGTTGCTGATTAAATCAAAAGCCTTTTATCATATTGTCCTTTTAACCTCTTTGGGTGGCCAGACTATAATCTGTATCAGTTTTCCTTTAGCTCAACAATTCTCAGAATCCCTCCATTCTCTAGTGCCTAGAGCCTGAGCTGAACTTCAGGGCTGCTCTTTCCCAGCCAATGGCTGGAGCTTCCCTTTATCTCTTGGAATAACTCCTGGAACAAGATGACCAGATCCACCCTGTCCACATTCTCCTCATTCTTTTGTCCTAGAACTAAGTCTTGGCCCCTCTTTCCCAGGGGGTGCGTGTGTGTGTGTGTGCGTGTGTGTGTGTGTGTGTGTGTGTGTGTGTGTGTACACTATACAGTATTACAAACTGAAATCTGCCATTACCTTCTTCAAACTAATTGATTCTTTTGTTTTCCTCATTAAAATAACATGCACACAAAAGAATACAAATATTTGAATACAAAGAAGGTTGTGGCAGATAAGCAAATGTATTTCTAATGACAAAGCAAATCTTCTGGTTTGGGTGCTAGAGATCAAACCTAGGACCGTGCATATGCTCAGAACACACTGCACCTCTGATCAATGCCCCAGCACTAGCAAGCTTTCTTTCAACCTCTGTCTGCTCAAATAGAACTCAGCCAGCTTGCCCAGAGGTTCTGCTTGTGTTCCCTCTCAGGAGAGTGGCTGTCCTGACCTTTAGAGGAATCACTTCTTTGCTTTTCTTTCTAGCCTCTCACTCAGCTGTGAGTCTCTACCCGTTGCATTTCCTGTACGTTGGTAAGTGGATCCCAGGGACAATCGGAATCCAGGCTCATTGTTTTGAGTGAAGACTGCTTTTCGGGTTCTGTGCCACTCACCTGGAGACATCTACTGTGTTTGTTGTTCAGAGTCATGGAGACTTAACACTTAGAGCCTTCATTCATTCAATATCATAACATGTTGACATTCCAGTGCCATTATTTCTCCCTCATTTATTTGTTGGCAGAGTATATCGAGAGAAACATCTGCTCCTCTGCCGTTTAGTTATTCAGCAAGACTGCTTGTATTTTGAAGGCACACATTGGACTCTTGCTCCCTCCTTACTAAGTTTCAAAATAAACAATCTCTTGGCATCTTACCGAGGTGCACAATTAGAGTTTCAGAGGACACTGTTAGAGCAATTAGTCCGGTGCATTTTGGTCTACCACAGCTGTTGCCTTTATTGATGCTGCTTGCCAGTTTTAGGAGGTTCTTTTTAAAATTAGTGTATATTCATTGTGCAAAATTAATGGGTTTCATTATTTTCACACACAGGTATCATGTTTATTGATGTCATTCACATCCCCTCCCATTACAACCTCTTTGCTGCTGCTCCGTATTATCACGCATGTGTGTCATGTACGTTGGTCTCACTCACATCGCCTCCCACTATACTCTCCTCCCCATTGTGCTAGTGAGGAGTAAATGGCTACTGGTTGCATCACAGGATCCACTAAACTAAATCTGGGAAGTCCCTGGGGAAAAAAAATCATACTTTGAGAATCTGCTGGCAAAGTGTGGGTCTCTCTCTACCTCAGCAAAAGTACCATGGAGCACTGTACCTGTTGTTAAGATAAGAGTAGCTAGGAAGTGGGATTCTCTTGGGATCCACCTCTGCACCTCCTCCAGCCCAGTGCAGAGTTCCCTTACTCACACATGTGAGCAGGAGTTTGGGTGAGACTTGCGTCTTGAGAGGTCTCCTTTTCCTCTGATTCCCACTCTGCCCCAGCCCCTTGCTTCTCCAAAGGACACTTCCCAATTTACAAACACACTATTCCTAGTTAAAAGAAAAATGGGAGCATTGTTTTGGACTCAGAAAAACAAAACCAGAAGCAAAGTCTCCAGAGACCTTTACTAGGACACATCCTTCCGAAAGGAACTACACGGTGACCTAACTTGGAAATACAAGGGTCCCAGCTGTGTTAGCAAAGGCTTCACCCTGACCTCTGAGGCTTGGACACTAACACCTGACAAAATATTGCATCACAGTTGAATTTCTATAGTTCTTTTATATTTCTTTTTGCAAACCTGTGTTTCCACAGAGTTCTCACGTAAATGCAATCACATGAGAGTTGTCCATTTGTGTGTCCATGTGAGTTGTCCAATTGCCATAATGTTCCCAGTATGCATCGATACTGCATTCATTTCTAAAGCTGAACAATACCCATTGTATGTGTGTATATGTCCACAGTGCATTTTATTTCTCAGCTCATCTGTTGAACTTCAGTTATTGTGAATGGAGTTCCTGAGAACGTGGGTAGATGGGTTTCTGGTTGAGGACTAATTTCTTTCCTTTTTCTTTATTCTTCTCTCATACAGTACATCCTGACATAAGCCTCCTCCCTCTTCCCCTCTCCCCAGGTCCACTCCTATTCTGTTTCCCTACAGAAAAGAGGCTCCCCAGTGATATTAACAGAATACAGCATAACAAGATGCAATAAGACTAGGTATAAACCCTCATATCAAGACTGGACAAGGCAACCCAGTAGGAGGAAAAGGGTCCCACAAGCAGCAAAAGAGTCAGAGACACCCCTACCCCCACTGTTAGGAGTCCAAGAAAAAACCCAAATTAAACAACTATAGCATTCGGGCAGAGGGTCTAGTGGAGGCCCATGGCATAGTGTTAACTACTGTCATTAGATCTTTGATTAATTTTGAGTTGATTTCGTTTGTGCTGTACAACGTCTCTGCCAATATAAACAGTGTTCAGCGGTATTAAGTAGCTTTCTCAAATCAGCTTTCTAATAAATCAAGAATTCCGTAACTCTCTGTCACTTCCCATCACTTCCTTTGCTCTTCCCTGATCTGAGTAAAATCACTTCCCCCCAGTTACTGCTCTAATCTCTTTTCTATTTTCTTTGATTCTGATCCAGCCTCAACAGGCTCATTTTGGGGTAACGCCAAACAGCTTCTTAAATACCTGCACTGGCTCCACACTGTTCTATCAGTAAAAGCCAGGCTTTTTCATTGACCCTTAAAACTCTAACGTGATCCAGTTACCTCTGTGTACTTTTCTTATCACTCTAATCTCCCCCACGCTCACAACAAACCTCTTGGTATTTCTCAAGCAAGCCTCACACGTTCTGGCCTTGTGGGCTTGGCCCGGCTGCCCTCCTCAAATTGGAATAGTCTTCCCCCAGCTACATCCATGACTAACTCTTCATCTCCCTAGAAATGTCAGAGCACAGGCCTTCTTGTGTAAAATCGCAGCCGATTACTTCATGTCCGTTTCCCCAGATTCGCCTACTGTCTCTAATGTTTCCTGCTGACACGTTCCGATGTTACTTCCTTGTTTCTTTATCAGGTTTCCTTTCTTCTGTCTCTCTTTTCTCCCATTGGATTTTCAGTCCCCCACTGACTGGTAATTTTGTCTGTATCACGCTCTGCTATACTCCTAAGTTTTCAGAATAGTACTTAGCATACGATGAGCATCTCATGTGTGTTTCATTAGTAAGTGAAATTACAGGACAATATAATGAAACCCAAACCAGGACAGACTGACAAAATCAGTACTCAAGTACTAACTAGTTGGCTTGTGTATCCCTCCTGGTGTTCAGTCAACATGCCCTTATAAATTACTTCCTGTCCTCTCACTATCCCAGTCCTTTTTCATGGTCACAGCAACCTCCTCAGGCTCCTCAGACATCAACTCCCCAGGTCAGTCTGTCCTGGAGAAGCACTTTCTTTTGTTCACTCCGGCTGGCTGTACGTTTTCTGTTTACTTCTTAGACTGGGCATATTAACCAGTAAGGACTGGTGGAACTGAAGGCCATGTGTGGGTACCAGTAGAGGCTACAGCTGAAGAGTTGGTGTCCCAGCTATTGGTGGAGCCCACGAGGTGGTTCAGTGTCCAGATCTTATGGCAGCCCAATTTGAGGCGAAGAAATTGAAAAAGAAGGGAAGAGGGAGTGCTTTTGTTTCAGGAGGCCAGCCTGCCCCTGAGGTTGCTTCCCAATGTTCCGGTGGCCACCACAGCAAGTGGCATACATGAAACTGTTCCACGGAAATCCCAGGAGCTGGCTACTAACAACGACAGTGACAAAGTCTGAAGAGAGGGGCGGCTAGGGAGAATTTTCTCTGGGGAAAAGGTTGTGTTGTGGAAGGAGCTGCTGGACTACCTCAGGAGAAAAGCCTAGCAGCTGATTCTGTGCTGATGGGCTTTCCTTTCCTGCTCAGTCTTGCAAATAGAATAAGTCAGGCAGCAGTTACTAGTGTTTTGGAATAGTAACTGGTTTATAGAAAGAGATTTTGCTCCAGGATTGGAAAAATGGCTTTACGCTTTGTTGACTTCTCTTTAAAATAAACAAACAAAAAATCTGTATTGCCCACGGCCCATTCCCGCTTTCATTAACCTGCTTGGTTAGCAGGTTTTTTGACCATGTGGTTTAGGTGATGAGCCATCTTGCTGCAGCTCATCTCTTGGGGTAGAGGACATATCCGCCGAGGGCAGCAGCCTAAGTCTGAGGACGTGCAATGCCAACCTGAGGACAGAGTATCCCACTTCTTCCACCCCACGTGATGGGTCTTCACCTAATCTCCACAGGTCAAGTTGCTATTCAGAATATAGATGGGATTGGTGTGAGTGTCTGAAATATCTGAGGAAATATCTCCTGGTATCTGACAGACAGTTTGAACAGTTTTCTTTAGTAACATGCAACATATCACTAAATCGGTTTACATAAGAACTGATGAGATTTTATAGAGGTCCAGTGCTGTTTCATTGTTTGTTTATATGCTAGGCATACATATAATTCATTGTTGAAAATGAACTTAGCTTACTCAAAAATCTTTCGACTTGTGAACAAATTAAAAGACACTGAATGTCCAGAAAATACCCACAATTTCCCCTATTTTATTGAAAATAGATTTTTTTCTCACATAATATATCCTGAGTATGGTTTCCCTCCCTGTACACCTCCCAATACCTCCTCACCTCTCCTCCCATCTGTATCTACTCCCTTTCTGTCTCTCATTAGAAAACAGGCTTCTAAGGGATAATTAAAATAAAATAAAACAAAAACCTAATATGTCAGAATTGGACAAAATAAACAAACAGAAGGGAAAGAGCCCAAGGGAAGACACAAGAGACAGAGACCCACTCATTTGCACACTCTGAAATGCCACAAAAACACTAAACTGGAATATATACACAATATAATATATACATAAAGGAACCGGAGGGTAAAAAGAGAGAAGGAAAAATATATAAAAATAAAAGAAATCAAAATTTAAAATAATAATATAATTTAAGAAAAGAAATGGAGAGAGAAAAGGAAAAGCCTTGACATGACATTATGAGACAAGGGACCTCCGAAGACGCTGTTGAGTTCGTTTTCTGTTGGCCGTCTACTGCTGGGCCTGTGCAATTCAACTCCTATTAGAGCTCCAATCAGCTCCTTTACACCTTCAGGAGCAGGCACCGGGCACAGAAGACACAAGAAGATTGAGGCACCATTAGGAATTTTCTCTAGGGAAAGATGTCATCTGGGACCATTCGTTCGTTCCAGCACTGCCTCAGGCTGCATCTCTGGCCCTCAGACAGATAGGAAGATGCTAAGAGACAGGGACTCCTGGCCTTGGGGTGGAGTGTTCTCTGTGCAGCCTTCTAGATATACTCTCCGCCCTCCTCAGGACTGCTCTATAACCAGAGAGGCTAGTTTTAGAGAATTCCCAACAAGAAGCCTTGCTCTTGTGCTTTTTGGTTCATGGGCAAGGGTGGTAAGCTTTATCGACCTAAACTGCACAGCCAACAGCCTCAGATTACTACAAGTATCCATTTCCATCTCCTGACACCTGAGGGCACTTCCAGAGCTCTGCAGCTTGAATCAGTGCACGCTGCCATTGCAAGTCTCTTCTACATGTCTATCTTATTGTGGACTCCAGCTAAAGATCAAACACCCTTGGGAAACACCTGATTAGAACAAGGTCAAGATTTTATTTCCTAGGCTGCTTTCCTCATAACTGTGACTAAATACCTGACGGAAGCAACTTAAGGGAGAAAGGGTCTATGATAGCTCAAGAGTTCAGAAAGTCCAGTCCACTGTGGAAGAGCAGGCACGATGGTAGGCGCATCTCTGTCTGTGCTGGTGGGAGAGTAAGGCAACTGCAGTTCATGTGGAGGCTGGACCAGGAAGAAGCGCGGGGATGATTGGAAGAGGCCAGGGATCACATATCCCCAAGAAACAACTCCCAGGGACCTACTTCCTTTAGGTAGGTTCCACCTCCTGAAGGTTCCGTAATAGCACTGTCAGTTGAGGGACCAGATATTCAAGTACGTGAACCTGTGGGGAACAAACCGTGGCAGCTCCCTTATTGCTAGGTCTCTTTGGGTTGGCCCTTTGCCTCCACCAACAGCCAGTTACCATTAGACAGTTTCTTTCTAGAACTGTGTTCTGTGGGCCCACCCTGTTCCCTGGGTTTGACCCTCCTGGATGGCTCCTTTAACCTTACCCAGCTTGTTATAACTGGCTCTTTTGTTAACTCTCCTTATTCTGCCTGTTTGGGCATGCTATAGTTCAAATATTTTTCTGTCTATACCAAAATTCGTGTTGAAGCTTTATTCTTCAATGTGCAGTATTGCGAGATGGGGGTCTAGTAGGAGGTCATGGAGGCCAAACCTCAAGGACTGGCTTAGTTAATGAAAAGGTAGGTTTTATAATGTAAGACAACCCCTCCCCATGTTTTGTCTCTCCTCCTGATCCTTCTGCCCTCCCCTCCCTCAATCCTCCACCTCCCCTTGCATACACATGAGGACTTAGCCTTCCACACCTGCCTGATCTTGCACTTTCCAACACCCAAAACCATGAGCCAAGATAAACCTATTTTCTTTGTAAATTACCCAGTGCTAGGTATTCTGTTACAGCAACAGAAAATGGACTAAGTGCCATGGCTTTCCTGTCAGGACCTGTTTTGATTGAGCATTGTTACCAAAGCTGGAAACCACATCGGTGGGGCTGTTTTCAGAAGACAGAACAGGACACAGGGGGGTGTGCATGCCTGAGACCACAGAACCTAAATCCTGAGCCAGAAGAGGCAGCCTTGCCAGCAGCCAGGGTGGCCCACAAAGCTCATCTTCCCTTTCATCTTGTTCTTGCAGCCCTGGTCCTTGTCCTATGTTAGAATAGGTCTGTCCTCTGTATGCCCTAGACATTCCTGGCATCTTTATCTGTTGGTCTTTCTGCACTCAGGCTTGTGCCTTCAACTTTGGTGGTTTTGTTTTGGTTTGTTTTTTTTTGGTTGTTTTTTTGTTTTTGTTTGTTTGTTTGTTTGTTTGTTTGTTTTTTATAATGACTGTTTCCCGAAATTGGGTTGAAATTTTGCTCCTCTACCCTTGATGGATGAGGCCAGGCTTTACAGCCCCCTCCCTGGCAAGGTGCAGTAAGGGGAGGGTGGGAGGAGGGTGGGAGGAGGGTGGATCCGTGGCAGGAAGCTGTCCGTTCTCAACCAGTGCTTCCTACAGTTTCTTCATCTTTCTCTTCTCCCTGGGAGCAAAACCAAAAGTGTGGTCCACAAGCACAGGTTCTGAACATCATGGGCAAACTTCGCAGGCCTTGTTTGAGGACCAATGAGGTAGGTGGCTTTCTGGACCATAGGAGACAGGGATCAAGGGCACTAGAGCACAAGGTGGTCTCACTGTAGAATGACCCTCAGAACAACCAGATCGCCCCTATTAAAGATATGCAGTCGTGGGGCTTGGCGTCTCTGAAGAGATCACTCCAGGTCTTGAGAAGATGCCTCACACCAGCCCTGTTTGCTCTTCACTTCCCCCATCCTAGCTCATCTCAGGTCCCTGCTTGTCTCCCCATCCCATCCCAGCCTCCTAAAGTACAGAAACTGCCCGCTATGGCTGGTCTCAAGGAAGGTCAGTTAGCAACACTAAGGATTATCTAATGCCTGTGTCCAGGATCACCTCCCCTCTTCTCTTTCTTCCCTGCATTGTTTTTGATACACTCGACCCCTTGCTAGTCAAACTGTCCCGGGTTATATAGCTATAGACTGGGAAACTGAGAATTGAGTAGCTGACTCTAATACGATTTCTGTGGTTTCCTCTGCCATTAACAGAGGGACTAAGGAATGGGTTAAAAGGACAACACTTTCTATAAATTTAAAACTTGAAATTCAAGGATGTCTTTAAAACAACCACGACCACAATCACAGCATCACCTGGTTATAGTGAGAGCCAAGTGATTTCATCTCACTGACACTGTGTCAAATTTGCTGAGATGTAAAATTTGGTAATGAGAAAAGTTGCAAATGTATATTAACACAGTCATGGTTACAAAGTTCAGGTTTAATTCCATGTTTATGGGAGTCCTCTCCCAATATTTTTTCCTAGCACTGGGTATTGAAACCAAGCACTTTACTACTGAGCTGTAGTCCATAAACCCCTACTGGCTTTTTTTTTGTGGGGGGGTCCAGGGTCTTGAGCCTTGGATACAGCTAGAAAAAAAATCATAGATTCTCCTAAGTTGTTCTGTACCTTATCAAAGCAGAAGTTCCCAAATAAAAGATGCTTCTCCCATGTTATGCTATCCCAATCCTTCCAAAGAAACAACTACTTTGTCAATTCTTGAAATGAATTTGCAAACTTTCTATAAAGCATGATCCGGTGCTGGCATGGCATATGACTCACTGGTGAACCTATCAGATGATAAAGGCTGTGTACCAGAAAAAAAAGAAAGAAAATGCTCATGAGTGGGGACAGCCTGAATGGGATATGCCTTTGCAGAGGTAGGTGATGTGGAGAAATTGTCCTGGAGTACAGTACAACAGTGTATTGGGTCCTTTGGTATGATAAAGTTCCCCATGCCAGATCCCCCAATAAGAGATACAGAATCTGTTCCCTAAGCCTCATGCCTAAGCCTTTACTGCATCCTCTACTTCATTTCATACTGCGCTTGGTCCAGCACCACTCTAACAGAGAGCCCTTCTTTTCTGTTGCCTGGCAACCTCCATCCATCCTGACTTGTCCAAGCACATGTGCATTCATGGATATAAACCAATACAGTATGTCACCACTGAGTGGCAGTTTTTACATTCTTTTCTTTAGAACAGTGGTCCTCAACCTGTGGGTCTCGACCCTTTGGGAGTTGAACAACCCTTTTACAGGGGTCACATATCAGATATCCTATATATCAGATATTTATATTACAATTCATGGCAGTAGTAAAATTACAGTTATAAAATAATGAAAATAATTTTATGGCTGATGTCCACACAACATGAGGAACTGTATTAAAAGGTCATGACTTTAGGAAGGTTGAGAACACTGCTTTAGAGCATTGAGGTGGCCATAGACTCAAGGTGGGATAACTATGGTCATCAGTTAAAGTGGCTCCACTTTCATAAGTTTATATGCAGATGTTTTATGTAAGAAGAAGTTTCTGATCATGAAAGATGTTTGAAGGCTGCTGTGGTGGTTTGAATTGAAATATCTTTCATAGGCTCATTTATTTGGACAATTGGTCCCCAGTGCTGGTCAAATTATTTTGGAAAAAACATTAGTGGGGGAGTGAGCCACTGGGGGCCTGATCTTGAGGTTGACAGTGTGGGTTCCACTTTCTATCTGCTTCCTAATTACAGATCCAAGATATGAGGCAGACCAGCTGCCTCACACTGTTGCCACCAAGTCTGGACTGTCATGGTAGGCCATAACTCCTTGAATTTTAAGCCCAAACAAACTTTTTCTTCTTTAAGTTGCTTCTGGCCAGGCATTTGGTTAGAGCAATGTAGGAAAGTGAAACTGGCCTGTTGCATGAATCCTAAATGTTCTTATTATAAAAAACCTGGAGCCAGATATTGGGATAAATGGTGAAAGATCAGAGAGACAAAGGAACAAACCACTAGAGAAACTTCTCACCACTACCGAATCCTCAGGCCCAATGGAAGGCAAGATCCTATCTCCACAAATCCTCTGACTGAAAGCCTCTGAGTTCTCAGCCAAAAAGCTCTAGTTCCTGTCTCCTTCACACCTTATATACTGGTATTAACGGTGTGTGACTCCAAAGGACTGGGATTAGAAGTGTGTTCCACCACTGCCTGGCTCTGTTTCTCTCCTAGAATGAATCAATCTCATGTAGTCCAGGTTGGCTTTGAACTCACAGAGATCTAGATGAATCTCTACCTCCCAAATGCTAGGATTAAAGGTGTGTGCCACCACTGCTTGGCCTCTGTGTTTAATCTAGTGACTTGTTCTGTCCTCTGATCCCCACGCAAGCTTTATTTGATACATAATATATCACCACACTAGCCATTCCAGAAAAGCAACTCACAGGTTCAACTCAATCCATGTCATCATTCCAATGCAGTTTCACATAAATTGAAAGAGTAATCTTAACAGAGGAAGCCTACAGAATGGAAAAGAGTCTTTACTAGCTATACATCTGACAGAGCATAGTATCTAGGATATACAAAGAACTCCAAAAACTAAACATAAAAACCCAAACAACCCAATTTAAAAAAGAACATGTAATTGATAAAGACCCCCACCACCACCACCACCATTCTATAGGCTGCCTCTTCTCTGGAATGATGGTGTTCTTTGTTGTACAGATTAGTTCATGTGGGCCAATTTATTGGCTGTTGGTCTAAATACCTGTGCAATTAGAGTCCTATAGCAGCTTCTTTTAATGTCTTATTACTAAATAAAGCTCAGGAGTCAGATATTAGGGTGTAAATCTGATAGATCCACAGAGAGCTGGAGAAAAAATCAGCTGCCCTCCTCTCCACCTTCCCAGATCAAAAAAAAAAGCCTATGGATCTTTCCAAGCCCCTCCATATTCCTCTCTGTGTCTTCCTGTCTTCCTCTGGGTCCACCAGAAAACTTTATGGCTTATTCCAGCCAGCTTACTCCACCCTCTGAATCAAGGTTTAATTCAATTGACTGTCTCGGAGCAACAATATAAACAAACCTCCTGAAACATTTCCCCCTTTGTGTCTAAATAAAAAGGAAAGGTTTTAATTCTAATATAATAAAACTGTATACAATAAGAACAATTATCACGTAAGAATTACATTCACAATGTCCAATCCATTTGTATTTGGCGAATTCAGAGAAAATACTCCATTATCCATCTTCTGTTGGTGAGTCCAAAGTTTTGTACCTAAATTATGTTCTATCATAATTAAGGAAAACTGTAACTATAATTATCTAGTTTTCAACCCCATCAGAGACCTGAGAAGGATGCATTACCTGAGTAAACAGGAAGTGCAGAGCAAGTAACTTCCAAAACTATAGACATGACAGAGACATCTGGCTATCTGGACAGTCACCACAAGGTTCCTCTGCAACACTGCGGCATCCATCTTCGGCCTACAGTCTGACAGACTTTTCTGTGAAGCAGAAATTTTGAAGGACTGTCCCACCTTGTCTTGTCTGAGTTTGACAGTTGCCTTTCTTGTGTCCTGTTTGTTCAGTTTGGATAGCGTGCTGGAGCAATTAAAGCAAGGGCAGCTTTTTGCCCAGTGGTTAACTTTGCCACAAATGAAAGCAAACTCCATATGGAGGTTCTTTAATGCTCATCATCCTTTTTTTGAAGTAAATTGGTGCTTCTGGGAGCAGATGTGTCTCACTGTCATGAAAAGTCGTGTGTTATTTAAAACACTTTATATGCCATATTCTGCAGGTCTCTAAAGTGTTTGAAGACCATCTATCTATTTAAAATATGCCTCTATTTGACCTTGAAAACATACCTAACATGACTATAAGTTTGATTGTTATAGATGACTAAATTTCTTAAATTCCTGAACTCACTTTTATTATCCCCTAATAACCTGTATTTCTTTATTATTCTAAATAGCTTTCTTTCAAAGACTAGAACTTTACATTACATTTTTAAATAAGCTGCATAGGAATAATACCTTAAAGAAGAAATAGAATACAATATAGTATAACAAAAATAACCTTAAATTTGTATCAATATAAAAATATCTTAAACAAGATAGACATGCATGTATATAGTATAAAAAACTTAATTTTTTATCAATATACGAAAATCCATACCGATGTAAAATATTTGAGACTAGTAGTTGCTTTTTTTTAGTTTAAAGGTAGACTCAATAATCTACCCTTTTATCCAGTCATTCCTGTGTCCTCTCTTTTTCTTTTCAGAATGAGATCCCTGAATCTAATATCCTTTGCTTAGTTTCTTCCCTGACCATGATCATGTAACCCCCCCAAATGATGACAAACATCCACCAAATGACCAAAAACCACCCACCCCACATCTTGGGAATGTGGAAATACTGTTCTTAAAATTATTTCCTGCTCTCTGGGTGTGACCGCATCTTTAGGGCACCCTGAAAATTTGAGATAAAGATCAAGTCCTGGGAGAGATAGTGGCCAGCCGTATCTGATGGGAGTGGCAGAAGTTGTAAAGCCAACACCGCTGCTTGACAAAGATCCAGCAAAGCTGAGCCCCATGGTGACTGCTGTGACATCTTTGGTTTTCATCTCCATCTGTTGCATACTTGAGGGACTTTTAATATTTGTACAGTTTAGGGATATTGGATTGATGGAAAATTTCTCATGAATAATGTATGACTTTTCTCAGGAATGCTGCTTCTAAGCTTCCCCAGGACAGTCCTGAACATACTATTCCCCCTGCTTTTAGGGAGATATCCATCTACTTGATGGCCTTTATTACTCCTTTTTGTTTATTAAGCATATCTTTTAAAGTGTGCTTAGATTTTTCTATAATGGCTTGTCCTGTAGGATTGTGTGGTATACCTTTAATATGCAAAAAAAAAAACCCACCCCTGTTTCATTTTACTAGATACATGTGGTGGAGCATTGCCAGTCTTAATTTGTACAGGTATCCCCATGATGGCCATAACTTCTACTAAGTGTGCAATTACAGAATCAGCCTTTTCAGAACTCAAAGCAGTTGCCCATTGAATAGGGCAATCCTGAATAGGTATCTATGGTGTGGTGTACATATTTTAATTTTCCAAACTCTGCAAAAACACATCCATTTGTCAAATTTTATTCCCTTGAGTACCCTTTGGGTTACTTCCTGAAGGTAGTAGAGTTTGGTTATACAAAGAACAAGTAGGACATTTCCTTATAATTTCCTTGGCTTGTTGGCAAGTGATTTAAAAAAATCTTCATTCAAACCTCTGTTATTAACATAGTATTTCTTATAAAATTCTGAGGTTTCTAGCACAATTCCTATCAATAGCTGATCATTTTTATTATTACCTTATGTTAGGGGGCCTGATAGCCCTGTATGGGATCTGATATGTGTTTTATATATAAGGGATGATTTCTGCTTCTGATTATTTCTTATAATTGAATAAATAGCAAAGTTAATTCTGAATCATCTGGAATAAACTCAGAGGTTTCAATATGTAAAACAACTCTTTTTGCATATTGAGAGTTAGTAGCTATAGTAAAAGGTTCTGGAAAATCTAATAATATCATGAGAATAGCATATAATTCTGACTTTTGAATGGAATCATAAGGGCTTTGAGTCATTTTACTTATTTTCCCTGATTTAATAACCTGCCTTTCCTGATTTGTTTGCATCAGTACAGAATGTAGGGGCTCCAGAAGTTGCTGTTCCTTCATACAAGGTGAGGAAGAATCCAATTAGTTCCTTTTATAAACTGAAGTCTCTTATTTTGTGGATATTTGTTGCTAGTATCTCCCAAATAAATTACTGCAATGTACATTTTTTGCCAGTGTTCATTTTTTGCCCATATTAAGGAAATTTCAGCATTAGTAAAAGGTACCACAATTTCTGCTAGATCTATTACTGTTAATTGATGAAGTCTCTATTTTCCTTTCAGAATCAATTTAGAAAACTTTCTACGTAGGTCTTTAACTTTTTACTCTGTGTGGCAAAATTATGCATTCTAAAAATACTACCTTCTCTCTGCATAAGAATTTCTGTGGTAGAATGCAAAGAAGGTAAAATAATAAAAATACAATCAAGCTCTGGATCCAATCAATCCACATGTGCATCCTGTAATTTCTTTTCTATCAAAGCCAATTCTCTCTCAGCCTCACCTGATATATTTTTTTTGGACTATTTAAGTCCTTATCACCTTGTAAGTTACTTAGTTCTTGAGTTGTGGGCCTTAGCCAGTTAATATCTCCCAGTAATCTTTGAAAGTCATTAAAAGTTTGTAATTGATCTCTCCTTGATTGGTGCTTTCTATGATTGAATTTTTTTGTAAACCTATCTTATATCTTCAGTAATTAATAGAATCTCTTCTTGGTATTTTTTCAGGAGCAATTTGTAATCCCCAACAAGGTAAAATTTTCTTTATTTCTTCAAACAGTTTTTTCCTATGGCATCAGCATTTGAATCAGCTTGTAAGTTATCATCCACATAGTGGTAAATTATAGATTGAGGTAACTGCTTACAAATTATTTCTAATGGCTGTTGTACAAAATATTGACACAAGGTGAGGCTGTTTAACGTCCCTTTTAGAAGAGGGGGAATGAGCCTCTTGAAGAGCAGATGTAGGGAAATGAAGAGTGGCTGGGACACAGCATGGGAGGGGGCCAAGGCACCTGCCAGGAGCAGTGGCAGGTGACTACCCAGCGAATGCAAGGAGACTGCTGCTGGCTGTTGCTGCTCTACACAGCTGGGCAGAGAGCACACGTGGTGCATCTGGGGTAAGAGACTGCAGTAAGAAAGGCCATGACTCACTGGGAGGGTCTGGGGCAATGCAGGAAAGCAGCTGCTGCAGTGGCAGCTCCATCACTTTGATGTGACCTAAGGCCCCATGTTGGGTGCCAGAAGTACTGGCTTCCTTTATTGTTTTATTAATAAATAAATCTAAGGAGTTAGACATTAGGGAATAAACCTGATAGATCTACAGAGAGACAAAGAAAAAGATCAGCTGCCCTGCTGTCTACCTTTCCAGATCAAAAAAGGCCCACAAATCTTTCAAAGTTCCTCCTTATTCCCCTCTTTGTCTTTCTATCTTCCTCTGAGTCTACCCGAAAACTCTATGGTTTATCTGGCCAGCTGAACATGGACTCCACCCTCTGAATCAAGATTTAACTCCATTGGCAGTCTCAGAGCAATAATACAAACAAATTGTCCTGCAATAGAGTCCTGTTTTAGGAAGAACTGAAAATAACTGTTAGTGGCTCTCTGCCCTGTCTCAGCTGCACTAGTGCTGCTCACCCCAATGTCTGAGAGCCATGGTGCTCCTTCTCCAGTTGAGAGGACTTGCTTGCAGCAGATGGGCTAGTTCTTCCACCAGCCATGGAAAGATGACTTGGACATTAATTAACCCGGTAAATCACAATTGTGGCTGTTTCTAGATTTGGACTCAACAGGAAACTCTGGCAAGTGGATGTCAGAGGAGGGTGATGCTGTGAGCATGCTCATGTAATATGTCTTCAGGTCTGAGAAGTATGCAAATCACTCAATTCCTTACCTCAGAGGCTCCTGATCTCCTTGCACATACCTCCTCTTCTGCTACTCACAAACCCTAAAGTGAGACCAACTTGCTTTAATCTATCTTTGTTTAATGAGAATTTTAAACCCACTGTGAAGAACCACATTCATGCTCAAACGTCCCTTCCTCATCTTCTTCCCCAGATAGACTCAACATATCCCTTACTCAAGTTATTTGTTGGAAAATTTTGAAAAAGCCACACTACTCAACAATTAAAGAATTTCTAAGTAAAATACATCATAAAACACAGGAAAGTTGGGTTTGGGGAGATGGCCCAGTGAGTAAAATATTTACCACACAAGCATAGAAACTCAGATCCCCAGCATCTGTATAAAAACTGTGTGTAACAACATGTCTGTAATCCCAGTGCTGGGGGTGGACACAGGCAGATCCCTGGAGCTTTTTGGCCAGGTTAGTCAAAGTGGCAAGTTCCAGGTTTAGTGAAAGACCTGGGGTCTCAAAAAATAAGGTAAAAAGAGAGTAAGAGACCTGAAACTCACCTCTGACCTCCACACATGATTGCACCAGAGAGTACACTTGCAATAGACATGTATACACACATATGAACACATACAAACACACACACCATACACCACACACATGAAAACAGGACAGTGTGTTGTAAGACTTTAAAAGCAATCCTACTAGGGTTTGAAAAGATGGATCAGTGGTCAAGAACACTTGGTGGGATTTGTTGAAATTTTTCCTATGAAGATACAGAGCAAAATGTGTTATAGAAAAATTGGAGAAAAATAATTCATGATGTTTTTCAGAAATAAACATAAAAGTATATAAATAGCAATTGTTTTTCTAGTGGCATGGAAATAACAAATAAAAAAATTACTTTTAAATTTGTTTTAGTAACAATTTTTAAATGAAAACTAGTATATAGGATTCAGAAAGATTAAGAATGATATTTAAGTAATACTTTATTTCATTGAAAAGAAGAAATGAACAAAAATAAGAGTCATTTGATCATTTTTTGTTGTATATTTTCATTGTCTATAGTACTGTATTATCTAAGAATATTTTCATAGACATATATACATACATATGTATATATATATACTGTAGAATGAGGATGTCCAGCCACACCACACTCACTCTCCCTTTCTTCACCCTCCGCCTCACGTAGGTGCCTTTTGTTCACTCAGACAATTTTACTTCTACTTCATCATATACACACATGATTTTACCTAAGTATATAAAATCAAGGAAAAATATAATATCTGTCTTTCTGGAAACTGGTTTAATTCACCTAATATTATTTCCAGTTGAATCCCATTTTCTATAAATAATGTAACTTCATTTTTCTCTGTGGATGAACACCATCCCTCTGTTGTAGCCACCTGGGCTGGTTCTGTAACTTAGCTCTTGTGAATAGTGCTGCAATTAACAGTGACGTGTGTCTGTGATACAGTGACTTCCAGTCTTCTAAATAAATACATGAGTGTTATATCTGGGCCATATGATAATTCTATTTTTACTTAAAGGACCTCCATTGCTGTGGAACAATCTTTGTACACTGTAAATATGTGTTGCTCTCATTGTTAGTAAAATGCTGATTGGCCAATAGCTAGGCAGGATTTTGGGGGCAGAGTGATTGCTGGGAAGAAGAAGGGTGGAGTCTCAGGAGTCATGAGCCAGATGCAGAGGAAGTAGGATGTGTAGAAAATGAGATAAGAAGCCATGAGCCATGTGGTAGAACTTTGATAAGAAGTATGGGTTAATGTAAGTTGTAAGAGCTACTTAGTAACAAGCCTAAGGTATCAGCTGAGCATTTATATTAGTACAAGTTTCTGTGTGGTTATGTGGAGAGCAGCTGGCAGAACAAAAATGTCTGCCTACACTTCATACTGATTTCCACAGTGGCTGGACTAATTTACACTCCCACAAATTGATTGTAAGGGTTTCCTTCTGTCCTTTCTGCTCTTCAACCAAGACTACACTAACAGCCCAATTAATGTCTCAGTCAAGATTATTATAATGAGTAAAATGAGTTAGTTATGAAGAAGTGAACAACTTATGGAGAAGTGAACAACTATGAAAAGCTACATTTTCCTGAAATTGGCCCCACCCCAAACTACCACACTCCCAATTTTATATGACTCCATGTCTACAACAGAACTGATTCAAACCTGGAACAAATCCATAGCCTCTTGCTTCCTGTGGAAAAAAAAGCAGAGCCTCTGTCCCAAAGCAACATATCCTTAGATCCAAATTTTGAAGTCAAGGTACCTTTAAAATATACATATTGGTTTAACTGAGTAGCCTCTACAATCAAATGTCTTTCTGCAGTTAAATATCCCAAAGACAACACAATCCAGATTCTCTGTGTAATATTCATCTTTATGTGGCTTATTTTTTATATTACTTTTACCTTTTCTTAAAGGCTTTATTTTTGAAAACTTTCTATTTCTTTATATAACTGCATATATTCTTTTTTTCTCTCTCTTTTAAGCCTATGTACATTTTTGCACACATTTTAAACCATTTAAAGTCTTATTCCATCTGAATCTGCCTTAATGTGAATCTATTGCTTTAAACTGCAGTGACTAGTACTGAAGCAGCAGCCTTGGCTGCTGGCTGTACCCAACTCAGCTTCCCAACATGGCAGAACAACGTTTACCACCAGCTCTGGGAACCATGCTCACTGCTGACTCTGGGAAGCAGTGGGTCTATGCTTCCATCCAGCAGCATGTAGCCCAAAAACCTTTCCTTTCTTTCTTTCCTTCTTTCTTTCTTTCTTTCTTTCTTTCTTTCTTTCTTTCTTTCTTTCTTTCTTTCTTCCTTCCTTCCTTCCTTCTTTCCTTCCTTTCTTCCTTCTTTCCTTCCTTCCTTCCTTTCTTTTTCTGTCTGTATTAGCAAAGGCTAAATCCACCCTCAATCTCTGGTGTCTGCATGGCCTTTGATGGTAATGGGAGCATTGGACATCAGCACAGAGAGACCCTGGCTCCAGTAGAGCCAAGGACTCTGACATGGTCCTCAGCTGCAGCTCTGGCCCAGACATCACCATGACATTGAGTAGCAGTGCAGGCTACTCAGATATTGATGCATCCCGGTCCTCTGACACCAACCTGGACTCAGGTGTCTGATCTGACCCTGGACATCCTTGTGTTGCTAGGTGGCAAC
This sequence comes from Peromyscus leucopus, assembly GCF_004664715.2. Taxonomy (NCBI): domain Eukaryota; kingdom Metazoa; phylum Chordata; class Mammalia; order Rodentia; family Cricetidae; genus Peromyscus; species Peromyscus leucopus. Next base: position 23,719,903 of record NC_051063.1, on the reverse strand, counting down.
AGGAACCACAATTCATATCTGTATGGCCCCTGATGTGGCATAGCCCTCTATATTTTTCTTTCATGAACTTTTGTTTTGTTTATTACTCATCAGTAAATTAAGGGTCACATCAACTTTCTTCTGTGTTTTCTTTTAGAATTTTTATAGTTTTGCAATTGGATCTTTAGATCTGGTTTTTGTTAGTATTTATATAGGGTATAAGCCTATGTCTCTTTTTCTATATAAAGGTGGTTACTGTGGTCCACATAATTTGTAGAAAACACTGCCCTTTCTCCATTGAGTGCTTTTATATTTTTGCCTAAAATCACCTTAGCTCTATTTATAAGATTTTGTTTCTGTATTTTCTATTTGTTCCACTGATCCTTCTGCATCTATCATTTCATTATCAGCCTGCTGCTATGATTACTATAATTATAGTGAATCTTTAATTTAGGCAACATTAATCCTCCAATTTTTTATCAGTATTGCATTAGCTATTTTATTTTGCTTTTTATAGTGAGATTAGTCCTTCCAACTCTAGTAACTCTATCTTATCAAGATAACATTTAGCTCTGTGTAACAGACTGCAATGGAACAATCTATTCTTCCAATGGTGGGCAATAACTCCTTGATATAGACAAAGGTAGAATATACATAAAAATAAATTTCCCAAAGTGATTTCATTTGTGCCTCATGTTGTCTGAGCCTGTAGTCATCTCTACTGCTTTAATTGTAAATAGCCATCTGAACCCAGGTTTGAATCAGTTCTGTTGTAGACATGGAGCCATATAAAATTGGGAGTGTGGTAGTTTGGGGTGGGGCCAATTTCAGGAAAACGTAGCTGTTCATAGTTGTCCACTTCTCCATAAGTTGTTCATAACTAATTCATTTTACTCATTATAATAATCTTGACTGAGACATTAATTGGGCTGTTAGTGTAGTCTTGGTTGAAGAGCAGAAAGGACAGAAGAGAACCCTTACAATCAATTTGTCGGAGTGTAAATTAGTCCATCCACTGTGGAAATCAGTATGAAGTGTAGGCAGACATTTTTGTTCTGCCAGCTGCTCTCCACATAACCACACAGAAACTTGTACTAATATAAATGCTCAGCTGATACCTTAGGCTTGTTACTAAGTAGCTCTTGCAACTTACATTAACCCATATTTTTGCCTGGCCATTAGCTCAGCCCTACCACTGACTAGCTCTTACATTTAAACTCAGTCCATTTCTGTTAATCTATATGTTGCCACATGTTCTGTGGCTTTACCTGTGTGCCATTACATGCTCATGGATTTGAACAATTGGTCCCTGATGGGTGGCACTGTTTGAGGATGTCTAGGAGGGGCTTTTGTTGCTTGAATCTTAGGCTTTGCTGGAGGAAACATCAGTAAGGACAGGCTTTGAGGTTTCAAAGTCTTACCCATACCAATGCTAGATCACTCACTCTCTCCCTCCCCTGCTCCTCCTCTCTAACTCTGTCCTTTGTGTGTGTGTCTCTGTCTCTCTGTCTCTCTATCTCTGTCTCTTCCTGTGTGTCTCTGTCTCTCTCTGTGCCGTGTGTTTTCAGTTCAAGGTACGAGCTCTCAGCTTCCTCTTTTAGCCACCATATCTTCTGCCTGTCATTAAGCTGTTCCTGGCCCTCATGACTCTTACACTCCAGAACTGTAAGCCCAAATAAATGTCCATAGGTTGCCTTAGTCATGGTATTTTATTTCAGCAACAGAAAATTAATGACTATAGGGGAGTAAAGAATAATTCTACAGTAGAAAAACCTGACAACTCTAAAATGTTACAGAAGGCAGAGCAGAAAGAACTCAAAATTGGGACAAAACAGGGATGAGACATGAACCCTGTCTTCAGAACATGGCAGCCATTACACCCCTGATCTCATAGCAGATGTGGACTTATGAAACACTGGGCCTGTCAACATCCAATCACGGATCAAGGAGGGGCTCCAGGGTTCTGGTGGAGGGACAGTCATTGCTTTTAGTTGCATATTAAATGGTGATCCTGCCAGGCTCTAACAGAGTTTTAAACCTGTGGCCACACAGACAGTCCTAGTTAAAAATCAAAGGGTCACAAAAACAAAACAAAAAAGGGAAGGGACTTGGATGGGAGGTAAAAAAGCTGGGAGGGAGAGAAGAGAGGGTGGGGGTAAAAATATGACATTGTCAAAGGACAATTTTTTTACAGTAAAAAAGAAGAGAAGGAGCTGGAGAGTTGGCTCAGCAGCTAAGAGCACTCATTGCTCTTCCAAAGGACCTGAATTTGGATCCCAGCACCCACACTGGGCAACTAACAGCCAACCATAACTGCAGTTCCAGGGGATACAACACCCTCTTCTGGCCTTTGCAGGCTCTGCATACAGGTGGTGTGCATACATACATGTAGGCACATACACATACATGTAAATAAATAAATCCTTAAAAAGAAAAACTTGACAAACATTGCATTAGCCAGAGTACCGATATCCACATCAATAATGTGAGTGTGGTCCCAGGATGCACCTTCCTGTAATGTGATGGGAATGATTCTGTATCTATGCCATCTGCCTCCAAAGAACCTGTAACCCTAATCTAACCATGGGGAGGAGGACGAAAATCTCAAAATGGGTGAATTTTTATAAATACTTGTCAGTCACTCTCTGATCTCAAGGTCATCTAAAATCAAGAAAATACAAGAAATTGTCAAGCAAAAAAGAATCTAAGATGATGGGATTTCTAAATGTTAATGTGGTAGCCTTGATGGAGTCCTGGAATAGAAAATGTATATTAGATAAATCTAAGATAATCTAAATAAAATATGGACTCAGCATTGGTGGATCAATATTGATATTAAGTTCCATCGTAGCAAAAATCCTACACTGACATAAGATACTAATGACTGGGGAAACTGTGTGCAAGGTGGAGGAGAACGCTGACCTTTTTACAGCTTTTCTGTGATTGTAAACTTTTCTAAAAGATTCATTTTTCTTAAATGGAGAAAAATAATCACAGGATTTGGGAGGCTGAGGCATAAGGATTACTAGTTTAAGGCTACCCTTACATACACAATGAGTTCAAGGCTACCCTGGAGTATGTTGTGAGTCCCTATCTCCAAAAACTGGAGAAAAAAATGAGAATATAGCATTAATATAGATAGACCGGTATGCAACTAATGGAGATTTCACAAACCGAGGGGGAAAAACATATGAAAATTATTAAAGATGGGAGTATGTCCCAGAAGTAAGAGATTCGTTCCAGATGAAAGAACCATCTGCCTAGTATTCAGAACAAATGACATATTTTTAAACAATCATAAGATTATTTCATTTTTTTGTAAACAAAAGACAATAAAAATGTTGAGGGGTCAGAGAAGAGTCACACAGTGCAATAGAAAATTCTGAGCTTCTTTTTTTTTTGGTTTTTCAAGACAGGGTTGCTCTGTAAAACCCTGGCTATCCTGGAACTCATTCTATAGATCAGGCTGCCCTCAAACTCACAGAGATCTGCTCTGCCTCTGCCTCCCGAGTGCTGGGATCAAAGGCATGAACCACCATCGCCAGACAAAATATTTAAACCACTTTAATAAAAGGGGGGGTCAGGGAGTCTAACTTCCTAGAGGTATCATCAGATGTAGAATGCATTGGGAAATGCTTTAAATATTCCATGGGAAAATATAGCAATAACCAAGTGGAACAACAGAATCAAGGCATTTTATATGCATGTGTGGCATCAATAAATGTTCTTTCGAGTATTTTTCTTAGGAAGTCATGCTGAGTGTGCTTTATCAAATGAGACACTAAAAGAAAGTAGAAAACGAAAAATCCAAGAGTCACAAGCCAGGCAACATTGGCAATGTGTGTTCCCACGGTGATGGCGATGCAGGGTCCAGGGTGGTCTCTGTATGACAGTCCCCAACAGTACCAGGCACATGAGAGCTCTAGGAAAAACAGCTGGACATCAATAAGACACCTGAAATTTGAATATGTGTTGATAGTTTGTTGTAAAATGTAGAGGAATTGTAATAAGTACAAAGACAATCAAGCAATTGAGAAGTAAAAGTCCATTATGGAAAACATCATTATCAACAAAGGAAATAAAGTCTTAGCATATTTCATAAGTAATAAAAATATTGAGGTGGATATAATAAAGATTTAGTAAAAAAAAAAACTGTTTTGCTTTGCTGTTTTTTTTTTTTTTTTTTTTTTCTTTTTTTGGTGGTGGAGAGGGGGGGGAGACAGGGTTTCTCTGTGTAGTTTTCGAGCCTGTCCTGGATCTCTTTCTGTAGACCAGGTTGGCCTCAAACTCATAGAGATCTTCCTGTCTTTGCCTCCTGAGTGCTGGGATTAAAGGCATGCACCACCACTGCCTGGCTTAGTAAAAATTTTTAATAAGCTTCTAGGAGAATAATAATGAAGGAAACAGATAAAACAGGGTGCATCTTAGTTGGTTACTTGCTAGCTCAGGCTGTCCTAACAAAGGATCACAAATAGTAGGAACTGTTTGTTGACTTAGAAGTCTAGAGCAAGGTTATGCTCTCTCTCAGAGAAGCTGGCCTCTTCACACCTTTTAATACCCCAAGAATTCCTAGGCCTGGCATAGCATCACTCCAATCTCTGCCTCTGGCTTCACATGACACTCACTCCATGTCTTTCAAGATGGACATGATTCCATTTCAGTATTCCTGCTATTCAGTATTTAAAATTGAAGCCACACCACCCTTCTCCCAGAAGTCTCTCCCCACCGTGAACTTCATTGATTTCTGAAGACCAGGAGAGCTAAAAAAGAAGCATCCCTGTAGGGACTGATTTACATCTGAGGGTGTTGAATCCACTGAAAATTCAAGTCTCCAGTAGTCATTTCAGTGGGTCTTCTGTTATGAAACAAAACACAGCAGATCCCTCTTGTGGCATACACTGGCTAGATGATCACCAATCCAATTTCACTTCCTAAGTGCACAGTACAGCAGCCCTGGCAGTGGGTACCACTCTGATAAGCAAGTATGTGGAGAGATGGAAGAGGCGGAGAAACAGAGCAGTGCCTGCGCTGTGGAGAGAGGCAAGAACTGGAGACGAGATGGTGATGAAGACCAGGCTGATGTGAGTGGCCTGCAAGGCCTTCTGAGCTCAAGGTGATGTTCAGATCCGTGCCGCTGCTGAGGGCCATTTCTGGGGCTGAGGTCCTGCTTCAGCCAGAGTCTATGTTGCTGTCCATGGCCCATGCCACCACCAAAGGCATGCAGATGTCCATGACCTACACTACCACCTGAGGCCAAATTGATGTCTGTGGTCCCGCCTGCCTCCAAGGGCCTTGTCTGGATCAGTGGTCCTAGTGCAGCCAGGGGCCATGTTTATGGCCTGTGCTGTCACCAGCAAACATGTGGCAGCCCATGATCTGTGGTCCTACTGACTGTAAAGAGCAAGGAAGTTACTTTTGCGGTGTTACCGGTGACTGCAGATACACAGTTGACACAGAGGGACATGGAAGGTTTCTCTAACAACATCTACCTCCATCCCAATCCTCCCCACAAAAAAAGTAACAGCCTCAACAGGAAGCCATTGAAGAAAACTCTTAAAAACTGTGATAAGGATGCTGGTGTGTAGCTCTCCGCAACTGATGATTTCTGGCGGGAGTGTGGGAGGCAAAGTTCTATTTAAGGGGCAGGCCACTGAGGATTTCACCATGCTCCAATGAGTATATAGATAAAACAAACGGGACTTGTTTTTAATATCTATTGTGGGGTCACAAGGGTGAGGTGTGGACATGGGAAGACTGAGAAATGAGTGAGATTGGAATGGATGGTGTGAAATTCCCAAATAATCAACTAAAAAAATCAGATTGAACAATTTAAATAGACCTATAATCCTAGGGAAATAGAAGATGTCATTAAAAATCTCCCAACCAAAAAACCCCAGGGAGGGCCTGATAGTTTTAGCACAGAATTCTACAAGATTTTCAAAGAAGAGCTAACACCAATACTCCAAAATTATTCCACAAAATAGAAACAGGAAGAACATTGCCTGGTTCATTTAATGAGTCCAAAGTTACCCTGCTACCCAACATAAAGACCCAACAAAGAAAGAGAATTACAAACCAGTTTCCCTTAGATGCAAACATAGATGCAAAAATACCCAATAAAATACTTGCAAACTGAATCCAAGAAGACATTAAAAAATCATCTACCGTGATCAAATAGGCTTCATCCCAGAGATGTGGGGTTCAATATAAAAGTCAGTAAATGTAATCCACCATATGAACAAACTGAAATAAAAAACCCACATGATTATTTCATTAGATATAGAAAAGGCCTTTGACAAAATCCAACACCCCTTCATGATAAAAGTCCTGGAGAGTAGGGACTTATCTAAACATAACAAAGGTAGTTTACAACAAGTCTACAGCCAACATCTAATTAAATGGAGAGAAACTCAAAGCAATTCCACTAAAATCAGGAACAAGACAAGATTGTTCACTCTCTTCATATCTATTTAATATAGTATTTGAGATCTTAGCTGGAGCAATAAGACAGCTGCTGGACATCAAAGACATACAAATTGGAAAGGGAGAAGTCCGAGTATCTTCATTTGCAGATGACATGATACTATACATACATATGTGACCCTGACAATTCCACCAGGGAACTCCTACAGCTGATAAATACTTTCAGTGAAGTGGATGGATACAAGATTAACTCAAAAGAATCAATAGCCCTCTTATATACAAATGAGAAATGAACTGAGAAAGAAATCAGGGAAACAACACCTTTCACAATAGCCTCAAATAACATAAAATATCTTGTTTAACCCTAACCAAGCAAAGTAAAATACATGTATGATTAAAAAAAAAAAACAACAACTTCAAGTCTTTGAAGAAAGAAATTGAAGAAATCAGATGGAAAGATCCCCCATGCTCTTGGATCGGTAGGATTAACATAGTAAAAAATGGCCATCCTACCAAAAACTCTACAGATTCAACACAATCCCTATCAAAATCTCAACTTAAAATCATCTCTAGTGAGGTAACCCAGACCCACAAGTACAAACATAGTATATACTCACTTATAAGTGAATATTAGCTGTTAAGTAAATAATAACTAAGCTACAATCCATAGACCCAGAGAGGTTAAATAAAGAGGAAGAGTCTAGGAAGGGATGCATGGATCTCCCTGGAAAGGGGAAGTAGAATAGAGTTGGAGAGGTGGAGGGAGAGAGTGTGGGGAAAGATGCTTAGAATTGGGGGCACCTGAGGGGTGGTATGGAAACCCTTGCAGTGAAAACTTCCTGGAATTTATGAGGGTGATCTTAATGAGGATTCCTAGTAATGGAGGATATGGAATCAACTGACCTTCTCTTGTAGCCAGGTAAGACTTCTAGTGGTGGGACTGGGTTGCTTTCAATTGAGTTGTTGGCCAAGGTGGGAGGGTCCCATGGAAATCCTCAAACAACCCAGGCTGATGCTAAGACAAAGGGTTGTTCTCTGCAAACTGACGGTGGGCACCCATTGCTGAGGACAACATCCACACAACTCATTGAACATGGAAAAGTTAAGCTGGTGCTTACATGGAGCCTTCACCTCTAAGTTCTAGTCTCTTTGGTGTGGGAAGGTACTCTACAGGCTACCAAAAGTGAAACACGGACACCAATCCAGTCACAAAACCTTTGACCTACACTCTGTCCCACCAGCAAAATATGCTAGGGCAATGGTGGCACGGAACTTGTGGGAGAAACCAATCAATGTCTGATTTGACTTAAGGACCACTCCACGAGAAGTAGCCCATACCTGACACTGGTTGGGTGACCAAGAACCAAAGACTAGATAGCCCAGAAACCTAGGGTATAACCAAACACTATTGGTCTTAAAAATATATGTATCAATAAAATGACTCTTGATGATATGCTGCTATACTCATAGATCAGTGCCTTATTCAGCCATCATCAGACAAATTTTCTCCAGTGGCAGATGGGAACAGATGAAGAGATCCACAGCCAGACATGTAGAGAGAGAGAGTCTAAATTGGAGGTCTCTATCAAATCCCTCCCCTCCGAGCTCAGGGAATCTCTCAGAAGAGAAGGCAGAAAGATTGTGTCAGAGGGGATGGAGGATACCAGGAGAACAAGGAAGTCCCTCTGAATCGACTAACCAAACACATATGAGCTCACAGAAACTGAAGCAGCAAGCACAGGGCCTATATGATTTTACCCGGGGTCCTCTGTGTATATATTCTAGCTATTAGTTTAGTATTTTTACGGGACTTCTGACTGTGAGAATGAGTGAGTTGCTGACTCTATTGCTTGCGCTTGGGACTCCTTTCCTCCTGTTGGGTTACTGTGTTCAACTTTGATACAATAGTTTATCCTTCATCTTATGTTTTGTCATGTTTGGTTGTTATCTCTTAGAAACCGGTTCTTTTCTAATGAGAGACAGAAGTGGGGTGTATTTGGAGAAGGGAGGTGGGGAGGAACTGGGAGGAGTAGAAGGAGGGGAAACTATAATCAGGATATATTGTTTGAGAAAAGAACATATTTTCAATAAAAGGGGAAAAGAGAGAAGGAAGGATGGGGTTTAAATCTAGGAGCTGACCCTGATTCTGATACTCCTGAGCAAAGGAGTCGGACTGTGTGATTGTTTACATAGACGACAGAACTAGAGGGAAGTCCACAAACCTTCTAATCGTGTTTGCCTCTGTGAGAATCAGGAGAAAAATGGGCTGGAAGAGGTAAAGGTAAGCGAGGAACTGGAAACTCTTAAAGTAACCCTACACAGCTTCTCTAAATAAATATTCTGTGGTCTGGATATGCTTTGAGCATGCACCCCCAAAAGCCTATGAGCTCGTGGCTCGGCTGTCAATGTCACAACTCAGAGGAGGTAGAAGCTTTAAGGGAGGGGGGAAAGTAGTTAGGTCGTTGGAGGGATTGCTCTTGCTAAGTGTTAATAAAGCTTTTCTGTTTGGTTGGTTTTGGTTTTGGTTTTTTTGAAACAGGGTTTCTCTATGTAGTCCCAGCTGTCCCGGGTTTTGGTGCCTGTCCTGGAACTCACTCTGTAGACCAGGTTGGCCTCAAACTCACAGAGATCCACCTGCCTCTGCCTCCTGAGTGCTGGGATTAAAGGCGTGCACCACTGCCTCCTGGCTAATAAAGCTTTTGTAGGACCCAGGTTAGCTCCTGTGTGAGACAGTGGTTAGAAAAGAGCTGGCCTGGGCCTGCTCTATGTAGCTTGTAGCCTCCTGTCTCTCCATGTGATCTCTCTCCATCAAATGTGCCATCTACTATCTTGTGATATAGCCAAGATGGTCCCCACCAGATGGGAGCTGAATAGATGGGGACAACCCAAGCTTGCCCTTTTAGCCTCCAAAACTATATGTTAAATAAACTTTTTTATACACAAATAAATAAATAAACGAAGTCAAGACAAGATTGTGGTATTGTATTCCCCCAAATATTGTGCATGCTAATAAACTTATCTGGGTCAGAGACAGAACAGCCACAATATTAAACATAAAGGATAGGCAGTGGTAGCACACGCCTTTAATCCTAGCATTCCAGTGGCAGAAATCCATGTGTTTAAGGATACAGCCAGGCATGGTGACTCGTCACACCTTTAATCCCAGAAAGCAAGCCTTTAATCCAAGGAGTGGTGGTAGAAAGCAGAAAGGTATATAAGGCGTGAGGACCAGAAACTGGGAGCATTTGGCTGGTTAAGCATTTGGCTGGTTAAGCTTTCAGGCTTCTAGCAGCATAATTCAGCTGAGACCCATTCTGGATGAGTACTCAGAAGCCTCCAGTCTGAGGAGACAAGACCAGCTGAGGATCCGGCGAGGTAGCTGTGGCTTGTTCTGGCTCTCTGATCTACCAGCATTGACCCCAATAACTGGCCTCGGGTTTGCTTTTATTAATAAAAACTTTTAAGATTCATGCTACACAGGATGTTATGTGTAAATGTTATTTCTATCTTTCAATGGTGATGCTATACAGTGTGCTAAATTTTTATATAGTTATAATTTTAGCTTCGGTGGGGAGATTTCTGATTTTATCTGGATATTTCATATAGCTTCCTTAAAGCTAATTTTAACCATGTAGCTAAATTCTCATCAGCCAGGGGGTAAATCAGATGTTTTTCATGTTCAGTGTTCAAAGCCGTATATGGTACACCTCAGTACTTTAAAAATATTTATTGAGTGAGCTGGTTGAGTTGAAGACTTCCATAGGTCTCCTGAAAGGAAACACGATGAACAATGCCTTTGTCCTTTCTTCTAGCCTGTTTTTTGGAATATCAACACTTAAACTGTGTGAACTGTCTTGGACCATGGGGATGAAGGCTAGGGGCAGAGCAGTGATGGGAAGTAATCCTTACAACTACAAAACAAACAAACAAAACAAAACTCTGCATAATGCCATGCTTCCTGTCTCTGTATTTTCTTTACTTAATAAAATGACATCCACTTTGTTTAAACTACTGGACTTTTTAAAACTTACCCAGTAAACCCTAATCTTTTTTTTTTCCAAGCCAAACTGTATCCAGCTTTATTAAAGATACTTTCCATAAACAATCATGGTTTTTCAGGCAGGACATGGGCAGACAGTCATTAACAGTATACAAGAACTTCCAAACTCCCTTCTTGTATAGACTACCAAAATCAGAAAGCCACTATAAAACCCGATGAGTCTTCATTTAATGCTTTGAAAAGGGGGAGAGCTTAGAGTGAGGGCTGACAGTTCACATTGAGGATGTTGTTTAAAACCTTTTCACAAGCCAACCCTGACTTTCAGGAAACGAAACAAACATGGCAGAATTATCAATCTGAAGATCCACAATCTTTTATAAAAGGAACAGCTGCTCTTTTGAGGACACAATGATACCACTGCAAAGTCCAGATTGCCTGATAGACTGCCAAAACCAATTTTGGGGGTCAGGTTCCAACAGGTCTCTGTTTTGAAGGGAGGTAAGTCTATGTTGATGGTCCAGGGGAGGAAGACACAGAAATGAATTTAGTTTCCCACACTAGGCCATGGTGGTCACATATGTCAACACCAGGATGTCTCCCCTGAGAGCCAAGAGGAGTCTTTCAATATTAGCAGGGAAAGATGTTTTCCAACATCAGCCATCACCAATCCAGCTTGGGAGACATTTTGTTAGTGACACATGTTCCTTCCCCCCCAAAACAATGAAGTGTTCTGTGTGCTAACAACATAGCTTAAAAAAAAAAAAAGTAAAACAAAATTCTGCATTTTTATAAAACTTGATAAAAAATAGTATTTCAAACTGTACAGTCACCAGAAGTACACAGTTATCAAAAATGCACACATTTCACTTGGCATCTCCAGCTCCTTCAGCTTTTTGTGCCTGGTCTGTTTTGGTGTCTCTGTTCTCTGCAGGATTATTCGCATCCTTCCCAGCATTGGCTTTCTCCTTCTTCCCCTTGAGGACCTTCTCTCCCTTCTTTGCAGGGGCCTTTTTAGGCTTGGGCTCTGGCTTTGGAGGAGCAGGTTTAGCAGACAACCTTGCAGATCTTCTCTGTGGCTCGTCCTTCACCTTGCCTTTATCTCCTTTAGTATCCCCTTCAGCCTTTCTTTTGGGCATGGCGGCGGCGGGGGACGTTGGCGCTGAACGCGGGGATGAGGCAGTGCGCGGGGTCGGTCCATCCGGGGGTCGTTCTCGCTGCTTCTTCCAAACCCTAATCTTAACAGGAGCAACGATTCATCTTCTAACAACAAAGTAGCAAAGTAGTTTCCAGGAAGATGGCAGAGAGCATGGGAGTGTCTCGATTACGATTGAACTTGGACAATAGCAGCAATTTTAGCTGGACAGAAGTTGATATTTCTCCCATTAATGAAACTGCTGTCTAGGAAGTTCAAAGTTTGGTTTGATTTTTCCATAGCTTCCGCTGAACTCTGTGGAATGGGACATGTGAAGCTTTGCTAACATTGCCACAGAGTTCCCAAGAGGACTGTTCAACCCCTGCTTGGGTACTGCTAAGGGCCAATATCAAGGTAATCTTAGTAAATGGTGTTTACATCTCTCCAACTAGTAAAGAAACATAAAATGAATACCCTTACACAGAAGCAGCCAACTCCTCACCATCCTGCAAAGACAAAACTGTTAGTCATTTCACAAACCATGAATGGATAAAAATCAGCCTCACGTCTCTGCCGCTTCTGACATAGAACCTTTCCCATGTTCTTGCTCAAACTCAGTTAAGGCTAGGCCTGTGCTTGACACTGTGCTTTGGATGACCGGAAGGAAAAGAGCCACGTCCCTGTCTCCCAGGAACTGCAGTTTAATTGACGGAACGTAAATGCATAGGGGACGTAAATGCATAGGGAACATAAATGTGTAGGGACTGCCATCGAAAGGAGATGTAAGACAAGAGCCATCTATTTTACCTAGACCTTGCTCACCTACAGCCCTCAGCCAGAGAAACTTCACTTTCAGTGAATTCCTCCAGAGGATGTGAACATTCCCCAGGGTAAAACTCAAGAGGCCTGAGCAGACAGGAGGATGCTGAAAACACAGTGACACTTCAAGAACTACAGGGTCAGAGCAAGAGGGCCTTTGTGGTTCTCAGGAGGCTGAGGCAGGAGAATCACCACAAGTTTGAGCCTGCTTTGACTATACAGTGAGTTTGAGGATAGGCTGGACTATAGAGCTATCTCCTATTTCAAAAACTTAATTAATAACATGTATGTTTTCAGTCTATCAGCCATGCCTGGCTTTTTACATGAGTGCTGGGGATTCAAACTCGGGTCCTTAGGTTTGCACAGCAAGAGCTTTACACACAGAACCATCTCCACAGTCATGGATGTTACTTATTTTCATCCCAATGAAGGCTAGAAGCGATCTGGGTTGCCAAGGTTATGCAGAACTGCAGGGCTGGAACAAGACTTCCCAGATGTGCAAAAGCAAGAGGCCTTTTTCCAGCTGTTTGAAGGTTTATAGGCCTGTGACTTCATGCCTTTTAGCTTCATCTGAGTTTAAGACCAATTTAAGAACAAAGACAAAAAACAATTTTTCTTCTCTAACTACAAAGGAATACTTCAGGTAGATCTGCCTGATGCAATGATTAGTTCTGATCACTTACTTGACACAACATAGAATGGCTTAGGAAAAAAGCCTCAGTGAGGATTGCCCATAGTAGGTTGCTCTGAGGGTTTTTTTTTTTTTAAATTGGGTTAATTGAAATGCAAAGACTGTGGCCATCTAAATGAGATGTCCTCCATTGTCTCTAACAATGTAGGACAGCGAAGATAACTTCCTCCTCTTTGTATCCCTCCTCCTCCTCCCCCTCCTCCTCCCCCTTCTTCTTCTTTGTCTTTTTTTTTTTTTTTTTTTTTTTTTTTTTTTTTTTTTTTTGCAAGACAGGGTTTCTCTGTACATAGCCCTGGCTGTCTTGGAACTCACTCTATAGACCAGGCTGACTTCAAACTCACAGAGATCAGCCTGTCTCTGCCTCCCTAGTGCTGGGATTAAAGATGTGCGCCAACACAGCCTGGCCAATGAGGACTTCTTGCATAACAGAAGAGGGCACCAGATCTCATTACAGATGATTGTGAGCCACCATGTGGTTGCTGGGATTGAACTCATGACCTCTGGAAGAACAGTCAGTGCTCTTAACCTTCAGCCATCTCGCCAGCCCCAGTGAGGGCTTCTTAATCGTTGGTGAATGACAGTTGATTTGAGGAAGAGAAGTTGATTTTATTGGTGGTGGTTTTGTGTGTGGCATTTATTTAACTTTTCAGTGTCACTGATCCCTTCCTGCTCTTTTTAACCTCATACCTCTTGTCGCTGTAACTACCTCTAAGCAAAATTTTTCAATTTTTCATCCACTTATCTGACTTTCTAACATCTAGCCAGACACTGAACTGTAAGCACTATGGATGGCTTCAGGTACTCCCACTGTTCCGTTCACCTTGTTCTCCAAAACCCAGCACAGAAAAGGTGTTGTGTAAACACGTGCTAGACAAATAAGGAATCAAACACACGATTCCGTTGTGCCAGGAGATGATGGAATATTGAAAGAGAAGTCACCATAACGTTTCCTCAAGCACAGTTCTGCCAGCAGCTGGCTGGCTTTGATACTTGAGTGAACTGTCTGGACCTCTGTTTTCTCATCCATAAAGGAGCAAAGCAAAGGCTACCTCATAGAAGTGGCTCTGGAAGTGATTAGCAACATCACCCATGGAGGCTTTCTAATTAATTTCCATGTAAAGGCATGCGTTCATTACTCTTCCATTTGTGTCGGCCACAGATCCCCTCTCTGTCTGTGTTGTGAGTTTTGTGTCCCTCCACCAAGAATGTCAACGTTATTAAAGAGGATAAAATATCGCATCGTTTCTGTTGAACACGTTGTTAGGAAGGGAGTAGATAAGACATATGTGTTCACCTTCTAGACTCAGGGCTTAGCCCCAGATGGGCACCCTTGGCTGACAGTCCCTGAAGCAGACAGAGCTAGCTAGCTGGTGGGCAAGAATGTTCGAATCTCTTCTCTCCCTTCAGCAGTGGTAAGATGATACTGAGCTCCAGCAGTTTGGCCTTTTCCGGTCTACCAGGGGTATTCTCTGGAAGTAGGGTGTGGGGATTTTGGACACTTAACGAAAGGATTGTTTGTAAAGAGTGTGAATAATGGAAGGTGTGCAAGGAAGAGAAACAATATTTTAAGCCCAAAGGGATTTGTTCACTTTAAGATTACAACTCAAATAATACAAGGGCAGGAAAGAACATGTATTTGAGTTCTACTTGAAAGTTACGTAAGTTTGATCTTGAAAGTTAGCTTTGGTTAGGAATGCAGGATCAAATGATAATCAGAGTAGCCTGGGACCATTCATGTCCCATGCCTTGAGCCTGAACTCATGCAGTGAGTGTGTGGAATGGATTCCAGAGACAATATGAGTGGCCAGCCAACCTCTCTAGGCGTTTTTTTATCTGAATATCTGGCTTCTGGGCTTAGCTCTACTACTTGGCTCTGTAACCTGGGGTACACATCTTCACCACTGTTCACTTTCCTGAATGGGTTATGAAGATAAAAATGGGACTCACTCAAAAGGCCCACAGAGAAGATTAAGTATCGTTCATAGTGTTCAGCATGACCCCACTTCATAGTAAGCTTTCAATAAATATTAGTCACTAATTATATTAAACTGTAAAGTGCATGCAAAGGTAAGAATACCATACTTTTACTTTTGTCCTACGGTATTTGTATTTCAACAGGGAATTTAAAAAAAAAAATGAAATAGTTAAATTAAGAACTATTCATCACTGAGCTTCTTTTCCTCGTGAGTTTGAGGGATAATAATATTCTCTTTCCTGGGCTGAAGGTACATCTCAGCAACAGAGAGCTTGCTTAGCATGTGCAAAGCTTTGGGTTCAATTCCCAGCACTAGAAAAAAAAGATATTTTTGATGAAATCATGGGGAGTACTTAACAGCATCATGAGACAAAGTACAAAGCAATTCTAAGTCAGCCAGCACAACTGTAGACAGTTTATCACTGTGTGAAATGCATGCGTCTTGAAGTCACAAATGTCTTACAGCTACTGGCATCTTAACAAAATAGGGAGAAAACACTGGGCCCCATTTCTTGTTACACAGTGGGAATTTTTCCTAGTCTTGAATGAGGAGTGGGAAGATAATGAAAAGAAAACTATCAACCCCTCAACACGTCTTGTCTTTGAATGTAGTAGACACATTTTCATCAAAGGAGTTTTATATTAAATTCTTGTGTCTCCTTCTTCTTATTCAATTGTGCAGTTCTGGTCCCAAAACTGTCCAAACACCAGCTATGCCTGCCAGGCTGGAGGAGGGAGAAAGATGTGTGTTGACATGGGCTTCTGATAGGGCTTCTATGGGATCTCTGCAGGAACTCCTTCCAGATGGGTGGTACTGTGCCACACTGGCAGCTGATGGCAATCTTCAGTCTTTCCAAACTAGCTCCATCATGCTTCTAACCTCAGACATACTAAGGAGATAGTATCTACCCTTAAGGGCTTTGGTCTCTGGCCCTCAGAGCTCCTCATTCCAACCCAGAGGCAACAGCTCAAGCTAAGACAAATCCCAGCAGCCCCTCTCTTTTCCCAGTACTGGAGACTACAGTTTGTACCTGCACTTTCTAGGCAAGTGCTCTACCACTGAGCCATACTCCCTGCCCAGTTGACACATCCCTGTTGTACAGCCTTGAGTTTGACCTCTCCAAAGCCCCTTCTCTAGTTATCTAAGACCCAATTTTCCAGCTGCTCCCTTCTGCTTCTCCAGACCCTGCCATGGGGCAGCTTCTGGCAGTAGATATCCACATGCTATTTTTGTGTTCTTTTGCTTTTCTTTTTCATCCTTCAGTTTTCTAGTTTTTGGCCTTTCATAAAATTCCCTCTGTTAAGCAATAGTGTGGCCTCTATCTCCTGTCACAGTACAAATAAATCTATTTCCAAGAAAGCTTAAAATTTTCAAGTGCTCAGCATTTACTTTTAGGCTTCTAAAAATAATCACATCTACGGATTACTCTAAAATATCAAATACAAGAGAGCATAGCCATTTCTTTTTTGTTTTTTTAAATTCATTTTACATACCAATCCCAGATCCCCCTCTCATCCCTCCTCCCACTCCCCCTTTCTCTCCCCTCATTCCTCATCCCTTTCTCCAACAGGGTAAGATCTCCCAGGGGGGCAGCTAAGCCTGGTAACATTCAGTTGAGGCAGAGCCAAGCCCCTCCCCACTTTATCAGGGATGAGCAAGGTGTCCAACCATAGGTAATGGGATCCAGAAAGCCAGCTCATGCACCAGGGATAGATCCTGATCACACTGCCAGGGACCCCTCAAACAGACCCAGCTACACAACTATCTCCCATGTGCAGATGGTCTAGTCCAGTCCCATGCAGGTTCCACAGCTGTCAGACTAAAGTTCATGAGTTCCTTTGAGCTTGGCTCAGTTATTTCTGTAGATTTCCCCATCATGATCTTGACACACACACCCCCTTGCTCATGCAATTCCTCTCCCTCTCTTCGACTGCACTCCCAGAGCTCGAACTGGTGCATGATTGTGAATCTCTGCATCTGTCTCCATCAGCTACTGGATGAAGGCTCTCTTTGTCCAATCAGAGCTGGCCGAGTCGGTGTTGAGCATAGCCATTTCTAAGCAGCACTCTATCTTGAATGAGTCTGTTCAACATTATTTAAATATTAGAAAGCAAGAAAGTCCTACCTCATCAGTTCTGATCCAGGCAAACTTTAGTGGTAGTTCTTTTCCTCTGGGGAGTATATTTTAAATTGAACCACACAACTGTCAGTTTGGTGGGGTTTAGGGGGATATGCATGCACTGGAGAAAGAAAACTTTCTCTGACCCCAAAGTCTCACTCTACTTTTCACTGGGTCACAGAACATTTCTCTGTGACTTCAATGGAGCAGAGAACTCCAAACTAATCATGATCATATAGAGGGAATGAGGAAGGAAGGGCTGGGGTCAGGAACCAACTTCTGTGAAGTATTTTCTCCATTCCTGGTGCTGTCTCTTGTGTGCCCCCCAAGAACCCAGTGCTCCTGTTATCCACACACCTGTTTCACAGGTGAGTACCCCAGGGCTCGGAGGCATTAAACAGCTAATCTACTCTGAGTGTATCCTCAAAATCAGATTCCAGTTCAGCCCCCTGGGATTCAATTTCCCTCTTTCCTTTAGAAAACACTACCTGGGGGCCAGAGAGAGCTTAGTGGGGTCAAAGTGTTTACCATCTAAGCTTGATAACCTGAGTTTCATCCAGGGAACTAATGTGAACAATCAGATGTGGTGGTGAGCCTCTGTCCCTCCAGAACTCCTAAAGAAAGATGGGAAATAGAATAAAGAGAATTACTTAGACACTCTGGAGCCAGCTAGCCTGGAGTACACAGTGTGGCAGAAATAAGGGACACCCTGCCCTACAAGAGGAAAGGCAAGGATTGGTTCCTGAAAGTATGTGATCATACACACACACACACACACACACACACACACACACACACACACACACCTCTCAATTCTAGAAATAAAGTGTAGCGATAATGCTGTGAACAGTTATTTGTTGACTATGTAAATAGAAATCCAGTAGTTGTTTTATTATCATCCACGTGGTCCTGCTCTCCCCACACCCTTTATAAAAAGTTCATTGCCTTTTCTCAGGAAAGCAGCTTGCCAAACATAAGTCTCCATGAACTTCAGAGTAACCAAATACCTGCATGGCACAACTTTCTAATATTTCTTCAGTGATGCTTGCCATACAAAGAAGCCTTCAGTAAAGACACTCAGCTGAGAAAAATAAATATGGATCCAGGCATAAATATTGGTGGAAATAAAGAGGTCGCTGACATTTTTGAAGAAGAAAAATGAGGAGAAAGCTGAGAAGATGTCAGCATTAGGAACCTTGATGATGGAAACAGGGATGGAAAGAAAGATGGAAATACCAGGAACCAGATGAGAAGCCTCTGTCAGCCTCCACCCCACAGTGCTGCCTGGTAGAAGAAGAAATACCATTTCTTCTTCTCTCCTCTCTTTCTCCTCTTGAGCTTGCCTGTGTCAGAGAGTTTTCAGTAAATGTGGTTTTATGAATATTTTTCCATTAGTATGCGTAGGATAGATTTGAGAGAAAGGGGAACCAATTAATGCTATGATATAATGCTCTATAATTTCTTATGACAGTTCCCAGAAGCGATTACTTGTTGCCAATGTGATTTCTATTAAACAACATTTCTGTTTAGGGGAACTAGCCTGAAACAAAACTTTCGCATATGCCTGTTTGTGGTATACACAGGTGTGAATATGTGTGTTTGCCTGCAAGGGTGCAGATGAAGACAGAGGTGATCGTGAGAATGTCTTCTTCAGTTACTTCTTCTCCTTGTGTTTTTGAGACAAGGTTTCTCACTGAACCTGAAGATCACTGTCTCAGCTAGAGCGGCTGGCCAGTGAGCTCCAGGGACCCTCCTGTCTTCACGCTCCATCCCAAAGCATAGGTGTTACAGGAGTTACAGATGCATGTGGCCACATTCAGCTTTTATGCCAGTGCTGGAGATCCAACTTCAGCTCTTCATGCTTATGCAGCAAGCGTGTTAACCACTGAGCTGTCTCCACAGCCTAAGACTTTTGAAATCTGCTAGGTTTGCCTCTAACACTATTTCTTACCATTGCTCTGCTTCCTTTTCAGGGAGCCCTTGCTTTATGCAACCATCACCCCCACCACCCCACCCTACTTTTATCTCCTACTATAATGACTTGGACATTGCCTCCTGCCCCATACTCAGGCTTCTACCCTACCAATTAACACATACTAAGAGTATAATGTACCCACGAAGTCATTAAGAAGGTGCTGAGATATGGCGGTGGCTAAAAGCTCATTGCCAAGTTATGAGAACTTATAACATTCTATGCTTTTTTTCATCACTTTCATCACTTTGATGGGTGATGAGCAGTAGTCAGAATTATGATATAAATGACGCTAAACACTCTAAGGAATATCTGCATCCCAGGAGATTCAAAATTCATCCTAAATGGAATATTCCACTGACAGGTGGATATTTTAATATACAGCAGGTAATGAGAGAGAAATATGCTTGGGCCATAAAGTTTATTTAAAATACCACAGAGAATTATTTTCATATATTAATAGTTATTTACACTTGCTTGTAATTGTTTATCCATGTTAAATGAGCTCCACGAAACAAGGGAAACTCCTGATACATTGGTCAGATTCATGGAAAGACAAGCGGAGAAACCCATGGACAGTAGATAGACAGACAAATGCTGCTAGGCATCTCGGGGACCCAAAAAGGAGGGCAATGGGAGTCAGAGACACGAGACTTTGGGTTAACGTCAAGAAGGAACAATTTTTATTTTCCCACTGCTGTTTATATGTTGTTTAGCTAACAATAGCATGACAAGCAGAGCTTGAGAAAACAAAACCTTTGACCTCTTCATCAAAGTTCTTCTGTTTGCACTTCCCTGGCCTTGTGGCCTTGTTTCAACCCAGATGACACTCCTCCTAGGCTTTATCTCCTGCCTGAAGTTTTCCATGGTCATAGCGTCCCATCAGGGTCAGGGAAGGAACTGCAGAGTATCTGGACCCCAACAGACAGATGGCCTATGATGACGGTAATGTCTATGAAATCTTGTCACCTATGCAATAAAAAGCGTGACAGGAGTTGACAAGGCAAGAAAAGAAGACTAAAGCCATCCTGGCTGGAGATGCTGAAGGACAGTCCTGTAACTGTTGGTACCGGAGAAAGAAAGGAACGAGTTTGAAATGAAATCTTAGATGCTTAGTCTCATCGAGACAGGAAAAAGTACATTTAAAAAAAAAAAGGATAGCCAAGCATAGTGGTAAATGCTTTGAGGCCAGAAAGTCAGGAGTTCAAAGCCATCCTTAACTACACAGAATGTTAAAGGTCAGCTTGGGCTCTGAGATGCCCATCCCCAATGGCATTGTTTAATAACAACAAGGATTGTAATATGATCCTATCACCCATAAAAATCCCTGATGCTGTATCAAATATGATATGGATAGCTATGATATCCATAGCTTAAAATGATTGAAAACTATACACATGGATATAAAATGGAAATTAATGTACCCTCCTCAAATTGTTGTATTGAAGAACTTAAGAGACCTGGCAACCAAACTGCAACATCTATGGGTTTGGAGTCAACTTCGTGACTTTTAGAAGATACTTATACTCCATTTAGAAAACTCTGAGCATTAGAATCAAATATTTGAAAATAAGGAAATAAGCTAGGCTCAGAGATAAATATGCCTGATCTCGTCTATATGTGGAATCTTAAAAAGTTGTTCCCATTGGAGTAGAGAGTAGGATGGTGGCTATCGAAGATCAGTGGAGGGAGGGACTAAAAAGAGGACATACTGGCCAATGGGTACAGTGATACAGTCAGGAAGAATTAATGCTGGTGTTCTAGAGCAAAACACAAATATTACATGCTTATATGTACTGTATTCCAGTTATGTTTTTTTAAACAAGGGTCTTTATGTCAAACAGTTGTCTTGTCCAATAGATAGCCTCTGGGCACATATGGCTGCTTAAGTCTGGATTTAAGCCAAAGTTTGAAAACCTTAAGGACTTTACTTCCTTGTCACATTGGTTACATTACACTCAAAAGCCACAGACAGCTAGTGGTTATGACCGAAAATGGATATACAGAACACTTCCATCCCTGCAAAGTTCTATCGGGCAACTGAAGTGCTTAAAGTTCTTAAAGCTTCACAAGGAAGTATCCACTGATGATTTTGTAGATGGAGATTTGCTTTAAAATAAACCGGCAGAAGTAGAAGTAGAGCAAATAAGGATATAGACAAAACAAGTTTATCTTGAAGGGCTTATCTTTGAAGCTGGATATTGAGGAAGAAGGAATTATATAATCCTCCCTACTAACCATTTATTTACATTTTTCCAGAAGAGAAAGTTAAGACATCTTCAACACACCTTGCCTCAAACATTCAAGGTGTGGGGTACACTGTCCTATGAATAACCATTTTCTTTGGAATCCTTACAAAAATAATAAAAATGGTCCACATGTGTATGTGACAACATTCCACATATTACTGATACTTGAGCATGTATGGTGTTTGATACTTTGTAATTATTAAATAAAAAAATCCCAGAGAGCTTTTATCAAGCCTATGCATTCATCCTTTCTAAAGTCTGTTTGGTTTTACATTGTTTTTAAGTAGTCATAGGTGGATCAATGTAGAGAGTGGATTTGGGAGGATTCTGAACTGTAAGTGGAGAAGACCTGAAGTTACCTCCCCGAGAGGAAATGAATCTGAGTGATTGAGTGCAACTGAGAAGAGCTTACACCCACACACCTGTGGTTAATTACATTTTGACAAAGCCATCAAGAAAAGCACAATGGGAAAAGGATAATCTTTTCAGTAGGATAATCTTTTCAATAGATGGTGTTTGGGAAATGGAGTATTCACGCGCAGAAGAATGAAAACAGACCCCTCTCTCACTCTTTATGCAAGAATCAGCTAAAAATAAAGACTTAAATATAAGACCCCATAATTAAGGCTACTAGAAGAAAATATATGGAAAAAGCTATGTGAAGTATGGAAAAGATTTCTTAGCTATAACCCCAAGACACTAACACAGTAAGCAACTATAGGTTAAGAGGTATCAAGTGGGAAGGTTTCTGATGACAAGGAGAAAATTAATCATAACACACAGATTTGGAGAGGATATTTGTAAATAGTATTTCCAATAATGTGATAATATGTAAAATACACAAAGAACTCAACAGCAAGAAAATAATCTTAAATACAGACAAAGGTCTTAAATGAACATTTTGTAAGACAAAACATACAAATGGATGATAGATATATGAAAAAATACTTCACATCTCTAATCACCATAGACATGCAAATTTAAACACAATGATCTTAACACCTCTCGTAGCTTGCGTTTCTGAGTCACTTTAGCCAGCTGGCTCGAACTCACAGAGATCCGCCTGGCTCTGCTCCGATGCTGGATTAAAGGCGTGCGCCACCACGGCCCGGCTGGTTATTATTTTTTAAAAAGATTAAAGATAATGTGGGGAAGATGGGGAAAGGGCAATTCATACCACTGTTGCTGATCACATAAAGCAGTACCTTCATTTTGGAAAATATGAAAGCTCCTCAAAACACTGAAAGCAGAATCAGCGTATGATTCAGCTATCTTGATACTTGGTGTGTCCCCAAAGTGAGTGGAACAGAAGGAATCTCCAGGCTTGAATATTCACAGCAAAATTATTCAGAATAGCTAATGTATGGAAAGACTCTAAGTACCCATTGATGGATGAATGGATGTTTATTAAAAACATGCTTTCAATCTGGAATGGAATTCTATCATCTTTAAACAAATAAAAAAAAAAAACAAATAGGTTTTGTCATTTGTGGCCGTGTGGACAAACCTAAATGATATTGTATTGAACTAAGCTAGGCATAGAGAGAATAACTACATGATCTCACTTATATGAGAAATCTTAAAATGTTTCACTCCTGTATTAAGTAGAGAGTGGAATGGCAGTTACCAAAGGCCAGTGGAGGGAGGAACTGAAAAGGGGACACACTGGTCAGTGGGTTCAAAGTTAGTTAGACAGGAAGAACTAATGCTGGTCACAGATCAAAGCACCATGACTATAGTTAATAATGCAGTAATGTTTCAAAATAGCTAAAAGTATGTTTAAGTGTTTTCATAAGGAAAGAATAAATGTTTGTGGTGATGGATTGGACAGTTAGCCTGACTTGGCCATTGCATAATGTATACATATATCAAAATATCACATTTTAGCTTATAAATACATACAAGTATTTGTCAATTAAAAATAAAATAAGTTTAAAAAATTAACCTTACATGTGTGAGGGATGAATGTGAGAGGACCACTTTGTAGGGTTGGTTGTCTTCTTGTGTGTCTACATAGATCCCAGGGATTGAACTCTGGTCACCAGACTTACAGATTAAGCATTTTTACACACTGAATCATCTTATTGACTTAAAACACAACTTTGGAGATTTAAAAAAAAAGCTGAATTACATTACCAGCTACAGTGCTGAACTCTGCCGAATTTGCTCCTTAAGTATGAGGACAGGGGGAAGATTGGTGTCTTTTCAGTTTGGATAAATTACAGTGTGGGTCTTAATGTGGCTAGAGGGAGTAAACAGTTGGCCACATGCATCTAAAGTCAGCAAAGGGACAGAGACTCCGAGGCAGTACATTTTGTGCTAGAAACAAAAAGGATGAATTAAATGACATCTGGTTCTTCTGGACCTCATTCCCACCTCCATCTCTTCATCCCCCCAAAGGAACACACATATCTAGTGTGGCTGTTCCCAAGCCAGCTCCATGATGTTCTGCTGAGCGACTTGCCCATTGCTTACACAGGCATCCTTCCTGAACGCAGAGTGACATGATTGGTGCTTCAGAAAGGTTACATGGTGGAAGAGGAAACCCAGGAAGTTCTCATTGTTATTCTAATCAGCTACATCTCTAATAACAAGGCCTAATCTGATCAGTGCAGTGGGCACGAAGAAGAGAGAACAGACTTGGGGAATACTTATGCTAATTAATTACTCTTATGAGATTCTAGGCACATAGGCCCACTCGAATTATCTCAAGTGATAGATTGTAAAGAGGAGTGAGGAAATTAAAAAATGAAACTAATTATTTACAGCAGAGAAGTGGCTCATTGTCAGGATGTTACACAACTCATATATCCTGTTATTTCAATTTACTCAGATTTCTGACTACACATGACTTCAATACCCTGTGACTTTTACATTTAGATTATTCCCACTCACCTATTTCTGGATCCTTTAGCATCTGAATGCTTCTCAATCTGTCTTACATTCTAACTCCCTAAGAGGAAATATGCTTGGTTGAATAAGCCATTAGCAAATATAGGATGGCCTTGTCAAGGAGAAAGCTTTTCTCCTCCCTTGTAGGTTTCTCCTGAGTTGGATTCCAATCCTTCCTTAGCTTAGTTTTTGTATTATGAGCAAAAATATCACCTGTTAAAGTTCAAAACAAAATTTGGTCTGTTTCCACTGTTGCCAGGTGAAGCTGGTAGGTGTCTATCCCCTGGAAAGTTTCCAAAATGATGGATTTCTCACAGAGGATTTCTTACTTCCTTGGTCTTGAAGTCTAAAAAACAAGTTTTAAAGTGTGCCATGATTGAATATAACACTCAAGATGAACCACAAATATATATCCACAGAGTCAAATGTATGAAGCAGAGTGCCAATTTATCAATTTGCATGCAGCTTATACATTTTCTTCACTAGAAAGACTCATCTGCATCTGTTACAAGAAGAAATATACAGTCAACAATCCAAAAATTAAACTCAAAAAATAGAAGACAAGGGCTCAAAACACCAAGGAATCCATTGCAAGAGAAAAGTAGAGATGGTCAAGATTGACAGGGAAGGGAAGTCCCAGTATGAGAGTGTGCAAAGCCTATAGAGAAACAGGTACACAGCGAGTGTGAAACAAGAGCTGACCCATGCATGCAACAGATGAGTTTGTTCATGCTAACAGTCAGTATGCAGCTCTGGTGGAACTTGGCACTAATTAATGAAAGGAACAGAACATTGAGCAGAAAGGCAGTTAGAGCTACAAGAGAAAGAACTTTTGAGTCATAAAATGCTACACAGGCATTCTGGAAATGTATGGTACATACTTTTTTAATATCTTTGAGTCTCCATATAAAAACAACAACTGGTTGCCAGATGGTGATGGCACACACCTTTAATCCCAGCAGTTGGGAGGCAGAGGCAGACAGATCTCCGTGAGTTCGAGGACAGCCTGGTCTACAGAGCTAGTTCTAGGACAACCAAGGCTACATAAAGAAATCTCATGTCAAAAAAACAAAAAACACAAACAAACAACAAACACAAAACAAACAGCTAGGGCTGGAAAGACAGTTCAGTGGGTAGGGTGCTTTATGCACAAGCCTGGCAACCTGTGTTCACTCCTTAGAACCCACAAAATAGAAAGAGAAAGTGGACTCCTGAAAACTGTCCTAAATATACACACACAACATGACATGCACATGCCTTCTCTCTCACATACACCCAAAAAATAATATTAATAATAATACAAAAATTTAAAAACTGCAACTATACAGTACATCAAAAGATGTCATTTACAATACAATTGAATGGTGAGTTATTCCCACAAACTCTAAAACACAAGTAGTTACAAAACTTCTAGAAGAAAATGTAGGAGAAGAATTCTGCAATCTTTGGTGTACACAAATATTTCTTAGGGTATAAAAATCATAAACCATAAAAGAAAATGATAATTTGAATATCACCAAAATTAAAATAATTACACTTCAAAAGACACTACTAATATTAAGAAAAGACAAGACTGGCACAGTGGCAGATACCTATAATTCCTACACGCCAGAAGCTGAGGCAGAAAGTTACAAGTTTGAGGACAGTCTCAGCTACACATTGAGACGTTGTCTCAAAATGAATAAATAAGCAACCTAAAAAGGGTTACTATATACATGATCTTTATATAACTAACAAGGGACTTACATATTAAATAAAGAACACTTAAAATTCTTTTTTCCCCCTTTTATTTTATTTTACAATACCAGTCAATTCTACATATCAGCCACAGATTCCCTTGTTCTCCCCCCTCCTGCCCCCTCCCCTTCCCCCCAGCACACCCCCCATTCCCATCTCCTCCAGGGCAAAGCCTCCCCTGAGGACTGAGATCAACTTGGTAGACTCAGTCCAGGCAGGTCCTGTCCCCTCATCCCAGGCTGAGCCAAGCGTCCCTGCATAAGCCCCAGGTTTCAAACAGCCAACTCATACAATGAGCACAGGACCCGGTAACACTGCCTAGATGCCTCCCAAATAGATCAAGCCAATCAACTGTCTCACCTATTCAGAGGGCCTGATCCAGTTGGGGGCCCCTCAGCCTTTGGTTCATAGTTCATGTGTTTCCATTCGTTTGGCTGTTTGTCCCTGTGCTTTATCCAACCTTGGTTTCAACAATTTTCGCTCATATAAACCCTCCTCTTTCTCGATAATTAGACTCCCGGAGCTCCACCCGGGGCCTAGCCATGGATGTCTGCATCCAGATTTCTCAGTCCTTGGATGGGGTTTCTGGCATGACTATTAGGGTGTTTGGCCATCCCATCACCAGAGTAGGTCAGTTTGGGCTGTCTCTCGACCATTGCCAGCAGTCTTTTGTGGGGGTATCTTGGTGGATTTCTGTGGGCCTCTCTAGTACTTTGTTTCTTCCTTTTCTCATGTGGTCTTCATTTACCATGGTCTCCTATTCCTTGTTCTCCCTCTCTGTTCTTGATCCAGCTGGGATCTCCCGCTCCCACAGGCTCTCTGAGATACCACCTTACGCCTGTCAGAATGGCTAAGATCAAAAACACTGAAGACACTTTATGCTGGAGAGGATGTGGAACTAGGGGAACTCTCCTCCACTGCTGGTGGGAATGCAAGCTTGTACAACCACTTTGGAAATCAATATGGCGCTTTCTTAGAAAATTGGGAATCAATCTCCCCCAAGATCCAGCTATACTACTCTTGGGCATATACCCAAGAAATGCTCAATCATACCACAAGAGCACTTGCTCAGCTATGTTCATATCAGCATTGTTTGTAATAGCCAAAGCCTGGAAACAACCCAGATGCCCTTCAACTGAAGAATGGATAAATAAATTGTGGCACATATACACAATGGAATACTACTCAACAGAGAAAAACAATGACATCATGAGGTTTGCAGGCAAATGGATAGATCTAGAAAAAATCATCCTGAGTGAGGTAACCCAGACTCAGAAAGACAAATATGGTATGTACTCACTTATAATTCAATAAGAGGAGAACAACTTGATTTTTAATTGTCAAAATACTTAGCAAACACTTGACAGAAAAAGTTCAAAACAGCCCTATACCAGTAAACATATTAAAAAAAATTCAGCAAATTATTTATAAAAAAAAAATTAACCTCAATAAGGTTTGACTCTTCATTCATTAGAATGGCCACAATCCAACAGTCTGAAATGTTGTTAGATGAAGCTCATCCCATTTTGGAAAAGCCAGTGTCTGAGAGGTCAATGTTGGAGGAAAGAAAGGCTTTGTTTAGAGGCCCATGGAGGGAGAAATAGAAACTTTTGCTGACAAATCAACTTCTTGACTCCAGGGAATTAGGGGTTACAGACATAGTGGGGAGAATGAGGGGGAAAGACAGGCCAATGGGGAAGAGGGGTATACATGTCTTTTCACGGAACAGACAAAGATACTCCAGGAACTCGGGTGTCACATTTTTGTGTTTCTTTCATGCTCTGAAGTTCCCAGTCACGGTGGCTGGTACGTGTCTTCTATACTTGAAGGGGAAGGAGATAGACAAGACAGGGCCAGGTCAAGTTAACTTTGTATAGTTAACAAAACATTGCTTAGTGGTCTGCACGTCTACACACAGCAGTGACTAGACTCTGACCCAAAGATAAAGGCACCAAAGGAGTCGGACACAGTAAAAACACAGAGATGCCAAGCCTTTACATCTCATCCTAGTAAGCCTCCGAACATCTGCAGGCCCAAGGAATGAGTTCATGGTTTCCTAAAAAGTAGACTTCATGTCATTGAAAAACAACCTAGGTAAACTTTATCATCATCACCTATGGTGCAAAGGTGTTGTATCACAGCAAAGCTACTGAGAAAGCAGTAACATCACACTGTAGTGTAACCTTCAAAACTAGCCTTCATTTAAGCCAGCTAAGAGTAAGTAAAATCACAGAGTTTGTCTTCGTTTTTCCCTCAGTAAAAATTGCCAAGTGTTGGGGGTGCTAGAGAGATGGCTCAGTGGATAAGAGCACTGACTGCTCTTCCAGAAGACCTGGGTTCATATTTCCAGTACCCACATGGCAGCTCACAACTGTCTGTAACTTCCACGGGATGCAACACCCTCACAGACATATACACAGACAAAATACCAATGCACATAAAATAAAAATAAATAAATTATTTTTTAAAATGCCAAGTGTTGGTGAAAGTATAGGTCAGCCACTTTCTCATGCACTGGTCAAATCAGAAAAGGGAAATTATTATGGCACACTGCAGCAAATCTATTAGACTCAGCCACCCAACTCCTAGATACTAACCCAAGAAAAATGTAAACATGCTTGCACAATAACTTATGCAGAAACATTCAAAATGGTTTTATTTAATAGTCACTCCAAACTTTAAACAATATAAATGTCCACCAAAATGAAATAAAATATGGTACACCTGTTTAAGAAAGTATACTGAGCAATAAAAAGGAGCAAACTGCTAAGCCATGTTTAACCATGCAAGTTGGATGAATCTCATTTATTTGAGTAAAGGAAGCCAGACCCAAGGAGTGCCTATTTCATAATCCATTTATATGAAGTTCTAGAAAAATGCAAATGAGAAACAGTCTACAATGACAGAAAGCAGATGTGTTGCCTGGGCCAGGAGCAGATGAAGAAATTGACTACAATGAGACAATCAGAAAATTTAGGAGTTCATCTTGGCACTAATACAAAGGTATTGTATTGATCTGAATGAGAATATCTCCCATAGGTCTAAGAGTATCTAATCGTAATAAAATTTCATTAACTATTTGTTAGATTTTTAAGTATTTGTTAATACATGTTTTAGCTTTAAAGAACAGCCTTACAATCCTTCTCTATGCCTGCCCTAGTAGAGAAGGCTAAGCTAGGAAAGAGTAAAATTTCTATTTTTTTTTCATTAAGGGTAGCATCATTGTTAAGCTGGGAGAGACAAGACACTCTTCTGGTTGGGAATCTAAGAAGTATAGTCTCGTGGGTAAAGACTGAGTTTGGTCTGTATTCACTGCTTTTGGGGCAGATGTGGAAACTAGAGAAATATTTGCTAGGCAGCTAACTTTTCAGCAACAAATAAAGGGAGAATTTAGTCAGTGCAAAGAGAAGCCAGACCAAGATGGTGACCCTAGAACATTATCACTCGAGAGGAAGGAATAGGGGTGTTATGAAAGAGAAGATAAGAATGGATAATCACAAAGTTAGATGGGAAATTAGAAGGATGGTTAATGTAAGTCAAGGAGGCAGAGCATTCCAATACAGAGAATGTCGAAACAGAGTTTACTGGGAACCACAAGAAGGAAGGAAGGCAGGACTGAAAATGTCCTTTGGATTTGGCAACTAGGTGGGTTCAAAAGACATGCTGTATTGTGTCAGAGCCAAAACCGGTTTAGCTCAGTAACCGCAGTTCCTACGGGGAGCTAAGGAAACCTACTCCCAAACCCCATCTCCATGTTGCCCATTCTACTGACATTTCTGGGATGTGAAGACTTTGCTCTGGATTATTATACTAACTGTACTTGAATTCTAGAAGCTCAGTTATCAACCTGTTCTTCCTGGTGTTCCTCACAGGCTGAAACATGAAAAGAGTCTATGCTTCTCTGTTTAGAACAGCACGCAGGTGAGATAATGCTTGAACGACAGCTTCGAGGAATAAATGGTAACAAAACTAAATCTGTCTTGGCGCACGCTTTAACATCGAGCAGAGCAGGTGATCTGTGAGTCGAGCAGCTGGACTACAAGATCCTAGAAAGCTACACAGAGAAAGTCTCGAAAAAAAAAAAAAAAAAAAAAAAAGAACTAAAAGTCTGAAGAAACCTTGTTGTCTATCTAACCCAACATTCCCCGAAACTTGTGTGAGCATATATGCTTTTCCTTTTCTTTTTTAGGACTAGTATATCTTTTTAAAAGTTTTCTTGTTGTTTGCTTTTTTTACACTTATTTATTTATTCTTTTTAAAAGTTTTCTTGTTGTTTTCCTTTTTACATTTATTTGTTTGTTTATTTGTTTATTTATTTATGTATTTATTCTATGTGTATAGATCAAAGAACAACTTGTACAAGTTGGCTCTCTCTTTCCTTCGTGTATGTTCCAGGATCAATCTCAGGTGGTTAAGATTGGCAGCAGGTGCCTTCACCCTCTGAGCATCTCACCAGCCCTAAATATTTTTCCAATTAACAGTCAACAATTCCTGAGGTAACATTTCCTGGAACATTTTTTGAAAAGTGTCTCTGAGGGGCTAGATGGTTCTCAGCATCCACAAGGTATCTCACAACTGTCTCTAACTCCAGTTCCAGGGTGTTCCTTGCCCTCTTCTGGCCTCTTCAGGCACTGCATACATGTGATGTACTTACATGCATGCAAGCAAAACACTCATACATATAAAATATTTTTTTTTAAATGCACCTTGAGGAATGAGGAGTATGTTAATACTGGGACTGAGTAATGAGTACCTGAATTGAATTTGAGATGGGACTGGTTAGACTGAGGAAAGGCAGAAGAAATAATGAAGAAAGAAGAGGAAGCTATGGAGTTGATGTCAAAGGTTTCAAGCCAAAGCAACTCTGTGTGATGGGGATCTTAGATGGGAAGTCTTGAAGAATGCTCCTGGGAAGAAGGAAAAAAATGGTCAAATGACGGGTGGCTCTTGTAAGTTGAGGAGTCACATTGTGTGTGTGGAGGGTCAAACGGAACTGTTGTGTCCACGGGATTAATGTAAATTGAGAAGGTTCCTGTAGTGATTTTGTGACAGTCAGGTACTCTGGCTTTAATATGCTTTATCCTTTCTCAAATTCATGTTGAAATTTGGTTCTTGTAACAATGTAGAGAGAAGATTGTGTTGTGGAGCCACTGCCCTCTTGAATGAATGGACACAACTCTTACAGGACTAGATTATCTGCTGTAAGGATGAGTAATTCAAAATGAAACTGTGCTGGTTGGTGTTTGTCAACTTGACATGAGCCAGGATCATCTGGGAAGAGGGAACGTCAATTGAGAAAATGCCTCCATCAAATTGGCCTGTTGGTAAGACTGTGGTTCATTTTCTTGATTGATTGCTGTGGGAGTGCCCAGCCTACTGTGGACGGTGGCATCCTTGGGCAAGTGGTTCTGTATTCTATATACATATATATATTTAAAAAAAACAAGTTGAACAAGACAGTAATCAGCATTCCTCCATTCCTCCATGGTCTCTGCTTGAGTTCTGCCTCCAGATTCCTGCTTTGAGTTCCTGCCCTGACTGAGCTGGGAGTTGTTAAATGAAGTAAATACTTTCCTGTCCTTAGTTGTTTTGGGCCCCAGTATTTATCACAGTAAGAGCACACAAAGCAGGACACAAGGCCACCTCCTGTGTTTATGGTTCCTCACACCCACCGGTCCTTCTACTTGCCCACCCTGCAGTTCTGGATCAAAAGCCCCATGAATTAAGTAAACTTATTCTCACTATAAATTATTCAGTCTCCATTAGCCCATTATAGCAAAGACAGCCCAGGTAGACCAGATACTAAGAAACCATTGTTCTGATTGCTATGGGATTACTGCAAAAGGGAAGTTTTGGTGGCAAGAGAAGAGCCGATGCATTAGGAATAAAACACCAGTATCAGAATGTGTCTGGAGATGGTTAAATACGCAATGGAAAATTTGAATGAGAGCCTGGAGATGGTACCCTAGGTAAAAGTGCTTGCAGCACAAGCTTGACAGCCTGAGTCTGGATCCCTGAAACCCATGTGAAAACTGGACCTATTTCCTCTGACCTCTACATATATGTTGCAGCATGTGCTCGCCCTCATGCACCAACAGGTACAGACGCACACACAAAAACAAATGAGTGTTCAAGAAGGAGGTAAGGGGAGGGGGAGGAGAAGGGATTTGGGAGAGAGAGGGCAGGGGGTGAGCCATTGGTGGTGTCCTGGGAACTCCTGGCCGTATTTTGTTCGGTGAGTCATCAATTTGATACCTACTGGGCAAGATGGCCCTTCCGAGATGTAAAAGAAATGACCACTTCCTGATGAAGTCTTGAGTGAGCTGGTAGGGAGCTTTAACATTGGATCCCAGGACTGTAGGCCTGTACCTATTTTAATTGATTGAGAGAATACTCAAGACAGTTTGAAAGCAATATGTACAAGTTAAAGAATCCACCGTTGCTAGGGAAAAACAAAAAACAAAAAGCAAAAAATCTTAGAGTGAAACCCAGCATCTTTCCAAAGTCTAGGTCAATGTAGCAGCTGAGTTAATGGCCAAAGTAATAAGAAAGCAGGAAGCAGTACACAGAAGTAACAGATACCAGGGTAGTTTAGGACTGAACTTCTGAAGGCCAAGTTAAGTTAGGCCATGTGTGATCCCTTTCTGCGCTCAGCATGGCTCCTGAGGCCTGGGTAAGCTTGATGAGATTGTTCCTGCCAGCAGAAGAAAAGGAGGATGGGGTGAAAGGATGGAGACTTGGAAGTGTCTCTATGGAGCTTGTGCCTAAAGAGTCTGTCAACTCCAAAGGATGGGAGAAACTGAAAGTCCATTAGGTTAGACCATCCCAGCGATCCAGAAAGAATAGATTTCCTCCTGCTAGTCGGCTTCATCCTGAAATTTCTTTTAGGAGTGGTCTGAACTCTGTCATGTAGGAACAGAGAAAGCAACTGACACCATGTTCCAGAGTTGAGCCTCAGAAAAATAAATGAGTCCCTGCGTAGAAACAAGTCCATTTGAGACTTCATTGTGACTTTTTAAAGCTGTACCATTTTAATTTTTTTTTTTTTACTGAAGCAAAAGCAGTCATCCAAATTTTCACTTGAAAAGATGTCAGTTTAGAAAAACTTGTGGTTCTAACAATTTTGGAGAATGACTTTTTGGAGGCATCAGGTGTCCCAGAAGACCAGTGTTTGGCTTCTTAGTCCTTCTAAACTCAGGGTCCAGCCCCCGTGAGTTGTAATACAGTTTTCAATTCAAACTTGGATCCTATTGCTTGTCCTCATTTCTGCTGGCAAGACCCTACTAACAGGCTGGAATGACCCAGCCTTCATATGGAAGTGTCTGCCAAAGAATATTTTAAAGGCAGAATTACGACTATCCTACAAATAAAAAGTAAGAATGTGTCAAAAGACTTTAACTTTTCGGCAAGGAACTAATACAATGTAACACCTTCCTCAGAGGAGAACTCAAAGATCCATCCATGTACCTAAAGAGACAACAGGAATACCAGAAATAACTGAAAAATGAAGCAAAACTGATTGAGGGTGAGTAAATAGATTGCCCCTCAACCTGACAGAATTCACTTGTACATCATAAATTAGAATCACAGGAGTTGCTACTGGTTTCCAAAATTTAAAGCCAAAAATAGTTCATAGACCATTAGAGGCACAAGACTCAGAATCCAACAGCCTGGAAGGGGCATGCTAAGACTGCCAGCTGCTACAGTCTTTCTCCATGACCCACCTTCGTGTGCTACTCTCTTCTTCTGCCTTGTGTTTTTAAGACCATATCTCTGACCTTATTTTCCCAGAATAACATCTTCTAGGCATTAACACTTCTGTGAACGAGGCTGTCGCGGTTTGCCAGGTTTTCTTCAATTCTATTGATTTTTTTTTTTCCTTTTCTCTTCTCTTGGCGTGTTTGTGACATGATTTCCTCATGTATCACAAGTCAGTCTTGAACTCTCTGTGCGCTTCCTTCCTCCGCCTCCAGACTACTAGGGTTAGAAATGTTTACAACCATACCCAAATTATTCTCCCCATATCTTTCTAGCTATAATATGACTAGTTGTGGTGGTCCATGGCCTTGGAGTACAACATTTTTGGATGCAAGCACTGTTAAAGACAAAACTGTAGTAGGCCATGGAGTTATGTTGACATGAAATCTATTAGAAATAAGTAGCCATGCCGTTCAGGAAGAGAGGAAGAACTGGGTCTGGGTGGAGTAAGTGGGGATTAGAGGCTATTAAATAGGGCGAGCTACTTAGGGAATAAAGATATGGTTGAAATAAGAATAGTGCCCAAGAAAATGGGTATCGCATGACAGAGTAGTGTGACCCACTATGAAAAGATCAAGGGCTCCTGGGTGCTGTGGAGAGGATACAGGCATCCTTAGTCATAGAATTCTATGTTATTTCTTTTGTCCAGAGTCCAAGCTAAACACCAAAGGTATGTGCTGTGGCACTCTGAGATGCTGTAAAACAAAGTCTTTATAATGCATTTCACGGTCTCTTGGCTTCAGGAATTCAGAAAAAAAAAATAGGAATGGTGTATCAAATTGCAATATTGTTTTCTTTAATGCCTTCAACTTTCAGTTAAAGCATCTGCCCTGGGATGGATTTCCACCTTGCTGTTCTTACTACTCCGGATTTGAAATGACCTACAGCTAAACGTATAAAGCATCTCTCAGGAATACTGAATTCAGAACAGAGGCCCAAGGCCCACCTATATCTTGCCTCCAGTGTCTAGAAGACCACAACACAAGTTCTTAAAAGTTTCAAAAGATCTGGAGTCAAGTTAAAACACTTAGCAACCAGACTTGTTGCTATACAGTCAAAAGCCTACCACTTGGACTTTGGGTTATAAACAGAGGGAAAGACATTTACTTTAAAATAAAGCTTTTCTCCCAAGTATGTTCACTGGAAGAAATTAAGTTCACTAGGGAGAATATATAGAGTAGAAAGAAGAAAAAAACCATCTAACATCCTATCAATTGCAACGTTTGATACTTGTGAAAATTTCTAATTGTATTTCTACCCCCAAAAGTGGTTCTGAGCTGGGGAGATAACTCAGGTGTGTAAAAATACTTTCCACACAAGCATAATGATCTGAGTTCAAATTCCCAAACTTCCCTATGTAAAAAAAAAAAAAAAAAGCTAGGCATATTGCCTGAATGTTCGTATCACAGTGCCCCTCCAGGGAGATGGAAGGCAGAGACCGGAGAGAACACACACACACACACACACACACACACACACACACACACACAATGGTTCTGATCCTACTATATGTGTGTGTATATACATACACACACATACAAATATATATATGTTGTTTTTCATTAACATAAAGCATTTTATTAAAATTCACTAATTGGGCCTAGAATGTAATTCAGTTGGCAGAGTACTTTTGTACAAAACACAAAGCCCCAGGTTCCCTCTACAGCAACACATAAATAGGCCTTGGTCACACATGCCCGTGTAATCCAGCACTTAGGAGCTGAAAATAGGCATATCAAAAGCTTAAAATCATAAATAAATAAACAAACAAACAAACAAATAAATATTAAAGTCATCTTCTCTTAGATACAGAGGTCAAGGCCAGCTTGGACAGAGATTCTGTAGAAAGAAAAAAAAGAAAGAAAGAGAGAGAGGGAGAAAGGGAGGGGAGGAAGGAAGGAAGAATGGAAGAATGAAAGAAAGAAAATAGAGAAAAGAAAACTGTTTTTTGCTGTGGGATGGTCTATATGTCAAATTGCTCTAATTGGTCAATAAATAAAACACTGGTTGGCCAGTGGCCAGGCAGGAAGTAGGTGGGACAAGGAGAGAGGAGAATTCTGGGAAGCAGAAGGCGGAGGCAGAGAGACACTGCAGCCACCGCCATGACCAGCAGCATGTGAAGACGCCAGCAAGCCACCAGCCACGTGGCAAGGTATAGACTTATGGAAATGGATTAATTTAAGCTATAAGAAGAGTTAGCAAGAAGCCTGCCACGGCCATACAGTTTGTAAGCAATATAAGTCTCTGTGTTTACTTGGTTGGGTCTGAGCGGCTGTGGGACTGGCGGGTGACAAAGATTTGTCCTGACTGTGGGCAAGGCAGGAAAACTCTAGCTACAATGGCGCCCAACGAGAGGGCAAGAGTTTCCACCTAAAACCTGAGAAAAGATTCTAAAACGGAGCTAAAAACAGCTTCCTAATAGTCTCTCTTAAATGAGCAGCAGCTGCCGGTTTGAGTTACTGGCGGGTTCCTGGCGTGTGTGCTCAATCTGCAGTATGGCAGGAATGAGGCCTTTGCAAGTGGCACATTAAGCTGCGTGGTGGATTTAGCCTTTGCTAGTACAAAACAAAAAAAAGAGGTTTCTGGGCTACACGCTGCTTGGATAAAAGCATAGACCCAGGATGGCTCCCAGAGCTGGCGGAAAATGTACCACCGCCATGTTGGGAAGCTGAAGTGGGTGGAGCCAGCAGCCACAGCGCCGTTTCAGGCTTAAAAGGCTGCAGTTTAAAGCAATAGGCTCAAGGTAATATAAAAAATAAGCCACATAAAGATGGCTACCACACAGAGAATCTGGATTATGTTCTCTTTGATATTTGTAACTGAAGAAAAACATTTGATTACAAAAGCTGTTGAGTTATGCCAAAATGTATATTTTAAAGGTACCTTGACTTCAAAATGTGGATGTAAGGATATGTTGCTTTGGAAAGGAGGCTCTGCTTTTGTTTCTACAGAAAGCCAGAGGCTATGGATTTGTTCCAGATTAAAATACATCAGGTTTGACCAGCCAAGACCACCTGAAAGGTCTCCGATGACACCATGGCCCAGATGATCCAACATCCAGAATCGTTTCAAGGCAACTGGCTCAGACGATACGGTCTCACGGACTACTCCATGATCCTAAATTTTTCTTTGTGTCCCCATAAGATACAGCACCCCCCTCCAGCAGGAAGTAGTAAGAGAAGCTACGCCCAAATTCCCAAATATACCAACCTGACTTTGGAGATGTGTAAAAGTTAAAACCTTCCTTTTAAAAAAAAGAAAGGGGAAGTGCTGTGGGATGGTCTATATGTCAAATTGCTCTAATTGGTCAATAAATAAAACACTGGTTGGCCAGTGGCCAGGCAGGAAGTAGGTGGGACAAGGAGAGAGGAGAATTCTGGGAAGCAGAAGGCGGAGGCAGAGAGACACTGCAGCCACCGCCATGACCAGCAGCATGTGAAGACGCCAGCAAGCCACCAGCCACGTGGCAAGGTATAGACTTATGGAAATGGATTAATTTAAGCTATAAGAAGAGTTAGCAAGAAGCCTGCCACGGCCATACAGTTTGTAAGCAATATAAGTCTCTGTGTTTACTTGGTTGGGTCTGAGCGGCTGTGGGACTGGCGGGTGACAAAGATTTGTCCTGACTGTGGGCAAGGCAGGAAAACTCTAGCTACAGTTTTTACTTTAAAAATTACTAAAACTTGCATCTATATGAATAAATATTAGTCTGGACCCATAACTCATATAACATCCACAAAAAATTCATTCTATGTAGATCATAGCTGTAGTAAAAGCTAAAATTACAAAGCTAAACCATGAAGTCCAAACACAAGCTAAAACTATGAAGAAAATAGAAAAATACCTTCGCAATTGAAGCAAAGTATTTTTAGAACAAAAAAAGCCACTAACTATAAAGAAAAATAGCTTTAAATATCCTGCTCACCAGGAAAAGCTCTTTTTAAACATGAAAGAAACAAAAGCAGGTTGAGATGTAACATTTTTCCACAGTAAAGAATTTTAAGTATCTAAATGTATCGAGTTGTGTGGCAGTTTTAAAGCTGACCTGTTATAATGAAGTACTGGTGCACAGGGAAAGGAAAACACATTGCTCTATATAAACACTGTGTCCTAAGTGGAAAATGCAATGTCTTAAATAAAACTGTTTAAAATTGGCTCCCCCAAAATAAAAAGAGAAGTAGCAGAATTGGAAGAAAATATTACAATTCATAGATCAAAGAATTTGTATAGGCAATGTATGGACCCTCTGACAGTGGTTCTCCACCTTTAATACAGTTCCTCATGTTGTGGTGACCCCCTCCCCCACCATAAAGTTATTTCATTGCTACTTCATAACTGTAATTTGCTACTGTTATGAATCATACTGTAAATATCTGATATGCAACCCCAAAGGAGTCATGGCCCCCATGTTGAGAACCCTACGAGCTATACTGTGAAAAGGATAATCTAGTTTCACACTTGAATTCATTTCAAGGCATGGTCAGGTAGCTGCAGGTCATTCTTAGAGGAGGAGTGGAGCCCAGCAATGGGGAGGCAGAGGAAAGCATATCCTATGAGCTGGAACCGGGTCTCTATCACAAGCTTCAGTCGAGCCAAGTGCTCCACAGTGAGTCCCTTGTAGCTAGAGTTTTCCTGCCTTGCCCACAGTCAGGACAAATCTTTGTCACCCTCCAGTCCCACAGCTGCTCAGACCCAACCAAGTAAACACAGAGACTTATATTGCTTACAAACTGTATGGCCGTGGCAGGCTTCTTGCTAACTGTTCTTATAGCTTAAATTAATCCATTTCCATAAATCTATACCTTGCCACGTGGCTGGTGGCTTACCGGTGTCTTCACATGCTGCTGGTCATGCGGCAGCAGCATGTCTCTGCTCAGCCTTCTGCTTCCAGTCTTCTCCTCTCCCTTGTCCCACCTACTCCTGCCTGCCACTGGCCAATCAGTGTTATTTATGACCAATAGAGAACAAACATAAACCATACAGAGTTGTTCAAAAAACAGAAAAAAAAAAAAAAAATCAAAAAAAAGCTTCAAACTTAAAATTTTCAGCTCAAAAAAAAAAAAAAAAAAAAGAGAAGCGGGGATTTGCTAAAGCAGACAGCCTATGTGATATATTTACATCAAAAAAAAAAAAAAAAAAAAAAAAAAAAAAAAAAAAAAAAAAATAATAAAAAAAAAAAAAAAAAAAAAAAAAAAAAAAAAAAAAGAAAAATGACAATAAAAATTAAATAAAATAAAAAAAAAAAAAAAAAAAATTAAAAAAAATTGCTTTCAAAACAACAAAAAAAAAATAAAAAAAAAAAAAAAAAAAAAATAAATCATAGAATAAAACAGCAAATACTCTTATAGAATCTTCATTGAAAATTTTATAAAAAATTATCACCTATGATAAGTTCTAGCTTTTTTATTTTTTTTCTTTTTTTTTTTTTTTTTTTTTTTTTTTTTTCTTTATTTTTTGTTCCTATTTGATTTTGTGAAGTCTTGTGATGCTTAAATTATGTATAAAAAAATATATAAATAATAATAAAAAAAAAAAAAAAAAAAAACTGTGTAAAGAAACAACAGTCTTCCTTTTTTTTCAGGGCATTTTATTACAGCAAGAGGAAAAGAAACTGAGACAGAAATAGAGATGGCATTGTGGTGGTAGGCGTTAATTGTCAACTCGACAGAAACTAGAATTTCCTGGGCACGTCTGCAGGTGAGTATCTTGACTGATATGTTGAGGTGGAAAGACTTGCCCCCTGAGGTTCCTGGACTGTATGAGATGGAGAAAGGGAAGTGAGCGCAAGCCCTCCTCACTGTTTCCTAACCACAGACTCATGTGACCTCAACCTCCTGAGGTCATGACTTCTCCATCTTGAACTGTGAACCCAAATAAATACTTCCTTCCTTGGGTTGCTTTTGGTCAGAATGCTTTATTTGTTTGTTTGTTTGGTTGGTTTGGTTTGGTTTAGCTTTTTTTGTTGTTGTTATTGTTTTGTTTTGTTTTTCAGGACAGGGTTTCTGTTTGTAGCAGTTATGGTTGTCTTGGAACTCACACTATACACCAGGCTGGCCTTGAACTCACAGAGATCCACTTACCCTTGCCTCCTGAGTGCTGGGATTAAAGGTATGTGCTACCACCACCAGTCAGAGTACTTCAACACAGCAACAGAAAGAGAAATGAAGACATCCTGGCTCCACATACCACACCAAAGTGATGAGTGTGTTGGTCTTGGGTGCTCACTAGTGCTACAGTTTATTGTACACATAAATTACTGTTAACCAAGAGCTGTCCCCGGCAAATGTTCACGAAGTCATTTCTGAAGTAGCTCTGGAAAGGGAGAACCTCAGAAAACATCCCCAATAGGTCAAATTCTGGCAACACTGCCTATTTTCAAAATCAGTGTCTGTTGAATCCAGTCCCTCTGGACTGGATGTCTGGCAGGAGATGTTGTTATTACTGTAAAAGTTAAAAATCATTTCCAGAAGATACTGGTGGAGGGAGGTCCCGACCAGATCCCTGATATCTGACTTTGACCCTAAGTAACATTTCTAATGATTCAAACTTTATGTTAGGAGAATGATTAAAGCTTTTATTCTTATACACACCTGGTTTCAGTGTTACTTTAGAAACTGCTGTCTTAAAAACCAAATATCACAAACAAGAAAAAAGAAAAGAGGAAAGCAATGATACTATCATTGAACTTCTCTGTGAAGTTAAGGCAAAGTCTATGGGTGCCCTGAAATGTCATTTTCGCTGTGATGTGATTGGATGATACTGTTCAGTTAGAACTCTGTTTTCCCTTCAGTAAATGACAGAAAACTAAGTGTCAAACATTATGGGTGAACTTAACACTATAGATTTAAAGCAGAAGTCAGGGTCTCAGTAAGTGAAAATCCCAGAGTATTAGTACACGTATGTAGGGATTTGGCTGATATGAACTTTGCCTTTCAGGGACATATTGTTAGGAACTTAGCAACCAGCAACAGAATTAACAACAGTTTAAGAACAGAGAAAGAGGAGGAGGACGAAAAGGAGGAGGAGGAGGAGGAGGAGGAGGAGGAGGTAGTAAGAGGACTCATTAAAGGCTACCTAGTTACTCACAGACTCTGTTGGAGGATGAGAAACCAAAGGAATGCAGGGGCATACTGTGGGTGGAAGCTGGCTTCGCAGGTTCGTCACTGCCACTACCCTAAGTGCCAGAGGAATTAAGGCACCTATGATGCTTAGGACACAGGGCCAGAAGCTCATTTTCTACCTGAGCCACACCATCCCTGCGATCTCTGGCCCTCTCCTCACTCTGCATTTGAAGAAATTGGAGTCTCCTGGGAATACATGTAGACTAGTAACAACCAGCAATAATGCTTTAAATGAAGTTGCAGTGTCTTCTTTCTGAGTCCCAGTGTGCCTCAGAGATGCGGAGGCAGCATGGTACACTGTGGGGTGGAAAGTCTTCTGCTCTTGCTCCACTCTGCAGCTTTAGTCTCACTGCGCAAGGTCGCATTATCTACATCCTAAACAGGACTGAGGAAGGGACAGGACAAACAGATGGCGTGCTTGTGTTCTCTTAAAAATTGTCCCACAAGACAAGGGAGTCCACAGGGAAAATTTTCAGGTTCCTGGTGTAACTTCAAGCATTTACTGAGCCTGAAATGTTTGAGCCATCTTGGCCCCATGATAGTCCAGTGATAACCCGTCTTTTCCTGACCTTCTCTTTGAACTTATGCTTAGAAGGACAGCACCCCTGGGTGTCGATTCATTCATTCTCCCTGAACCAAATACCAGTTTTTCACACTTGCTCCTAGACCCAGCTTTGTGCTGGGACTTAAGCTTCCTCATAGTCTTCCACAGATATACTACGGTTTTCCATCTTTGGCACCTAACAGTCAAGGTCATCTCAGCAGAGGTGAGCAAAGACCTATACTATGCAGAGGCTGCCCTGGTTGATGTGAGAGCGCCTTCTAGAGCCCAAAGGTGGTATGAGGCAAAGCCCTCTCTATTCACTGCCCTTCAGTCTGTCTTCCTTCTTCATCACAGTCCTTGGTGGCCAGAAGGTGACACTCAAGCTTCTGGATTCCTGTAAGCTGTGTCATCTGTATCCCAAACTCTTTATCCCTTGGCAGAGTCTTAAAGTTAAACAGAATATGGAAGGAAAAATATCCAGTTTTCCAATGAGATAGCTGACCACCTTACTAATAGGGTTAGGAATCATTTTTGGTTTAAAAGAAAATGTACTGCTTCACTATTAATTAATTTTTTCCTTTAACTAAGAGAATAGAGTGCTGTACATGTATAACAGATTAAATTGTAATTGTTACTTGACCTTGTAAAATTAAAAATAGAAATACCTTCTTTTTCTTATTCTGAAAGCTCTTTTTAAGTGGGGTTTTCCTTAAAGCTGGAGAGATGGCTCAGTGGTTAAAAGCACTGGCTTTTCTTTCAGGGGACCCAGGTGTGATAGTGGCTCACAATTGTCATTTGCTGCAGTTCTAGGACATCTAATGTCTCCGTGGACACTTCGTGCATGTGGTGTACAAACATACATGTAGGCAAAACACCTATACATATAAAATTTTTTAATTAAAAAAAAGAAAACAAAATTTTTCTGAATGCTAAAAAAGATCAGTTGAAAGGGTTTTTTTTTTTTACCCCCTTAGAGCATGAATGGAAACATTCATATATTTTAAAGTAATTTTATTAGTGCTTTTTTTTGCTGGTTGCTAAGTTCAAAAATATTAAATTCCATGGACATATATCTACAACAATTTGAAGAAATCTTTTGTCAGTGGACATAAAACAGATTTCTTAAAGCAAGTATATTTAAATAAACCATTGTTAATAAGAACGGACTAGCTAAGTCTTCTGGTTTTTAAGCCATGAAGAATTCACAGTGGTAAGTAAGTAGGAACACGGTCCCCCACTCCTTTGTGTCTAAAAAAGCTCTGGCTTTTTGTCTTCCCTAACTCCAGATTCTCTACTGACGCTGTCACCCATCTCTTTAGCCCAGATTCACCCCCAAACTAAATGACGGGACAACTGAAACTTCACTAAAACACCGACTTTCCAAGCTAATACAATGTTGAAAAAAATACTTTTGTCAATGAAAGACAAGTAATTCAATGGAGGCTTGAGAAACATGACTCAGTACTACACATTCATTCGGTTTATTCATTTCCTGTGACCCACGACTTCCTCTGTGTCAATATTCATCCTTTCCTTCCTACTAATTCTGCGGCTTGGTGTGGATTCTCACACACTCAGCATTGATCACAAGAAATTCAGCTCTTTGATATTGTTAAGTATACATCGATTTTATTCTGAATGAAAAATTTCAAATATAATATACAAAAACATAGATTATACAAGAGCCCTCCATTCATTTATCACTCTGCTTTAGCAAGAGTTGCTCAGAATTCTGACTTCATCTGGACCTCTTGCTCACTTCCCTACCATCACCTCCCCCACCCCAATTTTTTTTGAAGTAAAAATTGTTATTTGCAATTAGGTGTTAGTTTTGTCCATAGAACCTGCTCTGTGTTGTTTGTGTGTGTTCCTCTGTTTTCTATACCAGGCCATAACATCTTAGTTAGTGGGCTTGAATTTTATCTGCTAGAAATTTGAGACTTTCACTTACAATTTAGGAATATGGTGACTTTCCGGGACTAATTCTCTCCCATCATTCCTCAGCCGTCTATGAAGCCTCCTTGCTTTCTCAAGCGGCTTGCCTCACTCTTCCTGACTCTTAAAGCAAGGGTGCCACCTACTGGTAAGATTTAAAATGCTTTCTCATATAATCCCTCCTCTCTCTAGGCCGGAGCTCTCTCCTGGAGCTCCACCTGGGGTTTGGCAATGGATCTCTGCATCTGTTTCCACCAGTCAGTGGATGAAAGTTCTATCATGACAGTTAGGGTGTTTGGCCATCCGATCACCAGAGTAGGTCAGCTCAGGCACTCTCTCGACCATTGCCAGTAGTCTATAGTGGAGGCATCTTTGTGGATTTCTGGGGACCTCTCTAGCACTTCTCCCTATTTCCATGGTGTCTTCATTTATCATGGTGTCTCTTTCCTTGTTCTCCCACTCTGTTCCTGATCCAGCTGGGACCTCCCACTCCCCTAAGCTCGCTTTCCTCCGACCCTTGCCCTCCATTACCCCCCATTTCCACCACCAGTTTGCTCATGTAGATCTCATCTATTTCTCTGTCATTGGGTGATCCCTGTGTCCTTCTTAGGGTCCTCTACTAGGTAGCCTCCCTGGAGTTGTGAGTTGCAGTCTGGTTATCCTTTGCTTTACATCTAGTATCCACTTATGAGTGAGTACATACCATGTTTGTCTTTCTGAGTCTGGGTTACCTCACTCAGGATATTTTCTAGTTAACCTCATGATGTCATTGTTTTTCTCTGCTGAGTAGTACTCCATTGTGTTTATGTACCACATTTTATTTATCCGTTCTTCAGTTGAAGGGCATCTAGGTTGTTTCCAGGTTCTGGCTATTATAAACAATGCTGATATGAACATGAGCAAGAGATATCAAGACCATGATGGAAAAAGCACAGGGACAAATAGCCAAACTAGCAGAAACACATGAACTGTGAACCAAAAGCTGAGGAGCCCCCATGGAGCTGGACCAGGCCTTCTGGTTAAGTGAGACAGTTGATGAGCTTGAACTATTTAGGAGGCCCCCAGGCAGTGGGACTGGGACCTGTCCTTGGTGCATGAGCTGGCTTTTTGGAACCTAGGGCCTATGCTGAGACAATTTGCTCAGCCTTGATGCAAGGAGGGGACTGGACCTGCCTCAACTGAATGTACCAGGCTGGGCTGAATCCCCAGGGGAGACCTTGCCTTGGAGGAGGTAGGAATGGGGGTGGATTGGGGGGAAGGCTGGGGGTGGGAGGAGGGAGGACA
The DNA here is from genome assembly GCF_004664715.2 of Peromyscus leucopus. Taxonomy (NCBI): domain Eukaryota; kingdom Metazoa; phylum Chordata; class Mammalia; order Rodentia; family Cricetidae; genus Peromyscus; species Peromyscus leucopus. Next base: position 23,675,272 of record NC_051063.1, on the reverse strand, counting down.
GGTGTGGTGATATTGTGTTCCCCAAAATATTGTGTACCCTAATAAACTTATCTAGGGCCAGAGAACAGAAAAGCCACTAGATATATTTAGGATAGGCAGTGGTAGCACACGCCCTTAATCCTAGCATTCCAGAGGCAGAAATCCATGTGTTCAAGGATACAGCCAAGCATGGTGACTCACACCCAGAAAGTGAGCCTTTAATCCCAGAAAGTGAGCCTTTAATCCCAGGGAATGATGGTAGAAAGCAGAAAGGTATATAAGGCATGAGGACCAGAAACTAGAAGCATTTGGCTGGTTAAGCATTCAGGCTTTTGAGCAGTAATTCAGCTGAGACCCATACTGGATAAGGACTCAGAGGCCTCCAGTCTGAGGAGACAAGACCGGCTGAGGATCTGGCGAGGTGAGGTAGCTGTGGCTTGTTCTGTCTCTCTGATCTACCAGCATTGACCCCAATAACTGGCCTCGGGTTTGATTTTATTAATAAGAACTTTTAAGATTCCTGCTACAGACAGGGGAATCTGTGGCTGATATGTAAAATTAAATTAATTATAAAATAAAAATATTTTTAAAAAGAATAAGCAAAAAATAAAATAAAATGCTTTCTCACACTGTGGTGATTTGAGGATGGCGCCCCTAGAATTGGATGTTCGAATGCTTGATTCCCAGTTGGTGGAAATGCTTTGGGAAAGATTAGGAGGTGTGGCTTTGTTGAAGGAGGTAGGTCAGTGGGGGTGAGCTCTGGGTGAGGTTTCAAAAAGCCAGGCCATTTCCAGTTAGCTCTCTCTGCCTCCAGCTTGTGGATCAAAGCACAAGCTCTTAGAGTTCTTGCTCCAGTGACATCCATGCCTGCATGCTGCGATGCTCCTGCCATGGTGGTTATGGACTCGTCCTCTGAAACTGTACACCCCCAATAAATCTTTCTTCTATAAGTTGCGTTGCTCATGGCATTTTGTCATAGCAATGGAAAGATAACTAAGACATTAACTGAACTTAAAATTCTTAACCACATTGTTCCAGCTTGCTTTCTGTTATTGTGATAAATACCATGACCAAAAGTAACTTGGAGAAGAGAGTACTTATCTCATCTTACAGTTTTCCGAGGGATGCTAAGGCAGGGACTCAGGGCAGGGACCTGGAAGCAGGAACTGAGGCAGAGACCACAAGGAAATGCTGCTTACAAGCGTGCTTCCTCTGACTTGCTCAGCTGCCTTAAAAAAAAAAAAAAAAGATTTTTTTATTTTATAATTAATTAAATTTTACATATCAGCCACGTATTTCCCTGTCCTCCCTCCTCCCACCCCCCAGCCTTCTCCCCCTAACCCACCCCCCATTCCCACCTCCTCCAGGGCAAGGTCTTCCCTGGGGAGTCAGCCCAGCCTGGTAGATTCATTCAGTTGAGGCAGGTCCAGTCCCCTCCTCCCTACACCAAGGCTGAGCAAAATGTCTCAGCATAGGCCCTAGGTTCCAAAAAGCCAGCTCATGCACCAAGGGCAGGTCCTGGTCCCACTGCCTGGGGCCCCCCTAAACAGTTCAAGCTAAACAACTGTATCACTTATCCAGAGGGCCTGATCTGGCTGCGACATCTGTCACCCCATTGATGCCAGGGTTGATTCGGCTGATCTGGTTGGCTAGGCAGGTGTCCCCTTCCTCCCTCACTGCTCCATGTGCGTCCCTCCCGAAGCTGAATGCTCAGTGGAAGAGGACGACCTTCCCTGAATAGAGGAGGATCAGTCTTTGTTGAAGGGGTGAAGGGTATACGAGTAGCTGCGCCCCCCCCCCCGCTAGAACCTCCAAACAAGCTCTCAGCTGCCTTTTGTTTTGTTTTGTTTTGCTTTGTTTTGCTTTTGTTTTTCGAGACAGGGTTTCTCTGTATAACTTTGTGCCTTTCCTGGATCTCGCTCTGTAGACCAGGCTGGCCTCTGCCTCCCGAGTGCTGGGATTAAAGGCGTGCGCCACCCCACCACCGCCCGGTTCAGCTGCCTTTCTTATACAACCCAGTACTACCTGCCCAGGGATGTTACACACTTAGTGAGGTAGACCCTCCTCTGTCAATTAGCAACTGAGAAAACAACCCACAGATGTGCCCACAGGTCAGTCCAGCAGAAGCATTTCCTTGGTTATGATTACCTCTTCCCAGGTGTGTCAGCTTGATTACTAACTGACTATGACATGTGCCAAATAATTCTCCAGCACATTGGAGTTTTGGACTCTTCAGATTAGTTTTAGACACACACACACACACACACACACACACACACACACACACACACACCTATGTATGTATGTGTGTTTGCATATATATATATATACACATGTATGTATATATATGTATACACACACCCCCTATGTATGTATGTGTGTGCATATATATACACATATATGTATATATATGTATACACACATATATATGTGTATATATATATATATATATATATAGAGAGAGAGAGAGGATCACAAAGGAAACAAATTGTATGAAATCACTGTTGCAGCCAGGAGTCCATTGACTCCAGTTAAGAAGCCATAACAGATAAGGAAATGTGATTACTGTTCAGGTAGAAGCAATTCCTCTCTTATTTTGTAATTAAGAATCATTTTTCCAGAAAGTCTTCAGGAATTGTATCATACATTGTCCTCACAATTGTAAATATTTATATGTTTTATAAATTTTTAGAAGGGCTATTGAAGGCATGAGGGACATTTCTATTCAATAAAAATGATCTACTTGGGCCCATCAGGTAAAGGCATTTACTGACAGAACTCATGACCTGAGTTCCATCCCTAGGAATAACTAAAAAATTTTTAATTGGTGATTTGGAGAAAAACAACGGGTTGTGTGTCTAAGTTCTATGAATTCTAGAAATTTGGATGCTTTTGTCAAGGAGAGAAGATAAACTCCGTAGAGAAGCTGAGAAGGCTGCTCTGCAGTGGCCCCGCTTCCCCTACATGCTTTTGCGAGGCCCAAGAAGCAAGCCAGAGTACAATTAAATGTTATTCTTTAACTCCTCTAAATAATATCTGCGGCGGGTTTCTGAAGTCCCTCGGGAGGACTAACAAAGTAGCTCTAATCCCACTAGAGGGCGCTGTTGAGTGCTGGTCAGATGGAGGGCAGGACAGCCAGCTATAGATGTAACCAACCGTCTTATTAAATAAGAAACACAGAAATAATGCAAAAGAGAAAGCCGAGAGGTCAGAGATCAGAGCTAAAATCTCACCCTTCCGCCTGCGGTGTCCCAGCTTCCCGAAGGAGAGTCTATTTCCTGTAGGTTCGTCTATTTAAAGTATTTTGTTCTGCCTTCTCATTGGTTGCAAACCCAAACACGTGACTGCCTCGTCACTGTCTGAATGTACAGCCCCCTAGGTCTTAAAGGCATATGTCTCCAATGCTGGCTGTATCCCTGAACACACAGATATCTATGGGATTAAAGGCGTGTACCACCACCGCCACACTCTTGCTATGGCTCTAATAGCTCTGACCCCCGGGCAACTTTATTTATTAACATACAATCAAAATCACATTTCAGTACAATTAGATTACCACCACAGCCAGCCCTCTAGAATGAGAGAGCCAAGGAAGAGTCCCTTCCTTACAAATAACCCTCAAGGAAAAGGTACGCAGATGACCTCAGGAAGAGGAGAAGAGAAAACTAGCGGAGATGGCAACATGGTACAGTTTTTCCTACATTCTTATCGTCTCTCGTTTTTTTAGATGCTGCAAATCCTAGTGAAGTAGGTTTTATTACTCCCCATTTGAAATAAACATAGAGTTTATTATTCCCCATTTAAATAACAAGGAGGCATTTACTTTACAGATCTTCCTGAGTTCTCTAAGGACAAGCAGTATTCAAGGTAGCTACTGAGACCTTGAGTAATTATAAGGGGCAATGTCTGACTGCTGACCCATAGTGATCATGTGACATCCTTGTAAAATAAACCCCATACTAAACCTGAGATATTTGGGGATGAGGTGTTATTACTCATTACTCCAACATAATATAACTCATCTACAGACCCGTTTAAATTTGTTGACAGCCGGGCGGGATTCTGTGGCAAGGGCATCTGGTCTGAGGTATTTTCCAGTGTTAGTTTATTTTAGTATTCCATGAAACACTTCTCAGAACACCTCTCATCTACCAAGTGCCCAATGTGCTTTTAAATGCAACTTAATTTAAGAAATTAAATATTTGTATACTCATTCCACAAAAAAATGCATTTTCCTCCCAATCAAAATATTGTATTATTCTACATACCAGTTACAAACAGATAAAATCCCCTGCCTTTGTGAAGCTTACATTCTAGAGAAGACAAATAATGAATATTATGTTAATGTATATATGTATGTGTAATATGCATACATATTGCACTAGAAGGTACACGCTTAGGAGATACACAAGGCAGAGAGGACAGGTAAGTGACTCCTTGCATGAGGTATACATATATTAAAGTTTGAAAAGTTCTGATAATAATGGAACAATGAGCCAGAGAATGTTGTGCTGCAGAAGAAAGGATGGAAGTGTCTGTCGAATGCAAGCCAGCTCTTTTGGGAAGCGGGGAAAGAACCCAAATCAGTTTCAGTGGGGGCTGGCACAGCCTGACACTAACATACAGGTGCAGAATCATAGCCCACCTGAAGTTTGGGGGGGTTTTGTTTTGTTTGTTTTTGTTTTTGGAGACAAGGTCTCTGTGTAGCCCTGGCTGTCCTGGAACTTACTCTGTAGACCAGGCTGGCCTCAAATTCACAGAGATCTGCTTGCCTCTGTCTCCCAAGTGCTGGGATTTAAAGTATGACACCACCGCCCAGCAGCATCCTAAATTTTTTTGAAGTTTTTTTTTTGTTTTTATTTTAAGGCAGGTTCTCACTAATCAACTTTGGCTGGCCTGGAACTCACAGAGATCTCTCTTGTATCTGCCTCCAAGGTACGATGATTAAAGGCATGTAGCTCCACACTTAGTCCCAAGATTTGTATCTTTGTATTTTAGACATGAGTATGTATGTATTTGTATGTGAATGCTTATGTGTATTAGTGTATAATTAGAACAAATCTTGTTATTTTTTAAAATGCTTATATTATTTTGTTGCTATAGCAAAAATAAACCATAGACCACAAAAGATATATCAGAAAGATTATATTCACATTTAACCAAATTAATCCTTCTTCTGTTCCAAAAGTTTATGTATTACTTTTTGCTCTCTATACCTCATATGCCGTGGTCATTATTAAGCTTTGCTCCTGTGCTGAACAGCTGGACTCTTACTTCGTTTCTCCTAAGCCTTGGCTCTGATTCCAATCACAGTTACAGATATTAAAGGTCCCTTAGAGCGTCCACTCTCTTTGCACTGGTAATGCCTCATCTCGGGCTTATTCCCATAATTCTAGACACCTCCCGTTCAACTAAGTTTTTGTGTTGTTTTGTTTTAAAGTCCCGGGGGCCTTATCAAGAAAAAACCAAGTAGAGAACTCTCTGTGGGCTTGGGTCACAAGAGCCACCACTACAAAAGCCACCACTGAGATGCTCATTACTCAAAATCAAGTGGCCCCTTTGGAAGTCGGCAGTAGCCACACCACCTCATTTTGCATATACTGTTATTTCCCAGGGTTAGGAGCCTTGCAATTAGCAGTCTCACCTTTACACCACAGCCATGAGAGGACCCAGCTCTGAAAAGCATAGTTCCCCATCCTTACAGAACCCCCTTCATCTCCATAGCCCTGGCAGAAATATCCACTCTGTCTATTCCTAATTCTTTCCCTGAAAGGTACCCAGCATCCTCCCTGTTCCTTCTTCTCCACCCTGCCCCGGCACAGTCTCCTCAATGAGATGAAGCGTCTACAAAGCAGAGAAAACTATCTTCAGACAACTGATCCTTTCCCTATAAATAGCCCCCAAGGAAAAGGTGAGTAAATGACCTTGGGGAATGAAGAATAGAAAAAAAAAAAAATAAGGAAACAGTCCCATATCAGTTAATACTGTACAGTGTTTCTACATTCACATTTTCTCATATTTAGCTGCCACATTGACCCAGTGAAGTAGATTTCATCACTCTCCACTTAAAATGAACAGTGGTCTAGGGGAATGGCTCAGTTCTTAAAGCCTTGCTGGGCAAGTGTGAGGACTGGAGTTGGGATCTCCAGAATCCACATAAATACAGGGCATGCATGGCAGCCCACCTGTAACTCCAACCTCCAAGGGCAGAGATCCTCAGAGCAAGCCTGCTGGCCAGACTAGCCATATCTGACTGATCTGGATTTGACTGACAGATCCTGCCTTGTAGAATAAGGTAGAAGTGTATCAAGGATGATTTCCTACAACAACCTTGGGCCTCCACATGCAATGCAGTCACACACCTGTTCCCCACAACATACATAGACACATATTCATGTACACACATGACAAATGGGGAGAAAGCAGATAGATAAATAATAGACAGACAGATAGATATGGAACAAACCAGGGACCCAGCAAGATGGGTAAATGCACATGCTGCTACAAGCCTGTTAATCTGAGTTCAATTCCCAGAACTCTTAGGGTGAAAACAAATCCTGCAAATTGTGTCTTGACCTCCATATGTGAACCGTGGTACACACACACACACACACACACACACACACACACACACACATACACACCATGGATGCTATTTATCAGTATGGAATTTCACTTTGACTCTTGGTCTTTTTTGTATTCAATATCTGTTTCCTTTATTAAGAGAAACTTATGCTCCTGGGGTTCTTCCACATTGTGGGTATCTTCTCATTTACCTTTCTCTGCTGTATTGATGCTTAAAGGAAGGCTGAATTGAAGAATAGTATTTCAAGAAATCAATTAGTATGCTTTAAAATTTATGTTGAGATCTGGGTGTGGTGGTGCCCGCCTTTAATGCCAACACTTAGGAGGCAGAGGCAGGCAGATCTCTGTCGAGTTTGAAGTCGAACTGGTCTAAATAATGTGTTCCAGATAGTCAGAGCTAAATGGTGAGATCCAGTATCAATGCCCTCCCCAAACGATCTATGTTGATACAAAAACAAACAGAAGGAGGAATTCTGGGTCAGCCATAGAATGTCTGCTATTACCACTTGTCCCAGGTGACAAAGAGAACCTGGAGTCCTCCACCATAGCCAGGAAATGATCTGCGGGGAGCTGTCAACATCTAGGCACATATGCTTGTATGAGCCTTACAGATCTTTTCTGGTTGCGATGGGTCCTAATGGACAGAAATGGACTATGTCTTTGACCCTCGCACTCCAACAGCAGCTGACCCAGATATCACTGTCCTTTCAGGGCTGGCTCCGTTTTAAACTAAGGGACTTATGGGCAGCTTCATGCTGTGCAGGAAGGAGTCATGCAGGGATTGTGATGGCTCTGAAACTCCAAGTTTCCCTAGACAGGTTCTGGATGCTCCCTGTGGCAATGAGGACTCACACCCAGGTCAGGCACCAAGAGACCATCACTTCACACTCGCCATGCTTTACACAAGTGTAGTGCAAAACCCACATCACACAAAAGAATCAAACCATACAAAAGTATGTAAAATAAAAAGGAATGTCCTTTTGTTACTGGGAAATTGGGGTTCTCTCATCGTGGTCGGTTCTTAGTCATTAATGGAAGAATTTTTAAAAGGGACTGAGAAGAAAACTCATGCACAGCTTTATTCAAGCTTGTGGGAAAAAGAGCTAGGCAGGCAACAGAAAATCTTGGCAGGAACCTAGAGGAGGGGAATGGAGAAAAGGAAAGCCATGCCTTGTGCAATGGAGATCGGCAAGCAGCTGCATGGCTGAAGGGAAGGTGGGCTTTGGAGAGAGGGTGAGAGAGCCAGGGGTGTCCAGGAAAGCATGCTTAGGCTTTTGGGCAGTGTAAGAAAGAAAAAAGACAGAAAGAAGGCGAAAAGACAAAGGTGGGCAGTCCTCCTTCTCTGTCATCTATAACACGTACAGCTCGTTTTGTTGGCTCAGGCTGGCTCTGCTCCACACCTGCCACTGTCCTCTGTGTTTGTTCAGTGGTCCCAGCATTTCGAATGTCTTGGGGTCTCTACTGTAACTGAAGCTTCACATGCCCCTTCATATCCATGCACACATCTTAAAAACCAGGTGCATTGTGTTGTATAATTTGAACAGTGGCCACAGGTCTTACTATTCGTTGTTTCCCTTAGGATACAGAGTAATGCATAGACAGTTTACACAAATAAAACATTTATGAACACAGTTAACGAATAGCTGCAGAATGTAACCAAAATTGCAACACACTGAAATAACATGATTACATTTAGTCACATACTGATGACAGATCAAAAGGCAGTTTTTAAGGTAGAAAAGGGCTCTGATATAGGAAGTCTCTGACCACATACCATTGTAATATATGAAGTTACCTGAGTTTTGAGATTAATAGTACAATGTTCAGCCCACTGAGATTGTGGCCAGACAGTGTCAGATTGCTAGATTTGCTGATATCCACTATGTGGCGTGGTAAGTCAAGTGAGTGGAGTGAAATAAGGGGAGCAAGAGTCCTTGTACGCTTGGATTTCCCCCCGGACATATGACCAGTATTACAACCAATGTAAAGATGGTGGCCTATAGCAGAGATTTCCTCACTTTGTGGTATCCCACCAACTTGACGGTTTCACTGATGGATTTGAAAAATGCTTTCATTTCTGACTTTCTTTGTTCGGCTACTATAAAAACCCAATGAAACTATTGTGATATTGGAACACGGAATTTGGAGTAACCTAAGTCTGTATTCCTAGACCACGGTCACTCACACTAGGCTGCTGAATAAACTATCCATTATTCCCTCACAGGTAAGAGGTAGGTGTGTCTGTGTGTGTGTGTGTGTGTGTGTGTGTGTGTGTGTGTGTGTGTATGTGTGTCTGTGTCTGTGTGTGCTTATTTTTAAAGGTTACAAGAAGCTGCTGCCTCTAGAAAGTAGAGCCATTGCTGAGTCAACCCAGAGAAAAACAGAAAGAACAAGAAAGGAACAACCCCTTTCCTGACCCTGCCTCTTTTTAAATCGTCCAGTCTCTTGAGGTTCTTGTTGGTAGAACCCAACAGAGATCCAGCTCTTGTTTCCAAAACCTAACCTTAGCATCAGAGAACAAATTATACAAGTACAGATGGATCTGAGCTTCAGACAACTGGCAAATGGCACTTCCAGTTTAGTAACAGAACGTTTAAACAATGATTTCCAGTGGCTTCAGCCTGAACTCTTATTTTAAAATTCCCAATGTGTGTTTCATCTAATTTAACACCTGTTGGTTACCATCACCTCAATCCATAGTTCTGTTCAGTGTTGTGGCAGAGCAATCCTCTGATTGAGGCATTCTCTTTGCATTTATTAGGTGGAGTCTGCACAGAGAAACATTCCCTCACCAACTATTTGGTTGATTTGAATTACAATTTGTGTGGGGAAAGACGGGAAAAACTTGATTATTGCTCTTAGTCAGTTTTCAGAGTTGCTGACCTAGGAATCTAAAGACGATCAATGGTCTAATAACTTTTGACATTAGAAATTTGTCACATTTGTTCAGAATTTTGATCCTCTTTCAATCTACTGTAGGCATTTTTTTATATTCAGGTTGTCTCATTTTAGGCCACTTAAAGTATGCATGACACTTTCATGGCATTTTGTTTTATTTTCTATATTTTTTTAGTTGTTCTGGATTATTCTTGAAAAAACATCATGCATGACCAACTTAATTCTATCCCATTCATTTGTCTCTAACTCTCCCAGTTCTTCAATGAAATTAGCAACGTATCCTGAACTTCCCCCGACTTGGTAAGATGCTAATAAACACCTTAATTGTCTGCTGTTGAGCTACTCTGGGGAAATGATCCTGAGATGCCCTCTCGACCAATACAACAAAGCTAGAGTTAATTACAGAACTTAAAATTGTTCAGTTCTAACCAAATTGGCAAGCCAATTTGGGGTATTACGTGCACTTCTCAAATGGGGGAAAAGGGAGGCAATAACAGTAAAAAAGTAACTACAAGATAATTATCCATTCTAAAACAAAAGCTAAGATTTTAAATCATCTTCTGTATTTCAAAAGCAAGAAGTCATAAATGACTGCTCTACAATGGGTTCAATTTTTCTCCTACTGTTGAAATTACAATAATCATTTTAGCACGTGGGGAACAGTGAGAGAACAAAACATGGACCCCAAGATTTACCTTCTTGGGAAAGCTTTTTCCTCCTAAATAGTTAGTAGTGTTTTGATTGACATAAACATTGCTTTTTATTCTTTGAGAAATAAACTGGCAAACAACAGCACCTTAAACCAGATGACCAGGGCAACTCTTGGGAAGATGTTTTAGTCTCCTCCTCATATACTGTGTGCTACTGATATCTCCCCAGTCCTTCTTTCCGCCATCAAATTCAGCTATTGGAAATTTAGACTTTCTGGTTAACTGAACTAGGTAACTGACCAACATAACGTCTCTATTCTTTATGCATCGGTTTTCCTGTTCTTACCAAAGAAATCATTCTAAAATTTGATTTATTTGTTGCACTTTTGATTCAAGTCACCTTTAGGAAAGTTTTTCTTAGCATGGAATATTATACCCTTCATCAAAGGGTCTCTACTTATATCCCTGTCTTCCTCCTTGCTGCCCCAGACCCCTCAGGCCCCACACCTAATGCTCTGACACTGGAACACTGGCAGAGAGCTCTCCCAGTTTGCTTCAAGGCCTCTGCATGTCAGCAAGTTGTCCTCTCTACTTAGGACAGTGCTCTTTCTCTTCCAATGGTTAACTAGGACTTCAAAAGCCAGTTCAGATATCCCCTCCATCTGAGATTCATGTCACCCACTCAGAAAATTGACTAAAAGGAATAATCACATTTTCTCCTGCCTTTTCCTGCACAAATTGTAATTCAGATCGACCAAATAATTGATGAGGGAATGTTCTTCTGTGCAGACTTCCAGCTGATTTCCTCTATACCCCAATGTACTAGGTGGCTCCTTAATGCCTTGGGCAGAATTATTTCCTTGAGCTAATTCTGGAACTAATTCCTTGAGTATGTGACATTTACTGTCTCTCATAAGCATCTTGATGAATCTTTGTATGTGTAGTGTATGTTTGTGCTCATGTGAGTGTGTGCACATTTGTGCAAGTGGAGGTCAGAGGCCAACTTCCGGTGTCTTCCTAAATTACTTCATCTTATTGAAAAAGAGCCTCTGACTGAACTTTGATGCAGGGGGCTGTAGGAGTATACAGCAGGTGACAACTAGTGTTTGACAAGTTGACCCACCAGACGTATAACTCCCTGATGGGGAGCCCCATCTGGCAAAGCCATGGGGTCACTGGCTGTGGAAACTGGTTGTTTTCTGTCTGTAATTTTCTTGTGTGCCACCATTATACCTCCCTGAAAGAATAGCTGTGGGGTGCTTTCCACAACCTTTTGGTGGTGTGTTTTACGTATTTGGGCATTCTTACAGTTGTAGATGGTCAGGTATTACTTCTGTTTAAGCTGTATAATTTTGATGTATAGAAATAATACTGGAATATTTTACATTACTCAGACTGACAGGATTCTCAGTCACAAAGACAGCCTTTTACATAGACAGCTAATTTTGGACCTCAGAACAAATTCAAAACAGACTAAACTTCCCCTACAGAAGATACACAAAGACTAGTCCCCAGGTGTTGTTTATTGCTAAATCAAGGCCAGGCTGTTTACACTGAGATAATATAGCTCCTTGAAGTAGCTCCCTTTCTGCATGTACCCTGACCGCTCAAGATTCAGCCAATTGTTTACTGTCTGGGACCCCTCACCAACTTAGAGCTATGTGCATGGGTCAATATGACATCACTGGCCTAAGAGAAACTACGTGACTTATCTTGCCTTATGAGAAGAGGTAGGGCCCTGAAAATGTAACTTATAATTGTCCAGAGTTTGGCTGTGGGGCAGCAGCGATGTGGAGAGATGGCTATGTGAGGGCTGCTGCAGAATGTGAGTGAAATGTGTGTGTGTGTGTGTGTGCTGTGCTGTGTGAGAGATGAAGAAGAATCATGAGAAAAGTGAGGGAGTGAGTGGGTGAAAGAGTGAGTAAACAGTGAGTGTATAACCTGTCAGAAGTCTGTGTGTGAGTGAGTGTGAGAGAGAGCTGTGTGAAGGAGCTGCTGCTATGTAGAGGAGCTGTGCCTAGGAACTGTGTAAAGGGCTGTCTGGGGAGAGAGCTGTGTAAATGAGATGTTCAGCTGTGGCTGTGTGGAGATTTGTAACTGTGTGGAGACAAGGAAGATGAAGCTGTGTAGAAAAGAGATGCAGAAGAGAAATGTATGTAAACGAAAGATGTGTAGCCATGTGAAATATGTACATATGTAAAGATATGTAGCTGTATGCAGCAGTGTGGAGAAATGTAGTTATGTGGAGTCAGAGACTATTCTTAAGTTGAAGTAAAAGAGAAAGTTATCATCAGAAAACATGTGTTTCCTTATTTCACCAGTCATAGATAGATTAAAACTTATTCCTAAATTCCCTATGATTAAAAGTTTCCTATCCCTCCCTACTCTGAGGCATTCCTTTTATTACCCTGAGCTGATCATGGGAGCTGGTCTCCCATGCTCTGCATTACTTTGAGCTCATCATTTGTGTCGGCTGACCACTGAACTCTAGAGATCTGCCTGTCTCTTCTTGCTCCTGCCCAGTGCACTGAACTCTAGAGATCTGCCTGTCTCTTCCTGCTCCCGCCCAGTGCTGGGTTATATATGTGCAGTGGGGTGGCTGGCTTTTCCATGGATATTGAGTTCCAAACTCAGGTACTCACCATGTTTACATCCCAGGAACTTTATCAACTGAGCCATTTCCCTAGCTTCTCTTGTATTTAATTTTTGATGTTCAGCACTAAACTTGCTATAGCTCCAATGAATAGTTTCTGATGGAATAAATGTGTGACTGAACAATCTTAACAGCATTTCAACATTTAAGTTGTACTGTTATATGTACTCCCAACATAAAGTAACTAAGCTCCCTGAGGTTCCACATTTGCATCAGCCTTTAGCATTGTCAGTCATTTACATTCCAAACACAGCAGGGGGTCTGTCACTGTAGCTGCTGTAGCGTTAATAAGCCCTTAGTATGCTAATGGTTGTAGCTCTAAGGAAAGCATTTCTCCCACATTCATTAACATTTCCTAAAACTGCAGATGCAGAGGTTTTTTGCAGTCGAATTTTTTTCTAGGAGTAGTAAGTATGGTACAAGATGAAGAACTAGAAGGAAGATCTTAGAATCAGAATGAAAACCCGATTTGATCCAGAACTCTCAAATTTGGGTATTTACATGAAAACTCACTGTGCATATTCAAATCATACATGCTAGGACTACAGGTCTCAGAATGCTAGGATAGCAGTTTGGAAGCTGGTCCTAATATCTGTATTTCCAAATAAACATCCTAAATGATCTTGACACAGAATGAGGAACACTATTCAGAGAATAGTTTCATATTACAAATTAGTTTATGAGAGCACTCTGTCATCTTGTTAATGTGAAAACTGTCTTTTCTCTGTTTTGTGTGTATATGCAGCAGAATTCCACAAAACTGAAATTCCAACTGCTTAGCAAAGTTTAAGACAGAAAACAGTCAGTGGAGGTCTCTGGTGATGTTGCAAAAGCAAGAGCAGCTATGGGGAAGTTCTGTGGTGAAAAGATGCCACTTTAAGAATAGGTAGAGTTTAGACTCGGTTGTTTTAGGCAAGTCCTTCAGTCTCCCAGGCTCTCCATTTCTCACCTAAAAGTAGGACTATATTTGTCTTTATCAACCTTATAGAATTATATAAGGCTTAAAATGAGTGTGGCAACTGCTGATAGTAAGATTTGATTCCAGACAGTTACACTTTATAATTATGGTTTTAAATGACACACCTGCCTAAATTAAAGATACATAGCCTCGGGGACTTTGTACTTAGGATAACCTTTGCAGCTTCCTATTAAAGGGCAATTAGGATTCTAATAACTGAACTCTGTCATATTGCAGTTTAGAAACACATGTAAGGAAAATCTTGAGTGACAAAGATACAAAATTAATTTAAATAGAAGACCAGAATTGAAGAAGTTTTTTATTACTCCAGATCATTTTCATCATACTTAGCTGTTTTTACTAATCTCTACTATAATCCACAGGACAAGATATTATGACGTACACCCAAATTTGAGCATCACCGATCTACTTCGTTGGATGTGGTTGGTAGTGGGGAGGAAATCGTTATCCTTTAACTGAGCTTATTTTGCAAACAGCTTTATTATGGTATTACTCACGTACCCTATTCACCAATTTCAACTGTAGAACTCAGTAATTCTTAGCATAACGGCATGGCATTGGGGAACCATCATCACTATCAATTACAAAACATTTCCATCAACCCTCAAAAAGAAATCCCCGGAGAGCGGTCAGCAGTTATACTCCGTTCCTCCCCTCCTACTCCATAGCAACCACTAATTAAAGTCCGTATAGACGTGCTTGATTGAGATCTTTTATAAAAACAAGGGCATCATACAGTATGTAGACTTTCGGGGCGAACTTCTCTCCTTCTATCTCCTTCCCGCCACTGCAGGCGCACACGAACCGGAAAACACAGGACGATACCTCCAACGCCATCCCTGCTCCCTCCTAATCTTAAAAGCCCGACCCCCGCCTTCCAGCGTTACCACGGCGTCTGCCCGGGAGCGTACCCCGCCCATCCCCGCCGTCGCCTCACTGACGTCACTGCTCCAGCCGCAGACTCCCTCCCTCCTTCCCGGTCGCGGTAGCTTTGACAGCTCGCGATGGCGGCGGCCGGGTCTGCAGGGTTGCCGGCGACCGTGTCGGAAAAGCAGGAGTTTTACCAGCTTCTGAAGAACCTGATCAATCCAAGCTGTATGGTGCGGAGGCAAGCAGAGGAAGTCTATGAGAATATCCCAGGTCTGTGTAAGACTACATTCCTCTTAGACGCCGTCCGAAATAGAAGAGCAGGTTATGAGGTGAGACAAATGGCTGCCGCACTGCTACGACGGCTTTTGTCCTCTGGGTTTGAGGAGGTCTATCCAAATCTGCCTCCTGATGTGCAGAGGGATGTCAAGATTGAACTCATCCTGGCTGTTAAATTAGAAACGCATGCTAGCATGAGGAAAAAGCTTTGTGATATTTTTGCGGTGCTGGCCAGGAATTTGATAGATGAGGATGGCACTAACCATTGGCCAGAAGGTCTGAAATTCCTCATTGATTCGATTCACTCTAAAAATGTGGTTCTGTGGGAAGTTGCACTTCACGTTTTCTGGCACTTTCCTGGGATTTTTGGGAACCAAGATCGCCACGATTTGGATATCATCAAGAGGTTGTTGGACCAGTGTATTCAAGATCAAGAGCATCCAGCAATCAGGACATTATCTGCTAGAGCTGCAGCTGCATTTGTCCTTGCTAATGAAAACAATATTGCACTTTTCAAAGACTTTGCAGACTTGCTTCCTGGAATCTTACAGGCTGTGAATGATTCCTGCTACCAGGATGATGATTCGGTGCTAGAATCCCTTGTTGAGATTGCAGATACTGTACCTAAGTATTTGGGTCCCTATTTAGAAGATACTCTGCAGTTGAGCCTGAAGTTATGTGGAGACTCTAGGCTTAGTAATCTGCAACGCCAGCTGGCTCTGGAAGTAATAGTGACCTTATCTGAAACTGCAACTCCGATGTTGAAAAAACATACCAATATTATTGCCCAGGCTGTGCCTCATGTATTAGCGATGATGGTCGATCTCCAAGATGACGAGGACTGGGTAAATGCTGATGAGATGGAAGAAGATGATTTTGACAGCAATGCGGTTGCTGCTGAGAGTGCACTAGACAGACTGGCTTGTGGACTTGGTGGAAAAGTTGTCTTGCCAATGACCAAGGAGCATATCATGCAGATGCTTCAGAGTCACGACTGGAAATGTCGACATGCTGGATTAATGGCCTTATCAGCCATCGGAGAAGGTTGCCATCAGCAAATGGAACCAATTCTAGATGAAACAGTTAACTCAGTTTTGCTTTTTCTTCAGGATCCTCATCCAAGGGTGAGGGCTGCTGCCTGCACTACACTGGGACAGATGGCTACAGATTTTGCACCTAGTTTCCAAAAGAAATTCCATGAAATAGTGATTACAGCTTTGTTGCGAACCATGGAAAATCAAGGTAATCAGCGTGTGCAATCTCATGCGGCTTCTGCTCTCGTTATTTTTATAGAGGACTGCCCCAAATCCTTGCTAATTCTATATTTAGAAAATATGGTCAAAAGTCTGCATTCTATCTTGGTAATTAAACTCCAAGAGCTGATTCGGAATGGAACTAAGTTGGCCTTAGAACAACTTGTGACAACCATTGCCTCAGTTGCAGATGCAATAGAAGAAAGCTTTGTTCCGTATTATGATATATTTATGCCCTCACTCAAGCATGTTGTTGAGCTCGCCGTTCAAAAGGAACTCAAGCTTCTTCGAGGAAAAACTATTGAGTGCATTAGCCATGTTGGCCTTGCCGTTGGGAAGGAAAAATTTATGCAAGATGCATCGAATGTGATGCAGTTACTGTTGAAGACACAATCAGACTTAAATGCGATGGAGGATGACGACCCTCAGACTTCTTACATGGTTTCGGCATGGGCTAGAATGTGTAAAATTCTTGGAAAAGACTTTCAGCAGTATCTTCCACTGGTTATCGAGCCTCTAATTAAGACTGCCTCAGCTAAACCTGACGTCGCTCTCTTAGACACACAAGACGTGGAGAACATGAGCGATGATGATGGCTGGCAGTTTGTAAATCTCGGAGACCAGCAGAGCTTTGGAATTAAAACTTCAGGACTTGAAGCAAAAGCAACTGCTTGCCAGATGTTGGTGTACTATGCTAAGGAGTTAAGAGAAGGATTTGTGGAATACACAGAACAAGTTGTGAAGCTGATGGTCCCTTTGTTGAAATTTTATTTTCACGACAATGTTCGAGTGGCAGCTGCAGAAGCCATGCCCTTTCTCTTGGAATGTGCAAGAATTCGTGGCTCAGAGTATCTTTCAGAGATGTGGCAGTTTATATGTGATCCCTTAATCAAGGCTATTGGGACTGAACCTGATACTGATGTACTTTCAGAAATAATGAATTCTTTTGCAAAGTCCATTGAGGTAATGGGGGATGGTTGTCTTAATGATGAACACTTGGAAGAACTGGGAGGAATTTTGAAGGCAAAACTTGAAGGGCACTTTAAAAACCAAGAGTTGCGGCAAGTAAAAAGGCAAGAAGAAAATTATGACCAACAGGTTGAAATGTCTCTTCAAGATGAGGATGAATGTGATGTTTACATTCTGACCAAAGTATCAGATATTCTACACTCATTATTTAGCACTTACAAGGAAAAGATTTTGCCGTGGTTTGAACAGCTACTTCCACTAATTGTGAATCTAATTTGTTCAAGTAGGCCATGGCCAGACCGACAGTGGGGACTGTGCATATTTGATGATATCATAGAGCACTGCAGTCCAACCTCATTCAAATATGTTGAGTATTTTCGGTGGCCGATGCTACTCAATATGCGAGATAACAACCCCGAAGTCAGGCAAGCTGCTGCCTATGGATTGGGTGTCATGGCACAGTTTGGTGGAGATGATTATCGTTCTTTATGTTCAGAAGCTGTCCCGCTGTTGGTAAAGGTTATTAAGTGTGCAAATTCCAAAACCAAAAAAAATGTCATTGCTACAGAGAACTGTATCTCAGCAATAGGAAAGATTATGAAGTTCAAGCCCAATTGTGTAAACATAGATGAAGTTCTCCCACACTGGCTGTCATGGCTTCCACTGCATGAAGATAAAGAAGAAGCTATTCAGACTTTGAATTTTCTCTGTGACCTAATTGAAAGTAACCACCCGGTTGTGATTGGTCCCAATAATTCCAATCTTCCAAAAATCATCAGTATAATTGCAGAAGGAAAAATTAATGAGACTATTAGCCACGAAGACCCCTGTGCCAAACGCCTAGCTAACGTTGTTCGGCAGATACAGACTTCTGAAGAATTATGGTTGCAATGCATATCCCAACTCGATGAAGACCAGCAGGAAGCTTTACAAGAATTACTCAGCGTTGCTTGAAGCACTTTACTATCACTTGAATATCAGCTACCATAAAGTAACTACAAAGTGTTGTGAGTGGATCCATTACAAATGAGAGATACCGCTTCTCTCTGCTAAGCAGTTCACACTTCCATGTTTCTCCAGGATTAGTGTTAAGGTCCTCTGTTCATTTTGCATGTGTCATCTCTTAAAGACACTGTGGGTGTAACTTGTGCTTCCAGTTGTCTTAGAGCTACTTGTCACCTTCCCTCTAGTGTGAAGTGTATAAATCATTGCTGTTTGTTTGAACTGTTGACGCTGGGTAAACGGTATACTTGATGCCAAGAGGTCTGTGACTATCACAAGATGTAAAGAGCTGACAAGGAAGGGGAACTTCCAGGATAAGCATCTTTGGTATTGAGGGTGGAGTATATTAGCAGGCTTACTCTTCCTTGGTGATACTTCTGTTCATTATGGTAATGAAAGGATGCTAGAACTGAGAGAGTTTCAAGGTACTGCATGGATGTAGGAGTTTGTTTCTATGCTATAAATGAACCTTTTCATATAGAACTCCTGTAAAGTGGTTGGAGCATGACTCCATTCCAGTTTCCAAGGTGTCCAGCTGAGAGTTATGAGAACTTAACCAAATTGGTCTTAAAAAATTACCTAGAACTGAAACATTCATGGGTGTGGAGAAGGAAGTGCTGATACATCTAACCCTAAGAACATGTGACAGACTATAACAGAGCTTAATAAATAAAAATAGTCAATGTTTGTGGGAGTCAGTTACTGTTACATGCTTTAGCAGAGTATTACTTTGTGTTTGTATGTAATATTCCCCTACCGCCCCCCCCCCACCAAACAAGGAAGGAAACCTTTATTTGGAATGGGGATTAAATAGATTTCTGTTTTGAAGCAGTTCCTAACAGATTCTACAGAAACAGTGAAACAAACTTAATTTTATCTTTAAACATTAAAAAGAAAAGAGCTTTAAGATTAGTCATGTATCAGTGTTTTACAAAACAACTCTATGAATTTAGGGTTAATTATATTAATTGAAATGTCTTTACTGTTGAAGGTGTTTTGTAGAGTAGAAAAAAGTTTCTACTTAACAAAACTTCATTCAAAACTTCCAAACAAGAATGTCTGTTGTGATTTCCTGAGCCTGTTGTGAGTGCTGTGTACGTAACAGAGCAAATATGTCAGACCCAGTAAGTTCTCAATAAATTGTCAGTGTTACTACTGTTGGTTGTTCTTCTGCTGTGCTCTTTTTTATACTTTAGAATTTGGTTTACACACAATTTTCCCCTACTAGTTCTAGCTAGACTACTGTAGACAGGGATATAAAGTCAGACTTTTAGATAGTTCAGAATTTGATATATAGTATGGTTACAGGTGTATTTAAACTAAATAGAAAAATAGCTACCTTGAAGCTTAATCATTTCCTCTGAGTGGTGGGATTAAATGGCAACTTTCCCTCCTGTCTATAATTTACCTGCAAACCCATTTCTCATATAATAAAGTGTTTTTTGTAACGTCCAAGGACCTGATTCACTGTCATCTTGACCTCTTCATGAACTGGAGTTAAGGTTCCTTCTACTTATCTGTAGCTCTTTCTCTTTATGTCGCTTAAGAAATCTTTCAGCAATACATTGTTTTCAACTCATAGTCTGCGAAACTCTGCCAAATGATTTGCAATTGGGTCCTGGAGTTTTGAAGAGAGTTTTTAAATTTGAATCTTGGCAAACTATTCTCTTAAGTGTTCATTTCCCCATCCGCAAGATAAGGATAATCCGTAGCTTATGGGATTGTTGTAGGAATTGAAGGAGATAATGAATAAAAAGTACTTAGCAGCACAAGGGTCAATAAATGGAAGCTACTGTGTGAGGATTTGAAATAGGTCTGGTAGCTAAAAGGGAGTGGGCATTTGTTTGAGTTTGGTAGGCTCTAGATTCTTGGGTTTTGTCAAAGGAAATGAAGGAAGCCCAACCAGACAGATCTGCCAGTTGCTGAAGTAGAACTGGCCCCTACCTTTTCCCCCCATGAGCTGAGGTATGTCTGAAGAGAGGAAACCATAAATACCAGATGAGTACATGCATGTGTGAAGGTGAGTGTAAGTACTCCAAAAACTCGTATTCACTTTTCACTGTTTTTTTTTTTAACCTACAACTGATACTTAACTTACTGAGCCTCCCACAAAAAAGTTTTAAGGCATTACATTTTATCAGTCCTTTAAAAGTCTTTGTTTATACAGAAGGAAACAGTCTTGAAGGTGAGATTATCTCAAACTTTTAGTTATAAATTTCATGTTCAAATTGCATTTCTATAGTTTTGGTTTTATGTATCATTCCAAGTTTCAAGCAAGTAAGTCTGAATAGTATGTGCATTAGACAACAGTAATGTCTATTTTATGTCTTATTACTGTCTTAGTAATTTCCCCTATTTTATGCAACATGTAAACTAATGTGAATGAGTCCACTTTTTAGTCATTTAAAAATTAAAAATATGTAGCGAGATTGTTAAAGCCATACCAGTGACAAGCTGTACAGCTTAGAGTAGAAGTAAGTGGAGACTTTATAGCGAGATTGCATTCTCTTCATTGTTAGCCGAACTGAAGAATCCAAGTGTTTTTCAGTTTTAAAATTTCAATAGAAAACAGGATCCGATTTAAAAATATATTTTTAAAAATGTTAACTGGGATCTGGAGTTTCGAGAACTAGGGTTCTACAATCCTCCACTCGTCTTCCGCGGAGTCCTTCAACTTCCTTTCTCATTTTTCCTAAATGCTAGTTTTAGGTAAAAAGACCGGCAGTCACAAGGGAGGAGGGGTGCAAAGACACTATTTTACTACGGAGACGACTTACTTTTGTGCATTTTCGTTATGCACTTGTCCTTAATCAAGGCTGCCTAGTAACTGCTTTGAGAAAATAATATGAAAAGTTTTAGGACCAGTAAGGGGCTCACAGAGGCGCTCTTCAGGCTCTGCAAGAGCGGCGCAGGCGCCCTGCGTCCCCCCTCCACTCCACCCCTTACCCAAGTCCGCATATTGATGACATCATTGGCCCGCCTCCACACTCGGCCTCCGGGGCCGGCGGAGCGGCCAGGGCCCGGCTTTGGCGTAGCAGGGCGGGACGCAAGGGGGGGGCGGGGCCGCCCTGCGCCACTACGCATGCGCGCCGGGAATGGCGACGGCGCTTCTTTCTTCGCCTGTCTCCCCCGGCTCTCCCCGGCTGGGGGTGCGGAGCGCCCTCCCCTTCTCCTCTCTGCCCCTCCCCTCACCCCCCCTCCCGCCCAGCGGGGCTTCTAACTGACAGTTGTCGCCGGGCCCGGTCCGTGCGCCGCCTCCTCCTCCTGCCCAGGTCCCCCGCAGGTAGCCAGGGGCGGGAGGGGGGTGTGAGGGAGAGGAGGAGCCGGAGCCGCGGCGGCCCGGTGCGGCGGCCCCCCTCGGGAAGGAGGGGAGCCCTCTTAACTCCTCGCCCCCTCCCAGCGCCCCGTCGGCCCGGGAGGGGGTGGGGCGCCGCGGCCTCGCCGGGCCCGGCCGGTGAGCGAGCGAGCGGGCGGGCGAGCGGGCGAGCGGGCGGCGGGCGGGGTGCGGAGGGTGCAGCCGGCGCGGGCCTCGCGCCGCCGGGGGAGGGGAGAGGAGGGCACCTAGGCTCTCCTCTCCCCCCTCCCCTGCGCGCCATGTAACCCCGCCCCGCGGGCGCGAGCCTGAGACCCCCGCGCGCGCGGGTCCCGGCCGGCGGCTGGAGAGCGAGGCCCGATGCGGCAGGGCTGCGCGGCGCCACGGCTCGCTGAGGAAGCAGCGGCGGCCCGCGCTCACGCGTCTCCCCGCGCCGCGAGCGGCCGCTCCTCTCCGCCCAGCCTGGGCCTGCCGGGGGCATGAGCGTGCCGGAGACGCCGGGGGAGATGGAGCGGGCCGCGGAGGAGGAGCGGCCGCCACCGACGACCGGGGAAGGGGACGAGGAGGAGGTGGCAGCGGCGGCCCGGGCCTCGGGGCTGGTCCGCGGGAGGAGTGCCTCCTCGTTGGACGACGACGACGAGGAGGAGGAGGAGGAGGAAGAGGTGGCGGGGGCGACGGTGGTCGCGGGCGGTGGCTGCAAGGAGCAGGACCTGACCTACGAGCTGCAGCAGGGCTACCGCATCCTGGGCGAGTTCCTGCAGGAGAAGCACCGCGGCCTCACCGCCCCTTTCCTGCAGCCCTTGGGGGGCGTTGCCGCCGGGGAAGAAGAGGGGGCCGAAGGGCGGCGCAGCGGGGGCCGGGGCAGTCGCGTCCTCCCGCAGCCGCCTGGCCAGGGCATGTGTCTGTTGAAGATGGAGGAGAAGTTCTCCAGCGGCCAGTACAGGGGCATCACCGAGTTTGTGGCGGACTTCAGGTTGATGCTGGAGACGTGCTACCGCCTGCATGGAGTCGACCACTGGATCTCCAAACAGGGCCAGAAACTGGAGATGCTGCTGGAGCAGAAGTTGGCGCTTCTCTCTCGGTAAGCGAGCCGGGTCCCCGGTGGGACTGACAGACCGACCCAAACACACCCGCACACGTGTCCGAGGAGGGGCTGGGCCAGGGCCTGGGGGGCGGCGCTGATAGGTGCTGAGACGGTGCTGGAACCGCGGGAGGAGGAGCAGCGCTGGGCGCGGGACCGGAGGGGTGTGGTGGGCATGGCTGGAAGGGGGAGTGCATCCACGCAGAAGCCTAGAAGGAAGCCCGGTCCCAGGAATCCAAAACTCCCAAGAACAGGTGGAGAGGTTCTGGATGGAAGAGCCGCACGAGTAGGCAGAGGGAAAGCCTTTTGTAGGATGGAAGTTGAACCCGCCACTTGTAGACAGTGGAAGTCAGCATGCAGGGCGAAAAACCTTTAGAGAAATAATTTTGGCTCGTGTAGAAAGATGGTCGCATAAAATTTTTCTACTATCAGCCGTTGGAAATTTAGTGTTATTAAATGTTTCCGTTTCATCTGAGGAAGTTAAATTTTTTGCAGTGACAAGAAATGAGTGCACAAAGCCTTTCATAAGTTTAGACTTGCATGAGGGGTGTGTCTGTGTCTTTTTCTACTAGTGCTAGATAGAACAGAGCGTTTCAAACATATCAGACAAGCACAGTTAAGTACCCAGCCTTAGAAAATTGTTATTCTACCAGAAATTATAGGTAATTCACATTGTACCATGCTTTTGGTATACATCATCTACTTACTCCCCCCCACACACACACTTTAGGAAGGGAATGTAAGTTAACATAGGACACTAAAATTAAGGTATTTTATATAATAATCACTATATAGTGGGCATGAGTCCGGTTAATTAAAATTCTTCAGTAATAGAAATATCTTTAAATATTAGGACTACTAATAAAGGTGGAATAATTTATTACCAGAGTTTTTTTATTTTGTGTGTGTGAGAGAGCGTGTATGTGCACTTGTGTGTGGGAGCGTGATCACAAAGTGGAAGCCAGAAGAAAGGGTCTGGTGTCTGCTATCACTCTCCACCTTTTCCTTTGAGGCAGGGCCCCTCTCTGAACGTGAGGCTTGCATTTTCCTAGAGATTGGAAGCCAGCAAGCCCAGCCAGCCTACTGGCTTCGTCTCCTTTGGAGCTGGGGTTATGGGCTTGTTCCGTGGTAATGAGATCTGAACTCGAGTCCTCTCTATTGGGCACCAAGGGCTGTTAACTACTGAACCATCTCTCTAGTCCCTACAATAGGAGTTTGACTGTTTATTAGCTAAATGAACTTGACTGAATCGCCTTTTTTTTTTTTTTGGCCTGTTTCCTTGCCTATAAAATGTGAACAATATTATCTACTTCAAAAAATTGCTATGAGCCCTAAATGGGTTTTTTTTAAAAACAAAGGCAATACTGTTGGTCATATAACTCAATGTAATAATCACAGTAGTGCAATAAAATGAATATTATCTCAAGTCTGAACCTGGGCATTGTATATATGTAAAATAATCTATTTATTTATCGTTGGCTGCTCATATACTATTTTCAAAATCTATTGCTGACTAATTTCACTAAAAGTAATATGGTGAGTGCCTAAGTTATTAGAAGGCAAATTCCCTGTAAACAAATTAAAGTTGTTTTTGCATTCTTCAATAACATAGAATTATTTGGTAATAGGTTAACTATTTACAAATTAGCTTTGTAGACTATTAAATATTAAATTTTTATTTGGTGGTTGATATTTCTTACTGTGTTAACTCATCTTTACAGTGCATTGTGGCAGATATGGTACATATTAAGCAGTCCATTCACATGTCATCATTTTAAAAAGCTTTTTTTAAAAAAAGATTTATTTTTAATGCCGGTGTGTGTGTGTGTGTGTGTGTGTGTGTGTGTGTGTGTGTGTGTGTGCGTGCACTCGAGCACGCACACATGCGCATAGGTTATTAATGTACATGTAAGTGCAGTTGCCCTTGGAGGCCAGAAGTGTTTGTCAGATGCCCTGGAGCTCAAGTTACAGGTGCTTTGAGAGCCACCTGAAGTGAGTTGGAGGAATCAAACTCTGGTCCTCTGGGAGAGCAGTAAGTACTCTTAACCATCTGAGCCATCTCTCTAGTCCCACATGTCGTTATTTTTAAATAGCTAGATACACTCCATACTGATGTCACAGAATTTTAAACACAGAAGGAACCTTAGAGTTCTTGTAGTCCATCTAGTTTTACAGGTGGAGAAAACAGGCATGTAGAATGAGAGAGAACAGCTTCATGGATGTTCTAGAAAGTAGCATACAGGTAGTGGTAAACTGTAGATAATTTCAAAATTACTGTGTACATAACAAATCTTTGGCCTCCAAAAGGACAAGTTACTCTTTTCTGGTTTTTTGTTGTTGGTTTTTTTTTTTTTTTTTTTTTTTCTTTTTTTTCAAGACAGGGTTTCTCTTTGTTGTTTTGGTGCTTGTCCTGCATCTCGCTCTGTAGCACAGGCTGGCCTCGAACTCATAGAGATCTGCCTGGCTCTGCCTCCCAAGTGCTAGGATTAAAGGTGCAAAAAATGTATAAGTATCATTATTCCCAATGGTTTATGCCCAGAAATATCCCCATGTGATCTAATAGTGTCTACACTTAGAAATTAAACTTGTAATGTTGTAAAGTTAATAAAAAAAATACTGATCTTTGATTAGGCCAAAAGAAACAAGTTTTGCGGTTTAGTAGCAAAAGTAATATGATAGTCTCAAGTAGATAAAGTTTTGAGTCTCTCATGTTTTTGTACCAATATTTGATGTATGCAAACATTTTGTAAGTGCTAGACTATATTTGTGGATGCTAATTTTTTTTATAATATATTAGCTTAAAATCTGAGTCATAACTGAATAAGTGTTTTGAGTGGGCGGAACTTGTTGAAAGCTACAGCTGCTTGGAATCTAAGTTAGATATATAGATGTTCTAGAACCGTATACTACAGACTTTGTGTGTGATTAGGATCGTCAGGAAATAGATAACTTTGTGACTGTCTTAAAGTGATATGTGGTGTGTTAGTAATGAAGCCATATTATTTGATTTCCCTTGTCTTCTGATATGTCTTTCTTAGATACCTAGTTAACTTATTTTCAAATGGTAAAGATGACTTTAAAGTGGCTGCATATAATGAAGCTGGCAAGAAGGCTCAGTGGGTAAAGGCAGCTGCTGCCAAGCCTGAGAACCTGAGTTTGATCCCTGGAATTCATGTGGGAAAGGGAGAGAACTGATTCCTGAAAGCTGTCCTCCGACTTTCACTTGTGGAGATACACACCCCCTTCCATAAATAAATGTAACCAAAAAAAGGTTTTTGAGCTGCTACAGACTGTTGGGCTTTCTGTTGAGTATTTGATGAGTTATATTAGGTAAAGGAGATGCCACATTATCATTAGAGAGCAGCCTAGTGGTACTGGTCCTGGAACATGTTAAAACAAATCTCAGTTTCTTCATCCATACAGTGGAAATGTTAGGCTAGCTTAGTTGATGGTACAAATATTTCTATATTTAGTAGAGTTAGGCATTGTCCTTGAAACGAAAGCATCAAAGCCAAAAGTGTTGGCGCACACCTTTAACCCCAGCACCAGGAGGCAGAGGTGGGCAGATCTCTGAGTTCGAAGCTAGACTGGTCTATAAAGCAAGTTCCAGAACAGCCAGAGCTACACTGAGAAACCTGTCTCAAAAAAAGAACAGCCTGGGGGCAGGAGGAGGGAGAGAAGAGAGACAAGAGAGAGAAATGGAACATCAGTCTTTGCCCCCAAGTGGTATGGAAACATTTAAAATAATAATTATATATGATTATTATAATGATTGTATAATGGATATACAGAACAAAATTTTAGGGGAAGTTGGTATAAAGCTTAGGGAGAAGGGGGAGTGGGGCAGGTGAGAGGAGGAATAGAGAAGGGAAAAGAGTAGTTTAAAGCTGCTGGAGGGTTTATACTTGAACTGATTCTTAAAGGAGTTGAATAATGTTCTTGGATTTTTCAGGAGGGTTATATGGGAACATTCCAGAATGGTAAGCTACAGTGAATGCAAAGTGTGAAACAGTTTCTAGAAAGTACAAATAATTCTGTATGCTTTGGTAGGGGTCTAAAATCATATCCATACCACAGAAGGGTATGTAGAATGATCCATTGAGGATGGGAAGAAAGTGTGAGAACTTGAGTATATTCCATTGTTTTAGCTTGTGTTGTTATGGCTTTTATAATAGCGTTAAACATAGAAACCTATAAACGAAATTTATATGTGTTATTGAATTGAATTGTTTCTTTCAGAATTAGGCTTGAGACTCAGGTCTGTTCTTTCAGTTTCCAAAACCTGGTTAAATGCTTGCAAGCATTCTAAATAGAGCTACAGATATCTATTCTTTTTCTAAAGTGATGACATATTTTTGAAAGGCCCAACATACTTTAAAACTATACTTAATACCACTTGTCTTAGTTTCTGTTGCTGTGTTTAAACACCATGACCAAAAGCAACTTGGGGAGGAAAGGTTTTATCTAATCTTACAGTTCCATAGTATACTCCATCACTGAGGGAAGTCAAACAGGAACCTGGAGGCAGGAACTGATGGAGAAGTGATAGAGGGGTACTCTCCATGGCTTGCTCAGCCTGCCTTTGTAGTTGGAAGATTTTTCCAGTCTTGCCCGGGCCCTGCGGTCAGGACAAATCTCTCACCCACAGTCCCGCAACCTTTTATAAAATAATCACACAGAGGCTTAATATTATTTATAACTGCTTGGCTATTAGCTCAGGCTTATTACTGACTAGCTTACACTTAAATTAACCCATAATTCTTATCTATGTTTAGCCATGTGGCTTGGTACCTTTTCTCAGTTCTGTCTTGTCATCTTGCTTCCTCTGTGTCTGGCTGGCGACTCCTGACTCAGCCTTCCTCTTCCCATAATTCTCATCTTCTGCTGGCCCTGCCTATACTTCCTGCCTGGCTACTGGCCAGTCAGCATTTTATTAAACCAGTGTACAAGGGCATTATCCCACAGCATGCCTTTTTATATCATCCAGGACCATCTATCCAGGGTGGCACTGCCCACCGTGATCTGGGCTCATCCATATCAATCATCAATCAAGAGAATGTACTACAGGTCAGGTTAGTGGGGGCAATTTTCTAAATTCAAGTTCCCCTTTCTAAAATGATACTAGCTTGTGTCAAGTTGACAACTAACCAGGATTCTTCCCATTCCTATAGACTCTTTTCTCTTTAGACAATGTGTATATTCTCAAGAAAGTTAAATTGTGGAAAGAATATCATTTATCATTTGAGGCAACCGAGAAATACTAGTTAGCATTAGAAATGGGGATTAAGCTGGGCATGGTAGTTCATGCCTTCAATCCCACAATTCAAGAGTTAGAAGACAGCTTAGTTATTATGGTATGTACATATGTACACACACACATACTGAGATCCATGTAGGCCAGCTTGAGCTACATAGTGAGACCTTGTCTTAAAAAAAAATAGAAATAGGGGTAAGGTTATGTAAGTGGAAAGGAATAGAATAGATGTGTAATAGGAAGTTATATAAAAGATTTAGGAAAATGGACTGAGAGCTGGTTCAGTAGTAAAGAGCACTTGCTGATCTTACAGAGGGCCTGAGATTACATTCCAGCTCCTGTGTCAAGCAACTCACAGGTGATCCAGTGGCCTCTTTTAGCTTCCACACACACACACAAGTGCGCATACGTGCACGCACGCACACAAATCTTTAAAAGAAAGATTTAGAAAAATGACAAATTTTAAAATTCTTTCAAAAAAAATGATCAGTGGAGGTATTTTTGAAAATTTTAAGACTATTTACATGGGGCTGTAGAAATGGTTCTGTGGTTAAGAGCACTGACTGCTCTTCCAGAGGACCCAGGTTCAATTCCAGTACCCACATGGCAGCTCACAACTGTAATTCCAGTTCCATGCTTACACAAACAAAACACCAATGCACATAAATAAAAATAAGTAAATCATTTTAAAAAAGAAGAAAAGAAAAAGAATAGTTACATGTAGTCCAAGATAGCTTTATCTAGTTTTAAAAGGTTGACGTTATAAAATATCCATCGTTGATGACACTAATGGCTGTGAATTAAGATTTTTGCATTTGAACATTTCAGATATTTTGATGAAAATAATCTTAAATATCCTTATTAAAATTATTCTTTCTCAATTAAATTGCTATTAAAATGATATGTGAATGGGTTAAAATATCTCTTTTAAAACTGATTTTCAACCTTTCTAATGCTGCAGCCCTTTAATACAGTTTCTCATTTTGTGTAACTCCCAGCTATGAAATTATTTTCATTGATACTTCATAACTGTAATTTCACTACTGTTATGAATCAGAATGTAATTATCTGTTTTCCAATGGTCTTAAGTGACTCCTGTGAAAGGGTCATTCGACACCCCCCCCCCAGGGGTTGGACTCACAGGTTGAGAACTGCTGTCTTGAACTATAGCTGAAGATTAGTTTAGTAATTGCTTTTTAATTGGCAAAATGGTTTCCTTGGAAATAGAAATATAAAAGCATCATTATTGTGGACAAAAGCCTCAAATTTTAAAAGTCGAGATGTCTAAGTGCAAGTAGTAATTGTATCAAAATGAATTCTGTAGACTGGTTTTAATACTGTCATAAATTAAATTTGAGGTTTGGTTGTTTTGACTAAGGTCAAAACCCAGAAATTGGTTGAAAAATTTGACCAGATGCTTATTTTGAGTAGTCTAGCCCCTCCCACCAAGTGCTGTCATTCTCTTTTGTGAAAAAGTGAAAGGTTTATAGGAGCTCAAAAGAACCCAAAGTATAGAACTCTTTTTTATATCTAGTTAAAACATTGGAGACTTTTGGCCTTTAGTAACAGAATCTGGACTTGCCTCTTGTCAGAACTGTAGAGTATTAAGAGTTTGATATTCCATATAATTCTAGTTATAATAATTGCCATGTGTTTTAGAATAGTTTTATTTAGAAAGGGCCCTGAAATTGTTTGAATGTGGGATGAAAATAGAAGAACTCAGTAAGATATTTATTGATCTCATCTTTTATTGTAGGGTTTGAGAGCACTCCCTATTTCCAAAAGATTTAAAAACACATACACAGATGTGGTAAAAGGCACCACATATTCTGTGATTCTCAAAATAGCTCCATTGATAGAACACTTAGGTGGCATAATGCTATATTCACAATGCCTTGAAATTTTGATGTGATTATATGTGACTTGCTTTGTTTTTTCTAAAAGGTTCAAAAGGCTCAAGACAATTATGGGAGGAAGCCTCTCATGGAAAAGAGTATATCTAGACCTTAACTGTTTTTGTACTCCAAATTGAGAAAAACAATTACTTGATGGAGGTTGATTGGTAAATCTTGGCTTAGTTTATAATAAAGTACTTGGTGTGTTCCATGCATGGGAGCACATTTTAGGACTACTGTGCTGAGCTATGCTTTAGAGTGTTAGAGGTGTGTAGAGGTGGCATAACTACTACTGTCGGGACGGGGGGAAGTTTCAAATCCCATACTGTAGTTTATTCAAGACATTGTAGTTTTGAGCCAGATGAAAGTGGTCTCATTGAATAAGTGTTTGAGCAGTTCTGGACTAGATAGTGCATAAAATTCTCTAGATACACTGGTAAACATTGTCTTGTTCCTTCAGGTAGATAGGTGAAGAAATCACATAGAGGTGGAGACTGGAGTGTACAGTGTGAGATGAGGGTACCAAAGCAGCACTTCATGTGAGAATTGATTTTCTTTATCAGTCTTAGGCGAGAAAAAAGTTATGGAAGATTGTGATTAAAATGAATATACCATAAATAGAAAGCTGGACAGCTTGATAGGAGGCAGCTAGTCAGGCTTAGAAAGAGTATATTATGGCACCAATAAAAGGTATTATTTTTAGTACTGTAGACTTCATTGTCTAAAGTTTCTGTTTCACTTGAAAGTATTTGAGAATGGTGTAGATTTCATGTAATAAAAATGCCTTGATGGAGTGCAGTGTGTTTTTACTTTGTATCCTGTCAGTATGTTTGTAAGTTCCAGGACTATGGCTACATACCTGAGAAAAACAACTTCAAGAAGAAGTTTATTTCATTTTATACTTGTATTTTAGATTTCAGATCAGTTTTAAGCTAGCTTTTTAAAATTAAAATTACTCAATATCATTTTCATTGTCCACAACCTTGCATAATATTATGAATCTTTAAAATCTTTATTACATTACCTGAGGTTTGTTTGTTTTGCTTTAGTTGGAAAAGACTAAAAACTCTCAGTGGTAGGTAATATTATCTACCCAAACCTTTGGCTATATCTTCTTCCACCTGAGACTTGTAAATAAATGTTCTAGAATTATTCATACTTAGGTCTCAAGATATTGAGTGTATAGACTTTGAAATAATGAAAATCAACAAAATAATAATTGTGGTTATTGCCAAGTAGAAAGTTGCTAGATTTATCCCCCCACCTTTTTTATTCTTCCCAGAGTCTCCTAAGTGTCCTAAGCCGACCTTGAATTCACTGTGTAGTCCTACAAAACACCCAGTTTATGTAGTGCTGAGGATCAAACCCCAGAGTTTGTGCCCGCTAGGCAGGCACTGTGCCCACTGAGCTACAGTCTCAGCCCCTTGAAAAAACTTTTTCTATGTATATTTCCAGAGGTTATATAGTAAGTGTATAACATTTATGTTGAAAGATTTTATTGAAAAATATTTATAATTTTGAATTAGTTATATAGGTAAAAAATTGGGTTTGAATATGAATAATCAGGGTGGTTATGTATTATAGAATATGTAGTTGTAACTGCATGGTAGAATTGTGGGTGTTTAATTTGTCTTTCTACTCTTAATTTTTCTGCAAAGGCATGTTTTGCTGTTTTATTTTTTTAATTTCACTCAAAGTAAAGAAGTTTTCTAGTTGTAGTTTTAAAAATTTAGAATAGCTATTGGGCTAGACAATGGCTCAGCTGTTAAAGGCTAGGCTCAAAGCCAAAAGTAGAATAGCTAGTACTGAGGATTGAATCCAAATTTTACTGTCTAAGGCTTTTGAATACAGACATCTGAAAGTCTTTTCAGATAGAAATAACTCTTCTGATAGTGTTTTTATACTTTAAGAAATGTTAGTGAGTCTTAGAGTTCACATTTGTTCATTTGATGTTGGGATCCACTAAAATATTAAAAAGTAGTGAGTATAGAAGATAAAACTGCTTACCTTATAAATGTTACTCATCTGTGAAGTTTGTCTTTTTTGTTAAAAAATCAGTGAAAAGCAATGCTAAGAGATAAAATGCAGGAAGTGTTTGAATTGGTAATTTAAAACATGAAATGTGCTTGGGCTCTTCTTTTCCTGAAGGATATCCCTTTTCAGATATATTCCATTGGTTAAGAATGAAATTTCTTTCAAATGATAGCATTCTAATTTGTAAAAACTATGCAGCCTTGGTTTGCAAAGGCTTGAAGGTTAGCATGTTAGCAGTTGAAACAGTTTCTAATCGAAACCAGTCTCACAAAGACAAGTTATCATATGATTTTTTTCTTATATGTAGAATGGTGGGGAGCATATCATGAAAGTAAAGGTTGAATTATTAGGCATATGAAAGGGTAGACATGGAGAGTCAGGGGTGATAGGGTGAATATGATCAAGTATGCTATATTCATGGATGGAAATGTCACAATGAAACACCCTTGTACAATTAATATATGCTAACAAAAATAATTTTTAAGAGGAAAAAAATTGGAGTGAAGAGATGGCTCAGTCAGTAAACACCTTCCCTGGAAAGAAGCATAAAGACCTGAGTTTGGATCTCCAATTAATTTTTTTTGTTTTGTTTTGTTTTGTTTTGTTTTTTGAGACAGGGTTTCTTCATGTAGCTTTGGTGCCTTTCCTGGAACTCACTCTGTAGCCCAGGCTGTCCTCAAACTCAGAGAGATCCTCTTGCCTCTGCCTCCCAAGTGCTTAGGTTAAAGGTGTGTGCCAAGGCCACCCGACTTTCCAATGCTTTTGTAAAAGCTGTATATGGTAGCACTGGGAGAGAGGTGAGGAGATGTAGAGACAGGCAGGTTGCCAAGGCTTTCTGGCAAGCCAATGTAGCCAGCTGGTAAGCTCTGGGTTCAGGGAGAGAGACCCTGCCTCCAAACAAGGTAGGAAGGCTTGGAGAGATGGCTTGGTGGTTAAGAGCACGTGTTGCAGTTGCAGAGGACCCAGGTTTGATTGATACCAAGCACCTGCATGGTGATTCTGCAACCATCTATACCTCTAGTTCCAGAAGATCCAATGTCCTTTTATGGCCTTCATTAGCACCAGGTATGCACATACATACATGCACATACATACATACATGTATGTGTGTGCATACCTGGTGCTTGTACACATAAGTAACTCTTGCCAAAATATTAAGACAGAGAGTGATGGAGAAAGACACCCAGCCTTGATCTCTGGCCTGCATGTTTGCACTAACTCATACATACACACAAACATGCACATGTACACAAGTTTTTTTTAAAGGAAGAAATTACAATTTACTAGCATAATATATTACTTCTGTGGTAGTGTATATTCTCAGCCTTTTTGGTTGACATTAAAAAACTTTTCCCTAGCCGGGCGGTGGTGACGCACGCCTTTAATCCCAGCACTCGGGAGGCAGAGCCAGGCGGATCTCTGTGAGTTCGAGGCCAGCCTGGGCTACCAAGTGAGTCCCAGGAAAGGCGCAAAGCTACACAGAGAAACCCTGTCTCGAAAAACCAAAAAAAAAAAAAAAAAAAAAAAAAACAAAAACAAAAAAAAACAAAAAACTTTTCCCTAAAATATGCACTCAGAATACTATTCTCTCAGGAGCATTTCATATGTTTTGTTTTTATTTTCTATATTAATTCTTACTGTATTTATTTATATGTTTATGTGCATGTGTGCACACATACACAATAGTAAGCATGTAGAGGTCAGAGAATAGCTTGGGGAAGTCAGCTCTTTCCATCATGTGTGTCATAGGAATCAAACTCAGGTTGTCAGACTTACCTGCCAAGCAGTCTTACTGGTTAATATTTTTGTCTTTAAAATTGCTTTTCAGACAGGCCTGATTACTCATGCCTATAACTCCAGCACCTGGAAGTCAAGACAGAATAAGCTGTTCAAGGCATTCAAGGCTCTGTGAGGCCCTACCCAGGAAAAAACAAAAAAAAAAAACAAAACTGAAACAAAATACTATACCAGAGTTGTGGAGCATGCTTTAGATCCTAGTGCTTGATTGTGGAGGCAGATTAAAATCCAAAAAAATAGAAAATAAAAAAAAAAAATGCTTTCTTTTAAAATTTTACTAAATAGACAGTTCCTCAAGAGACAGTTCAGAGTATTTTTCATGTTTGTCCTCAAAAGGAAGAGTCCACTTCATTTCACACAGAAAGCAACGGGCTATTTACAAACTCATTACATACTTCTCCTGCAGTTACAAAAACATTTTTGACATATCTGAATATTTTAAATTTGAAGATGAAAATATTAGAAAATAACAAAACTGAAGACATGTTTAATATTTGCTTTGAATATTTGTGCTTGTATTTGGGAATATACTACAGATATCTTCATTTCTGACTCCCTTATTTTCTTTCCTGATGCTACCTTATCTAGAATTTCCTAACCCTTCTTTCTTAAATAATTTTCCTCTTCCAGATTATTATCACCTTTAATGTGCTTTGTTTTTAATAGGTTTTTGTTTTGTTTTGCAACCTAACACATAATGTCATTCAGTTTATGTTACATATAGTATATTTCTCTCCTCTCAGTAGAATATAAACTGTGAGCACAGAAACTTTTTCTACTTGGTTTGCTGCTATTTAACTTTTGTGAATATTCACTTGAAATTAAAAAGTAGGAGACTCTTTAAAAACAAAGGAATTCTGTAATTACTTGTTGGGTTGTAAAGAGGCTCCATACTCTCTCCCGCAAGGAATGGATACAGTTTTAGAAACCTGATAAAATTCAAGTTTGAAATTAGGTCAACCTAGGCATTTGAGTGAGACCCTGCCTGGGATGGATGGGATAGCAAATAATACTAAACTTGCCTCATTTATACAAGGTGCTGGTGGGTTCAGCTGTCCATACTACAGAAAGAGAGAGGGAAGGAGAAAATAAGAGAGACAGACAAGTGTGTATATAATAAAAAGTAGTGTGAGCTGGAGATGGTATTTGCTTTTGATACCAGCACTTCAGAGGTAGAAGCAGGAGGATCTCAAGTTTGATACCAGTGTGAGTGATGCAGTGAGGACTTTTTTAAAAAAGAAAGTAGTATATGATTAATGTGGGCTAGAGCACTTTAGAGGTAGAAGCAGGAGGATCTCAAGTTTGATACCAGCATGAGCGATGCAGTGAGGCCCTTTCTTAAAAGAAAGTAGTGTATGATTAATGTGGGCTAGAGTCTAGACTGAATAAAAAGGAGAAAGTGAGCTGAAGCAGCATTCATTTCTCTCAGCTTCCTGACTGAGGATCCAATGTGATTAGTAGTCTCATGTTCCTGCTGACATACTTTGCCTGCCATGATGGACTGTACCCTCAAACTGTGAGCCAAATATTCCTCACTTCCTTAAGTTGCTTTTATCAGAGATTTCTTTACATAAATAAGAAAAATAACTAATAGAGCTGCTAAGAAAGAAGAGAAAACCACTTTGACGAACTCAGCCTGACTCATTAAAAACTAAGTTGATGCCTTAATCAAGCCATGATGGTTTTTAAAGAATTAAAAGTAAAACTATACCTTACAAATATGTTTTTTGAAATTTCATGTCACACAAAGTAATGAAATCTTTAAAGTTTCTAGTGTTTTCATTACTTCATTCTAATTTGTAACAGTACTCTCATGGTTAGTGTATCAGTCTAGAGCAGTGGTTCTCAACCTTCCTAATGCTGCCACCCTTTAATACAGTTCCTCATGTTTTGGGACCCCCCCCCCAACCATAATACTTCATAACTGTGATTTTGCTACTTGTATGAATTGTAAATATCTGATATACAACCCCTGTGAAAGAGCCATTCAATTCCCAAAGGGGTCATGACCCACAAGTTAAGAACCACTTGTCTAGAGCAAGCGCTAGATAAAGAGTCTGTCTTGGTTGCCTTTAATATACAGAATTCCAGCAAAAGTTTTGAAATTACATTTTAACCAGTTAACATTTATTGTCACTGCTACGTTGTTTGAAGGGCTTTACGTCCATTGTTCTTAAGATAATTATTGGGAGGCCACAGAGATGACTCAGAGATTAAAAGCACCAGGTCTTTTTGCAGAGGATCCCATTTCAGGTCCCAGCACCCACAGCAGGTGGCTCAATACTATCTGGAACTCCGGTTCTGGGGCATCCAATACCATCTTCTGGCTTTGTTGGGCACTGACACACATATGGTACACATGTCTACATGCAGGCACTCACACATATACATAAAATGAAATCTTTAAAAAAATAGTTACTGATTTCATGAGCTGTTTTACAAATGGAAAAATTGGGCCACTTAAAGATTAGTTTTCTCAGACTAATTAGTGGTAGGACCTGGGTATGACTGCAGGTGGTTTGGTTTAAAACAGTGTTTAACCACTGTGCTGTGTTGCCAAAAGATGTAGGGAATGAGAAAAAGGGAGTCTATTGAGAGACAGGCTAGGAGGAAAAGAGTATAAGGAATTTCAAGGAACAGGGCCAGTTGGAGACCTAGCATTGTAGGACTGACAGTATTTGCAATCTTATTTAAAAAAAAGAAAAGAAATAACATAGGCAAGGCATGGTGGCCCATGCTTTTAATCCTAGTACTCAAGTGGCCAAGAGAGATGATCTCTAAGTTCGAGAGCAGCCTTGTCTACACAGTGAGTTCTAGGCTAGCTAGAGTTACATAATGAGACCCTGTTTCAAAAAAACCAAACCAATAGGAAAACACATAAAATAGCTATTAAGGAAATCTAAAGAAAGTGATTGAAATGTATCTAATGTGTGTTGAATAATTAGCAATCCAGTGATTAATGTTTGCTTTGTTAATTGTTTATTGGTTTAAGAAATGGTGTGTATATCTGCTAACAAAAGCTAAATAGTATAAGAAGAAAGTAAAATTTTTCTAAGAAGTCTACGTGACTAGGGAGTTGGTTTAAGGGGTAGTACTTACTGTATAAGCTAAGAACCTCAGCACCCACATAAAAATTGGGTGTGACAGTGTATTCCTGAAATCCCAGGGCTGGGAAACAGAGATGGGAGGATGGTGAGGAGCTTAACAGACCAACCAGTCCAGCCAGTTAGTGAGCTCCAGGTTCAGTGAGAGATCCTGTCTTTGAAAATAGGGGGAGGCAATGAGAACTACACTAGATATCAACTTCTGCCCTCCACAGTTCTACACACAGGCATGGCACTTGCACACATATGTATATTGCACACACATGTGCACTTAAGTAAATAAACAGTATCTCCTTTTCCCAGCCATAGGGTCTCTTACTGTTTTGAGGCTACAATTATTTCCTATCTCTAATTGGTATGTAATAACCATTTCAGACATGTTGAAACTTGTACTTGTGGCTTGTTTTGTTATGGTAGTGATTATAGTTTTACTGTTGCTAAGCCTATGTAGCTCTGGCCAAAAAAACTTGTGTTTTTCAAGTTTCCTCCAGTTCATTTATTTCCCTTATTAAAAATAGCATTTCTGAGCCGGGCGTTGGTGGCGCACGCCTTTAATCCCAGCACTCGGGAGGCAGAGCCAGGCGGATCTCTGTGAGTTCGAGGCCAGCCTGGGCTACCAAGTGAGCTCCAGGAAAGGCGCAAAGCTACACAGAGAAACCCTGTCTCGAAAAACCAAAAAAAAAAAAAAAAAAAAAAAAAAAAATAGCATTTCTGAGCTTGTGGGTTTCTAATGTTGCCACTGAAGTTCCAGCGATTACCATTTCTTACCTGTAGTTTCCTAATTTCTGCTTTTTCCTTTGAATCCACTTTCTATCCATCAACCATTAAAAAATATACATTAAGAGAAATCATTAAGTACTCTTACAGATAAGTGCTTCACTGACATTTTGGGTATGTTAAAGAATTTAACTCTGTTCCTCCTATATACCTGCCAGACGACCTACACACTAACCCACCCCCCTTTCCGTTATTTATTTGGTGTTTGGGTGAGTGTGCTATGGCTCTAGAGTGGAGGTCAGGAGACAAACTGGGGAGTCAGCGCCCCCCTTCCACCACATGAGCTCTTTACATGCTGAGCCATCTCACCACCCCCTAAACTATTTCTCACCTCTTGACCTTTGTACTTGGTCTTTTTTGTTTGTTTTTTTGAACACATATTCCTAAGTTTTTTGTTGTTGTTGTTTTTGTTTTCCTATTTGGATTTGTTTTTTGCATGGTTGGCTCCCCTGTCACTTCCTCAGAGAAATTATTCTTGACTGAACTAAGAGTATGTAACTTAGAACTTACGTATATGTTTGTTTACTTTGATTTTATGTATCTTTACTGTAGCAGCTGTACCATACATAGCCACACTACCTATAAGCATTTAACTAATGCTGAATGAAGACATAAATAAAATGAAAAAAATGAATGGATCTATCTAGGATTTGTTAGTCAAGAAATGAAGTTGAATTCCAGCTGTTTTGTTTTTCTCATGTGCAGCCAGTTGTAGCAACATCACTTTTCTTTATTGATTTAAAATACTATCTTTATGATAACATCTGTAGTGTATTTTGAACTCTCCACTCTGTTGCTGATTTTTCTTCATTTGTTGATGTATTTATTTTTGTGACTTTAAATTTATTTGTGTGTGTGTATGTGTGTGTGTGTGTGTGTGTGTGTGTGTGTGTGTGAGAGAGAGAGAGAGAGAGAGAATAAGAGAGAGAGAGAGAATATACATGCATGTGTACTCTACTTACATGTCTAGAGGCCAAAGGACAACTTGGGTGTCATCCTCAGGAACACTGCCCATCCCTTTTGAGACAGGCCTAGACTAGCTGGCCAGCAAGCCCTAGGGATCCTCCTGTCTCCGCAGTATTGGGTTTACAGCTACCTAGCACCCCACCCGGATTGTCTAACCTGGGGTTCATGGTCAGACTCAGGCCCTCATGTTTGCAGAGCAAGTGCTTTTAACTAATTGAGGCACTTCTTCAGCTCCTGGCGTCCTTTAATAGCTGGTAAAATGGGTTCTCTGCTGAGACAAGTTGTCTGTTCCTCCCTGCAGTTGCTTTTCTTTTCTTTTTCTGTAACAAGTGTGTCTTTTTAGTAATTCAATGGATTCCACATTTGTAAAAACCCATGTTAGCTGGGCAGCGGTCTCGAACACCTTTAAACCCAGCACTGGGGGGGGGGGGGGAGCAGAGCCAGGTGGATCTCTGTGAGTTCGAGGTCAGCCTGGTCTACAGAGGAAGATCCAGTACAAGCACCAAAACTACACAGAGAAACCCTGTCTTGGAAAAAAAAAAACCAAAACAAACAAACAAAAAAAAATCCCATGTTTTGGTTCACTGGCCCAAGAAATATACGAGAAAACCATACAAATTACTGGTTTGTAGAGAATAGAAATAGTATTATTCCCGTTTGTGAAATGAAAGAGGAAAAGAACAGTTGAAGCATTAGGTATTTTTTGTAGATATCACAATATTCAGTTGCCACATCCTCTTAATTTTAATTTTGTTTTTTAGCTTTGCTGGGTTCCTATATTTTTGTTAGACTTGTTACTTTGTTACATGTTGACAAAGGTAAAACTTGATGGTTTTTCCTCTGTGTCTTTGTGCCGTTATCTAAATCTGAAAGTTTCAAGAATTTACAATCTATTTCAAAGCCTTATTGCTGCTTGGTAGATATAGAGAAGAGCCAGGGCGAGGAAGCTAATATATCTACCTGCCTCAAGTATCTTTTAGATAGCACCAATATATTTGGACAATGAGTTATTAACTCACTTAATGAGCTTGTTTATGTTTGTCTGCAACCTGCACTGAGACCTGTTAAATTACTCTGTGTAGCAAGGATTAGCTCTAAGTAGTAGTAATATGTTTGCGCAAGCAGCCCTAGCTAACCAAAAATCAAACTTGTCAAGTTTGGTAAGGTATTTTTCAAACACATTTTTATATAAAAGAGAACTTTTTTACCAATGAATCTTAAATTCAAATAAAATCAAGACATAGATTTAATTGTTTTAAAAACTTAGAATGGTCTGTCTTCAGTTTGGGGTAGTATGTTTATTTATCTGCTGCTGTTTCTGAAAATGTCCAAGGCATAGAAATGTTTAGCTTGTAAGGGTCTTTGAAGTTAGTTCCTACTCAGGTTGTTTTGACTTTTACTAATAACTGAATACCCTCTTTCTCAATCCTTGGCTTTCACTTTGTTCTTTATTGGTCTCTTTGGAAAATTAAGAGTTTAGATCACTTAACAATTAAACTTTTGGTCTCGTTTTTTTGCATTTTTAAGTTATGCCTTAACCCATCTTTTCAGTGTTCTTTTGCTGTTTTTTTTTTTTTTTAATCTGTAGGTAATTCCTGCAATTGTGCCTTTAGAGCTTATGTTTCTTTATTTAGTCCTCTAGATACATTACTTATTTTCCATGGCATTGCTTATCATAAGATTTCCAGGTCAGTATTTTAAGACCTCTCTCCCTTTTAAAAAATAGTTTATTTCTGTCCGTAGAATTTTTCTACTTAGTTTTGCTACCTCAAATGCTAACAATTTCTAACCCAAATCTCTTAGTTTTCCTTTGGGAGTTTTAGATTTTTTGTTGTTGTTGTTGGTGGTGGTGCTGTCACCATTGTTTCAACCTGAATGTATCAATCATCTTTGATACTTATACCTTTAATTTCATATATACAAATTGTCAGTATATTTATTGTTGAATCTTTATTGTTAAGTAGATACCTGAATGAATTTGAATTGTATGAATAGATATTCCCTCTACTTACCTATCCCCAAAAGTCTTGTGTTAAGTTACAGTTAATGGTCTTGAGAAAAGAGTGACTAGATAAAAGAGAGCTTGAGTAAAATACAAACTGGAAACTATCCCATCAGTTTCATAACAAGAACACTGGGAAGAAGGGTTCAGTGGAGTATGTGCAGGTAGTTGCCAAGTTCTGGTAGACTGAGGTGTGAACACAAGGACTAGCAGTTTAGGTTTGGATAGCTTCAAGGGGAGTGGCTGTTTTTAATCAGACTTGGACATGATTTTATGCTAAAGGAGCGCACAAAAGAATTCATGAAGTACAAATATTGAAAACCTGTGGACTGATTGTTTTTAGGTCAGAGACATTTTCATTGAAACATTAAGACATGTCTCTAAATTCAGCTAGCCTTGGTTTTTCAAAAGCAGAAATTAATGGATATTTTACTTAAGAACCACCTTACTAAGTTCTAGTGGGCAGTAGGGTGAAGCTTTTACATGATGATGGCATTAGAAGTGGCTGTTATGGGCACAAAAGAGGATGTTAACTACCTTCAAAGAGATAATCTTAGTATAGGTTGAACCCAGTTGTTTATAGCTAGAAAAGAAACTGCAAGGCTTTGTTTTGTTATTAACAGTAGTGCTTTAGTAGTAGAAGTATATGAGCAGAGGGTCTGTAGGCTAAGATTGAAGAGAAGCTGAATGGAGGGGATAGAAAAGTTGGCCAAGGGCAATAAGAAAAGCTGTAAATGCATTTTGAGTTCCAGCTTATTTTCATGACTAGTGAGAAGAAGCTGAATTATGTTCAAGCAAATGAAAGTCAAGACAAGGTACTTCTTTTCTGAGTGAGTTGAGAATTTCACAGGGAGTAAGAAGAATGACTGAGGAAACAAAAGGGAAAGAAGAGTAGAAAATAACTATAGTTTGTGATTAGTGTTTTCCTGCAGATGGTTTCTTTTTCTGAAAAAAAAATCTTGGATATTAAGTAGCTTAAAGATAAAAGCAGTAGTCTCCAAACTTTTTTTTTTTAGCATATATTATGTACAAAATGATTGGTTTCACCAAGACATTGTCAGGTCTCTAAACTTTTATAAGCTGATCTTTGGAGGAGGAAAAAAAGAGTCTGTATTCTATAGTATGTTTATACTTATTTATAAATTGCATGTAAGAATTTCTCTAAGCATTAATAACACAAAAATTATTTTTATGAGAGCATTGTGATTTGTTTG
This sequence comes from Peromyscus leucopus, assembly GCF_004664715.2. NCBI lineage: Eukaryota > Metazoa > Chordata > Mammalia > Rodentia > Cricetidae > Peromyscus > Peromyscus leucopus. Next base: position 23,633,721 of record NC_051063.1, on the reverse strand, counting down.
TCAAGGTTTGGTTTAATACTTGGCTGTTTGAGATATTTGAAAAACTTCTTTTATGCTAGGCTTATTTGGATGCTGGGTTTTAACGATTGGTGCAGCTCAGTGCTCATAAAGGTACTCACATTTAGAGTACACCTCCAGCTGCAATGCCTACATTGCTTATCTATCAAATGTGCCTAAGTTTTTGTTGAAGTCCCTAGTAAATCTGTCTTTTCTAATTTCATTCAGTTGTTCTTGAAAACTAATGCTCAGGTTGTGCTGTGCTGTTAGTCATCATATGCTTCTCCAAATGCGTTCTCCACCCTTGTATACTCTGCTCTGTGCCCCAGGAGGCTGATTTCTCAGGACTGCATCAACTGGTCTGCCTTGTCCCCTGACTTCTGATTGGGTTCAGCCAATGGAAGGCACTGACAGGAGGACCGAGAGGTAGGAGTATTTACTTTAACATCTTCCTCTTTCCTGGCCTGCAGGTTGTCAGTAACTATGCTCAGTCATTGTGTGGTTCTCTTCTTTAGTTATAGCTCTCTTGATCTAATAACTAGTCCCCGGTCCCTTCTCTTCCTCTTTTAGGCTTAGAGTGGGAGTAACTCCTTGTTATGGCTGATCCAGGAACACTTCATCGTTTCTTCCTAGCTTCTCTTAGCCTTGTGTGCACATTTGTACATAGTCCCTGCATTAGTTATCACTCACTGTCTTTTACATGTCCTTTCTTGCTAGGGCCTTGGGGCTTATAGGGTTAGAGTTGAATTTTAATGTTTTTTTTTTTTTTTTTTTTTAAAATGAACTTTTAACAAAGTGAAACTTTTCACTTAGAATATTAAACAGATTAGATAATTTTATTTCTAGGTTATAAATGCAGATTGTGTGTGTGTGTGTGTGTGTGTGTGTGTGTGTGTGTGTGTATTGAGCACAGGGCCTTGTGCATGCTAAATATGTTCTCTACTTTTGAGCTTTACTTCCATACAAATAGTTGTACTATTAATGACATTCATATTGCTTTTAATAATATCAGACAAAAAGTCCTCACATAATAATGGAAACATTCCTAAATACTTGTTTTTAATAGGAGGCAGTATCTGTTTGTATTGATTATAAGTAAATATAAAGTATATTATATATTAGTTTTAAGTATTGATTACTTACCATCAATTTGCTTCTTGTTAATACTTGTTTCAGTAATTGTAAGTAGAATTTAGTGTCTGAATTCTGAAATTCAGAATGTGTTAGCATAGACATTTTATGATTTTAAGGAAAAAAACAATAGAATGATGACAAAAACTCAGTGAGTCACCTATAATTATTGCCAAGGTTTTGTGTATAGTTGGCAGTATATTATTTTCAAACTACTGACATTGATTTCATGGAATAATTTTCCTCATAGGAAGAAAAGAGCTTGGGTTTTCTTTGTTGGTTTTGTTTGTTTTTTAAGGGAAGACTTATTTTAGTGTGTTTATATAGTCCTAGATATGTGACACTTCTGATTGGAGGTGAGGTGAGTTTTTTTAATCTTCATGGCATTTTATTCTCTAATGAATAAAAACCAAATAACATGTTTAATCAGGATTCTTACTGTGGACAAATAACATCGATTGGAGTTTTAAATTTACTTGTAACTGAAAAATGTGAAACATTTTGACTTTTAAAGATATTTAAACATGCATTCACACACATGTACACATATATACATACTATAGTTCAGAATCAGAAAGTACAGTCAATAAGGGGAGACAGGTCTCTTATATTCCTGGCTCTTTCCTTCTGGTTGGGGGATAAATAATTATTTTTTAATTGAAAATTTTTTCATGCAATATATTTTGATCATGTTTATCCTCTTCCAGATCCTTCCCACCTCCCTACAAATGCAATTTTATGTCCTTTTTTCCTCCCTTTCTCTTTAAAGAAATAAAGGAAATCAAGAAACAGACACACACATAAAATCCATACAAAAACGGAAACTAAATTATACAAGCAAAAAACCATAATACAAAAAATGCCCAAACAAAGCAAAATGAGACAAAAAGTCTGTGGAAAAAATACTATTGAATCTGTTTTGTGTTGGCTAACTTCTCTTGGGCATGGGGCCTACCCTGAAGTGCTAGCAGATATCAGTTGCAGATAGTTTCTTGGTTGAGTGTGATCCCATGTTCAATTTTCCTCTCAGTGCTGGGACCCCCATCTGAATTGAGCCTGTGTAGGCCTTGTGTGTGCTGCCGCATTCTCTGTGAGTTTATGTCTGCTTCAGTCTTGTTGTGTCTCAAAGACCCTGTTTCCTTGGAATCATCTATCACCTCTGGCCCTTAGAGTCTTTTCTGCTTCCTATTTGGCACAGATCCCTGAACATTTTTAGGGGGCTGGTTGTGGGGGAGCATAGACAATTTTAAATAAATGCTGATTAACACAGTGTGGTGATAAGTAAAAGACAAAGAAACCAATATAAGGGCATAGAGTGATAGGGGAGCTGTTAATAAATATCACAATCAGAGAAAACCCTATCAGATTTGGTGGCAATTGAAATATGGTTGAAATGACAGATCTACACATGAATATTTGCGAAAGAGTATTTTTATGGAAGAAGAATGGAGCACAAAGATTCCAGGGAAGTAGATGTGTTGGTTTAGCTTGAGAATAGATGGAAGAATGGCTGGAATGCAGAGAACAAAGACTTAGAGGCCTTAAGGAGGTAAGGACCATATCACACTAGGTCTTAGAGTTTATAAGAATGTCACATGTGCTCTAAGTATGACTGGAAGATTTTGGAGGAGACAGCAAGGTAATGACATATTGCAAGCAGCTTTTAAAAGTACTTACTGCACAGGTTTCTGTATCAATAGAGCAGAATGAAAGGAAAAAGCCTTGTCATGAAGCATCTGTAGTAATCTAGGTTAAGAGTTGGGACTCATGTATACACAAGCACACATACTTCTAGATGTCATTTATATTTGTGGTGTTTGTAGGTTAATTTTACACTTAGCATATAATGATGTCTTTTTCAGTGAGTGCATATACACATACCTAGTCTTTTAGATGAATGGTTTATATTCTCTGGTATGTTAATTATCATAATCTGGGCCTTGGAGATGGCTCAGCAGCTAAAGGTACTTGCTACAAGTCTAATAACCAGAGTTCATTCCTTGGATTCCCTGTGGTGGAAGGAAAGAACCAACTTCCCCAAGTTGTCCTCTGACCTCCACATATACCTGTCTGTGTACACAGACAATAAGGAAATAAATGTAAAATTTTATTTAAAGGTAGAAAGAATGTCCTGACACTTAAGCAATCCTCCAATCTCTACAGGCATAGTATGGCATGTGCATTCCCCCAGTACACAATAAATGTAAATTTTTAATTAAAAAGCTAATTTTTAAAAAATGATAACAGCAGCCTGAAATAGCACACCAAATGAGCCCAAATTTGTTGTTATTAGAAAACTGTTATCCTGTGAGAAGCTATAAATCAGTTAATGTCATCTCCTTGTAACAGAAAACAAAACAGTAGTACAATAATTTAGTAGACTATTCATAGGATCCAGATACCAGTGAAGGTAAGATTTATTAGTTATCCTAATTTATAATCATAAACTGATGTGGATACAGTTTAAGAAAGGAAGGAGTTTGATTTATCTCATAGTGTAAAGTTTTATGTTTCAGTTAACTTTTTGACAGTTTTTAGGAAAGCAGGGAAATATAGCCATAGTCAACATTTAATTCATATAAGTCCTTCCCCCCCCCCCCGTATGTGTGGTTTGTTTAAACAGAGGGAATGTAGATTTATTAAGGAAAAGTAAGAAGGACATCTAAGAGTGGAAAGGGCTCCAAGGGAGGAAAACCCTCATGTAAATTATTATGCAGTAGTTTGAGTAATTGCCTTTCGAACTGACTTTGAGTTTGCCATTGTAGAAATAATGTATGAGGGGCTGGAGAGATGGCTCAGAGGTCAAGAGCACTGGCTGCTCTTCCAGAGGTCCTGAGTTCAGTTCTCAGCACCCACATGGTGACTTACAACTATCTGTAATGAGATCTGGTGCCCTCTTCTGGTATGCAGGCATACATGCAGGCAGAACACAGTATATGTTGTTGTTGTTGTTGTTGTTGTAGTAGTAGTAGTAGTAGTAGTAGTAGTAGTAATAGTAATAGTAATAGTAATAGAAATAGAAATAATGTATGAATTTTCAGAGGATTTGGCATATCTTACAAAGGTAGAAAAAGAGATACTTTTCCCTGATTTGTTTTATTACAATTACTGTTTGTATAATAGATACAGACCTAGAAATCAATAGTTGGATTAGCCTATAAAACTTTGCAAGGTCAGTGTAATGTTTCCTTTTCTAATGTAAATATGTTTTTATTGACTTTTTTTCCAGTTCTGTAGATCAATCTTTGGGTCTTATGTTTGCTACCTCTGAGCTGCATCCTTAAGTCTATTACAAATACGTTTAATTATTTCAAATTCATTAAGGTGATTTGTGCACAATTAAATGAACTGCTGGGATACTATTTTTGAGCATTAGACCAGTATCTCAGTGAGTTAATAAAAATATCATGAAGGACACATTTGCATTGAGATCGAAGAGGAATTCTAGAGTTCTAAATTCTGAATCTGAATCTGTTCAGTCAGAAGACAGATTACATTGTTCATTCATATTTTTATAATATATTCTCTTTCATTAGTACTGATAAGCAATTATTGTTACAGGGTTAGATCACTTAGTAGAAACACATTTAAACAAACCTCTACTTCATCTCTTCAGGGTTTGTTATTCCTAAGCAGCTGTTTTGCTTGGGCCTTATAATTCCTTACTCTCTGGGCCCATGTAATATAATTGCTATATATTATAATGCTGTCCTTATTTATAATTTCCCCAAACTATTTATATATCAAAATCTTTTTTCCCAAAATGTTTTTATATCATTGTATATTTTCTCATACATCAATAAAACAGTATGATACCTAATGCAAACAAAAGCTTTCTATTAATGTTTATTAATAGAATTAGTGTTTTAGTCCTTAATTTTAATGCTTCATGCTTATATTTTTTAAATATAGAGGAGGGACTATCCCTCAGTGAATTTTATATGAAAGAAGTTAGAATTTTGTGTGGAACAGATAAAACTCTGGAATGTGGCAAAGAAAGGTTTAACTCAATATTTTGTAGTAGTCAGCAAAAGAACTTCTACTTAAGGTACTAGTGAAGGGGTGTGTTGCTTATCAGAAGATTTGACCTTGTGAACTGACTTATTCTTCTCCAAGGCACTTGAGAGAAAAGACAACGATAGCAGTTACATCTAGAGGCTATTATGGATTGGAGGAGGAGAAGGGAACTGCATGTACTTCAACAAGGCGCCGGTCAACACCTCGAAGTTTGGCAGGTTTGACAAGTGGAGTGTTTGAGTCTATAATGGTTCAAGTTTTGAGACAGGAAGAACAGCTGAGAGCAAAAGAAGAAAAAAGGTAAATGTTAAAATGTTAAATGTTCAGATTTCCAAGAATTACTTTTTAGAGAATAGCTGCATTTATATGCCAGTACCACATTTTTGGTCCCATTTTAGTAGTAATCCATATTTAGCATTAGTAGTAATGCACTGTCAACAAAATATGAATTGTTAATGAATCATAGTGAAATTTGTTTTAAAGTGTAGTTTAAAATTTTAAAACAAATTATTTTGACAGTATACTAAAACAGTTTTTATGAAAGATTTTCAAATTTTCTAGTATTCCCAAGGGAACTTCAAATTATAGCAATTTTTATATACACTTGTGTTTTTAGAATATAATCACACACTATTAAACTATTACCAACTCCAGAAATAATGATGTTAAGAATGACAATAGTGGCTAGAAGCACTTGCTGCATCCACAGAAGATCCAAGTTCAATTCTCATGTTAGCTTACAACTGTTTAACTCTAGTTCCAGGGAATCCAGTGCCCTCTTCTGGCCTCAGAGGGTACCAGGCATGTATATGATGTACATATATGGGGTCAAAACACCCATACACATAAAATAAAAATTAAATTTAGATTAAAAAAGAAGAATAACATAAATACACCTCTGCCATTTCCTGCAGTAATATTATTAACTCCTTGGATAACTGCTTGTTTTAGTCTCTTCAAAAAAAGTCTTGTACTCAATTAGTGGTACATTTTTGTGCCCATGAACATCGAGTGATGGCCTTATAAACATTTTATGTGTAACAAAAGGCAAGTAGAGCCCCAAGAGGTAAGTGAAACTCAAGTTTCTGTAATTTACTAATGATTTTACACCAGATCAAATCTCAGACTATGCAAGGAATGTTTGCTGATATAATTAGGGTTTGTTAATACTAGTTGAAGGCAACTTAAAACATTTTGTTGCTCTTATATTAATAAATGTAACTTGCTTGATAATTGTACGGCTAAAACTCAGCCATAATACTTTCAGCAATCATACTTTTTATAGCAGTGATTAATTTGGAAAATAACTATGAAACACATTTTTCCCCTGTTCAGCATCTCAGAGTTTTTCTACTATAGGAAATGGGAATTTTGGGAAAGAATTAAAATTAACCTGATAATAGTACATAATTGATTAGAATGGGAGGAACCAAAAAATTGAAAATGTGTTGGAAGAAAACACCTCTATTACTAGTTACCAGAAATAGAAATTGTTCTGGGAAGAAGCATCAGAACTTAAAGCCTTCCTTGATATAAGTAGAGGAAGGGAAGAATAAAAATGGAACACAGCTGGGTACGGTGGCACTTGTCTTTAATTTCTGTGCTCAGGAGTTGAGGCACACATAGCCCCACACAGTACTCATGGCACTGCTGTGACAAGGAAGAAAGCTTCTGAGTGTAGTGTTTATTTACTGAGACAGGCTTAGCTCTCAACGTGTGTAGTCAGACTGTATCATGAGTCCAGAGAAAGTGGTTTGCCTAAAGTCACACAGTTTTTGGGTGGCTCTTGGACCTGTCCTCTGAAGCAGTTCACTACCCTGTGATTTTTAAAACAGCTGAAATGAAAATTTAAGCTGAAAAGGAAGGAACTTGAACTTCTCTAAAACTGAAAGGGATTGAGATGGTGATAAATGTTTAAGCATCCAAGTGAGAATGTATAGTAGGAAGCTAGAAAAGTCAATCCCAAATCATCTTTTTTTCAGCCGTACGTGTATTTATATTACCTTTGCCACAAATAAACATAGGAGAATAAGCCATGGCAGAACATTGTCCATTCTGTGGCCCATGTACTTCTGCACCCAACTCTTATATGTTTTCTTATTTAATTGCAATAATTCTTTATGTATTCAAGATACAAGTCCTTTGCCAGGTAAATATGACTTGCAGATGCTTCTTCAAAAATGTGTCTTGCCAGGCAGTTTTGGCACATACATTTAATCCCAGTTCTCAGGAGGCAGAGGGAGTTGAATCTCTCTGAGTTTGAGGTCAGCCTGGTCTACAGAATGAGTTCCAGGAGAGCCAAAACTGTTAAACAGATATTGAGTCTTGAAAAACAAAAACAAAATAACTATGTTCTACCTTTGTGTTTTCAGTGTTTTTCAAGAAGAAATTCTTACCTTTGACATTCAGTTGATTGATTTTTTTTTTAAAAAATGGGCTTTTTGTTACTTGTATATGAAATTGTAATATAACTGGGGTTATGAAATTTTTTCCTCCAGTATTTCTGTTTTTATGATTATATTCAGTACCTAATTGAAACTAGCTTTTGTGTGTAGTGTGAGAAAAGGATAAACTGTTTCCATTACTGGTAGCCAGTTGTGCCAATATCATTTATTGTGAAAAACAAAAAACAACCTATCCTTTTTGTACTGAATTCTCTTTATTGAAGTTAATTGAACATGTATTTATGAGTCACTCTAAACTCACTTATGTATAGATACATTTATGCTACTACTGCCTTAATTTGATGACTATTTTATTTGATACTGTTGCAGAGTACTACTTGAGTTTATGTAAGACTTTATATAGTAAGCTTTGAAATTTAAGTGAATCTTCCAACTTTATTTTTATTATTTTCAAATTTGTCTGTACTATGACCTTTTCTTTTCCATGTAATTTTAGAATACTGTGAGTTTCTTTACAAAAAAAAAATAAGTCTGAGGGGATTTTGATTAATATTGCATGGATATTACTGATTAACTTCTGGGTAATAGTTTTCTTTAATTTCTCTCAGTAATATTTTGTATTATAAATCATTTTAACTTGTAATTATGTAGAAATTTGTAGTTATGTAGTGTCGTGACCTTTTGTCTGTTTATTAATGTTATCTGATAACGCTTCATCTAAAGTAAAATGTTACTACATATTTGTAAATTTTTTTTTTTTTTTTTTGAGACTGGGTTTCTTTGTGTAGCCTTGGCTGCCCTAGAACTAACTCTGTAGACCAGGCTGGCCTTGAACTCACACAGAGAGAGATCTACTTGCCTCTGCTGCCCAAGTGCTGGGATTAAAGGGTGTGCCTCCATCGCCTGACTTACTTGTGATTTTTTAATTATAAAAACAACTCATTATTGTACAAATTAGCTGGGTATGGTGGTGCAAACCTTTAATCTTAGCACTTGGAAGATCAGGAGTTGGCCACATAGGGAGTGTGAGGGTCAGATCCTGTCTCCTAAAACCAGAATTGGGCTAGGGAGAAGCCTTAGTGGGTGAAGTGCTTGTTGGGCAAGCATGTGAGATTGATCCCGTTTAAGGAAAGTATACATTTTGTAAACCTCATTTATTGAACAAAAAAGTACATAAGACTTTCAGAAAATAGAATGTGTTAAAAGGACATACTGACTCTCTTTACATGAATTCTGGATTTTTATTTTTTGTGTGCTCCTTTGTCTTAGTTTCTTTGTCTTATGGAACAAGTGTTGAGATCTTACTATCTTACTCAGTATAGAATGTGACATTATCAGATAGTAGTTTTGATACCTTAATTGTATTAAAAATATTCTCACAATTGCCTTTTATAAAATTTAATGTTCAGATTACCAAAAACTGTATCCTTTAATAGTCATTGTTTCACATACCTATATAAACTAACTCATCTTTTGATTTCGAAATCACCATAACTAAAACAGTAAGTGGTTTCTACATTTCTGTAAAATAAAAATTCTGACTTTATAATCTATTTTGAAATTCTCTAACCAAAAATAGCAAGGCTTTGACCCCCAAAAGAGGTCATGATATGCAGGCTGACAACTGCTGGTCTGGAGCAATAATACATTTCTTCAAAGAGATAGCCATTTGAATTCTATTTTGTTTTATGTCTCATAATAATAACATAGACAGAACACCAGAGGACTGTATGATTTTATTATTGATTCAATCCCTTTACAGGTCAGTGATATAATCAGATGTACAATTCTTCAGTAACCAGCCTCAGTGGACTGTAGAGTTAAAAATTGTCTATTTCTTCTGGATTGTCTGGTTGTTGAAGAATAATAAAAAATCATCTTCCTTTAAAATTTAAAAAAAAAATAGCAGTGTGAGTATAGTCACCTGCATTTTTTTTTATAGGTTTCCAGACTTTTGCTATTTTCCCACACAAATCTTGACATTCCTGACAAATGCCAAAAATTTTAAATTCTCACACCCACTCATATCTAAGGTGAGGGCTTGTGATCAGGTCTATATTTCTTACATGAAACTGTATAGATAACTCAAGCAGCAGTCTGAGATAGGAGACTTTATATCTTGGCAAAAGTGGTAGTAAGAGTTTCTGATTATTCTAGGTTCTTAGTTTCAGAAGTGTGAAATACCACTGTCAGTCTTAATTCTCCTGGAGAAGTGTATAGATATAGTTAGGTTAATTTGTGGCTTCTTTTAAATTTGTGTCTCTGACCCTACAGGGCTTCTGTAAATTCCCTACTTAACTTTAAATTCCTTTTTTGTGTTAACTGTGAGACTGTTGTTAGCAGATAAGTTAAAAACCTAGCTAATAAATTTGATATTAGTGGTTAATATTCCTATAATATAATATGTATTACTCATTTTAAAATGCAAATGCCTTAGCTTTCCTTTGTCATACCATCAGTTTGCCTACATTGTAGTGTTTCCTTAATGGATAATTTTTTATTGAAGCTTCTATGTTTTTTCTAGATTGCAAACTCTTGAGTAAGGGCGCAAACTCTTGAGAAAGGACGGGGGTCTATATTTTCTTCTTTCTTCCTTCATCTTTAATAAGCATTCACTAAAAGTTTGTAAAACGAGTGAGAGTACTTTCAAATGTAATTTTTTTTTGTAAAGCCATTCATCATTAGCAGTGCTTTTTATGAATTATGTATACATGGTTAAAGTAACACTCGTTAGAATTTCTGTTAGTATTTCATACAGTACCAGGTAAATATTCTCCAGGCCTAAAAGGAACAACAACAACAACAACAAAGCTCATCTAGAAAAAAGAAATAAGGGCCAGTTTTTTGTTTATTTGATTTTTAATGAGTGATTGTGGGTTTTATGATCCTTAGTCTTATTTCCCCAAACAGAAGGGTTAGGATCTAGAGTTAACATTTTTAAACCATGTTATATACATGTTTATAACAGAAAGCAGTGAAATGCTCTGTGTGCATGGGCTTAAGATCTCGTAGATGGATGTGAGCCACCATGTGGTTGCTGGGAACTGAATCTAAGAGCTTTGGAAGAGCAGCCAGCACTCTTAACTGTTGAGCTCTGCTTTATTTTATTTTACTGCTGTGCCTTTAAACAAATCTTTGGAAAGCTGGTTTAAAAGTCTGTCTTTATCAGCAAAATGTGGTTAGGTTCAACCTGCCTGTCTCTGTCTCTGTCTCTCTCTCTCTCCTTTTTTTTTTTTTCTTTGAGACTGACCTCACTATACACCTTTTACTGGCCTGTAACTTACTATATAGCCCATGCTGGTCTTGACCTCACAGAATACACCTGAAGAGATGGTTCCAGTGGTTAAGAGCACTTGCTGTTCTTTAGAGGACCAAGGTTCTATTCTTAGCACCTAATGTCTTCTTCTGGCATTAGGTACACATGCAGTGCGTTTACATACATGCAAGCAAAACATTCATACATACAAAATAAACTTAAATCTGGTAGATTACATACATTATCTCTAGAGCTATAGGTACTAAGGCTATCCCATTCCCTATTCACCACATTGTTAAGAATCAATTGAAAGACTCCACATTCCTGTTTCCACAGAACTAGTTTAAGCCTGGAACGGTGGTACTCACCTGTCATTCCAGCACTCAGGAGACATGGGAGATTACTTCAAGGTCAAGGTTAGCCTGGGGTATATAGTGAGCTCCAGGCCAACCTGGGCTGCTGCATCAGTGAGACTCTATATCCAGCAAAGAAAACAAGCAAACAAACCCACAGACACCATGCACCTTGTTTTCTTCTTCACCCCTCCTTCGTAAATCCAGAGTCCATGACTAGATTCTAACATCCTCCCCTGAAAAATAGTTCATGAGGAGTAACATTGCAAACAGTATTCCTTAAGTAACTTCACATAGTGCACATAGAGTTGGCAGCGTGTTTCACCTGCATGGTGACTCTTCTAGGGTCCTGACCTAACAAAATGTATGTATCATTTCATACATTTCCTTCCAAAAGTAACCCAGTTGATGTTAACTTTAGCCTGCCAAGTAGGCCCTACACTCACACACTCTTACACTGACTTGCTGTGGAATTTGGAAGAAGTCATCTTCTCACTGTTCTATGTGTGTTCTTAGTGTCTCCATTAGGTGAATAATTTCAGCAATTACCATATTACTAACCTAATAGCCAAAGGTTACTTAGCACTGCTTTAGGCAAAAACAAGTTGCATTTATTTTTTCATCTGCTTAAATTTCCTCTTTCATTCTCCTAAGCACTGGTTGCTTTTGTTTCCATCTCTTCAGAAACATGATTTTTCAGCCGGGTGGTGGTGGCGCACGCCTTTAAATCCCAGCACTCGGGAGGCAGAGGCAGGCGGATCTCTGTGAGTTCGAGGCCAGCCTGGGCTTCCAAGTGAGTTCCAGGAAAGGCACAAAGCTACACAGAGAAACTCTGTCTCGAAAAACCAAAAAAAAAAAAAAAAAAAGAAAGAAACACGATTTTTCTCTATCAGAACAAAGAGTAATTCATTGGTATTAGTCATTTGTGTATTGCCTACAGGATTCCATGATTCTTTTTAATTCTCTTTCTATATTGATTATCATCATCATTGTTATTATTTTATTAGTATCCTCTATTCTATATTTAATGTTCCTTCAGAGGAGTTGAGCATACTGGATTTAAATTAAAAGTTTTAATGTTCCAGAATCTGATGCTTGTAAGCTCTAATAACACCACAAATGGAAAATCCCACATCTGATGAAATTTACACTCAAATTTAAAAAGTTTATATGGGTTGTATTCAGTGCACAGGTTCATTAAAGTGCCATAAAACTACCTCCAGTCAATATGTGTATGATATATGTGCAACATAAATTAATGTTTAAATTTGGATTCCATCTTCAAGATGCTTCATTTTATGCATATGAAAATACTATGAAATCCAGAACATTTTTTCCCCAGGATTTCAGATAGAGATACTCAGCCTGTGAATTCAGTCTTTGAGAAAAAACAAAGTATTACACTTTTTGATTTTTTAATTATGTTTTTCATTTATCTTTAAATGTATGAATATTTTGCGTACATATATGTATGTACACCATGCACGTACCTGGTTCCTTTGGAGGCTAGAAGAGGGTGTCTGGTCCCTTGGAACTAGAGTTACAGACAGTTGTGAACTGCCCCTGGGTACTAGGAACTGAACACTAAGTTACCTGCAAGATCGGCAAATACTCTTTATTGCTGAGCCATCTCTCCAGCCTTGAATTTTAATTTTTTAAAATGTGTATGTGATATGTGTGTGGGAGGAGGCGTGCATTTCTCAGTATAAATGTGTAACTCAGAGGACTTTACCTACTGAGCCATGTCCCCTGACTGATTTTAAAAATTGAAATCCATCATAAATATCAAGATTTTTCTAACTGCTAAGTGATTTTACAGTAAGTTCATAGTCAAAGGTTATAATGAAAAAGTTGATCAAAAACAGTGGCAGACATAGTAAGTAAGCCGTCTTTTTTGATATTTGATATTCTAACAGATACAGACTCTTACAGCAAACATTTAAGTTCTTACTTAAATTTTATGGGAAATGACTCAAAACCTTTTGTATAGCTAACAACAGAATTTTAAAGAGGAAATTCTGTTTATCTTAGTTTATAAGTCTATAGAGATTCCATTTATTGGTAAAATAAATAGAATCTATAATTCAAATGAAATAAACAGGATCTTCAAATGACCTGACTCATCTTTGGTTTTTAAATTTTTGTTTCAGGATTTTTTGGAGCCGGGCAGTGGTGGCACATGCTTTTTTAATCCCAGCACTCGGGAGGCAGAGGCAGGTGGATCTCTGTGAGTTCAAGGCCAGCCTGGTCTACAAAGCAAGTTCCAGGACAGGTTCCAAAGCTACACAGAAATACCCTGTCTTGAAAAACCAAAAAAAAAAAAAAAGATTTTTTTGTTTGTTTGTTTGTTTTTCAAGACAGGGTTTCTCTGTATAGTCCTGGTTTTCCTGAAGCTTACTCTTTAGACCAGGTTGGCCTCGAACTCACAGAGATCTGCCTGCCTCTGCCTCCCGAGTGCTGGGATTAAAGGCGTGCGCCACTACTGCCCAGCTAATTTTTTTTTTTCCAATTTGTAGTCTATATAGTACTGTTGAGGATTCTAATAAAAGAGAACAGTCTCATTACACCTAGTCTTCAAGTCTCAGATTCAGTCTCACCCACCTTATCTTATAATTAGTTTCACATTTCCAAATAAATTCTTATATTGCTGTTCCTTGACTTTTTTAGTATAACACTATATATTGACAGCTTATATGGAAAAGAAAATTTAGTTCTATTAAAACTATTTCCACAGGTAGAAAAGTTGCATATTTTACTTCAGTCTTGATTTTGACTTCTGCTTCATGTTTTGTTTTTGTTTTTTGAGACAGGGTCTCACTGTGTAATCCTGGCTGCCCTGGAACTCACTCTGTACACCAGACTGACCTTGAACTCACAGAGATGCACATGCCTCTGCTCCCTTGTGCCATGATTACAGTCATGTACCATAACACCTAGCCTATATTGTTTTTTTATTAATAATTCAGCCATCTCATTTTACCACGAAACTAAACATTACTTTTTATTAGTATATTTACCCATATAGTTTACAGTTTATTCCTAATCATTCTTGTTATTTTATGATTTCTTTCTATGATCATTTTTCTTAATATTCTGTGAAAGTATTTTCCTTCATGCATTTTATATTCACTGGTCTTTTTTCCCTGTTGCCTTTAATTGCCATTAATCCCATTTAATGTATTTTTTTTTAAATCTCAAGCATTTTAATTTTCCTATAAAAGTTCAATTAAAGCCAGGAAGTGGTGGCGCACACCTTTAATCCCAGCACTCGGGAGACAGAGCCAGACAGATCTCTGTGAGTTCGAGGCCAGCCTGGTCTACAGAGGGATCCAGGACAGGCACCAAAACTACACAGAGAAACCCTGTCTTGGAAGAAAAAAAAGTTAATTTTTTTTTTTCTGTGTGTGTGTGTGTGTGTGTGTGTGTGTGTGTGTGTGTGTGTGTGTGTGTAGGTTCAAGACAGGATTTGTCTGTGTAGCCCTGGCTGTCCTGAAACTCACTCTGTAGACCAGGCTGGCCTTAAACTCAGAGATCATCCTGCCTCTGCTTCTCCAGTGCTGGCATTAAAGGTGTGCGCCACCACTGCCCAGCATTGGTTTGGTTTTGTTAAAATACATTCCAAGTTAAGTGAAATTTGTTGTTTCATTGTTTGGCTAGCCTTGGCTAATCTAGACTGAATTTGGTCTTGAAGCAGTTCACCTGCCTCTGCCCCCAGGTGCTGGGATTACAGGCTTGTGCCGCACACACCTAGTTTAAGTGAACTTCTTGACCATGCAAAATACAGTTTCAATAACTATCACAGTGTTTGCTAATTCTAATACCATTATCATTTCTGGATCGTTTTGATTGGTTTTTTAAATATATTAATTCTTTGAAAATTTCATGCAATGTAGTTTAATTATGTTTACCCCGCTCTCCCCCTAACTCCTCCCAAATTTACCTTTACTTCTCTCTCATGTTCATGTCCTCTTTCTCTTTTCAATAACCCCTGAGTCCAGTTTGTGCTACCCATATACTACTGGGCATGTCGACAGCCAGCGGAGGCAGCACCTGCCGTAGCTCATCAGTTATGGCTGGGACTTAGGATCCTTTCCCTACATTCCAGCATGTTGACTGGCTTAATCTTGTGTGGGTCTTAGGCCAGCAGCCACAGCTGCTTTGGGTTCCTGCGTGCAGCATTCTGGTCATGTCCAGAAGACACTGTTCTGCTCCCGTCCTCCCTGCCCCCTGGCTCTTAAAACCCTCTTTCTCACCCCTCTTCCACAGTGGTCTCTGAATAGTGGGGTGGGGGTGTGATATAATTGTCCTTACTATGGCTGAGCATTCCATTGACACATAGTCTCTGCATTGTGACTAGTTAGGAGTTCCTGTGTTTGCCATCATCCACTGTACGTCTCTAATGAGGTCTGATAGCTGTGCTAATCTATGTGCAGAGAAAGATTTAGAAAGCAGTTTGATACTCTAGCCATTTAGCAGAATAATTGTAGGCTTATTCCTGGCGTGTGTGAGCTCCCCATCCATGGGTCCTTGGCCAAATTCGCGGTACCAGGTGTGGTAGTTAGGGTTTTTATTGCTCTGAAGAGACACCATGATCACAATTCTTACAAAGGAAAACATTTAATTGAGGCTGGCTTACAGTTTCAGAGGTTTAGTCCATTATCATCATGACAGGACATGGCATCATGACAGGCAGACATGGTGTTGGAGAAGGAGTTGAGAGTTCTATATCTTGATCTGCAGGAAGCAGAAACAACTGTGTATCACACAGAGTGTAGCTTGAGCAAAGGAGACCTCAAAGCCCACTCCCACAGTGACACACTTTTTCCAGCAAGGCCACACCTCCTAATAGTGTCACTCCCTATGGGGGCCATTTTCTTTCAAACCACCACACCAGGCATTCATTTTCTCCTGTGGAGCAGGCTTTAATAAATCCAACGAGAAAGTGGTTGGTTATCCTCATAACATTTGCACCACCTTTGCACCTATGAGCATATCTTGCCATAGTGATTATTATTGTAGCTCACAGGGTTCTCAGCTGGGTGAGACTGTTGACTTTTTACCCAGCAGCCTACATCACACTTCCAGTACTATGAAAGCCATCATGGAAAAAGCTTTCTGCATAGTACCAACTTGATTTCACCATCTCCTATGACCTATATATGTGTAGCTAGAGTTTTTCTGCCTTGCCCACTGTCAGGACAAATCTCTGCCACCCGCCAGTCCCACAGCCGCTCAGACCCAACCAAGTAAACACAGAGACTTATTTTGCTTTCAAACTGTATGGCCGTGGCAGGCTTCTTGCTAACTGTTCCTTTATCTTAAATTAATCCATTTCTACAAATCTATACCTCGCCACGTGGCTGGTGGCTTATCGGCGTCTTCACAGGCTGCTGGTCATGGCGGCGGCTGCAGCATCTCCTTCTGCCCTCCTGTCCTTTTATTTCTCCTCTCTGCTAGTCCCGCCTATCTTTCCTGTCTAGCCACGGCCGATCAGGTTTTATTTATTAACCAATCAGAACAACTTGACATACAGACCATCCCCCAGCACAGCCAAGTGCAGACCATCTCAAACACCTGCACTCAGGCCCATGGTCCTAATCATCCTCTATACGGACCTGCTGGGTAACGCCACAAGGAACCCAAGAAGGGCTCCCACAGGACATACAGAACATCCCACAGCATATATGTGGTGTCTTCAGTAATAGGGTCTTTCCATTAAGTTCTGGTAGGCAAGCAAGAGCAGTGTCAATAGCCTGTATTGCTTTGAGGGTCTCTGGGATACCTCTGACCAACTACTGGAGGGAAGGTAACACACACCTGGCAGTGGGCTTTTTATTTGGCAGTGTATGGCTTTGTGGATAACCAAAATTCCGTGTGGAGGGTAACTAATTAAATGCTTATAAAATGTGTTTACATGTGGCTTTTTAAAATAGCCTTAGTGCTAGTGATAGATAGGGTATGCCATTTGACAATCTGTTACTGACTTTTTAATTTAGCTTCCTTCATTCTCTTGGTCAAAGGTTTAGCATACTCTATAGCCTTATTTTTCTTAGTGTGTTGTTTCTTCAGGACAATACTTAAACATTTATGTTGCAGGACATGTGGAATAACTGGACACTGAATCGTGGGTGCTTTGGTACTAGGCTTTTGACCATTGTTGAAAGGTTTTCTGACAACATGTAAAACTGAAGGTTTATGGATTCTGCCATCCCTTTTGGGCCTGAACTGCTAAGGCACAGCTTTATCTATCATTCTAGGAATATCTTCTTTTCTGTTTTTTTTTGTTTTGTTTTTTTAATAATCAAGTTGAAACATCTCAGATTGGTATTTTTATAAAAGAAGCCAGATTCTATCAGCATGCTACTCCTGCCACTCCCATGTAGTAAAAATAAAATTCTTCAAAATTATAAACATATTAGAGGGGGTATCTTTTTGTTTGTTCTGTTTTGTCTTTTGAGACATAGTATCATGAAATTAAAATTTTTTTTTAGTATGTTTGTGTTTGCTCCTTACCTGCATGTAGCATGTATTTGGAAGTCAGAGGGCAACTTGTGGGAGCTGATTCTTTCTTTCCATCCTGGAGGTCAAATTCAGATCATCCGGCTTGGCAGCAAGTGGCTTTCCCTTTGAGCCATCTTGCTAGCCCTTGACAGCTGAATCTCGTTAATGATATTTAACAGTTTGGATGTCCAGATGCACTTGGTTCTTCCACTAGATTGATTTTGTAGTTTCTATAAATGAGTGAAAACTTGTAACTTTTGTCTTTCTGTATGTGGTTTATTTTTCTTGCATCATGATTTCCAGTTCTGTTCATATTGCTAATAACAAAAATTAATTCCTTTAATGGCTGAGTAATATGCCATTGTGTGTACGTTACCACATTTTCCTTATCCATTTATCTATGATGAGTGTTTTGGCTCGTTTCATATACTGGCTAGTAATATTTTTTTTGTGTGTTTATGGTATGTGTACATGTGTCTGAGGTGTGTGTTCATGTATATGCAAGTGCATGTCTGTGTCGAGACCTGAGCTCAGCATCAATGTCTTCCTCTATCACTCTCCACCTTATTTTTTTCAGACAAGGTCTCTCACTGAACCTATAGCTTACTTCTTGGTAGGACTGTTGAGTCAGTGAGCTTTGGAATCTATCTGTCTTTACCACTTTGCACCCCCATACACACACACACACACACACACACACACACACACAAATACTGGGCTCACAGCTGCACACCACTGCGCCCAGCTTTTGCATGGGGGCTGGGATCAGAACTCACAACCTCATGCTTCTGCAGCTGGTATTTTATCAGTGGAACCATCTCTCTATCCCCTACAGTTTCTTTGTAGTTCCTTTTTTCTGTCTAATAGAGCTCCATGTAACACTAACAAGCATATAACTTTTTGCTTAAATTATTATTATTTACTATTTATTATAATCTTTTCTCTCTTTTTGAGTCACTGTTTCTCAAATCCAGACTGATCGCATGCTCACAATGTAGCTAATGGCCTTGAGCACCCTGTTTTTATGCAGTGCTGGGGATCAAACCTAGAGCTTGTTATATGCTAGACAGACACTCTACAAACTGTCTACATCCCTAGCCCCACTGCTATAATTTTATAGAAATGAAATAATGTGGGTAAAAATATAAACATTGTATAGCTTTTAAATGAAGTCAAAGTATAGAAATAACTACAGTCAAAATTCACTGTCTTATTAGCTAAAGTAGATATATGTTATAAGTTCAAGTGTTTCACCCCGGAGATGGTGTTAGCGATAGGTCTCCATCCATAAAACTGAGGATACAGGGAAATATGTATTTCCTTATGAGGATTGAGGCACAGTGTACTTTTAATGGGGCACTTAGGACTCATGTGGAAAACTAAGTCAGTTGTCTTAAGTACTGAAGATAAATATAACTTTAAATTTCAGTGTTTTATGCTGCTGTCTTTAAGTAATAGTAGTATAATTTAAATTTGTTTAGGCTTCGGGAGCAAGAAAAAAAAGAAGCGGAAGAAGCTTGTCAAAAGGAAGTAGAAGAGTGGGAAAGAAAACTCCTTGCGCAAGCAGCTCCAGCCTGTATGGAGAACATGTGGGAAATTCCAGCCATTGGGCATTTCCTTTGTTTAGCCCAACAGATTCTAAACTTGCCAGAAATTGTCTTTTATGAACTGGAACGCTGTCTTCTGATGCCCCAGTGTAATGCCTTTCTGTCTAAAATAATGACTTCTTTACTCAGTCCTCCCCATCGCAGACCTACCTTACATCGAAGACCCACTTTGCCTTACCGGACTTGGGAAGCGGTGCTGAGACAGAAGGTACAGCAGTGGTACACTGCTGTGGGACAGACCGAACATCCTGATAACTGTGCTGAGAAACTTGGCTTATGTCCTCAGTTTTTTAAGGTTCTTGGAGAAGTTAATCCCTTGGAAGAAAAACCTTTTCACGAGCTACCTTTCTACCAGAAAGTGTGGTTACTTAAAGGACTCTGTGACTTCGTGTATGAGACACAGAAGGAAGTTCAGGATGCTGTGCTTGGGCAGCCCATTCACGAGTGCAGGGAAGTCATCCTTGGCTACGACTATCTGGAGAATGCTTATGTGCACTTTCCACAGTTCTGTGGTGCAGATGTACGGATTTATAAACAAAGGCCCTTCCAGGCCCCAGAATTTCCAGTTCCACCCATTAAAGTAAAAAGAGTACCTCGAATTAAACTGGAGAAATTCAAGTGTGACCATGTTAGTACAAGTAATGGGGAACACAGGTGTAATAGAGAAAGTCTGCCCTCAGCCTTCAGGAAAGAGCAGGGGATGGAGTTTGACCCAGCCTGTTGTCCTGCTAAAAGGAACTTTGATAATCAGGACATCTCCATTGAAATGGAAGTAAAATCCAACTGTGACATTAAAGTCCACAGTCCCTGTGGAATTGAAAAAACTGATTGTTGTAAAGAAAATTTGGAGAAGCCCAGAAGTCCAGGAGAAGTTACTGCCTTTGGAGAGCCACTCAGTCCAGGTGAAATAAGATTTATAGAAAATCAGGAAAAATATGGTGAAGCTTCCAGAATAAAGACAGAACCCAGTCCATTAAAAGAAAATGCTCTGAAATCTTGCCAGATTCATATAAATGGAAGTCACATTGATCATCAGGATATTAACTGCCACAGAGTTGTAAGAGATATATTGTTAGAGCACTCGCTACAGAGCCACAAAAAACTCAAACTAACTAAAATGAGGGCGAAAAAGAAGAAAAAGAAAAAAAAGAAATTGAAAGATGTTTTGAATGAAAATTTACAAAGAAAGCGTGAAGGTCTTCATTCTCTTGCCTTCAAGTCTTACAAACCTGAGATCCAAAATAAGTTATTGATCATTAAAAAGAAAGGAAAACACAAGAAGCACAAATCTGGTAAGCTGACCCAATGGGCAGGACTTCTTATATTAACTGTAATTACATTTTTCTTTCAATTATGTATTATGGAAGCTCTGGTTGACAGAATGAAATGCATCTGTGTACTTACTTATGTGTATGTGGGGGTCAAGTTTTATTTCACAGGATAAAAAACCCAGGGCAGAAAACATTTTTATATACTAACAAAAATAACTAGTATAATACATTTGAATGAATCTCAATTTGACATACTTGAATATTGTATTTTCATATTTTTCCCTGTGAATGATGTGTCTCATCACTTACATAATTGATTTTTTTTTCTTCCAAACTAAGGACACACAAGTATAGCAGTTCATTTCTTTGTCTAGAGTAATCATATTATTTACTGTGTCTGAACTTATTCCCCATATTACATATTTTTTAGCACTTTGTTTTCAGTATATATTTTCATATCTAGAAAAAAAGTGAACCTGGGAATTATGTCAACTAATAAAACACCAGGTATAAAGTATATTACTTATAAAAAGATTTGTAAGCCAGGTGGTGGTGGTGGTACACATCTTTAATCCCAGCACTAAGAAGGCAGGCAGATCTCTGTGATTTCTTGGCAGGCTTGGTCTACAAAGCAAGTTCTAAGATAGTCAGTGCTGTTACACAGAGAAGCCCTGTCTTGAAAAAAAAAAAAAAGTGTGTGGGGGGATTTCTAAGTATGTTTTTTGCCTAATTTAAATGCCCTATATATTTGCAATCAGCCTATTTGAACAACAGAAGGGTGTTTTTTTGGCGGGGGGGGGGGGGCGGTTAGGATTCTGTTGCTTTTGCTTTTTCTGTTGTCTGTCTTAATCGGTTTATTCCTGATTTACCACAGGATAGATGAGATGAAAACATATGGTCAGTTTTATTAACCTTTGTTAAAAAATTGCTTGATGGGAGAAAAAAGTAAGAATTGCTTACCAAAATGACTTGTGGTTCCAAACATCATTGTGCATTTCATTTTCATTCCTTCCCACAGCAGCATAGTTAATTAAATTGGCCAAATGAGGGAGTGAGTTTTTAGTTACTTAAATTGTTAAATAGAACACAGTATGTTCTAAAATGTGTGTAATGAATCATTGATAAAGTATAGGGCCAGAGAGATAATTGAGCAGGTAAAAACTCTTGCCACCAAACCTGATGACCTGAGTTCTAACAAGCACACATATGCACACACGCACATGGGGTGTTTTTAAAGTAGTAGTGTAATGTTTACTACTAGCTTGTTTGACTAAAACTTGGAAAGTGGTCCATATTGACCTAACTTTTTAAAGTAACTTTGAGAAATAAGCCTTTAGAACGAAAATTTACAAAGACCGTGTGAATGTCTTCATTCTCTTGCTTTCAAGTCTTAGAAACCTTAGATGTAATAGTATTGCATCAGATGTTATGATAATAAACCATTTGTTTTACATCATCTCAGGCCACTTGTTTTGTACATTTTTATTATGTGTTGAGGTAGCATGGCCTTACCTAGTTGAGTTTCCGTCACGTTTGAGTCCAGTGCTTCCTTTTTATACTTTGTAGGAAGTGAGCTCCATGGTCATAGGTTTGACAGGTTTTCCTGCCTCTGCCTCCTGAGCGCTGGGATTAAAGGTGTGCACCACCACCACCACCACCACCAGCTTTATTATGTATGTTTAATATAATTTTAAGACATATGTTTTAATAGGATCAAACTATGCATACTTTTTTATACTTTGCATTATTCTCACCTTACAGAATAAATGAACAACTGTGTGCAATAAATAGATGTTTGCTACATCATTTTAAATGGCTGTATAGGATTCTGTATTTTGTAGTTTATTGAACCACTTTCCTTAGTGAATGTTTTGGTTATTTTAGTATTGTTATAGATTGTGTGAAGCAAATAGCTCAAGTTAATTTAAAATATAAAGATGCATTTGCAGTAATAAAAGACATATCTTAAAGTTATCCATTGTAAGCTATTTTTTGTGTAAAGGAGTTTTCTTCTCTCAGTAGTCACTGTTTTCAACCAGATCATTTTGTAATACTTATAAACTGATCTAAATAGATAAGGCAAGCAGTCTTTTTTTCTAATAGATTAAGAAACTGTGGTCAGCAAAATGGCCCAGTTGAGTAAAGAAAGGCTCTTGCTCCCAAGCCTGATGATCTGAGGTCATTCATGAGAACCATAGGGTAGAAAGAAGAAC
This sequence comes from Peromyscus leucopus, assembly GCF_004664715.2. NCBI lineage: Eukaryota > Metazoa > Chordata > Mammalia > Rodentia > Cricetidae > Peromyscus > Peromyscus leucopus. The sequence continues at coordinate 23,610,970 of NC_051063.1, read as the reverse complement.
CAACTCCTCCAAGTTGTCCTTCGACACCCGCCTCCACACACACACTTTAAAAAAAGTATATGTGTGTGTATAATTAATTTTTTATTTTTATTTTTATTTATTTATTTATTTATTTATTTTTTTATTTTTTTATTTTTTTGCTTTTGAGACAGGGTTCCAACTGTGTATCTCTGGCCAGCCTGGAACTCTACAGAGACCAGGCAAGCCTTGAACTCGAAGGGATCCACCTACCTCTGCCTACCAAGTACTGGGATTAAAGGCGTGCCTGGTTAATTAAAAAAGAAAGAGAGAATTAAGTTCACTGGTAAATATAGGTCTGTGGAGGTGGCTCAGCTATTAAGAACATTGGCTGCCCTTGCAGAAGACCTGAGTTCAGTTCCCAGCCCTCACAATCAGGCTCATAGCCATCTGCAACTCTGCGTCAGAGGATATGACACTCGAATGTAGTGCACATACATACATGCAGACAAACACTTATACGAATATATAAACATAAAAAAAAAACCCTGACAAATAGCCTTCTCAATTTAATAAGACCATACAGTCAAAAAGAGGAAGCAAACAGGAAAACTTGGTGTATGCCATGGGAAGATTTTCCAAAGAATGAAGGACTTTAAAGAATAATTAGGCTTCAATAATAATAGGTAACAAATAGATTAAAAAAATGACTAGTATCATGAACAAAGCATACTTATAATTAATCAATTTGTTAAAAAAATAGCAGAATAAAAATCTTTGAAATAAAAGTTGAGATGTTAGAATCTATTCAAGAGTATGCCGTTTGGTAGAGACCACTTTCTAGGCATATGATGCTAGCTTAAATAATTGAATCAAGATCCCAAGAGCAAATGAATGAGCTTTATATGAGACATGTCAGATATATAAAAGACAGTTTATAAAAAATAACAAGAAATAATATAATTCATAATATTTGGTTACTTCTAAGGCCATATTTGTGAAAAGTTTGTAGAATTATGTTTTGATAGCATCTGGAACCTAACTAGATGTGTCTTCAGGGAAAATAGTTTTAGAGTACCAACTAGAGATTGAAAGATTATGTGAGAATGAAATAACTCACTGTATGTCTTATCAGTTTAATTTTTTATTTTTATTATTTTGTAATGCTAGGATTGCAATTCAGGTCTTTATGCATGCCAGGCAAGTGTTCAACCACTAAGTTACATCCTCAACCCTATATCATTTTTTTTCAGTGCCTTCTATTTTTTTCCTCAGGAGAATTAATATTCATGTAACACTAAATGTTAGCCTTTGTACATGTTATTTCATTTAATCATAACAACTCTAAAAATAGATAACTACTGTTAGTCTCATTTATTTTTTCATTTATTTATTTATTAGATGTTTTTGGAGACTTTATTTTATTTTATGTATGTAAGTGTTTTGTCTTCATTTGTATATACATATCACTTGGGTGCCTGTGCTGGATGAGGCCAGAAGAGGTATTGGATCTGAAACTGGTGTTAGAGATGGTTGTGAGCTAATATATGGGTACTGGGAACTGAACCCTGGTCCTCTACAAGAATAGCAAGGACTCAGCCGGGTGGTGGTGGCGCACACCTTTAATCCCAGCAGAGGCAGGCAGATCTCTGTGAGTTCGAGGCCAGCCTGGACTACAGAGTGAGTTCCAGGAAAGGCACAAAGCTACACAGAGAAACCCTGTCTCAAAAAACCAAATAAAAATAAAAAAAGAGAGTAGCAAGGACTCTTAACTGCTGAATCATCTCTCTGGCCCCAAGATTTTATAGATATTCTTTAAAATGAGGAACAAGAAGATCTATTTACTTGTCCAGTGTTACACATCTAATAAATGGTGAGATTCAAAGATACTTAAAAGATAAGTCGGGTGCCATTAAGTAGCCATGAAAAGAAGCTGGTATAGCTTAAATGAGAGCTGGCAGATGACTTTGAAGAGAAAATTAAACACAAATAAAGATGCCATGTAACTTTTCTGTTACATTGGCAGAAAAAGAAATTCTCTATCGAGAGAGGTCTACAGAAAGTAGCACAACTTGGCATCCATTGTTACTTTTTATTTTTCAGGTCTTTCTACTCTTTCTCCCCAGAACTAATATTCATGTAACACTAAGTTAAAGAGAAAATTATTGGATGTTCAAGAGTTATCATATTGTGTGATTAGGTAAAAGAATTACCATCATGACAAGAACATTCCCCATAATCAAGGAGAACAATATGAAAATCAATTGTTAAAGATCAAATTTTTTACTTACAGCAGTTCAGGAACTTCTATAGATTAAATATTAGCTTAAGACATGCACTTGTAGTAAATAACATGCAAGTTAAACTCCATTTTTGTGGCTTGACATCCCAAGCACTTCCCAGATCCACTATTTAATATCATACAATGTCCTTGAATTTTCTACTTTAACAGTAAGTTAAAGTAAAATATTCCTAAACTGGCAAAACTGAGGAGGTAATGAATGTGTTGGGAGAATTTTAAACCATGAAAAGGTTAGATTCAGAATAGAATTGTTGAAATCCTTGAGTAGCCCAGTGGGCTAAGGGATGAAAACACACGGGAAAACAGATGAAGGATGGGAATACAGATAAGGCATAGAATGAAGGAAAGGAAAATTGAATTGCCAGTTCCGATTATAAAGGATGAGGGAGGCATTTGTGCCTCCATTAAAAGACAATGTATTTTTTTAGTTATAATTTTTTCTTAGGTGGAGTATGAGTTTCTTAAGCTATTCTGAGCATGGTGTTTTAGAAAGCTTATTAGGTATACTATTGTAACATTAATTACAAAGTTTTATTACTAGGATTATTAAGATATTCTTATACGTTTTCCAAGCACAAGTTAACTTTTTGTACATAACAATGTTTTAAACTCCATGGTGTGAGATTAAAACATCATTTTTTATATTCTGCTTATTTTAAAATGACTTCTGATTCACACACAATCTTAAATCTGGATTATGGTTGTTTTTATGGGGCCAGGTGATTTGGGGCTCTGGGAGTGAAAGCCTTGATTTACTCAAGCCATGAGAATGTCCCACTGGTGGCAGTTAGTATATGTCTTGTCCTGAAACAAAAACAAATTACCAAATAACTGGAATATGATGGTGATCTGGCTGTGCCATCCTTCTAACCAGCCAGAATTGATTTGGCTTACCTGGCAAGCCAGACAGGTGTGACTTTCTCCCAACTGTTTGTGTGTTCTTGCAAAGCTGCCTGCTCAGTGAATGAGGACAGCTTTTGCCTGAAAGAAAAGGACCATTCTTCAGTTGTAGCTGTAGGTGTCTGTACTTCACTGCTAGCTTCTCCAAATAAACCGAAATAATAGCTGTGTGGTTTTGTACTAGTCTATGCTTCACATAAAAAGTGTTTAATTTTATTTAAAGGCCTGAATTTTAGCAAAGAAGGGGGAAATAAATATCCAGGCTGTCTTTTGAGGTTGCACAAGGTGTTAAGTAATGATGAATGTGCAAATCTTTGAATCCTGATCAAAAATGATTGCTCTGAAGTCAATCATAAGCATATTTCATCCCTGCATAAGTCTGAAAGAAAGCTATATTATGTCATCAAACAGCACCGTTTTGAAGTGAGGAAAATGTAGCTGATAATATCTGCTCCAGTACATAGCAGCTATAAAGCCTCCATTCTGTTTATAGTCTGTATATTAGTATAAATGAGCTAATATAGTCTCTAGCTTGCTAATTTTCTAGCAAGATAAATTAGAGTAGAAATTCATAAAACCTGTCATGCTTGTCACTTGGTTTGTAGTAAGAATCAACAAATGGTAACTGATTTTTGTGAACTAGACTTACATAGTGGAAGGAACTTGGACTTTGGAGTTAGAATCCCTGGGTGTGGTGCTTACTTACTGGCACTTGAGTAAGTTAACTAATCCTTTTGATCTTTAGTTATCTCTAGTAAAATATTAGTTTCAATAGTTGCTTTGAGAATTAAATAAAATAATGTATATATAAAATCATTTTTAGTAAGTATCTGTCATATAGTATATGACAATATCCCAATAAGTGTTATAATCCTCTTATTACCATTATAAACATTAGTCCTCCTACGTCTCTGGTAAATAGTATAAATTAAACCAGGAATGATCAGGCCCACTTAGAATCCCAGGTGCTGCAGAGGCTGAGGCCAGAGGATCTCAAGTTCAAGGATAACCTATGCAACTTACCAAGAGCCTATCTCATATAAAAAAGAATTGGGCTCTAATTCAGTGGCAGATAATTGTCCAAGAATTCATGGTGCTCTTGGGTTCAATTCCCAGTACTGAAAAAAGTATTAATTACTTAAAGTAATTTCAGTGTGATCTTCAATACAAAATGGACTCAAATGGATGCACAGAATAGTTAAGATATAACTTGCTTCTCTTTTTCCCTACTACTACAATGTCAAAATTTCTGATGAAAAGTGGGATTCTGTTATTTAAGAATCACTTCTTGGAAGCTATGTTGTGTGTTGAGAGTAATATAATTTCTATCATTAGTAACTCACAGCATAGTTGGGGGAAAAGCATTTAGTTATGATGCCCTGATGGGTGGCATCAGTGGACTCACTGTAAAAAAAAAAAAAAAAAAAATAGGGAACATGGACATAAGAACAAAAGCTATGGAGAAGAATCAAGGGGGTGGGGATTAAAAAGTAAGATTTGCAGGGCCTAGTGAGATGGCTCATCGAATTAGTTAAAGATACTTGGTACCAAGCCTGTAACCAGAGTTCAGTTCTCAGAACCCACGCTGTGGATGGAGAGAACCAATTTCCACAAGCTGTTTACGGACCTGCATGTTGCTAGTAGGTGACTATAGCAGATATCCAAGTCCACATAGCTTGGCTTCAGAACTCAATCTTAAAGCCCTACATGACTACTGATGTGAGTCCAGGAAGTTAGTAGCATTTAATCAGCCTAATGACTGAAGGATATAACCACATAAATTTCCTAAATCCACCCATACAGAGTGGCTGCTAAAATTTATTAAGAATTAAAAAAAAAAAAAAAAAAAAAAAGAATTTACTCCATGATTTGAAAAGTCTATGAGACAACAGTATGAAGTGCATTTGACTATTAATGGTGTCTGTACAGTGTCGAATGAATGATTGTAAGCTAATTGGAGAAACTGGGGATGGGGCTCAGTTGGTAAAGTTCTTGCCCAACATGCATGTAGCACATGCCTGATCCCCAGCACCGGTACAAATGGCACTGTAGTGCACATGCATAATCCCAACAGGTAAACTGAGGTAGTAGAATTGGCATGAGTTAGAGGACAGTTGGGACTACATGGCAAAAAACTCTCAAAAAAAAAAAAAAAAAAAAAGTGGTGGTGGGACTTTAAGATGTCTTAACAGGTAACCTGCCAAGCCACACAGCCTGAGTTTAATCCCCTAAACCCACATGGTAGAAGGAGAGAACATACTCCCACTAGTTGCCCTCTGACCTCCACAAGTGTGCTTTGACGAATGACTACCCACATACATGGACACACACACACACACTAAATAAATAATTGTTTTTTATTTTAAAATTGTGTTATTCATTTTACATACCAACCACAGATCTCCCTCTCATGCCCCCCTCCCACTCCCTCCCAGTTTTCCTCCTCCTAAATAATTATTTTTAAAGTAGTGGAACATGCTTATTATTTGGCAGTTGGAGGCAGGTTCAGAAATTCAAGGTCGTCTTTGACACTAAGATCTAGGCTAGCCAAGATACAAGAAGCAGTGTCTAAATAAATAAAGCAAGCCTATTAGAACAGTAAAAGAGAAAGGATTGAGGGGAAATTTCCTTTTGTTCAAATTGTGTTTTAAAAGCTTCCCCACCTAATGTAAGGCAAATTTACTTTTACTTAGCAAATCTTTTTCCTATGAACTTTCTAAAAAAAAAAAAAAGATAATGGTGAGGAGGCTCAGCAGTTAAAACATTTGTTCTGAGACCCATATGGTGACTCACAGTGTTCTGGAACTCCATTTCTAGGGGATTCAATAGCCTCTTCTGACCTTTTTGGGTACCAGACATACATACAGTACACAAATATACATGCAGGCAAACCACTCAGATACATAAATATATCTAAAAAACGATAAATAGAAAAGGCATCCTGGCATTCAGATTTTTGGGGTTTTGTTTGTTTTGTTTTTGTTTTTTTGAGACACTGTTTCTCTGTAGCTTTGCGCCTTTCCTGGAACTCACTCTGTAGCCCAGGCAGGCCTCGAACTCACAGAGATCCACCTGCCTCTGTCTCCCAAGTGCTGGGATTAAAGGCGTGCACCGCCACTGCCCAGCTTGGCATTCAGATTTTGAAGACTCCTTGAGCTAGCTATGTTTTACAGACACTAAGAACTTAGTCATTTCTGCTTGAGTATTGTTTAACAGCTCACTCATTCCTCTAGTTTCCGAGATTTAGTACTGTCTTAGGTAACAGTGTGAACACAGAAGCAAATAATGGTGATAAAAAAGGAAATGTTTGTTGGGTAATTATATACTTACTCATTTAATTAAAGCAAGAGTCAAATTACAGCAAATTGATACTTATTTAAACCAAACAATGAAGTCTATATAAACTTAAGTACCTCAAAATTCACATAGTTCATTCATAGTATACACATATTTTGAGTCAAATGTAAGGAATTATCCAAGTTATAATTTTGTGATTTCATTAAAAGGGAATACAAAAAATTACAATTTTATTGTAATTAGAAATTATTTTAGTTGTACTTAGTAAAATGTTGCAACAAAATTAACATCTGTTATATAAAGATCTTATCAATTTAGAAAAATGTTTAGAGAGGGATATTAGAATTATGTAATTTTATTTTCTCTTTTGAAAAAGTAAATACTAAGTTGGTTTTAGCCTAGAAATAATTGTGTATCAAAATTAACAGAGAAGGACTGCAAATGTAGCTCTGAAGTAGAGCACTTGCCTAACATGCACAAGGCTTTGGAGCTAATCTCCAACACACACCAAAAAATTTAACAGAAACATTTTTATGCTCTTAAAAATTGTGAACTCCTAGAAGACACGGTCTCCATTTAATAATTCCTTATTGTTCTCATGAACTAGTGTCCTATATATAGCATTTGTTGAACAATTAAGTATATTTATTTTGTGTATGTATGTTTTGCCTGCATGTATATCTGTACACCATGTGCATGCAGAGCCTGTGAAGGCCAGAAGAAAATGATCTCATGGAACTAGAGTTGTGAGCCACCATCTGGTTGCTGAAAATGGAACCCAGGTCCTCTGGAAGAGCAGCCAGTGCTTTTAAAATCCCTGAACCATTTCTTCAGCCCACAATTAAATAAATTTATTATTTGATAATTACACATAAGAGGAAGATGGGTAGTTCACACATGTAATACCAGCTCTTGGGGGCCTGAAGCAAGAGAATTTTTGTGAGCAGCCAGCTCTGGTTACAGTGTGAGATCTTCAACATTAAAACAAAGTAAGGAAAAATTTTAGCATGTTCCTTGCCAAAAATGCATTTATGTATGTTTTGTGACATAAATGCAAAGAAGTAGCTATATACTTCAGATGTATTCTGGAAATTGGATTCTTTAAGGATGAGGTTTATTTTTCCTCATGATTTCTGAGTGCACAAAGTACTAATTGCACATTAAAGGGATATGTTAATTATACTTTTTAAAACTTTGGATCTCAAGTACTGCCCAGAGCAGCCTATTAAATAAATACAGAGCTAAAGGAAGGCATCCTTATATTACTAAGGGAGGGGTTCATGATTTCTGAGTGCACAAAGTACTAATTGCACATTAAAGGGATATGTTAATTATACTTTTTAAAACTTTGGATCTCCAATAATGCCCAAAGCAGCCTATTAAATAAATACAGAGCTAAAGGAAGGCATCCTTATATTACTAAGGGGTTTCCACTTTTGGTTGAGGAGTCCATAATCTTTAGATAAAATGCTTACCCAGGTTCCTGACTGCAGAAGTCATCATTAAGGAAAGGCTTTTTTCAGGCTCATGTAAGTTGTGAATGTAACTGAGCAGCAGTTTTGTTTGTGGCTTTTTTGCCTACTTCTTTGAACAAACTCTAATGTTTCTGTATCACCTTGAACAGTGTAATAGTGTTGGTTCTTACGTAAAGAAGCAGTGTTGTTGGTGTGTCTGTTACGGGTAGCTGCAGTTTAATATTTGCTTTTACTGAGGCTTGTTTGATTCATTATTTTCATTTGACTTACTAGCAACCATCTGTTAGTTACAGTTTAACTTTCAAGGCTCTGTGTAAATTGGTTTCTGTTAATGAGGTGCTGTAAACAGCATTATGAAGTTTTTCTCTTTTAATCTTGAAAGGAAAAAAATCCATATCTAAAAAAGCAATCACCAAGAAGAGGAAAACTGTCACCAAGTCACCTGCTCTGCCGGAGTTTCAGGTAAATGTTCCAACATTGTCACCAAGTTCTTGTGTTTAATTTTTTGTTTTGGTGTCATTCCTTGAGAGAACGACTGAATTTCCAGAAACTACAGGGTGTATACTTTTAATGACTGGTTTTCACAGTGTGCTTCCCTTTAAAGTACGGATGTAGGCAAAACGTAACTTTACCTCTATCTCTGACAAACCTTGGTGTTTTTAGTTTCCAACCTTGACTAACTTTTGTAGATGTAGTTTAATGGAAATGTATATATACATATCTCTCTTCTTTATGTCTGTGTGCATATATCCCTCAGTATATATAAATGAAATTCTTCTAAGAAAAAAGTCATGGTTTGTACACAGTAATATTACTTTGGTAAACCATTTGTACATATTTAACCAATATAGAAATGGTGGACTGATTAACTTGAAAAACAGGTATTTTAACTCTTAGCTATAAACTTCAGAGAGAATATTTAGTAAAGTCTAAATATAAGTCTTCAAACATTTTTGAAAAAAAAAAAAAGCATTGCTGCCATATGTGAAGTTGCTAATACTGAAAATAGGCAACCACATCATAAGGTTTATTTTCTACTTATCCAATAAGTGTTTTCTTCAACAAATGACACTTTCTTTAAAATTTTTTCTTTGTAGTATTGTGAACAGTCTATTTCCAAAAGTTTTATAAGCTCATAAAAGTGATATATTTGAATTTGTAGGTCTCAAGTAGTTATAAAAATAAAGAGGCAAGAAAAATACTGTGTAACAGCATCCTACATCTATTTTCAGTAAAAGAAAAAATGTATGTATATATATATAATAATAGACTACTTTAATGACATTATTATGATACATTATATTCTTTAGAATTTTTTCACATAACCTTTATACAGAATATCCAGTAAAATATAATTTACTGTTTGGTTGGAGGCCATCCTGCCCAATTCATTGCTTGTAATGATACAATATTATATTTTTATGCTTCCACTGGTAATCATACTAGCTTTTGTTATTTCTCCCATTCATTTTTTCCCTCAATTTCTTAATATTTAATTCTATAGCTCTTAGGACAGAATGTCCGTTTTTAGTATTTTTCTTGTTTCTGTATTAATGAGTAGACGTTTGTATATAATAATAACACAGACTGCATAAGTAGTGTTTTGTACAGTGGTGGGTGGTATTAATGATATATGAAATCAACTATAGTGGGTTGCATGACCAGTGTTTCTTTTTTAAGTTATCAATATTAAAAAAGAATTTATAAGTACATCGTGTATATTCAGTGTGTCACATACAATACCATGAATATGTATAGTTGAATACATTGTTTTATGAAACTTCAGTTTTACTTGCCTCTGTGTATATGTGTTGACTTGCATGATAAAATGTATTTTTGACTCTGACTCATGGAAAAAGTTGGAAAACACTGTTATAAGTGATACTTCTAGTCAGTTATTGACCGTTTGCTTATCACTCAGAAATTTAAGGTCAAAAGTACATGTTTTGTTAGATTGAACTGTTCAAAATAAATAAAGTCTCTCTCTCTCTCTCTCTCTCTCTCTCTCTCTCTCTCTCTCTCTCTCTCTCTCTCTCTAGTTGTCTTGTTTGTGAGTCTGTATTGGACTAAGCTAGCTCTTATTTCTAGTTTGCAGTATGAATACTATGTTGTGATTCATGAAGAGAACTTGAAACTGTCTTCTGAAATAGAGTGAAGGGCCCTGAGAGGTAGCTCAGCTATGAGGACTTCTGCTGTACTTGCAGAGGAACCAGCTTTGGTTCCTAGCATCTACATGATAGCTCACAACCTTCTGTACCTCCAGTTCCTGGGGATCCAACACCCTCTTCTAGCCTCCAAGGGCAGTAGACATATGTGTCATATACATACATAATATATACATATATACATACAGGCAGACACTCATACACACAAAATAAAAATAGGTAATTATTATTATTATCTAATAAGTGAATTTTTTTCTTCCCTGAAGTACTGGCAGTATATTTAGAACCTTATTTATTAGTACTGAACATAAAAATACCTTGTAGAAATAGTTAAATAAGATTTTAGTAGTAGCCATTCTAAACTAAAATATCCATTTGTATTACTGAAAATAAAACTTTGATGCATAAATATTAAATCGCCCTTATAAAACCTGACCTATTCACCAAAATTTTTTGAGTCTTAATGTGCTAAAAAGGTGAAACCTGTTTTGACTTCTATTTCTTTGACAGTGTTTTTGTTGACTTTTTTTTTTCTTTGTGGAGCTGAGGATCGAACCCAGGGCCTTGGGCATGCTAGGCAGGTAGTCTACCACTGAGCTAAATCCCCAACCCCTTTTTGTTTACTTTTTAAAATAAAAGTTAAATTTGCTTCCTTTAGTTGCTTCTTGAAAATCCACGCTTATATGTATGTACACTATAAAACTCCATGTCAGGAAATATCTTCCCATTTGTATTTAGAGTATGCAGTAGGGACATTGAAGTGATGGCTTCGGTTTCATTTTGTGTATATATTGCAAAGAAACAAAGAGTATCTGTGTTAGTATGCCCTTGTTTCTTCAAGTTTATAAAGTATTAAAAGAATCTGATACCTTATTAAAAGTAAAGATTCCTAGGTCTCATCCTCTTCAAAGACCTTAGAGTAGTGGGTATCAGTGATATACATAGTAGTTAAAACATGTGGATTCTGGATCTCGGCAACTTGATGTGGAATGCCAAACCTGCCACCTGACTGTTCTATCACCTTACATAAGTTAATCAACCTCGTAAGTCCAGTTTTTCATCTGCACAGAGGAGTGATAATAGCCAGTACATTCTTAGAGTTCTTGTGAGGATTAATTCCATAGCTTACTGTTGTAGCTGTTCTTACTTTTTCTTTTCCAAATAGGCATAGACTTAGGTTGGAAAATCTGCATTTTAATTAGGACAGTTAATTAGGAATTTACTTAAGAGTATCTATTGTGCTAAGTGCTTAATGGCTTTAGCACTTTTGCAGCTACTTAGGACATTGAAATAAATCTTAAATTTGGTCTCATTAAAATAGTACTTGATGGGAACTAAGAATTTTAAAGTGAAAAACCAAATAATAACATCTGTCCACAGAGCAAAACTAAGACTTTCTTACTCTAATATCTTGATTAGTATACAGTAACATCAGCAGAATTGTGGAATTTATCAACAATAACTGCAAAAAAAAGAAAAATAGAGAATTTTTTATTTCAGATGGTTACAATAGTGATGGTTTTAAGTTTTATATCAAATTTAACAGTTATGATTTTATAAATTTTTTTTTCTTTATTTTGTAACATAAAGATTCTTAGACTCAAAAGTAAATGTTAGCTTTCCTATTAAAGTTGATTTTTGCCCCCCCCCTCCGAGAGCCTTTCTTATTTTCAGTATTTGAGAACTGTAATAGTATATAAATTCTCTTTTTGTGCTAAAATAAGTTAGAAAGTATTTTTAAAACATGATGTCTCTAGTCCCAGTAAACCGCATTGTAAAAAGGAGGAGCTGGGAAGGTGGTTCACTGGTTAAGAGTACTCAGTGCTCTTTCAGGGATTGGAGTTGGGTTCCCAGCACTCACATCAGGCATTCACAAACTGGCTGCCTGTAACTTTAGCTCTAGAGGATCCAGTGCCTCTGGCCTCTACAGGCACCTGTACTCAACATGCACAGACAGACAGACAGACACACACACACACAATTAAAAATAATCAAAATAGTTTCTTAAAGTTCTGGTAAGTCGGGGCTGGAGAAATGGCTCAGCAGTTAAGAGCACTTGCTGCTCTTCCAGAGGACACAAGCTCTGTTCCCAGCACCCATGTCGTGGCTCCCGAGTGCTTGTAACTCCTGCTGCAAGTGGTCTCGGTGCCATCTTATGGCCTCCACAGGCAGTCACACACTTGGTATTCACTTACACAGACATAAATATATTAAAACAGATAAAACATAAAAATATAAGAATAATTAAGTGGCCTTAGTTACCATGTTTCTGCTTTTCCTTGGTAATCCACACACACACAAATGCACACAAAATACTTTTTTGATGAGTGTATACTTGGCATGTGTTCTATACATGCTATTTATTCTATAGGTTAATTTACAAAGTAAACCCACAATCCACATGGTAAGATTTACACAGTATTGTTTACAAACATAAACTTTTAACTAAGATCCCTGAAGAAAAAAAAGTATAGTTTTCCACCTAGCCAACTAAGGAATAAGAAGTCAAGTATTATCTTCATATAACAAATTGAGACTAAAATTGAAATCAGAATTTTTAACTTTCCTATGTTATAAGGACCTATAGATTAAGTCATAGTTTAATTTCTACCTTTTAAAATATATATTTTCAACTTTACCTCTTTAAAACCATTCAATTTTCTTTAAGGCATTGGAAAAACATTTTTAATTACTTGGTATTTTAAAATATTTTGTTAACTTGTTTGTCAAAATTATTTTGTTTTCACGTTAAGTGGATATTTTCTGTGATTTATTTATTGTTCTTGCTGTTGTAGTACAGTGATCATAAGAAGTAATTTTCCTGTCAGCATAATTCTAACAACTATTAGTATAATTTTTGTTTAAATACTATATGGATTTTTATTTGTATCATATACTTAGTGTTTTACTTATAAATTTTAAAACAAATCATAAGATCTTTTTAATAGAATGGTAGTGAAAATAATCCATTTTGTTTGAACATATTTATTTTTTCTTTTTAACATGGTTTTCCCTTTGCTTTTTTAGTATAACCTACATTTTTTATTTTATATGATACTTTATTTGAAAATACCTTTCAAACCTAGTATACCTCTACCAGAATGGCATGATTTCAGTGATTGAAATTTATGTAAGGAAATTTTTATCATGTAATTTTTCTGAGATATGAAATTCTTTTATCTATATAGTACTTCCCTTACCCTAATACCTACAGTCATTCCTAATTTTTTAGTTGAATAGAAGGCCTTTTAATACTGTCAGTCAATGAAAATAGTAAGTTATGAATTGTATCCTAAAACTACACCTTCAATTTTTGCTAGTTTTAAATTTTTTTTATTTTGTTTAAAAAGCCCCCTTGTAGAATGTGATAATAGTAGATGGAGTTTATAGTTTTGTTGTTTCCTGTCCCGGCGCATCATCTTAGGTCATTTACATCTGTTGCTTTGAATTCTTGGGTATCAATTGAAGATAGGCCTTTTTAGCCTACTGTAAGCCTTGAACCAAGGGACATAATTTAATCCATTTCATCTGTAAGTTGGTTGATTGTGGCTCAGCCTTGATTCAGTCAAGTGAAAAGCTTACTCTAAGGAGAGTGTGTTACTGCTACTTTCTCCCTGCAGGAAAGCCTCTCAGAGAGTGTGTGGTAATCCCAGCAGCTCAGCCATCTTCCTTTTCTCCCAGGAGGCCCTGTGTCTCGGAAGCACTTTCTAAATTAATACTAATGAGAAAGGGACTTAATGAGATGATTTTCTTTGTTCTTACTAAATGCATCTGTCTTCTTACTGAAGTGAATTTTTACTGTGTGGTATTAGTTTTCATAGAGTCACCATCTGAAATTGAAGACTTCCATTATTGTTTTGTTTTGTTTTGGGGGGGGGTGTTGTTTTTTCGAGACAGGGTTTCTTTGTGTAGTTTTGGTGCCTGTCCTGCATCTTGCTCTGTAGACCAGGCTGGCCTTGAACTCATAGAGATCCGCCTGGCTCTGCCTCCCCACTGCTGGGATTAAAGGCATGCGCCACCACTGCCCAGCTAAGACTTTCATTTTTGAAAAAGTAGGAATTGAATTGTATGCAACATAAAGTTGGCATCAATCAAACTATGTTTTCTACTCCAGAGTTTTCTAATACCTTAGCATTATTCAAAATATTGTTATGTTAGGTATACATCAGATACATAGAAATATAAAGAGTATGTTTGCATATTAAGAGTATAAACCAGGCCTGGTTGTGATAGCACATATCTGTGACCCCAGCACTTGGAAGGCTGAGACTAGTCTAGGCAGCTTAAGTTTGAGGGCATCTTGCCCTATGTAGTGAGATCCTATCAACAACAACTAAGGCTCTAAATTATTATGTAGACATTAAGTTGTTTCAGTGTACCTTCAAGATAAATGTCATTAAAATATTCTGACCCTCAAATTTAGAAAAATTATTCTTAGAACTTAGACGAGGCAATTTAAGAACATTATCCTAAAAATACCGTACCCCCTAAATTCAGGAATTAATTACTTTTGAGTTTTCATGTTGATTAGCTACATAGCACCAGAATGTTTTAATGTCTCAGTAGCTGTGCTAGTTTGTAACTCAGTCATTAAGTAAGTACATGACTACTCAAAAGTGGGATCTATGGACTAAATCTATAAACTCGTCAGAGAGGAGACATACTAGAACAAAACTATCCAGGTTCCCCTGCAGTTCTTATGCACACTGAAATTTGATAAGAGTTGATGTAGAACAGCTTGTTAACTAGGTAAGCTACTTAGAAGTGTTACTTCATTTACCTTTTAACACTTGGGCCTCAGCTATGTTCCAGTAGATGAAATATAATTATTTGTTGATGTCATGACTAACTGATAAATAAAGAGCTTTAAAGTTTTTAGGATATGCATAGTTTGTTGGGTATATGCCTTTGTTGTTCTTATAAATTTCTACATGATGCAATTAAAGCATACTTTTAGCCATTTTAAGTGAGATACCTAAAATATAAGGAAAATTTCTCTGAGCCTTGCCATATAGGTAAGTGAAAAATCTATGCTGTGATATTAACCAGTACACCAAGTTCAGTGAAAAAGGACAAATCTGATGTATCAGTAATAGCAACACACTTCAGTGAGTACTCCACTAAAACCTACTAGAAAGCTGATGTTGCTCTATGGCTTTATAGATACAATAGAAGCTGTTACCTAGTTGTAGAAGTACTTTCCTTGTTGGCCAGTCTACTGCTTAACCATCATTGTTTTTTTTTTTATAACCAGATTTAGCAAATTGGAATGTGTGGTTTCTAATAATTATCAGTTACATTCTTCCAATACAATACTATGTCATGTTTTCTACTCTGAAATTGTTTTTGTTTTTGTATTTTGCAAGTACTCTTACCACTGAGCACATCCCCTGTCCTAAAATTGTTTAATTTGGATTACTTAAGTATATACTTACCCTGCTTTATCAGTGCATTTGAAGTTTTATAACTATTTATAATAAGTAATTATTAATACTAATTATGGTATAGTATCTGTGATAATTTTTTCTTAATCTCTTAGATTGAACCATATTGCCATTTTTGTAGATAAATGTATTTCAGAATTTCTTATAGTTTTAACCAAATTTAAAGCATTTCCTACCTCCTGTCTTAACCACTCAATAACAACGAGCACATATCTTGTTATGACCCACTTTTGCTTGTTACTTTTGTCTGAGTTTCTAATGAAAGAAGGTGGAAAGTGTACATTGTAAGAAAACAGTAACTTTGCATTAATGTGTACAATAAGCATGGTGATGATAAAGGTTGGTGATAATTTATAAATATATAGCATATTTTAAGTTATACAGTGTAACCATCAAGATTTTCTTAGATCTGAAACCTTTTGTCTATGTAGATGCAGGTTTTTTTTCTGAATTTTCTGTTACTTTAGATGTTCCTAAAATGCTTAAATTATTTTAGAAAAAGGGTTAAACATATAAAACTCATTGAAAAATTCAATATAATTTTACAGGAATCAAAGGGAGTAACTAATATTTTTGTTAGTAATTCTGATGTTTCAATTTATAAAACTGTAGTTAAGCCGAGCTAGGTCAGTTAATAACTAAGAATGCATCATTGTGGTCATTTGCCAGAATTAACCAAGTAAATAAAATGAGCCACACAATTACAGGAGGAAATAGATACTGCTTGTAAAGATGGTTTTATTACAATCTGTTCAGCTCAGTTGGGCTGGGTAGCACATGGTGATTGAGCAGAACCATCATAAATTTGAGGCCAGCTAGGGATACATAGTAAGACCCTTTCTCAAAAAACAAAACAAGACAGCAACAACAAAAACCAGCAACAGTAAAAACTATTAAACTCATGGCAAGAATGTGTACTTAATTTTGTTCCTATCTTTGACTATATTACACATAATTTTGTCCTCCTTTAGTACCACTGCCAGCAGCAACAACTCAGTTTATTAAATTATATAGCTAGCAAACAAAGCAAAGTGATAATGGTCACTCTTACAGGGCTGTAATTCACCTGCTCAGAGACTGCCTGGTGCAATTCTTTCTTACAGGTGATTCAGTAACCTGTAAAATCTAATGAATTTCCAGATCTTTGTCATTCTGGGCTGAAAGTTAATAATACTAAGAAAGTAACGGGATTATAATTTAGAGGTGTAGGACAAGAGTACCAATGTTGTAATTTTAGCTTATTTTATATGAAGCCTGAAGTTCATACATTATAACAAGTAAATACCTCAGTAACTGTGCAGCTTTCCTTGCTTTTATTATCGCAGAGAAGTATTCCTCATTTCAGTATGTGTTAAACAATTTCTGTTACCACATTTTTGGTGTTTTATATTATGTGTTATCAAGCTGTGTTTTTGTGTTTTATTTTAGCTTATTTGCACTAATCTTGATGAACTCAGGGAATTAATCACAAAAATCGAGAATGAACTCAAAGATCTGGAAAACAGTAGAAAAAAATCGGTAGGTGTTTATCCAAAAGTTCTATCTATTATTGTCAGCATTAAAATTTATTCCTGCTTTTTTCCAAAGTTTTTTAAAATCTTGTTCTCCTAATTACATGAAATTTTACAATTAAAGGTAGAAGCATTGTTTCTTTCATTTCTCCCAGGTGGTCTAATTTTCATTCTTAATACAAAAAGATGGTATCGGGGCAAGAAGATTAATTTTCTTTGCCTGGTTATAGCAAGTATAGTCTTAGCTATTACTCAGTATGCTGATGGTTTTCTAACTGGTAGCTTTTTAGATACTTCATGTTCTTAATTACTTATCTTTAATGGACAACTATTGCATACTAACAAACTTTTTAAATTATATGTAGTATAAAACAGACCAAGCCCTAGATTCTTTTTATTCTTAACAAGGTGACTCCTAAAAGAACTTTTATCAGACTATAGGTTTTTAAAATTAATTTTTACTGTATATCCTAACAATAATTGATCAAATTATTTCCTGACACCACAGCATGAGAGTGTTACATGTATGCTCTTACTTGATAAAGTGCTCCATGTTGTTCTTTATTAAATAGATAACATCTACTTAGCTGGCATTTATAATTGGATTATGTCATAGTGGAAACGTAATTATATACCAATAGATAGATGGGGAAAGTATCAAATATTTAAAAAAAATCATAAAAAAACACTTTTATCATGAAACCACTTGCTTTGTACTTAAAGCCTGTTAATATAAATGTGTATAATTATGATAACTGAGCAGGTTAACAGTAGCCATTTTCATGCTGTTAGGAATGATATGTTGGAAGTACTTTGAAGAGAACAGACTGAAATGTCTTTAGGTTATTTAATGCAAGAATGAAAGAACCTTGAGTATTTCAGAAATCTGTCACATGATACCTCTGAGAAGATCACTGTGATCTAAGAGGTGAAATAATATTTCGAATAGTCATCAGCTAGATGTGGTGGTGCACACCTTTAATACCAGCATTCAGGGGAAGCAGTGGCTAAAAGATTTCTATGAGTTTAAAGCAGTCTGGTTTGCATAGTGAGTTCTAGGCCAGCCAACACTACTTAGTGAGACCCTGTCTCAAAACAAAACAAAAACAATCTTAACAGTTATCAGTTAACAAGAAAAACCTTATACCATCAGAGAGTGGGAAAAAACATTTCAGAAATACTTCCATTTAAAAATAGTTAAGACACTTATGTTTTCATATATACTTTAGGTATCTGAGAAGTCTCTTGATGTGGAAGGCTGTTTTATTAAAATTTACTGCAATAGAATGTTCTACAAAAAAAAATTCACGTGAGAATATTTTCAACCAAAAGTTCTTTCATCTTACTTAATATTTTATGTTCATAAAAGGGTGATTCTTTAGTAGGAAAGGATAATCTTTTTTAAAAAATCAGGGTATAACTTAGAGTTTTGCAGAAGCTATTTAGTTATTGCCTCAGGAGCTATAGTTTTCATATTTCATAACAGCAGAGTTCTGTAAATTGCTAAACCTTTATGTACTTCACTTAAACATAACTTTATTCTGTTTATATATTAAAAAAATGTTCCTACTACGTAGTTTGAAGCACAGTTGATTTTAGCACTCAGCACATATTACAGGAAGAAAACTTGTACAAGCACTCGGGATTTTCTGCAGAGCCGTCCTCCTCGCTTTGTTAGTGAGGTGGGCTGCAGTGTGAGCATGTTGCCTTCCTTTGTAGGATCAAGTAGAAGACCGAGGAAAGGAAACACAATAAACGTACTTGACAGTGTAGTCTTGGAGGAGATGTTTATTACAAGTTTCCGATTATAAAGGGCTCGATCAGTTCCCTTTTGTGTCTCCAAACTGCATCCTTTGGTATTTGCAAGCTGCTTTTACTATTTCTTGAAGAGATGGGGTTCTTGGAACTGTACTTTACCAGGGATAATTTTACTGAAGTACCAACATAGGGTGTAAACTATTTCCCCTTGACTAAAATTGCCTAAAGGAATATTACATAGACAATTGTCTCAGCCAGCGAAAATGACCACAGAGCATAAAATAGGAAAGTTTTCATTTTAGAATTCTCTCTCCTCCCAACACATCTTTTTTCTTTACAAAATCTGATGGTGAGTGTGATCTGTATAAATTGCAGAAATTAACCTTATTGAGTATTTGTTACTATTTAATTCCAGCACTTGTATTTGTTTGGTATCATTTAAGAGTAATACGCTCTCCATAACAAAATTTTTACATAAACTAAAACATCAGTAAATATAAATAATATCAAAAATCCTTATGTTAATCATTTAATGAAGAACTTTCCATGCCTCCTGCTATCTGAGCACAATTTAAGCCTTTGTGATCGACTCCAGGGTTACTGTTGTGAATATCAGTTGTCTTATTATTGTACAAATCTCTTGCTATCACAAGATTCATCCATGTATTTTGAAGGATTATTTTGGTATGTTTGCTTCTGGTCTTTTTTTTTTCTTTTTCATTGCCAGGTTATCTGTCAGTTATCACCCCTTAATGTGTTCATGTATTTGCGTTAGTTGAATACTGTGGATTAAAAAAGCAGGTAACCATGCTTACTAGAATTGGGCTTACAGTGAGGACCATTGCAGGAAGGCTTGTCATAATAATAAAATGTATGAACTTCACAGTAGAGATAGCATCCTTGACTTATTCCTTATCTTGTAATAAATTAAGGACTAATATTTGCCCCCTGAGGATTAATGTCAAGGCTAAAATAGTATTTAGAATCAAAACATTTCTTTCATTTAATAATGATCTTGATTATTTCAGTAACAATGAATAGCAAAGAAGATGTAAATGTTTAGTTGCTCATAAGTGTCACTACTAAAGTTAGAAATTGCACATGGGATATTGGTGTAATACAGATTTATATAATAAGCACCTAGCTGTTTCAGAGAGTTTCTTCTCTCGGGGGTTTCTCCAAATACTATTTCCTACCAAACCACAAGAAAAGCCAAGCACACTGTACATCCCTGTAATCCTAGCAGTAAGTGACAGGGAAAGTTCCAGGTTGTCCTCAGCTACATAGTGAGCTTGAAGTCAGCCTAGACAATATGGAACCTTGTCCTAGGGGTAGAAAAAGAAAATCCATGTTCTTATCCAGTCAACAATGCATTAAAAAGGTTATTTTTGTCTTCTAATTTAACAGACTTTATATTGTAGAGCACTTTATAGTTCAGAGGCTTTTTAAATATCTCAGATTTTGCCATTGAACTGTTTATTATGATGGAAGATTATAGTTTCTTAAAATCTAGGTTGTTTCCTTTGGATTCTGTAATGCTGTACTTAATCATCTGCCTCAGCTTTGTCTAAAGGGAGGCCTTTGGTTGAGATGGAGAGAAACATATTTTGATGAAACCTTTTAATGTTTCTCATCATAATTCAGGTCACAGGAATTTTTAATGTTCTCAAGGAGAAATCCCATTTTTACTACTTGTGTTCTGGTGGCTTTAGTTGAGATAAAATTTCCATTCTCCTGAATTATTTGGAAAACATTCTTGTCTGATATTTTTTTTTCCCTGAAAGTTAGAACGTGAATGTTTCAATATATTTACTCATTCTTAACTATATTTGAAATTTGTTAGACATACTGCATTCTAGGTAGTAAAAAAAAAATGAAAGATTTTTGCTACTCTTAAAAAATTTTTCGCCAGGCGGTGGTGGCGCACACCTTTAATCCCAGCACTCAGGAGGCAGAGGCAGGCGGATCTCTGTGAGTTCGAGGCTAGCTAGCCTGGGCTACAAAGTGAGTTCCAGGACAGGCTCCAAAGCTACACAGAGAAACCCTGTCTCGAAAAATAAAACAAGCAAACAAACAAAAAACTCTTCATGTGAGCCTGCTTGTTCATCATGTTTACTAAATTTGTACTTTATCATGGTTTATTCAAAAAGGCATCTGCCTTTAAGATTTGCATCGAAATTGAGCACAAGAAAAGATAAAAACTGTGGATGATCTTTTTCATTCTTTATGAAGAGTGAGCTGCCTCACCAGGAGTGTGATCTCTGCATTGCTATGCACAAGCAGTGCTGTCCTCACAGTGGTGACCGTGTGTCTTTGTACTGATTGTAATGCTAATTTAGCAGTGTAATCAAACGGGATGTATATACCGTTCATTGTGAGACTTAATCTTAAATGGAAATTGTGAGAGTAGCAATAGAAAATTTTATTCTGGCATTGTTAAAATACTGTTTTAACTTTTTTCAGAGTAATATGCAGTCATTTTACTGTACCATCAAAACTAGCACTTTTCAAAAGGCAATATATGACAGCAAGATTAAGGTGATACTTTATCTTCTAAACTGAATATGCAGGACTGTGGAGGTAGTTTCTCTAAGAAATTACGAAAGCAGAAAATACTTAATAAATGTATTAATTTTTCAGTTACTATTACTTCTTAGACTATAAAAAATGTCAAACAATTTAGTTTATTAAAATAGTTTGTGTTTGGGGGGGGTTGATTTTTTTTTTTTTTTTTTTTTTTTTTTGTTTACTTTTGTTGTTTTTTTCAAGACAAGACTTCTCTGTGTAGTCCTAGTTGTCTTGGAACTCAAGAGATCTGCCTGCCCCTGCCTCCCCAATGCTAGGATTAAAGGAGTGCACCACTCCCCTGGCTAAAATAGTTAGATTTATTTGTGCTGTTTCCGTTCATAGGAGTTTACGTTCTTTACAAGTCTCCTTTGGATTGGATTGGGCTTTAAATGAGCCATCATTGATCATCAGGGATTCATTGACACTTTGAGAGTTTATTTTCATTTTTCTTGAAAATTATAATGCAATGATATTAATAAATTGGCAGTCCTTTTCCAGCATAGGATTTCTATCTGTGGTAAGAATCAGGCGTGTAATTACAAGTACTTTGCCTTGTGATGGATGTTTCCTTCTATGTACTAGCATTTATAAGCAGAAGCATTTTAGAAAGTAGCATTTAAAAAGAAATTTTTGTGCATTTATATGTGATTTGACTTCCTTATTATATGGCTCCTAATAACCTTTTTTAATTATATACAACATTACAAGAAAATCTATATAAGAAATTGGATGGTTTGTAAAAGTGAGTTTGCCATACAAAGTATCTGAATTTATTAATATGTAAACATTACCACAACGATAAGATAATTAATAAGTCTAGAATTTGTTTTCCTAATTTTTTTCTCTTAGCTTTCCAATGTCTCCAGCATTAGTAGATTGCCAGCTCTCTTTACAGCACCCTAGCCCGTGTTAACCTGGCAAACTCATCTCAGATTACTGCAGCAGGATGGAGTTGTTCTTTAGTTATTAGATAAGTTCTCCATGCTCATTTGCAGTTTTTCATTTTACAATATTGTGTAGTTTGTAAGTTTGTTTCTTTCCTCATATGGTTCCTTAGGTTATTGGTGCATTATATTCAAAAACTTAGGAAACTGCATAATATAATAAAGGACTTACCTTGTGACCATAAATCAGCTTCTTTAATAATATTCCCTAGAGGGTCATTTAAAAACTCCATGGTTTGGTAGTTGAGCATCTAATTCAAAGGGAGCTGGCAATTTGCAGATGCTGTGGACATTGGATGAGAAGCAATGAAAGGTAAGCTGTAAATTTAGACTATCGACTATTGTTTCTCTGTTGCATGCTTGAAATTCATTGTTCACATTAAAGTTTAGAATCTGTTAATTTAAAAAAAATACATTACTCTTTGGGCTGGAAAGATGACTCAGTGGTTAAGAGCAGTTCTTGCAGAGGACCAGATTCAGTTCCCAGCAACTACAAGGTCCTTCACGCCCACCATAACTCTAGTTCCATGGGATCCGATGCCCTCCTCTGACCTCCTTTGGTATAAAGTACACACATGGTATGCATATATACATGCAGGCAAAACACACATAAAATAAAATGAATAAATCTTTTTTAAAAACTACCCTATTTTCATTAAAGTGACCTTTAATGTTCATAATACTAAATGTATATAATGCATTTGAATTTTATCTTTAAAAATTTTTTAATTCCTGAAAATGATCAGAATTGTGTTGATAAAAAAGGTTAAAGTTTCCCTGTGTTCACTTGTTTTAAAGTAAGTAATCAGATTATAGGCATAATTTATATTAAATGCTATACTAAATACATTTCTATTAATGCTTTAGCACTGTAGCACCTAACTAGTTGCCCCAAGTATCTATCCTGTCTCTTGATCCATCTGTCTGCCAGTTTGATTTTTAGTTCTGTAATCAGTATACACTAATATTTAATATAATTGACATTAATAAAGGTAGGGAGCACACTGTTTTTCCTCTTATCTTCCTTGGAAGCACACTCTGTAGCCCAGGCTGACCTCACACTTGCAGCAATCCTCTTGCCTCCAACTCCAGATGCTGGGAACGCAGGCTTGGGCCACCATGCCAGTTGTTGTTTTCCTTAGTTTTCAAATATGTCACTTGTTTTAATTTCTATTATACTTTTAATTGACACAATCTTTAGAGAGTATAACTTTGAACATCGCAAAGTATATCTACACAATATAATCTGCACTTGTTTAGGAATTGGCTTTGTGGGGACCAGAAGAGACAACATAGTGTTTTAGGAGAGTAGGTTTTAACATATGTAAAATGCAGAATTTTAGTCTGAAGTTAATTCCATTTTACAAGTATTTCCTGAGGTGGTTTTTTAAGACAACTTTCTTCTAGAAAATTATGCCCTTTTGTGTTTTAATAAATCTATCTTGGAAGGAATTTCAAAATTATTTTTTCTCATATCTATATATAATAAATAAAATTGATCAATTAGAAACATTATTTCTGGCTTGTGGTTACTTGATTTAAACATCAATAAATATTTGTTGATTTGAAGTAGATTTTTGTATTGGACCGAAGTAAAGCAGATTGTTATTAGCACTAGTTGCTTATTAAAAATAGATTGCTTTAGCCGGGTGGCAGTAAAACAAGCCTTTAATCCCAGCACTCGGGAGGCAAAAGCAGGCAGATCTGTGTGAGTTTGAGGCCAGCCTGGGCTACAGAGTGAGTTCCCGGAAAGGCTCCAAAGTTACACAGAGAAACCCTTTCTCAAAAAAAACAAACAAAAATGGGTAGCTTTTATGCTTTTTGTAATAGTTCCACTATATACTGTGAAAATGAAATCACTACTTAGTAGAAAGCAGCAATGTTAGGACTAAGGAGTTAGTTTGGTGGTAAAGTGCAAGGCTCAGGATTCAGTCCTCAGCACCAGTGGTGTGGGGCACAAAATGTCATTATTTAATTGCATTTGGATTGTGAGCATCATGTTTTATCCAGATAACACATGAAACTGTGAGTTCCTCTCCATCTGAGTAGTTGGATGAAAACTCTTGCTTTCAACACCAACACAGGCAGTTTAATCTGCTCTTTTAATCTCCTCAAGACTATAGATTCACATTCCCATGGCAATGTGCAAGATTCCTTTCACTGGAGTCATTTTTTTATAGTTTTATACATTTTATTAATCTTCTATGGTAGAAGACCATAGATATTTCAATACAGGTAAGGCAGTTGTATGAAAGTTATGAATCTGATCTCTGATTAACCATTTAAGTTCCCTTCCTTGTATATAATCTTTGGTTCAGTAGTGTATTTTGTAGATGTTAATTAATTAAAATTAATCAGAATTAAATGTACAATCTTAATCATTTTTAAAATCTTATAATGCAAAAATTAATTTAGTAATTTAGTAGAGACACCACTATAGTAATGTCTTGACATAAAGATTTCCAGATATGCCATCTACCCTTCCTGTTCTTCTGTATATCCCTAACTGATGTCATCTGCAGTCCCACCCCGTCACCACTCTACTTATCCAGGCAGCAGCTGTGCAAGCTGGCTTAGTTTTGCAGTTGTCAATTTTCTCCTTTGGCCCCCACTAGTTCTCTCAAGACTTGAATCTTTTTTTTTTTTTACTGAATTCTACCACACAGAGAATACTCTTTCTGCTTTCTTCCCTAACAGTCTTCCTTCTCTTAAGTTTAAGGAAAATTGAATTCTATTCTCTCACCATTTCTTTTTCCACCAAGTAGTTGCTGAGTGTATGATTGGCACCTGTAATCCCAGCACTTGGGAAGCTAAGGCAGGAAGCTCAAAAGTTCCAGACTAGCCTGAGCTACACAGCAAGTCAAATTGTTACATAGTGTGAGATCCCATCTAAAACCAAAAGAAGTGTGGTTGCCCTAGATGAATACTATTTCTTATTCCACTTAATAATGTAGTTGCATAGATTAGAATAAGCACTTAATACTGTGTCACCAATTCTTTTGAGAAAAAATTTAACTTTTAAGGTCTGACTCAATGCTTACTTGGGTCTGACTTGTGCTTTTCTTAGAAAATATTGGAAAAGAAGCAAGACCATTTAGTTTAATATGTTATAGCAGTGTCTCTCAATCTGTGGGTCGTGTCACCTTTGGGGGCTGAACAACCCTTTCACAGGGGTTGCCTAAGACCATCTGCATATCAAACAAAAACATTACAATTCATAACAGCAGCAAAATTGCAGTTATGAAGTAGCAGTGAAAATAATGTTATGGTTGGGGGCACCACAGCATGAGGAACTAACTGTATTAACAGGTTGTGGCATTAGGAAGTTTGACAACCACTTTGTGACAGGAAATAAAAATTGTCTTAAGCTGGGTGGTGGTAGTGCATTGCTTTACTCCCAGCGCTCAGGAGGCAAAAGTGGGCAGATCTTTGAGTTCGAGGCCAGCCTGGTCTACAGAGAGAGTTTCAGGACAACCAGGGCTAAACAGAGAGACCCTGTCTGTTGTGGGTAGAGGGGTCTTAATACCATGATCTGACATCTTATTAAGATGCAAATTAGGGATGGAGAGATGGCCCCAGTTGTTAATATGTGCTGCTCTTGCAGAAGACCTAGATTCAGTTACCAGCACCCACATGGAGATGCACAAGTACCTGTAACTCCAATTCCAGAAGATTCAGCTCCCTCTTTGGGCTTCATGTGCATTCCATACATGAGGTGTGCTCATATACATGTAGGCAAAACACTCATGCACATAAAATAAAAATCTTTTTGAAGACATGAATTAGCATAGGGTTCATATTTGGTGTGTCCACAGCATATAATCCTACATCTTCCTACTCTTCTAATAAACAGTTCCCCTTCTAAGATTCAAAAACCTCACAAGAAATATAGCTCTTTATGTTTATGTAAATACACATTCTGTTGCTTTAAAGTCCTGAAACCTTTTGGTCAGGCTATACTACTAAGACATCGAGTTAGAAAGTTATAGAATTGTCATTTATAATAGCAAAGATTTTATGTGTGTGCATGTGTATGGGTGTGTATATAAAAAATTGGCAACTCTGTGTACAACTCTAGAATATACTTTTGCTATAGATAGTGGCCTTATCCTTCTACATAGGGGCAGATTGACTCAACAGTTGCTTATAGGATGAAGTCTGGTTTTATGATGTGTTAAATGTGATCTATAATATATAATTTTGTGTCTTTGAAATAATACATATGGATTATATGATACAAGATATTTCCTCCTTTTGTAAACTCCTATTTTAGTTGCTTTTCTATGCTAGAAACTGCTAAAATAATTATAACACCTCATTCATAGGTAGGTAGGTAGGTAGGTAGGTAGGTAGGTAGGTAGGTAGGTAGGCAGACAGACAGAAAGTACCTGTAATACTAGAAAATGGGAGGGACATCAGGAATAATTAATTTTAGTGTAGTGGTGTAGATTTTTAAAACCAGTTGACTGGGTTGAGAAGGTAACTCAGTGGGTAGAAGTGGGAGGATTTGTGACCTAATGTCATCCTCTGGTTTCTACATCCTCATGCACACACATACATCACCACACATGTAAAATAAACAACAGTTAACTGTTTTAGTTGCTTTTCTGTGCTGGAAACTGCTAAAATAATTGTAACAATTCCTAAGGAAGTTTAAGACATCTCTTTTTTCCTCTCTTAGAAGTTACAAAAACTTTACTTCATGAGCTATATTTACTTTTTTGGTAAACTTATTTAAATATTTGTACCTTTACATGGTTTTGTTCATTTGTTGGTGGTGTTTTTTCCCCCACATTGGCACTGGAGATGAAACCCAAGACTACATATATTTGGTAAATGATTTATTAAGATATTTACAACTGACATAATTAGACAATTTTTAAATACGTATTTCCTACTTAGATGATAAACATTTGGGATTTCTTACAAGATATTCCCTCCTTTTGTAAACTCCTGTGGAAGAAATATTTTTGATGAGTTATTAGCATTTTGTTGCTTTTGTGTTATAGGATAAAGCTTGGTTGATACTGATTTTAGATTAAGTCTAAGAAATTTACTTTTTAAACCTATGTTTCTAGGGCAAATGGTACCATCGGAGGCAAGCTGTAAAAGAATTGCATAGTACACTGATACGCCTTTTAAATGAATTGCTGCCATGGGAACCAAAGTTAATGAAGGCTTTTCAGAGAAACAGGTAACAAGCTTTATGATGTATTTAACTTATTCTAAGACCCTTAGTTTATGATTTGGGGTTTTTCCATTCGTTTGTAATTCAGCAAATGCAAAGACATGTTCTCTGTGATTTACTTTCTAATGGAAGAAATACAGACTGAAATGTGATAAATCCTAGTGGGGGAGGGTCATGATGAAGGGGATGTGAGATTCCTGTTGAGACTGTGAGGGCTACTCATGAAGGAAATAAGGTACGTATTAGAAGGAAAATGGAATAGAAGAGCACACTCTCCAAGTATAGAAGTGTATTTGGCATTTGGAGGAAATACAAAGTCAGTTACAACCAAGGAAAAATGATTGATGGAGATTGAGTTAGGACATAAAAGTCAGAGGTCAAAGACACCAGGTCAGGTAGCACTTAATCTTTTAAGAGTTTATATGGACCAAGATGAAAAGCTTTTGAAAGGTTTTTACAGAGTCAGGATGTTATCTTCCGAGTTTTACTCGCCCCCTTGCTGGTTTGCAATGCTGAGACTTGCATCCAGAGCTGTACACGTGGCTAAGTCAATATACCACTGAGCTGTATCTCTAACCGTAAGGTTTGGGGTTTTGTTTGAATTTGTTCACGTTGATGATTGTGTGTGTGTGTGTGTGTGTGTGTGTGTGTGTGTGTGTGTGTGTGTAGGGCAGGGGCTGGAATTACACTCGTGTTTGCTGTGGTGCACAGGTGGAGGTTAGAGAACAACCTGCAGGAAGTTGGTTCTTCCTTCCTCTGTGTGGGTCTTGGTAGTAGGCACCTTTATCCATTTGAACCATCACCGAGGCTACCTGACCTTCAGTTTTAAAGCATTCACTCTAGATGCCATGTTGAAATAGCTGTAAAGGTGGAAGCAGGTGAACTAGTTTACTATAGTAGTTACCCTGAGAAAAGCGGGAATAGCTCATAGTATTGCACATGACAGGACGTGATTGAATTTTAGATATAGCTTCAAATAGAATTGGTAGAATTTGCTTAATGAATGCATTATGGAGTGTGTGGCCCTACTGTCAACTTGATGGCATTTAGAAATGGTATGGAAACAAACCTCGGGCATGTCTGGATGGGATTGTCTAGATTAGGTTAATTGAGGTAGGAAGGCTCACCCTAAATGTGGCCTGGGGCCCTAGACTGAACAAAAAAGAGAAGGGGAGCTGAGCTGTAGCATTCATCTATGTTTCCTGACTGGGTGCAAGGGTACAGCCACTTGAAGCTCCTGTTGCCATAATGGACCCTCAGACTGAGATAATAGACCCCTTCCTTCCTTCCTTCAGCTGCTTCTGTCAGGTATTTATACCAGCAGTTAAGGAAGTAGCTAATATAAATGTGATAGAAATTGATGAGTAAAAATTAATTTTTGTCTAAACAATTATCATCATGGATTTGCCATTAACTGAGACAAGAGTGATTGAAAGAGAATCAATTTTGAGGAATAATAGGGATAAATAGTCTGGATTTAAACATGTATGTTAAGTTTGATATTCTTTGTAGACACCTAATTGGTGGTGTTGAGTAGGTATTATGTGAGTTATATAAGTAAATCAAGAGCATTACTAGACTTGAGGTACGAATTTGGGAGTTATCAACATTGATTATATTTAAAGCCATGAGATTAGTAGAAATTGTGTGGACAGTGGACATTATAACATTTAGAAGTAAGGTAGCAGCACTCGGGAGGCTGAGGCAGGCAGATCTTTGTGAGTTCAAGGACAGCCAGGGCTGTTACAGGACAAGCCAGAGAAACCCTGTCTTGGGGGGTGGGGTAAGTGAGGTAGATGAATAGGACACTTTGAGAAGAAGCTTTGGGAGAATGCTTAGTAAGAGAAGAG
This sequence comes from Peromyscus leucopus, assembly GCF_004664715.2. NCBI lineage: Eukaryota > Metazoa > Chordata > Mammalia > Rodentia > Cricetidae > Peromyscus > Peromyscus leucopus. Next base: position 23,581,610 of record NC_051063.1, on the reverse strand, counting down.
GATAACCAAGGAAGAAAGGTGTCTTGGAAACTAGGTTAAGTTGAGGAAGAAGAATCTCTAGAAGAGAATTAGAGGAAGGGCAGTCCTCTTTCATGTCCTTTGGCATAAAATAGAAGAGAGAAGTGAGGTAGCACCAAGAAATACAGATTGGGGTAGAGAGATAGCATTCGGGGTTCTATTGTTGCTTGTTTTATAAATAAGGTAAGTAATTGTTTTGGATTAAATGGAGGGGCATTTAGTATAGTAGTATCTGGAGAAGAGAGGATACATGTAATTGGGAGTGTTATCATAGGTAGAAAGATGAAAATATGAATAAAAATAAAGATATTTGCAGATAAGGTGTGGAACATATAAAATATTTTCCAGGTTTTTTTTTAAAGATTTATTTATTTATTTGTTTGTTTGTTTATTTATTTATTTATTATGTATACAGTGTTGTGCCTGCAGGTCAGAAGAGGGCACCAGATCTCATTATAGATGGTTGTTAGCCACCATGTGGTTGCTGGGAATTGAACTCAGGACCTCTGGAAGAGCAGCCAGCACTCTTAACCTCTGAGCCATCTTTCCATCCCCAAATGTGTCTTTTTTTTTTTTTCTCTAGACAGGGTTTCTCTGTGTAGCTTTGCGCCTTTCCTGTATCTCGCTCCGTAGACCAGGCTGGCCTCGAACTCACAGAGATCCACCTGACTCTGCCTCCTGAGTGCTGATTAAAGGCGTGGGCCCACCACTGCCCAGCCCAGTTCTTTTTATTTTCCATAAAATACAAGTAGTCATTAGCTGAAAGTAAGGATAGCATTCAACCACTGAATAGATAATTTCTCTATGCTAATATTACAGATGAGAAGATAAATTCACTTTACAGTTATTCTTTGCTAGCTCACTTTAGTATCTCATAGCCCCATTAAATCCTTAAGCAACAATTTAAAAGATAAATTGTAAAGAATTACCTGGTAACACTTGTATATGCATGTGCTGTACATACTGATATACTGTGATGTGCTGTTGTTTTCCCCAACCTGTAAATGAATAACTGATAACTCCAGAGGGATTAAGGAATTTGCCAAAAATCTTATAATAGAGGTAGTGCTTAAACTCCAATATATACAAATAAAAACTTGTAGTAAAAATATACTGAAGAATGTATGTTCAAATTTACATTGTTAAACAAAGGGCCAGGGAGATGGTTGGGTGCATTGGGGTACTTGCTACTGATCCTCACCTGACCTGAGTTCCCTTGGGGCCTACAGGACGGAAGGAGAGAACTGACTTTTGCAAGTTGTCTCAGACTTTCACACTCGCTGCTCTGTGACACACCTGCTCATGCTCTCTCTCTCTCTCTCTCTCTCTCTCTCTCTCTCTCTCTCTCTCTCTCTCTCTCACACACACACACACACACACACACACACACACACACACACACGATTGATTGATGGGTGGGTGGGTGTGTGGGTGGATGGACAGGCGGATGGATGGACAGATGGGATGGATAGATAGATAAGATGGATGAAGACCAAAAGTTTCTTACTCCGGACTAAGTGATATACTTGTTTGTGATAATCTGTATGATATTAATAATAATCAGTCCTGTCACTCAGGACTGGTGAGATAACTCAGAGAGGAAAAGTGCTATGTAAGCCTGGTGAGCGGAGCTTCAGTCCTCGACCCCTGGTGGAAACTGTCCTCTGATCTCCTCACATGTGCACATGGCACAAGTGTGTTTTCTGGGGAACACGTGCATACTCGCAAGCGCGTGCGCGCACACATTAATAACAAATAAAATGCAAAATTATTATTACTTAATTTTTTAATGATTTTTCTAAACCGCACGGTGGTGTACACTTGTAATCCCAGCAGGTGGGAGTCTGAGGCAGGAAGATTGTAAATTTGATCTAAGCCTAGGCTGCTACATAGTAAGACCTTCCTTTCAAAACCAAGAAAAACAATCTAGACTGCACTGTAATGAGTAATTAAAGCTATATCGGGTTGGAGCAGTAGTTCATTTGGTAAGTCCTTATCTTGTAATAAAACAATTGCCTTGCAAGCACAAGGACCAGAGTTTGATCCGCAGAAGCCAAGTTTAATGCCAGGTGTTGTGGCACACGCCTTTAATCCCAGCACTTAGGAGGTAGAGGCAGACGTCTATTTGAGTTCAAAACAAGCTTGTTCATTATAGCAAGTTCCAGACTGGCCAGGGCTATATAGTGCTACCCTATCTTTAAAAAACAAATAAACAAACAAAATCACCTTTTTTAAATAATTTTTTTATTTAAATTTTTTTCCTTTTACATACCAACCCCAGTTCTCTCTTCTTCCCCTTCTCCCGCTCCCCCCCCCACCTACTCCCATCCCCTCCTCGTAGAGGGTAAAGTGTCAAACATGTACAAGACATGCAGATAGATCCCTGGGGCTTGCTGGCCAGTCTTGCTGGTGAGCCCCGAGCTAGTGACGTGGGACTCATTTTTCAATTCAAGTAGAAAATTTTAGGTATTTATTGCTTTTCTTATTTCCCCCAATATAATATTCTTACTAGTTATTTGGGAATTTTGTACAATGCACCCTGATCATACACGCTTCCCATTCCTCCTAGGTCCATCCTCCTACCCTTTCACCCTCCCCAAAAGTCCCACCAAGTCCAATCTGTGTTGCTCATGTATTCACTGGAGCATGGTCAGACGCCCATGAAAGAAAACTGAGCTTTTCCCTACCCCCACCCCTGCCAGAGGCTATTAGCTGTGAAGAGCTACACATCAGCATCTTTCTTTAAAAAAAAAAAAAAAAAAAAAATTCATTTATTTTACATACTGGCCACAGTTTTCCCTTCCTCCTCTCGTCCAAGGTCTCCCCTCCCCTTCCACCCTCCCTCTGTCTCCAGTCTCCATTCAGAAAGGGCAGGCCTCCCATGGGCTTGAGCAAAGCTTGGCACATCAAGTTGAGGCAGGACCAAGCTCCTCCCCTTGCATCAAGGCTGGGCAAGGTAATCCAGCATAGGGAACAGGTTCCCAGAAGCCAGCTAAGCACCCAGGACAGGTCCTGATCTCTCTACTAAGAGACCAAGCATACACATGCTTAGGTGAGTCCCATGGAGGCTCCCTAACTGTTGGTCCAGAGTCCATGAGCTCCCATCAGCTGTCTCTGTAGGTTCCCCCATCATGACCCACTGGCTAATACAATCCCTCCTCCCTTTTTCAAGCAAGACTCCTGGAGCTAACCAAGTGCTTGGCTGTGGATCTCTGCATCTCTGCCCATCAGTTACTGGATAGAGTATCTCTGATGACAATTATGGTAGTCACCAATCTGATTACAGTGGATGGCCAGTTCAGGCACCCTCTGAACTATTGCTAGGAGTCTTAGCTGGGGTTGTTTTGTGGATTCCTGCTGCTTTCCCTGGTGCCAGGTTTCTCTCTAATCCCAAAATGCCCCCCTCCAATCATGACTCTCTTTCATTACTATCCCCCTCCATCCTGCCTCCAACCTGCCTCCCACACCCAACCCTCCCAACCTGCTCCTTTAAGATCCTATACCTCCATCCCACCTCCCCCTTCCCCCAGTTTACTCCCCAAAATAGGAGATCTCTTCTATTTCCCCTTCCTAGGGAAATCCATGCATCCCTCTTTGGGCCCTCCTTGTTATCTAGCCTCTCTGGTTATCCTATACTTTACTCCTACTTACGAGTGAGTACATACCATACTAATACCAATACTCCTCAAATTGTTCCACACATAGAAACAGAAAGAACATTGTCAAATTATTTTTGTGAGGCCACAGTTACCTGAGTATCAGGTACTACACAAAGACTCGACAAAGAAAGAGAATTACAGACCACTTTCCCTTGTGAGCATTGATGCAAAAATACTCAGTAAAATACTAGCAAACCAAATCTAGGAACACATGTAAAAGATGATACACCATGATCAAATATGCTTCATCCCAGAGATGCAGGGATGGTTCGACATAAAAAATCTGTCAATGTAAAAAAATCACCATATAAACAAACTGAAAGAAAAAAAATGATCATCTCACTAGATGCTGAAAAAGCCTTTCACAAAATCTGTTACCCTTACATGATAAAGGTCTTGGAGAGATCAAGGATATGAGAAATATACCTAAACATAATAAAAGCAATATACATCAAGCCAACAGCCAGCATCAAATTAAACGAAGAGAACTCAAAGCAGTTTCACTAAAATCAGGAACAAGACAAGGCTGTCTACTCTCTTCATATCTGTTCATTATAGTTCTAGCTAGAGCAATAAGACAACAAAAGGAGATCAAGGAGATACAAATTAGAAAGGAAGAAGTCACACTTTCGATATTTGCAGATGATATGATAGATATATAAGTGACCCCAAAAATTCTACCAGAGAACTCCTACAGCTGATAAATTCCTTCATTAATGTGGTGGGATACAAGATTAACTCAAAAACAAAAAACAAAAACAAAAAAAACCAGTAGCCCTCTTATATACAAATGATAAACAGGCTGAGAAAGAAATCTGAGAAACAACACCCTTTACCATAGCCACAAATAATATAAAATATCCTTGGGTAACTCTAACCAAACAAGTAAAGGACCTGTATGATAAGAACTTCAAGTCTTTAAAGAAAGAAATTGAGGCCGGGCAGTGGTGGTGCACGCCTTTAATCCCAGCACTCGGGAGGCAGAGGCAGGTGGATCTCTGTGAGTTCGAGGCCAGCCTGGGCTACCAAGTGAGTTCCAGGAAAGGCGCAAAGCTACATAAGAGAAACCCTGTCTCGGAAAGAAAAAAAAAAAAAAAAAGAAAGAAAGAAAGAAATTGAAAGAATTGAAGATACTGCTTTTCTTAAAAGTTCTAGCTGCAACCCTCAGAAAGACAAATAGTGTATTCAAGTTTTATTCAGAAATTGTAAGATATAACCTTTAATTTCTTAAGTATATAGCATAAGTTTTATCTTTTTGGGCAATTAATAATTGTCAAGACTGAACTAATAGGCATTTTAGATACACTTAAAACATCATAATTTAATGACAGTTGAAAATATTTCAAGGTTTAATTTAAAATGCTAATTTAGCTTCCAGAAGCTCCAAGTTACATTGGTTTATTTTAGGAGCCGCCTGAAGAAAGACTATGATGATTTCCAAAGACAACCCGATCACGATCAGTTTACTAGGGAGCTATGGACTACTGAAGACTGTGAAGGGAACCCTGAGAGAGAGCATCCTAAAGCAGAAATCAGTAAGTCTGTAGATGCAGCAGAACCTCTAGACAACCTGGAGAAAGAGCACGTGGATTCTGGTAGGCATTCAAACTTTTTAAATATAAGCACAAAGAGAACTTTCTGTTTGTTGTGAAGGCAAAAGGTAATGGGGTCAGTGAATGTTGATTGAGGAAGTCTGATAATTTACATAAATACTACCCATATTTATGTAAGCAAATTATTATAGTCATTAATTTTCTAAGTTTCTGGAGCCAGTGCCTAACCTTAAGTTATATATGTGTCATTGCCTGTTGCAGATCAGACACTGCTAATCTGTTACCCATTTGGAATTCATTGATCATCTTTTTTATTATTACTACTCTTAAAGCTCTGTAGGTAAAGTTTGCTGTAAAAGAATTTGAGAAATCCATAACATTCTGAAGGTTTTTTAAAATGAGGTGTGACCAAGGTTGATGGCTAACTAAGACCAAAGTAAACACATCATTCTAATAAGTATGGGTAGCTAAAGCAAATTAAATGTGATTCATGTCAGCTCACCAGTTAATATGAAAACTTGTGGTTAGTAATATGTTAACATATTTCATATCTTTTGTGAATTTGAACTGTAAGAGTGAACTTCTTTTGACCAGATATGACCACAATTCTTTAAGGATAAAGAACAAGAAAGGCTGAACATTTGTTTTCATTTTTAGTCTGTGAAGACTAAAACACTGAATTGTAACCATTCCTGTATGGTTTCCCTATCTAGAGAAAGAAAACTAGCCAAATTAAAATGAGTATCTTTTTAAAAAGCCGTGAGTTTTTCCTTAACACTTAGGCATTGGCAGTAGGGTTAGTCCAAAACGAATCTCAGTAATAAGTTGCTCCTAAGCATAACTGGGATATGGGAAGTCAGCATGTCAAAGGTCACTGTTACCTTGTTTGGTAGTGCTGAAGCTTTGGAATGACTGTACAAGTAGACTTTTTAAATTGCCTGCTCAAAGATTGACTTTAATTTTTATAATTGGTGTTACATAGTCACTGTTTCCTATAAATAAAATGCTTGTTTTACAATTTTCAGATGATATGAAATTATCAGAAATAGGCTTTCCTTTGGCCAGAAGCAAGTTGTTGAAAAAAGAATTGTCTTCTAAAGATGTAGTGAAGATACTGCCTAAAACACTTAAGCGACAGTCCAAACAAAGTAGTTATCTGGATGATAGCACAAAAGAGCTTTCCCCAAGGAAGAAAACAAAGCTCAGTACAAATGAAACAGCACTTGAAAATGTAGACGCTGATATGCAGATTGACTGTTTGAGCGAGTCAAAACATACAGAACTGCCATTTTCAGAGTCATTGGCCTCAAAGGATTCAGTACCAGTGTCCACTCTCCAGAAAGGGACCAAACCTATTCAGGCCTTGCTTGCAAAGAATATTGGGAACAAAGTGACCTTAACAAATCAACTGCCCCCTTCCACAGGTAGAAGTGTTCCTGCTGTGGAAAAGCCAGCTCTATCTCCTGTAGAAACAAGCACCGTAAAACCAGCCTTGACCTGCCTCACCAGTACAAAAGGACCTTTACAGATGGTATACAAAATGCCCTGTGGTCAATGGTTGCCAGTCGACCTCCACAATAGTTCTGTCAAGATTCAGATGCAGCCTGTGGTGGATTCTAAAACAGGAGAAAAGATCATGCAGCAAGTTCTTATTCTGCCTAAGAATTTTGTGATTCAGCACAAAGAGGGAAAAGCAGTTGCAAAAGAGCTAGCAGCACCTCAGCAGAAGGGTGCAGAGCATTGTTCATCTTGCCCCCAGACGACAAGTGTGACCTGTTCTTTCGTGTCTGTTCCTGTCACGTCAGTAGGGACAGTTTCTACCCAACTGCCTAGTACAGTTTTCAGTAAGACAGTTGCAGCTTCATCAAATGTGAGTGCTAGATCACAGCCGTTGTCACCTGTGACCTGCGGAGGGAGTGTGTTAGCGTCCCCAGTGAAGACTGGCCAGAGTGAAGCAGTTTCGTCGGCCTCCTTCCCCCAGCCTCTCACTTCAGCCACCATTTCTTCAACAACAACAGTTCAGCCTCTCTTACCAGCAGCACCACTAACTGAGTCTACAGATCCTGGCCCTTCCCTCCCCTCTTCCTCACAGCACACTCTTGACTCTTCTGAAGCAAAGCAGGAACTGAAAACCGTGTGTATAAGAGATTCCCAGTCGATTCTTGTCAGGACGCGAGGTGGGAACACTGGAGTTGTCACAGTACAAACTAACCCAGAACAGAAGTCACCCACCAGTTTATCTTCCAGTTCTCTCTTCACCTTTGCGCCTCACCTTCAGGCCTTTCTGGTGCCAAAGTCAACCTCATCCCCTGCTTTTCCACAAGTAGCTGGAAGGACTGCTGCATCTAATCTCCCATCTTTCAGCCAAACACCTACTTGTGTTTCTATTTCATGTGGCTTTCATCCATCCGTGGGGAAAAATTTCAAACCTATGTTAGGCCAACCCTCCAGCAGTGGCTGTGTGGGTCCCCCGATAGAAAAAACCTCACACATGCCCTCTTCACCCTTGAAGCCCTCAGTTTCTTCCAGCTCATTGCTACCATCAACAACAAATAGTTCAGTTAGTGTAATTAGCATATCAACAGGAAATTTCGGACAAACCAATACCAATGTTATTCATACATCAGCTAAACCTCAACAAGTAGATTATATCACAAAAAGCTACCCAGTTACAAGATCAGAAGCAACAGCAGCAATAAATGGAGATGTGCTCAGTGAGACTCCTGTTCAGAAACTTATGCTGGTATCAACTCCATCTGCTCTTCCTTCTAGCAGTGGACCTTCAGTTAATATGGCACCAGCACCAACATCTACGAGTGTTTCTACCCAGAAAGTAGTTTTCATTAATGCCCCAGTTCCTAGTGGCACTTCAGCCTCAGCTATTGTTGCAGAATCATTAAAACAGACACTTCCTCCTCCCTTGAATAAAACATATGTTAAGACTCCAGAGCAACCCCAAATAGTACTAATTCCGTCTACAGTGGGAACACCAATAAAAATAAATTCTTCACCAACTGTGTCTCAGATTAAAGATGTGAAAATTGGACTAAACATAGGTCAAGCAATTATAAACCCTCCAGGAAATCGGCCAGCGATATCATCAGTTAATATATTGCAGAGTGTGATGCCAAAAGGAGAAGACAAAAGTAGTAAGGGCTATGTTTCGCCCTTGCCCACAAGTGGTAACTCAGTTCCAGCAAGCTCAAATAGTGTGAATCAGAATCTTCCTCCTGTTAATGAGTCAGTGGTTTCTACAGCAAGAGCTGCAAACATGTTTTCAGGAACAGGAGCAAATGTTCCTTTGAGTTCCCTTTCTGTGACCTCATCCTGTGCTTCAGTTGGGACACGACCTCCTGTCTTAGTCAGTGGAAATGATACCTCTTCAAGAATTATGCCTGTTTTGTCCAATAGACTCTGCACGTCAAATCTGGGAAACACTGTGGCTATATCAACTGTAAAAACAGGACATCTAGCATCATCTGTTCTCATTTCAACTACACAACCAACAGTGTCTCCTAAATGTTTGCCATCAGCCTTGCAAATCCCTGTTACTGTTGCCCTGCCTACACCTGTGACTACATCTCCAAAAATAATCAGCACGGTTCCACATTCGGCAACAGTACCAGGAGCCACGCGTCCTGTATCTCTTTCCAAAAGACAGTCTCGGACCTCTCTCCAGTTTCAGTCGCCAGGGCCTTCAACTACAGTGCCAACAAATGCAAACACAAATAAACCTCAAGCTGAATTACCATCCCTCTCACCAAGTCCAGGTAAAATAACTAATACTTCCAATGTTACTTCTATGCCAAACCAGCATATGTCCCCTTCATTAGTAAAAACAAGTCCCAGTAACAATTCTACTGCAGGTGGCTCAGCCATTCACACTTGTGCACCACCATTAAATATAACGAGTCTGGCAGGTGCTCCGTTCAGTGACCCTTGTATTCAGCAAAAAATAGTTATCAACACCAGTACACCTTTGGCACCAGGTACTCAAATCATGATGAACGGAGCCCGGTTTATTGTTCCACCACAAGGTCTTGGAGCTGGTAGCCATGTCCTCCTCATCTCTACTAATCCAAAATACGGACCTCCTTTAGTTATTAACAATGCCCAGGGCATACCAGCTACACCAGTAGATAACCCTGTCCAGAAGATCATACAGACATCAAATAATTCTTTAAGTGGGCAGCCTTTAAAGCATTCTGTAAGAAACTCGACAAAGATTGTAAACTGTCTTGGAAGCCCAAGTTCTCTCTCTACAGTACATTCAGCACCACAAATCATAACCACACCTGCTAAAGTCTATGTTCCCCCTGCACCAACGGTGCCATTGACTTCGGTAATGAAGTCCTCTCCAGCTGCTCTTTTGACGAAGACATCTTTGGTTTCTGCCATTTCCTCCAATAATCCTCCACTGCCAAGTAGCACATCGGTGTTTCATTTGGATACCTCTGTCAAAAAGTTATTGGTTAGCCCAGAAGGAGCCATTTTAAATACCATTAATACTCCAGCATCTAAGGTGTCTGCGTTGTCTTCATCTCTTCCTCAAGCTGTTGTGTCTGCTGGTCAAAATCCTGCCTCTGTCTTCCCTGCTTTTCAGTCACCTGGTTCAGAGAAGCCTGACACAGCTGCATCTTGAGTTTAGACTAAATGAGCCAGTTTTTAAATAATGGGGCATTGTATTAACTCCCACAAAAATTTTAACTGTTTGTTATACTGTTGAAAACATGCTGTTTGTGTGTGTGTGTGTGTGTGTGTGTGTGTGTGTGTGTGTGTGTGTGTGTGTGTGTATGTATGTATGTATGTTAAGGTATTTCCATTAGCTTGCACAGGACTTTGTTTTCTTGGGGAGGGCAAAGTATACCATTTCACTCATTGGTGTAAAGATGTTTTCCAAGGTTCTTTGTTCAAAATATGTCATCGAGATTTACCTGTCTATATAACATAAATTGAATAAAGTCAAGTTTGACTAGTTTAAGTAAGCTAGCCTTTACATAATTATATCGATGTTTCTTCTTAAATTTGGACTGTTGTGATGTATCTACAGTATAGTATTCTTTGTCATTAGTGACATCTTATTTTTGTTTCTGTAAAAAGAATATATATATATATATATTTATGCATTAAGAAAATGCAGTCCATGGTGTAAAATTGTACATATTCCTTAAATCCCTAATAATCTGTACTAAATATATGTACAAAGAACAATACTGTCTTATTTATGTTTTGTTTACATAATGTATAGTTTTTTAAGTATTTTAGTAATTTTGGACCAGTGAACTGTTAGCAACTATGCAGAAGAATCTGCATATAATAAACTGAGTTGCTGTATCTCTTTGTTTGAATACCATTTTTAAAATGTGTTCTTGTCCATTGAAAGAATACATGGTATAAATGAAAACAGTCCTTTAAAAAATGTGTTCAGATTGGAAGTATCTAGAAATAGTAGCACTTGCACAAGCTTTGCACTTGACAGAGCTTCCTTTCTTGGGTCTCCTTTGATCTTCACAGTCATCTTGGGAGCTGAGTAGCATATCCACACTTACCTGGTTCATGGGAAGTAGGGCCAGGACATGATCTGATGCTTCACAGTCTTTCTCCATAGTTCTATTTTACTTTTGACTTGAAGTTTTCATTCACAATTTTATGGTTCCAGACATTTAAAAAGAATAAGGGGAAAAAAACGCCTCCAAATCTGTATTGACCAAACAAATGTGTGTTGTTGTTATTTTTAGATAAGAATATTTTGGTTTATGTCTATACATCCAAAACATGTTTCTTAAAACTTTTTTTTAAGGTTTCTCTATGCCCCTAAACAGGCCTGGAACTTTCCATATAGCCCAGGCTGGCCTCGCCTCAGCCTCCTGAATGTACCAGGATTACAGATAATGTACTACCATGCCTGGCAAACTTATTTTTTTAATGATCTGGCTTCATAAGAGGTTGTGAAAGTAATGCAGAGTGGTGATGTTCCTTCACCTTTCCTTCTCCACAGTTCTGCTTAAATTGAGGTCTTGTTCATTGTTATTGATCTTCCAAAATTATGTTTAAGAACATGAATTTCTCTGTCATTTGAAATTAAAAGTAAGCAAAACTAGTAGTGCTCTTTCTTCTTTTCCACATGTTATGGAGCAGCTGCTGAAATTCTCGTGTGAAGCTGCTGCTGTTGCTCAGGTGGTTTGACTCAGGGCTTGACTTTGCTTGAGAATGTGCTTCATTGTAAATAAAAGGTAGCTTTGCACTTCCTGGAGCTTTATATCTGCTTATCTTATTGACATACTGATACGGACACAGTCAACTTAAAGTATTCAGACCCGCCACGGCATTCTAGTCTCAAATATAAAATAGTAGAGTAGGCTTGGGCCTGTGAGATAACTCAGTGGGTAAGGGTGCTTGCCACCAAACCAGAAGACCTGATTTCAACCCCCATGTCCCACATGATCGAAGGAAATAACAGGCTTGAGCAAGTCGTTCACTGACCTCTACATATACACACAAAATAAATACTACTTTAGGATATTTTTCATTATTTAAAAAAAAAGTGGAGAGATAGCTCAGTGGTTGAGAGCACTTGCTGCTCTTCCAGAGAACCTGAGTGCATTTCTACTCCCCATACCTGACAGCTCACAACTGCCTGTAACTTAGCTCCAGGGGATCCAGTACCCTCCTCTGGCCTCCATAGGTACCCACCCACCACCTACATACATAAATAGAGAAAAAGAGGAGGCCTAAAGATTTCCATTCAGATTGTATCAAAATAATGTTATTAAAGTGGAAAGGACAATGAGTGTTCAAAAATGTTGCTCAGATTTCTCAGACAATTGTTTTATACTGATGACATAACTCAATGGTAGAGTGTTGGCCTAATTTGTACAAGGTCATGGGTTCTACCCCTAGCACCACAAAAGAGAGAGAGAAGAAAAATCACTCAGTGTGGAAGGGAAAATGGAATCGTTTTTGTCGGTGTAGGTTAGGCTAGCCTCAAACCCTTGATCTGTACTACCTCCATGCAATGATTACAGACATGCCTCTACTCTCACGGTCCCTAAATACATATTCGTGCTCTAGGACAGTGCCTTTACCAGCGTGTCTCTGGTCTACTCAATCACTCACTCCTCCCCTTCCCCATTTCCCCAGGAGGACCTAAAAAACAAAACTTGGTCTTCAAGAGATGTGATGTGGGTGATGTTTAAAATGCATTGTAGGGAGCTGGAGAGAGGGCTCAGTGATTAAGAGCACCAGCTTCTAGAGGACCCAGATTCAATTCCAAGCACCCAAATGGCAGCTCACAACTGCCTATAGCCCCAGTTCCAGGGCCCTGACACCCTCACACAGGCAAAACACCAGTGTATATAAAATACATATATAAATCATTTAGATAAATAAAACTTTTTGTTTTTTGTTTTTCTAAACGGGTTCTGTATGTTAACAGTCCTGGCTGTCCTGGAACTTGCTGTGTAGACCAGGCTGGCCGTGAACTCAGAGATCCACCTGCCTCTGCCTCCCAAGTGCTGGGATTAAAGGTGTGCACCAAGCTGGGTGGTGGTGGTGCATGCCTTTAATTCCAGCACTCGGGAGGTAGAGGCAGGTGGATCTCTGTGAGTTCAAGGCCAAGCCTGGTCTACAAAGCAAGTTCCAGGAAAGGTGCAAGCTACACAGAGAAACCCTGTCTCGAGAAACAAAAACAAACCAAAACCAAAAAAAAAAAAATTTTTTTTAAAGGTTTGCGCCACCACTGCCCAGCAGAACTTTTTTTCAATGTGTCGTATTACACATGGATGGTACTTATTCGATGAATATGTTTATATACCCAATTTATAAAGCAAAGAAACCTAACACTTCACCTGCTGTCTCAAAAGAATTCTCTAAGCTCTTTATAGAACCTAATTTACTAAATTACTGTGGCCTAACTTCAGTTCCATGGAGACTAAAGAACTGGAACTAACTACTGAACATGTTTCCAATCCCCAAATCCAGAATTTCAATACAATCTTGAAAACTCAGTATGAGCTACTGACTCCCTGGAGTGAAGCCTTGACTTTGGGTGTCAGGTGTATGACTGCCTGCTTCCCATTCCTTTCACCGTACTGGGCTGTTGTTTCCAGAAAGTTGGAGACATATCTCCCTTCTCTGACTTTAAAGCTTGATTATAGCTTCTCATTGCTCAGAATCTCCCTCTCACTGCCATACTACAGCTACCATGATACTGCAGTCACGTATAGCCTGAGAGCAGCACTCCTTCACAACTATATGTATTTGCCTGCTGTTTTTAAGAGGGACCTCTTCAGTCACTATCATCCCAGCCATTGGCACATGGTATGCAATACGTATTTGTTGACTAGATTAGGTAGCTTTTTATTTGAAGGCCTACTTTACTTGGTTTTGAGGTGGTAGAATTCTTGCCTAGCGTGTATGCATGAGGACCTGAATTCAGTCCCCAGCGCTAAGGAGACAGGAAGATCAGAAGTTCAAGATCATTCTCGGATACATAGCTGGAGGCCAGCCTGAGATACATGAAGCTGGTCTCTAAAAAATAAAAAGGCTGACCCAGTCTTCAGTTTCAGAAATTTTCTCAGACTCCAAAGGTTGTTGAATTTCATTTCAATTTCCCATTCTCAACAGTTTTAGATTTTGTTAAAAATTATTTCCACCTAAAGTTCTTATGACACATTCAATATAGTCTTGCCATCATTTGAGATTAAGGAATTTTGATATCTCAAGAGGCTGAACTGTTGAAGTCAAGCCATAAGATGAAAATGTTGAGGACTCCTTCCTGTTCCATTGAAGATCTGGGATATCTTCAAGTCAAGTAGGCCTCTCCAGATGTTCACAAGTGCTACCAAGCTCAGCATTTGTAGCTTCAGGTACAGTAATTTCATCAATTATTAAAGTCAGTCTTACTGTCTAACTGGTTTAATGATAGTTGAGAATTTTGGCGAGTTTTTCCTTAAGTTAATATGCCTGCTGTTTACCGTAGCAGTAATCATAGTGTCCGTATCGATCTCCACGGAGTCTGTAGCAGCCTGAACATTGGATTCAAGCAGACCACGGTATCGGGACTGGAGGAGAGAAGAAAGGCAATTCTATAAAATTGTTCTGTAACTTTGTTCAGCCCACCTCAGTGAAGATGGTGTGACTTGTACGTGATATTTGACTAACTGGAGAAGACTACTCCTAGTCAGAGGAAATGAGTCATGAGTTCTGGCCACTCTCATCTCCATCTGGCTCTCAGAAAACAAGATGAAAGCAGCACCATACCCTGAACCCTTCTCTGCCCGCAAGTGGGCACACTGCAGTGGAGGCTTGATCTCCTAGGCTCACATTTTCTTCATCAGAAAGCCAATCCTACAAAGATGACAAGGACCTCCCCTCCCTGAGGCTGTTTGCTCCTTGCTGTAGCCTGAATCTTAAAAGGTCTTATTAATATAAACAAACCTGGAGCCAGGTTTTGGGGTGAATGCTCAAAGATCAGAGAAACAGAACAAGCTACAACCAACCTCACCTTGCTAACTTCTCAGCTGATCTTGTTTCCTCAAACTGGAAGCCTCTGAGTCCTCATCTGAATAGATCTCAACTGAACTGCTGCTAAAAGCCCCAAAGTTTAAAAAGCCTTTAGTTCCTGGTCCTCATGCTTTATATACCTTTCTGCTTCCTGCCATCACTTCCTGGGTTTAGAGGCATATCTTTCCCAAGCAAGACATGAGATCTCAAGTGCTAGGATTAAAGGCATGAGTCACCATGCCTGGCTGTTTCCAGTGTGGCCTTAAACTCACAGAGATCCAGATGGATCTCTGCCTCCAGAATGCTAGGATAAAAGGCATGTGTGTGCCACTGCCTAACCTCTATGTTTAATGTAGTAGCTGTTTTGTTCTCTGACCCCCAGATAAGTTTATTGGGGTGCACAATATCTCAACCACACCTTGCTTTTTCAGTCCAGGCATCGAAGGCCTCGAAATCCCAAATTCAGAGCCTCAGCCTAGTGCTTAATGGTCTTTAGTGTCAGAATGCCAGTCTTAACATTCATGGAGTTTCTGTGAAGCTGTTTTCTGATTCAGTGGGGGCATTTCTAGGTGGGCTAGACTTCTTCCGTTGTTAACAGACAGACTCTAACACCATGTGCGACTTCTGTCTTTAGCAAAGGGCTGCCAGGGAGGCCTGCAGTTGATTGTGAATCCAAAGAGTAGTCTTTAGAAGTAGGGCTACAATTTTGAACCTCCTATTTCTTTCAACAAACGCTAATTTCTCTCTGGCGTACTCAGCCCAAGCCTATTGTCTGTCATCCCTGACACTCTCTGAAGGACACTGAGAAGCTTTCCTCATGGAAAAATGTCTTAACAGTGTGGGAGGCTGGGGATCAAGCCGGAGGTCCCTCTGAAGATGTCAGTGAGGTTCCAAGACTGTGAAGCAGGGGTGGGGGTCGCAAAATTCCTGATAGTCTCTTCATTAGAGTCATGTATCTGAAAGGAGAACGGGATTTTCCGTGAGAAGACGGAACGGGAAAGGCACAAACATTTTTAGTATCTCTTTGAATGTCATTTTTCTGTTGTGTTCATCCCTTTAATCTTTTTTATTTATTTATTTATTATGTATACAGTGTTCTGCCTGTACCTATCTCTGCAGGCCAGAAGAGAGCACCAGATCTCATTACAGATGGTTGTGAGCCACCATGTGGTTGCTGGGAATTGAACTCAGGACCAGCTAGTGCTCTTAACCTCTGAGTCATCTCTGCAGCCCTATCCTTTATACTTGTCTTTGGTAGACATGGTCTTGTTAATGTTATGCTTATGTTTCTAATGACAAAAGGTATTTTAGATGATTTATTGATAGCCTTAAATAAGAAAGAATCATATAGTGAAAAAAAAACATTTCTTTAAACAGCATTGAGTTCTCCATGGGTCTTAATGTCTCCAACAAAGCAAGCAGGTCTCAGGCTCATGGCTCTTTACAGCTCTTCAGTCTTCTAGGTTTTAATTTAAAATCAGCCTGTTTTTATTCTCACTTTAATTTTGTAGCTCTACCTAGGAAAGTGACATCTTTGCATTTAGGGTGAACTAGGTGTTAAAGGGCATCGGGTTCATCAACAGGAGCTGACACGGTTACCCTTCAGACACTGTTAGGAACGGGAGCCCTGACTGGGTCCTTCAGGGTTCTTCTGTGACGAGGAACATGAGGCCAAAAGCACCTTGGGAAGGACAGGGTTTGGCTTACACTGCCACATCACAGTCCATCACTGAACGAAGCCAGGACAGGAACTCAAACAGGGCAGGAACCTGGAGGCAGAGCTGATGCAGAGACCATGGAGGGGTGCTGCTTACTGGCTTATTCCTTATGGCTTGCTCAGCCTGCGCTCTTATAGAACCTAGCTTGTGTCAAGTTGACATAAAACTGGCTAACACAGGAAGAGAGCAGGCTTTGAGATCTGAAGAGGAGCTTCGTGTAGAGCCATTTAAATCCCCAGGACAGAGGAGGATTCTGAGCTAGATGTGTGCTGAGGGTCACAGAGGCAGCCACTAGGTAGGATCAAAAGTTTATCTCGGAGTTGCAAGAGGAGGAGATGGACTTGCCTCTCCACTAAGGCCTGAGCACAGTCATCTGTCAGTTCTTTCTCCTGGAGTGTAACGTGGGGTAGGGGTGGAGGTAGCCTGATTTCTGGCAGAGGGGGAGAAGCCAGCCAGAGGGTCTCTAATCTAAAAGGGCGATCATAAAATTTTGGCCAATTTTTTTTTGTATAATAGGCTAGGGATGCAGATCAGGGGAGTGCTCGCCTATCGCATACGAAGTGCAAGAGTCAGTCCGCAGCACTGCATGAACAGCCTGAGGTTGGAGCATTTGGGAGGTAGAGGCAACAGTACCAGCCTGGTCGCAAGCTACATGAGACCTTGTCTCAATAATAATAATAATGAGCTAGCCAAAAAGTGTTAGGTAATCCATACATGGAATGAAAAAGTCACTGTGTAAATAATACCACACAAGAATCTCTGGTCCTTTGTCATTTACTCTGTATGCTCCTGTAAGAGTTGGGGAACAACACAAAACTAAATGGGGGTCAGGGAGACGGCCCATGGGTAGAAGTACTTGCTGTACAAGCCTGGAGACCTGAGTTTGGAGCCCCGGAGCCCTCACAAAAAGCCAGGTGTGACAGTGTGCATCTGTGATCCCAGCATTCCCACGGAAAGATGGGTCGGACAGAGACAGCACTGGCTGAGTGTCCAGTGCAGTGGCGGAAACGATAGACCCTGCTTTGAGCTGTCATGAGGACACTTAAGACAAAACACAGACAGCAGCCAAACTCGAGCTTCTTTTACTTTGAAATCCTTACACCACTTTCAAGCTTAATGGAAAATTAACTTACCATTCACTATGAATGTTGAAGTAAAATACAATTAAGACTATTTAATATGTATGGTTTGAGATAGAGGCTCTTGGCGACACTATATGGACTCAGTAGGTTTTATGCACATTGCATATATACACACACGTATACATATAAACATGTATATGTATACAAGTGTAAGGATAATTACAGAAAAGAGATCATGCTTTGAGAAGGGGGGGTAGGACATGGGAGGAGTCATGCAGTAAACCCTTTCATCCAAACATCTTTATCTTCAAGTATTCACTGTGGCGACAGCTAGCCAGGCGCTATTATGGTGAGCAAATACATGGTGTGATGTGGGAAGGAGAGAGGACAGAATGGCTCATGGCCTGTGGACAGAGGCACATCTGAAGAGGTGAAAGCGGTGAGGAGTGGGCGGAGGTGGGTGGTTTGATTTCCACCCAGCCTGAGCTGCTGGTGGGGCCCATGTCTGGGTTAAACATGGCCCTGATGTAGCTTCGGTCTATGTTCATGTCCGTGACTCCTGATAACAACGAAGGCCACGAGGCTAGGGCTGCACAGACATGGTCTCACCCCTCACTGGCTGCAACACTGGGGAGAACGGGTCCTTCCCCTCACCAGCTGAAGCATTTAGGAGAGAGGGTCCTACACCTCACCTGGACATCACAATAGAGCTGACGCAGTGCAGCATGGGTGAGCTGGCCCTGAGGGCATGAGAATGGGAGAGCAGCTCACACCCCTTGTGTGCCATATGGTGGTGAAGGCAAGGGAAAGATACCCTCTCCTCCTTGCCACTGCCACCTCTTGGTGGACAAGGGAGCTGGCCCTCCCGTTACCAGCTGCAGCTCTCGGGAAAGTGGACCCTGCACCTCACCTGGGCAGCACAGTAGAGCTGACCTTATTGACTGAGGTGCAGGTGAACCAGCTGAGAATTTGAGCATAGGAGATCAGGCCCGCCCCTCATCTGCCATATGGTGGCGTGGGTGGGGGAGAGATGCCCTCTCCCCACACCCCTTGCCACCTGTGGCAGGTGAGAGAGATGTTCCTGAGGTCATAAGGGCAGGAGAGCTGTCTCTGCCCCTCCCCAACTGCAGCACCTCACCTGGACAACATGGTAGAGCTGGCCCTGATGATGTAAGTATGGGAGAACGCTCCTGAGGATGTGGAAGTAGAACTGGTCCTGCCCCTTGCTCTTTGCTATGAGGGTGACTGCACAGGGAGGGAGGGGGGTGCTTGTGAGTTCACCCTGGTCCTGAGGACAGGGAATGCTGGCAAGCTGACTAACACTGCAAGCAACTACCCAGGCCCAGAACTAGGGTTATGAGTTGGTCCACCCCAACATCCATCCCATCTGTGATCTGCTGGAGCAAATGAAGGGGCCGGTCATGCAGACCCAACGCTCTAGGTCTCCATGACACAGGGCAACAGGATATCCAAGAGGAGTCCTATGAGGACCCAGCATTGATAGTGTAGCAGAAGCAGAGGCCTCCAACCAGACCAATGCTCTTTGCATTGGACGCTTGCAAGTAAAGATGTGTGGACAAAGGGGCTTACTGTGTGACTCACTGTATCATAATACAGCTTCTATGATGAGATTTTTTTCTTTTTTTCCTTTTTTTTTTATCCTTTTAAACTTTATTTTATTTAGAAGGGAGAGGTTGCAAGGGCAGAGGGCAGATATGAAGGGACGAGGAAATGAATGGGATTGAGATGCATGATGTGAAAGACACAAAGAATAACTAAAGTTAAAAAAATCTTTTCTTCCCAAAGAAATCAGGTGCTCCCAGGTCATCCATGTGAGTTTTACCCCTCAAAATGATGATGACGATGATGATGATGATGATGATGATGATGATGATGATGATGATGATTTAATAGTATTACTTCTGGGACAGATAATATGCATCAAAATGTTTATTAAAGTGTTTCCCAGGTTCATATTTCTCACCATTCCTCACTATTTCTCTGGTTGACCTAACAAGAATGTAACACTGGCCTGTTAGTAGAGACGCACATTATGTAGCATTCTAAAGAAAAGCACGGGTGTCTACCAGCTTTAAAGCGAAAGTGTGAGGGAAATCATCTCAGCATTCTTAGCCCCTTGCTGGCGCTCAGGGTGCATATGGTGGTGGTGACCGGTCTGAAGAGAGCTTCTCATAGGCAGGTGGAGCGTTGGGAACCTGTGAGGATGAAGAGGGGAGAGTGACTTGGCAGCAGTGTTTGTGTTCTGGGGACAGAGGAGGCAACCGTTTGCATCACGTTTATCCTTTGCTCTGGACTGAAGTTCCTAAATGTTTGTTCATACATATTTTTTTGTCCAATGGGATAATTGTTAAATTTCACAAATGCATATGTTGAAACGTTGGCAGGAAGGGAAAATGAAAATAGAGGCTTCCCAAAACCTGAAAGTGTATTTATGCCCAGATTGCTCATGTCAGAGTTTCCAAGTCCTAACTAAAGAACATTTAGTTAGTTAGTTAGTTAGTCACTTATTTTGTTTATAGGGGCAGCGCCTGTACCACAGCACACATGTGGGCGTTAGAGGATAATTTGGGGGAATGGACTCTCTCTTGTTACAAGGTGGGTCCCAGGGATCAATCTTAAAGTTGTCTGGTTTGGCAGCAGGTATCCATTGAAGCAACTCGCCCACCCATGAATTCTTGAACCCTGTGTGGCACTCAACAAACCTGCAGTCTTCACCACATATTTCCCTGTTAGTTGTGTCTAAAGGCATATTTAGGCCTGTGGGGAGGGGCAGCTCAGTGATGGACATCATCCAAAGACAATGCCATGGAGGTTGGAGAGACACATTTATCTACCAGCTGAGCACAAACGTGTCAATCACTCAGTTAATGCTCACAATTCTAGGAGATGTTGTCAAGTGGAAAATGAGGCATAGGAAAGTCACTTGCCCTAGGTCACAAATAGTCATGGGGCTAAGAATCAAACACAGTTATCTGAGTCAATAGTCAGTGTCCATTACTCTGCTATTCCTAATGGGCACCACTGCTCTAGAACACAAATGCATGCAAGTCACAGGCGGAACTTAAATTCCTAATAGCTTCACCTGCAGAAAGCAGGTGAATCAGATAAAATACTTACGGTGGTCAAACTACAGTCATTTCAACATGAAATCAATAGGTCAGTAGTCTTTTCACGTGTTCTGTCTCTGAATATATGTCACAAAACTACTTTCAAACTACTGTTTCAAGTGATTAATACATGTGGTGGTGGCTCAGTTTTATAGAAGAAAATGCTGTGGCTCTTACATGTAGGGCTCTCATTATTGACTGTGAAATCTAAATATAAGAAGATACAACTTAAGAAAACCTACTTCCCATTTTGTTTACTTTTATTATAGAATATACAAACCAAAAATGATCACTTTGACCTTTCTGGAGGAGGGGCAGTCGTATGGATTGAATCCAGGCCCTCGTGCGTGCAAGGCAAAGTGCTCCACCATGAGCTACGGTCCCAGCCCTAATTTTGACCCTTGTCAGTCAGTTAAGAGTTGAGTGACATTCAGTATATTCGCCTTGCCTTTTCAGTGGAAATCACTTTGTTCATTTGAGCTGAAAGCAGCTGGCATGGAAATGCCTGGATGCACAATCTCCACCTACCACAGGCTGATGAGTTTTCTCTTGAAAAGCCAGTGGGCTGTCCTGATGACCAAGACCATCACATGAGCATTGTTCCCTCGGGCATCTTCCCTTCAGGATACTTTGAGTACCAGCATGTAGCCTTTTTTCCTGAAATATAAAGTCATGAAGAATGAGTGGTTTAAAAAACAAAAAAAAGAACTGAGTCCCTTAAAGGAAAGAGAAAAGGACCAGGTTTTAAAATGGGCTTTAAGCTAGCTGCTGCCACTCACTTGCTCTGGGTCCTCAGGCCACTCCCTTTCTCTGTGAATTCCACTTGTTAGATCTGTAGTAGCAGGATGGTTAAACCCACTTCTCAGAGTTGTTGGAGCCAACTAAAGACAGTGCCAAGGCAGTGCCTGGCACCAGCTGTCCCTCACTGGGGAGTTTTGAAGAGAAAGGGAAGTCTGAGTCTACAAAATGAACAATTTATGAAATTGTACTTCAAAAATAAGGAGATGGGGCTAGAGAGATGGCTCAGTGGTTAGGAGCATTTGCTTTTCTTGCAAAGGACGCAGGTTCTGTTCCCAGCACTGGCATGATGGTTCACTACCATCCATCACTCCAGTTCCAGGGAATCCAATGTCCCCCTCCTTGTGGGGGACTGCATGCATGTGGTGCTCTTTGATTCATGTAGGCAAACATTATATACATCAAAATGGAGGGGGGAGAGAGAGAGAGAGAGAGAGAGAGAGAGAGAGAGAGAGAGAGAGGAGAGACGGAGAGAGAGAAGAGGAGAGACGAGAGACAGAGAGACGAGAGACAGAGAGACGAGACAGGAGAGAGAGAGATGAGAGACGAGAGACAGAGAGACGAGACGAGGGAGGGAGGGAGGGAGAGAGAGAGAGAGAGAGAGAGAGAGAGAGAGAGAGAGAGAGAGAGAGAGAGAGCAGTTAGAAGCATTTACTACTCTTGTTAAGGGCCTACGTTCAATTCCCTGTACCTACATTTGGTGGCTCACAGCTGTCTGTAGCTCCAAGCCCAGGGAGACCCTCTTCTGGCCTCTACAGACACAGGTACTTCTCATGCACATACCCACAAATAGACACACACATACATATAATTTAAGATAAAAAATAAATGTAAAAGATGAAGATGTGTGAAGTAAAAACTAAGAAACATTTTTTTCTTCATGTTTTTTGTCGTGACTAGGTGTAGAGTAGGACCAACGAGGTTTGGAAAAATTAATCTAAGGTCACCAAGCAAATCCGGGGTGGACAATGAAGCCAAATCTTGATGCCCTTCAACCTAGTGACTTTTATGTGACAGTTGAGTCAGGGGACCAAACAGTAAATAACCAATTGCAAGATAATGTCATCACTCCATGCCATAGGTGCACAGGTGGAGTCAGCGGGCCGAAAGTGAAGTCCCTCCCCTCCTCAGCGTGGACAGTGGCACTACCCTGTGGACAGGAGTTCTAGGCTTAGGGCAATCTCGTTTTTCCTGCAGTTTGTTTGGAGTCTTCTTATCCACACTTTAGTGTGAACTCACTAGGGGACTCTGCTTGGTGATGTGCGGGTCCCAATGAGCCTTGTCTCTTTGGTTTACGTTCTAGACCCTCAGCTAAGAAGGGCAAGTAGAGAAAGAGACACAGGTGCCACCTGGTTTCCTGGAAAAGAAACTTTTCAGCTGCAAGGCCATAGATAGCAGGCACTCAAGAAATGCAAGTGTAGCCGGGCGGTGGTGGCGCACACCTTTAGTCCCAGCACGCGGGAGGCAGAGGCAGGCGGATCTCTGAGTTCGAGGCCAGCCCGGTCTACAGAGTGAGATCCAGCAGCCAAGGCTGTTACATAAAGAAACCCTGTCTCAAGAAAAAGAAAGGAAGAAAGAAAGAAAAGAAATGGGAGTATAATACAAGCCTGGGGACTGGGGGGTGTGGCCATGCCAGGAAGGCAGCCTGGGCAGGTACTGGTGGGCTTTTGTTAGGGTTTCCCTTCCTCCTGAGAGGTTTTCTGCAGCCTTGTGAAGTGTGGGTCAGAATCACAGAGGGTTGACACTCCTGAAAGTTTCAGTCCACTTTGCCATATTTCAGCCCCCTGACTTCAGGGCTTTGTGTTTTGGTATGGTTTCGCTGTTTCTAGGACAATGTATATTGATGATTCTATGACAATCTAACTTTGAAGTGATGTGTTTGAAAGCCTGCTTGAGGATTGGGAGGGGTGCTTTATTATTATTATTTTTTAAACATGTTTTTCCTGTTCACCTGTGGTGGCCTGAACTCTGTCCTCCTGCCTCAGCCTTCCAAAGTGCTGAAGTTACTACCATCCCTAGCTAGTGGCTTTAATTTGTTATTTTACTTATTTAATTTATGTGTATGGGTATCTTGCCAGAACGTATGTCTGTGCATCACCATGTGCATACCTGGTTCCTGCAGAGGCCCGAAGAGCTTAACAGATCCCCTAGGCCTGCAGTTACGGAGTGCTGTGAACCACCATGCTGGGAACCGAACCTGGGTCCCCTGGAAGAGCAGACAGTGCACTTAACAGCTGAGCCATCTCTCCCACCCAGTGGCTTTTGTTTTTGAAGATTTGTTTTTACTATGTAACACTTGGTTCTCCTTTGAGATCAAGTGTAAATTTCCCTTTCTTGCTGTGCCTGGCTGGCCTCAAAAAGCCCAGACTTATTTTGGAACCTACACAAACGTTCAGGTTTTCAAGGCCCCCTTCTAATGTTAGCGTTATGACAAGTTTGCACGTGATCTTTACAGGACCAATAGACAGATAAATGGATGAAGGGACTATTTCGTGGTGCCCCTGATGCTGCAGGGAGGATGATGCTGATGTGATCATCCTCAGGAAGACCTTGGATACCCTGGTATGACAGAGTTAGTATGACAGAGTCAGGAGAACTTGGAATTCGGCAGGGATACAGCTCAGCAGAGGAGAACGTTTGCCACCCAGGCTGACAAGCTGAGTTTGCTCCCAAGCCCCACATGATGGAAGGAGAAAACCAGCTCCCAAAAGTTGTCTCTTCTAGCCTCCACACCCATACCCTGGCATGTGCATATACATGCACACGCATGCATGGCATCCCCAGAAGTTCAGAGGAAGATGGGACCCTGCAGGGGACCACACTCACCGTCAAGGTTCGGTATCCACTTCGTCTTCTACAATACCAGCAGCCGATGAGCAGAGCAATTCCCAGGACCACAGTCAGGATGCCAATCCCCGCAGCCCTGGGCCAAGAGATAGACAACGTCCAACGCAGCTCAGAAACATCATTCCAGATTGCAATGAAACAACCAACCTTCTTCCCCTTCGTGGTCCAGAAAAGCATCTTCTGGTCTCCAGATAGTTTGCCATTTTCTACAAAGGGCATCTGACCAGACCTCCAGCTCCAATATCTAAGGACAGGGCCTAGTTTAGGAACACCCAAGCCCCAAGATTAAGGGGTGTCCTGGCACCTGACCCTTATGTGGACAGCATATTTACCAAAATAGATTAACCTTTACTTCTCAACACAGCTCTTTTAAAGCATTTTCCCCCCAACCCAATCCAGAAAATAGAAGTAGAAATGAACACTGACTATGAGCCAGGGTCCTAATTCTGCAGCAAGGAACCAATCATTATCTCCATATCACACTGGAAGAAATAAATTCAGAGGTCCCGGGCATCAGAACCGCCTCTGACACCATTCCGGCCAGGTGCTGTGCTACCCATCCCCCTTGTCCATTTTTTTTTCACAGTAATCCTCTGAGCTAGGGAGAGCTCACTTTACAGCTGACATCAGGCTGTCAAAATGCTCAAGGCTGCACAGCCAGCGCATGGCAGAATGAGCAGAGTAAGTGGTACTGGACAGCCATCAAGGAAGCTCTAGGATTCAGACCAGACCTAGGTCCACTGTCCAGTGCTTTCCTGGAAAAAAAAAATCCATCTAAGATGATGCTGTCACAAGGCATGGCTCTTATGATTGAAGGCAGCTGACACAATTCCCAGCATGCACCTCGCTTCACCCTCTGCTCGCTCTTTGAGCATCTTGACACAGACAGAGCTCTGTTCCAGCTTCTTATGCCCAGTCACGTTGTGCTTAAAACACACACACACCAGTGACTGAAAGCATAAAACATCAAAGAATGCCAGACGCGCCACAGGGAGCCGCTGCCCAACCTAGCAGGCTCCTCAGTCACTCGGACACTGGCAGCAGTCACCTGAGGTGCAATTGAAGCTCAGATCCTGGGGCCTCCACGCCTGACCTAAACTGATTCCTCTTGAAGGCAGCACCTAGGAATCTGCATTTAGCCACTCAAGTGTGTAAGAACCCCTGTCTACTGGGGCGTCAGAGAGAGCTAACGGTCAGCAGGTGGGTAGCCCTTTTTGACTGGCTATGGGGATTCACGTCATATCGTTCTTCCTCATTATACCTTTGGCAGATTTCAAAGGAGGAGAACTATCCTCCAAGCACCTCGGAGATGTATTGCTTCACTGCAGTGGCCTCTGCTACCCCTGTGTCTGACCCTCCCGTTCAAACAGACAGCGAGATGAGTGGGGTCCTGATGTTGGTGGCCTTGTGCGGTGATTCTCTCGTGTTCTTGCCTGGTCTCTTTCACTACCCTGCACAAAATCATGCTCCATGATGTTTCGGGTACTCTGTGGTTCCCTCCTTCAAGGACTGAAGTTAAAAGTGTCACTGCCCTGTGCTGGGGCCTCTGGTGATGTCAATGGACATGATGGCATCCATATATGCAGATTGAGTGGGTGTTTTTCTTCTGTGCTGGAACCCGGGACCTCTCTGTGCTCTTGGAAGACACCATAGTACTCTCCTGACCCTGCATAAGCACTTTGGTCAGGATGTAAGAAAGCATGAGCCTCCAGTGAAGGGGTTACTTAACACGATGCTAAGAAGAAGTCCCAGGTGCTCTTGATAAGCTGTTGTCCCCAACTCCAAACCCACCTTCCTATGCCCTGCTCTGGATGCTGGCTCTGGACTCTCCCAACCCTACTTCTGCTTTGCCCGTGGGCCTCTGCAGAGTGTCCAAGAAGAGTCTCCA
This sequence comes from Peromyscus leucopus, assembly GCF_004664715.2. Lineage (NCBI taxonomy): Eukaryota > Metazoa > Chordata > Mammalia > Rodentia > Cricetidae > Peromyscus > Peromyscus leucopus. The sequence goes on along the minus strand of NC_051063.1, from coordinate 23,555,415 downwards.
CGACAGTTGGCTTCCTGCTCTGTTCAGGCATCACCCATAGCAGCTCTTCACACTGCTAGTCAGCTCAGTCGCCAGCTCGCTCCCTGCCACTCCCAGCTGACCAGTGCCCCACTGGCCAGACACCTGAGCACACGGGAACCAGCCGACAGAATCCCCTTCCGTCATGTGGGCCCCATTCTGTGGGATCGCTCCCCTCCATTTTAGGTTCCAACTGCCTTTCCACTTGTCCCCTCCGCCCCAGCGGCAGAGGCAGCATCCTGCGGTTTGGGCTGCCCAGTGTCACTTCTGTGGCTTTGTCTCCTCGAGGCCCCCACCAGTTCCTCGCGCTGAAGGTGAAATGAGTTGCTGTCATCCATCTTCCTTTCTAGACCCGGAGAGTAATTCTGCATTGGCTGGGGGTGCCGCTTTACCAGCTTCGCTGGGTGGGAATGATGGCTGCCCACCACAAAGGCTGACTCAGCTTTCAGCCTACGGAGCCCACAACGCCTGCCTCCAGCTTTCAGCTTGGCAGTTGGAGATACTGATCTCTGGCCTCTCCTCTCTTTGAAAGGGATTGTGCAAATATTTGCCTTTGTTAGCCTACCAGCTTAGTGCTTCGTGGGCAAGCAGAGCTGTACTTGAATCCCAACATCACCACGTCCTGCTGCACATCCCCTGGTTTCTCTGAGCCTTTTCCCGCATCCAACACGGCAGGCAGACATGGTGTCATGATGTGCAGCATAGAGAGAGGGCTGAGTGCAGTGGGAACAATGGCCCCAGCCTTCCCTGGGTTTCTTAGTTCTGTTGGGGAACACAAAGATGATGTCATCCCATCCTCACTTAGACAGAGGCAATGTCCAGGGGTGACAGCAAGCAAGAAGGGAACTGATTGGTTAGGGCTCCCAGACTACTAAATGGGAGATAATAAAATTCTAGTTTAAGAAGAATACAGTTTAAGTGGGCTCATCCATATGCAGTATGGATGAGTACGGAGACAATTGGCCATATACTGTTGAGACAATTTGCTAGACTGCGTCACCACTCCCACCTCCCCGCTGGCGATGCCATGGCGTGGAAAATCCACTGGGAAATTCTCCTAGCTAGACTCCGTTGATGGAGTCTGTACCTTGTTTGCCGTTTGACTCTGTGTAGTTTATGTGAGATTTTCCAGAAGCTCTTTCTACAAGTGGAGCAGATCTGCACGTGCTCTGAACAGACGACATAAAGATGGTCTAAATCAGCAGTTCTCTACCTGTGGGTTTCGACCCCCAGATCGAAAGACCATTTCACAGGGGTCAAATATCAGATACCCTACAAATCAGATATTTATATTATGATTCATAACAGTAGCAAAACTATAGTTATGAATTAGCAGTGAAATAATTTTATGGTTGGGGGTCACCACATGAGGAACTGTATTAAAGGGTCTCAGCATTAGGATGGTTAAGAACCACTGGTCTAAATCAAAGCCTGGCTGGACTCCCAGCTTGGGTTCACCTCCGACCACACCCTTCCCATTCCTAGCACCTGTGGAGTATGTCTGGTGTTCCCCTAAGGACACTCACAAATGCTGGAGTTAGTCCCTGCCTAACTCTCCCGCTGGACTCTGGCCCTTTTCAGAGATATAGAACAGTATCTCTGAACCATGTACTTAGTTCTTAGAAGTAGTAATCACATAAATACTTATTGTTAATTAACTCAGAAGTCCAAATATCTTTCTGTAGGATGGCATTATCGTGGAAAAGTCATGACCACCATCTTCAGACTGAAGTCTGCATGCAGGCTGAGACCCGCACACATGCCCCTTATCCACAGTGGCTCTTTTTTTTTTTTTTTTTTTTAATGTGGGTGTGGGTGTGAATTTTTTTCTTTTTTTTTTTATTAAGAAATTTTCTATTCATTTACCACACATCTCCCTCTCCTTACCCCTTACCCCCCAGCCTTCCTCCCCAACCCACACCCCATTCCCACCTCTCAAAGGCAAGGCCTCCCATGGGGAGTCAGCAGAGCCTGGTACATTCAGTTGAAGGAGGTCCAAGCCCCTCCTCCTGCACGAAGGCTGTGCAAGGTGTCCCACCATAGGTAGTGGGCTCCAGAAAGCCAGCTCATGCACCAGGGATGAATCCTGATCCCACTGCCAGGAGGTCCCTTAAACAGTCCAAGCCAGACAACTGCCTCGCCTATGCAGAGGGCCTAGTCCAGTCCCATGGAGGCCACACTGGCTCTTTAGCAACTTAATGCTATTCTGTCTACAAAGTTCCCACAGGAGTCCTGAGAGGAGCTGATGGGATAGGCTTAAGGAAGCAGGTGTTGGGTTCTGGACAGATGTTTCCCAATTTGAGAACCAACAACCAAGGCCCGAGAATGCAGACAAGAATAGGAGTTTCTAACTTTTCTCACTTTTAGCTCCCCTCCGTTTGGCCCCAGAGAAGTGTGAGTGAGAGCATTCTAGGGCCACCAGGTCTCCCCCGGTGGCAGTGGTTGGCATGTGTGGGTGGAAGTCAGCAGGTTTGATCCACGAATGGCAAACTGGAAACCCAGAAGGTCTGCTTTTTAACTTACTCTTCAGCGGTGACGTAAGAGTGGCTGTGGCCCTTCCTGGGGTAACCGAAGTGAGCTTCTTCCTGTGGCATTGTGTGGACTCAGAGCACAGAACACCTAAAGGAAGGGCGTGTGGACATGGTTCAGTGTATCCAAAACACCCTCAAGCATCTCTCAGACACACAGGGAGTGTCCCCAGGATGGGTGTCAGCTAGCACATCCTCTAAGTCCTCCCTGTGGGGATTCATACCTCCTCTCACTAATTCCAAGAAGTTTAGAAATAGCTCAGGTTTCAGACGCCTTTTAATTACTGGAAAGGTCTAAGAAGAAACTATGAATGAAACAGCAATTAAAACGGAGTTATCATGGGAGAGTGTGTCTCTCCGGCCTTCAGTTTGACTCTATGATAAAATCAGGGAGGTTTTTATTTGTTCTTTCTCTTTACTGGCCTAGGGCAGCAGTTAATAGAACAAGAGGTGGTTCTGGAGGGATGATTCAGTGTGTAAAGATGTTTGCTACACGAGTCTGGCAACCTGAGTGTGATCCCCAGAACCCCAGGTAAAGGTAGAAGATGACTCCATGACAGGGTCTTTTGAGCCCTACTGCCCCTCTGCCTCTCTCTCTCTCTCTCTCTCTCTCTCTCTCTCTCTCTCTCTCTCTCTCTCTCTCTCTCTCTCTCACACACACACACACACACACACACACACATTGTATAATAATAAATTTTAAAAGAAATAAAAGAAGCTAGACAGTGGTGGCAGCACACCTTCAATCCCAGCACTCAGGAGGCTGAGGCAGGAGGATCTCTGTGAGTTCGAGGCCAGCCTGGTCTACAGAGTTAGTACCAGGACAGCCAGGGCTGCTACACACAGAAACCCTGTCTCAAAAAACAAACAAACAACAAAAAGAAAAAGAAAAGAAGATGCATTATTTTTCTCCAAAATCACCACCGTCATCAATCTCTAGCCAAGCAGAAGGTTCCAGCCCTCAGTGAGGTGTGTTTCCCAGAGCACTGCACCCCGAGGCTGGCCAGGGTGTGTGCAGCAGTGACAGAACATCTTCCAAACCCACTTTCCAACGAGGGAACCCGGTCTTTTTGGCTAAGTACAAATCACCCAAGACAAACCAGTGAAAGGAAACCTCATTTCATCTAGTACTTTGTTTCTCCTCCCATTCAATTCAATTTCTGTTTCTATCTATCCAGGTCTCATGCCTAGGAATTAAAAACTTCTTTGTTTTGTTTTGTTTTGTTTTTTAGACTGAGTCTCACTGTGCTGCCCTGGCTGTCTTAGAACTCAAAATGTAGACTAGACTGCCCTTGAGCTCATAAAGATCTGTTTCCTCTGCTGTCCAAGTGCTAGAGTTAATTAAAGGTGTGTGCCACCACACCCAACACACACACACACACACACACACACACACACACACACACACAGCAACAAACCCTAAAATGTGTATAAATGAATAACAACAAAAAATCTCATAGACTCCATTGGTCATAATTAAAGTGAGCTCATTAAAAAAGCAATAATGAGAGCTTCACTCCTTGCTATTATTGTGGGGTGGTTTTTTTAAAATGGTTTTTATACATTTTTAAGGCCTATCCCCATGGAATTACATTAATTAGCTCCATTTTTGAAGAACAGGGATTATGGAAGAGCAAAATCAGGACTTCCTTTATTACCCTGTGACTCCTTTCCACAGGGGCATTTTGCATGTCATTTGCCCCTCCCAGGTATAAAGAAGAAATTACAGTTGATCTCACGGGTTATCTCAGGTGGGTAGAAGAGGGGTGACGCCTGTGTTGACAGACAAGAGGGCCAATTAATTCCGCATTCATTGTTTTTTGTGTGCATCTACCTCAAGCTCAGAGCCTTGGCAAACAGTTACAGGACAAGTGCTCCTCACCCACTCAAGCCAGCAGAAGTCCCTTTGGGTGACAGACTATGACTACATCTAGAGCAAAGGAGTCCCTGTCACCAGCAACAATCCCTCCCCTCCATGTCGCCAATCTTGGCAACCTTGGAGGACTGAGAGGGAATCTAAGAGACTGTGGACTCCAGAAGTGAGACAATTACAAACAGGGACAGGGAGAGGGGAATTCTGCTGACACTTGAGATTCAAAAAAAGCCCTGAGGGGGGACAAAGGAGTCCCCAAGCCCTGTTCTGAAAGAAGCCAGAGCTCTTACCTTCTTGAGGAGACGGTCCTTTGCGCGCTGACTGACTGGCTGTGTGTGTGAAGACGGCTTCTCTGGCTATTAATCTAAAAAAAAAAAAAAATTTTTTTTTTTCATTCTTGATCTTGAGTCTCATGATAGTCATGAGTTTAGATTCCTAACGGGTTGTCTGTGATTCCTTATTTGGCATGAAAGAAACTAACTTCATTCTACCCTTTAGGGAAAACACACACACACACACACACACACACACACACACACACACACACAGTTTTTGGTGGTCTGTGTTTCCCCAGTCCCAACACTTTACCCCATGGAAGCCATTCATTTTTAAGTTGCCTAGTGGGTGTCCAGGTAAACTTGCATTTCACATAAACAAGTATTCTATTTCACATAAACAAGTATTCTATTTCACATAAACAAGTATTCTTGTCATACATCTAATGTAATCTTTTTTTTTCCCTTACTCTAAAAATGCCTCAGTCATGGAGTGCTCAGCCCTAAATGCAACTTGCATGTCACACTCTGCCCTTGCAGACCTACTCACATCAGACAAAGCTCACCACCAGCCGAGCATTTGATAGCTGCAGGAGAGAGAGCGTGAGATTCCATTAATGGTGTTGACCCTGATAGAGTGACCACACTCTAGGGCAGAGTCCACTCCCAAGAGTAGTTGGGCAACCCAAACTGTACTCCATAGGTAAAGATGAGGAGGAAGACGGGGAGGAGAACTCAAATTTGGGTGGGTAGGGAGGTAAGAGTGGGAGGGTGAGTCCAGGAGGAGGTGCAGAAGAATATGATCAAAATATATGAAATTTTTTTTTTTTTTTTTTTTTTTTTTGTTTTTCGAGACAGGGTTTCTCTGTGTAGCTTTGCGCCTTTGCTGGAACTCACTTGGTAGCCCAGGCTGGCCTCGAACTCACAGAGATCCGCCTGACTCTGCTTCCCGAGTGCTGGGATTAAAGGCGTGCGCCACCACCGCCCGGCGTAAATTTTAATAAAATGTTATTTAAAAAAATATCAAAAATTGTTTAAATGTCTCACATGTTGTTGGGATAAAGTCACAGTAAAGAATTCTATTTTTTGAGCAAGGCATGGTGGCTCATGCCTACAGTAATAGCCCTTTGGGTCATTGAAGTAAGAAGATCACAAGTTCAAGGCCAGCTTGGGCTATATAGTGAGACCTGCTTCCAAATATGTGTAAAGTTTATCTGAAGCCCAAGTTTAACTGGGTGCCCGACTTCCACCCCAAAGAATTGAAGAGTTGGTAGGCTGAGGTCTGAAAAGCAAGTCCCAGCAGTCCATGTCCTCGTTGTCTGTGGTGGCCCTGGGTTAACTGTCCACTGAGGATTGTGAGTTTCTGTGCACTTGCAAGAGACAGTTGAACTCTTCCTTTTCAACGTGGACCTACTTAGACTCCCACTAAACTAGAGATAATTCTACTCACCATCAAAATCCAGTCTGTAGCAATGGTACAGTGGTCACCTTTGCTAACTGGCCCTCCCTAACCGTCATAGACAGACAAACCCACCCCAGACTGAGGAGTACGAGAGTCTCCATCAGCTAGGACTTGGGGGAACTGACCGCAAAGATTCCTTCCCCTCGCATCTGACGGCCGTATCATCTCAGAGCCTATGATTCTAGTCTCCATGCTGGGGTATGAAGCTTGCTTTGTGTGAGGGTAATATGAGCCCGCTGGAAACTTAGTGACTGTCACTAGAGTTAGCAAGGGACAAGCATGACAGAGAAAGAAGAGAGTTGATCCTAGGGGGAGCCTTTCTGCTGTGGAACAATCTTTGTACACTACCTGTATATTACGCTCAATGGCTAATAATAATTAATAATAATGACTGGCCAATAGCTAGGCAGGAAGAGATTGGGCAGGAGAGCCAGATTAGGAGGATGCCGGGAAGAAGGGCATAGTCTGAGGAGTTGCCATGAGATGCAGAGAGAGCAGGATGAGAGGTACGTACATGAGGTAAATGAGCCTCAGGGCAGCACATAGATTCATAGAAGTGGGTTAATCCAAGTTATAACAGCTATCTAAAAACAAGCCTAAGCTATCGGCTGAGCGTTTATAATAATACTAAATCTTTGTGTGGTTATTTGGGGAGCAGCTAGTAGAACAGAAAAGTCCATCTATACTTTTCTGCAAAGGACAGGCGTTGTTAACTAAGAACTAAACGGCAGCAGGGAGAAGGCTGTGCTTTTCATGAGGGCATTCAGGGTGTGGCTCTGTGGCAGAGCAATTATGGGGCCCTGGATTCAATCCCTGGCCATGTTTTAAAAAAAAGAAGAAAGAAAGAAAAGAAAGGAAAACGAGGAGGAAAATCTTCTCAGGTAGAGCAACAGTGCAAAGGCACTGAGGCAGAACCAGAGCATGAGCTGGCCCAGAATCGGGTGGGTCAGTAGATTTTTAAAGACCTACAGTCTGTCCTGCCCATAAGATATCCTGGGCAACAGTAGCACAGAACTTGTGGGAGCAGCGTCACTGTCTGATTGGACCTGAAGCCCACCCCATGAGACGAAACCGATACCCAACACTGCATGAGTGACCAAGATCTAGAAACTAGGTAGCTGAGAGGCCTGGGGTAAAACAAAACACAACTGGTGTCTGAAAAAAGAAGAAAAAATTCATTAAAATGACTCCTATCAGTGCTCTATCCAGTCACCATCAGAGAGGCTTCCTCTGGCAGCAGATGGGAAGAGATGCAGAGACCCTATCGGGGACTATGGGAGTCCAGCCCCTCGATAGTCCCCTCCCAGGGTCTGGGAAGAATCTACAACCAGCTGATAATTAATCTTTGAAGAAAAGAAATGAATATATGTACACGAAACTCCTTAGTTCATACACTTTATTATTATTCTGTGATAGTTCTCTCTCTACACAGCTTCTATTCTGCTCTCATGTCTAGCTCCTTCCTTGCCCGATTTCTCTATATTTGTCTACTGTCCCCTCTAGGTTCTCATCTATCTAGTTCTTTCCCCTATCAGCTCCTCTCCCATCTCCTTCTCTCTTATCTGGCTCTTTCTCATCTTGTTCTTCCCCATCTGGCTCTTCCTCATCTTCCATCTCGTTCCTCTTGTCCTCTCTTCTAGCCCTTCAATCTAGTTCTTCCCCATCTCAGTTCGTTCCTCTCAAGTTCTTACCCATTTAGTTCTTCCATTCTCTTTTTCCTTCTCCTCTGTCCTCTGCTTTACAGTTATATATCTCCCCAAAATCACAATCCTCCCCTCCACCCAGGACATTCAGCCTGAACTTCCTCGGGCAGTGATTCTCTGCTATCAGGATCAAATGGAGGGTTGATAAGAATTACAAAGAGGGGCACTAGTTGTTAATTACCATTTGCGACCCAAAGGGGAAGTGACTAATGAATTAACTAAAGGCTAAATACTGGTAATATCTAAGAAGAGGGATCTTATGCGCACAACTATAATCTTAAATGTGTTTGGTAAAAGATGTTAAAAATGTATAAGTTGCTAGGTCAATGGGAGAAAATAAAACTGTCTTCTTTTTTCCTGTGGCTCCTATCTGTCCAAGCTGTCTGCCGTTTTTCTGCAGGGTGGGGAAAAGTGTGCTCAGTCTCTAGGCAACCTGTGTACAGCTAGATGCCTCTGGTGATAGCTAAAGGGAGATCTGGAACTGGAGATAAGATTTGGGAAAGGAGGAAGTTAAGCTTAATTAGCACATCCACCAGGCCTTCTCAAACAGGTAGCCTGGATGCTTAAGTCTGTTCTTAGAGAGTATAGAAGTATCTCTGGTAAGGTACTTTGCTCTGTCTGGGGATGGACCTGGCCGGATGCTGCCAATGATGGTAATTACAGGGAGGATGAACTGGGTTCTGGCTGAGCATAGCTGTTAGCGCAGAATGTTATCTAAATATTCCTAGAAGTGGTTAGGTAAGTAGTTAGAGGTCTATAAAGTTAGTAAGGCTGTAAGAAAGGAGGGGTCTGAGCTAAATTGTGTAAAGCTATTACTTAATGTCTACCTGACCTAGGCGGTGTCCCCTTGTGGAATTTACCTTAAGTCAGGAGACTCGCCTGTGGATTGTTATCACTGTTAGTCCTCGGAAGTTGGGTGACCACCTGATGTCTCCTTTAGTCCTTGAAAGTGGCTAGGGGAGATATCTGATTCCAGAGAAAGCCTTTCCTGAAGCTGTTCTCCAAACACCTGGAATGTGTATGTCCAGAGAGTGATCAGTACACACTGTTAGCCCTTCTTAGGGAAAAGTCAACTGGGAAAACTATGAAGGCACACATGATTTTCATAACAGAATGCAGCTGATATATAACAAGCCAAGTAACACAAAAACTCCTTGGAATTTGGCTTCCTCTGGAGGAATTCCCTGATTCCTCCAGGTAGTGACTTTGCCATAACCAGCTGAGTTCTTATGATATTCCTGCGGGCTGCAGCAAGACCCAAAGCCAGGCACTACATGAAAAGAAAATCTAGTAGAAGGTCTCCATCAAATTCCTTCCCTCAAAGCTCAGGGAACCCCAAAGAAGAAGAGACAGAAAGATTGTAAGGGCCACAGGGGCTGGAGGATGTCAGGAGAACAAGGCCCTCTGAATCAACTAAGCAAGGCTCACATGAGCTCATGGGCTGCAGCAGCAAGCATGGGGCCAGCATGGGCTTGTACTGTGTCCTCTGCTGTGTATACATTATAGCTATTGCTTAGTATTTTGATGGGACTCCTGAGCATGAGAACAAGTGGGTCTCTGTTTCTTGTGCCTGCTCTTAGGACTCTTTCTTTTCCTTCTCTTGAGGGTCTGTTGGTTTGCCTTGTCCAACTTTGATGTGACGGCTTTTCTTTTATCTTATTACACTTTATGTTGTCATGTGTGGCTGTTATCTCTTAGAAGCCTGTTCTTTTCTAATGAGAGACAGAAAAGGAGTGGGTCTGGAGCGGAGGGGAAGAAGGGAGGCACTGGGTGGAGTAGACAGAGGGGAAATTGCAATTAGGATATAGTGTATGAAAAATCCATTTTCAGTGAAAAGAAATGACGAGGAAAAGGGATATAAAGTTGGTAAAAGGAAGTGGGGGGATCTAGGAAGAGTAGGGGGATAGGAATACATTGTCTGCATGATTGAAATTTTCAAAGAATTCAGCCATGTTATATTAAAATTAAAAACGTTATATTAAAAACCAAAAACTAAAAAAAAAATAATGTTTTTTAAAGTCTTATTTTAGAGTATAGGTGTTTTGTCTGGGTGAATGTAGGTGAGCCACAAGTGTGCCTGGTGCCCAAGGAGACCAGAAGAGGGTGTTGCGTCCCCTGGAACTGGAGTTGCAGATGGGTGTGAGCCATTATGTGGGTACTAGGAATGGAATCCAGGTCCTCTGGCAGAGTGCTCAGAGCTCTACCAGAGCTCAGAGACTGCTAAGCTATCTCTCCAGCTCCCCGCACCCTGCCCTTTTTTTATAATTTTTTGAGACAGGGTTTCACATAGCCGGAGTTGGCCTTTAGTTCACTAAGTATAGAAAATGATGAACTGAACCTCTGCCTCTTTGCCAAGGGCTGCAACTATAGACAGGTCCACGCACCCCAACCAGTTTGCGTCAGGAGATTTGTATAAAAGTTGGGAGGGATGCGGACCTCCGGTATCTTCACATCTGGATGCAGTAACTTCTGTCTAAACCTTGGAGTTACGTCTGGTGATCCAGCTAGTGGTGATAGTTGATCTACAAAGAGAGCTGCGGTTCTGAGCTAAGGAGCCCAATGTTTGTGCCCAGGGGGACTCTACAAACAAGCTGGGTGCCTGGATGATCAGGGCGAGACCACTGAGACCACGGACGAAGGAGGTGCTCTCTTGGATCTCAGGGCAAAGTGAAGTTCCCAGGTCTCAGTGGCATCCTCTGGCGGCACAAGCCGATTAGGAGAATTTGAGTATGTCCTGGCATTCTTCCAGGGTGGGGACATCTAGGAAACTGTCATCAACTCCCCCCACAGAGGGGCCCTATGGACAGATGCAGCATGCTGATAGTGCTGCCATACGCCAGGTGTATACTCTCCAGCTCGTCTGTTCTGTGAAACCCAAGAAAGCCGCCATCACCAGATCTACAGGAGCATCTTTGGGGGTTTTAGTGCCTTGCAGCCACTGAGGTTCCGGATTCTTTAGAGTTACAGTACCCGAATGATCTGTGTGGATGCTCCAGGAACCTTAGCCTGAAAAATAAAATCCTACCACATCCTGTTTCTTGGACTCACACAACCTCCGGGAAGTCCTCCATAGTTAGGTCTTAGTCACTGTCCTTGGACTGGCCTCAAGCATACTGGAGCCAGCCCAAACCAGGCCTTGTTACTTCCAAGGGACTGCATTTCCTTCCCCGGTGAACAGCTAGGGCTGCAATCCAAACTGCCTGCTCCCCATCTATTCAGTCTAAACTCTGAGCGCCTCAGTTCACTCCTCTGAAGAAAGTGAGGCTAAAGGCATCTGCTGCGCAGGTGGATCGTGAGACTAAAGGAGGTAACGCGCTCGTGCGTGCTCGCCCACAAAGTGCTTAGCCACGGCAGGGGGAGCTGTTCCGGGAGCTGCCCACACGCCAGCTCTGGAGGCCAGGCCTGCCTTTGTCCCAGGTGAGAACTTGCACCACGTACCGCCCAGGCCACTGACCGGCTCTCTGCTGCCACCTATTGGACACTCCCTAGCGCGCCCCAGGCCGGTCTCATGAGGGTCGGGTGTGGAAAGACATCTTTCCTAACAGGAATGGCCCCGGAATCCCAGCTCTCACCGTTGATTACTTGCCCCAGTTCACTAAGTGACTCCCCACTCTGAGCTTCAGAGTCCTTATCTGTAAAATGGGAAGAAAAAAAACAAAACAAAACCCCACGGAATTGCTCGCTCAGAGCCTGGCAGCTTACTGAAGCTGGAGGAAGTCTGGTGCCTCCGAATTTCCTGAGAACCCCCAGGTACGCTTGAGTTCGCAGGGTCACAGCTAAGTGTCAGCCTAACTAAATGCCACTGCCTGGGCAGGGAGGTTCTGATGATGATGATGGGCAGTGTGAGGTAGATAAGTGAGTGATGCAGGCCGTCTAGGAAGTACCTGACGGGAAGCTCTCCAAGCCTGCTTTTCCTCCCTGACAGCCCCAAGCAACAGCCCATCGCAAGAAAGGGTTACCATCACTCTAACCTAACTCCATCGGTGAGACACAGCTCTGCTCCCAAGGTGAGCAGAGAGGAAATGCAAACCTGAAATCCCGTGGTCACAGTGAACAGTCACTGTCCATGTTTGCTCTGACATCAGATTACAACCCCGGGTTCTTGTCTAGAGAGCGGTGGGAGTGTCGGTTCCGTGTGGAGCGGGAGGGGTGAAAAGGGCCAGGAGAAAATGGGCTTTTCTGGAGCCTAGAAAGGTAAAGTAGGGGTTTACCAGGCCCGAAAGGGGCATTCCAGAAGGAAGGTAAGTGCTGCTCATGAGGTGGGGTGATGGTGGGGATGGGCAGGTGTCGGGAGGGCTGGTGGATGGGGAACTCTGTGTCTAGAGCACATTAGGAGGAAGAGACAAAGAAACCTGGGGTCAGGTTTTGGTCTTCAGAGGGCCTGGATTGCCACCAAGGCTGGTGGTGGCTTGAAGAAAATGCCCCCCCCCGAGTGGCACCATGGGGAGGTGTGGCTTTGTTGGAGGAAGTGTTCCACGGTGGGGGTGGGCTTTGAGGTCTTTATGCTCAAGCTTCCCTCAGTATGACACTGAGACCTGTTGCCTTCAAGATGTGGAACTCTCAGCTACTTCTCCAGCACATTGTCTGCCTGCAGACCACCATTCTCCTCATCATAATGATAATGGACTGAACCTCTGAAACTGTAAGCGAGTCACCCGAATTAAATGTTCTTCTTCTAAGAGTTGCCACGGTCATGGTGTCTCTTCACAGCCACAGAAACCCTAAGACAAGGCTATTGGACTAACTTCTTCTTCTTCTTTTTTTTTGGTTTTTCGAGACAGGGTTTCTCTGTGTAGTTTTGCGCTTTTCCTGGAACTCACCTGGTAGCCCAGGCTGGCCTCGAACTCACAGAGATCCACCTGGCTCTGCCTCCCGAGTGCTGGGATTAAAGGCGTGCGCCACCACCGCCCGTGGACTGACTTCTTAAGCCATTTTGAGTAACAGGGTTCCAAGGTTGAGGAGCCGTCTACTTTCTATGTCACTGAGATACCCACCACTAGAGGGCGCCAGGGCTGCCTGTGTGGGTAAAACATTGGGTGAAGTGCAAATTATATTGAAGTAAGACACCAAGGAAGCAGCGTGTTCTGGGCAGGCTGAACACTGCATTGACGATATGAAGGGCAGACAGGAGACATCTGGGGCTTCGGATTCAGAACCAGATGCTTGCTCCAGCATTGACTGGTTCTGCATCTTTGCGTTCAGAAGTGGTTTCCTCTGCAGAATGGGAATGCAGCCTCTCCGGGAGGCTGGTAGCTGGGATCAGCTGACATCAATTTTATCTGTTGGTTTTGAGCAATGAAAACTTGAACCTGGTTACTGAGGGAAATGGAAGGGTCGGTTACCACAGAACTGAAGATGTTTAGTAACTAGAACTTAGGACAGCCGGGTATAGTAATGCACACCTGAGACCCCATCACTTGAGAGACAAAACCAAGAAGGCAGAGCATTCAAGGCCAGCCTGGACCGCATAGCGAGACTGTTCAAGCTATGACCATCCCTGTGAAAGCAGCTTTAAGGATCTCCATCTTTGTGTATAATATTCAAACTCTGTGGGAATCTTGAGTCTCAGGTCCAGTCCGGCACTGTATAAAGTGGCTTGGGTGGGAGAGAGAGTTACCAGCTTTCAAGGTTGATGACAGGGAAGGGGAAATTCTTTAGAAGATGTTTAGATTACTGCCACCAAAACAAGCTGGAAAAGGTTCAAGAGAGACAAAAGACTGCTTCTACTTCAGACAGCGGCCCTCAGTTAGACCCGGTTCATCAAGCCCAAACTTGCCCTCACCAGCTCTTGCTAGTTCTTAAAAAGCCCCGAGGGAGGAACGGAATTGCGTATCTGGACATCTTGCAGGGGAGACAGGAAGGCTGCCAGCAGCTCTCTCTTCATCCTCACAGCCTGGCGCTCGCTGTCTGCTCACATTTGCAGTCTGCCACAGTTATTCCAGGGATGGGGTTATGTCTCTGTACCTCTGTGATCCTGCACACCGTAATGAGGTGGAGAGACCAGTGAACCACAGTGTCGCTCAGCTCTCATCCCCTGAGGCTCCACTATCAAGGAGTTTATTTTAAAATTATTGTGCAGTCAGTCAACATTAAGGACAACAGCTGTCGGCTTCTGTTTATTTTATTTTTTCAGGGTTTGGTTTGAAAAGGAAACCACTCCCCACTTTCTCTATCCAAGCATGGTCATTGCTAGTGTAGTCTCTTTCTTGAGCACACGGCCTTCAGCAGCTCCTCCGGCGTAGGATTCAGAGAGGGAGGGCTGTACACCGCATTGACGATATGAAGGGCAGCCATGAGGGTGGCCTTGCCCTGACACTGGGTAAGATTACTGGGGGTAGGTATGTTCTTCATGGCTCCCTCTTCACCTTTAGTATCAAACAGGAAAGGGGTTAGTAAAACGTTTGCAAGTATGGGGTGTTTTAAGTATGAGACGGCTCGCTTTCCCGTGTCCCCGGGAGCCCTCTCTCCTTGGCTCTCTGTCCAGTTATAAAGTCTATGACCCCACAGGGCCTGCTTTCCAAGGACGTTTTGAAGTTTGTGGAGTTTTAAAAATGTAAGGACAGGCTATGTAACTGTTTCAGCAAGAGGGCATTTCAACCTGACCAGAAGCCTTCTTAGTTCCTGTTCATAGCCTAAAGTATCTGGAGAAACAGCCCCAGCCAGTGAACAGATCAAAATAACCAGAAAAAGAAAGAGTTATCGTGCATGGAGAGAACCACCCAAGTGTTTGATAGAACTGTCCTTACCACGGTGGGGAGGGGGATGTTAAGACAAGATTTCCTCCTTAGGACAAGATCTTATGATTTCAAGCCTTATATTAGGGGAAAGAAAGACGAAGTTGAAATTGCCCAAGGCTGGTTATGCTTTATATGTTTTAAAACTTTTTATTATTTATTTATGTATATGTAATGTGTGTTTGTGTATGTGCCCAAGGAGGTAAGAAAGGGGTCAGCTCCCTGAAGCTGGAGTTCCAGGCAGGTGTGAGCTGCTTGATGAGGGAGCTGGGAATCGAACATGGGTCCTCTGCAAGAATACTATGTCCTCTTAACCACAGAGCCATTTCTCTAGCCCATGCTTTATGTTTTGTAGGATATTTTGACTACTTTTCCTACTTGCATCCTCTTAATTTCTGTCTCTTACATTATTGTTCCAACTAGTGCTTCAGCACACAAAATTGGAAAGGAGTGTGGGGTGGGAGTGGGCATCTCTGACTCCTCCTTGAATTTAATAGGATTGCTTCAAGTCTTTCTCCATTCAGGATGATATCATCTATGGGTCTGTCATATATAAGCTTTATTATGTTGAGGTATGTATGTTCCATCCAGTCTTTCTCTCTCTGGGACTTTTATCACAAAGGCATATTGGATTTTGTCAAAGGCTGTTTTTTATTTTTTTGCTTCTATTGCCTATGTTCACGTGATTTTTGTCTTTAAGTCCATTTATATCTGACTTACATTTGTTGAATCATCCATGCATCTCGGGCATAAAGCCAACTAGAACACAGTGTGAAATCTTTTTGCTGTATGGCTGTATTCAACTTACAGGTATTTTATTGAGATTTTTAAACACATGTTCATCAAGGACATGGGCCTGTAGTTTTTTTTTTTCTTTGTCTCTTTACCTCGTGTCCTGGTTATCATTGCTATGATAAACACCCCTCCCAAAAGAATGGGGAGGGAAGAGTTTATTTGGCTTACACTTCCAAATCTGAGTCCATTGGTAACAGAAGCCAGGATTAGAATTCAGGCAGGAGCCTGGAGGCAGAGCTGATGCAGAGGCCATGGAGGGATGTTGTTTACTGGCTTGCTCCCTATGGCTTGCTCAGCCTGCTTTCTTATAGAACCCAGGACCACCTGCCCAGGGGTAGCACTGCTCACAGTGCACCAGGCCCTGATTTTGCCTATTTCTTTTATATTTTCCAACTTAATTACAAGTTTTTTAAAGTATTCCTTTATAATATTTTAGATTTCTTTGGCATTTCTTGTAGTGTTTCCCTGCTCATTTCTGATTGTGTTCATTTAGCTTCTTTCTTTCTTTCTTTCTTTCTTTCTTTCTTTCTTTCTTTCTTTCTTTCTTTTTTCTTTTGGTTAGTTGGGCCAAAGGTATGTCAATCTTGTTTACTCTCCATGAGGTTGGGGTTCCTAGGGATTTGCTTATTATTAGTTTCAAGTTCACTCTATTATGGTGAGGCAGGACACACACAATTATTTCCATTTCTGAATTTGTTAAGATTTATTCTGTGTCCCAGGATTGTGCTCTATTTTAGAGAAGTTTCCATGGGCTTCTGAGGAGAATATATATTCTTAAGCATTTGGGTAGAATATTGTGTAGATATTTGTTAAGTCCATTTGATATATGATGTCATTTAATTCTGAAGTATTTCTGTCTATTTTTCTGTCTGGACAACTTGTCTTCTAGAGAAAGTGGAGTACTGAAATCACCTACTTTTCATGGGTTGATGTTAGTTTATGACTTTATTTATAGTAATATGCTTTTTATGAAATTGGGTGCACCAGAGTTTGGTGCGTATATATTTAGGATTGTAATGTCTTCTTGCTTAATTGCTCCCTTGATTAGAAGTAAATGTTCCTTTTAATTTCTTCTGATTAGTTTTAGTTTAATGCAGTGCCCGCTTGCCTCTTGGTCCCATTTTCTTAATGACTTTTTTCCAATCTTCCACTTTAAGGTGACTCCTATTTGTAAGTTAAGATGAGTTTCTTGGGGTTGGAGTGATGACTTGGTATTTGAGAGCCCTGACTGCTGTTGTAGAATATTGTTTTAAGGTGTGCTACTTTTGTTTATGTTGCATTTATTTAACTCTGTGAAGCTGTGTTACTGTGCCCGTATACAACACCTAATGGTCTAATAAAGAGCTGAATGGCCAATAGCAAGACAAGAGAGAGAAATAGGCAAGGCTGGCAGGCAGAGAGAATAAATAAAATGAGAAACCTGTGAGGATAAGAAGAAAGAGCAAGAAAATAAGGAGAGGAGGAATCCAGGTGCCAGCCACCCAGCCACACAGCCAGCTATGGAATAAGAAGTAATGAAAGATATACACAAATAGAGAAAAGGCAAAAGCCCAGAGGCAAAAGATAGATGGGATAATTTAAAGTTAAAAAATGCTGGCTAGAAACAAACCAAGCTAAGGCCGGCCATTTATAATTAAGAATAGGCTTCTGTGTGATTTATTTGGCAGCTGGGTGGTGGGCCTCCCAAAAGAGCAAAAACAACCAACAACAGGCTGATCTTCCAGAGGACCCATGTTCAATCCCTAGCACTTAACTTATATGGTGGCTCACAACCATCTGTAATTCCAGCTCCTGGAGTCTGATGCCCTCTGCTGGCCTCCATGGGTACTAAGCATGCATGTGATGTATTGACACACATACAGGCAAAAAACATCAATACATATAAAATGAGACAAATTTTAAAGGTGAGATTTTTTTAAATAAACATATTTATTTATTTATCTATTTTACATCCTAGCCATGGTTTCCCCTCCCTCCTTTACTCCCAGTCCCTCCCCCTCCCCCCTCTTTTCCTACCCCCCAATCGCCTCTTCATCCGTTTCTGTTTAGGAAAGAGCAGGTTTCCCATGAGTAATCAACAAAACATGACATATCAAGTTGCAGTAAGACTAAGCACCTCCCCATTATTAAGGCTGATCAAGGTGACCTATGTGGGGAGCAGGGTCCCAAAAGCCAGTAAAAGAGCCAAAGACAGCTCCTGTTCCACTGTTAGGAGTTCCACAAGAGGATCAAGCTACACAACTGTCACATATATGCAGAGTGCCTAGGTCAGTCCCATGCAGCTCCCTGGTTATCCAGCCTCTGTGAGCTCTGTGAGCCCAGGTTAGTTGATTCTGTGAGTTTTCTTGTGGTGTCCTTGACCCCTCTGGCTCCTACAATCCTTTCTCATCCTCTTCTGCAGGATTCCCTGAACTCTGCCTAATGTTTGGCTGTGGGTCTGCATCTGTTTCTATTAGTTGCTGGATGAAGCCTCTCTGATGACAATTGGGCTAGACACCAATCTGGTCACAGGAGATGGCCAGTTCAGGCTACATATCCGCTATTGCTAGGAGTCTAAGCTGGGATCTTCCTTGTAGATTCCTGGGAGATTCCCTTGTGCCAGGGGTTTACCTGACCCTGAAATGTGCCCCCCACTTTCCAGTAGTCTCTTTCAGTACTCTCCTCCTCTGGTCCCCAACCTGACCCTTCATGTTCCCATCACCACCCTCCTCAGTCAACTCATGAAATTTCCTCTATTTCCCCTATCCTTAGTTATTTTTCAGGTGTACACACACACACACACACACACACACACACACACACACACACACACTTGATTGTTAGCAATCAAGACAATTCCCACCACTAGACAGGCCCACAGATCAATCTGATCTACGCAATTCCTCTCTTAGATGACTCTAGACTGTGTCAAGTAGGAAGTCTAAACTAATTAGAATAGGGAGGTTTAAAATTTTTCAGCTGTTTGTGCCAGATGTTGACAATGGTATAGAAGGAAAATGGGCTTCAGAGCTCTGTGAATTTAGGCAATTTGCTCATCCTGAGTTTGGGGTTTCTTTCTTAGAAAGTGAGTGAGCAATAGACAGGGGGATACAGCTACAGGAAATTTATGCAAATGACACCTCGTTCCTGAGGCGCAGACACAGGGAACTATTTATCGTTCTTTCATTATTATTTTTCTGCTTTTTTTTTTTTTTTTTTAGAAATAAAAATTAGCAAAGTTAGAGTTGCCAGATAAAATAAAGGGTTCTAGTTATGTTTCTGGTAACAGTAAACACTTGCTTTTGGCCTGGGGGGATGGCTCAGTTGGTAAAGTGTTTGCCATGCAAGCGTGAGGACCTGAGTTCAATCCCCCAAACCAACATGAAAAAAGCCACATACAACAGGGCGTGCTTGCAGTCCTGGAGCTGAGAAAGCGGAGACAAGAGTGGAGGCAGACTTTCCTTTCCTGCCCGCCAGTTCCCAAATAACCTACAGAGACTAAATGTTAATTATAAATGCTCGGCTGATAGCTCAGGCGAGTTACTAACTAGCTCTTACTTAAATTAACCCATTTCTGTTAATCTGTGTGCTTCCCCGAGGCTTATTTACTTCAAGTTTATGAACTTCATTTGCTGCTTCTGCATCTGGCTCGAGACTACTCTGACTCTGCCCTCCTTCCAAGATTGGTTTTTTGGTAGACAACAGAAAGATGGATTTTGGTTTTTTTTAATCCATTCGTTCAGCCTGTGTCTTTTGATTGGAGAGGTGAGAGCATTGATATTTAAAGTTATTGTAAAGTGTGTGTTGATTGCAGACATTTTGTTGTTATTTGTGTTCTTAGTTGTACTTCATGCTCCAGTAATTATGCTTCATTTGTTTTCTTTCTGATCTTGTTTGTGCTTATTCCTTTTTTCAGTCTGATGTACTGCTTCTAAAACTCTCTTTAGATCTGATTTCATGGACATGAATCCTGTTAGCTTGTTTATATCATGGAAAGTTTTTCTTTCTCCTTCCACTATGGCAGATGATTTTTCTGGGTAGGGTAGTCTAGTAGTCCTTGGTCTCTTAGAACTTGGAGTGACATTGCTCCAGAATTTTTTTGGCTCTCAAAGTTTCCATTGAGAAATAAGATGTTATTCTGAAGAGTTTTTCTTTAAATGTGACTTACGTTCTTTTCTCTTGAAGATTTCAATACCCTTCCTTTGTTCCGTATATTTAGTGTTTTTACTGTGATACAAAATGGGGAGTTTCTTTTCCGGTCTTGTCTCTTTGGTGTTCTATGTGCTTCTTTTATCACTACAGGTGTGTCTTTAGTTTCAGGACATTTTTCTCAATGATATTATTGAAGATCTGGTCTATGCCATTGACCTAGGATTCATCTCCTCCATCTATGCCTATAATTCTAAGGTTTATTTTTTTTAAGGTGTCCCACATTTCTTGCATGTTTCTTTTGTATTTTTTAAAAAATTTTCATCATATTTGCGGCATGGTCTAATTCCTCTATTTTATCTTCATGTCTTGATAGTCTGTCTTCTACTCGATCCATTCTACTTGAGGCTTTCCCCTGAGTTTCCTAGTTGATTATTAGGTTTTTCAGTTCCATCTTCATTTCAGCCTGAGTTCTTTTTAACAGTTCTATCTTTTATTCAATTCTGTTTTTAAATCCTAGATTGCTTTCATAATCTTATTTAACATTAT
Organism: Peromyscus leucopus; assembly: GCF_004664715.2. Classification (NCBI taxonomy): domain Eukaryota; kingdom Metazoa; phylum Chordata; class Mammalia; order Rodentia; family Cricetidae; genus Peromyscus; species Peromyscus leucopus. The sequence continues at coordinate 23,535,350 of NC_051063.1, read as the reverse complement.
ATTGGAGCTTTCTTGGACATAACTTGGACATTTATTTTTGTAGCGGGAATTTTCTAGAGGCCTGCCTTGCCCAGCAGTCTGGATGAATCTCTCCCACCTGCAGTCCCACAGCTGATAATAAAATAATTTCATAGAGGCTTATATTAATTACAGACTCTGTGGCCTATGGCTCAGGATTCTTGCTAACTAGCTCTTTCATCTTAAATTAACCCATTTCTATAAATCTATATGTTACCATGTGGCCATGGTATTACTGGTCTGCTGACATCCTGCTGCTCCTTGGGTGATGGGCTCGCATCTCCCTGACTCCATCCTTCTTCATCTCGTCTTCAGTTTGAATGTACCGCCTAACCTTATCCTGCCCTGCCATAGGCCAATGCAGCTTTATTTATCAACCAGTGGGAGCCACACATATTCACAGCATACAGAAAGACATCCCACAGCATATTTTCTATAAGTTCATTGAGCTGTTTCTTTGTGTCTTCTTTAAACTCTTTCAGAGTTGAAATTTACTTCAGCTACACTCTTTGAATTCTTTGATGAAGTTTATGACTGTTGTCTTAGTTAAGGTCTCTATTGCTGTGATGAAACACCATGGCCAAAGCAACCTGGGGAGGAAAGGGTTAATTTGTCCTACTCTTCCATATCACTGTTCATCATTGGGAGAAGTCAGGACAGGAACTCAAACAGGTCAGAAACCTGGAGGCAGGAGCTGATGCAGAGGCCATGGAGGAGTCCTGCTTACTTTACTGGCTTGCTCTCCATGGCTTGTTCAGCTTGCTTCCTTGTGGAACCTAGGACTGCCAACTGAAGGGTGGCCCAACCTACAGGGTGCTGAACCCTCTCCCATCAATCACTAGTTAAGAAAATTCTCTACAGGCTTGCTTATAGCCCAATCTTATGAAGGCACTTTCTCATCTGAGGCTCCCTCCTCTCCAGTGACTCTAATCTGTGTCAAATTAACACCAAAATTAGCCACAATTGTTCTTTTAAGCTCTGTGTCCTGAAGTTCATCTGGAAAAATATTTCTACACGACTGCAGGGTTTGGAGAGAGGGGTGGGGACAACATCACAGTGATGAGGTACTGCCTTGATCTTTCGTATTGTTGCTGTATTTTGTATGTAAACTTCTTTTGTTGATTCTGTGTCTGATGTGGACCTGGTTGGGAAAGAGCACAGGATGTGTGGTCAGGCTGGATCCTGGCACAAGATGTATTTTCTAAATTGGTTATGATAAACTTTATCTTTCTTCTTTTAAAAAAAAAATCAATCAATTAATTAATTAATTTGACATCCGGACCAAAGTTTCCCTTTCCTCCTCTCCTCCCACTCCCTTACCCCACCTCCCCTCCACAACCCCCCTCAATACACTCCTCCTCTGTTTCTGTTAAGAAAGAGGCAGGCCTCCCATGGGGATCAACAAAGCATGGCATATCAAATTGAGGTAATCCTAAGAACATCTCCTTGTATTAAGGCAGGGCAAGGTGACCCAGAATGAGGAGTAGGGTCCCAAAAGCCAGCCAAAGCTTTAGGGACAGCCCCTGCTCCCATTGTTAGAACTCCACAAGACGACCTACACAACTGTCACATATATGTAGAGGGCTTGTGTGGGTCCCATGCAGGCTCCCTGGTTGTTGGTTCACAATCTGTGAGTTCCTATGAGCCAGGTGAGTGGTTGCTCTTAGTTGTTTCTTGTGATGTCCTTCCTCCCTCTCTTCAGCAGGATTCCCTGAGCTCAACCTAATGTTTGGCTGTGGGTCTCTGCATCTGTTTCCATCAGTTATTGGATCAAGGCTCTCTGATGACAATTGGGATAGTCACCAATCACTGATTACAGGAGAAGGCCAGTTCAGGCTACATATCCACTATTGCTAGGAGTCTTAACTGGAGTCATTCTTATAGATTTGTGGGAGTTCCCCTTGCATCAGGTTTCTACCTGACCCCCAAATGCCTTCCCACTTCCAGCCATCTTTTTCAGACTTTCCCCCTCCATCCACCCTGTTACCCAATCCCTCAAGTGTCCATCTCCATCTGTTCCCAATCCACCCAGGAGATCTATTTCCCCTACTCAGGGAAATCCATGCATCGCCTTTTAGGCCCTCCTTGTTAGCTAGCCTCTCTAGGTCTATGGATTGTAGCATAGTTGTGGTAGTTTAAATGTAATTGGCCCCTATATTCTCAAAGGGAGTGGCACTGTTAGGAGATGTGGCCTTGTTAAGATAGGTGTGGCCATGTTGGAGGAACTGTGTCACTGTGGGGGCGGGCTTTGAGGTCTCTTTTGTTCAAGATTCGCTTAGTGTGACAAACAATCCACTTCCTGTAGCCTTCTGATCAAGATGTAGCCAGCACCATGTCTGCCTGTAGGCCACCATGCTCCCTGCCATAATGATAATGAACTGACCCTCTGAACTGTAAACTACCACTTTGATTAAATGTTTTCCTTTATAAGAGTTGGCCATGGACATGGTGTCTCTTCACAGCAATAGAAATGTTAACTAAGACAGTGGCTATCCTTTACAGCTAATATCCACTTATGAGTGAGTACATTCCATGTTTGTCATTCTGGGTCTGGGTTACCTCACTCAGGATGATTATTTCTAGTTCTATTGATTTGCCTGCAAATTTCCTGATGTCATTGTTTTTAACAGCTGAGTAATACTCCATTGCATAAATGTACTTCATTTTCTTTATCCATTCTTCAGTTGAGGAGCATCTAGGTTGTTTCCAGGTTCTGGCTATTACAAATAAAGCTGCCATGAACATAGTTGAGCAAGTGTTCTTGTGGAATGATTGAGCATCATTTGGGTTTATGCTTAAGAGTGGTATAGCTTGGTAGGTCTTGAGTTAGATTGATTCCCAATTTTCTGAGAAACTGTCATATTGATTTCCAACGTGTCTTTACAAGTTTGCACTCCTACCAGCAATGGAGGAGTGTTCCCCTTGCTCCACATCCTTTCCAGCATAAGCTGTCATTTGTATTTTTGATCTTAGTCCTTCTGACAGGTCTAAGATGGAATCTCAGAGTCCTTTTGATTTGTGTTTCCCTGATGACTAAGGGTGTTGAACAATTCTTTAAGTGTTTCTCTGCCATTTGAGATTCTTCTTTTGAGAATTTTGTTTAGATCTGTACAACATATTTTAATTGGATTGTTTGGTTTTTTTATGCCTGGTTTCTTTAGTTCTTTATGTATTTTGGAGATCAGCCTTCTGGAAGATGTGGAGTTGATGAAGATTTTTCCCATTCTGTAGGGAATGTCCTATTGACCATGCCCTTTGCCTTACAGAAGCTTTTCAGTTTCATAAGGTCCCATTTATTAGTTGCCAATCTTAGTGTCTGTGCTACTGGTATTCTCCTATTCAGGAAGTTGTCTCCTGTGCCAATGTGTTCAAGGCTACTTCCCACTTTCTCTTCTATCAAATTCAGTGTATCTGGACTTATGTTAAGTTCTTTGATGCACTTGGACTTGGTTTTATGCAGGGTGATAGATGTGGATCTATTTGGATTATTCTACATGTCAACATCCAACCATACCAGCACCATTTGTTAAAGACACTTTCTTTTTTCAATTGTATAATTTTGGCTTCTTTGTCAAAAATCAGGTGTCCATAGGTGTGTAGATTTATATCTGCATCTTCTATTTGATTCCATTGATCCACCTATCTGTTTTTATGCCAATACCATGCTGTTTTTTATTACTATAGCTCTGTTGTAGACCTTGAAATTCGGGATGGCGATAACTCTGGCAGTTCTTTATTGTATAGGATTGCTTTTTCTCATCCTGGGTTTTTTGTTTTTCCACATAAAGTTGAGTATTATTCTTTCAAAGTCTTTAAAGAATCGTGTTGAAATTTTGATTGGGATTGCATTGAATCTGTAGATTGTTCTTGGTAAGATTACCATTTTTACTATGCCGATCCTAGTGATTTATGAGCATGGGAGATCTTTCCATCTTCTGATATCTTCTCCAATTTCTTTCTTCAGAGACTTGAAGTTCTTGTCACATAGTTCTTTTACTTGCTTGGTTAGAGTTACTCCAAGATATTTTATATTATTTGTGTCTATTGTGAAGGGTGTTATTTCCCTGATTTCTTTCTCAGCCCTTTTAATGTTTGTATATAAGAGGGCTACTGATTTTTTTTTTTTTTTAGTTAATCTTGTATCCAGCCACTTCACTAAAGATGTTTATCTGCTGTAGGAATTTCCTGGTAGAATTTTGGGAGTGGCTCATGTATTCTATCATGCCATCTGTAAATAGTGATACTTTGACTTCTTTTCCAATTTGTATCCCTTTGACCTCCTTTTGTTGTCTTATTGCTCTACCTAGAATTTCAAGTACTATATTGAATAGATATGGAGAGAGTGAACAGCCTTGTCTTGTTCCTGATTTTAGTGGAATCACTTTGAGTTTCTCTCCATTTAATTTGATGTTGACTGTCAGCTTTTTAGTCATATTTAGGTATGTTCCTTATATTCGTGATCTCTCCAAGACTTTTCTCATTGAAAGGGTGTTGGATTTTGTCAAAGGCTTTTTCAGCATCTAATGAGATGATCATGTGGGTTTTTTTCTTTCAGTTTGTTTATATGGTGGATTACATTGACAGATTTAATATGTTGAACCATCCCTGCATCTTTGAGATGAAATGCATTTGATCATAGTGGATGATTTTTTTGATGTGTTCTTGGATTTGATTTGCCAGTATTTTGTTGAATGTTTTTTCATCAATGTTCATGAGGGAAATTGGGCTGCAATTATTTTTCTTTGTGGAGTTTTTGAGTGGTTTGGGTATCAGGGTAACTGTGGCATCATAAAAAGAGTTTGGAAATGTTCCTTCTGTTTCTATTTTATGGAACAATTTGAGGAGTTTGGTATTAGCTCTTCTTTGAAAGTCTGGTAGAATTCTATGCTGAAATTATCTGGCCCTGGATTCTTTTGCTTGGGAGACTTATAATTATTGCTTCTATTTCCTTTGGAGTTATAGGTCTATTTAGATTGTATTTGATTTTGGTATGTGGTATCGTATCTATCAAGAAATTTGGCCGGGTGGTGGTGGAGCACGCCTTTATTCCCAGCACTCGGAGGCAGAGGCAGAGGCAGGCGGATTCTGTAAGTTCGAGGCCAGCCTGGGCTACAAGTGAGTTCAGAAAGGCGCAAAGCTACACAGAGAAACTGTCTCGAAAAAAAAAAAAAAAAAAAAAAAAAAAAGAAAAGAAAAGAAATTTGTCCATTTCTTTTAGTTTTTACTTCCAATTTTGTGAACTACAGGTTTTTGAAGTATGACCTAATGATTGCCTGAATTTCCTCAGTGTCTATTGTTATGTTCCCCTTTTCATTTCTGATTTTGTTGTTTTGGATTTTCTTTCTGCCTTTTAGTTTGGATAAGAGCTTGACTATCTTGTTCATTTTCTCAAAGAACCAACTCTCTGTTTCATTGATTCTTTGTATTGTTCTCTTTGTTTCTATTTTATTGATTTCAGCCTGAGTTTGATTATTTCTTGCTATTTACTTTCTCTTGGGTGAGTGTGCTTCTTTTTGTTCTAGAGCTTTCAGGTGTGCGGTTAAGCCACTAGTATGAGATTTCCTCAAATTCTTTATGTAGGCCCTTAGTGCTATGGACTTTCCTCTTAGCACTGCTTTCATTATGTCCCATAAGTCTGGGTGTATTGTGCATTCATTTTCATTGAATTCTAGAAAGCATTTAATTTCTTTACTTCTTCCTTGACCCAGTGATAATTTAATTAAGAATTGTTCAGTTTCCTTGAGTTTGCAGGCTTTCTGTAGTTTGTGTTGTTGTTGAACTCTAACTTTAATCCATAGTGATCCGATAAGATACAGGTAATTAGTCCTTTTCTTTCCTTCCTTCCTTTCTTTTTTTCTTAATCTAGTAAGATTTGTTTTGTGACTGGGTCCATGACCAATTTTGGAGGTTCCATGAGGTGCTGAGAAGAAGTTGTTTGGGTGAAAAATTCTGTAGATATCTGTTAGGTCCATTTGAGTCATAACTTCTGTTAGTTCCATTATTTCTCTATTTATCTGTCTGAAAAATCTGTCCTTTGGTGAGAGTGGGGTGTTGAAGTCTCCTACTATTAATGTTTGGGGTTTGGTATGTGACTTTAGCTTTAGTAATGTTTCTTTTACAAATGTAGATGCCTTTGCATTTGAGACATAGATGTTCAGAATTGAGATATCATCGTGGTGGGTTTTTCCTTGGATGACTATGAAATGTCCTTCTCCATCTCTTTTGATTAAATTTGGTTTGAAGTCTATTTTGTTAGATATTAGGATAGCTGCACCAGCTTGCTTCTTAGATCCATTTGATTGGAAAATTTTTTTTCCAACTGTTTACTTAGAGGTAATGTCGGTCTTTGATGTTGAGGTGTGTTTCTTGTATGCAGCAGAAGAATGAATCCTGTTTTCATATGCATTCTGTTAGCCTGTGTCTTTTTATTGGCGAATTGAATCCACTGATATTGAAAGATATTAATTACTAGTAATTGTTAATTTCTGTTATTTTTGCTATTGTTGTTGGTATTAGTGGTGGTGATGATGGTGTGTATGTGTGTTTCTCTTCTTTGGGTTTTGCTGGTGTGGAGTTATCTATTGTCTATGTTTTCATGGGTGTAGCTAACTACCTTGTATCCAGCCACTTTACTAAAGATGTTTATCTGCTGTAGGAGTTTCCTGGTAGAATTTTTGGGGTAGATCACGTATACTATCATGTCATCTGCAAATAGTGACACTTTGACTTCTTTTCTAATTTGTATCCCCTTGATTTCCTTTTATTGTCTTATTGCTCTACCTAGAACTTCAAGTACTATATTGAATAGATCTAGGTCTGGGTGTTAATTCCTGTGTTTGTCTTTTTGGATGGGTGTTTTGTTCCTTGACTTTTCTTTCCTCTCTGGTCTTCTGGCCTAAGTGGCCAAGGATTTTGATGACTGATTAGTTTTCAGGTCCATTAGAGTGTCTCTGCTGGGGTTTTGGGGGGCTTTGGGTCCCTAGATCTGATCTGGTCTCTGGTAAAGCCAAAGTCTTCTTGGTTCTCTAGATCTGGCCTGGCCTCCAGTAAAACCTGAGTCTTTTTCTGTGGTACTCAGGCTCAGCCTGGCCTCTAGTAGAGCTGCTGGGGATGTTCTTCTGGTGATGGACCTACAAATCTGTTCTTTCAAGTGGTGTGGACTGTGTCTGGGCCTATGGAGTCTGCCAGAATTCTGGGGAAGGGCTGACTACAGGGAGGATGATTGAGGTGGGAGGGGTTGGGTGGCAGTGTGGGTCCTGAGGGAGCAGAATCCAGGAAGTGGCAGTAATCCAGCTGACAAGTGTGTCACTCACCAGTTCTGACTTATGTGGCCTGGGCCTGCTTGGTGGAAGTCTTCTAGGGTTAGATGGAGGGCTTAGCAAAGGGGTCAGGGATGGGCTGGGATGGCATGGGCCTGGGGAAGGGTCCCAGGGGACAGAATTCAGGGAGAGGTATACCAGAGCAGTGGGATTCCTCCAGAGTTGGGGGCAGGGCCCAGCAGTGGTGCTGATGCTGAGATGAGAGGGTATAGGCCACAGAACAGGAGGGTCACTCACCAGTTGTGGCTGGTGTGGTCTGTGCCTCAGTAGTGGAAGTCTGCTGGAGATTGGGCAGGGCCCAGTAGCAGCAGGGCCAGTGATGAGCTGAGGTGGGGTGGGCCTGAGAAAGGGTCTCAGGGGACAGAATTCAGGGAGGGATACTGTAGTCCAGCTTTTCTTTGGGCTGCCAGTTCACAAAAAACAAAACCGAGACATATTACGTATGAAAGCTCAGCCTAGCTTAGGCTTGTTTCTAGCTAGATCTTATAACTTCAATTAACACATTTTTATTAATTTACTTTCTGCCTCATGGCATTATTACCTCATCTCTATACTGTCCATCATACTTGCTCTCTGTCTCCTGGTGTCTCTGCCTTCTTCTTCCCAGCATTCTCTCTGCCCAGAAATCCTGCCTAGCTATTGGCCTTTTAGCTCTTTATTAAACCAATCAGAATGACACATCTTCACAGTGTACAGAAAGACTATTCCACAACATTGTACAGTTCTGCTGGCAGGCAGGTCACTCACCTGTTCTGTTTTGTGTGTGTGTTCGGGTTTTTTGTTGTTGTTTTGCTTTTTTTTTTTTTTTTTTTGAGACAGGGTCTCAATATGCAGTTCTGACTGACCTGAAACCTGCTGTGTAGATTAGACTGGCTCCAACTCACAAAGATGCACTAACTGCTGCCTCCTGAGCGCTGGGATTAGATGCATATGCCACCACACCCGGTTCCTCCTCTCTCTACCCCAATGCCATAGAAGACTGTATGAGGACTAGGTAAGCACCCTACCACTGAGCTACATTCCTAGTCCATCTTGCTCCCTCAAGATCACAAATTCTCAGGTTGCCTGCACCAGTCTGGGTGGCTCATAGGGACGGTTATGCCATCCACCAGGGTAGAGTTTTTTCTTTAGACGGCAACCTTCTATGTACCCTATTTGAATCCCCAACAGCACTGAGCAAACTGTGAGTAAACTGTCCAGTTGCCCTCTCTGTTCCAGCTTCCATTCCAACCAACGTAGGGAGCCATAGAAGTTCCTGGATCCCATAGCTGTAGCATAGCAACAGAGATGCCAACATCTAATATCCAGAACAGACCGTTGCCTAAATTCCCTAGAGTGGCTACAAAAGGAGCCAGTCTCAAGGGGCCAGCATCCTCCAGTTCTCTGCTGCTGCCTGACCTCATGAGTAGGCCTGAGACTGTCTTTGAAGCTCCAGGCCACCTGTTCAAAGGATAAAGAAACAGCATGGTGTCTCATGTCTGGAATCCCAGCACAGAGGCTAAGGCAGGAGGAGTTCCGTGGGTTTGAGACCAGCTTGGGGTATGTAGTAAGTTTGTGGCCAGCCATGGCTGTACAGCAAGAGCCTGTCTCCAAAAACAAAACAAAACAAAAGACAAGGGGCCCGCAAGTAAAAGTACTTGCCACCAAAATCTGAAGACCTCAGTTTGATTCTCTGCAAGCTGTTACCTGACCTCCATATGTGGCCATGGTGCCCCATACCCATGACAATAACAAAGTGATAACTTTGGAAATCAATAAAATTAATGAAATTTCAAAAGATATCTGAAAAATCCAAAACAAACAATAAAAACAAAACCCTATGATGTGTTCTCTCATATATGTAGGTTTTTTTGGTTTTGTTTTTATTTTTCAAGACAGGATTTCTCTGTGTAACAGCCCAGGCTATGCTGGAACTCACTTTGTAAACCAGGCTGGCCTCAAACTCATAAAGATCTGCCTGCCTCTGCCTTCCGAGTTCTGGGACTAAAGGCATGCACCACCACTCTTGGCTTCATATGGGATCTTTTTTTTTTTTTTTTTTTTTTTTTTTTTTGAGACAGGGTTTCTCTGTGTAGCTTTTGCTTTCCTGGATCACTTGGTAGACCAGGCTGGCCTCGAACTCACAGAGATCCACCTGGCTCTGCCTCCCGAGTGCTGGGATTTAAAGGCGTGTGCCACCACCGCCGCTTTTTTTTTTTTTTTTTTTTTAATATGGGGATCTTAATATGGATGTGACACAAGTCTTTAACTTTGTGTGTTTCATTTGGATACCTGTAGGAGTCAGGAAACCAGAAAGGAGACATGGAGCAGGTAGATCTTGGGGAGTGGGGGAGATAGTTGAATACATGAAGGTGGGCAGAAGAGGGTGACGTTCAAGTGGGGAGGAGATGGGAGAGTAAGAAGGAGGTGGGGAAGGACAACTAGCAGCAAGAATGCTTGAGGAAGCCATCTGGAACCTACTACTTTATAGTACACACATGTGCACATGGAATCACCCTGTACAGGGAATAAGGCTCCTCCCAGAAGCTAAAGGTTGCCAAATGAAGGGCCCGGTGCCAGGTGTGGTATACCTCTCCTCGAGGTTTTGGTCAGAGGGAGTTGGGCAGAAGTTCTCAAAACAACATAAGCTATTGCTGTTGTCCTTGGCTGCCCACCAAAACTTGATAGCAATACCCTGCTCCTAAAGATGCTACATACATTGGTCACGGGACTAGGAGAAATCAAGCTCTAAATGATGTGAATGCTCCCTCTCTACTGCCTAGCTTTCATAGATAGTACCAGAAAGTCTATGCAGGCTGCTGGAGGGAGCAAGTCATCAACAGACTTACCTAGATAATTGGCCTGCCAATATATACCCATGGATACCATAGTTTCATGAAGTGGGGGTAAGCAAGTGCTTTCTGGTTGGTTTTAAGACCAACTCCACAGGAAGAAACACATACCTGGTACTGTAATTCTGGCCAAGAACCCATAGCTGGGAATCTCATAGGCACTAGGGGTGAAGCTACTACTACTTTGCTAAATGGACATAGTATCAAACTGCCTTTGCAATGCATTACCTCTGAACCATAGATTAGGGACGCTCTCATCCCTAATTGTAGAAGGGTCTCTACGCAGTGGATGGTGGTCAGTACAGACTCATGACTGGTCAAGTGTAGAGAACAAGGGACTATGGGTGCTCATCATAAATGGAATCTTTATATTATAGTCTGTAGCAGTTACTTTTTGTTGTGATAAAATGACAAGACCAAAAACAGCTATGGAAGAACGAGTTGGCTAATTGTTCCAAAGAGATGAGGGTCCACCGTGGTGGGGAAACATGAAACAAGTGGGAGGCAGGGCAGCAGGGGTGAGACACAGAGAGGTCATATTTCCTCTGCACAAAAGCATCAGATAGAGTGCATAAGGAGAGTGGGGTTATAGACTCTCAAAGCACAACCCTAATGACGCGTTTTCTCCAGAAAGGCTCCACCCCCTAAGACTTCCACTACCTTTTCAAACAGTGTCACCAACTGTGGACAGTGCTCAAGTATCTGAGACTGGGGAATATTTATTACTCAAACTACTATATATTCCTTCCCCACAAGGTTCAAGAAACAGCACGGAAGAGGAGTGGGGTGAGAAATGTTTTCTTCCCATCTACTTATTTAAGATTTGGTTTGTTCTCTTTATGGCCCTAAAGAGTATCATTGTTATTTATCTGAGATCTCTTTGATTTCTTAATGTAGAACTATAAACTTACTTAGAATTGTAAACTTCCCTCATAGGACTAGCATCTAGTGTCTTAAAGGTTGGGGTGTATTGCTTTCATTTTCCTTTGACTCTAGGAATTCTCTTATGCTCCTTTGTATTTCTTTAGGGACCAATCCATCACTCAACAGTGTGTTGTTTAATCTCCATGAGGTTGTGTGTACTCTAGGGTTTCTCTTCCTGTCGACTTGTAGATTTATTCCATTGTGATCAGACCAAATACAAGGAGTTATTTCAATCTTCCTGTATTTATTAAGATTTGCTTTGGGTCCTAATATATGATATATTTTAGAGACTATTCCATAAAATGCTGATTAAAATAATCATTCTGTGTTTGAGTAGAATGATCTATAGATATCTGGTAAGGTGATTTGATCTATGATGTCATTTAATTCAAATATTTCTGTTTAGGGTTTTTTGTTGTTTGTTTGTTTGTTTGTTTGTTCATGAGAACCTGGCAATTGGTATGAGTGGGCATTGAAGTATGTAATGAATATCTAAATTGTTCCAGCATAATAAGTACTCAGGAGTCAAAAATTGAGATAAAGACCTGATAAATCCAAGGACAGCAGAGAGTTGATTAGCTGACCCTCTCTCCATGTTTTTCCCTGAACCACCTCCAAAGGAAATCCCCTGGAAATTCTTTCTTCTCTCTTCTTGTCCTCTCTAGCAGACCTCCTCAGTCCTCCAAGAACTCTATGGCTAATTCCAGTCAGCAAATCACTTACTCCATCCTTTGATTTAGGGTTGCTTTATTGGCACAATGAAATGGCTGTACAAACAATTCTCCTGAATTATTTCCTCCTTTTTGTGGCTAAAGAAAAAGGAAAGGTTTTAACTCTAACATAGTAAAACTCTATACAATAAGAACAATTACCAAGTAAGATATACATTCATAATGTCCAGTCCAGTAGTATTTGGTAAATTCGGAGAAAATCATCTATTATCAATCATATCTTGGTGGCCATTTACCTTATATGTCTGTAGAGAACAGTAGAGACAAATATTTGGTAAGATTTATGAGATTTTATCCTATTGGAAGTGTGCTATTTAAGACATTTTGCTCCTTTTCTTGGGGCATTTTCTCTGGATGATTCATCCTTTTTTTCCACATGTCTCATTTTTCCAGTGATCTCCAGATTCCTTAGCTGGATGCTTTTATCTTCCTGGAAAGCCAAAACAAACCCCTGCCCCAACCTTAACTTTGGGGAGTTTCCCTTCTTGGCAGGTTGAAAGGCCACGCTGTTTGATGAACCTCTCCTAATCAAGAGGTCCCTCCTGTTCAAATCTAATCTTTATCAATTTTAATGATATCCATAACTTTTCTTCTCCCATGGAAACAAAAGCAAAACCTCTTCCCCAACATAACACATATCCTGGTTTCCATTCTGAGGTCAACACATCTTTAAAGCATACAGGCTGATTCATTTCAGCAGTATTTTCTATTATCCAATGTCTCTCTGCAGCTGTCATTCCTTTCTCATTAGCATTTTAAAAATGTAAAGTTAACAAAACATGGAGAAATGGCTCAGCTTATCTAGTCATTTCTGAATATCACTTATACCTTGGAATTATCACTGGTGTTTTCTAAATGTTTTATTGATGTCTATATTGTTCTTCTTTAAGTTCAGATGGTTTTCTTCTCTTTGATACATTCTATTGTGAGATGTCCCACAGAGTGAAAATCTGCCCCAAAAAATTAAAAACAAAATTTAGTAATTATAATTTTGAAGACCCAACCATTTAAAAAAAAAAAAAAGCAGAAAGCAGCTATACTAGTGCTGTGGGATGGTCTTTCTGTATGCTGTGAATATGTGTTGCTATGATTGGTTAATAAAGAAGCTTCTCTGACCTATGGTAAGATAGGTTATAGCCACGTGGGAAATCCAAGCAAAGATACAGGCAGAAGGAAGGCGGAGTCAGGGGAGACACTGAGCATTGCCGGGGAAGCAAGATGTAATAGAATACAGGTAAAGCCACAAGACACATGGCAGTATATAGAGTAATAGAAATGGGTTAATTTAAGATGTAGCAGCTAGGTAGCAATAAGCCTGAGCCATAGAACAAACAGTTTGTAATTAATATTAAGCCTCTGTGTGGTTATTTTATAAGCTGCTATGGGCCAGATAGGAAAACTTCTGTCTATATATTGTTTCCTTCAGTGTTGGTCTTTTTAAAATTTCCTTCAAATCCAGCACAGCAAAAGCCAATAATGGCATCCTGGCTGTGAGAATAGGTGGTAGAAACTGGCTAAGCAGTTTAGGGTAGAACACCCCAAAAATGAAAGACACCCCCTTGAATAAACACCGAAAATGTCCTTGTCCCCTTTGACAACTCTATCCTTTGAGGCCAGAGATACTGAAAGTGTTTGAGCCAAAATGTCTTTAGCTCGACCCTAGAGGCCAAGGATGCCAGAAAGGGGGTGGGTCTGGTTTCTTGTTCTTTCCCCTAAATGAGAAGCTCTTTCCTAGAAACAATATGTAAGGATGTGACTAAAACTGAGAGGTACACCTTGTAATTGGGAACTATGTTATCCAGTTCATACCGTCTCTGCACCTCATCAAGTAAAGCCTTACTAACTCTAAGCCAGTGGCCACTCCTGCAGTGTAGGGGCATCACCTGCTCTCTCTTAAACTCACACCGAGGAATCTAACATAAATTTCTTTCTAAAATTCAGCCTCTGGGGTCCATGAATTTTATTCAAATTTGTGGGGTGAGACCCTGAAAGCCACTGGCCCACTGTGAGTATGAGCACCCAGCACCCCAACTCCTGGGCTTAGTTCATTAAGAGTCAAGAAAGGGCCTGCCACTCTCAAGGATACCCCCAGAATTTCCTATATCTCTGGGATAACCTTTGACATATTTACTGGTTTTTTTTTTTCATATGCAGTATTTTCTTTTCCAAGAGTCTCTCTGTCTCTGTCCTTGTCTCTCTCTGTGTCTGTCCATCTCTCTCTGTTTCTGTGTCTCTGTGTCTCTGTCTGTCTATCTGTCTGTCTCTCTCATTTACACACATACTCACACATACACACACAAACATACCACCCTGCACCAAATGGGAATAGGTAAGGCCCCATCTCTGGACTGGACCAGGTCCCTAGGCCCTAGGCCCCGGGGGCACATCCTGTGCCCCTCCCCCAAGCCATTGGAGCCCCAGGGACTGGTCAGCTACCCCTTCCCCCCCCCTCACTAAGAAAACAGGACCCTGTGACACCAGTGAAAACCGGAGACATAAGCCCACCCTGCACCAATTGGGAACAGGTCCCACCCTATACTGATTGGGAATAGCTGCTCCCTGAGACAGAGCCCACTGGTGCCCATTGGACTAAGATCTGCTCCCTCAGACACAGAATCCATCAGCTCAACTGGACCAAGAGTTCAGATTAGACCAAGAGCTCCCATTAGACCAAGAGTATAAATCAGACCAAAAGAGGCTCCCTCAGACACAGACAGCATTTTCATGGACTGGAGGAAGAGATGGGTAGACGCCAGTGCAAAAATACAGCCAACAACATAAAGACCAATATAGCACCAACAGAACCTAGTGGTTCTATATCAGCAAGACCTGAACGTCCCAAAGCAGAAGAAGCAGAAGAAATAGAGCTTAAAAATGACTTTAAGAAGATGATAGAGGCCTTTAAAGAGGAAATGAAAACAACCCTTAAATAATTTAAAGAAAAGACAAACAAAAAAAAATTGGAAGAAATCAATAAATCCCTTAAAGCCAAGAAAAAGCAATTAAACAGGTGAATGAAACAGTCCAAGATTTGAAAACTGAAATAGAGGCAGTAGAGAAGACACAAACTGAGGGGAAGCTGGAAATGGAAAATCTGAGTAAACAAACAGGAACTACAGATGCAAGCGTAACCAACAGAATGCAAGAGATGGAAGAGAGAATCTCTGGCATTGAAGATACAATAGAGGAAATATATTCATCAGTCAAAGAAAACACTAAAGCCAAAAAAGTCATAACACAAAACGTCCAGGAAATTTTGGACTACACACACACACACACACACACACACACACACACACTCCCTAGGCTATTGTGGGGTCATTGCCCCACAGGAAAAGTGAGAACACTCTGGCCCAGAGCGCAGCTGCTGACATCCCTGCCTTGGTCGTCTGTGCCTCTAGAACAGAGCCCCACAGACTGGGAGTTGATGATGAGCAGAACTTATTGGCTCACAGTTGAGAAGGCTGAGACGTCCAACATCAAGGGCCCGCCATCTCTGCCAGTGGCCTCCTGCTGGATCATCACATGGTAGAAAGTCTGGAAGCCAGCAACGGCGAAGACGGAGGACGCCAAACTCCCTCCTGTAACCAACTCACACTTGTGATAATGGAACAAATTCCCTCCCAGTCAAATTATCTCTCAAAAGTCCGGTTTTAACAATACCACAATGCTTGCGTTTCAACGTGAGGTTTGTTTGTTTGTTTGTGGTTGGCCCTCCCTGGGCTGCCCTGTCTGGCTTTCAGCTCCTGTTTTCAGGCAACCTTTCTACCTTAGCCTCCTGAATAGCTTTGAGTACAGGCATGTACCGTCATGTCGGGGCTTCTATGTGAGTGGAGGGATCATTCAAACCATAGCAACCAACCCTACCCTATAACACCAAAGCTTTCCCAACCTGAAATAGGCTGAGGATCTAGAGGAGGTGATGAGGCAAGGCCTCAGAGAGTGGAGCACTGTGGGTGTAGTCCGGGCAGCCAAACCTTGACTTCCCTGAGGCAGGAGAAAGCAGGTTAGAGGCCATACAGCTTAGCGTGCTGGGAGCAGATGGATCCCCAGCTGAAGGCGCCAGGAGACAGGAACTGACTGACACTGAGAGCAGCAGTTGCCAGAGGCGAGCCGCCCAGCCCTGGCTGAGCCTCTGTGTAGGGAGATTTGTTCCCAGCACTCCGACAAAACGAGCTTGAACTGTGAAACTTCTCGAATGTATGCTTGACATGTCCCTGCGCCACACCACCTGTCCTCCCGCCAGAGTGCATCTGAAGGTCCCAGGCAGCCTAGAGAAGCTGTGTGTGTGAGCGCGCAAGCGCGACCGCAAGCGCATGGCACCTGAAGAAGTCAGAGCCCTTCAGACTTGCCCTGCTTTGATCTGAGATTTTCCTCTTTCCATTATTGCTCATACCACGCAACACTGACCCTTTGCCGTCGCGGTCTTAGTCATCTCACTTGACAGCTTGGCCTACCTTGAAGCCGTCACCCCCGCCTCCTCCCCGGACAGAGGTGGTGTCCTATATGTGACCATGGATGATCAAAACATGAAGAACACCTTGTCTTTGAGGTTAGCATGTGGCTATTTGCTCATAGGTATTAGTAACTGCCTTTTCTGAACCTACATTAACGCACATACAACAGCAGTGTGTTAACTTCGAAGACAAAAGTGTGTATATTAAGAACATTGGGGGGGGGGGCTGGGCAATGGTGGTGCACTCTTTTAATCCCAGCACCTGGGAAGCAGAGGCAGGTGGCTCTCTGTAAATTTGAGGCTAGCCTGGTCTACAGAGTGAGTTCCAGGACAGCCAGAGAGCTACACAGAGAAACCCTGTCTCAAAAACAAAAACAGAACATTTTTTAAATTTATGAACCAGCCAGATGAGGTGGCATACATCTTTAATCTCAGCCCTCAGGAGCAGTGGCAGGAGGGTCTCTGTGAGTTTGAGGCCAGCCTAGTCTACATGGTGAGTTCTAGGACAGACAGGGGTACAAAGCCAGACCTTCTCTCTCTCTCAGAAAAATTGTGGACCAAAGGTGTTTAAACTGCTCATGTTTAGGGTATCTACTATGGTGTTATTACAATCTGATCAGTTAATGAACAGTGACTGCTGATTAAACAAAAGAAATAGTTTCTTTTTCCTCTTCTGGGGACAGTGCTTAGAGGCACTCTGAATGGTCCAGTGTTTGACAACACCGTTGTAGGCTTGCCTACAACACAGCCTCAACAAAACTAGGCTGTCTCGGACCCCTGGTAATAGGATTGTTTACCTTTATACCAAGAAGGTTGGGAAAGCATCCCAGCCCACAAGTGGTGTGCGCCCAGGCAGACTTCCAGGGTTCATGTCATAAGACCTAAAGTCCCTATGAGATTGTCTAAGACAAAGAGGCAGTCATCAGGGCTTACTGTGGCCCTGTGTGTACTAAGGGTACCTGTTACAGGATAGGATGTGCGTCCTGATTGAGGAGCAGAACATCATTGTGAGAGTGTTGGAGGCACAAACACGAAATCAGAAAGCTTAATAAATAGGAAGCTTTTTTTAAGTTAAGAAAAAAACAGAGTGGGGTGTAGTGGGGAGGGTTGGAGTGGGGGGGGGGTGTTTGTGACTTTTATGGCACCTAGAGGGATGATCTGTAGCACACTGCTGATAACCTTATCGGCAAATGGGGTTCAGCTCCTTAGTCCTCCGTTCACTCATTTTGAGTTAGTGCATTGTCAGCCAAGTGTTGCAGATATCAGTGTGTGAAACAGAGCTTGTAAAGTGACTTAGGGCTTAAAGCTACTTGCCACCACATCTGATGGCCTCAGTTTGATCCTTAGGACCCACATGATGGAAGGAGAAAGCCGATGACCTCCACACACATGCACTGATCATAACTTTGGAAGAGTTACGGTAAGTTGGGGCAGTAAGCACCAAACCTGTGGCCCTCCATTTATATCTTTCCTGACTCACGGCAGGCATTGCTAGCTGATCACCTTTGCCACAGAACCTGACTTTAGCCCTATAATCTCCTCAGTAAAAGATGCAACTATTTGCCACTTCCAGGCCAGGAGAAAGAGGCCCGGAGCAAAGAAATTCTTTATTTTGTTTCAAGATAAGGTTGTGTAGTTTTCAGGTGTCATTACATTCCTCTGAACCTGTGTTAACTCATGTCTGAAATAGAGACTTTCATTTCCCATAAACATCCCATACAGCTATTATGGGTCAAAGGGGAATGAGGAAGTGTTTGGAAGATGGAATAGAACAGGGCACGCCTAGGAAAGCAGGGAGAGCCCATCACTCACAGAAAACCAAAGGCCCGCCTCTGCCTGCAGGAGAGCTCCATGCGGCATATTTAAGGCAGAGGTGATCTGGCCTGGGTCTAAGGTTTTGGTTGGTTGGCTGGTCTGGAGTTTTGAAACAGAGTCTTGCTTGTAGACCATGCTGGCCTCACACTCACTATTGTCCTCTTGCCTCTGCCTCCAGCTAGGATCTTGTCTCAAAGGACTTTTCTTGAGGCAGTGAGATGGCGAAACAGGTAAAGGTACTTGCTGTGCAACGCGAGGCCATGAGTTCAATCCCCAGAACTCAGTGGTAGAATGCCAGTCAGGGCTATGAAGTGCCTCTCCCCCTCCCCCACCACATTAAATTAAAATAAGACGTGAGTGCAGTAACATTTTTAAAAAGGTTTTCTTCTTACAAATAAGGAAGAAGAGCCCGGCGGTGGCGGCGGCGGCGGCGGCGCGGCGGCGGCGGCGGCGGCGGCGCACGCCTTTAATCCCAGCACTTGGGAGGCAGAGCCAGGCAGATCTCTGTGAGTTGGAGGCTAGCCTGGGCTACCAAGTGAGCTCCAGGAAAGGCGCAAAGCTACACAGAGAAACCCTGTCTCGAAAAACCAAAACAAACAAACAAACAAACAAACAAACAAAAAAAAACAAATAAGGAAGAAGAAAAGGGAAGAGAAAGCACAGTGAGAGAGGAGAAGACACAGCCTGGAGACAGAGGCATGAGGTGAGGCTACATTCCAGGCAGGAGTGTAACTGGACTGTGCAGTGGGTTACTAGGCATCTGTCGGCCCCACGGTCTCACTCACCTAACAGGTGAGTCAACACCCACCCGTCAGGGTTACTGGATGTATAAAATGAGTTCATGTTTATAAGAAGGACCATGTGGAGTTGGTCACTTAGGAAGGATTTAGCAAACTCAGCAACTTAAACCTCCCCAACCCCCCACCCGCAGCCTCACAAGAGTAGGAACTGAATTTCTCATCCATCTATCCATCCTTCCAGCTTCCACTGAACATCCTTACTTTTTGCTGAGCAGGAGAGGGTATGTGTTGATGTTGGACACTTCTTTGATCTTAGGACCATCAGGAGGGCAAAGATGACCATTTTGTGCAATGTGAATGGAACCCCTCCTCAGCATTCAGCCTCTCCCCACAGTTTTACCCCATTCAGCCATTGAGGGCTCTTTTCCTTACAACTTGGACACATGCCCCAGAGGAACAGGTAGACCTCCCTGGCATACAGATGGGTGTGAGCTCCAAGAAAGAGCCCTGAGAAAGTTTGCCGGCACTCTGTACCCTGTACTGAGGTTAGTGAGGGATGAGAGGAGCCCCACCTTTCTTAGGGAAGTAGCCCAGAAACCAATAGTTCTAGAATATCCTGACTGGCTCTTCTCTGCAAGTCCCGAGAGTCCTTGTTAGTGTCAGTTCCATGTGATCTTACCCACTGCGAACCCCTATAGTGCTCACCTGTCCCCCTCTCTGTGACACTTTCCAGACTGGGACCTGAAATCACCCTTATGCACGGGCTTAGTCCCTCACCAGCCCTGCTTGCCCCATCCTGGGCTCCAGGATCTGGCTCAGAGCCCTTCCCTCCACAATCTTCTGCCCTCAGGACAATCTCACTGACCTTAGCTCACTTGGTTTTTATGCTGGGATCAGAGACCTATAACCCTGTATTTATTTTAGGGACAATGGCCCAGTATTGGGTGACAGTGCTTGTAATGACTTTGTAACTCCTTTGAGTGGTGAGAATTAAGTGCATTTAATCCCCAGTCAGGCTCCTAGCAGGTGCAGACATCCCAGGATTGTTATGGAGGCAGCCCAACACACAACTGAAAATTTACTCAAAGTATTATGAGGTGGTTTTTGCTTTGCAGTTTTTAAAAATGTTTATTTAGAAAGGGAGGGCATGTATGTGCCCTGGCACACGTAAGAGAGCAACTTGTACAAGTCAGTTCTCTCCTCCCAACACATGGGGACTGGGGATCGAACCAAGGTTGTCAGAACGGATATTTCTTTATCCACTGAGCCATCTAGCAAGCCTCATGTGACTTTTTAAAAATAAAATTCTTTAGTGTGAACTACAGAGATGACAGCATCGTGTTACAATGTCAAAAGTTTGGGTATTATGATCAATCCAGGAGAGTCTATTTAATGGGCAATAGGGATGTATTAAGACATAAATTAAGGAAATATACTCATGAATACAGAATGGAGTAGACAGCTGAAGTCGTCCTCTGACCTGCCCCGGAGCAAATCTACCTCACAGGCAGCAGGGAGAAGGGACATGTGACCCTTCTCCCTCTTATTTTAAGAGGTCACATACAACATCAGGAAGCACCACCTCCTTCGGGCCCTATAGCTCAAGGTCATGGGCAGAGGAAATACCACTACAGTTGGGCATCACCCTTCATCTGCCATATGGTGGAGTGGGTGAGAAGAGATGCCCTCCCCTATTCCCCACCACTCACTGCCTGTGGGGAATGGGAGAGCTTGTCTTGAGGTCACGAGAGTGAGAGAGCTGGCCTTGCCCCTCACCAGCTGCAGCACTCTGGAGAACGGTTTCTGCACCTCGCCTGGGCAGCACAGTAGAGCTGACCCTGTTGGGGGTGCAGGTGAGCCTGCCTGGGAGGCGTGAGAGCAGGAGGGCAGACCTCCCCATCTGCCATGTGGTGGCATGGGTGAGGGAAAGATGCCCCGTCCTCACCCCTTCTCACCTGCAGCAGGCCAGAGAGCTGGCCTCGGTAGCACGAGAGCAGGAGAGCTGGCCCTGTAGCCCACCGGCTGCAGCACTTGGGAGAGAGGACCCTGCACCTCATCTGGGCGAAACAGTAGAGCTGGCCCTGGCCCTGGTGGTGTGAGTGTGGGTGAGCCAGCCCCAAGGATGTGAGAGCAGGAGAGCTGGCCCTGTTCCTTCCTGCCTGATGCAGTGGGTGAGCCTGTCAGGGCAGTGTTGGAGACCTCACCCTGGTGGTATCAGTGAGGGAAAGCTGGCAGGCTGACCAACCCAGCTACCACTCAGGCCCAGAACCAGGCCTATGAGTTGGCCCACCCTAACATCTACCTCATCTATAAACGGTTGGAGCATGTGAAGGGGCTGGACCTGCAGACCGAAAGCTACAGGATCTCCATGACACAAGGCAGCATCAGGATATCCAAGAGGAGTCCCAGTGAGGGCCCAGTATCAAGGGCGTAGCAGAAGCCAGAGATTCATTGCAGTGAGCATTTACAAGTAAAGATGTATGGACTGAAAGAAGTATTGTGTGACTCACTGTGTCACACTACAGCTTCCATACAGAGACTCTTTCTTCTTCTCTTTCTCTTCTCCTCTCCCCCTCTTCCTCTTCCTCCTCCTCCTCCTCCTCCTCCTCTTCTTCTTCTTCTTCTTCTTCTTCTTTTGATATGATAGTTGGTTGTTTTGTTTTTTGGTTTTTGTTTTATTTTGCAGGGAGGTTGCAAGGGAGACGGCAGATGTGAAGGGGTGGGGAGATGAATGAAATTGGATGCATGATGTGAAACCCACGAAGAATCAATAAAAAAAATTTAATAAAAAAAGGTTGGGTACACCTGAGTTGATATATGCTTGCTTGGCCTATCTCCCCAAAATATGCTCTTACTGGCACAGCTTCTTGGAAATGTGACTGTTGTCCTCGTCTGTCTGTCTGTCCATCTGTCATCTACCTATCATGTCACGCTGAGATACAATCCGGATCAAGCTTTGCAAATGCTAGGCACTGCTTTTTTTGTTTTTTTGTTTTTGTTTTTCCAGACAGGGTTTCTCTGTGTAGCTTTGCGCCTTTCCTGGAACTCACTTGGTAGCCTAGGCTGGCCTCGAACTCACAGAGATCTGCCTGCTCTGCCTCCCAAGTGCTGGGATTAAAGGCATGCACCACCACCGCCTGGCTAGGTACTGCTTTTTGTCTATAGCCACACTCTGTCCTTGTCTCTGTAGGCAGAGGGGTGGTGACAGAGTCCCACTGTTGCTAGCCTTAGATGCTGCATGCTTCACCACCATCCCTGCCCACACCTTTGTAAATAGTGCCTTTCATAACCTTTTTAAGGGCACCACCTATTGCCAGCCAGAATCCCGGCTAACGCTGACAATATGTGGGAAAGATGAGCCATTTTCCTTATAGTGTGTACTTAACAGACGTAAGCACAGACTGTCTTTTCCCACCCGTCTCCAGTGACCCGTTACCCACAGAAGCTGTTGGCTCCCCCTCTCAGCTAACTGGGAGAAGGACAGTCCTAGCCCTGGGACAGTGCTACTGAGTGCAGCCCCCGGACCCACAACAGAGTCACCCCTTGGGGGCTCATTAGGAGTGCACATTACCGGGCATCCTACATCAGCCGACCCTCTTGGGACAAGGCCCCAGGATCTGTTTACATAAACCTTCTGGGTGAGTCTTAGGTACACTCAAATTTGAAGACATCTTCCTGGAGAACCAGGCGGGCCGCAGAAGAAGGGGAGGCACCCAGCAGGTGCCCACGACCCTTGCCAGGGCACCCTTAACACCTACTGTGCAGCCTTTGTTTCTCTAGGCCAAGTCACAGTTAGGAACACAGAGGAGTTGGGTGCAGAATCCTTGGCACTGTGCCTAAGGGTGGCTGCTTCCTGGGTAGCAGAGCACAGTGCCTGTCAGGACAAGCATGGCTATGGTAGGAGCTTGGCACTGAATTGTCAGGTCTCCCTGAGTTCAGGCTCAGGTCAGGAATAACACAAAGCAGATCAGGACATACTACCCCAAGACATGCCTGTTGTTGGTTATTTTTTTACTCTTTGTACTTTGTCTCTTTTGAGGCCCACCCCCCAGCTCCCAAATTAACACACAGAGGCTTATTCTTACTTATGAATGCCCCACCTTAGGTTGGCTTGTTTCTAGCCAGCTTTTCTTAACAGAAATTACCCCATCTATCTTTTGCCTCTGTGTTTTTAATCTTTCTCTATTCTATATACCTTTCTTTACTTCTTACTCTGTGGCTTGCTGTGTAACTGGATGGCTGGCCTCTGGCATCCTCCTCTCCTCCTTTTCTCGATCCTCAGTCTCTCTTTCCAGATTTCTCCTTCTATCATTCTCTCTGCCTGCCAGGCCCACCTATCCTTTCTCCTGCCTTGCTGTTGGCCATTCAGCTCTTTATTACACCAATCAGGTGTTTTAGACAGGCAAAGTAACCCAGCTTCACAGAGTTAAACAAATGCAACATAAAAGTATGCAACACATCTTTGCACTATTAAACAAATGTTCCACAGCATAACCGAGTAACACACCTTCAGATGATATCCCACAACACATGCCACTTGGGCACACTGATGAGTTTGAGACGGAAGCACTTAGGAAAAGAGCCAGCACTGGGAGCATGCCCTGCCTTCTTCCCTTCTCCTAAAGCAGGATACAAATGTCCCCCCATCTCCTGTGCTAATCGCCCAAGCCCCAGAGCTGAAGAGCTGGCCTTAAGATGAGTTTGCATAAACAACCTCGAACAATTCTTTCCCACATATCTCTTGCCGCTGCCCTACAGTGTTCCACCTCTAGAGGCCCAAATGCCCTTGACTTTGTGTGGTTTCTTCTCCACGGTCGCTCACCTTCTGTTGAAAATGTTTGTACCTTTCTGGCTTTTCTGGGAAAAAAGGATTAGCACTGGTAAAGTGGACGCCCTTTCTCCTGTCATGTAACTTTTGCCTGTTTAATTTGGAGCCCTTGGCCACTGGACCAATGGGACAGAGGAAAAGAGTGTCCCTTTCGCTGCACTCTGAAAGAGGGAAGGGTTTCTGTTGGAATTATAAAATTCCACCTCAGAGTAATGAACACGATCCTTTGGTTGCTCTTCAAGTCTTTCTTAGCTTTCTTGTTTCAAAATGCAGATTTGAGACAGCTTAACGAGGCACATATACTACTAGGTTAAAAACAATAAACAAGGGCCATAAGATGACTAACTAGGTGGAAATGCTTGCCCCAGCAAGCCTGAGTTCTGTCCCTGGAGCCCATGAGAAGGTGGAGAGAACTAACTTTGCAGACCTGTCGTCTGACCTCCACACACCTCTGGTGGCTGCACCCCTACACTGCGAGCGCTAAAAATAAATCTATGAAAACAAATCCCTAAGATTTGCAAGCTGTTTATTTAAAGCACTGTTCTTTGATTAGCTTCTCACTCCAGGGTTGGAGCAGATGGAAAGCTGCTGCTTACCCATGCTGGAAACACATCTAAAGGGAAGGCTTAAAAACTCAGTGTCCTTTAATCCCAGCACTTGGGAGGCAAGGGGAGGAGGATCTCTGTGAGTTCAAGGCCAGTCTGGTCTACAGAGTGAGATCCAGGGCAATCAGGGCTGTTACATAGAGAAACTGTCTTGAAAAACCTAAAAAACAAACAAACAAAAAACCTTAATGTCTTCTAGGTTCCTAGGTTATTTTAGGAGTCTATAAAATGTGTGTGTGTATACTATGTTTATTATATAACTCATATATACATAGAGACAGGACCTCTCTCTGTAGCTCTGACTGACCTGGAACTCACCACTTTATAGACCAGAATGGCCTGGAAATCACTGAGACACACTTCCTCTGTGTCCCCAGTGCTGGAGTTAACAGTATGTACCACTACTCTTGGCTCCAGATTTAGAGTGTGTGTGTGTGTGTGTGTGTGTGTGTGTGTGTGTGCCACAAGTGTGTGAGTACTCTCAGAGGCCAGAGGAGAGCTTTGGATTCTCTGGAGCTGAAGATATAAGCAGTTGTGAATCTCCTGACATGGATTCTGGGAACCAAACTCAGGTCTTCTAGAAAAACAGAACTCCTTAAGCACTAAAACATCCCTGAAGCCTTATAGTGTTATTTGTATTTAAAATGAGTAGATTTGCCACAGAAATTTAGTCAGTGTGTATTGACTTCTTGTAGCTGGGCATGAGTTTTGTTTAGACCAAGGTAATGGTCATAAGTGCCTATATGACTTCAAATTTAGTTTTTACTTTGAAATTGGAGATTCTTCATTTATAAGATTATAAAAATTGTTTCTGGGGCTGGGAGTCTAGTTGGCAGGGTCCTTGCCCATCATGAGGGAATCCATATGTTTAGTCTTCACTACACATAAAGGTCTGTGTTGTAGTGCCTGCTCATAATCCTAGCAAAAATTCTCAAAATTAATAGAGAAAGAAAAGTAAGAGCTGGGGGTGTGCCTCAGTGGTAGTGCACTTGCCTAGCACTTGTGAGGCCTTGAGTTCATCAATCTCTAGTAACACACACACACACACACACACACACACACTAACACACTATACACACTACACACAATACACACACACACCACACACAACTCACATACACATACCACACACCACATACACCTTTTCCTCACATAGAGCCACACCAAAATTTACTTTAAAGAAACAAAAGAAGCCAGGTGGTGATGGCACACACCTTTAATCCCAGCACTCAGGAGACAGAGCCAAGGTCTCCCCGCTCTGGCTTTGGTACGTCCTCCTCCCCAATGTGTGAAGGATGGACTTGGCGTTCTGTAGCTCTAGGATTTTCAGGGGCCCAGACCCTAACTTCCTCCCGGAGTCCACAGCAAGGGCATAGGCAAAGTGTTGAGATCACCCTGCCTCTGAGCTGTGGGGTTGTTTTCTAAACCACTGTTTACACGGGCATGCATTTCCAATTATGATGGCACTTTAGATAACTTGAGAAACATTACAAAGTTATGATTACTGAGGCGCCACTCAGATTAACAGAACATAGACCATTAGAAATGGGCTCCATTTAGTCTTAGGTACAGTGGGAATAGAATAGTGCTGACAGCTGGATCCCTAGGGGGATTATACTGGACCTTGCATCAGTCACATGGTCAGACCGCACTCTTCCTCCCAAGCATCTCAGGCTCAGAGATTCTGTGTTACAGACAAGCGCTCCAGGGCCTTTCCATGCGGTGGATTCATAGACACAGTGATCCAATCCACTGAGTTTACTGAGGGAGGGTCTGGATTCCGGTCTGCCCTGACCCCAGCAGCCTGTGAGACTGTTCCAGGCTCCTACTTGAGCATTGAACACTGTGGTTTGCTTTCTTCTTTGGTGAAACGGTTAGAGAAATGGTCAGCTGCACGATTATCTCAGGATGACACATGGATTTTCAATTGAGTCCCAAATAGAAAAGAGCTCCATGGGTCAGGGGCTGGAGCCCATTCAGTTTCTGCATTTCCAGCACATAGATCAATGTGACACACAGTAGGCACTCAGGTAGACTAAAAAATGACTCCTATTTGGGAAAGCAGACTAAAAAGGGTTAAGGACATTGGTGGCCACTAAATATGAATTTTTACTAAGGTGTGAGGGGCAGGACTGAAACCCATGGCGCCTCATTAATAATATCCTGAAATTCTGGGTTCATTATTTTCACATGGCCTTGGTGAGCACATTGATGCATGTGATCTTAGAGCATGGCAGAAGTGTGTTCGTTGGCCTGTTTTCTGCTGTCGTGTGTCAGAATGTGGGTGGGTTTATACATGATTTGGCTAGAAGATATTTAGACTAATACTAGCATAAGAACTTCTTCTATAGGAACCCAAGGTGTAAAAGGTTAGCAGACTTATCTATTTTTTTTTAATAATATATGTGGTTCTCAAGTAAACCTGTTGTAACATCATGGGATTCATTTAATATGATATTTTAATTTATTCTTTGAGAATTTCATATATGCATACAATGTATTTCAATCATACTCCTCCAGATCCCCTCTTCACTTGACCCTCTCTACTTCATAGCTTATTCTGAGTTTTTAAAAACTTTATAGCCCACTGAGTCCACCTAGAACCACCCCTGTGTGCCCTCATTTACTCCTTCAGAAATCTTAAAAGTTCTCAAACCTCTCCATGCTAGATTCTCAGATCAGACTGGAGGCCTCTAAGTCCTCATACACTTCTGAATGCTTATCTTAACCAGCCAAAATGCTTAAATGCTTCTACTCACGCCTATATAGTCCCAGATTTGTTGCTTGCTGCAATGTGGCCTTGAACTCCAGAGATCCAGAGGGTGGAATGCAGGTGTGAGTGGCCTTTGTATCTATCTCACTCCAGGAATACACAATACCACCACAGACATGCCTCTACAGAAAACCACCTCTCCCTCTCCTAGCAACCACCAATCACCAGTAGTTTCTCAGCTAGGGGTGGGAGCTTGTAAGCCCTCCTCCATTCAAAAGCATGGATTTTATTAACCAAGAACAACAGACAGTTTATTGAAACCTGAGTATCACTTGGTAATAGAGTTGGGGTTTTGTTTGTTTGTTTGTTTTAAGACAAGGCCTGATATAGCTCAGGCTGACCTCAAACTAAACTCAATGCTGAGGATGACCTTGAATTTTTGATCCTCCTGCTTCTACCTCCCAAGTGCTGGAATTACAGGCATGCACCACCACTAGCTGGAAATATCATCTTTCAAATAGCAACCAAACCAAGACCTTGTTTATGTGAAATGTCTGTGTTTAGTACACACAAACCATATTAAGATAGGGGAAGTGGACAGAGTGAGGACTGGGTCAAGGGCTGGGCTGGGGCTTGGCTTTATTGCTGGCCTGAAACTCAGTATGTTCCTTGGTCAAATCAGTTCCTCTCCCTAGGCCTTGCTTTTAGTACATAAAATGGGGCAGATGGTTATCTCTAATGTCCATTCAATCTCTCACAGGCTTAGAGTGTCTCAGACTACCTGGTAGAACTCAGCTACCAACTACTTCCAAATACTAAGTTTGGGGCATTTGGGGTGTGGGGTGGAGGCAGAAAGAGGTCATTTAGCTCCGTGGTTAAGAGTTCAGCTCTAAGCATAAAAACAAAACAGCTTACAGTTCCCCATATCTACATGAAAATTAGAACGTGAACAGCAACAAATAAATGAACCACTGACTAAAACCATTGCCGAGCCTTTCTTCCTACTCTTCCTTATATCACGGTGTGCGGGTTTCCTGCAATGACTCTAAAATGACCACGAACTTGATGGCTTAAAATACAAACGTACATGCATCACTATACAATGACCGGCAGGGCTCCCGTCACTCTGGAGTTCAGAGGAGAGGAGTCTATATCCTTCTTTGCGCTCAAGGAGGCTGCCAGTGTGTCACCTCACCTCTGCTTCCATCCTCACTCCCCTGCCTCCTGCTTCCCTTATAAGAACTCTCATGTCCCCTACCCTGGGGAATCCAATACAATCTCCACATCAAGGGCCTAGGTAGCTAGTTAGAAATGGGCAGGAAATGGACTCCTCCCTCATAATCAGCAGGTGTAAAACTTAAAGGCTGGTGCTACACGACTAATTACTGGCTTGAAGACTTGAGTCATATCTTTGGCCACAAGAGGACATATACAATCTTGAATTCATACCCAGAAATAATTCCCTAAAGCCGGCAGCTAGCCAACACTAGCCCTAAGAGCCTAAGCCTTTTTATAAATGTATTACAGAGCTGGAGGCTTTCAGATAAATAACAGAGATAGCCCACTGCCCTCTTGTGTAAGAGTCTACCCAAGTGGGCCTGGTAATGACTTGCTCAGGACAAAGACCCTCAGGAGAAGCTGCTTGTTCCAGAGCCTTCTGAAACAGTGTCAAGGCTGGCCTAGAATGTTCCACCCAATGGTCTCTTTAACAGTTGTCCACTCTCACCCTTGAGAATGCTCACTTTATTCTGTAATCCCCTCCACCTCTCTTCTACACGACACTCTGTGTCTCATCTGGATTATTTTGACAGAGATGGCAAGGTCCAGGGAGCTAAAGTTACTTCAGGGAGACCTGGGAGAAGGGGTGAGATAGATCCTGGCAACATCTGCTTGTTCTCACTGGTTTCAGTTGGATTTCCTTTGTCTTCATCATGGCAAAGCATGGACTTCTGCTCCTTGAATTGAGACCATGCAATTCCCTGCTCCTTCGTACTCACAGCTTCCCTCATTTCTGCACTGCTTGTTGGGTCTCCCTTGCCTTCCTATTTTAGATACTATATGCCTCAGTTCCCTTGCTTTTGCTATCCATGCTAACCTGTCCTTTTCTAAAGGGGGCAGGAGTGACTTATGCTCATGTATTATTTCCTGGGTGTCCATGTTGCCATGTGATAAGGTCAATGCATTGGGCTGAATTGGTAAATATTAGATTAAAGAGGTATTACCAGACCTCAAGTGGTGAGTTCATTTGTTTTTGAGGCATTCATTTGGTATAATGCACCAATGGATCCTGAAGAGAGCTTAAAGAATCCTCTGTGATCACTTGCCTCCAAAATATCATGACCACAATATGTGGTTTGTCTTTTGGGGTTTCCTGTGAATTGCTTCAGGACCTATAGGAAGGAAATTCATAGTATACCTAAGAGAAGCAACTTTCCCTTTACTGTGAACCAACAAAACAAAATAAGATGAGTGTCTATGTGAAACTTGGTTTCTGTCAGCCAAGGAAATTCTGGAGTCAGGTCAGTCACATTACACTTGATTTCCAGGCCCCTGTGTGAAGGGTGGAGGGTGGTCCAGTCATTCACTGGTGTTTTGATGAGGCTCAAGTGGAAGGATGCATTCTCCTTGAGCACCTTGTATTCTTTCTGTACAAGATGGGTAACTTGCCTCCAATCCCTGTCTGTTCATCTTTAGAATATATCCATCATAATTTCAACCTTGAAAACTGAAAGTCACCTGAGAGTTCAAGTTTTGTTTACCTCTTCTGCAAATGGTTGGGCAAATGTTCCGGAGTAAGAGATCCAGATTTGTGCAATGAATGAATGTAGTCAGAAGTTTTCCTATGTTCTACCTGGTCCTGCATCCACTCAGACCCAAATAAACACACAGAGGCTTATAACAATTATGAACTGCATGGCCATGGCCTATGGCTCAATTTTCTTGCTAACTAGCTCTTACAACTAAACTCAGCCCATTTCTATCAATCTATACATCGCCACATGTTCCATGGCTTTACCTGTGTGCCATTACATGCTGCTCCCTGGATGGCAGAATGGCGTCACTCTGCCTCTCCTTTCTCTTTCTCCTATCTCTCTTGGATTTTCCCACCTGGCTCAATCCTTCCCTGCCATAGGCCAAGGCAGCTTTATTTATCAACCAATCACAGCAACACATATTCACAGCATACAGAAAGACATCCCATAGCATTTCCCCTTTCCTATCTAATCAAAAAGGAAGATTTTAACTTTAATCTAGTAAAATTACATATAATAAAACAGTTATCAAGGAAGAATTAAATTACAATATCTAGTCTATATTTGGCAAATTTAAAGAAAATATTTATCCTATATTTGTGAGTCTAAGGTTTCATATCTAACTTATCTTTTATCATAACCAAGGAAAATTATAACTATTTAGGCTTCAACTACATCAAAGACCGCAGAAGGATATTACCTAACTAAACAGGAAGTGCATTGCATGCAACTTCCAAAAATCTATAATGACAGAGACAGCTGGCTGCCTGGACAGTCACCCAAAGTTCCTCTGTAACGTTGGGGCATCCATCTTTAGCCTATAGGTCTAGAGTCTCTCATTCACTTCTCTGTGTCCTGTAGAATATCTGGCAGTCTCCTCTTCAAGCAGGAACCTGAAGGATCATCTTGTCTTGCAGAGTTCAGTGGTCACCTTCCTATGTGTCCTGCATGTCCATTTTATACAACATATTGTCAAGCATTTGAATCAAGGGCACTTTTTTGCCCAGTGGCTAACTTTTGCCACAAAGAAAGTAAACTCCATAATGAGTTTCTTCAATGACCATTATCTTCTCTGAAGTAGGTTGGTGTTGCCAGGAGTAGACATGTCTCATTGTCCAGGAAAGTCAAAGTTTTTAAAACATTTTAAATGCCATATTTTGTAGATCTTCAAAGTGTTTGAAGATTACATACTTAATTGAAATATATCTATGTATATATAGAAAACTTAACTAATGTGACTATAAGTTTGATTATCATAGATGACTAATTACTAATCTGTATTTCTTAATTATACATTACAATTTCAGATGAGCTGTACAAACATAATACCTTAAACAAGAATAAAAATATATATACAATATAACAAAATTAACTTTAAATTTGTATCAACAAACTAAAATCTATAGCATTGTGAAACATTTCAAACAAGTTGTTACTCTTTAAAAGTAGATTCAATAACCTACCCTTTCATCCTATCATACCTATATCAAATGAAACTTGGAATTTAAGTTAGATATTAGAGCAGTATGACCAATAATGGGCCACTTAAGCTTTAATGGCACCTTCCAGCTAGGTTTGTCTTGTAAAAGACAAAAAGTGGTCAGGTGTATTTATTTATTTATTTATTTATTTATTTATTTATTTATTGTTGTTTGTTTGTTTTTATGACATTAAGAGAAATATGTAAATGACACTAGGGATTATTATAAAGGAAGGTAAGTGAGAAACAAACTAGCAAGTATGAGAAAGAGAGCCTGAAGTGTAGAAACACATTTCTAGTGGGGGAAAATAAATGCTTTTGGCTTAAAAAAAAATATGGTAAAATACAGTTTTGTTCTACAAGAGAAAGATTGTTCCAAAATAGAAATAGAGTTGAAGACAGAGCTAGAGGGC
The DNA here is from genome assembly GCF_004664715.2 of Peromyscus leucopus. Classification (NCBI taxonomy): domain Eukaryota; kingdom Metazoa; phylum Chordata; class Mammalia; order Rodentia; family Cricetidae; genus Peromyscus; species Peromyscus leucopus. The sequence goes on along the minus strand of NC_051063.1, from coordinate 23,503,724 downwards.
TGTTGCAAGAAGGCTTGTAGCAGTTAAGATGACGGGATGAAGTTGACTATAACTGAAGGTCATTAAAAATTGCCGACATCATGGGCTGCTGAGACAGCTCATGATGAACATGCTTGCCGTACAAGCATGAGACCTGAATTCAGATCCCCAGAGTGCATGTGAAAACCAGACATTGCAGTATGCACCTGCAATCCCAGGATACCCTACAGCCAGATGGGAGGTAGCCAGGGCAGAATCCCTGACGTCCGTGCTGTCCAGCTGGGTGAACTTAGTCAAAACAAAGTCAGCCTCGGGCCTGTGCCCAGTCACCTGCATCCCAGCATCGCTGCACTCAGTGCTCATACTTAGGACTTAGTTAAGCTTTTACAAAATCCTGATTTTCAGGAAATGTCAGGCGGTGCTGCAAAGCCGTGGTCTTCAAAAGAAAGTGACAGTTCATTATGTTTTAATTAAGATTTTGTGAATAGCTTTAGTTCTAAGAACAGGTAAAACAGGTTGGTGTAGCTCTGTGGAAGAGTTCTCATCTAGCACCAGCAAAGCCCTGGGCTGGGTCCCAGCACCTCATGTACACAAATAGTGCTTCTTAGATACAGGAGCTGAGTCCACCTTCCAGAGTCCCATCTGTCTGTCCCTTGGGCTTCTGGGCTTCTTGATGGCTGAGAGCGGCTAGACAGGTACCTACTGAATGGGTGCAGAGGGAATACACTGACTCTGGAGAGGACACTGAGAGGTCGGCCCTGCTTCAAGGGGAATGCACCTCATACACATCTCTGCCTCTGTCTGTTTGGAGTTCCCTGTGTAAACAGCATCCAGCACCATGCCAAACAGGAATAACCAGTATTCTGCCCAAGAGTATACTCTTGGTGAAAGGTGAGATCTCCAGAAATGGAAAACAGGAGTCTCCATCAACACAAACAGGTCCTTCCTCCTTCCAGAGAGGGGCAAACGTCCTGTCAAACAAGTGAAGTGATTGATATTGAAACAAAGGATGGCAAAATCCCAGGGACCCTGGCTGGTTACTTTGAAGGATAACAGAATAAATAACGCTCCTCCCCCCACCTCCTCCCTCCACCTCCTCCCTCCACGCCCATGGGAGCAAGGGCTCGCCCAGTCCCTGGGGAACACAATTCCTTGAGGTTATTACTCTCCTGGGGTGGACTTCGCACTGTCCCACAGGAGAATTAATGCACTATGACTACAGGTTACATTTGACAGACCTTGGGAGCTTCAGAACACTGCTCTATACACAACAGTTAATTCTCACACTAATCCTGTGAGGTTGACGAGTTTTAAGCCCAGATCCCTGTTACTGTTAGTATTCTGACCTGCCCCTTAGAGACCTGCCCAGTATCCTGACATAAAGTCCCCCTTAAAAAGAAAACTCCCTCTCCCCGCCCATTTCCATAAGGTATACACCCTCGCCCCCTGTCTTCCCTTCCTCCTCTCTCCTTCTTCCTCCTTTCTTGCCCTTACCAAAATAAAACTATTCACTGAGCCCTGCCTGCATGGCATCTCCGTCTGCCTCACCCACCGTGGGGCACCTTGCCTCCAAACCCACCAAGGTTCCTCTCACATCCTGTATCATTACATTGATGCCATGACTCAGGTAGTGTCCTCCTGGCAGCCCCTTGCACGCCGGGATCCTGGACTCAGTCTACCCACAACAAGCTCCAGCTCACCCAGTCGCTCACTTGTTATACTATTGTATGTGGGGGACCCCCAGCTGGTCGGACCAGGGTGTCCCACACATGGGGGAAAACATGCCGGGCAGATGCAGTGGTGGGCAGCAGTGTGTGGAAAGTCATTCTCACTCCAGGCCCTGCATCCATGCATAAATAGTTTATTATAATAGAGAGATGAAGAGAAAGATAGGGAAAGACAGAAAGAAGAGAGAGGAAGAGAGGGTGGGGGTTGAGGGGTGTATACCTCGTGGGGATGGAGAGAAAAGAGAGAGGAAGAGGAGAGGTTTTTCCTTAAAATAAGGCTTTTATGTCAGGAACCAGGTAGCACCAAGGGGTGGGTCAGAATATTAACATTCCTCCATTTTGATTATTATAAGGGGAGTTATGGAAGCAAGTGGGGAACGAGGGCGCTGAATTTCAGAGACGGCTTTCAAGCTGACTAGGGGCGAAGTGAGGAAGGGGAAACCGGAAGTCACACACGGCGGGAGGCATGCGTGAAGAAGCATTCAGTTAGCTGTCATCATGGAAATCTCAGGTGTCTGTTTCTTGAGGGAGCTAAGAGGGCAGGTTGCTAGGAAGGAAAAAAATTGATTGTTATCATTGGCCTCATGAGTGGGGGTAGCCATGGGAAGAGTGATTGCTGCCAGAAAGAATGGAACAGAGAAGTGCCCTGGTTGTACAGAAGAGGAAAGGGTGAATGAGTGAGACACGTGAGCAGGTATGCCTTCTATTGGGACATCTTGGGAAACCAGGTTCCAGTTGCTGGGCAGGTGCCTGAATGAGCCTGGAGAAGTGGTACCAGCTATGATTTGAGGAATGATGTGTTCTTTAGAAGTGCTTCCATTTTCTCTGGAGGTGGAGGTGCATCCATCCCAGTTGGTGTCCTTGGAGGCGGTGCCAACTGGTACAGGGTGTAGCATATCTGGAGAGCTCCTTGGCCCAGGCAGGAGGAGGGAAATTGCAAAAGGGCGGGGTAAAATGGGCTCTGGAGATTGCTAGTTTTTGTCAGACCAGATTTTTTGATATAGTAGCATAACTTTTCTCAGGAAACTGTGTCTGTGGGACAGCTAGAATGGATTTACATCATAGCAAAAGGGCTAAAAATCCATAGAAATTTAAGGACTCTTTTTTTGTTTTTTCGAGAAGGGGTTCCTCTGTGTAGTTTTGGAGCCTGTCCCAGGCTGGCCTCGAACTCACAGAGATCCGCCTGCCTCTGCCTCCCGAGTGCTGGGATTAAAGGCGCCCGCCGCCGCCGCCGCCGCCGCCGCCGCCGCCACCACCACCACTACCACCACCTGGCAAATTTAAGGACTCTTAAGAACTCTTTGTAGTCAATGTTCTATCAGTTTATCAAAGCTGCATTTATCATTTTTAAAACTTTGAACCTCTGGAGTTACATGTGAAACCAGTCTATCCTGTACCACGAAGTCTGTGAATGAGGCATACCTATCTGTATAGATAAATTATGTCTAGACTTAGTAGTAGTCCTAGGAGAGGGGGACCTGTGAATTTTATATAGAGAACTGAGAAGGCAGCTGAAGCAAATTCATCAAATGGAATCAGAGATCTGAGAAGGATAAATCATATCTGAGTGCAGACCAAGAAGCTTTCAAATCTGTTTTTTTTTTTTTTTTTTTTTTTTTTTTTTTTTTTAAAAAAAAAAGACAGGGACCAGTCCATATCCAGTTAGCCATACCAGGTCTCTACATCATTGTAGACAGAAGTATCAGAACAGCATCAATCCTTAGCCATCAGGACAATAAGGTGGGAGTTTTCCCATGGAAGAGGGACATAGGGAAGACTGATCTTATTTTGTCTAGGCAAAAGGGGTGCAATCAATCAATTCCCTGGTGTCCTGCTGTTTGTCCACAGTCTGGACTGGGTCCTGGTGGCAGGTGTTGCATTTGGGTAATTTGCCCAGAGGTCAGTGTTGCCATCGTCCAGATGAAGACATCTTCTTTGGAAACCTTGGGTCACTGTTAGGGGAATCTCTGTCTGATAGAATAAGCTTTTTGATCAACATTTTAAATGCCATATTCTGCAGATCTCTGAGCATTTGAAGACTGCCTGCCTATTAGCTAGTCTTCCCTAAGTCTCCCATATCTTAGCAGCTTCTGTAAGGCTAGGCCTTGCTGTCTCCTGAGAAGGCAGAGAAGAGTGACAGGGGAAAGATCCCAAGGCTGAATGAGAACAGGAGAAAAGGGGCTTGTGAGCCAGGGTGTGACCCAACTCTGAGAAAAGGACCCTCTGAGAAGAGGAAAAGGACTCTTTTTGGTGGACCAGAAACTCCATCTTGATTGATTTATATAGAAATAATTCCTTAAGGTTATATAATACCTCTTTGTTCTTCATAAAGAAGGTCAAGTGTCTTATTGCAATATTGGGTCCAGCTTCTTGGTACATCAGTGGGCACCATCCCAGCCTGTCTTGGGAACAGGGAGCATAGGATGACGCATTTTCCTCCATAGCTGCTTTAAGCTGAAATGGGGTGTAGGTGGTCAGGACACTGGCTAGTCAAAGGTAAGGAGGGAACCCAGGTGATGGTGTGTTTTATCAGAAGTATGTGGTCATCTGACCTAGCTGTAGAGAAAGGAAATAATTTCGTTTTGGCTGGACTGATCCACCACCAGCCTTCAGCGCATGTGTCTCAGGTTGAAGTCAGTAGCCAATGACGGGATGTGTCAGTTGGCCAGGTGGAAGCCCACTGAAACAGATACAGACTAGAGACAGAGTTAAAATTTATGAACTTACTTGGAATCTTTGGGCCCATAGCCTTTCTTAGAGATTGGGAAAGGGAGACCAGGAGGGAGAGAAATACCATCCTTAGGAACAGACGTGTGAGGAAACTCATTTGTCTGGAGTTTGTTTGACCTCTGTAAGTGGGTCCAATGGCTTCTTTTGATCTTCTGAGGCTTTTATGAATTTTTATTTTATAAAAGGAAATAAAAGTTTTGGATACATTAGTATTATCAGTCAGTATTGAAATCCAAAATTGTAGAAGAGCAGACAATGGGTGTCTGCGAAACTGCAGATGTAGACTCATACCCTTGAGTTCTAGTAGAATTACAGATTTATGTTAAAAAATATGTATAACTGGTATTATATCCTGAATTATTTGCTCCCAGGAAAGGTTCAAGATTTCTCAAATATCTTCTTGCAATATCAAAAATTAAGTACATGGCATTTTTAAAAGATTGAAAATCTCTTAAGCATTACTGTTGCCACACTATCCTGGCATAGTAGCATGCTGCCCCCGCCCACAACTGAATTAGGCAATGAAATGAGCTGGCAAGTTGGCTATATCACCAGCATGTGGGGAGGATAGGTCTTTAGGCCCCGCCCATTCTAACCTGAGAGGGGCTGCTGAGGAATGCCAGGCTAAGACCAGAGGATTTTCCTCAGCCTGTAAAACAATGCACAGCACAGGCAATTTCCTGACCTCCCCCTAAACAGACTGCCTGAGTACCAGTGCCCTGCCCATGTACAAGCCATGGACAGGGAGTGACGTCTTGCTGCCTTTAGTTAAGATGGCAGTGAGGCCATATGACTTGTCTGTTTTGACTTTAAGATGGCACCTGACCGACCACGTGATTGCCCTTATTTAAGATGGCACTGCCTGACCACGTGATTGCCCCTATCAAATATGGTGGCGGCAGAGGGAAGGCCAGCTGCCGAAGCGGGGGAGGGGGGGGCTGGCTTGGTTCTGAGCGATGATGGAGAAGCCCAGTGGCGGGGGCTCACATCAAGGTCCCATGGGTGGAACAGGAGGTCCTAGCAACAGAGTTAAGTGAAAGAGAGAAAAGATTTAAGAGAAAGAATCACAGACAGGAGAGGAATTAGAGGCAAGGGACAGGCAAAGGGAATGGGGTTTGCCTGGTGGGCAATTTTAAAGGGTGTACATGACATGGAATCTGGTGACAGATGTTGATGTAATTACTTAGCAGAGACTGGAGGACCATGGCGGGTGTGGGTGATGAGGAGGGAGCTGGGGTAGCAGAGGGTAAGTGCATTTTCCACAGTGAGGTAAAGAAGGTCCAGCAGACTGACCTCCAGCGTCCCAGAGGATCATTGGGGGCCAATGAACTGCACAAGATAGCCAGTGGACCATTGTACCAAAGGCTATGGGCCATGGAATTGAGGGTGCACAGGCTGTCTCCATATGCCGTACGGACAGGGGCTGAAGGGCTTAAAGCCCAAATGACACATGATACCAGTGAGAAAAACGAGTCGAATCCACACTTGTGGGAACTGGCAGAAGGGGAGGGAGGAATCTTACCAATCTGATGGGGTGAAGAGTCCCGAGCGGTGCTCCAGCCAGAAAAATCGTGGGAGGTACAGGGTCCCAGAGCTCTCCACCACCACCACCCCCCCCCCGCCCCAGGTGCCAGCGAGCAGGAGGAAGCAGCGGGATTGCCTGTTGACATCATGGCACCAGTGTTATCGTATTGCACTGTTGGGGTACCCCCAGCTGACCGGACCAGGGTGTCCCACATGTCCCACGTGTCCCACGTGTCCCACATGTCCCACGTGTCGGGGAAAACATGCTGGGCAGATGCAGTGGCGGGCGGCAGCCCGTGGGAAGTCATTCATACCCCAGGCACTGCATCCACGTGGAAATAGTTTATTATAATAGAGAGATGAAGAGGAAGATAGGGAAAGACAGAAAGAAGAGAGAGGAAGAGAGGGTGGGGGAGTTGAGAGTGCACGCCTTATGGGGATGGAGAGAAAGAGAGTGGAAGAGAGAGAGAAAAGAAGGGTTTTTTTTTTTCTTAAAATGAGGTTTTTACGTCAGGACACAGGACGATGCCAAGGGACAAGATTTCAAGCTGTGAGTCAGAATATTAACATCACCACTCCATCCACCAGCGCAATCGCCTAAGTTTCAGTTGGGTTGTTCCCCTTTCGGAGCTGCCCACAGCTCCTTTAGGCCCTTGCAGCTTTTGTGACATGATCCCTGACCTTTTCCTCTGGATGAGATTCCCTCTTGGAGCTTGGTTTTCATTCTCATCTCCTCGAAATCCTAGTCCTAGGTGCTGAGACTCCTTCTTAGCCAGGCTAAGCTGACCCTGTTGAATGCGGTGATGGCCTTCTTCAATGGCTTGGTCCTCCTTCCGTCCCCCCTCTAGCCCTGGGAATGCCCATGGCTACAGGCTGTAGGGATAACTTTTTCCCATCTCATCCAGGGGAACTGTGTATTTTCTGGACATGTATGACTTCCGTGAGTGATCAGGGCCTGCCCCTACTCCCATGTGGTCTTTCACTCTTTCTCTTTCCTCCCTCAAACGTTTCCCGCTAGTTCTGCTGCATGTGGCATGCCTACTTGGTGGCATACCTTGGCAGGGCCCACCAAAAGGTATCCACTCACCTTCCTCCACCAGTGGCAGGTCTTCTCCCTCCTGCCTTTAACAAGCCTGCTTTCTCAAGCATGGTCAGGCAGGGGCCATCTTGACTAAGGTCAAAACAGACAGGTCATATGGCTCAGCTGCCTTATTTGATAAGGGCAATCATGTGGTCAGGCATCATCTTAAATAAGGTCAAAGCCAGACAGGTCATATGGCCTCACCTGCCACCCTTACTAAGGGCACCAGTAAGTCACTTCCTGACTCAGGTGGGGGGGGGGCAGTGTGTTCCTATGTTGGGATAGTGTAGCAGCACTAATGCTTGAGAGGTTTTCAATCTTTTAAAAATGCCATGTACTTTATTTTTGATATTGCAAGAAGACATTTAAGAGATCTTGAACTCTTTCTTGGGAGCAGTTTTTAGGTCTCTTAATAAGTGATTCAGGATATAAATACCAGTTACAAAAATATGAATTTAAACTTCTCATCAGGCCAAAGACATCTCTGTCTGATCTACATCTGGCTCTCTCTAAATAAAAAATGTACATGCTTTTAACCCAAATCAGTAATTTTGCTAATATATCTAAAACTTTTATGTCCTTTTACAAAATAAAAATTCATATAAGCCCCAGAGGATCAAAAGAAGCCATTAGATCCACTTCACAGAGGTCAAAAGAACTCCAGATAAATAAGTTTGCCTTAAGTGTCTATTCCTGAGGATGGCATTTTTCTCCCTCCTGGTCTCCAATTACTAAGACTACAGGCCTAAGATTCTGAATAAGTTCATAAAATTTTAACTCTAGTCTCTAGTCTGTATCTGTTTCAATGGACTTCCATCTGGCTGACTGACACATCCAGGCATTGGCTACTGACTTCAACCTGTGAAACAACATGAACCTGCTGAGGCTGATGTGGACCAGTCCAGCCAAACATAATTGTTCCTTGCCTCTATAGCTAGTTCAGATGACCAGATGCTTCTGATAAATGCCCCATTGCCCAAATTCCCTCCTTACCTTTGACTAGCCAGGGTCCTGACCACCTGCGTCCTGTTTCAGCTTGAAGCAGCTATAGAAGAGCATCCTCCCTACCCTACCACCCCCAAAATAGGCTAAAGGGCTAAGTCAAAGAAAAACCCCTGGCATAGGGGACCAAATGTCTACCTAATGCTCATTGATATAGCAGGAAACTGGACCCAATATTGCAATAAGACACTTGACCTTCTTTATGCAGGACAAAATAGATATTATATAACCTTAAGGAATTATTATTTCCATATAAATCAATCAAGATGGAGTTTCTGGTCTACCGAGAGGGCCCTTTTCCTCTTCTCAGAGGGTCCTTTTCTCAGAGTTGGGTCACACCCTGACTCACAAGCCCCTTTTCTCCTGGTCTCATTCAGCCTTGGGATCTTTCCCCTTTCACTCTTCTCTGCCTTCTCAGGAGACAGCAAGGCCTGGCCTTACAGAAGCTGCTAAGATATGGGAGACTTAGGGAAGACTAGCTAATAGGCGGCAGTCTTCAAATGCTCAGAGATCTGCAGAATATGGCATTTAACATGTTGATCAAAAAGCTTATTCTATCAGACAGAGATTCCCCTAACAATGACCCAAGGTTTCCAAAGAAGATGTCTTCATCTGGACGATGGCAACACTGACCTCTGGGCAAATTACCCAAATGCAACACCTGCCACCAGGACCCAGTCCAGACTGTGGACAAACAGCAGGACACCAGGGAATTGATTGATTGCACCCCTTTTGCCTAGACAAAATAAGATCAGTCTTCCCTATGTCCCTCTTCCATGGGAAAACTCCCACCTTATGGTCCTGATGGCTAAGGATTGATGCTGTTCTGATACTTCTGCCTACAATGATGCAGAGACCTGGGTATGGACTGGTCCCTGTCATTTTTTTAAACAGATTTGAAAGCTTCTTGGTCTGCACTCAGATATGATTTATCCTTCTGAGATCTCTGATTCCATTTGACGACCAGGCTTTGCTTCAGCTGCTTTGGAGTTCTTTATATAAAATTCACAGGTCCTCCTCTCCTAGGGCTACTACTAGGTCTAGACATAATTTACCTTATTACCAGATCAGATAAACTCACAGAACAGATTTCAATGTAACTTTTTACAATTGACTGCTCTCAGTACAGTTATTTCTGTTCACTTACACATCCTTCTCAGATCTGATGATGTTTAGGGAAGCCTCCCTCCTCCTTCACTCACTCAACCACTTCCATTCAGTACATTTCCTCTGGTTATAGATTTAAAGATACGTTTCATTTGGGCCGAAGCCAGGAAATGTTCATACCTTTTAACCCAAAGCCATAGCCTTTTCCTAAATCTATTCCAGCTGTCTTACAGATACCTGCAGGTTCCTGGGAAGAGTTCTGCTACTGTATCAAGATATCTGGTCTGATGAAAACTAACCATCTCCACAGCCCATTTCTGACCCCACCCATTTTCGAGCACATTTCACAGTTTCACTTCTCCTGCCTGACCTCCAGAGAAACAGCAGATGCCATGGTTTCTGAACTCCTGATTCGGCATGCCATTCCTCAAGCTCCTGGAACATCACTGCTGCAACCTGCCTTCTCAGCTCCCTCAAGGAACAGACACACCTGAGACCCCCACACACACCTGAGACTTCCTGCCACACGTGACTCCCAACTTCCCCTCTCCCCACTCCGCCCCTCGTCAGCGTGAAGCAGTCTCGAGAATTCAGAGCCCTCATTTCCCCCCTACTTGCTATCCATAACTCGCCTGTTTATAACAATCAAAACAGAGGAATGTTAGTATTCTGATCCGCCCCCCTTGGAGACCCACCCAGCGTCCTGACGTAAAGTCCCCTTTAAAAAGGAAATGCCCCCTCCCCCTCTCCCCCTCTCCATTCCCAAGAGGTGTGCACCCTCGCCCTCTCCCCCCCACCCCTTTCTCTCTTTCCCTCTCCCTGCTTTCTTCCTCCTATCAAAACAAAATTATTCACTGAGCCCTGCCTGCATGGGGTCTCTGTCTGCCTCACCTGCTGTGGGGCACATTGCCTCCAAACCCACCAAGGTCCCTCCTGAGCGCTGTGTCGTTACACTCAGGAGTCCTGTTTTGCTGTGAGACTGTCTATCTATCCTTAACAGGGGACACAGGTAAAGACCGCTGTTATCTGCTTTCCGGCCCCGTGTCTCACCTTTCACCCTGGTCTACTCCACGCCTTGTTTCACGCAAGTATGGCAAAGTAGAAGTATAAATGTCACCAGGGAGGCCAAGGCCAAGGCAGGCAGGATTGAAAGTTTGAGGCCAGACTGGGCTATTTTGTGAGTACCAGGCTAGCCTGGGCTATGTCATGACATTCCATCTTTAAAAAAAAAAAAAAAAAAATCATTGTTCAGCTGTAATCTCCAGCTCATCCCTGCTTGATCTGGCCATTCCCCCCACCCCCCTCTCCAAACCCTGCTCTCTCAGAAAAATCAATAGTCCAGTTCCACAGCTTAGCTGCTAGCTGCTCAAAACTTGCCCTCCCACCTCCCAGCCCCCACCCCCTCCACCCCCACCTAAAACCATACCATACTTGGGTACAAACCCAGCCTGTGGCAGACACGTCACCATCCCTTAAGCCTCCTCCTTTAGGCAGGCCATGTGAGTTTTCTCCTGCCTCCCTACCCTACCTGTGATCTCTGGGGGCTGAAGGGTCACCTGGGAGTGCTTTCCCCAAAAGAAATCTGGTCTTTTACTTTTTAATTTGGCTTGAGCTTGTGATACCTCAGTAAACCCCCCCACTCTATCCCCTACAGACAAAGAGAAGCTTAAACCAGGATTCTTAAGTGTAGATAAGAACTTAGACCCCCTTTTCCCCAGGTGGCTGTATCTGCTACAGGGACTTTGGAAAACACAGTCAGGATATTCGACCAAAAGACTAAAAGGGGAGGCAGGTTAAAATAAATTATATGGTCTGTGCCTTTAAGAACTAGCCTCACAAAGAAAGGGGAGCACTCCTTCCAACCTCCCTGCTGTGAGTGAGAGATTTGGAAGAGCCTCCCTGGAGGCTTGTAAACTTAGAAAACACCTTACTTTTGCATTCTGTACCTAAAGTCTCCAGTGGCGGCTTTGGGGACATGATCTAGGCACAACAAGACCCTCACTCTATTGTCTCAAAAAGGGGGCCTTAGACAAAGATATCTCAATATAGATAGACCCAGGCCAGTTTCAAGTCCCCAGAAATGATGGCGCCAGCCCCAGGAACAAAAGAACAGAGTCAGGATGTCTGATGGTAACCAATTAACCACAAGATGCCCCTCTCCAGAGATAACATGACCAGACCCCAGAGATGAGTTGTAAAACTCCTGACAGGGCAAACAGATAAGCTAGAATAAGATAAAGTCCAGGCCAGGGAAAACTGGACCAATCAAGGATGGACCCGTACTAACCCCCTCCCCTCTAAGAAATTTTATGGGTTTTGCCTATAAACACTAACTTCCCCAAGAAAGAGTAACTCTTCTCTGCCTCATTTGAGATGGCTTGAGTTGAGTTCCCTGTCATGACTTGTAACAGATAAACCTTGCTTTTGCATTCTGGTATGCTCGTCCTTGGTAGTCTCTTTGGGGGTTACGATCTGGGCACAACAAGCTGGCTTACTGCGTCAGCAGATGTGGGGGCCCACAGAGACCCCAGCTTGTAACTTGTCTTCATCTTGACTCAAGGATCAGAGAGTCCAAGCTTGTTGTGTCTTCCACCCCTACACAAACACACACACACACACACATACACACACACACATTGCAAGACTGCATAATAGGATGTTTTGGCCAAAGGCGTGGTTATCAGGTGTCTTATACTTCACAACCTATTTACAAGAGGCTCTGCCTTAAGGCGTGGTCACCAGATGGCTTGAGTATTAAGGAGATGTTTACACTGATGTCCTTCAAAGGAGGTCCTTTTGCCCCCCTTGCTTTGGGTATTTAAAGGCTGTGAGTAATAAACTCCACATAGGTATTGACCCAGAACCTCCTAAAGCTATCCTGTGTGTCTGTCTTTTTTCTTCATCTACGTCTATATTTCATAGCTAGCATTTCCCAGTTCCACACTCCCCTCTTCAGAACCCATTCCACAGGTCAAGCGGGACTTGACAGGCATAGAAATCTATTATCGGGGTACAGAAACCTATCAATCATCTTCCTGTGTCTTTCTTACCTACTTTCAACCTCACAGGAGTTCTATGTCCACCAGGACCAAGAAGCACAGGTTGACTACATTTGCACAATCAGGCCAGCTTCATAGTACATCATGGCTCCTTCTGTTTTCCCTGCGCAAACATCATGAGGGCCTGAGCACCAGAATTCTACCCACTCCTTCTGGAATGTCCCCCTATGGCTTCAGAGGAACACCTCAGGCCCAGTGAGATGAGACGGCTTGGTGGATAAAGACTCTTGCTGTGAAGCTCGACAATCTGAGTTTCATTCCCGGAACCAGAAGGAGAGAAACAATTCCCACAAGTTTTTCCTCTGACCTCCACACCTGCACTGTGACCCACATGCAACCATATGGATCACGCACACACAATAACTAAGTAAATCTTTTAAAAATAAATTTCCTGCCAGGCAGTGGTGGCTCACACCTTTAATCCCAGTACTCGGGAGGCAGAGGCAGGCGGATCTCTGTGAGTTTGAGGCCAGCCTGGGCTACAGAGCAAGATCCAGGACCGGCGCCAAAACTACGCAGAGAAACCCTGTCTTGAAAAACCATAAAATAAAATCAGTTTCCTTTTTAAAGACGCTAAAACAGAACTCAGAGAGAGTCAGGCCGAGTTTTCCCTCCCTCCATGAAGAGGGTCTGTGGCAGAAATAACAGGACCCCACTAGAAACCAGAGGACACCGTCTTAAGCCAAGAGAGAGAAGAGAGCTGAGGGAAATCTAGAGGAGCCCACAAATCAACCAATGGATTGATCGAGCGAGGGTTATTTGCGTGAGAGAAGACAGAAATGGCTAAAATAACATATTCTCTCATTTTCTGTCTTGCTTCTATCTTTTTTCTTTTTTTTTTTTTTTTTGAAGAGCACAAATAATTGTTGAATTCCCTTAGGACCAGTTATAGGTCAGGGATATGAAAAGTATAAAAATAAACAACAATTTTTAAAGATAGTCTTAAGATCACAAAAACTAAGGAATGCTAAACATTGCTTGATGAGAACAGAAATGCCAGGTTACAGGTTACAGGTCAAGTCTAAAGGTCAAAGGTCTCACCCTGCCGCAATGGAGGGACAAGAGTGGGGAGGACATCCCTTGTTCCTGCTGACAGAAAGCCCATGTAAGACACCAGCAGGGCCGGGACACATCTCAGGCTCTGGAGAAAATCAGAAGGCTGGTTGGTATGCCCAAACCAGCCTAATTTATGGTAGGCCAGTGGGGAAGAATGTGGTATTGTTGATGGTCGTCTCTGCAGCAGACGATATCTCTAGAAGAGCTGGGACGACACTGGAAATATATTCACGCGTATGTTGCGGCTTCCTGAAAGGCAGGTGAAGTTGAAAACTACATCTGTAAATGAAGAAAAGGGGAAAGGGCAGCCGGGCGTATGCCCAAGCCTTTTCCAGGGGCGTGCTTCCAAGCAGATCCTGAGACCTCTCAACAAGTCTCTCAAGGTGGATAGTGCAGAGTTCTCAGAAAGACTGAATTTGGTCTCCTAGGCTTGGGAGCCTGGGACCACTTACACACAGGTATCTGAATCTAGGCTGGAGACTGTAGGAGGGGGGCGTTGGGACTTAGCCTGTCAGTGTTTTCTAAGATGAGGCGTCTGATGTCAGAGCATTTCTCATTAATGCGGGAGCAGATATGATGCTTTGGCTGCGGTTTGCCTCTAGGGATGATGGTTTGCAGTTTACCCTTCAGATTAAAGCCTGTGGCTGCAGGATTAGCCCCTGGTGGAGAGACTCCTTAGCCTCCACAGCTGCCTGCTGGGTCTCAGGAAATGCGTATGTCCAGAGAAGACAGTCTTGGTCCACCTCAGACCGGACTGTAGGAGGATTTCTGGCAGTCAGATAAATGCCAGCAGGTACTTGTGAAATGGGTTCCCAGCCACCAAACGGAGTCATCCCCTTGCCTGTGGCAGAAGGGACCTATGGCTGTCCACTGACCTAGACCTGTGGTTGCCTAGCCAAGCCCAGGCTGACTTCCAGGCTCCCTCAAATCCTCTTTACTTGTACTTGTTATACATTTCAAAGCCCCCTACTCTGGCATCCTGGCCCTTCTTGCCTCCCAGACTCCTCCTGCACCATGCTAGCCCCCACCCTGTTCCAGACCCCCGTCTCCCTACGCCCACACTGTCTCTCCTGTGACTCCCCACAGTGCTCTTCCTTGCTGGTCTCTGCCATTTTCTCTCCCTTTTCTCTGTTCCCAAGGGATAGCCATGCTGGCCATGTCCACTCTGCTTCTCTTTCTCTGTGCTCTGGACTCTTCCAGATGCCTGCCCCACCCCCATCCATAATAAAAATCTTGCCCCTCATCATGGAACAGCCACCTCGGTGGTTCCTTTACTGCCCCATCGCTTACACCCACTTTATTCTAGGCCATTCCAATTTCGTCTTCCCTTCCCTCCTCCCCAGAGCCCAGGAGAAGAACAAATCCATCTACTTATCCCAGGCCTGGCCCAACGGCTAGAGATGTGTGTGTGTGTGTGTGTGTGTGTGTGTGTGTGTGTGTGTGTGTGTGTTAGCGCTGTAACTCACAAGGTGCCCCAGAGTGTTCCCTGTATGTATACCAGATGAGGGAGGGAAGAAGCCATTTCAGGTCATTTGTTGCTGCTAGAAACCCAGAGCTCTGTGCACTGGCACACATGTCAGACTCACCCCAATCACTCACACTTAGTGTAAAATAAACAGAGTGGACCTAGAGATCAGAGGGAAGGAAGCCTTTGACAAGATTACGTCCACACCTACACTGGAATAGGAGGGAAATGGCTCTCTGATCAGTACCAGAATTGTTCACTTTCTCCCAAATCTTGAGATAAGAATCCTGTCTATAACCTGATTCTCATGTAGAGAAATATTTTATCTTTAGCGAGTAAGTGTATCCTTCAGGGCTTAAAGGGGAAGGCCTTGGGGTGGCAAACAGGCAGCCTGTGAGTGGCATCCAGTTTGTAAGCCTGTTGTGTCTGGCACATACAGTGATCCTCTCTTTTTAAGAGTTGCCAACATTAACAGAGCAAAAGTTTCACATACATACCTGAGTGCGGCCATTTATTGGGAAAACAGAAGATTCGGATCTTGTAAGTCCACATTCCACAGAACAATAACCAGCTATTGGTGACTTAGGTGGGTCTCGGGGTTGCAGTTCACCCAGGTTCTTGTCTCCCCAGCCCCCAACCCACATCACCCCACCCCCACCCAGAAATTTGAAGCTGCCTTGTTTAGTTATCTTATCTCAAAAATCCAAATCAGGAAATGGTTTATACATGCTTATAAAAGAGAGTGAAGTAAAGAAACCACCAAAAGGCTGCTCCATGACTAGGTTTTAGTGTGTGTGTGTGTGTGTGTGTGTGTGTGTGTGTGTGTGTGTGTGAGAGAGAGAGAGAGAGAGAGAGAGAGAGAGAGAGAGAGAGAGAGAGAGAGAATCTAGAGGCATCTGGAAGAGTCCAGAGCAGAGTGAGAAAGAAGCAGACTGGACATGGCCGGGTGAAGGAATGGGGCATAGAAAATCATGTGGGTTATAAGGCAGATGAGTAGCAGGGCAGAGGGAAGCCCGTGAACTGGAACAGCCTGGGAGTTTAGGGTAGAGGGAGTGAGAAGGGCCAGCAGGCTAGCGTGGAGGCTAGCATGGGCTTTGAGATACAGAACAAGTGTGGGTGAATAGGGCCTGAAGGAGCCTGGAGGCCAGCATGGACTTTGATAGGTGCTACGGATATATGCCAATGGAGAGACATATGTTCCTTCTGCCACGGGTTCCCGAGGATGCTGGCTTTTATCTAACCACCAGAAATCCTTCTGTAGTCCAACTTGACCTGAGCCTAGACTCAAGGTGGGATCTAGTCAGTGAAGCAGGGTGGGGAGTAAGGGTACCCTTTGGAACTGATAATGCTCTGTTCTACTTCCTAATAAACCACAAATTTTTTGCTGATAGGATTGCACTTTAGAATGGTAATAAAATATAGAAGTCTATTTGTCACTATGGCTTTTTGTTTGCTGTTTTTTTTTGGGGGGGTTGTTTGTTTGTTTGTTTGAGACAGGGTTTTGCTGTGTAGCTTTGGAGCCTGTCCTGAAACTCGCTCTGTAGACCAGACCAGGCTGGCCTCGAACTCAGAAATCCACCTGCCTCCACCTGGCCTATCACTCTGGCTTTTGCATCTAAACCTCTGAACTTGAGGTCCCAGCCTTTCAGGAGTCTCTCAACCATGAATCTGACACCTAGCTAAGGTATTACTGGGATCTGGGAAGACAATGGTTCTAAAAACTATAGGCTGTGCTGGGTGTGTTCCAATTTGCCTATAATCTCAGCATACAAGAGATGTCTGAGGCAGGATGATGTTCAAGGCCGACCTGGGCTACACAGAGAGACCCTGCCTCAAAATGAAACACAAATAACAACAGCCCTTTAGGTTATAAAGTGGCCAATTTCCTTTGCTTTTCCTAAAGAATCAAGTGGGGCTGGAAAGATGGCTCAGTGGTCACTAGTAGTGCTGCTTTCCTGAGACACACATGGCGGCTGTTTGTAATTCTAGTTCTAGGGGATCCAACACTGTCTTCTGGACTCCTCAGGCAGGAAACACACACACAGTGCACAGACATACATGCAGTCTAGACACCCATATCCACAAAGTGAAATAAAATAAAAAGAGTCAACATCTCTGCAGAAGATCTGTTTGTTTTCCTTGACAAGTGGAGGTCGGACATTCCGCTGTAGTACTTGGAGCTGTTTGAGAGGGAGACTCAGCTAGGGAAGTCCAAGGCGCTTGTTAGCATCGGTGGATTGCGGGAGTAGCAAGCACATTGACAGCAGCTTTACTGAGATGAACTTGGGCAGGTGTCTGTCTCTGGAACTAAGAAATCTTCTAGACTTCTATTTACCATAGTCATTTGTGAATCATATGGAGCGAATACATTTTGTTTGTTTGTTTGGAGGGCCTACTGTATTGAGGCCTGGCCATGAACTCATTGGGAGGTTAAGGGTGAGTTTCTTATCCTCCTGCCTCTTCCTCCTGAATGCTAGGATTATGGGCGAGCACCTGTGCCAGGTTTATGCAATTCTGGTGACCAAATCCTGGGCTTTATACCTGCTGGGCAAGTATACTACTACTGAGCTATATTTCCACATCTAGATTCACTTTTGGTGAAGTGGGTATATACCACAGCACCAATAGCAATCAGGCCACCTTGGTGGGAGTTGTTTCTCTCCTACGGTCAGGGTGCCAGATCAAAGTCAGGTCCTCATGCTTGGTGGCAGGTGCCTTTACTCCCTGAGACATTACAGTAAGGCCTAGATTTCTCGTATTTCTATGTCCTATAAAATTAACCATATTAAAAGTGACCCATTTAGAACATTCCCATATTCTTCAAGCCTGGCACATCTGTCTAGTTCCAAAACATTTTCTCCACTCCTGAATAGTCGTTCACAGATGTTAAACATCAGTTCTGTCCCCTCCGCCTGCCTCTGTCCCCAGCTGTGGTGTTCCTCTCCTTCTCACTGTGGATGCTTCTTGTGGATGAAGACCATGAGCTCCGGTGCGCTGACTAACATCACGTTTTCAAGACTCGTTGCCTCAACAGCATGTACCAATACTTCAGTCCTTCTAGTGGCTGGATTATATTGTGAATAAGCGTTTTTTTTTTTTTTTTGTTGTTGTTGTTGTTTATTTGTTTTTCAAGACAGGGTTTCCCTATATAACACTGGCAGTCCTGTAGACAGCCAGGCCTCTGTAGACCAGGCTGGCCTTGAACTCAGAGATCTACCTGCCTCTGCCTCCCCAGTGCTGGGATTAAATGTGTGTACCACCACACCTGTCTGTGAATAAGTATTTTGAATTGAAGACACTGAGGATTTATTCTTGGCACTTCTGGATTTTTGCTTATTGATTCCTAATGTAGCAAAAGGAATTGAGCCTTGAGAGGAGAGAAGAAAACAAGTCTCTCTCTTTATGAGGTTTATCATCAAGAAGGTAGTAATAATGGTATTCACCAATCTGATCACCGGGGTAGGCCAGCTCAGACAGTCCCTCCGCCACTGCTAGTCGTCCAAGCTGGGGTCCTCCCTGTGGATTCCTGGGAACGTCCCTCAAACCAGGTTTCTCCCTATCCCCATGCCCTAACAGTCATCACAGTGTCTTCATCCAGTAACTGATGAAATCAGATGCAGAGAGCCATGGCCAAGCACCAGGCCAAGCTCCAGGAGTCCAGTCGAAGAGAGGGAAGAGGGATTCTATGAGCAAGGGGCATCAAGACCATGATGGGGAAATCTTACAGATACAACCCAACCAAGCTAGTGGAAACTCATGAACTATGGACCGACAGCTATGGAGCCTGCATGGGACTGGACAGGGCCCTCTGCATGGACAAGACGGTCGTGTAGCTTGTTCTATTGCAGGGGCCCCTGGCAGTGGGATCAGGATCTATAACCCTGGTGCATGAGCTGGCTTTTTGGAGCCCATTACCTATGGTGGGACACCTAGCACAGCCTTGATGCAGGGGGAGGGGCTTGGTCCTGCCTCAGCTGAATGTGCTGGGTTCTGCTGACTCCCCATGGGAGGTCTTACCTTTTCGGAGGAAGGAATGGAGGGATGGGCTAGTGGGGGAAGGCTTGGGGGGGAATAGGAGGAGGAATGAGGTGGGGATCTGTGGTTGGTATATGGAATTTCTTAATTAAAAAAAAAAAAAGGAGGTAGTAATAAAGAGGTGAGTGCCTGTAGGGATATGAACACATGTGTAGGATTAAACAAGGTTGTTAGGAGCACTTAACAAGTATAGCTACACATGCAGCTTTTCTTGTTGTCCCAGGTTGCCTTTCAACAAGTGTAGACTAGGTTTCTGTAAAAAGACATGGTCAAGCTTTTTGTCCGTGCTCACCCCCTCCCCCTTTTTTAAATAACTTTTTTAATGTGTATGGATGTTTTGCTTGCATGTATGTTTGTGTGCTATATTCATGTCTGGTGCTGGAGGAGGCCAGAACAGGATATTCAATTCTTTGGATCTGGGCAGTTGTGAGGTGCCCAATGTGGGTGCTGAGAACAGAACTTGGATCCTCTGGAAGAGCAACAAGTGCTCTTAACCCCAGGGCCCTCTCCTCAGACTCCACTCTCTGCTTCTTTTCATCCACCTAACCAACTGCAGAGGGAAAACTGGAGGATCTGAAAGACACTCTCTTTCCATTTCAATAATGCCATGCAGATGAAGGGCCACCCCTCCCCCAGAAGAGTAGCAACAGACAAGATGAACTTTCACCATGAACGTGGTCCAGGGTCTTAGAAATCCTATTAGCCTTAATTCTGCGGTGGGGAAAATGGCAGCACAGGTAGGTGAGGTAATTAATTCTCAGACGTTCTACAGCTTAGTGGGATAGCAAGACATGGACGCAGTTTTAAGTGGCTCTGTTTTGCACAACATGGGTGGCAAGGTGCTCCAAGTTCTTCAGGGGTGGAGGGTAAGCAGGAAGGAAGTCTGCATGGTAAGCCTGATGTTCATGAAGCTCAAGGAGGGCCATCTGGCCTGGGTTCCAGCACAGTCGGCCTCTACATACTGCTGGACATACGGTCCAGTCCTGGAAGACCTTGGGGACAGCGTGGCTGACCATTTGGGTCTAAGTAGGCATCACAGTCTACAGGAGGCCTTAGAGTCTGACGCCCTAGGTGTCTAAGACACAGGAAGCTACCAGGTGATTCTCCTGCTATTGGCTCTGCTGTCTCACTCCAAGAGAGACTGGTCATACTGTCATACTTTCATGCAAGATCCACTGTGGTCTCCTTCCTCTGAGCATCTTGAAAATACAGCAGCTGCAGAAGCTATTTTGGGCCAGCAAGGACCTAAAGAAGGTCACCACTCACAGGCCAAGTGAGATTATGGGGAAGGCTGGTATTTTGGGCAAGCATGGGTAGATGTGCCAAGCTCTGGCAAGCACACACTTCATGAATATTTAAGTAGACTTGAACAGCCCATTTTCAACATGGAGCAAATTCAGTGTCCCCACCCTCCAAACAGCTGAGTCACACACTCTTGGTATCAAGTCATCTGCCTCCCCTGAGCCCAATGGAAAAATACAAGTAAGCTGGATGTGTGACCCTCAAATAAATGCGCAAAGACATTCAGTTTTCTGGGTTCTTTTCTAATAGACTGCAAAGGATGGAAGAGAAAACCTAGAAGCCAGAGGCGTTTAAAAACACCAATTCTCTCTGGCCGATGGCAGGATTTAAAGAAGTGAAAATTCTCTTGTGTTATTTTATTGGTTCATCAATTTATTATTGAAGTTTCAAATTTTTCAGTTTAGAACTTGCCTGAGCCTCAAGATGTATCTTAGCGAGTGTGCACTTGCTTGACATGTGGGACCTTGGGTTTGATCCCTAATACTGTCAGAGAAAACAAGAAAAAAAGAAAGAAGGCCAGGTGAAGTGTTGCCCATCTGTAATTCCAGCATCAGGAGCCAGAGGCAAGAAGATCACTAGGAAGCCTGGTTACATGCCAAGACCCTATCTTACTTAAACAACAGTAGAAGAAGAAAGCAAAATGGAAGAAAGAAAGAGAGAGAGAGAGAGAGACAGAGACAGAGACACAGAGAGAGACAGAGAGAGAGAGAGACAGAGACAAAGAAGGAAGGAAGGGAGGGAGGGAGGGGGAGGAAGAAGAGACAGAAGTACTTGAAGACGACCAGCCAAAATTATCAAATTTTTGATAATTTTATTCCCTTGTTGGATCACATCCATGCTACAATTAATTATAAATTGTCTTCCTGAGAATTGAGGTGACAGTGCTCTATACACCAGCTTCTGAATACTGAACTCGAGACACAAAAGGAGGAACTAGAGAAGGAAAAATCACCAAAGACACACTGTTTACTGCAAATGTGTGTGCGTGCAAGCACACAAGGCCGTTCTGATGCCTGCTCTTCCTGTCTTGGTGTTTGTAATGTGAGCACCCTGTCACCGCATGAGACTGACTCAGCAATGTTGTTTGAAATCTACATGTTCCGAACTGAATAGTCTACCATTTAGTTGACCTTTCTTCTCCCTTCTAGATGCCAAAATCACCTTTCTATTTTAAATGCTTTGCAGTGCTGGGCTTGCACCTGCTTCCCCTCCCTCCTCCCCTCCCTCCCTCCCTCCCTCCCTCCCTCCCTCCTCCTCTCCCTTCCTCCCTCCCTCTCTTTTTTCCTTGGAGACAAGGTTTCACTCTGTAGCCCAGGCTGACCCAAAACTCATATGTAGGATCATGGTAAACCTCTCATACTGGAATTATAGACATAAACCACATGCACAATTCATGTCTCTTTTTATTTATTTATTTATTTAATTTAGGTTTTTTTTGAGACAGGGTTTCTCTGTGTAGCTTTGGAGCCTGGATCTCACTCTGTAGACCAGGCTGTCCTTGAACTCACAGAGATCCGCCTGCCTCAGCCTCCCAAGTGCTGGGATTAAAGGCACATGCGAGACAGTTCTCTGCTAGCTTTCGCCTTTCTGAACCACTGTAGCCAGGCTCCTCACAGATGTCTCTGCTCGATCTGATTAAAGCGTGCACACACCGCTTAAAGCAATTTTGACAGATCTCTATGTAAGAAATCACTACCAAAAACTGTGAGTTCTTTTAAGGCTCCCGGTACACCTTAAATAATTGCTTTCCAGGAGAGTTATTCAAAATATATCCTACCAACATCATGTAAGTTCTATTAATGAAACTTGTAAGAATTGCCCGTTATTTAAAAAATAACCTTCTCAATGTAAGTTACATGTCTGCATCTACTCCTTTGATCCTAAGGCTGAACAGATATACACGTCTACATTAAAGTCTTTCTTACTGATCTGCAAACACACAACACATACAAACAAGACATGCGATCCTTGCTTTGGTTTCACACTTGTTAACTCTGTCCCAGTGTGGGCTCACTTGCCTTTCATTTTCTCTTTTCTTCCTTGTGTGTATGTGTATGTGTTCTTTTGTGTGTGCCCGGGAGTGTGCACCTTACTTTTTCAGACAAAGTCTCATAATGCACTAGGAGCTCACTGAAAACTCAGCTAGTGCCACAAGCCCCAGAGAGTCCCCTTGTTCTGTCCCACCACCACAGGGGGCATAGGTCACTCTGTGCCTGTCCTTTGGTGGGTTCTGTAGGGTTAAGCGCAGGCCCTCAGCCATCTTCCCAAACTCTATTATTCCGTGTGTGTGTGTGTGTGTGTGTGTGTGTGTGTGTGTGTGTGCACGTTCATATAAGAGAGAGAGAAAAGAGAAAAAAAAGAGAGAAGAGAGAGAGGGAGAGAGAGAGACTGTTTTTGATGTATACAATTTTAATTTTGTGAAGTCAATATGCAATGTTTCTGTTGTCTGACATTTCTATTTTGATTAGAATCTCTGTCTATTTTAATTTTTTTTTTTTTTTTTGAGTCAGGGTTTCTTTGTGTAGCCTTGACTGTCCTAGAACTAACTCTGTAGACTAGGCTGGCCTTGAACTCACAGAGATCCACCTGCCTTGACCTTTCTTCTTCTTTCTTATCTACGCTAAGTCGTTTCCATGTAACTTTGCCT
This sequence comes from Peromyscus leucopus, assembly GCF_004664715.2. Taxonomy (NCBI): domain Eukaryota; kingdom Metazoa; phylum Chordata; class Mammalia; order Rodentia; family Cricetidae; genus Peromyscus; species Peromyscus leucopus. The sequence continues at coordinate 23,481,010 of NC_051063.1, read as the reverse complement.
CATTTATAAAGTTTCTGCGCTGGCGATGTGACTCAGTTGGTAGAGTGCCTACATAAAAGGCACAAAGCCTCAGGCTTGATCTCCAGTAATACATAAAACAGGCATTACGGCACATGCACAGCCCTTTTGGGAGGTAGACATAGGGGATCAGAGTTCAGGTCATCAATCATTGGCTAGTTTGAGACCAGCCTGGGATCCATGAGACAAAGCAAAGAAACAAATCCACGATACAGTGCCAGTGAGCACACCAGACCAGCCTCAGCGACCCCCCTGCATCGGACAGCCAGGCTCTTACTTGCATTTGGGATTCCTGGCTTGTTTTTTGTATCTTTTTCACTCTCATAGTTTCCTAGCTTTGGCATAGTTTCTGTCTTTTGCAACTCGTTTTGCAACTGACTTCTCACTTCTTGGCTTGATACCTCACTTGATTTTAATGATAATGTAACACAAGGTAACAAGTGTTCTGTTAGCTTTCAGCCCAGGGAACCATACATGGGGAGCAGGCCCTATGGGAAGGAGGTCAGTAAGCTGTGGTGCTCATCTAAGGCATGTCAGCTGTACAGCAGCCTGTGTGTTGACAGTGCACGAGGTTTCCATCTTCACTTTAGCTAAGTAACTGGGAAACAAGAAAGAAAGGCTTTGGAACATCTCTATGCTTGTTCGTCAGCCTAACTCTGTCTCATAAGAAAAACTTAGTTGTCTGCCAAGAAAAATGAACTGACTTAGCCCGAATGATCAACAGCCCATCAGATAGGGCTGGTAAAGCCTTTACCTCCGTCTTATCCTCAGCATCAATTTAGTATGGGGAAACTAGAGTACACATTTCAATTGACTGTAGTCTTCCCACACAAATAAAACTACAGGTCAAAGTAGCCTCTGGTACTTAAAAAGCCCAGATGTTATTAGAGTCAAGGCTGTTGTGCAGGCTAGTGTTGTTCAAATCTTAGATGGTCTTTTAATAAAAAACCTAGAGCCAGGGATCAGGGTGAAAGCTGAAAGATCAGAGAAGCAGAACAGCCAGCCACTAGTTCTTACCTCTACAAAATCCTCAGCCTAAAGGGAGTGTTTCCTCATGCCTTGTATACCTTTCTCTGCCCTGCCATATTACTGGGATTAAAGGGATGTGTGCTCCCAAGCAAAGGCATGAGATCTCAAGTGCTGGGATTAAAGAAATGTGCCACCACTGCCTGGTTCTGTTTCTCTCCTATACTGAATCAATCTCATGTAGCCCAGTGTGGCCTTGAACTCACAGAGATCCAGATGGATCTCTGCCTCCCAAGTGATAAGATTTAAAGGTGTGTGTCACCACTGCCCGACCTCTATGTCTAATCTAGTGGCTGGCTTTGTCCCCTGATCCTCAGGCAAGTTTATTAGGATATATAATATATTACCACAGGCTAGCCCAATGTGTTCAGCAAAGCTGTATAAGGGTATATAAAGTATATACTATGTAAGCTGTATAAGGGTATATAAGGTGTATACTGTTTAAGCTATATAAGGGTGTATAAAATATATACTGTATAAATTATATAAGGATGTATAAGGTATATACTATATAAGTTATATATGGGTGAATAAGGTATATAGTGTATAAGTTATATAAGGATATATAAGGTATATACTATATAAGGTGTATAAGGCTTTGTGTAAAGGACCAGGGATGGGAAGCCCAAATCTAGGTTCAGTGCTTGTTTTCTTAGTCTGTTTTTGGTTGAGTTATCGTAAGGCTGAGGCTGGGGTCATGGGGTATGACTGGACAACTGTTCTAGGTGTGGTTTTTGTGCTGCTGTTTCAGACCCTCCAGAGTCCTTGCTGAAGCCATGAGGCCCTCCACGTGCAGCTCCCTGACTCCTGCTCTTAGCTAACCTCTTCCCATGCCCTTCTGTAGTGGGCAGCCACTCCAACCTTGATCTGGAAGTTCCAACCCCCATTGAGGCTTCAGTAACTGTCACCCCTACAAGGCAGGGCCAAGAGAGGACCCTGAAGACCCGAGATCCAGATGTGCCAGCTCTCTTGGTTCCTGGACCCTGGACGCTGGAGGTAGATGGAGCAGAGTTCTCCAGAGAACACCGCCGGACTGCGACACACCTTCCCCAGACCCTGCAACCTACCTATCCCTTCATTTGTAAGTTACTCCACTAAATAAACCTCCCTTTTAACTATGTGGAGTAGCCTTAATAATTTCACCAATACCCTTCCTAGTTAATTTTGTTTTAGTTACAGCCTTTCTCAGTGTTGCATCTGAAGATTGCTAATTTCCCTCTGCCTGGAACATTCTCTCCATAGGTATTTTAGTTAGGTTTCTATTGCTGTGATCAAACACCATGATCAATTGCAACTTGGGGAAGAAAGGGTTTATTTCAACGTACAGTTCCATAGCATGCATACTCTATTGCCGAGGGAAGTCAGAACAGGAACTCAGGGCAGTCCCTCTTCTAAGTGGACTATATATACTGAAATGTACTGATATATCTTCATATATTGTAGCAGGTACAGCTATTGACTTTGAGAACTCTTCTTCCAAAGATGATAAAGGGTCTAGACTTTGGGGGGAAGTAAATAGCAAAAAATATCTGAGTCTTACAGAAGGTAATGCATATTTTCATTCTCTCATTCAATGAATACATAGTGAGTGATGACCAGAGACTGGGCAGAAGCTAAGCACTATGGGTAAGGTGATGAATAAATAACACAGATACTGTTTTTGGTCTCATAGAGCTTATAGACTAGAAAGAATCTTATAGAAAACTAAAGTTCTGTGCTTCCAGAAACTGCTGTGTTTTCACCCACACAAGACTTACTGACAGTATAGTACCTGCCATGCTGTGTCTTAGGAGACGCGAGTAACGTGCTGAGTAAAATCAGACACGATTCTTGCCTTCATGGAGCCTGCAGTCTAGTGAGGGAAACATGAAATAATCACAGCACTAATGGTGCTTGCTATAAGAGTGGACATAAGGGAAGTGGGCTTAACTGGATCAAGAGAGTCTAGTGTGAGCAAGGACCACTTGGGTTGAGATTTGAAGGGTATTAGCTTGGCAATGAAGGGAAGGAACACACATTTTGGGTAATCCAAACAGTATATGAGAAGATGTTGTAAAGGAGATGACCTGGAAGTCTTTGAGAGAGGTCAGTGTGGCTGTAGGCACGTCCTGCGTCTGATGGGTCTGAGAGGTAGGCAGGGTGTTGTAGACACAGAAGATCAGAATCCTACATTGTGTTTTCTCAGTGGGTCTCTAGGTTAGTGCCTTAGAGCATGTAAGCCATGACCTGTGTGGGCCACAGAACTTTGAATCCAAGAGGCTTACTGCACCAGCAAGCAGAAACAAGGCTGGTCAGTTGTCAGTAAAGGCCACTAACATCGCTGACCAGCTTCTTGCCACTTAACTGTGATATCAAAAGACTAACTATTCACTTATTACTTATTTATTTTTAAGGTATTTGCATTTTTTTCATTTTGTTATTGTGTGTCTTAGAGTTGTTATTGTTATGATGAAGCACCGTGGTCAAAGCATCTGGGAAAGACAAGGTTTATTTTCCTTATGCTTCCACATCACAGTTCATCATCACAGGAAGTCAGGGCAGGAACTCAAACAAGGCAGGGAAGGACCTGGAGGAAGGAGCTGATGCAGAAGCCATGGGGGTGGGGACCTCTGCTTACTGGCTTGTTCCTTATGGCTTGCTCAGCCTGCTTTCTTATAGAACCCAAGAGCGCCAGCCCAGGGATGGCATCACCCACAAAGGGCTGTGCCCTTCCTCATCAATCACTAATTAAGAAAATGCCCTACAGCCAGGTCTTATGGAGGCATTTTCTCAACTGTGGTTCCTTCCTTTCAGATAACTCTAGTTTGTGTGTCAAACTGACATAAGACTAGCCAGCACAATTGTGTTTATATGATGTGTTTGCATGTGTGTTTGTATGATATGTATGTTTGCAAGTGCACGCATGCGTGTGTGTGTGTGTGTGTGTGTGTGTGTGTGTGTGTCTGTTTAGGTCAGTAGACACCTAGTGGAAGTTGGTTCTCTCCTCCTACCATAGCACTTCTACATAGCATTTATTCATAGTTCAGAATTCTGGTTGTCAGGCTTTGGGGGAAGGTGGGGACAAGCACATTTACCTTGTGATCCATCTTGTTGGCCCAAGAGCATCTTTTCAGAACTTTGGTTCCAGAGTGCCCGTGTAGCAGAGGAACAGAAGGCTGTCCCGGGAGCCCATTCATTTGTCATTTGCTGCCTCTATGTTCTTCAGCTATTAAACAGGAACAAAAATATTTTCTTTTCAAAGTCTGTACTTAGCACACTGCTTGACTCAGCAGCTATTCATTAAATTATAGCTATTATTTGTATCTGTTAAAAGGAGATGGCACTGATAAGTATTTTGAATCCCCGGTAATGGGTTTCTCCGCCGACGCAATAAACCAGATCAAGCCAAATTAATAAAACCAGGTTTAATCTGAGCAAGGCATTCCCCGGTGATCTTGTGGGAAGAAGAGAAATCACATGGCAGGTCTATGGATTGGAGGTGGCGGGTTTTCTGAGGGGCAGGGTTTGGAGAAGGGGGAGGGGGGCACTAGCCCCAATTACTTGCTTCTGTCTCCCTCCTCCTCTCTGTTCCTCCTCCTTCTCCCTCTCATCCTCTGTAGCCCTAACTGGCCTGGAACTCTTTGGGAACTCTCTATGTGGACTGGTCAGGCCTCTAATTTGTGTAAATCCTCCCTTTTATGCTTCCTGAGTGCTGGGATTAGACATGCAATTTTTTAATTTTTTATTTATTTATTTTAAGGCAGGGTCTTCGTTAACTATCCCACTCACTCTGGACTCGAATTAGGGATCCTCCAGTGGCCATCCTTCCTAGTGCCCGGATTACAGGCCTGTTCGTCCAGTGCCGGATGTGAAGTCTTTTTTTTTTTTTTTTTTTTTTTTTAGCTAGAGTCCTACTTTTTCAGAGGCAAACCGAGTCATCGTCGGCCCAGTGCAGGTTAAATGCCTCGTGCATTCTGCTAAAAGCGGCCTCGCACTTTTCTCTTGGTTGGGGCTGCTCATTTTTAGGTTTATGGGTATTTTTCCGTTTGGCAATCTGAGGGCACCAGGCTGGGGAGCAAGCACACCCACCAAGCCCCGCCCGGGCCACCAAAGATCGCCCGGACTCCAGCGCTGGGTCGCCGCAGGGCGGGCCAGCCAATCAGAAGAAGTTTGGCCCTCTGCAGTTTCCGTCCGCTCACTAGGAGGCGCTGCGGCGGCCGCGGCGGCCCGGGCTGTCGCGGGCCGGGGCGGTTGGGGCTGGTGGCTGCCGCTGTCGCGGCCATGGAATGGAGTTCCGAGTCGGCGGCCGTGAGGCGGCACCGCGGCGCCGCGGAGCGTCGGGAGGGACCGGCGGCCGCGCCGCACCGGGAGAGAGAGGCCTCAGCGCGGGAGGATGCGAGCGGCGGCGGGAAGACGCGGAGGAGGAGCCCGGAGAGCGGAGGCGCAAGCCGGGGCGCGGGGAGCGCGCTGTCCGAGGCGCGCACGGTGCTGGCGCTCGCACTCTACCTGCTCGCCCTGCGGGCGCTCGTGCAGCTCTCGCTGCAGCGGCTGGTGCTGAGCCGGACCGCAGGGCTCCAGGGCGAGTTCGACGCGCACCAAGCCAGGTACGGCCGACCGGCCCGGCAGCACGTCCGCTGCTGCCTCAGGCGGGGGATCCCTGGCTGGGGGAGGCCGGGGTCGGTGAGTCCCGCGCCCGTGAGCCCCGGGTCGGTGAGCCCTAGGCGGGTGAGTGTGGCGCCGCGGTGCCGGGCACTTGGATACTGAGTCCCGGGGTCCCTGGGCGCACGTGGGTGGGAAGTGAGACGGTCCTGCGCGTCCCTCTGGGGTCCGAATGGCCGGTATCCGGGGCTTGCAGGTTCTCCCTTTCGCTTTCTCGGGGTGGCCAGGTGGATCGAGTCTGCTTTGCCATCCACTCTGCCCCGCTTGCCGAGGATTGGATGTTAGCACGCCCCTGTCATCCGTCCTCCCCTCTTTCTGGAGCAACTTCCACTTCTTTTACTTCAGTTAGTTCTCTGAATTTAAAATGAGACGGGAGTGGGGTGTATGTAACCAAGACTACATTCATTATAAAGCCTTTTGGGGATGGTGTTGGAAAGGGGTGATGTAGTGTGCTGCCTTCCCAAGCACCCAGCCCCCGAAATCCGAAAGCTGTGGGCACTCCTTAGAGACCACCCATTCAGAATTTTGCCTACAATTCTGAAGTTCGCAGATGGTCTGTGGCTCTTCTGTACTAGGGATTGTATAGTGTTCAACCTTTTTAAACGACCTCGGATGTTCACCTTGGGAAGGTGAACTCTGATATTGTGACTTGCGTCTTAAGCCAGATGAATCCTAAGCCAGCAGGAAGTTTTTAATTGTGGCTGTGTTTTAAAAGCTGCTTCATTGGATATAACGTGTTGGAAACTTATTTTCTTAACGGTTTTCCATGATTTTACTCATCATCGGTTTCTGCCACTTAGACCCAGTAAGGAACAATCCATAAGTAGCCTGTGAAGTAGTGTTTTCCTGTCTAGCCGTCATATTGAATATAAGCCCTAGTCTTGGTACTGATTTGATGTGGGGTCAATGGAGGAAAAAATGAAAGCATTAGTTCCTCGGATGCAATATACAATGATGAAACTTCCAGGTAATTTTCTTGGAATGTCTGAATTTTTTTATTTTTATTTTTTAAAGTGCCTTCAGTCCTGGCACTTGAGAGGCAGAGGCAGGTGGGTCTCTGTGAGTTCGAGGCTAGCCTGGTCTAGATAGGGAGTTCCAGGACAGCCAGAGACCATGTCTTAGAAATGGAGGAGGCTAGTGCTTTTTATTTCTTTATGTGAGAAGTCAAAAGAACTAAACTTTCTGAGGTAGGAGGGAGGCACAGTGGAAGTTGCTCCAAGATGTGTTCATTTTAAGTTTGCAGGAGAGTGTCATCACCATCCTTTGGATTTCTTCCAGGGATTATCTGGAACACATAACAGCCATTGGTCCCAGGACTACAGGAAGTGCCGAAAATGAAATTCTGACGGTGCAGTACCTTTTGGAGCAGATCAAACTGATTGAAGTACAGAGCAACAGCCTCCACAGAATTTCAGTAGATATACAAAGGCCCACAGGTTCCTTTAGCATTGACTTCTTGGGCGGTTTCACAAGCTACTATGACAACATTACTAATGTCGTGGTAAAGCTGGAACCCCGAGGTGGAGCCCAGCACGCTGTACTGGCTAACTGTCACTTTGACTCCGTGGCAAATTCTCCAGGTATGTACTTGTTTTTAGTTATTTAAAATCACCACAGCCCAGAAAGTTTATAAACTTAGCCCTGGCCTGTTTGAGCAGTTGTGGGGACCATTTTTCCTAGACCAACATTTTCTCATTGTGATGGGAGGCAAGGTAATTAATATCAGTTTAGAGTCTAAGAATTTAATATTCTCTAAAGTTCATTATTATTATTACTATTGTTATTATAATTATTAAACAGTGCCCCATGAGCCCCATGAGAATACATGAGATGTTTCTGGTAGACTGAAGTAGCCTTATTCGTTTACCAGTGTGTCTGTCTGTCCATTTGTAAGTGCTCACACAGCCAGGGTTGCAGTAGCCTTTTGGTGTACTGGGTAAAGGATCCCTGCATTTAAGGAGTACATGGTTTGGAGGACATTACTTCTAGCAGTTTCCGTCCACTGAGGATGTGACATACTGGTAGAATACTTAACATTGTGCTCTGAGTAGACACACTGGCAAGATAGAGAACTTGATGTGACTGACATAATGCATATTTGTCAAATCAGTGTGAATCCACTAAATTGAACTGTTTTTTTAAATTTAACTTTTTATTGATTCTTTGTGGATTTTACATCATGCATCCCGATCCCACTGATTTCCCTGTCCCATCACCTCTACCCTGTAGCTGGAATTATCTCCAGTCCTGCCTGGGCCGGCAGCCACTCAGACTCAAATAAACACACAGATGCTTAATTTATTTAAACTGTTTGGCCTAAAGGCTCAGGCTTCTTGCTATCTAGTTCTTACATCTTAACCCATTTCTATCAATCTATAAGTTGCCATGTGGCTTGTGGCTTACAGGGCACTTTATATCTCTCTTCTTATGGTGGTGGCTGGCAGCATCTCCTGACTCAGCTTTCCACTTCCCAGAATTCTCCTCTCTCTTTGTCCTGCCTATACTTCCTGCCTGGCTACTGGCAAATCAGCACTTTATTTATTAACCAATCAGAGCAACACATTCACAGCATAGAGGACATCCCACAGCACCACCCCCTGCCCTTGTAACCTCACCACAAAACAAAATTTAAAAGTAAAACCAAAAAATAAAAATAAAATAAAACACACACACACACACACACACACACACACACACACACACACACACACACACACGCATGCCCACACGCACGCACGCACACAAATCTCTTCATGGAAGCTGTAGTATGGTCCAGTGAGTCACACAGTATACCCTTTAGTTCATATATCTATAGTGTTCATTGCTATGAGTCATTGGGAACTTGTTTCTTGTTTGCTTGTTTCTTGTTGTTTTTTGGTTTTCTGAGACAGGGTTTCTCTGTGTAGCTTTGCACTTTTCCTGGAACTCACTCTTTAGCGCAGGCTGGCCTCGAACTCACAGAGATCCACCTGCCTTTGCCTCCTGAGTGCTGGGATTAAAGGCATGCGCCACCACCACCCAGCCTTGTTTTTTTAATATAAGATTTCTCAGAAGCACATTTTCAGTAGTTTTTTTCATGTGTCCTGAGCCAGACCCTGGGCCTCTTTCTCCTTGCAGTAGCACCAAAGAGTGCAAGCTGTGTTGGCAAGGGTAATGGTAAGAAAAGCATTTGAAACTTTAGCTGTTTTATAGGGTTTTGGTTGAAGTAAGTGTAGCCAAACTTAAACCAAAAGAGGCAGTATGCTTCCACTGAAATCTCAGGGAAGAGCATTATAGTCAACAGCAGTAGCTTGGAGGTGGAGAGATTCAGTTTGCTTGAAAGTTGGAGATCAAGTTTGCCCAGAATGTGGAGATACTGATGTAGTTGTGGACTACAAGGATTCTCTCCAGCTTTTTTAAAAAATATGTATTGATGAAATATTTATTTTATTTATGTGTATCTGTGTTTGTATGCCCACATGTGTGTGGGTGTACTTGGAGGCCAGAAGAGGGTGTCAGATTCCTTGGAGCTAGAGTTTAGGCATCTGTGAGCAGTGGCTGATGCGGATTCTGGCATCTGAACTGGTCCTCATGATGGAGCAGCAAACTCTCTTAACTGCAGAACTCCAAGGATTTGTTTTTGTTTTCCAAGACAGGGTTTCTCTGTGTGGCCTTGGATGTCCTGGAACCCACTCTGTAGGCCAGGTTGGCCTTGAACTCAGATCCTCCTGCCTCTGCCTCCCAAGTGCTGGAATTAAAGGCATCCACTACCACCACTGCCTGGCTCCAAGGACTATTTTTTTTTTTAAATTTGGAGATGGTGTTGTTTTTGGAAAGTATATAGAGTGAAACAAAAATCACTATTGAAATGATACTATATGAAGTCTGCTCATTGTACTTAAGTCCCGAAATCTTTTATCATGTAAGTAAATTTCCATGACTCTCTTACAAATGGCCTCATGTCTAAAAACCAATAACTTGCATAATCTCTAAAATTTCTTCTTTATATACTCATGTAAACATTCATAAATAAAACATGCAAACAAACAAACAAAAAACAAAAAACAGCTAACACACAGGCAGGTAAGAATAGAAAGTAGAGTTTTACAATGGCATCCTGAGATTTTAGACTTAAAGAAAACCCCTTTTCTGGCTGGTCACCTCTGATCACACAGAGCTGGGGTAGATGCTGGGTCTCCTGGCCAAGAGATATCTAAGTATCATTAGGTCTTCTTGGGCTTATTGCCTAACTTATTCTTTAACTTTTTAACTGTTAAACAGAAAAATGATAGTTAATTTCCTAATAGTGTTGCTCAAAGGATTAAGTGTAAGCAAAATATTAGGATAGCATCTCTCAAGGAAAATCTTCCTTGATAACAATTATAACAATACTTCTGGATTACTTGAATGTATAGCAGGCCCAATATAACCATCTAGAGTTACATAAGACATAAACTAGCCTTAACTTGATGAAACAATTTTGTGACTGGACATTTCTTTGCATTTAGAATATATGCTTTGCTTTTTCGGAAATCAGTATCCACACATTCATTTTTAAAAAGGCAGAAGTGCCGTAACAATGCTAGGGACACTAGACAAGGCCACCCTGTGCTCATTATTAAGATGCTTAAATTGGAAAGGGACACATAATGCTGTGGTTATTTAAGAGCATTGTATTAGAAAGACTGGATATATAGATATCAAACAAATATAGAAACACCCTATTTTTTTTTCTTTACCTCTCATAATTCTTATGTGGAATGGATGGATCCTTGTAAGAAAAGATAAATAAGGAAAAGCAGACACGGCTATTTCCATGTGCAGATATACCAAGGAAAATGAACCATTTCAAAGAGGTGCTTCAGCTCTCTGGCTTAAATCTTATTGTCATCAAAGAACTTCTTTTGAAAAGTGACAAGACAAAGGGAAAGAACTAGGTGTGGGGTGTAGCTTAGTAGGAGAGCGATTGCCTGGTCTGTGCAGCCCCAAGTTCCATCCTTAGTGCTGGGAAAAACCCAAACCAAAGCAGAAAATGAGAAAGGACCTGGAGTCTGCGGGCAGCAAATTGTGGAGCTGACATGTATGGGAAGGAAAGTCTAGTAGGAAAGCTTACCCTCTGTCGGCTCTTCAGGGTCTAAGGTTGTCTTTGAAGATTGACCTTCGTTCTTCCTGGTAGAGGGGGAGGAACACCTGCATAGGCAAATGCTTTTAGTTTTAGGCAAATGGGAGGAGGGCAGAGAGCCTCACTGTATCTCCTGGATTTCTGAGTGCCAAATAGCCTTGTGTCCAACTAGCATATTTTGAATGACATTTTGTTGCTGCTCTTCACGTAGTGCCAGGTGTACAGCTTGCATGTGGTGTCCACTAATGAAAAGGTTCTTTGGGGAGCCATTAGAGTGCCCCCCCTTTATACAGGGTCCCATGCAGCTGTGAACTGGTCTCAGACTTGCTGTATAACTGAGGATGACCCTGAATTCTCTGATCTGAGTGTCCCACCATGCATGGTTTAATTGACTAGAAGAGACTTTCGGTTCTTTTCAGATTGAACCTGTGGCTTCCTGCATGCTAAGCAATGCTCTGTTTCTAGTTTAGAAATCATTTTTACCTAAGATTTTATAGTACACATACTGATAGTGTGAAAGAAATACCTACTAATAATAAGCTAAGAGTGGCTTTTCACCCACTCACCAAATAGTTTTCAACTGAATCCTTTCAGTGGATGAACCCACTGAAACAAGAGTGAGTATTTGTGTATGTGTGTGCACGTGCTGGAGCTGGAACCCGACACCTGTACTTGCCGGGCAAATGCCCTACCGCTGAGCTGTGCTCCAGCTCCAGGAGTTGTATTGAGCCGTCCTGAACAGTGTCATCTAGGGTGGCCTGAGTCTTACCAGCAATTCTGCTTTAGCTACCCAAGGCCTGGGCCCGAAGGCCTGCAGAGCTATGTTTGTTTTCCTGTGGGTATTATTTTAAAGTTCTCAGCAACGTATTTGGACTCGGGAATAGATACCAATTAGTAGTAACGTTACCTACAGAAGACCTCATTTATCATCTCAGGTCTGCTGTGTGGTGCCAGGTCATTGGTAAAAGAGACATTTGAGTTATTTTGGGGTGGCTTCAATTTCAGGGTTGATTCTAAATGGGAAGGGATGTCAGTTAATCACTCAGCTTTTACTGTCCTCTGACTTTCACTTTCTTAAAGATATTTTGACCCTTTCCTGGGTCTCTTCTAAGACAGAGAACCATTAAAATAGGGGAATATGAAGGGGGAGTTAAATTTGTCAATCAACCGTATAAAGGGAAATGTTTTTTAATTTCACTTTTACTTTGAATAAAGAAAAGTGTTACTGTTTGCTTTTTGTTTTTAAAGAACAGTTTCAAATTAAAAAGAAAATATTTATTTCCTCTGTTTTCTGAAAAGTGGTACACATTAGCTATATCAGCTTATATTCCCTGCTCTAATTAATAGTAATCAAGTAGCCATTAATTTGTTTCACTCTGACTAATGACTGAAATACAGTCCAATAATCACTAAGAGAGGTATCATTAGTATTGTTTCTTTTTGAGCAGAAGTGAGGGTTGGAATTTAACAGAGCCTCAAAGCAAGCATTTTATTTTACCTGGTTACAGAGCCTTCCTTAAGTTTTCAAAGAGAAAGAAGGAAACTAAGGTGGGACATTTCCAGGGGCCAGGCAATGGGCGTTGTCTTGTATAATCTGTGCAAAACCTGTGAGGTGGAGCCATGAGCCCGCTTTCTAGACCAGGAAGTAGTAGATGGCACTCTGCTCTCAAGTCCCCACTGAAGGCTGTAGCCCCATGCCTCACCGTGTGTGGACACCCAGAAGTGCTCCTGCCTGGATTAGGGTAGTGTTTACTTACTCGAGATGCTTTTAGACTCCGTTAGGAAAAAAATCAGCTCTCTGGAAGACAGACTTGTTTATTGACCCTCAGTGTGCCTCCAGCTCTCATCCAGTCCAGTCGTCTTTCCTGCTGCAACCCTCCTCCTTGGTTATTTTGAAGTGGCTCTCTGCTGCATTGGCCCCTCTGTATTTCAGGCTGCCCTGGAGAAGGATGAGGACCCTTTTGAATGCTAGCAATATCATGAGCTACTTCACTTAGAAAATGTAACGATAACTTTTTAGTGTCGTCAAACGGCCAGTGAGTTCCTTTAACTACCTCCCACAGTGCTTTTAAAGTCAGCACATGGGGCCCAGCAAGATGGCTCAGTGCTAAAGATGCCTGCCACCAAGCCCAGCTGCCTGAGTTTGGACCCACTGATGGAAGGAAAGAACGACCTCTCCAAGAGTGTCCTCTGACTTGCATGTGTGCCTTGTGGCAAGTGTCATGCCCCCACTCCCACCCCCACCCCCCGGTGGCACACAAAATCAGTCCACACAAATGTCAAAATAATGGATTTCGTTATTTTAAAAAATCGGAGCACTAGAGCTCTTTTTATAATCTTTAATTAATGTGATTTTCTGGTGGAGAGCTGGAGTATTGGACTGAGTGCTGTACCTTTTCAGTGCTGTGACGGGCCTGGTCAGTAGTTCCCTCTTCTGTGTCCTGCCGTTCAGGGGCTGCCTTTGCACTTTTCCAGTACTTCATCCCTTCAGAAAAACCTTAGAAAGTGTTACTCCACCCAGTGTAAACACCCATCACAGAGAGTCACATCCTCTGTAAACAGGAAGTGCTGCAGCTTTTGTGATTTTGAAAGTCAAGGAAGGTAAAGTGGAGGAAGCCATGAGTACCAGAAGTGAGAGCAACCCAGAGGATGGCGGAAGAGGATACATTCCATGGGCCTGCGGTCCTATCTGGTTAACTTATTAGCACGGCTATTGAGTGGGTATTGATTGTCATGGAGCAGACTAGGATCTTAACGGGCCTTGTCTTTGTCGGGCGTAGTTGTCACCCCGTGATGACAGTTATGCTTCTGGTCATGCAGCTGTCTTGATGCTTCTCTGAGGGGAAAGCTGCATTCCACACCAGTGTGGAAAGTCCCGAAACTGAGAAGTGAATCTGTTTTTCTGACTCCAAGGTGCCAGTGACGATGCAGTCAGCTGTGCAGTGATGCTCGAGGTTCTCCGAGGCATGTCAGCGTCGTCAGAACCCTTGAAGCATGCTGTGGTCTTCTCTTCAATGGTGCTGAGGAAAATGTCTTGCAAGTAAGGTTTTATTGTCTTAAATATTTGAGTTGATAATAATGAGAGTAATAATGATTAATCATGATGTGTTTTATTAGTAATATGAGTAATGTCATTAAATAATATGTAAAGCAAATACTGTACTTAGCAGTACTTTAAAAATGTCTGTGAATGCAGACATGCTCAGTATGTTAGAAACCCAACTGAGAACAGCTCTTCTTGCTAGTATGTGATGCTTTGGTTTATTTTCACTTTTTGTTTGTTTGTTGTTGTTTTTATGTTTTTTTTTCCCCCAAAGACTATTTCTTTGGTAGCCTTGGCTGTCCTAGAACTAGCTCTGTAGACCAGGCTGGCCTCAAACTCACAGAAAACCGCCTGCCTCTGCCTCCTGAGTGCTGGATTAAAGGTGTGCGCCACCACTGCCCGGCTGTTTTCACTTTACTTTTTGAATCAGGGACTTGCTGTGTCTCCCACGATGGCCTGGTACTTGTGATCTTCTCGCCTCAGCTTTCTGAGTGCTGGGATTACAGCCATGTGCCACTATGCCCAGAAAAGTGTTTGATTCAAGGGGCTTTTAATGCTATAATTACTCTCTTCTGACTTTTAACCTTTGAGTTTCAGAGAAGTGATTTGAGGAAGGTACACAGCAGAAATGCCCAACTATATGGATTGCCTCTCCTGTATTTTCCTTTTTTAACTTTTGCATATTCTCACAGTGACTTTCCACTTGGCCAACCGAGCACCATTTATACAGGAGGATGCCTTAGAGTCTGCCTTTGAGAAATGTTTATTTTGCCCTCATAGTCTCCACCTTTCCAAGATAGCCCTTCTGTCATGCAAATACGCAATATTAAACCTATTTTAACCTCCATTTGTTTCTCTCCTCATTAAGGCCAGTCATGGTTTTATTACCCAGCATCCCTGGGCCAGTTTGATTCGTGCATTTCTTAACCTGGAGGCAGCAGGTGTCGGAGGGAAGGAACTTGTATTCCAAACAGGTATGTGAACCTGTGCACTGAGCATTTCAATGCAATTCTAATTTCATGACAGTGGAAAGTTTTTCAGTGTCAGTAATCTCTTTAATGAGCAGTCTCTGGAATGAGATTTAATTTGTCTTTGTGGAATTTTTTTGGTATGCATGTGTGTGGTATGTGCACGTTTGTGTGTGTGTGTGTGTGTGTGTGTGTGTGTGTGTGTACAAGCTTGTGGTAGCTAGAGGTGTTGATATCTGGTGTCTTCCTCAGTTGCATTCTACCTTATTGAGACACGGCCTCTTGCTGAACCTGGAACTCACCATTCAGCTAGGCTGGCTGGTCCTTGAGCTCCAGCAGTCTTCCTGCCTGTCCTTGTTAATTTTTTTTAAACAAAATAATGTGATCAGCATGTGGCTCCTGTATAGTGCTTATTATATGCAAAAGTTATTTGAAACATCTTATGTACATACGTTAGTTAGTTTTCAAAGCACCTTGAGGAGTACATACTGCTGTACTTCTACTTTCTAGATGAAAATAGAGAAGGGAGAATTGAACTGCTAAGTTTTATAGTTGGTATAGCATGCTATAGGAACCTGAGCGATTCAGGCTCAGACTTGGCTCAGAGCCAGTAACTGGACTGTAGTATGTGCTGGGCTCCTCTATTTTGTTGACAACACGACACAAACTAGAGTTAACTGCAAGAGAGAACCTCAGTTAAGGAACTGCCTCCATCAGACTCGCCTGCGGGCATGTCTGTGGGATTTTCTTGATTTATGATTGATGTAGAAGGGCCTAGCTCACTGTAGGTGGAACCTCACCTGTGCAGGTAGTCCTGAGTTTTATAAGAAGCAGGCTGAGCAAACCATAGAAAGCAAGCCAATAAGCAGCCATTCCTCCATGCCTCTGCTTTAGATTTTGCCTCCAGGTTCCTAACTCGAGTTTCTACCTTGGCTTCTGTTGTGATGGACTCTGTAACCTGTAAACTAAATGAGCCCATTTCTCCCTGAAAGTCCTTTTGGTCTGTGTTTTATCAGAGTAGCAGAGGAGCAAATGAGACCATCATATAAAATGTAATAAAAATATGTAATGCTTTACATTATGTTATAACAAAAATGTAATAAAAATAATATTTAGCGGGGCGGTGGTCGCAGCACATGGGAGGCAGAGGCAGGCGAATCTCTGAGTTTGAGACCAGCCTGGGCTACTGAGGGAATTCCAGGACGGCCAGGGCTACACAGAGAAACCCTGTGTCGAAAAACCATTTAAAAAATCACCATCATATAATGGTGAGTGTTATTTTTATTAATTATGGATGATTATAAGGGATTTGTTGTGTATCAGGCATGGGTGTTCACATGGGTCCATGGTATCGACATAGAGGCACCTCAAGGATGATTCTTAGCCTTTTCCAGCTGCAGGGGGTATTGTCTCCCCAGACTGAACCACTGTAGCTTAGCAAAGGCCCATTTATTGTTAAACAATTCACACCTTTAACAAGTTAATTTCTACCCAAAACCTCTTATCTAAGCCCCACAGAGGGACAATACCAAATGCAAATTCTCAGTAAAGAAATACCACAGTGCTTTGGGTTGTTCCTAAACCAAGTTGGCATAGGCTTCGAATCCCTAGGAAACTTAGATAAGACTTCAAGCAGGAGGTAAGGAGACAGGAGGTAGCAATCACAAAAAGCTAGGTGCTAACACTCCGGAATCAAACCAGTGGCAGCTCTTCAGGAATTCCCCCAACAGGAATTTAAAATGATAATTATTAATTAAAATGAGAAATTTTACCCACAGTTTAAGGGATTTAGTTCCATCACTGAATTAATTTGAAAAAATCAGAAGTGGAGAGCAACCATTTCTATTTAGTAGCTCTCTGGTATTATATTTAATAGCTGGAGAGAGTTTAGATTTTAGGCTGAAGCTTTCCTGAAGATAACAGGATATAATCAGTAAATACCATATACTTGTTATCCTAGTAGAACCTAAAGCTCACAGATTTGCTCAGCCAAGGCCTGTTAAGACCTGATGTTGGAAAGTCCGTCTCTTGTCCTGCCTCTGCTGGAAATTTGGACAAAGCATCACTGCGTTTTAGCCACACACAAAGCTTCTGCAAAAGCTGCTTTTGTGTTGATGTTTTAGTCAAGACGGTCTTACTTGGTATCCCTGGCTGCCCTTGAACTCTTGATCCTTCTGCCCCTACCTTCAGAGTGTTGGGATTATAGCCGTGTCCTACCATGCCTGATTTGCTAGGAGTCTTAATGGTGAGTAGTGTTTTGGGTGAGATGGGCTAGAGGAAATGACCAAGGTGATAGAAACTTGGTAGCACCTTTAAAAGACATGGTAGTGCTTGAGTTTTGAAATTACACTAAGTACTAAGTGTTTTTTGTAACCTAAACAGTACCATATTTCAATACTCTTTCAAACTTTATACTCTTAACATTAAAAATAGATCTGTATTGTGCTTCAGTTACACCTTTAAGAAATTCAGGGTTGCCAGGTTGGTGGTGTGTAGGCCTTTGACCCCAGTATGTGGCAGACAGAGATGGCGCTGCGTTCCAGGTCTACATAGGGAGTTCCAGGTCAGCTAAGGCTACGTAGCCTTGACTCAAAAAGCGCGTGCGTGCGCGCGCACGCACACACACACACACACACACACACACACACACGCAGAAATTCAAGGTCATAAGGTGAGATACAGCAAGATTTTTTTAGCTCTCAAATTTTTCTATTTTCTCTTAATCAGCGGGAAGCAGTTGAACTCTAACATCTATAGGGATAGGTAGCAGCTATCCACCCCCTCCACCTCCAGCTTCTTGGCTATCATCCAGGATAGGAGGAACATATTCAACAGCTACCAGATCAAAGCGGAGCAGCAGAGAACTCCAAGGAAGGAGAACAGTGAGTCTCACGTGCTGGGAAAATCCTAGGCTCTGGTAGAGCAGCAGCCTGTCTTATAGATTTCTCCTGCCAGAAGTGCATTCTAACTCATGATCCCAGTACCCCATTCTGTGCTCCACTAACCAGAAATAACGCCACTGCCTAGAGATGCATGCCCAGCTCTCTTGTGGTGCCGTCTTCTAGAAAGCACGTTAGTGTCTCCATGTTTGACAAGGAGGCCAGCAGATGTAGACTGAGAATGTGTGCCAGATGGCTGTCTTCAGCTTTTTTTTTTTCTGTGTAGTGAAACTTGTCCTGTCCCGGCTTTTCAGATAAAACAGTGTGTACTCTCCAGAGCTCCATTGTCACTTCAGAGGGAAATGCTCATTTGGGGAGCTTTTGGTGGCTGGAATGATCATTCTTACTTAATGTCAGAAACAGTGGCCTATCAGACCAGCACTTTAATAAGTCGGGAAGGCTTGCTGACATCATTTTTGACGGTGTTAATAAAACACAATCTTATAAAATTTAAGCAGATTTAAACCATTAATGTATTTCTCATTTTGAAAAATCCAGGCTCTACCAACTGAGAACAAGAAATCTGTAAGTAAAACACTCATGGCCTTTGCAGCACTCTGAGCAAACCAGTGTTATAATTTGCTCTACATCCTTCTGAGATTTATTAATAATGTGTATGTATGCACATGAACACTGACATTGTTAGGGAATGTTGGCATTCATACCCGCCGCTTGGGGACCTATCCAGCATCCTGACCATGTCATCCCTTTAGAGAAAACTCCTCCCCCCGTTTCTTTCTATTCCCACAAGGTGTGCACCTCCATTCTCCATTCCCCCTTTCTCTCTCCCTCTCCCTCCCTTCCCTGCTCTCTTCCCCCCAATAAAACTTTCCATGTGGATGCCATGTCTTCATGACGTAACTTTCCGCCACGCCCCCTTGACCGCTGCCGCCATGGCGTGTCTCCTTGGCTCAAACTCACCAAGGCCACTTGAGCACCATTTCACAACAATTATTTCCTTAAAAATGTGATAATATTTTGTAACTGTATCCTTCTTTGAGTATATATATATATATATATATATATATATATATATATATTTAAATCATGCCTTAATATATATCAAGATAAAATTTAAATGTCCTATAGTTCACCGACTTAAATGGTAAAATTCAGTGGCTTTCTTTTTAGGTGTTTCTACATGGTTGTGTACCACTATCATAGTTCTAGAGCATTTTAAGGAAAGGTTTATTTATGTGTGTGTACTCATTCATGCCTGTGAATGTGTGTGTATTCTCTGTGCAGGCACCCATAAAAAGGTCCAAAGAGGTCATAGGATCCTTTGGAGCTGGAGTTTCAGGTGTTTGTGGGCCCCTTGACATGAGTATTGGGCACTGAACTCTTGTCCTCATGAGCAGCAAAAACTCTATAACCACTGAGCAATCTCTCCAGCTCCTAGAACATTTCTTCTCACTCCTGAAAGAATCCCCATACTCATCAATTAGCTGTCGCTCACATCTCCTCTGTGCCGCCAGCCACGTGTGGGTATGTTGAACAGAGCTTTCTGATTAACCTTGTATTGTGTTGTCTCCTTTCATTTCAGGCCCCGAAAACCCTTGGTTGGTCCAGGCTTATGTTTCAGCAGCCAAACACCCTTTTGCTTCTGTGGTGGCTCAGGAGGTTTTTCAGAGTGGAATCATTCCTTCCGATACTGACTTCCGAATCTACAGGGATTTTGGAAACATTCCAGGTATTCTGTCAGCGGTCCCAGGCTAGTGTATCAAAAGCAGACTTTACTTCTTGAACATTGGAATAGCTTCTGAGAGGACACTGTATGTGAAAGCTTTATCTTCTAACTCACCAGAGTAGAGTTCTTGATGCTGTCCTTCAAAAACCCATAGGAACTGAAATGCTGCCTGTAGGCTGGTGTGTACCAGTGTGGGAGGTGGAGAGAACAGGTACTTCATCCTCAGAGATGCCAAGGATCCTCAGGGGCTTGGACTCCCACCCTGTTGTCTTACCTTTCCAACTCCTTTGGTGACTTATATAGTTTATTTGAACTTTAAATCTTACTTTTTTTTTTTTTTTGGGTTTTTCGAGACAGGGTTTCTCTGTGTAGCTTTGCGCCTTTCCTGGAACTCGCTTTGGAGACCAGGCTGGCCTCGAACTCACAGAGATCCACCTGCCTCTGCCTCCCGAGTGCTGGGATTAAAGGCGTGCACCACCACCGCCCAGCCTAAATCTTGCTCTTAACAGCCTGAATTCTATTCCCCAAACTTTCTTCCCTAATGTGTGACTTAAAATGCTTCTTTAATTATTATATTTTAAATTATAGACCCTGGTTACAGATTTTGTAAGAACAGAAAAGGGTTTATGACATCATGAATATGACAGATAGTTAACCTCCTGCTTTGCCATTTGGTCTTTTAGAATTTAATATGTTAAACAGGCCTAACACAAGTCTGATCTTTAAAGTAAGATGATTTTTCCATTGTTTGTCTTAGGAATAGACTTAGCTTTTATTGAAAATGGATACATATATCACACCAAGTACGACACAGCGGACAGAATTCTCATAGATTCCATTCAGAGAGCAGGTTGGTATTAACAGGTTTGGCTTTTGACATACAGTGATGGAATATCTAGAAAGTACATTCTATAGTCTGTGTGGTTGAGAGTCAGTATGTGGTTGAATGAGTTAGATTTGGAGTTGGAAAGATTAGGGCTTGAATTTTAGTCTTTACTGTCTTACTTAGCAATTAAAAACTTAGAAATAGTCACTGTGATTACTCAGGGCTCTGGTAAGGAGTGACTCAGGGCTCTGGTAAGGATGCTGATTGACCATGAGGCTTTGAAAGGGGCGGTCCCGGGCCTGTAGGATTGTTGAGTCGTAAAGAATGCAGCTGAAGTGAGAGCTGTGAATTGGAGGTAGCACTGGGACATGGGTTTGTGGCACCAGCTGAGAGTAGAGAATGATAACGGGGCCCATGCCAGGGTGCACAGAGGACAGATGAGGCACTTACCTAGCGCAGTGTTACGGTTCTTCCCAGAGATCTAGAGGCGTTAGGGAGGCAACCCTGAGCCTTAAAGAGTTGATAGAGGATTTGGCCTGTGGAGAGGAGATGGCCTTTTAAGTAAGAGCACAGCACGGCGAAGGGAGAAACGGGGGTGGGGCGTGGGTGTGGAAGGCTCTCAGGCTAGAATGAAATATTTTCAGAAGTAGAAGATAAGGTTGAAGTATATGGGGGAAGGAGTTATAGATGACTTAAAAAACCATCAAGGACTCAGTGGTAGGGTGCTGCCTAACATGTGCAAGGCCCTGGATTCCAACCCTGGCATTAAAAAACAATGGTTGATGAGCTAGCTCAGCAGATACAGGCACCTACTGTCCACCCTGGCCAGCTGAGTTTAATCCCTGGGACTCACATGTTAGAAGAGGAGAACCAGCTTGGGAAAGTGACCCTCTGACCTCTAGATATGTGCAGGGGGTACAGCACCCCAATAAATAAGAATGTGAGTTCACAGTTTTTAAATTCAGAAATAAGCTAAAGGAATCGGAATCCTTGCAGGTCTGAGTCTATAAGTGAACTCATTAGGGTGATTTTAAGTGATTTAAGATTTATAGGTCTGGCAATGCAGTATGGGACAGAGGGTGAGGAGTTAGCATTCTGACGGTCATTTCAGTGGATAAGAAGAGCCTTGACTGGTGTTGACAGAAGATAAAGATAGGGACAAAGGGCGGGTGCTGGGAGAGAGAGGGAGAGAGAGAGAGAGAGAGAGAGAGAGCGAGCGCCTTCTTCTCTTCATGGACATAGCCCTGTCAATCTGGACAGGCTCTTTTTTTAGCTAGGCCCTGTCATTATTACTTACTGTGTAGCCCACCTGCTTAGTACTTGTCAGCTTCCGGCCTCTGCTTCTAGATGCTGGGATCACAGGCCTACATTACCATACCTGGCTCACCTTTTAAGGTTTAAAATGTTTAATTTTTGTTGTTGTTGTTGTTTTGAGGTAGGATTTCTCTATGTAGGCCAGACTGGCCTGGAAGTTGTCACCCTCCTGCCCTCTGACTACATGTGCTTTTTATGGTTATTGCTCTGGTTTGTCACCCTGCAGTCCTGGGGACCAAACCCAGGCCTTGTGCGTGCATTCTAGGAAAGCACTGTTTCACTGGTCCCAGACCCACCTCTTCAGCCCTTTTTAGAAAAGACTGGTTTTGGCTTATTTTTGTCTTGTTGTATAGCTCAGGCTAGCTTTGAACCTGCTGTGTGACCTGGGCTGGCCTTGAATGCACAGTCATTCTGCCTTTGCCTCCCCTTCCTAATACTTCTTTACATGCTTTAACAACTTGTTCTGTGCTGACCAGCTTCACAAGAGACTTTTTTCTATCTCATCCCTGAATCCTGGCCTTTAGAACAGGGTCTCCCGAGGCTACAGTGTATCCCTCAAGGAAGGCCTGAGCAGAGCTTTGGCATTGTTCAGTCATCTTAGGGAATAGCTCTAACAGAGGGTAGGGCTGAGCTTCTAAGTGGAGAGGAAGAAGAGCAGGAGCAGGGCCTTACCTAGGAAATTTGGTGAGAAACGGGGAGAGCAGTGCATGGTAGGAAGGGTGTCTGCTCACATTCTTCCCAGGCACTTGGATTTCCGATTGTGCCTGATCTATTTCTGCTTTACATGGCTGTGTGCGAGTCACCGTCCACTCGTTTACTAGACCTTCTTATCTTTCTTACTAAAAGGTGACAACATTTTAGCAGTTCTTAAATACCTAGCTACATCCGACATGCTGGCGTCTTCGTCTGAGTACCGACATGGAAACATGGTCTTCTTTGACGTGTTTGGCCTGCTTGTCATTGCGTACCCTTCTCGTGTTGGCGCAATAATAAACTACATGGTGGTCATGGCTGTTGTTCTGTACCTAGGGAAAAAGCTGCTGCAGCCCAAACACAGGAGTAAGTATTTCCCTCTAAGGTGTGGAGACTGGAACGGGGGTGGGATTGGCTGGAGAGATTCCAGCTATTGTTTCTGTTTCTTCCCAGGAAGCACGGCATCTTAGGGAATAGTGCTTGATCCATGTTTTTAAAAACTCCTAAATAAGTATTGAATTGGTATGCTCACTATACTTTCAGGGTTGGTGAAGTCAACCATTTTTATTCACTCACCCTGAAACTGGTAAAATTAGCTGACTTGTCTGCCTTAGCCAAACTAATGAAAGGCAGAGCCAAATAAGGCCAAAGACCTGTTACACAGTGCAATACCCATGCCGTGCGGGGCTCTGTGGGTAGATACCCTGTATTCCTTGGCCTGTCTGTCGCCCATGACCCTCACAGTTGTTAGTCTTTTGTTATGATATAAATTACTAGTAATACTGAAACAGAACTTCAATATTGTAAACGATACAAAAAGAAGTGTTCATCTCAGGAAAAATTAGAAACTGTTAGAATGCTTTCCCTACTTATTAGTAATAAATTTTAATATTTCTTGAAATTCAGTAATATTTTATACTATTTTCAACTCTATAACATATGTTAAAAGTAAAATTTCATACAACCAAAAAGAAATGAGGTTTGTAGAAGTTGCCTTTTTATTTTTTAAACATATTTATGTATTTTTTGGTGTGTGTGTGGGTGTGGGCACAGGCACAAGCATGGAAATCAGGGCAGCTTGTGGGAATTGACTCTCTCCTCCCACCATGTGGGTCCTAGGGGTCACACTAAGGTGGCCTGCTGAGCTATCCTGCTGGCCCTGTAGACTGAATGTTAGTGAAAGGTCCCGGTAAGTCTACACTACAGGCCATCATCACAGTCCAGAAGATGGACGCATTATTTCTGGCTAAACTGTTCCCTTCTACCTGAATCATTTCTGCTCGAAATGTTTCAGAGTCTAAATTGTTGTATGTTATTCAAGGTAAGTTTTTAGCAATTTAAATAATTCTTTATCGCCAGTTATTTTCCCTGTCATTGGTTTCCAATGTTAGCATCTTTTAAAACGTTTTTCCATTTACTCATCTATTGGTGTATGTGCATGTGGGGGTGGTAGTGTGCCACGGTGTTTATGTCAGTGGACAGCTTGTGGGCTTCAGTTCTGCGGGGTCAGGGAATTGAACTCAGGCTGTTCAGCTTGCATGGCCAGTGTATGTGCCTGCTGAACCATCCTGCCAGCCCTGTTCTGCTTACTGCCTTTTAGCAAGAGTTTATGTGGAGCTTTGCCTTTTAAAAACCCTTGCTGATATTTTGATAAACAAGGCATCCCCAAACGATGATTCCCTCCTCTTTCCCTGGTAAGGAGGCTGTCCGAATCGCTCTTATGAGTTAATACCTTGGACTCTCAGTGTTCCTTGACTGGCTTCCTTTACTCTTCTCCCATTCTTGGCTTTGACAGTTCTCTTTTCACTTACAGTAGTGCATTTTTTGCTTTCCTGTTGGCCCCTTTAGCACGAGCCGGTTGTGGAGTTGAGTTGCTGACGCTGGTGACATTAGCTCTGTTCTCTTGCGTAGATGCCGACTACACCAGGGACTTCCTGTGCGGACTCGCCATCACTTTCATCGGCTGGTTCACCAGCCTTGTCACGGTTCTCATCATCGCCGTGTTCGTCTCCCTCGTCGGACAGTCGCTCTCCTGGTACAACCACTTTTATGTGGCTGTTTGCCTGTATGGAACTGCAACCGTGGCCAAAATCATCCTCATTCACACCCTTGCAAAGCGATTTTATTATGTGGTAAGTGGTTGGTGTGTTTGTTGTTTTCTTTTTGCTGCTTCCAAGAATGGAAGACAAAGAAGTGAAATTAATTGTGCCTGGTCTTTTGGAGCTATTAGAAATTGTTCAGCATGGTTATAGAAAATGCTGCCATGGTGTTAATTTCTTATTCTGAGAACTGGGATGCGGAATTGAAGTGAATTACAATGCTGTGTTTTCCAGTGTTTAGAGTGGGGGCGATGGTGAGGCTTGTGTGGCTCTCTGCCTCCCCTGTTGTTTCTGTAACTGTTTCCGTTCACCAACCTGCCCTAGTCCACTCGGTTATCCATGTGTGACTATCTCCGTTCCCTTCTGGACCGCAAGGCTGACGTTGGTGGCAGGGCTGAAGTCTGCTGCATCGCCTGTACTTGGGCAATGTCTGGCACAACTTGACACAGCGAGCACTTCCCTAAAAGAACAATGCATTTAAAAGTTTCTCATTGGTTTTCCTTACTTTTTGAGATTATGTCATTTTCCCCTTCCCTTTCTTACCTTCCAATCCCTCCCATATACCCCTTCCTGCTCTTTCAAATCCATGGCCTCTATTTTCATTAGTTGTTGTTACGTGCATGTGAGTATATGTTCATAATACATACTTTGTCTTAGTCTCTGTACTGTCACATATGTTTTTAGAGAGTTGGACATTAGTATTGGATAACTAATTGTGCTCTTCCCTAAAAGACTATTTTTCTCCCAACATTCCTTAGTGCCTATCATTCTCTGTGTAGGGTTGAGGCCTTGTGGGCTCCCCCATCTACTTTACCATGTCTCTTGTTATTGTCATTGTGCAGCTCATATGTAGAGAGTCACACTGGTGAGACTTCATGGATGGAACTTCTGACGTGACTCCCTGACCCTCTGGCTCTTACAGTCTTTGTGCCCCCTCTTCTGAAATGTTCCCTGAGCCTTCGGGTCTAGAGTTGTTTGTAGATGTATCCGTGGGGACCGGGCACCACAATTTCACATTTGGATTGGTCGTGATTTTCTCTAGTGGTCTCCATCTGTTGCAAAGTTTCTTTGCTGTAGGGTGAGGACTACACTTATATGTGGGTATAAGGACATTTAGAGTGTAGTTAGGGATTATGCTGGTTTGATAAAACAGTGGTTGTAGGTCTCCAAGGTCCATGACTTCACCAGCTGGGTAGTTGGCTAGGTTTCCAGTACCAGGTGTGATTTCCCTCTGAGTAGGTCTGAGTCCACTTAGAGCTTGGCCACCACCAAGCTCTGTGTGTCACTGCTGCGCCCTAAGGGCTTCCTTAGTACCATCCATGCTGGTCATTGTGCTCCATAGGCCTCACAGCTGGGTAGGCAGGACTGGTGGCTGCTTCCCTCCTTTGGAAGCTTGCGTGGTGCCTTCTAGTACCATGAGAGCTAGTCCTCAGGGAGAAGGCTTTCAGGTCAGTGGAACTGGAAGCTGGAAGCTTACAGGCCTATGGGTTCTGTGTCTGTACATGGTGTCTTGAGCAATAGGGACTTCCCTTCCACCTGTGAGGGGCAACCAAGGGCAATAACAGTAGTCGGTAATGTTTTGGGACTCTCTTGGGCAGCTCTGACCGAAAACTCAAAAGAGGGCTTCTTAAGTCCGGTGTTAGGGTTTTTGCTAGATGGTCTTTGGCTCTTGGAGGGAGCACTGTCAGCCTATATGAAAATTTTCATTTAAACTCTAGATGTATATTTTATATACAAGGTAGATAGTAGTTCGTAGTATGATTCCATAAGACTTTTTCAGACATCCTTACTGTTATTTTACCCTCCTCCTCTATTTATCTCCCTCCCCGTTCCCAACTAGAGTCCCCCCTTTCCATTTCCCTGGTCAGATAACTTGTACCCTGCTACTCCCCTTTCCACTGCTCCTCTGCCCTCAGCCGACACGTCCCAGCAGTGGTCCCTTTTTACTTTGCTTGTGTCTTCAGTTACTATAGCATTTATACTCACATCTGAAGATCTAAGTTTTGGCAAAGTATGGTCTTAGTATCAAGATTAATGACACATTATTAGAGCTGGGTGGTGGTGGTGCACACCTTTAATCCCAGCACTCAGGAGGCAGAGGCAGGTGGATCTCTGAGTTCGAGGCCAGCCTGGTCTACAAAGTGAGTTCCAGGACAGCCAAGGCTACACAGAGAACCCTTGTCTAGACCCCCCTCCCCCCTCAAAAAAAAGCACCAACAAAACAAAATCCACATTATTAGGAATGGGAAGAGAAATATGGTTTTATATAATTCATACTGATTTTTAGAGAATATTCTCATATTGTTATGATTTCAATTGTGTAAAACTGTTTGGCAAAAATTAGGGATTATGGTTATGAAATAACAGGTCAAAAATGAACTACAGTGAGAAAGTAATAGTTTAATTTTCTAATGTAACTGAAGGGGGACACCTTGGCTCTTTGTTTTCAGGACAGTCCATCGACACCTGTAGCATGAATCTTAAACGGCCTTATTAATAAAAGCAAACATGGGAGCCAGATATTGGGGTGGATGCTAAAAGATCAGAGAGACAGAACAAGCCCCAGCTAACCGCACCTCTCCAATTCCTCAGTTGATCTTGTTTCCTCAGACTGAAATCTTCTGAGTCCTCACCCGAATGGATCTCAGCTGAACTGCTGCTAAAAGCCTCAAAGCTTAAAAGCTTCTAGTTCCCGGTCCTCATGCCTTATATACTTTTCTGCTTCCTGCCATTATTTCGTGGGATTAAAGGCATGTGTCTTTTCCAAGCAAGACATGAGATCTCAAGTGCTGGGATTAAAGGTGTGTGTCACCATGCCTGGCTGTTTCCAGTGTGGCCTTGAACTCACAGAGATCCAAGGGATCTCTGCCTCTGGATAGCTAGGATTAAAGGCGTGTGCTACCACTGCCTAACCTCTATGTTTAATATAATAGCTCTTCTGTTCTCTGACCCCCAGATAAATTTATTGGGGTGCACAATATACCAACCACATTTCCCCTTTTTTTGTTTAAAATAAAAAAATTTATAACTAATGTAAGAAAAAGTATATCCAATAAGTATATACAATATATACAGTCTAGAATTACATTAACAATGTCTAGTCCATTAACATTTGACAGATTCAGACAAAAAATTTCATTATTTATCCTATTTAAAACAAGTAGTTTTTTTTTAAAGTAGATTCAATAATCTACCTTTTTATCTTATAGTATCCATATTCTTTTTTCTTTTCTGAGTAGATTAAAAAAAATCTACCTTTTATCTTATCATTTCTATATCTTCCCTTTTTTCTTTTTAGAGTAGATTCAACAATCTACTTTTTTCAACATAGATGCAATAATCTACCTCTTATCTATAGCCTCTTTTTTTAAAACAAGAACCCTGAATCTAATCTCCTTTGTTTACCTTTTTTTTTTACCATTAACAATTAGCAACTTGTAACCAAACATTGTAAACAATGACAATATCCATAACTCACTAAATGACAAACAAAACAAAATAAAACAAAACAAAAACAAAAAAACCACCCACCCCACCTCTTAAGAATGTGGGCGTCATGTTCTTAAAATTACTTCCTACTGTTGGGGGTGAAGACATCTTTAGGGGATCCTGAAAGGAAAAAACTTGTATTAATTGTCCAGTCCTGGGAGAGGTATCGATATCATTTGTCGTCTAGTCTCTGCATCATGTGAAAGTGCAGGGCTTAGGTCCTTGTTCGAGTAGTCTGTGAATCTGGATCATCTCAGCTAGCCATCTCAAAATTGTCCTGAGCAGTTTGTAGTCCAAAGCATATCTTTCAGTGGTGTTAATCAGCTTAATGGCTTTATCATAGTCCATGTGGAATTATCATTTTGGTATCCCATCATCCTTTTGAAAATTTCAAAGTTACTGTTAGGCGTGGTCATGGTTCCCTGCAGAAAATTTTTTTCTTTTCTTCTCTCTCTCTCTCTCTCTCTCTCTCTCTCTCTCTCTCTCTCTCTCTCTCTCGCGCGCGCGCGCGCGCGCTGTGTGTGTGTGTGTGTGTGTGTGTGTGTGTGTGTGTGTGTGTGTGCCTCCTCTGTGGTTTGGAGCAATCACAGTCTGATTAATGTCTACCTCTTGGAACCACGAATGTTCTTCCCTAGAAGAGAATATTTTCACAGCAACTTCTCCCCACCACTTGCCTTGCCAAACTTCTCCAAACTGACCTTTGCCAATGCTTTCTTGTAACACGATGGTCCTGCAATTCTTCTCTGAACCAGCAGCGGTAAACCCTTCGTCCCCGGTAGCAGCATCACCGTAGCCACCAGCACGATGAGAAGCAGCCAGCAACTCGGAGCAGCAGCCTTCACCTCCATGGTCCTGCCGCCGTTTGTGGCCTGGCCCAGCCCTGGCTGTAGCTTCTCCTCAGCAAGTCTCCTAGGCCAGCCTCAAACTCAGGATCCTCCTGCCTCCGCCTCCTTCAGCAAATCCTACCAGCATGTACTACTACAACCAGCTGAGTGCAGCTCAGGCCTGAGCTGGGGACTACAAGGCCACAGGCAAGTGGCTTTTTCGAGAATTCATACCACGAACGTTGGGTGCCAAATGTAACACGAATCTTTAACAGCCTTATTAATAAAAACAAACCTGATAGCCAGGTATTGGGGTAAATTCTGAAAGATCAGAGAGACAGAACAAAACACAGCCAACCTCAGACACCCCTTCAAGTCCCCAGTTTGTCAATTTGTCCTGACATGGATTAAGATGGATGCATGAAGATTATCATCCAGCATCCTCTCACTAGATGTCTTTGTTATCTGTCATTTAATGTGAAATGATGTGAGGAACCTTCATGTTAGGATGCCTCATTGAAGAACGATTCTTTGACTGAGCCATCTACTATGGCTCAGACCATACTTTTCGCAGAGTAGCTTCAGTTTCCTAAAGAGTCACACTGAGACTGAGCATCACATGCCTGTTCTCAGCATGGTTCTCTATGTGAATCCGAATGTGGCTGAATGTTGTTGATTGGGTAGTTGTGGGATGGAAATGCTGAGTAAATTCCACTTGCGCTCACTGAGTTCAGTGGTCTGATCGTATACACGGTGCTGAAGGCACAGTGGAAAAATGATGTGCTCAGTTTTCATTTCTCAGGAAGCATTTGCTTTGACAGTGCTAGAGACTGAACCCAGGGCTTTGCACATGCTTGAGCAAGTGCTCTGCACTAATTTGGCCCCTTTTTATTATTTTTTGTTGTATATTTATGTACGTGTGTTCATGTATGTATATGTGGTGAGCATACACATATGTGCAGGTCAGGACAACCTCAAGTGTTCCTCTTCAGCCGTCATCTGTTTTTGTCCCCTTCACACAGAAGCTTTTAGTTTATTTGTCCTCTCCTTAGAAATGCAGACTCTACTCCGCCTGCTTTCTTCCAGCACCAGCCAGGCCTTTGAAGTCCCTCTCCTCATTCTGTCCTGTGTTCCTTTCGCTGTTCTCTAGAGCTCTTTCTCTGGAGGTCTTTTCTTCTCATAAGGGCCATGCCTTTTTCTTGCAAGTCTGTGTTTAGGCTCATTCTTCTTTGCATATTCCAAACACTCATAAATCATATCAAAGCTAGTTTGTATTTCCAACACCAAAATGGGTCCTGTATCCAAATCCAGAATGTTATCTGGTGTGGCTTTGTACATTTTGTCTAGCGTTCCCCAAATTTCTGCCTTTGTTACTCTTTGTCTTCCCAGGGTGAAGGGCATCAGTGATCATTTATTTCTTCTGTGGCCACTTAGTCAGGAGCTCCCCTGTCTGGATTGTTGCTCCATCATTCTTTTTGTTTGTTTTTTTTTTGTTTTTCAAGACAGGGTTTCTCTCTGTAGCTTTGCGCCTTTCCTGGAGCTCACTCTGTAGACCAGGCTGGCCTTGAACTCACAGAGATCCGCCTGCTTCTGCCTCCCGAGTGCTGGGATTAAAGGCGTGCACCACCACTGCCTGGCCAACAAGCTGCGTCATTCTTGATGGCTGCAGGCCTGGGCTAGTCAAGGGGAAAGGAGCACCTTGCTGTTTTGGTACTGGGCCTCTCACTGGCCCAGCTTGCTTAGTAGGGTTAGGTTGGCTGGCTGACTCTCAGGGACCTCCCTGCATTTCTCTGCCTCCCCAAGCTGGGATTACCAGTGAGTGCCACTGTACCAAGCTCATTTATATGGGCTCTGGGGTTGGAATACAGGTCCTCATCCTTGCATATGAAGCACTTAACTATCTCCCAAGCCCCACTTTTTTGCTTTTACATTTGAGACAGGGTCTCACTGAAATTCCTCAGATTGGCCCTGTTCTCACACTCTCTCCCAGGTAGGTCTTGAACTGTATGCTCCTCTGCCTCAGCTTTTTGAGTAGCGTGCCTCATTGTTTTAGAGACTCTTTTAGCTGAGTGCTCCATGAGAATGTGATATCTTTCTTTGCAATTGTTGGTTAAGCTGCGGCACTTGTGGATGGCCACCTCCTGTGGCCATGCCAACGGAGGAGAATGCTGGATGTATTGGTGATGGAAGAGTCATGAGCCATGGTTACCTTTCTAGAGCTTTATTGGGAGAGTAAGGGAGAGAGAGAGAGAGAGAGAGAGAGAGAGAGAGAGAGAGAGAGAGAGAGAGAGAGAGAGAGAGAGAGGAGAGAGAGAGAGACACCCCGCGTGGAGCAGGGAGAATACGGAAGGAGAGAGTGTGGAAAGAGAGGACACAGAGAGAGCATGCCCGCTTTTTTGGCTGGGACCTGTCGCAGGCTGGTGACGTAATAAGAACAGAATCCTTACTGCAATCCGCTGCATTTGGTAAGATGTAAGAACTACAGTGATTCTTGTTTTTGTGCATGTGAAGTAGAGTGCTTTGATAATACAGGGCCAAGGACATGGGTTTTGCATTGAGTGAGCCTTTGTTGATGGAGACGGTGACATTTGAATGGGGCTTTAGAAGCACACGTGTCTGGTAGAGAACAGGCTGGCGAGCAGTCAAAAGTGGGAATGTGCAAGACACATTTGGGCCATAGTCAGAAAAAGTCTAGTGTGGTGAAGTCAAGGGAATAAAAACCACAGCGCAGGGAAAGTGGGTCAGGGTGAAACTGGAGCGTGGCCCTAAAAATCAGTTAGGCCACCATGAACCTATTCTTCGCAGGACAGAGTCGAGTAGTTTCGTGATTTAGTAAGAAAACTCTGGCAGCTGTATTGGAAGAGGACAAGCATGAGGGAGGGTGAACAGAGGTGTGGAGGAAAACAGATGGAAGACTGTTGTTTCATCTGTCCAGCTTTGGCATCCTGTAAAACATGCTCAGTAACTTCAGTGTTCCGTACTAAGCTCTTTGCGTACATTCGGTTTCAGACTGAATTACTGCTGCTATTACTATTTTGAGGCAGAGTCTGTGTTCCCAGATTGGGTAAGAATCTTGCTCTGTAGCCTACCCAGGCTTCAAACTTCAGAGTGTTTGATTTAGTCTCTGGAGTGCTGGGACCACAGGTGTGCATTGCCCATCTAGCCTTCAGGTTGAATTCTTAGGACTAGTTTCTTAAGACCATGCCTCTTCACACTGGGTTGGACATCTAAGTATTAACAACTCAAACCTGTTTGTCAGTGAACTTTAAAGTGCGGTCCCTGAAGACAGAAATGAGATGACAGAAAAAGAAGCTTATAGACCAGCCATTCCCTCTTTGGTACCTGTGCATTGTAGTTATAATTTAAGGTTGCATTTCTGGAATCACTTTGGCATAAGTTTATACTTTCTTCTCAGATAGTATAAGGTGCCCCTGGACTCCATGTCTCCAAAAGGAACTTCAGATGTGTGAGAAAGTATCCAGAGTAGAAAAGGTGGCGGAGTAGCAATAGGAAAGACAGGAAAATCAAGCCACACGTCCACCTGGCCATCGCTGGGAAGGGGAGGTGGTTTGGTATGTGCTCCGTGATGCTGCAGCAGCTGGTAATGTCCAGCATGAACCACTAGATTGCTGGAAACAGTGTTTGGAAGTTGCAGAAACAGAAGAAGCACACGGGATGGCTGTTTTTAGGAATCTTTTTATTGGGGGACGTTTCCAAGCCTTATGATAGAAGAGCAGTGTGGCCCCTGCCTTCTTGTCTTGTCCAACTGCCTCGTCCTGTGCAGCAGATGCAATCGGTCACATCTGGCAGGAATAGCAATGTGAGTGCTCCCTTCATCAGTTTGAAGGGTGGACCCTGCTGAAAATAAGATGCATTTGGCTTGAAGAAATTGTAATAAGAGATCGCTATGAATGACTGAACAAGACTGCATTTCTCTCTTTCAGAATGTCAGCAACCAGTATCTGGGAGAAGTGTTCTTTGACACCGCATTGTTTGTGCACTGTGCTTTTCTTTTTGCTCTCACTTACCAAGGATTTTGCTCGGCATTCATGAGTGCTGTCTGGGTAGCATTTCCGTTGCTCACAAAGCTTTGCGTGTACAAGGACTTCAACAAGCACGGTAGGGTAATTTGGGTTTTTGATAAAAATGGGAACTAGAGATTATTTATTTAACCAATTGGCTTCCCAAAATATTTAAATTTTCATGCCATGCAAATATTTATCTTATACTGTATACCCCCGTCCCATTCTTATGTTTTTGAACATATGCTATTATATTACTTTAATATTATTTGTATTTTATTCTCCCTGATGAAAATGTCTGATTGCACTAGATCACATCTGACTCAGTTTCTGTCAGATGCCAAAGCAGATGAACACTGAAAATGAGCCTTGCATCTTATAGAATCTTATAGGTTTGTTTTCTTTCCATTCCCCAGGTGCCCAAGGAAGATTTATTGCTCTTTACCTTCTGGGGATGTTTATCCCGTATCTTTATGGACTGTATCTCATCTGGGCTGTATTTGAGATGTTTACTCCTATCCTTGGAAGAAGTGGCTCAGAAATACCCCCGGATGCTGTACTGGCCTCCATTTTGGCTGTCTGTGTGATGATTCTCTCCTCCTATTTTGTAAGGAAAAATGGGTTTTGTTTATTTTTATTTTTTATGTAAGTGATAACTTTAGCTATACGGGATTCTGTGAGATTATGTTGCTTAATACTTTATTAAGAAAAAATTAAACAGAAGATATGATCAGTGTCTGTGGGTTCAGTATGCTAAGAAAATGTAGGACCTGGTGATGCACACTTTAATCCTAGCACTCAGGAGGAAGAAACAAGAGGATCTGTGAGTTCAGACAAGCCAGAGCTGCATGGTGAGGCCGTTTTATTGTTACAGTTGTAAGGTTTAAAATATATATGTTGCCTTCCTAGCTGTCCGGATCCCCTCTTTCACTTTCTCTTCCTTCCTCGCCCCCTGGAGACAGGTTCCCACTCTGGTGTGGAACTCTGTAGCCCAAGCTGGCCTTGACTTTGTGGTGTTTCTTCTGCTTCAGCCTCCCAAGTGCTGGAAGCCATCATATCTAGTTTCCAAATCCTCTTTTCAGGTAGCCCTCCATCCTCAAAGATATGAATGTGTGGAATATATACCAAGTATGGATTATGAGGTGTTCTGTTCCTGAACTTTTAGAATAGTCCCTATGAGCATGTTTTGAAGATGGTAGTTAAGAGGCCAATGTTAATACACAGTAGTTTCAGTAATATTTGTGTGTGTGTGCCATTGAGGCATTTTTATTATCATTTTACTACATTGCTGTCAAGCCACACTTCATGAATTTTGCCTCTTGGAGTGATACCCAAACATGCTTTTGTCTGTCTGTTTCTGTGAGTATGTTGCCCAGGGACGGAGTCGTACCTTTGCTTGTCAGGGCTTCTTTTCTCATGGGACTCTTTAAAGGAAAGAGAGATGGTGAATTAATATGGACCAGAACCCTCAGGCAAAGTTCTTTTGGCATGATTCTGAAGCTGATGCTGAGCCTCTCCAGAGAAAGCAGCTCTTTGTTTTATGCTTTTTCAGTTCAAATTCCTAAGTACTTACTGGTTACTTATATAGGTATGCCTTGTAGTCCGAGGGTAGGGAACCAAGTGGAGACAGGGATTGGAGTTCTTACAGCTTAGTTGTTCATGGACAGGATAGTGAGGTTTTTCATACCACTGCAGTAAAGGTGGTTCCTGTGGAAATGGGATTCTGAAGACCCAGGGAGGTAAGGGGAATACCACAGTCATAGTCCACATCAGCCACAGGAATTTCTTCAGCTACCAGGAAAGCTCCGCATACATTAAAAAGTAATTCTTACGCACACCACTTGCTATTGGCTCTATTTTACTAAAAGAAAGCTGGCATCCCAACTGTCTGCCTTTAAGATACCAATTAAAGGCTGGGGCTGCAGCTCACTGATAGAGTGCCTGCCTACCTCACATACACGAGGCCCTAGGCTCAGTTCCCCAGTACTGAAATGACCCTTCTTCCCAACAAACAACAAAACCTACAAGGTAATGATTAACTCTTGCTGGCATTTACAGAGGTGGAGGATGGAATCCTAATGTTTGCTGTTTACTTCTTCTGTTTTATTATTATCCCTTCCACCCTGTATTTGTTAAGTGTTCTTGCTTTTCTTATCACTGTGGCAAAATACCTGATAAAAATAACTTAAGAAGGGAAAAACTTATTTTGGCTCATGGTTCCTGCGGGTACTGTCCATCATAGTGGGAAAGGCACAGTGGTGCTTCTGTGGTGGAAGCCTGTGGCATGGCAGGTCTAGGTGAGACTGTGACAAGAAGCTGGGAAAAACAGACCTGAGACCCACTCTGCCCACTTACAGGAGATAGAGACCTAGGCACAGAGAAACGTAACTGTAATCCCAGCACTTGGGAGGCTGAGGCAGGAAGATCATGAGTTTGAAGCCAACCTCGACTACATGTTGATAAAGGAGAGAGGAGAGTTCTGTCCTCTGTAAACGGGGGTCTGAAGGTAGCTCTATGAAGAGTCAGCTTTTCGCTGTACACATCCTGCTAGAGCAGAGCTTCCCAACCTTCCTAACGCTGTGACCCAGTTCCTCCGGTGGCGACCCCAGCCATAAGATGATTTTGTTACTACTTCCTACCTGTAATTTTGCTACTGTTATGAATCATAATGCAAATGCCTGTGTTTTCTGATTGGTCTAAGGTGACTATTGTGAATGGGTTGTTTGACCCCCAGGTTGAGAATCACTCAGTTCTTTGGTGCCTACAAAGGTGATCCAGTTACAGGATATTTGAATTCTATTCCATGATCATGTGCAAGGGAGAATAATGAACCTGTGAAACTGGAGATTAGGAAAGTCCCCAAAGCATGTCTATCTTGAAAGCCAGAAGAATGAGATAAAAGTGTATTATCAGAAAGTATATCTTAGCCGGGCGGTGGTGGCGCACGCCTTTAATCCCAGCACGCGGGAGGCAGAGCCAGGCGGATATCTGTGATTTTGAGGCCAGCCTGGACTACCAAGTGAGTTCCAGGAAAAGGCGCAAAGCTACACAGAGAAACCCTGTCTCGAAAAACCAAAACCAAAACCAAACCAAACCAAACCAAACCAAAACAAAACAAAACAAACAAACAAAAAAAAGTATATCTTATTAGGAAAGTTTTTTGCAGAGAATGCCTCTTGGAATATAAAAACCTTTACAACTGAGCATGTTGGCATGTACCTGCAATCTCAGCTTGGAAGGCAGAGGCAGAAAGACTGGTGTACTGTAAGCCTAACATTTTTGAGTCCTAGGCCAGGCTGGTCTACATAGTGAGTTATAGGTTAGATTAGGACAAGGCTATGCAGTAAGAACTTGTCTCAGAACAACCATTCTTCCCCTAAAACAAGACAATTTATTTCCTCTTCGTTACTGTGTGAAACGGTGCTGTTCCTCTTAGATGCTGTAAGTTATCCTTCACCCTGTTTATGTCATCGTGCTGAAGACAGTGGCTTCTTCCTAACTGAATGAGCACTGAACCGTGTACTTTACTTCAGAGGTCTCTTAGCCATTGGGGCTTTATTCAATATATGTTTTAGAAAACAGTTACATTCTTGTTAAGTGATAAGTTACCATATTTCCTAGAGTTGTTGGGTGTCATGGTTCTATCGATTCTATCGATTGGCTGAGAGCTGAAAGAGCCTGACGATAGGTGTGGGGTCAGGACACTCATGAGAAACAGCCCTGTCATAGTACTCACAAGCTACACCCGGGGCCTTTACATGTGCTTTTTTCCCTTTTAATATGTGTGTATATACACGTGTGGGTGAATGGCATTCTGAGGGCACAAGATGACATCAGGTACCTTCCCCTGCCATGCCTGCCTTACTCCCCTGCAAGAATAACTCTCACTGACCCAGAAACTTGCTTTTCAGGTAGGCTGGCCAACCTGTGAGCTCCTGTCTCTACCCCTCAGTGCTAGGGCCATGGATAGTCAGGCCTGGCTTTTTACAGGTGTGCAGGGGTTAAAATTCCAAGTCCTCATGTGTGCACACTGAGTGCTCTAACCACTGAGCCTTCTTCCCAGCTCCACTACTCAGTAATTTTGGTGTTTTGAGATAAGGTCTCATGTGGCCCAGGCTAGCCTTAAACTTTCTGAAGATGACCTTGAACTCCTGATCCTCCTGCCTCCACTTACTAAGTGCTGGTATTACACAACTGTGCTACCACACTTAGCTTCTTCATTTGATTCTGTACTCATTTAAGAACTTAAAAGTGGTAAAAGAATACAACTGTAAAGGTGCTTAACTGTGGACTCCAAGCACACTGTCTCTTTATGGCCACTCCTCCTCCTTCATTCTGCAAGTCCATTCATTTATAACCGCCCAGAAGATGAGTCTCACAGTCTGGAGGACAGAGGACTTCAGCGGGAAATGGTAGGTAGGCTAAGGTCGGATTGTAGGACAGCTTTGGCAGTAGCTGGGCTTGGAAGTGCCAGAACTGTAGCCCTGTAGCAAGCATTTTATATATGTCCACTTCTCTCCATTTCCCTTCCTTCATCCAACGTTAACTGAACAGCTTCTCTATGTCCAAATGTACCAGGCTTCCAGTGGAGGGGAAGCTCATTACTTGGTGGGATATTTGGAACATTATGGGTATTGTGACAGTGTGACAGAGGAGCAGATTAGGGTTACAGTTGTTTTGCTGTCTCGGGTGATTTCCTAATGTAATAAACGAGAGTAAGATCTCCCATCCAAGAATAGTTCTGTTGGTTGCAATTGCCCAGCAAAGGAGTTCCTCTCAATGGCGGTGTCTCTGTATGGGCAGGAAGCTGAAGAAACAACGAACAGTGGGAGGCGACAGCTGGCTTCGGTGTTTCTCAGACCCCAGGGACTGCAGATGCATTTGGTGTGCACTCTTCTTTCAATCTGCTGATTTGGCTACAATAAAAAAGCTAAATAGCGTTTTTGGATGCCAACCTTGCAACTGATTCATGTTCACTGTCCCAAGTTCAGACTCATTGTTTAGTGTTCACAGTGGTTAACTGAAAAGGACAGGACCATTTCATAGTGTAGTTTTTCCTCCTCAAATGCAACTTTCAGAAGATCCATCTAAGAACTAGTTTCTATGACTCCAACTCTTATTAGCATGTTATAAACACTAGAGTGGAATCTGAACTTTAATGAAACACATACTTAGGCATAAAAACTCACCTTTGGCAGTTTGGCAGCCTTGATGGCATGGTTGGGTTCAGTTCAGTGGTATCTGTGGTGCAGGGTTGGCCACTGCCGCAGTGAGAAGGCAGGGGCTTGGTGCGAATGGGTTCTGGTCCTTTCTCCGTTTGTTTCCGTTCTTCCTGTTGCTTTCGGGCCCACTGTCACCAAGTTCCATCCAGTTGAAGGCGTCTGTCCTTTTCTAGGCTCTGACTTAGGACGGAAATACCTGAGGAATTACTGCTTTGTTTACTGGGTGTCATAGTACACAGGCTCCTAGTGACAGTACCCACTAAGAAAGATCATTTAGAAGACCTCTCTACCAATGATAGGAATTCCTAACTTTTCTGGTTTTGTGCTTGTGTTTAGATTAAATTCATCTACCTTGTGAAAAGCACCAAGAAAACCATGCTGACTCTGACACTGGTGTGTGCAGTCACGTTCCTCCTTGTCTGCAGTGGAACCTTTTTCCCATACAGCTCCAATCCTGCGAGTCCAAAGCCAAAGAGAGTGTTCCTTCAGGTAAGGGCAGTTCTTCACAAACAGTGAGATTCAGGAGATGAAATTTGCCCTGTCTGTTTTGAGATTCACTAGTGAACAGGAAAACTGACTTTTCTGCTGTTGACATAATTTAGTTGGTCTATATTTCTTTGTGTATAAAGCAACAAGGAATAATGACCATTGGTGGGCATGCTTATTAGCTAGATACACTTCCCATGATATGTGTGTGTATGTGTGTATAATATATGCATATATATCATGTGGAAATCATGAGCATTTAAAAATACCAATTGCGCCGGGCGGTGGTGGCGCACGCCTTTAATCCCAGCACGCGGGAGGCAGAGGCAGGTGGATCTCTGTGAGTTTGAGGCCAGCCTGGACTACCAAGTGAGTTCCAGGAAAGGCACAAAGCTACACAGAGAAACCCTGTCTCGAAAAACCAAAAAAAAAAAAAAATACCAATTGCATAAATATCTATAGGCTGACTAAAAGGCTTACACTATTACTAGCAAAATAAAATAGAAATTAAAAATTGTTAGTAAAATTGAGCCATAGTAACATTCAAAGTAATATGTGATAAAATAACCTAAAAAGGGGTTACAAAAATGAAGTTTAGGACTTTAGATTTCAGGTCGTTTTCCAAAACCTCTTAGAAGTGGTACTATACAGACAGAGCCTTGTCTCCGCTTTTGTTAAACAGAGGTTGTAGAGTGTGGTCACACAATGCCACCTGAGTCATCGTTTAGAACAGTACTTAAGAACTGAAAATTAAAAATACTGCAATTTGAGAGATTTTGAAAGGAAGCCAAATAGTCCTTGGCTGTAGTCTTAAAGGACAGTGATCCATTTTGTGTAATACCTTTAGCGAAGAAGTTTTTAAGATGATCTTCAGTGGCATGCCCATTGTCCTAACTATGGCAGTAGTATTTAGAAAAAGTTACATTTTTATTTTTGAAAGGACTGTGATTTGTTTTGGGTTCTTTTCCCTGTAAAGGGCAAAATAAGAGCTATGTAAGCCCTGCCAGCTGTGCACATTCCTCTCCCTGACAGCCTGCTTGTATTCTGCTCAAAGCTGAGAGCCCTGAGTTCCAACACGCGCCTCCGTTTGCCCACCCTTGCCACGGGAGCCCTTTCTGAGCTGTTCCCTGACTTCCGGGCTGTTGTTTTCTGCTGCTGCTGCTGAGTAGCTGTTTTAAATGCACTGTAAGCCTTTGGGGCACTCAGACTGACACGTGGTATGCCGCCATACCTGTCTTGTTCTGCATATGGATTAGCTTCCTGTAATGCACCAAGGAGGAAATGAATGTGAATATACACACATGCTTCCCATGTTTTAAATCTTTTTCTGAAAGGAATTCTAACTTACATTTGAATAGAATTTAATTTTTTGTCATTTGGTTTTTAAGGTACTTTACTTTTAATTATGTATATACATGTATCTGTGTGGGTATGTGAATCTGAGTGCAGGTGTTCTATGAAGCCAGAGGCATCGATTCCCTGGAGCTGGAGTTACAGGTTGTTAGGAGCCACCTGATGTGGGTGCCGGGAATTGAACCAGGGTGCTCTGGAAGAGCAGTATATGCTCTAACCACTAAGCCATTTCACCAGCCCCTGTTTGTTTTTTGAGGCAGACTCTTGCAGTATTGCCTAGACTTCCTTCAATTCCTGGGCTCAAATGATCCTTCACTTCAGCCTTCTGAGTAATTGAGACTACAAGCACACATACTGTTCCTGATCAAGTTTATATAAACATCCCCCTCCCCAAGACAGGATTTCTCTGTGTAACAGCTTTGGCTGTCCTAGAACTCGCTCTGTAGACCAGGCTGGCCTTAAACTTACAGCGATTCACCTGCCTCTGCCTGGAGTGCTGGGATTAAAGGTGTATGCCACCAGTGCCCAGCTAAATTTTATATATAATTTAAATAGACACTCAACTACATTTGTGATTTACATATCTGTCATCTGGTTTAAAAGGAAAGAAACACTAATAGTAACTTAGTAATAGAAGTCTCCTTTTTGTTTCCCTTTTTTTTTTTTTCCGGAGCTGAGGATCGAACCCAGGACCTTGCACTTGCTAGGCAAGCACTCTACCACTGAGCTAAATCCCCAACCCCTTGTTTCCCATTTCTAATCAATTCTGAACTGGGGTAGGAATGTGGGTGAAGTAGCTGAAACCGTTTCCTTACTTGTCTTGTTCTTTTTAGCACATGAGTAGAACTTTTCATAACTTGGAAGGAAATGTAGTAAAAAGAGACTCTGGAATATGGATCAATGGGTTTGATTACACTGGAATGTCTCACATAACACCTCACATTCCTGAGATCAACGATACAATCCGAGCTCACTGTGAGGAGAATGCCCCACTCTGTGGCTTCCCTTGGTATCTGCCAGTGCACTTTCTGATCAGGTTGGTCATTACTTTTTGTTTAAGTTGGGGGTCAGTTCCCAAATTCTGTCAATGTATCAGGGTTCTTATTAATTGAAACTTATCAACTTAGTCAAGTATTGTTTGTAATGTTTTACAAAGAACAAAAAAAATGCTTCTTTGTAATATAACTACAAACTTCTGATTTCTTTAGTCAGATAATGGACTCAGGAGAATGTTTTAAGAAGTCTCTCTTCAAGAAACCTGAGTAGTAGTTAGAAAGGGTGACCCTCCTGAAATAATACAAACAACATTTACAGCTTCATCCCAGCTTGAGATGGTTTTAGAGTTGGCATCTCAGGATTGCATCAAGGAAATAGGATGGGTAGTGGAAATGCCTGGATAATTCCTGTTCTTTTAAAAATGATACACTTTATGTGTATGTATGTTTTTCCTGCATTTATGTACACAGTGTGTGTGCCTTGTGCCTTTGGAGGCCAGAAGAAAGCATTCAATCTCTGGTTCTGGAGTTACAGGTGGCTGTAAGCTGCCGTGTAGATACTGGGAACTGAACCTGGGTCCTCTGCAAGAGTAGCCTGGGCTTTTAACTGTTTAGCCATCTCCCCAGCCCTTAACTTCTTTGATCTTACAGTTAGAAAGGATGTTTTTACACAGCCTGGGCGTCAGAGGAGCTGGCATTATTTATCACATTCATTAGGTGTTTTTCATACCCCTTTGTATATTCTGAACTCTTCTCTGAGTTATGTTTTACTATCAGTTAATAAGGCATCCTAAATATCAACACTACCTTTCCAATAGGAAAAATTGGTATCTTCCGGCTCCAGAAATTTCTCCAAGAAATCCTGTTCATTTCAGACTTATATCCAAAGAGAAGACACCATGGGATTCTATAAAGTTGACCTTTGAAGCAACAGGTGAGACAGTTTTCTTTTCACCTCACTTCCTAAGCTTTTTAGTAAGTTGCCATATATGTCTTCCCATCCATCTGTCCATCCGTCCGTCCGTCCGTCCATCCATCCATCCATCCATCCATCCACCCACCCACCCACCCATTCACCCATCTTCTGAGACTCCCATTGTAGAGCACAGGCTGGCCTCTGATTGATGATCTTTCTGCCTTAGCCTCTTGAGTGCTGGAACCATGTGCCATAATACTTTATAGTATTTCTAACAGTAACTGAAACTTCCTTCTTCAAGAAAATATATATTTTTATTGCTTAGAACAGTTTTAGGATTACAAAAAATTTGCGCAGAAACTACACTTTAAAGCTTATCGATTTTATTCATTTTCCCCCAAAAACAGTTTTTGGATTAGTTGATACTCTCCTTTGAATTCTGCTCTAGATTACTTTTGTCCTACTTGTTTTTATTTAATTTACTCTTCTTTTTCTTGTCTAGTAAAGTGGAGGCTTAACTACCTCCTTTAGATTGTTATTCCTAATATATACATTCAGTGCTATGAATTTCCTTTTGAATGCTGCTCACGCTCTTGGTTAAGGTTCCTTAAAATTTTTATACCTGCAGCTTTTTACATCTGAGAAAATTTTATTTGGCTCTGGGGCTATAAAATAGGTATACAAATAAATCATTTACTGATAATAAATCAGAGAAATTTATTTTAAAAGTTCTTTGGTGTACATACAATTTTACCAACAAAAGCAAGTTTGCACAGTGCGGAGATGGTTGTCCTCATTTATTTTCTACATGAAGAATTACAACTTGAGTACTTGCTGTTTTCGGATTTAGAGCATCTCCTGTATTTCCAAAAGTTGATCAGTATTTTTTTATAGTCATCAGAGTGCCACTCCAAATAAATAGGTAGTACAAATGGCAGAAGTATAGTTAGGGCCAATGCAGAAATTGTAAAATTTTGTCCTAATCAGAAGACAAAATTCATTTATGAAACTTGTCAGGAACTCAAACAGCAAGTCTAAAAATTAAAGTCTAACACATTCCAGTCCAAAGATAGTCAGATTTGATATTTATATGCTGATGAATGAAGGTAAAAAATATTGTAAGTGTATGACTATATGACTGTTATGTTTCTGCAAGAGAAGAAAATTTTGTAAAGACAGTATAAACACTAATTCATAACCTAATGAATATCAAATCTAAGCAAATATGTTTCAGGCAGCATTTGGTACATCACATACATAATACAAAGTATTCACGTTGTGTGTTCAGATCCAAGGCTGTGTTTAAGTTATGGACTACATTATAGGTGAAGGCTTTAGAAATACCTTGGATTCATTTGATGTTTCTCTTAATTACTTTTCTGTTGCTGTGCTAAGACACTGACCAAGACAACCTGTAAAATAAAAGCATTTAGTTTGGGGCTCACAGTTCCAGAGGGTCAGAGTCCATGACCATCATGATGTGGAACAAGGTGACAGGCATGGTGTTAGAGCAGTAGCTGGGAGCTTGTATTTTGGTCTACGAGCATAAAGCCGGGAAGGCTAAGTAGGAATGGTGTGGGCTCTTGAGACCTCAGTGCCTGCCCCAGGCACACACCTCCTAGTCCTTGCCAAACAGTTCCACCAACTGGGGAGTAAGCATTCAACTTGATGCGCCTGTGGAGGCCATTCTCATGCAGACTGTCAGTGTGTGTGTGTGTGTGTGTGTGTGTGTGTGTGTGTGTGTGTGTGTGTGTGTACATACTTCAGAAACCTTTTACTGTTGCTAACTTTCCCTTGATTTCCCCCCACCTCCCCGCATACACACATTTAGTTATACAACCTGCAAGCTATACAAACCATAGTTTATGAGGCTGGCTCTAGATTCTACAAATTTAAGTTATGTTTTAGTGCTTACTTCAAAATACTAAAACAAAACCCTTTCTCTTGACACTTGTTCCTAGAACTTCACCCATGCAAGACAAGTGTTCTACTACTGAACTACATCCCAGCCCTTGAGACTTCTGTATTGACCCATTTGTTATCAGAAGTGTGTTCTTTAGTTTCCAAATAATTCCAGATATTCCAGATTCTTTTCTGACATCAGTTTCTTCTTTAATCTCATTTTGAGTCAAGAAATCAGTTTCCATGATTTCTATTGTAAATACATTAAGGTGTGCTGTATGCTAAGGATTCAGTGGCTTGGGTAATGCTCCTTGTGTCTTGTATAATATTAGAGGGGCCAGCCTTAATACCATACATCCCAGGGGCTCAGGAGAGAAAGTACGAATGGCGAGGACTATTTTCAGGAAATAGAATCTCAGCACACAGAGCTCTTAGTCTAGTCATTTATTCTCCCAAATCTTCTTCTTCCCATGTTCTGGGAGTCCTGGTATATATACACTTACAAGCCGTAATCCCTTGGCAGTACAAAACCAGGCTTCCAGGGTCAAATGGAGGGGTGATAAGAATCACATAGAGCGACAATAACCGTTAATTATCATTTGCAACCCCAAAGGGAAATGAATTAACTAAAGGCTGAATTCAGGTAATATCTAAGAAGAGAGATCTTATGTGCTCAACTATTATCTTAAACATGATTGGTAGAAAATGTTAAGAATCTATAAGTTGCTAGGTCAATGCGAGAAAATAAAACTGCTTTTTTTTTTCCTGTGGCTCCTATCCAAGCTGTCTGCCATTTATCTGCAGGGTGGGGCAAAGTGTGCTTGGTCGCTAGGCAACCTGTGTACAGCTAGATGCCTCTGGTGATAGTTAAAGGGAGATCTGGAACTGGAGATAAGATTTGGGAAAGGAGAGGAAGTTAAGTTTAATTGGCACATCCGCCAGGCCTTCTCAAACAGGTAGTCTGGATGCCTAAATCTGTTCTTAGAGAGTACAGAGGTATCTCTGGTAAGGTACTTTGCTCTGTCTGGGGATGGACCTGGCCGGATGCTGCCAATGATGGTAATTACAGGGAGGATGAACTGGGGTTCTGGTTGTGCATAGCTGTCAGCGCAGGTTATCCAAATTTTCCTTTAGTAGAGGGGAAATGGTGCCCCATAAATGATGGAAAAGCTACAATAGCACACAAGAAACTCACAACAGGAAACAGCTGATAATCAAAAGCCAATATCACCACGGCTCCTTGAGCCTCAGCTTGACCTCTGGAAGGCCCTTGGCTTCTTCCAGGTATTAGCTTGTCGTAACCGGCTGTGATCCTTTGTGTATTTCTGCAGCATTTGTGAGCTGCTACTGTAGGATGGACATTCTG
This sequence comes from Peromyscus leucopus, assembly GCF_004664715.2. Lineage (NCBI taxonomy): Eukaryota > Metazoa > Chordata > Mammalia > Rodentia > Cricetidae > Peromyscus > Peromyscus leucopus. The sequence goes on along the minus strand of NC_051063.1, from coordinate 23,436,083 downwards.
TCACTGTCACGTGGGCCCAGTTTCAGTTAGCTGTGAGGTTTTGCCTTATCCATACTCAGGCTATGCTGGTAGGTGAATATAGTTGAGTGTTGTTATGTCTTATAGACTACTTCTTGACCTTATATAAGTGCCTTTTCACCAGTGAAAATTTTCATTGAGTCAACTGTAGCTCCCCAAAGCTTTCTGTTGATTACTGCTAATTTAAAATTGTATATTTTTATGCCTATATTTATTTTTGTGCTATATGCATATTAGGTAAATACTCTATCACTAAGCGCTATCTCCACCTTCCATTACTTTTAATCTATGTGTCTTCGTATTTAAGGAGGATTTCTTATAGACAGTACTTAGGTTGGTCTATTTTATTACCCAGTTTAAAGGGTTAATATTTTTACCTCTGTTCTTTTTGTCTTCCACTCTTTTTATGCCTTAATGTAATTTTCACTGAGCCATTAACTACTCTTTAAAAAAACTTTTTTTGTTGTTGTTCTGGGCAGTGGTGGTGCATGCCTTTAATGCCAGCACCTGGGAAGCAGGCAGATCTCTGTGAATTTAAGGCCAGCCTGGTCTACATAACAAGTTCCAGGACAGCCAGAGAAATCCTGTTTTGACAAAAAACAAAACACCCCCAAAGTTTTGTATTTGCATATGTGTGTCTGTGTCAATGTATGTCATATGTCTGCAGGTACTCAAAGAGGCCTGAAGGAGAGTGTCCGATCTCCAGGAACTGGAGTGAAGGCAATTGTGAACTGCTCAATGTGGATGCTGGAACTAACACCTCTGGTTCTCAGAAAGGGCAGCAAGTGTTCTTAACTGCTTCGACATCTTTCTAGCCCTGCTGTAGTTTTATTTTTAGTAATTGCCCTTGAGTTTGAAATGTGTATCTGCAACTAATCCAGTTGCACTTTCAAACAACACTGTACTGCCTGGTGGGTATATACGCCTTCGATTTGCCTGAGGCAGGGTCTTGCTCTGTAGCTCAGTCTTGCCTCAGCTTGAGTCTTCTGCCTCTGATTTACCAGTACTGAGGTTACAGGTGTGTCACCAAACTTGGCCAACTAGTTCATAAAAAGTTTAGCCCTTTGTATAGTTAAATACAAAGGGCAATTAAAATCAGGCCGGGTGTGTTTATACACAATTCCAGTGGAGGCAAGCAGATTTCTGTGTGTTCAGGGCCAACATGGTCTATATATGGAACTCTAGGCTAGCCAGGTAACATAGTGAGCAGCAGATGCTCTTAATAGCTGAACATCTTTTCAGTCCAAAATTCAACTTATTTTAATGGTTGCTTCAGACTTGCAGTAAGTCTATGTCCTCATTTCACCCCTTTGGAGCACATGGAGTTGGCCTCAAAAGCAACAGGCAAGTCCTGTGACACTTCTGTGCTTCTTCCTTAAGATGATTACAGCTTATTCTGCCTTGTATTTATTTACTTTTGGACAAGCTAGCTTCAAACTCATGGTCTCCCTGCTCTCAGCCTCCTGAGGGATTACTGGAGTGTTGGTGGCTGTGACTTTTGTAGTTGTTTTTTTCTTTTTTTTTCCTTTCTTTTTCCTGGAACTCACTCTGTAGACCAGTCTGGCCCCAAACTCAGAGATCCGCCTGCCTCTGCCTCTCAAGAGCCACCACTGCCTGACCTGGTTATGACTTTTAAGAAGCCTTACTGAAATCTTTGTGTTATAGTTCACTGTCAAACAGATACACATTGACCTGAAGACTTGACTTTTCCCTTTTCCACGTTGAGTCTTCTAGGATTTCCCTCATAGTGCTGCCGGCTGATGTCCTACATTTGATTGTCACTTCCCACTTAAGAAAACTTAATGAAGTTCTGCTGCTTGCAGACTGACCCCAGACTTCTTGGCAGAGCATTTTGGGTCTTTAGTATAAAGCCTCATAGGCATCTCAAGCTATTCTTCAATAAACAAATCAGAATTATTTCCCCTTCTGGTGAATTGTCCATTGTGGAAATGTGATGGTTAACTTTGTGTCCATCTGGCACGACTAAATAGTACCTTGATATTTCTGATAACATATAAATGGGGGGGGGGTGGATTTGAGTCAGGTTGATCTGTTACCATAGTCCAAACACTGAGTGCCTTAAGGAACTTGCCACAGGCAGATTACCTTCCAACTCTTCCTGCAACCTCTTCTGGGGTGGGGGTGGGATTAGGTAAATTACATCAGCAGTTACTTTTCTCATTTAGAGGCTCTGCCTTTTCTGTTCTCTCATTACTTAACCTTGTTACTAGATACTGAACATCCAGGCTGGTACACCTCCTGCCCTGTAGAGAGTCTGCCTAAAGTCACAGCACAGATGAACCATGACAGTATGGTTTCTGTGTTAACTGTACCACTTGTCACTGCTGACTGATGGAAATGTTCCTCTTACAGGACCAAGCCATATGTCTTTCTATGTTCGAACCCACAAAGGATCAACGCTTTCTCAGTGGTCTCTTGGCAATGGCACTCCAGTCACAAGCAGAGGAGGGGACTACTTTGTCTTTTATTCCCATGGACTCCAGGCCTCTGCATGGCAGTTCTGGATAGAAGTACAGGTGGGAATTCCCCAGCCTCCCAGATAGTACTTAGTTCTCGGAAGCCAGAACACTGAACTCCAAGGTGGCTAACTGATTTTCTCTGTCAGGTATCAGAAGAACAGCCAGAAGGAATGGTCACGGTGGCCATTGCTGCCCACTATCTATCAGGGGAAGACAAGAGATCTTCTCAGCTTGATGCTCTGAAGGAGAAGTTCCCGGACTGGACATTCCCCTCTGCGTGGGTTTGCACCTACAGTCTCTTTGTGTTTTAATAGTGCTTCGAGTACATGCCCCGTGGACATTCCATTGGGCAATTTCTCTCCCATGTTATATGTTATATATCCCAAGTCAATGAATTTTAATGAGCGGATGTTCAAAGAACTTTTGATATAACACTCTTCAAGGCCAAGTACCATATGGGTTAAACTCTGGGGTAGTGGTACCTGGCCTTTTTGTCACTTGAAAATTCCAGTTTTCTGGCACTTAAGCACACGTGGATACTGCCATTCATACAGTCATTTATATGACTGTAAGGACTCAGCAACATACCACTTCATAGCTTTCCTTTGCGGATCAAGAAAGACGTACACTGTTAGACTACTGTTAATGAAATAGGTAAGTCCATGTGTTGTCAGTGGATGGTGGGTAAAATACCACTTGCTGGGATGGTGGCTCTCCTTGTCTATAACTGCAGTCACAGGAAAGTGACTGTCATGAAGAAGGAAGCCCCGAGAGCTACATTTCTTCAGGCAGCCATTAGGGTGTTTTTGTGTCTGTTCTGAGGCTTGAGCCCTGGGCCTGACTCCCAGTCCTGGAAGCCACTTCTGGACCGCTTTCCTGAGGTAGCATTCATTGTCTGCTTTCCTCTCAAACATGTTCCTGTCATTTAGGAAGAGAACATTTTTCAGCTACATTTCCTCACAGTTCAGGGCTATTTTATTTGTGCAACATAAGACCTACACTTCTTCCCCAGAGCACTGGGCTGCTAGCATGGCCATTCTGTGGTGGAAGGGGAGGACGGTGGGATATGCTATAGAACATTTATTCCCTTTGTTTTATAGGCATCCTCTGCTATACAAGGTTAATCCTAAGAACATAATTTCATTGCTACATTGGGTTTTCTGTTTTCTAGCAAGTGAAAGTTCTTATAACTTGCTCTTAGTGAGACTGGCTTTCCTGACATTGAGGTTGTAGCTTATATAAGAATGAGAAAACTATACCTTTATCTGTGTTCAGATCCTGCATAAAAGCAGCAGTAAGGTTTAGTGGTGCTTTTCACTTGGAAGACAAGGATGTAGCTTGTGAAGTATGTCATAGCAGTGCCTCTTGTGGCTTCTCTAGGTTCCATCGGTGACAGGTGAAGAGTAAAATATGCTAGTTTCTTTTTTACATTAACAAATGTAAAAAGACAAAATTTGAGTTAGTCAACAAACATGACCCAAGATCTAGTTGAAAGAAAAGCCATAGTAAAGCAGAAACAAAACAAAATGTACTTGTCAGGGAGGAACAGGAAGGTGTCTCTCAGAGTGGCCCTCAGCACCATCTGAATTTCAGCAAGAGCACAGTTAAGTGTGCACTGCAGGAGAAAACTTCCTTAAAATTGCTTGTGTGATATGTCAGTTTCTAATCATGTTCCTTGTATTGCCTGCTTAATCTCTAACTCCTTAAAACTTCTCTGTGCCCATGCAGACACAGGGCTGCAGCTACAGCTGAATGGTAACGTGCTGACTGCCACATGTATTGACACTCTACAGTGGAGCCACTGTTTTTGCTGGGCTTAACAAAAATCCTATCTATCAGCGCTTCAAGTGGCTGGCTCCTGCCCTGTATGTATTATCTGTCAGGTAGTGCTTAAGATTTGCAGCCTGTAGAGAACCACAGCTGATGAAAATAAGTAATAGTACTAATAGCTCAATGAATTTCAAAATATGGGCTTATGTTCTGGTCTTGGTTTAATCTGAAATTGATTACTAGAAATTATAGGGGAGGGGAAGTAAAACATCATGCTGAGGAAGCATACAAAAAACAAGATGTTCTCTGATTTCTTTCCTTTTGGCAGGGTGCCATTGTCCTTTTTGGCATAATCATGGTTTTCTGCCTTTGGGTTATTTCTCTATGCAAACAGTTTTGATTTTCTTTAACATTATGAAACTTTGATATTATGCATCCAGTAACAAGATGCTCAGTTTCAGGGCATGCTTAGAGGCCAGAAATGGTCAAGTAATTACATACAGTATTCTTTCGGCTTTTAATAAGCACACTCTGTAGTTATCAGTAACCCTCTCTTTTAAAGATTATCTGATCACTTGAGTAATTCACTTCTAAGAAGATATTTTCAGGGTCTCAGTAATGCATTCCCCGCCCCCCCCATGAGTGTGAATATAGGCAGCACAATAGGAGGAATATAAAGAATTGTGATTTCACAGTTCTTAATATTTAAGAATGATTGTCCTACGTGTTTCCAGTTTAGCAGCTGTAATTCAATGTCTAAGATTCCCCCAAGGTTCTACCATGAAGGAGGTTGGACCACAACCAGCACATGTGACTCAGGAAGCTGCTAGAAGAATGTGTGTGGTCTGTTTCTTTTCTTCACTGCTTTGCTGACTTATTGAGGGTTAACTGTTGCCTTACAATGTTACTGAAATAAACTTTTTAACATACTGGTTGGAAAAAATGGATCTTTTACAACTGCTTTTATTCTATCTCCATATATTAAAGCTACTTTATGTTCCTAGTCTTTTTATATATATCAAAAAAAATCTACATGGTTAAGTATAACTGCTATTTTAACAAGTGGTGTAAGCAAAGAATTCAAGATGGGAATGCTCACTTCACATGGAGTCTTTTTACCTGGAATGAAATGATGCATCTGAATTTCAAAGAAATAAAAATAACCTGCTTAGAAAATGGTAAAATCCTGAGCATATTTAGGCTTAAATCCTCTCCACTGGGAGAGGAAATCACAAAAGGATTATTATTATTATTTTTTAAACAGGAGGCTAGGGATAAGAGCAGGGAAAGAAGTTACCTTGCAGTCTGTGACTCACAGTAATTCTCAGCACCCAAGGAAAGGCTAGAATCAGGACAAAGACATTTCTCCACGCTCTTAGTTTTCTAAGCGGATTCCTTCCCAGCAGTTCAATACAAGGTAAAACAACAATTTTTGTTCTTGTCCTTTTAGGGCCAATAAAGACACAATGCATGTATGTATGCCTCATTATGTTGAACTTTTTAAAACATACTTGACTGCAAAAATTATTGAGAATTTATTTAATCCAGTTATTCTGACCAAGTAGGACTAGTGAAATGCACCATACTAACAGAATAAATGATGCTCTGCTTTGAGCATCCCAGAAGAGGCTTTCCTCTAGCTGGTAAAAGTCATCAGTGAGAACCCAGAGCATCACCCTTAATGATAAAAGACTGGAAGAAGACAAGATGTCCGTCATTGCCACTCCTTTTTGAACATCATTCTGGTTGTTCCAGCCAGGGCCATCTGGCAAGGAAAGACAAAACACTCAGATCCTAAATGCAGAGTCAAAATTATATCTGGTTGCAAATGACATGACTGTCTATATAAAAAAAATCAAAAGATGAAATTAAGCATTCCATTTATAAGAATACCATGAAGCATGAAACAGAACAAAAAGCAAAGCCTACAAGATACTGCTGAAAGAAATCAAAGGCCTGAATTGAAAGATATGTTCCTGGATTGGGAAGCATGAAACTAAAAAGGACCACATTCTTCAGATTTGTTTACACATTCCATACAATTCCTATGCAAGTCCCACTTTGGGTGTACGTACACTGAAAAGATGGTCCTAAATTCACATGGAACCGCAAGAGTCCTGGAATAGCCAAAATAGCCTTGAATGTATAAGTAAATGTAGTACTTGGACTTCCAAAGCCTCCTATAGAAAGCAAGAATCGTCTAGTGTGCTGCTGCCGTAAACATCATTTTAACAGATGCCAATCGTTGTAACTGAGTCCAGAAAGAAGCTCACACATAGTCTGTTTTTGACAGTTCACAGGGGGGAAAGTCTTTTCCATATATTGTACTCAGACAACTGAGTATCCATATGCAAAAGATTAAAGTTAGAGTTCTTCATATATACAAAAATTATTTTAAAATTAACTCAAAAGTGTTTGAGCTACAACTATAAAGCAGATATAAATATTTATAACTTTGGGCTAAATTGTAGTTTCCCAGCTTTGAAACAAAAGCACAGCAACAAGGAAAGAATAAACTGTGGACTCTTATCAACAAGAAAAGCTGTTTCAAAAGACAGTATCAAGGAAGGTAAATCATAAAGAATGAGAAAATACTAATCATAATCTTGGGTAAGGCCAGGGAAATCATAAAGAATGAGAAAATACTAATCATAAACTTGGATAAGGCCTCGTATCCAAAAATATATAAAAATCACTGGTAAGCCAAAGATAAAAATGACTTTCAGTTTGGTTTTAAAGGTATCCAAGTAAGTGTCTACTAACCATATAAAAAGATACACATAAGCCATTTTCATGTAGCTCTTGAAAGACTTTGACTAAGATGATAAGTTTAGGTAGCAGAAGCTGGAGCCTTCATTCACAGCTAATGGGAACTTTAGTGTAGGCACCCTGGCATACAGAACTTGGTATTTGCCCAAGGACATAGTCACTTTATCATCCATCATACAGAGAACTGAAAACATCCTGGTTCCTCAAATCCTCTTCCTTATCTATGGGAATATGATCCAAGATTCTCAGTGGGTTCCTGAAGCCTTAGATACGTGATACTTTCTCCCTATATATACATCTATGATAAAAGATTTGAGTTAGGTACAACAAGAAATAGGTATAACAGTGTGCTATAATAAAAGCTATTAAAAATTTAGAAATTGTTTATGTCTGTATTTTAGATTTAGTACCTTTTGGGCCTCTGTTGAACACAAAACAGGGTAAGGAAGAACTGCTATGTGAATGTTTTAGTGTTACATTCTAAAATTGAAAACTCAAACTGTAACTTTAAAATGGATAGTAAACATATCTACACAACAGCATTATTTAGCTTTAAAAAAAGTAAAGTAGATACTATACATAAAGAATTTTGAAAACATAACGCCAAGGTAATAAACACCCATGTACTAGATGTTTCTGTTTGGAAATGTCTGGAATAAGGAAATCCACAAAGCATATTTAAGGGACATGGGGAACTGTGCTAATCATTTTCAATTTACCTACCAGGGAAGACACCTAGTTTCCTGTACACTTCTGTTTGGTGATTACATGGTGTGCATAATTTTCTATCATTTCTTCACTGTATTTGAACTTGTACACCCATGTTATGAATGGTTCAATATTCTGTCATCAGGCACTTAGATGTTCCCACTTTGTATCTACATATAAATATTTTAAATATATTTGTCTGAACTGTACTTCAGAAGAATGTAAATGGTGGGACTGTAAAATGAAAATTATTTTTTGTGGCATTTTAATACATACCCTTATTTTTTGTGCCGTTAGCCTGAGATAAGGAAACAAAAGCTCATGTCATAGTTTTATTACCTTACCAAGGGGTGAGGGGTACACAGTACAGAAGCAGCAGCAACTTTAATCACAAGCATAGGTGGTTTTTAATCCCCAAGTGATTTGTTTTGGTATCAGCAAGATATTTAACCATATATATTAACTTTCAAATAGTTATGCTGAGTATTTAAGCTCATTAAATATATGGCTTACACAGTTGATATGTTTTGAACCAAACAATACAGCAAAACAAAATTTTTAAAAAAGTATCTAACCACCAAAGAATAGTTTTCTTAAGCTCACCAACTTTCTTGCCTTGGTGTTTCCTAGTTCTACTAGTTAGACACTGTACATTTCATCAAAGAGTCATCCCAGCCCGAACCACAGGAGAAGCATTAATAACCCTGACCCAGCTGTTCAGATTGGAGGTGAGGAGAGATGATTGGGCACGGCAGCACACAATTCTAGAATCCCAGCAACTGAAGCAGTAACCGACAAGTTACAGATTGCTATGCAGCTTGGGCAAGGCTCTGCCTCAAAAAAAAAAAAAAAAAAAAAAAAAAAAAAGGTGGGGGGGCGGGGATGTGACTTACTAGTGAAGGACTTGGTTAGGGCCCTAGACTCATCTTTAATGCTGCCCCACCACCACCAAAAAAAGTGAGATTAACTCAGCAGCAGCCATTTAAGACATTTGAAATTTGCTGCTTATGATGGTAAATTGTTTTTATTAACTAAATAGTCACACTAGAAATTGACATAACACAAAAGAAATGCTGGCTCTTCTCCCTAATGGAATGAGACAGAAAAAACTTCAGCTTTGTTTTGTTTGTTTTGCTGCACTACATGTACTTACATAGGAAACTTTATTCTGTATTTTTTTGGGGGGGGGGGGTTTGAGACAGGGTTTCTCTGTGTAGCTTTGCGCCTTTCCTGGAACTTACTTGGTAGCCCAGGCTGGCCTCGAACTCACAGAGATCCACCTGGCTCTGCCTCCCGCGTCCTGGGATTAAAGGCGTGCGCCACCACCGCCCGGCTTATTCTGTATTTTAAAGTTCAGAACAAGGTGATGGTTTGAGACGACTTAAATAAAGTAGCACCAGAAGGACCAGGTAACAAGAGTCACATATTTTACCCACTCAGGAGTTTTATTATGTAAAATTATTGCACTTCTAATGTAGAAAGTAAATAACAGTAAATTACCAAATTCAATAATTTTAAATAGTTGGTGAAATTTGAAGTAATTTCAAAATAATTTTGAGCTTCCCTCTAAAGATTGTTGCCTAAGAAGACTAAATCTGTCTCTTTAAAAAGTAGAATAGAGGGCTGAGTTTTATTTCTAAGCTATATCTGCACTATAAGAGGCTGTTTTACATAGTGGTACGAATTTGGTCCACATCAAATATTGTTATAAAAATAAACAAGATTTCATAAAAAATAACATTGCATTCCTTGTTCAAATTGCACAGTACAAATAAGCTATCTAAATTAATACTGTTATTATTTAGAATTACATATGGTGGGTATGTGTTTAGTCTGAAGCAACTGAATATGTAGTTCTGCTTTCATAATGTATGAAAACTAAAATTTAAGTCATGTCTAGAAATACATAAAATATTTTTAAACTTTACAATGAAGAATTTACAGACTAATTTTTAGTAGTTGATAATACAGGATCCCAGTCTATTTACATAAAAGCCCATTTTTATTCAATTTACAAAAGCAATAAATAAGAAACTACATTAATTTGCACAAAACCTCTTCCACTTCATGATCAGTGGGACTACTACTACTTTACAGCTGAGCCAATAAACCTGTCTCTATAAAGACCTCTCATTTTGGAAAGAAGAACAAGTCTTTATTCCAAGAGTGAGTATAGTCATGCAGAATCCAGCATAAAACCTTACAGATTATAATACATGCCTTAAAAATATGGACAGTGCCTTTGCATATATTTACATAAGAGTATTCACAAAAAGATACAGTTCTTTGATACAAAAATTTAGTGGTGTCAGCATAATTGACAAGAACCCCTCACCCTCTGTCCACACTGATCGAGTAGGAATTAAGCTTGCTCAAACAGGCACATTAACTCACAGGTACAGCTTCCATCGGTTCAGGACTGCTAGAGAACAGAGTACTAAATCCAAGGAGTCTCTGTCCATGAACCACACTGTGTGAGAGTAGCATCTATTCAGAGTACTGACTAGAGTCCAGCTGACTAGACAAGGAAGCAAACAAGTAGCTCAGGTACCTGATGAGCTATAGCAAGCACCTTAGCATTTATTTAAAAGAAAGTTAAAAAAACAACCCACCCCACAAAAACAAAACCAGCCTAGACATACACCGAACCAGAAAATATATAAGCTATAAGTAGTGAAAAAGCTCACCTGGGAAAAAATCATCCCTACACACTAACAACTACTAATCTGTCGTGAATAAAACCAAAATACTCTACGTGTATATGTATATTATGCTCATTACTTTCTAGTGCAGCTTACATTTTTCTTATGAAAGATGCTTTGATACCACATTTTTCATGGAGTCAAAGAGATTTAGTGGAAGAGTTCATTAAAATATAATACTTTACGAAAGTTTCTGACCCTTGTTCTTTTACCTGCTAAGTCATTCAGCCAGGTCAGCATGTACTCAGTTGCATGCTGCTGTGATAATACTGCCTGTTATGATGTTCCTCGCTGCTGTCAGGACACACAACAGTCATAAGCCCCATCCTGAAATGGCTCTTCCTCATCTGCTTGTGTTGTGTCCTCTTCTTTTCGGCTGACCACGCTGTTACTCCCAGTCTCACTCTGAGAGATGCTTGCTCGGCTGGAAGAGCCCCTGCTCTCCTCTGCTCTGGGGCTGCTCTGTTCAGGAGTCTTACCCACTGTTATTGGCTGAAAGGTGTCAGGCTGGACCTGCTCTTCTGTTATTTCGCTGAGCTTCTGCAGTTGTGGCTTAATGATGTTTAAGAATGGCTTATATCCAGGGCTGAGGAAAGGGGAAAATTAGTTGTCATCTGTTGTAATTCAAAGACTCGGTAGAGGGGCTGGGGAGATAGCTCAGTCAATAACAGACTTGTTGTGCAGGCCTGAGGTCTTGATCTCAAGCCCTAGCACCCACATAAAAAGCTGGTGTGGTGGTGCTGAGAAGGCACAGATAAGGTTTCTGGAGGCGTGCTGGACAGCCAGCCTACCCAAATCAGTGAGCCCCAGATCCCAGTGAGAAACCCTATCAAAAAACAAGGTGCACAGCTCCTGTGGAATGGCACCTGAAGCTGACCTCTGTCTTCTGCATGTGTACACAGGTACAATGGCATACACACATGAGTGTTTAGATAAACTTCTAACGGACATCAGTGCAGTCTTCAGTTTCTTAGTAGTAAGGGCAAGGACTGTTATTTCAAAATTAGTATTACAATTAGAAACAAGGAATAATAGATTTTAGACCCCAAGGGATCATTTGAAAACTATCTAACTGAAGTACATTTGGTAAGTAAGGGAAGTAAACAGCTCCAAATCTGTACATGACTGCTGACAAAGACATGCTCTCTCAACTACCACCCACTACTTCTAACCTGGAGATGCTAGCAACTGACACCGAGTGTTGAAATTGATCTAGACTCATAACCTGTCTTTTCATGCAGACTTTATTCTAACCACACAACTACCATCTAAGTCCCAGTCTCATTCTTCCACCACTTGTATGGTGTCAATCATAAGCCAGCATATGCTTCCACATTATAAACTAACCAACACTATAAACTAGTCAATGGACAGTACCCATTCAAATGGCTGAGGACACAATGGTTAGAGAAAATGACTTTAAAACATAAACATGAAAGCATTTTTAGTTCCACACACTTAAAAACCTCTAAAATGAATGAGTTATAAGTTGGTTTTTTGGGGGTGGGGTGGGGGTGGAAACCAGCACCTACCAGTCTGTAGAGGCCCATCGGTCCACAGCCTGCAGCCCTGTTTTTATGTTCTGTAACATCTCTCCATCCATCTCTGAGGACTGGGCAATACTCAGAATCTGACTGACTACTGAGGATTCTCGGAGAATCAGGCCAATGACAACACACCAATCCAGACATCCTGCCTCCATGAAAATGTGCAGCAAATAACTATATATAAAGCAACAAAAGAATGATTTTTATGAAAGAGATCTGTTGATACACAAAGGGCAGTAAGTACTAAGAAAGTAGCTCCAATTTCTACCTGCACACAGAATCCTGGCTAAGTTTTTGTGTTTTCAACAATCTGAGAAACTCACCGAAGCTGGACTTGAGATTTATGAGGGCCTTTACTTGCCAACTCCATGGAGATGTGCTCCAACTCAGACTGAGTCAAACTGAGTGTGGAGAAATTTTCATCCACCATTGTCCAGTCTCCATCCACCATGGAGCTGCTTTCAGTCAAGTCTGTGGCTGAACCAATGCTGCATTCATCACCTGATGAAGACGTTTCAGAAGTTAAGAAAGAGCTTTTCATTTTATAAGTGAGTATCTGTCTTTCATTATAAATATTAGTGATTTCCTAAATGCTGATTTCTCCTCAAGATTTCAAAATGAACACAATCTTGCTAAAACAGCCATTATATGAACAACACATACATTTTAAGAGCTAGCAAGGCAATAAAAATAAAGTATATGCCTTAAAATGGGAAAACATTCTAATTTTACAATTAGAATAGCAGTTAGAAGCCTTCACCCACAACAGAAGCTTCAGTAACAGTGATGACAAAATGGTAGCTCAAGACTAGGTAAATACTTGACTATTAAGACAGGGGAAAAAAAAAAAAAAAAAAGAAAACAGGAAAAAATTAATCTGGGCTTGTAGAGCAAGATATATAGTCTCAATTTCTTGGGTGGCTGAGACAAGAGGATAAAGGGCAGAATCAAAAACTTAGTAAGACCCTATCTCAAGATTTAAAATATAATAAAAAACAAAAAACAAATAAAAAAATAAATAAAGGGGAGGGCTTGAGGTATAGTTCAGTGACGTATGCTTATTTAGCATGCAGGAGGTCCTAGGTTCGATCCCAAGTATTGGCTATCCCCTCCTCCACAGAAAAAAACAAAACAAAAACAAAGCCCAATTACTATTGAAGCTTTTGTATTTTATAATCCCACAGCAGCACACATGGCTTCAAATCTTTCCTGCTTGTGATTTAACGATTACTGTAGAGCAGACATTGGTATGCTTTTGTAAAATGGCTACATAGTAAGTATTTCAGGCTTTGAAAGCCAAGAGGTAAAATGAAAATTATATATAATAAATGAAAAAGAATTTTCATAAACTTTATTAATGAAACAAAAACTAGTGATCAAAGTACATTTTTATGACAAAAGTCTACTTATTCTACAATAGAATTCCTAATAAGATGATGACATTTTATTACCTGGAATTCAAAGATAGTATTTCCTTATCAAAATTAATAGCAAAGGGTCAACAAGATGGCTCAGAGAGTAAAGGCACTTGCCACCACATAATACAAGCCCTAGAGACAACCAGAGTTTGATCTCAGAAACTCACAAAAAGATTGAAGGAGAGAATCACACAAAGTTGTCCTCTGACTTCCACATGTGTATTCTCCCACACACATAACAGACACAAATACACAATAAATATAAACTAAAAAACTTGATTGCAAAAATTTACACAGTGCTGATCTGTATTTCATATAACTAAAATAAATATGGTAAAGCATTGTTAAAGCCAATTTGTCCTTATCTATCTCTATAGGCAGATGTTTAAAGACTAATTCTTCAGGACATTTAAAAAAAGTATGATGTTATATCTTGGAAATGCTATGGCACACAATCTTTTCCCAAACACAACTCAAGAAGTTTGTTCCTTTATTAGATATATACCTTTATTAGATAATGGTGACAGGAAAGCATCTTGCATTTGTGGTCCAGGGGATGAGGCTATGTCTGCATCATGATGGGTGGGGCCGATGTTGCTGAGCCAGCTCTGACTTCGTTGGATGTTAGAGATGCTAGCATCCATCTCAGGAGTTATGAAAGGGTCAGCTGACTGAGACTTTAACAGCTGTTCTCCCACTGCATGGTAAGTCCAGAAGCAAAAAAAAAAAAAGTGTATTGCCATTCCGCATATGATCAGTTCAAAGCCAATCATCATATATGGTATCATTATTCAAAACTAGGGATGTGAAATTATGGGAAAGACTATTTCTGAGCCATCTTATGTCTCTTACTGTACCTAGGCCACAATTTAGTCTCTTGATCTAAGTGACTTGCCTTGGTTCCTACAAACCCAAAGTTTCCAAACACCACAATAAAATGGTTTTGTTTTAATAACTGGAAAAATATCTGAATTTACAAACTTTTTTCTTTTACTCAAACACGGTTTCACTTTTTCCTCTCCAAGTTCAGAAAATGGCACGATTGTCACAGACACTCATCACCTGGGATGAGTTCTCTCAGGCAGTCATAGCTGAGCTCATTTGAGGCTCCCTACTGACTCAGTCTGGATTCTTTGCCGCAGTAAGGTCAATACAGGAGCTTCTACATTCAGACAGTTTTAAACCTGTTCATAATTTAATAATGGTTACATCTGTGAGTTAAACTTCAAGCCCAAAAGACTTAAGAGATAATAGTTTCTATTTGATATGTATCTTTGGCCAAATGGTGAATGTTCCAACTAATGTACAAAAAGTTGGCTTTTATTTGCTTAAATTTGAATGAAAAGAGTTCCTTGACTGTCTACCAATGGTAACATGTCTAAATATCTAAAATAAAATACAATTTTTGTAAAACTGTCAGAATTCCACATTACCTGTTCGGCACTTTCCATTTTTGAAAGGGGAACTGATAGAAGAGGCCGGAATAATGGGAAATGGCCACAGGAAATCCTTGTGAAGTCTCTTCAGGGCTACTACAAAGTTGTCTACACGAGCAGCTCGAGTACGTTCTTTGCAAAGCCAACTGATTAGTTCGAAGCCTAGCTGGGCTGAAAAGCAGCCAAGGTCCTTTAACCGCACATCTTCTAAGAGACGCCGAGCATGTCTCCACAGCATCATGTCAATATACATGTTCTCAGCACAGTCACTGTCTCTGCTCCATCTGTAAGAAACAAAAGAAAGCTAAGGAACAACCTGCTGAAGAATTCTACACACTTTCAGGAAGCATTGGTAAAAGTTGAAAAGGAAGTAAGAGATCTAATATTTAACTGTGCCTGAACAGGAAGAAAAACTTCAGGGCTTCTCTATATCATACCACAACCTATTAAACATAAGACATTTTTAAATTTTGAGACAGGGTCTTACTATGTAGTCCTGGAATTCATTATATAGACAGGTTGGCCTCGAACTCACAAAGCTAGATCATCCTGTCTTTGCCTCCCGAGTGCTGGGACTAAAGGTGTGCACAACCTTGCCAGGTACAAAGTTATCTCTTAATATATAGGATCGAATATATGGAATAAGAATAAATAGGAGGCAAAAGAAGTCAGACCAGGAAGAGGAAGGGGGAAAAGTAGAGTAAACAAATAATGCATTTGTAAATCCCAATAAAAGAGGGGAAAATATAAAAGAAAACCTCTCTATTGAGTTATATAGATATATGAAAACAAAACTTATAAAAATTAATGACAAGTAAATATAGTTTATCATCTCTCATAGATATGAGTAAGTGTGTAGCCAGTTTGGTAATTGAGTAGTGGGTTCGAAGTGAGAAGCAGGGCATGGAGCAGCAGAGAGCCTGGCATCGGAAGCAGGCCTTCTCAGATTCAGACTTCACTTTCGATTAGTTGTGTGAACGTAATCAAGTCTTTTTCTGAGCCTCTGTTTTTTTCACCTGCACAATGATTAACAACCCCAGAGTTTTAAGGATTAAGACCTAAATATGCAAATGCATGGAACAGTGCCTGGCATTTGAGCTCTTGGTAAGGTATTAACCAATATTTAAACTCAGAGTATGGCTGGCAGGCAATTGTTGAGAGTCCACCACAGCTGTGTTTTACAGTGTGTTTGTATTGGGGGAGGAGCGTTAATGGCCAGAGACAGGATAAAAAGTAAAATATCATAATCTGTGCCCAGAATTGCAGTAAAAATGTAAATAACATAAAAGAAACACCTAGGGAGGAGAAAACCTAAGAGCCAAGAACAGGGAACACCAGAAGCAATGGAAGGAATTCACAAGCCAGAGGAAATCCCACCCATCTGTCACCATCGCTCTGAGTCCACAGCCACACTGCCAGACAGTTTTCCATTAGGAGAGATGTAGTCTGTCTTCAGAATGCTCCAGTCCTTTAGCTTTCCCAATACCTAACATTTTGTTCTGGTCCTCTGTCATCAGAATGATGTTAATTTACATTCATTACATTTAGAACAAGTGCATCTAGAGTTACTTTAGTACAAAGGCATAAAACTTACACAGAACAGGAGTGAACTTAACAGGAAAGAAAAAGATAAAAAGACACCTTCTCTAAGTCTTTTGCAAATAAAAAAATGATTTGCAACTGAATTAAATATTCTCTTAAGACTTAATTATACAAATGCCTTGAAATGCAATGCTCTGAAAACTGTAATTGTTCTTTATTCTTTTACCTTTTTCCAGAAGGACCAGATGGCATACTTAGTGTTTTCTGTAAGCTGAATTTACCAGGGGGAACATTTTCAGCTGACTGCGATAAACTGATGCTCCGATTCCTGAAGAACTCAAATCCTCCACTTGAACTGGGCTCCTGCGGTCACACACAGCATACAGTAGTTTTAGCCAAAGATGCCCTGTGGGTGTATGCCCTAAAGAAGCTGTACAATTCTGCAACTAACCTGCACTGTAGGTGTGGAGGGAGGGGTCTCAGCTTCTCCAGAGCCAATGGCTTTAAGAAATCGAATCATATGTCGACACAGGTCCCATTTGCCTTGTTCCAGTGCTGTGTTGAACAGGAGGGTGGCATGCTGCCTGCTAACTGCAGGGACTTCCATATTCTACACAAAGAACAAGGAAGACGACAGTCCATTTATAGGATACAATTTGGAAGACAGAGCGGTTCTTTTCTCGATACTTCCCTCAGCCCAAGGAGTTAGCTGGCTGGGGGCAGGTGAATGCTGAGACTAAACGGAGCAGTTAAAGGACCGCATGGGGAAAGAGGCAGCTGCTCGCTAGGAGTGTCCTTCCATGACTCACTGCACTGCTCCGTGTTAGGTGACCAGACACAGCTTACATTCCTCATGCCTTCCTTTCTCTTTACTGTAAAAAGTTACATCATTCCCAGTTGACAGGGTAAGAAAAAACAAAGGTCTCTCAATTGTTTAAGGTCAATAGAAAAGCAACATCAATCTAGTATTGCTTGACTCCAAAACACTTGGTCTGTCTCCTACAGTGTTTTCTGAAGAGTTGACAAAAGGTTTGCTTCCAACAGGACCAGGCAGGACTATCACACACTGAGCATGGCCTGCACTTCCTTCACACTCTGGCCCTGCCTGCCATCACGAAAGCTGCCTGCAGGCTGAGCTTCCTTACCGCCCCTTTCCCACCAACCTAGGCAGTCTGTGGGAGGAAGTTCCCAACTCCACAATGGGAGAGCAACAAGGGTCAGCAGAAGGAGAACACAGCTACCCGGACTTTCTTTTTTATGAACATTAGGACCAACTAGCCAAATGAATCCCAGAAGCTCAGGGCCGCGAGCCTCTGCTTGAGTATCTCCTCTGGTTTCCGTTCATTGTCATGAAGTTAAATAATGTCGTCAAAAGTTTGCTTCAGTCTGAGATTCAAACTGGGTTTATGTTAGCTTGTTGTATAAAAGAAAGAACTTTAGTGTAGCCTTTGAAATCCACATCAGATTTACAGTAGTAACAAACTTTCTAGCCCTTTTATCAAATATATAATGAAATGAATTTTCCGGGGTCTCATTATTTTGAGAAAAATGTGTTATGAAGGTTATTATTGTGGCAGTCCTGAACCTTCTTGGCTGTCCATAGAAAGGCTAAGATTGGATGCTGTGTTAAAGTTATTCAGAATCCTTTCAGCAATTTCACATTATAAGAAAAAAAATCTATTTTTGTGGGTAATGAATGCACTAATGTCCGAAGTACTATGTTTTTCACTGTTACTGTTTCTTACATCAGTCTAATGTAGTATTTCTAATGGAACATGTACATCATATATATTACGTATAATAAAAAAAAATTCAGCTGAGATGGCTCAGTGGATAAATTTCTTACTATGCAAGCCTGATAACATGAATTCAGAATCTGTAAAAAAAAAAAAAAAAAAAAAAAAAAAGCCTGACACAGCAGTTCATACCTCTGTAGTCTCATGGAGCCCAACTGATAAATGGGAGGTGGAGACAGGAGAATTTGCAGAAGCACAGAACTCTCCTGGCTTCTACAGTAGTGAAAGGCTGGACACACGCTGTCTCAAACAAGGTTGAAGGTAAGGCTCACTACTAGAGATTTTCTTTCACATGCATGCCAAAGTATGTGTATACCTGAATGTATGTGTGCGTGATTCTCTCTCTCTCTCTCTCTCTCTCTCTCTCTCTCTCTCTCTGTAGCTAGAGTTTTCCTGCCTGGCCAAGGCTGAGACAGAGAGACGCTGCCAGCCGCCATGATGAGAAACAACATGTTAAGATTCCGGTAAGCCACGTGGCAAGTTATAGATGAACAGAAATGGGTTAATTTAAGATATAAGAACAGCTAGCAAGAAGCCTGCCACAGCCATACAGTTTGTAAGTAATATAAGTCTCTGTATGTTTACTTGGTTGGGTCTGAGTGGCTGTGGGACTGGCAGGTAAGAGAGATTTGTCCTGACTCCTTTACGCCTTCAGTCTTACTTAAAATTACATTCTAAAATCATTAATCTGTTTTAGGTCTATTTAGGGATAAACAGCCAAAATACTTTTGTAATGTAACTTTTATAACATTCAAGGAAATCTGTGGTCATTTGGCAAGCTTTAGCTCTTCAAAATGAAAGATAAACACAATAGAGAAAATATGACCATTAACTCCATAAACACCATCATAGGACATACCTTCCCCTCTAAAACTAAGATCATTAATTCTTATCCCTTTATAAGGAGAACTGTTACCTGTAAGATAATAAGGTAAGAGGCAGCTGTGTCCAAATCCTGAGCCATCAAACATTCCTCAAATAAGTCCTTGGGGTTTCCAACAGCTGCAAAAAGGTAATTCCACAGAGCATACTCAGTCTTCCTGGCACAGTGCACAACTGTCTGCAGGAAAAGGGGGAACTCGGTGATAAACTTTGCCACGGTGGGAAGCAGAGGATCGGGAATGGGCTCCCGTGAGGTAGCTTCTTCTTCCAGCACTTCATGGAGCATGAGCTCCAGCACGTGAGGGAAGTAAGGTAATGCAGCACAGGACTGGGCCAGCAGCAGGGCTTGCTCTCCAAGGTTCCTGACCAGAAGCTGACGGAGGATATGGTGGAGGTAGATCTGAGAGGTTCTCTCCACAACACAGAAAGGGAAGAGCACCTCCAGCTGCTCCCTAGCACTGGTCCGTGTATACAAAGAATCATAGAGTACAGTGTCATTGACAGCACCAAGGACCAGTGCATCTTCAAACAGCACGGCCAGGGGGTAAATGTTGATGTGGAAAGGCAGCATGATCCGCTGGGACAAGAAAGAGTGGGGCTTGCGGTGATCCCTAGGAAAGAGGGGGAGCCACACTTTCATCCCTGCACCACCGCAGCTCAGCCAGAGGGCCTCCAGAAGGTGACGCTTTTGCTTCTTTGCTCGACAGGTAGTCCAGACATTTTCCACCGACTGGGCTAGCACAACTGGGGGACAGAACGGCAGCTGAAGGAGGAGACACAAGAATTGCTGGGTTTGGTTTTCCTATTGAACATGTAGGTTCTAAGTTCACAGGTACTAGTTTTGTACACTTTCAGAACTAGTTTTTCCTTGTTGTTTTTAAGTAGGGACATTTATTTAGAATTAGAGATAAAAGCAGCAGTAGTCTTTCCAAGGATATGCATTGAAATATAAAAACAAAACCCTATGTAGCAATCTCTTTTATTTTCCAGTACACAAACGGAATTGACCAATCTGTGCCTAAGCGGTAGAATATCTGGAAAACGAGACACTGTCTTATTTTGGGACTTGCCCTTCAGTCTTCTCTCTTAGCCCAGTTGTAAGATGAATTTTATATTTTCTTAGCTTCTAAATCACAACACACTGCTTTCTCCTCACATTTCTCTATTCATAAAGCCTAGCCTCATAACTTCTCAGGGCTTGAAATGCCTTACACTTTTACTCACGAGTTTCCTTTGGTTAGGGTTACTGTCCTTTTCCCGGATTTGAGGGCCTGACCTGTCCCTCTGCATCATGATGAGCTGTCCTGCAAGGTTCAGCATTATGCTCTCTGCATCACGAGCCTGAAATTTCGGGGAGAGAAACTCATCATACTAATGTATAGACGTGTTCTTAGCATTCCCTCGCCACCTAGTAATATTTAAAGGTTAAACAACCAACGACAGTTACTGGGGTTGCACTATGTAGAGCCACTTTGCTAGACTGTGGGGATAACAAGTTTCCTGGTTTTGATAGAACAAAGCATAGCATTGTGCGGTTAGTGACCAATGAGTACAGAAACTGAATTATTCTGCAAGAACTAATAAACTGGAGGTCATTTCAGTCCTCTAGCCGGCATCACTAGAGAAGGTGGAAAAGGACATGGAGAAACCCGGAAGGTCAAGAAGTCATGGGTAGTAGGGAAAGGGCTAGTATTCTAACTTCAGCATGAAGTGTAAATGAAGACATGAGCTAGGACCCTTCCATTGGGAAACTCGAGAATGATCTCCTAGTTGCATGGCAACAGATCTTCAAGGAAAGCTTGAAAAGTCAGTCAAAAGGGCAGTAGGATATAAACCACCACACATGCCTCTCAAACAAAAGTATCATAAAAAAAATTCTATTTAGTCAGGAAGAATTACTATATTGATTTTAGGAATGAGGAACTAGTTTGCCATTTTATTATGGATGTTTCAATCAAATTCCAGAGTAAAGAGTCTACAATTATTACTGTTAAACTCCACCACCCTGCTTAAACAAGCGCCTAGTAGAGTTTGAGAAGCACTGCTTTCAACCAACTCTCAGATAAATCAAGTATTTTCACCTGTAAAGGGGAAGATTATTTTGCCTTAAAAAGCAAACAGAATTTACTGCTGACTTAGGTATGAAAAAACAGAAAAAGCATGTCTGAACTAAAGACAGTTCCAAGGTACAAAATCTAAGCGAGGTATTGGAAAACCTAGTTTGGTGCTGGAGTGACGGCTCAAGTGGTTGAGAGCATTTCCTGCTGCCAGGGACCTGGGCTCTGTTCCCAGCACCCACACTGACCGCTCACAGAGGCTTCTCACTCCAGCTCCACGAGAGTCAATGCCCTCTTCTCAGTTCCTCCAGCACCTGCATTCACAGGCACATACCCACAGGTAGACACACACATGAAACACATAATTACAAATACTAAATCTTTTTTGAAGGGTCGTGGACATTGGCAAGGAGGAAAACTCAGGGAATGGCAAATGAGTTTCTTTTCCCCCATTCACCCACATTAAGCTGGAAAGAACCTTAAATTTTCAAATAGAAATGTGTGTGACAACTGAGCAGAGAATTGTTAACCTAAGTATTATGCTAAGGCTGGAAAGCTGAAGTAGATGAACTTCCATAGTACACAGAAGGAAAGGGCTGGGGACATCACCTGAGCTCTTCTAGAACAGAAGTAGGGAAGCCTAAGGCTACTCAAGCTAAAGAAGACTCAGAGAGAGAGGGATAGTACTATTCTGCGGTTGTACTGTGTCTCAGATTTTGATAGATACCTGCTGGATCAATCAGTTTAAACTTTCAGTATCATTCAGGGCTCAGCCAAAGGAAAAGTCAGCTACCCTATTGTGCATGTTTTTTTTTTTTTTTAATAATTTTGCATATATTTGCCATTTTATTGTGTGTATATATAGAAGACCATATAGGAAATTGATATTTGTAATAGTGGATTTGTTAGTACTTTTTACACAACATTACTGTTTGAATTGTAAACAGATTTTTTTCTCAGGATTAGTTTGAAGAATAATCTGAGTTGTCATTCTAACACTCATGCGCAGGGAAGTGATTAGCTCTGTTCCTCAATTTGTTTTCCTCAGCATTGAAATGACTTCATTGAACCCGTGTGACCTGCTGCGAAATTCTTTCCTCTCTAAAGAAAAGGTGTATGGTGGCAAATGATGTTTATTTTAATTTGTAAAAAAGAAAAAAATGTACTATGTACTTTGTGTATACACTGAACATTCTCTCGTCATCTCTGAGAACTAACTCAGCTGTTCTAAGTGTTGCTGTCTTCTTGGGCACTGGGCAGTAGCAGGACTGTGTGTTTCCTCCGCAGTCTTTTTCCCTCCCCTCTTCTTCCAAAGGAAACAGGAGGCCACGCTGGGCCTGGGCTGTTCCTGTCAGTGTGACGACCTCTAGCCACAGACCTCACATGCTGGCTCCCTGTCGGGGAATCGAACCCTGGTCTCCCATGTGTAAAATCTTACCCTTCTTCCTGCAGTGCTCCTACCTCTCCGAAAGAGACCTACTTCCTGTGTGTTTGTCTTTAATAAGACGGTTGGTTACATCTACACCCTATGTAATCTAGTTTTATAATACTTAATGTTCTTGCTTGTATCTGAACTGGCAAGCTGCAGATGTAGCCCAGTGATACAACACTTGCCCAGAATGTGCATGAAAGTGTGTGTCTTTGGATGTCTGTCATAAAAAAAGAAGACTCTTCTAATAACATGTAGGAATGAGAGTGCACACGAAAAGTCAGGCACTCAGATAGAAGATAATGCAGCTAAGTGGCAGCAGGGAGAGGAGGACAAATGTGACACACGGATTAGGACACGGCATTCACCTTGAAAGGACTGACTAGAATTTACTACAGTATGACTAATTTTCATAATGGGCCTTGGGCATACTAGCTAAATGCTCTACCACTGAGCCGTATTTCTAGCTCCTCACTTCATTTTAAGCTGGTAGATTTCACCATTATATTTCACTTATTTCCGTAGAAGACTATATGTCTTTTCTTCAAAAGTGGCTATTATTACTAAACAGTCTTAATATTTTTATTGACATTATTATAAATGATTATAATAATATTCTGGGGCAACTTCACAAGTTTTTAGAAAAACAAGAGCTACCTGTATGCTCAAAATTCTAAGCTTAGAAAAGTCAAAACATCTTCTTGCCCTACAAGATTCCTGGCAGATGATCCTAAATGGGAGTCTGTGGAATTTAACAGGGAGCTTACACTCTTTCATGAGAGGCATCCGACTGTAATCAGTCTCATTATTTGTTTTTAAGGATGATGATTATTAAAGCAAGACTTGCCTTGTAGTGCTGTGGCCTCAGGCTAACTCTTATTACATTTCAACTTTTGAATTTGCTTGTCACTAAGTTAGACATCTCTTTATAAAGCCCTCTTAAACTGTTGCACCCCTTATTAATGACGCTACTGATCACCATTATATCTGACTTTTTTTTTTTTTTTTTTTGGTTTTTCGAGACAGGGTTTCTCTGTGTAGCTTTGTACCTTTCCTGGAACTCGCTTTGGAGACCAGGCTGGCCTCGAACTCACAGAGATCCGCCTGCCTCTGCCTCCCGAGTGCTGGGATTAAAGGCGTGAGCCACCACCGCCCGGCTTATATCTGACTTTTATAAAGATTTTCCCTCTCTAAATTTTGTCAAGGTATTTTAAAGCAAAATACTATGCCATCTATTCTCTGATACCTAATATCCAATCCTAAAATGTATAGGCACTTACATTAAACTACAGTGTTAATAAAACAATAATTTTTTTGGGTTTTCTCTCTCAATTCATATTTATCCTTAATTATTACAATAGTGCTTTGTAATAGCTGATTTCAATGAGGATACAAATAAGCTTAAAGGCTTGTTTCTGTAGCATAGCAATATGGCAGTTTGCATGAGACTGGCCCCCATAGGCTCCTATATTAGAATGCCTGATCCCACTGATAGCACTGTTTGGGAAGGTTTAAGAGGTGTTGCCTTGTTGGATGACTTGTGTCACAGTGGTCAGGCTTTAAGGTTTCAAAAGGCTCAAACTATTCCCAGTATTCATTCATTCATTCATTCATTCATTTTCATTCTCTCTCTCTGTCTCTCTCTGTCTCTGTCTCTCTCTGTCTCTCTGTCTCTCTCTCTCTGTCTTTGTCTCCTGCTTGTAGATCAAGATGTGAGCTCTCAGCTGCGGTCCAGCAGCCTTTTGCCTTCACTCCTCCATCATAGACTCAAATCCACTAGAACTATAAGCCCAATTAAACTCCTGTAAGTTGCTTTGGTCATGGTGTCTCATCACAGCAACAGAAAAGAAACTAAGACAGCGGTAATCACATTTTCTTCATAAATGCAGCTCACCAACACTACATTGAGTGGTTCATTTATAGCTAACCTATGGACTGACAGTCTTCTTCCTTGTGGTAGAACTATACTAATTCTTTATCTCTATAATTCCTGAGAATGGAAGATGATTCTAGACAATTCATTTAGGTTCAATGTTTTTGGTAAAAAGTCTTCATATGAATTTCCTATTATGCCAACTTAGGAAACAGACTAAATTTGTTTCTTCCCTACTTTTAATGATACTCTGATATCTAAGGCTTGGGTGTGAGGTAAGGTTTCATCCAATAATGATCACGGCTGAATCAGTAGTTTGTTGGGACATAAAATGGTGACTTTTTAATTCTCACCTTTCCTTAAACTCTTGTAGTGGGAATTGTGTGAAAGAGGACTAGTTGGTTACTATGACAGAGCTTACAGATGGAGCTGTGTTGTAAGGAAGAAAGCAACTGATTAAGTTCAAGAGGGAGACCAGAACAGTTAACGAATACAGAACAAGGATGACATAGTTGGTGATGTGAATTATATTATTCCATATAATGAGAAATGAGTAGGCTGGTCCCAACCAGAACTCTGATAAATAAGAGCTGATAACAATGTTAAATTAACTGCAGTGGAAAGAGGTTCTCCAATAAAGCAGTTAAAGTCTCCATAATTTTATGAGAATGCTAAAGTTTAACGTATACTTAAATTAGAAGGGGGGATGGAGCAGATAAGAGATGACAAATCTCCGTATTAAGAATTTCCCTTTGAGAACAGGTTCCCAGCTGACAGACATAAAGTTTTGAAACTGCTGCGGTAGCAGAAGCAGCCCTGGGACAGGTAACAATTACAACCAGGTGTTGGGAGCACCATGTACCTGGTTACTACACCCACAAACTATGGGATTCTATTTCCTCTTCCCTCCTAACTGTCACGAGTCTCCTACATGCTAAATTCATTTTCCTTCTCTCCCCGCCCCCCATGCTCAGGCCACTAACACCACTCACTACAATCAGCACAGCATCCCTCCCGAATACTTCTTCATGAAGTTTTGTTCCATGTTCATTTTCCTCTGTAGAGAATAAACTCTAAGATTTGAAATGAAAGTCTAAAGCTACTAATATTATCTATAAGACTTGTCTTCTGTCATACCCTAGGCTCGACTCCCTAACATTTTTTATCCCTCTGATTACATCATATTGTCTCTTATCTGTAAACCTTTGCATGACTGCCTGAATTTCCTCTTCTTTGCTTAGAACACTCCTACTTCTGCTCCAGGCTTCAATTTAAATGGTATACAAAACTCCTCTGACTGGTTATACAGACTACTATCAGGTTCTAGTATATGCCCTCAGAACAGTTTATATATGTATAATTACTTGTTTAAGGTTGACCAGAAACTGGTCTGTTTGGCTTGCCACTAAAACTCAGCAGCTTCATGCAACGTACATTGCAGACACTTAGCATGAATCTGCTGAACAAATAAACAGGCCTTAATATTGACCTAAGACACTAAAGACTGAAATATAAACTCCTAAGAGCTCTGAAAATGCACTGTACCTGCTGTGGCATTTTCAAGGTGATTCCATTCTCTGTACTCACTGACGTCAGTGTGACAGACACTACCAGGAAAGGATGAGGAATGTACCGTGACATGGAGACCTCCTGAAGAACCTGAACACTAGCCGTAATATTCGAACTGTAAAAACAAAAAAGTTCATAGCTCAACAATGTTCATATATTTTTTTTTCTCCTGTCAGCCACCATTACAGCACATTTTACGTCTACAGCAGACCCAAATGTCTTCTCCCTATTGCCCTCTCCTCCCTAAATACCCTTCTGTCAGGATTATTAATGTTGAGGAACCTAAGGAACATATACAGAAATAAGACAAGAAAGGCAGTAAAATGTTAGAAAGCAGAAAAAACAAAACCACATCACAAATACGCCCCGAAAACCAGCAGCAGGGAAGAAGCTATATGAATAGAAATAAGGGAGTTGGGGTGGGGGTGGGGACAACTATTTGGTTGAAAAATGACAAAAGCTTAATTTTTTTTTTTTTTTTTTTTTGGTTTTTCGAGACAGGGTTTCTCTGCGTAGCTTTGCGCCTTTCCTGGAGCTCACTTGGTAGTCCAGGCTGGCCTCGAACTCACAGAGATCCGCCTGGCTCTGCCTCCCAAGTGCTGGGATTAAAGGCGTGCGCCACCACTGCCCGGCATGTTTAACTATTGACATAGTAATGTCTGAATTTTTTATCTTTGCATTACTGACCCCTCATAGTACTTCAGCAAATATATAATTCATGTCCTTATTAAACAAATGTACTTCTAGGAACACAAGAAAACCCAAGAAGTATGGCCTACATGCTGTATGCTGACTAGACGTCACTAATATAAGGCTACATGTAATGCAGCAGGATTTCAGTGTGTGTGCTGCAGACTACAACATCTACTGCAGCAGGGATTAGATGCTTTTTCTAAGAACGGTACCTTCACTTTCTCCAGGTGTCTGGAGAGTAGGATAGTTATTAGCCACTTACTTGTACATTGTGAAAAAGTATCTAAGATTTATCTCAGCTAAAATTATATGCCCACCCCCAATAACACTGGAAGACAAGCTCAAGCAGTTAGTACAGGTTCTTTCCCTTTTCTTCGCAGCTTCTACTTAAATATCATCAAAACCCGTTATAATGAAACAAAATACGATGGAGAAAAGCTTTTAGAAAACCGAACAGAGGAAACATAAGCAGGAGTGAAAGACTTACGACTTACCCATCAAACTTTCTTTCAATACTGTAAAGGCATATTGAGCAGTCTGCTCTAAACACCACCACCATGTCTCGGAAGACACTCAGCAGTAATGTTTCTGCTGGTACTCTGGTGACATGAGCAAAAGCATTGTCCAGATTGGATGTTCGTAGGTAGAGTCGGAGCTGAAGGAAGGAGAGGAGGAAAAAAAAAAAAAAAAAAATATATATATATATATATATATATATATATATTTTTTTTTTTTTTTCCCCAAGAATGTTTGATATCAGTTATATTTTTATGTACAGACCACCCCTTTCCAACTCACTTTAAAGTAATAGGAGTTGAAAGAATTACCAATGATCTATCAAAAAATGAATAATGTTTTTATTTTGGCTAGCTAATTCTTTATAAATAACCAAAGATAATGTGATCAAGAGTAAATGTAATATTATGAGACCATGTTTCAGATCTGTGTATTCAAACCTGACTAATGAGACTACCATTTCCTCAAAACAACCATATAAATCAATAAATTAATAAAGCTATCCTTAAGAACAGTCATACTTACATATTTTTGGTTTCTAATGTTTTACTACCACTCTTCATAGATTACCTACTAGCTAAAAGATTATACTTTTAAGGTTTATTTACTTTTTGAGACAGGGTCAATATTTAGCTCACAATAGACCCGAACTCATAATCCTCCTGTCTCAACCTTTTGGGTATTATGATATAAAAGGTCATCTTACAAATTCAAATTGACACCTTAAAAACAACACAAATAACCTAAAATAGTAACTCTATTACTAAAATATGCTAAATTATCAGAATACTATGTTGTTCAGTTTTTAATGGGTTATTGTCTACCTAAAATTAAATTCTGCTTAGCTCCAAAATTAAAAATCTATTATTTCTGAGGGAAAAAAGAAGTTACCTCTTCTTGACGGTCACTCAAGTTATAACATGCAAGCACCATAAAGTCATTCCACCAGGCCAAGCCACCGGTCACAATCATATTTTGCTCCTTAAAAGAAAATTTTAAGATGTATTTACCTTCATTATGTTACCCAAAATTTCAATAAAGTAACAAAACACTCTTAGAAAGCTCAGATTTTTTTCTGATTCATTCTCTCTTGCCTAAATTATTTTTTCAGGGTCTTTATTAATAATGTACCATATCCTATCTTTAAAAAAATAAATATTCCTATAAAGAAATGCCTGTGTCATTCAAAATATCTCAATACCAGATAGCAGCATAAATAATCCTACATCTAAAACAACCTGCTTTACATTCTGGCTTTCTTCTTCCTCAGATGAGTACCTGAATCCCAATCCTTTAACAAATGGTAGTATTAGTGTCCTAACTGGGTTTCTAAGAACAAAAAAGTATTTTTAAAGTGCCTGGTACACAAAAGACACCTACTTTAGTTTTCCTCATTTCTTTTCACAATATCTAATTCTCTCACCCTTTGACCCTCCATCTCCCTCCCTGCTACACAAATGCACATATCCCACACAGAATGATTTCTAACTTTGTAGACATTTAGTCTGACCACATCTGATAACTCAATCTTACAGATAATATTAAACTCTAGGTTAAACAATTATTGCTACTAATCGTTTTTTTCTTCTTTTCATGTCTATGTGCCTGTCAAATGTTATGTATATACATATATGTGGGTGTATAGATGTGTGTGTAGGGGGTGCATATAGACCAGGATTTGATATCTGGAATACTCTTTGATGGCTCTTCTATTCTTTGAGGTAGCATCTCTCAACGAAAGCCAAAGCTGGCTACTAATATGGCTAGTTTCTCCAGGCTGCTTGTTCCAGGGATCCCCCAGCTCTACCTCCCAAGGATGGCATTACAGGTGACTTGCAAATTCCGCCCAGCATCTAAATGGCCTCTCTGGGGATTTGAACTGAGGTCTCCTTGCTTGTACAGAAACCACAAATGGCTGCGTCATCTCCCAGCATTTGTAAATGATCTTAACAAAACATAAAAAGCCAACTATCTCAATTCAAGATCTTTAATCAAATTATGAAGTGTTTTTATCAAAACTGACTTATTGGCAATTATCAAATGTCAAGTCTCTCTCCCCACTTCTCTGTTCCTCCCAGAACCCATGAATATAGCAAGTGCTTTACAGGTGAGCTACATCTCCAGCCTCTTTTTTTTTTTTTTAATGTTTTGTATCTTGAAATGTATTTTTGTTTAAAGAACAAAAACAAACAAACAAAAAACACTAACCTGAGTAATGTTTCCAAAAAGTTTCCATTTCTTGGTGAGTAAAGAGTAATGTGCAAACCCAAACTTGCCAGCAACAGCGATATTCTGTCCAAGATTATCAATAGCTGAAAACTGTTAAAAAAAAAAATTAAAACTTCTTTCCTACAAATATATACACTTTATTAGGTACAAAGTACTTAATAAAATAGAAGGCGAAGAGACTACTCATAAATGTTTGCTAAGTGATTTAAATATAAAATGCTAAATTAAAATTTCAGATATTGATAGCTATATTTGACAAAAGTGTAGAGGCAATCCACTAGCAATACACAACAGATCAAGCATTAAAATTTCACTCTTATAAATCCACAAGGGCTCAACTCCCAGAATGACTACTACAACACCAACAAAATAACAACTCACCCGTATAGGCCAATTGCTTTCTAGATAGGTGCTGGAAATCTATAGGAAATAACATATCAGTTTGGTGAGACTTAGGAAATATACTTCAACTTACAACATTAACTTAGCAAGCATAAGATTCAGCTTCCTGCATGTTTAAGGTGCTAAGTAGTGGCTTTAGAAGCAGAGCCCTTGGAATTGAGCCTTTGTTTATGAACCAATATTTCACATGTTCTATCTTATCATTTCAAGGTTTAGACACCACACTTCCTCCCTCCACCAAAGCATTGCTTGTTTCTAATATTAAACTCAATACAAACTGACAAAGAGGCATGTGTGATGGCAGCCCCAAACTGCAGACTACAGTCTGTCTGCTGACACAGACCACCCCCAAACAAATGATAGCTTCAGCAAGAGTTCTGGTTTTTAATGGAAATCTTTAATACTTTTATACTGTTATGATTAAAAAAGCAATGCATATAAAATCAATCAATGTAAGTACAAACAAAAATTCTGTTGCTTGAGAATAGAAACTGGATTGTTTTTTATCCTACTCCTTGAGATGCCACTACAAACCTGTATGGATATGCTTATGCTTTCTATTAGGCTGTTCAACTTGATTGATCCACAAGAACCCTTATATAGTACAGATATTAAGTCTCCTTCTGAGGCATCAATGGTAAGCACAGTTTCCCATGATATCTAGTGTACACCTTTGTTCGTGGTGTCATTGTATCACTGGTATGAAACTTTCAAACTTAGACAAAATTCTGTAAGTTACTAATGTGAAGTAAGATTTAGCTCTACAGACTCTTTTGTCTCTCCTAGTCTACTAACTGGCTTTTGTGAGCAGTTGGAGGAAGTGGAGTATGAATTAACAGAAAAACAGAACAATGGAAGAGTCTTCTGTTCCTAAAATAAGAAAAGCTTCAATTTATTCAAATTTATTTTAATTTGACTCAAGAAAACCAGATACATATTGAAAGACAAATCCAAATCAGAAAGCCACATAAAGTATAATCAAATCCAACAAAATTATGTAAAGATAAAAGAGAATCAAGTAAAAGCAATATACCCAAAGCACTTGTATCACTCTTGATAAAGTTAACTCATAAAGGGTTAGAAAGCAGTTATCCAGTAAGTCAACTTAAAAACAGATCTAAATTAATAGCTTTCAATTATTCAAAAAAGAATGTAACAGGTGTACCAGAGCAAGCAGCCCATTATCAATGACACTGGGTAAAATAAATAAAAATCAAAGAACACTACAATCTGCAAACTTGGGCTGGAGAGATGGCTCAGCCATTAAAGGCTAGGCTCACAACCAAAAATATAATCTGCAAACTTTGATGTTTGATTAATTCCTATGAAATGTGATATGTGAGCTAGCATGTCACTTCAAAAGTGATTCCAACACAAAGGCTCAGTAAAAGCTTATCAAATTATCACACTCTAATGTATATCTCTACAGAAAAAAAGCTATTTTTTTAACCTTCAAAAGTCTATGACATACTACAAATTATAAATGATGTATCTTCAAAACCCAAATATAATTTAAAATTAATGGGTTTTTAATTTTGTCAGAATATTTTATTACCAGAACAAAGTATATATATTTTTCCCAGCATCACCTTTTCTGAGTTATGTGTCATCTGAACTTTGTCCTATATACTCAATGTTGTGTTAGAAATAGTGGAAAGAAAGAGGCAGCTAATAAATAAACCTGAGACATAAAGTCAGGGCACAGGAGTCATGCCACATCACTGGGAGACAGTGCTAAGGTACAGAGCGGACTCTCACTGTTCTTATAGCCTCTCTTCAATGGAAACTGTTTTCCTTCTTTGTTCCTGATAAACTCTCCAGCCTAGACTAGTTTTGTCTAACTAGTAAGACTAAAAGATGGGATTAGATCTTTGCCAAATACCACATCTTCCATACCTGATAAAACCAGGGGAAAGCGAGCAAATCACTTATAAGCAAAATAGCCTTTAAAATTCACTACTGATACTCCCCCAACGAAGTGCCTGATATTTACCCCTTACGTTTGTGACAGATAATCTTTCAAAATAGTTAGAGACAGGTTAAGTATACAATCAGTATCCTTAGAACATTAAAATAATAAAGACCTTTTAGAAACCAATGAACAGTACTTTCTAAATTTGCAACTAAGAAAACTAAATTAAAAAAAAAATACATAGTCTATACTGCCAGCTGCTAACTTTGCTTCTAACAGCGTGTATGCATTTGGTTTGGCTAGAGACATTAACTAACAAAATCTTCTAATCTAGAAGTTAAGTTGTATAAAACAGAAGGCTTCAACAAACAAACAAAAAAATAGTTCAGTATTCCAGATGATGAGCAGAAAGCACAGAATTTGCTGGAGCTTATTAGATGAACTCTAAATTATCTAGTAAGCACACAAAACAGAAATCACACAAACAAATTGACTTTAATGGAGAATGTGGTCTTATCCCACAAGAGAGGATAAGTGGGAAGGGGAATGAAAGCACACCCCTCATTTCTCCAAGCAGTCAACATGACTAGGCAAAGCTTTAGCACTAATAAACACTACCCAGAAAGATCACTGTCACTCTGCACCCAATTGCCAGGCTCCAGTGTTAGCGAAGAGCAGAGCAATGCTAAAAAAAAAAAAAAAAAAAAAAAAAAATGGCCACAAGGGCAAATTATAAATTTCAGTACAAGGTCAACAGCAATGATATGATTCAACATTCAGTACCTGGATTTTTAAAGTATGCTGGACTTTTTACTGTGATGTGGACTGTTTTAAGGCTAGGTTGGCCAGTACCCCTTTGTGTGATGCTGGATGAGTCATAGTAACTTTCTGAGCGCCTGTTTCCTCATGTATAGATCCAGTTGGGCTACATGACCTCTAAGATCCTTCCAGCTCTAAAAATTCCATGAAATTTGAAACTGAAATTCCATTAAAATTTAAATGTCTTGGGAGCACAACTGTGGCATTTTATGAGATTTTAAAGTATTTTTTTCTCATTAGGGTTTGTGAGGTCTCCAAAGCAGAATAAAGTTTTGGCATTTTTACCTTACTTTTTTGTGAACCACTTGTTTACCTTATGGTAAATAAATTAATCATCTAACAACTATTTTACCAAAAACATTTTATCTTTATTTGAACCTAAAAGAACAGAGACGGATAAGGAAATGAAAAGACTAGGTCAATCCACACTTAGAAAGCTCATCTGTGGAAATGAGCGCAGTTAGCTATCAGAGGACAAGCAGTCCTGCTGCGACCCGAAGTCCTAAAGTCAGTGCCATGTGCTTGGTTAGTGGAAGGCTTCACGGACTGCTAAGAATCACTGAATTTTTGAGCTGGAAGGAAATTCAATTTTGTTATTGCCTGATGGATTTTTTAGTTCCAGACCTACCTTCTTTGATCCTCTGCTCTACTTGGCTCTCTGGTAACACAGACCTGGCTAGGCAGAACTGGCATTGATGCTAGGTCAGTGTAGAATGAATAGTTCAAAGTATGGGGAAATGAAAATAGCAGAGAAATGGCTATAGGAGAGAAGGGAGCAGTGGAAAATTTTAGTCAAGGAAGTAGCTGATGCAGTTTTATATTTTAAAAAAATGTTACTAATTATAAAATGGTATGTACATTGCTTGATTCCATGAGTTTATTAATGTATGTTAAATACATTTTCTTTTAGTGCATACTATAAGTCAATGTAGGAGCTATTCCTCCTTTAACCCTTCATAGAATGACCATTTTTCTGTCTTTCATTATCTTCATTCAAAACCAACTGAAAATAACATGAGAGCTGAAGTAAACTAGTAAGATAAAAGCAGAGAAGGCAAAGAATTATGGACATAGAAACTGATGAAAAGAAGCTAGTGTGGTAGTGTATATGCATGGTCCCAGCATTCGGGAGGCCGAGACAAGAGAATTGTGAATTCCAGACCAGCTAAACAGCAAGATCCTATCTTAAAAGGAAAGAAAAGGAAAAAGAATATGAAGAAACTGACTAAAGGAAACTAATCCAAGAAAAGGCTCTGATCTACTTTAGTAGCAAAAGGAGAAAGAAAATGTTTAAGATTTTGAAACTATGCATACAAATTTCTTTCAAGACATTTCAATTAACTCACTACACCAAATTAATCTTAAATGGTATCAAAATTCAGAATTAATCCATATCAAATATCAATCTGTCAAAATTGCTAAAAGAATCTAATTTAAATATGGTATCAGGATGAAACCATAATTTGGAAAAACATTAAATAGTAATGAAATTATAAACACCAAGTTTCTCAAGTGTTCAGAGGTTTGCAATTTGGGTCTACTGTTAAGTGATTAACCACCAAAATTAGAAAGTCAGCCGGACTGGGCACTGGTCAAATCACTACTCTCCATGCAATGAATATACTTCAGGCTATGCAAATCCACAGAGCTAGAGGAAGCAAAACAGAGGCTCAAAGTAAAACAATTATTTTTACTGAGGGGAAAAGAAGTAAACTTCTAGTTCTCGACACTATTAATGGTGAGGATATATTCTGTATCAAAGGGGGAAAAAAAGGGCAAGGAAAAAACATAACAAAGCATTGAGAGATAATACAGCCATGAAATAATTAAAAGCTGATTCCAAGTGATACATTACCAATGAATGAGTCACTAGTGGTCAGGAAATGAACACTGACCTGTACAACATGCCAATGCCGATGTCCAAGTAAAGTGCTTAACCCCTGAGACTCCAGACCTCCATCTGCAAATGGGCTCTTTTCCCGATTTGGCATATGATCAGTTCGTGCCAAAGAACTCTTCGGATTCTGGGTTTGTGAGGCTTCTCCACAGTTCAAGTATAAGCGATCTTCTCCCTGAAGCAACACCTGTTCTTGGTTACTCTAGAAAGAGAAAGAAGGGCAGAAGGGAAAACAAATAAAAATACTCAGCACTAAGTAGGGACAATTAAGTAACATGCTGTTTTAGTTTTATTATTGAATGTGTACCATATCTCAACATTGATTTTTCTCCAGATGACAGAATCTACGTAATTATATTTAGAAAAGAGTCAATAGTTTAGTGATTTCTATTGTAAATGAGGTTTTCATAGAGTGTGTTTTGCTAATGCCCAAGTTTACAAATGTTTGAACAGTACCTTTTGGTAGAATTGCTAAATGTTCGTGCTATGAGAACTCCACCTGAAAAACTACATGTAAGTACACATTGTTTACAGTTGACCATGCAAATTTCAATGGATATTCAGACAAATGTAACAGCTCCTGTTTTTAGTTAATTGTGCCCTGGTTTTTAATTAGAGGGCCAGTGTTCTCAAGGTTGGAAAATTTCTTATATTCAAAATCAGACAGTGGTATCCTATTCCTTCCCATTTAGTCCAAAAGAAAATCAAGGGTGCTTTATTTGTTTTGTGAGAGAGAGAGAGAGAGAGAGAGAGAGAGAGAGAGAGAGAGAGAGAGAGAGAGAGAGAGATAGATGTACATGTATGTATGTGTTTTCATGTGTGCATGTGTTGAACCAAAGTTGACTTGAGGTCTCTTCCTCAATAACTCTTTTCCACCTATATACTGAAGCAAGGTCTCTTGGTGAACCTGGAGCATGTTACTCTGACTAGACTAGCTTGCTTGCTCTGGAATCCCTATCCCTACCTCCTTCCTGCTGGGATTACAGACAGGCTGCCATGCCCACCTGGATTTTATGTAAGTTTTGGGGATTCAGAATCCAGTCCCATTCACTGAGCCATCCAATCAGCCGCAGAGGGATGCTTTAAAATGATCTGGAGGCAGGGTGGGCAAGAAATATATTCTATTCTTGTTTTTCTGGGAATCCTTAATTTTCAACTATAGTATAGAGTTCTGAGATCTGGGTTATTTTCATATTAATTTTTAATGTGTTGTAAATTTTAAATAACTGGTTACATCAAATATCTTTTAAAAAGCTATTGATAATAGGTACTGAGATATGTACTCATAGCATAAAACTGTAGCATATTAAAATACATAATCATATAATATATATTAATTCAGAGAAGTAAACATGGGAAGATCATGTTGCATTTATATTGCATTCTGTAATATTTGTCACAAATATTACAAAATATTTCTATTGTAATTATGGGCAATGTTTTCCAAAGCAGGTTCTTAGACATTTTCTTCAAAGAGTTTATTAAAATTTACAGCTGAAGCCGGGCGGTGGTGGCGCACCTTTAATCCCAGCACTCGGGAGGCAGAGCCAGGTGGATCTCTGTGAGTTCGAGGCCAGCCTGGGCTACCAAGTGAGTCCCAGGAAAGGCGCAAAGCTACACAGAGAAACCCTGTCTCGAAAAGCCAAAAAAAAAAAAAAAAAAAAAAAAAAATTTTACAGCTGACTGAGTAAAAGGAACACTGCTTTTTACATCACAGCAACATTTTTGTGCCAGATGTGATCACAACTCAAGTTCTGGAGTCCTAATATGCTCTTTGGTTTAAAGCCTTTCTTTCATGAAGACCGAATTTTTTGTCTTGTCTTGTTTTGTTTTTGTCCCTGTGATCCTCTTGTTTCAGGTTCCTACGCACTGGGATTACAAGTGTGTGCTATTATACCTAGCCTCAGAATTTTTATTCTGTGTGTATGTGTGTCAAGTCAAGTAAAGATCTTCCTCAATTGCTCTCCACCTTATGTTTTGAGACAGGGTCCATCACTGAACCTGGAGCTTGCTGACTCCGGTTTCCACCTTCCTAGAGCGGAGATTATAGGTGCACACTGTCATGCTCAATCTTGACGATGGGGGTGGGAGATCAAACTCCGGTCCTCATGCATGTGAGTGAAGCAAACACTTTACCAACTAAGCCATCCCCCCAACCACCTAGAATGGTTTTTTTGTTTTGTTTTGTTTTGTTTTAAATCCTGTGGAGCCTCTAGTAATATTTCTAAGTAGTATCTAAATGCAACACACTTTGGTAATCCTTATTCAGATTAAGACTAAATTATTCAAGTTAGCTTACATGTAAAAACTGCTTCTTTCAGACTGCTTGTGGTATTTTTTTTTTAAAGAATAAAACAAAAAAAAATCCAAAACATGTTCAGAAATAAGATTTTGGAATAAATTTTATAGAAGTACATGAATCACAGAATATATACAACGAAGGTACACTTAATTTAGGAATATATTCAAATCTGTGGGTCATAGAAAAGGTTCTAAAATTCTGCTAAGAGGCATTAAAACAAAACAAAACAAACAAAACCCCACAGTTTTAATTACTTACCATACAAGGGTTTACAGTGAGCACACTCTTGATAAACTGAAACAGCAAAAGGCTGGGCTCTTTATCTATACTCCTGAGGTCAGACTCAATTTCAGTGTGTTGAGGACCAAGTCCGCTGATTACCCATAAGTGATAGCCTTCTGCACCCCAGCTCTTGAAGAAATAAGAGAAGGTAACAAAAAGTTATTTTTATCTCCTTTATAACTTCAGTTAAATATTGAAAACAGGGAAACCATGACAAATACCAGCGACAAGGATCAGTCACATCCAGGGCTAGAAAGGTGGATCAGAGAGTCAAGGCATGTGGTGTGGGAGCATGAGAACCTGAGTGGACCCCCGGAATCCATGTTATAGTGGAGAGAACTAACTCCATAAAGTTGTCCTCTGACATCCATGCGGTAGCATGTCCACAAATACAGACACCATGCATAGACACACAAAATAATTATAAGAAAACTACAACCCATGATTCTTAGACATCTAGTACACCTTATCTATTTCCAGAGGAAATCATCATCATTGCCCTCTACTTAGAATGGTAAAACACTAAATAATGTTCTCAGCTTCAATTTCAGGGTTCCACTTCTAATAATCCTTCCGTAGGATTCCAATTTAATTTACCTGCTTCTCAAGTACAAAGAAATTTCTTACAGAAGACAACTCAGCGTATGACTAGAGGCTCAGGGAAGAAGGATCTACAACCAATACAGCTTTGTATACGACAAAAACAGTGTAACAAAAAGTTTTGGCTTATCTGGTTTCTCTAGATAGAGGTTTCTTCAGTTGTGAAGTGTACAGTGAGAAGATTTAAATGTATTTCTTCAAGCCCAATCAGAATTAATATTCTGTAACAAGATTCCATCATAGTATTTTTCAAGATAGTAATTACTAATTTGTAATCCAAGAAAATGGTGAGTGAGGTTCAGACCGCTGCAAAATGTTGATTTCCTCTGTGTATGTGTCCTGTGTGTGCACAGCGTGTGCACAGGTGCACACAGAAGCAAGAGGAGGGCTTTGACAGCCTGTCCTATTGCTTTTTCTTTACTCCTTTGAGACAAGGTCTCTGAACCTGGAGCTAAATAAATGCTTGGATCCTTAGTTTGTGGCTGAAATACCAACCTAGTAAACTTCTGATAATAATACTTGATGCCATTCGAAGGCACTGGCTAGTAGTTTCAGAAATATTATTATACTGAAAATTTACAT
The DNA here is from genome assembly GCF_004664715.2 of Peromyscus leucopus. Lineage (NCBI taxonomy): Eukaryota > Metazoa > Chordata > Mammalia > Rodentia > Cricetidae > Peromyscus > Peromyscus leucopus. The sequence continues at coordinate 23,397,853 of NC_051063.1, read as the reverse complement.
TTGTGTGTCTATATATGAGGTACCTGAAGGGGTGTGTTAGCCAGATGATGTCATTCTACCTTATTTTTCAAGACAAAGTCACTCCAAAGGCAAGGGCAAGAAGATTGTTAGGTCAAGGCTAGCATGGCCTATATAGTTTGAGGCCAAATGTTGGTTACACAGCAAGAAACCCCATCTTTTTTGGGGGTAGGGAGCATGTTTCAAGACAGGATTTCTTTGTGTAGCCTTGGCTGTTCTAGAACTGGCTCTGTAGACCAGACTGGCCTCGAACTCATAGAGATCCACCTGCCTCTGCTTGCCAAGTGCTGGGATTAAAGGCGTGCGCTGCCACCACCTGGCAAACTCCATCTTACACACACCAAGAAAACTTCACCAAAAATCAACTATATTGGGGGGAAAATATCTGCTGAGATAAAAATGCTTTCTGATGTTATGAAATCAATGTGAGGAAAATGGAAAAAAAACGTGCATTTTATAGGTTACACCTGTTTTTTTTTTTTTTTTTTTTTAATCACAGGCAATTTATTTTGTTCTATTCATTCACAGTTAATACAGAAAATACTTGGAAACATTTCCATATAATATTTGACACAGAAATCATCAAATAGAAGTATACAATGTTGACAGGAGGCAGTACATTTATAATTTATAACCCCAAATGTATTTATAAATTAGAAATGGAAAGATCTACAAATGAAATTATGAAGGTTCACCAAAGTCATTTAATCTGTCAGTTTCTCATTCATTTTTATGTCTTAATAATATTCTATTGTATGAATAAGCCACATTTTATTTCTCTCCAGTATTTGATAGCTATTTGAGTTGTTTTAACTTTTTTACACTGCTGTAAACCTTCATGTACATGTTTCATAGGTGCACATTTTCAGTAGTTTGAGGTTATATTCCTAAGGGTAGAATTGTTGAGTAACAGAGTAACAATGTTTTGCATTTTGACCAACCACCAGACTGTTTTGCCAAAGTGGCACACCATTTTACAATCTCACCAAATCCTTGTTTTTAAGGCTCTGATTTTTGTACAAAAGCATTCAATCATTCTGTCAGACCAAACCAGGAAAAGTAAGCTATAGTTCAGAGCTGTTCTATTCCATTTACTATGCAAAGCCAATCTTGGCGTTTGCAACTCTCAGCCCTTTTGAGTATTCTTGCAGTGTTCACCTTTTCCTCCACCACTTTTTTTTCTTCTTTTTTTCTGGTTTATTTCTATCTATTACGAATGTATAAAAAATCCTCCATCAACACTGCTGATAGCAGCAGAACCTTGAGAAATATACCTTTGGTTTGCCTCAGAAAAGGAACACATATTGTACTGTAAAGTTTATAAAATTGGCGCAAAACATTGTAATAATGTTACAATACCAGTTTTAAGAGTTCAGTGACTAATGGGGAGCCGATGGGATACATGCAGAACTGTGAAAGCGATCTCACTTAGCCAGCTGTACACGTAGACTGTAAATCTACATTCAGATCATTTCTAAACTAAGACTATCATCTCAGTTTATCTGTTGAGGTCAACCAGGAAACCCTAGAATATACCTTGATTTTTGCAAAAGAACAAAATAGGGGGAGGGGTTTCTTCAGCATTTCAGTCCACGAGTAACAGTATCCTAACAGGCAAAGTGTTCTCTCACTGTCAACATAGAATGAACTGCTGCTGGAGGTCAACTTGGGCTTTAATTTGCATTAGCACTTACATGCATAGTAGTCCAAGTTGTTGACCTCATGACTTTAAAAAGTAACTCTAAAAAAGTAAAATGGCCCTTCTTGGAAGACTAAAGAAAGACATCCAGCCACAGTTGTAAAAAGTCTCATCAAAACAATATACCCTTTTATGAATTACGCCTCAATTAAAAAAAAAAAAAGTAGCCCCAAATAAGAAGCAGCTCTGAAAAAGAAAATATAACTTAAGATATTTGAAAAAAACAAGGTGAATACAGGTTCAAAAGTAATTAAGATACATTTTCTTAAGGCTATCTAGATTAGGATTTAAAGAATTCTACCATTTCAAGTTTACCACTAGTTACTAGATACCTATTTACAAACAAGATGTTCACCTTTTTTGTTCCTTTATCAAGAGAAAAATCTACCTTCAGACTATGAGGGTGGTGATGGGGAGGGACTAGAAAACAAGATTCAAACAATCCCATGCAAATATCACATTTTTCAAATGGAAGAACTCCAAACTGCACTAGAAGTTCCAATCACTAAGACACTTTCCATTGAAATGATTTAAGTACAGCAACATGGCACCAAGGTTTAGGCCTAATATGGGCCTGACAACCAAGTCCTTGTTTTCTGGAAGAAAGGCCTCAAAAGTCCCACTCAATTCCATATAACAATACTTCAAAGATCAATTAGGTTTTCCTTTCCTTAATATTTTTGTTTTTGACTTCTAATCCTAAAGACTAGATTACACTAATCCTAAAGACTAGGTTACACCTGTTTTTAAGTAAAAAGTACTTACCATAGAATTGATCTTAAGGGGATCTTTTTTGGTACCATCAGACCTATAACTGAAATAGAACAGAAACTTAACTTGATCATCTTCCAATTACACACAATACACATATCACTTAGCTTCAGCTTAAAAAATAAATAGAATCAAATTGACTTTGCCCCTTTAAAACAGAAATACATAATAGTTTATGAAAATGAAACACTTATGCATTATTACATATTTCTACTTTAAAGAATAGTCACTTTCACTTCTGGTTTTGTATTTTATAGTATTGTTTTTGAGACAGGGTCTTACTATGTAGCCCAGGGTGGCCTTAAACTCATAGAGACCCCCTGATTCTGCATCCCTGAATGCTGGGATTAAAGGTGTGTGCTACCAAGTCCAGCAGTCAGCCTTAAATCTTAACATGAGGTCGTATACTTAACTGAGCTCAAAAAAAAAAAAAAAAAAAAAAAAAAAAAAAAAAAGAAGTGTATTTTCCCTAGTGTTTGGGACCAGTAAGTCATTTTTATTGAACCAACTGTCAGTTTTAGGAGGGTGAATGTTTGGAGAATCAACATATTCTCAACAAATTAAATCTAAATTTCACAAAATGTTTTGGTATAAGAATAAAGAAAGAATGGATGAACTAGAGATTGTGTTAAGTGAAATATACCAAACTCAGACAGATAGATTTTTCCCATTTTTCTCTCATATGCAGAATCTAAATCTAGGACATGACAGTGAGAGGGACCTATGAGGGTGGAATAGTGGTCCTGAAAGGAAGAAGAGATGGGGAAATAAGAGAGGGCAGTGGGGACTGGGGGATATAGACACAATACTGCATGTTGCTATCATGTATACACTCTAGATTTAAATACACAGATAATACTGCATAAAGGAAGAGGAAGTACTTGGTGAAAAGAAGGGAAAATATGGGCGAAGTGCATTGATGCGTACATAGGAAAATGTACTCATTAAGCTCTACTGTTTTATATGCTACTAAAATTTTTTTTAAGGTGATTTTCTCTTTGTTCACTCACGCAAAGTCTCCTCCAAGTGTACAAATCAGCTGGGCTCCAAACACACTCCATAGAGAAAGACCTCCATATTCCCAGGTTACTATTACAGCACTATTGTCAGGAGACCATCTAATCAATTTAACAGCTCCTGTTTTGTTCCAAATGTCTGTGGAAAGATAGTGAGAAGGGTTAAAGAAATTGCTCAGAAATATTCAGTACTTTTTACAAGTTCTGTGTTCAAATCCGAACAAGTAGAATGGCACAGACTACTTGAATTCTAAGCTAAGTCCTGTTCATGGAGGGTTTCCCTGATCCAATGTGAACAACCTCAGGATGCAGGTGAATTGTATGAAGTGAAGGCTAGTTTTGCCATGATTAGCTTAAATAACTACCACTATGTAATAAACTTCAAAGCTGTCGGCTTCTATAAAGTGGGGATAAGGGTGCAGAAACATTCTTCTTAGAGAAAAATACAGTTAAGTCTTTTACATAGTGAGCATGATAAAAATGAATGTTGGGAGCATATATCTATTTTTGCAGTACATCAAGTAATAACCTATATGATTTTTCACACTGAAACAACTATGATGTTGAACGTCCCAAAATACTAGGACAAAGTACTTTCCCTCTGAATTCATCTGTCAAACTGAGAATCTGTCATTACTGGTGACTCACACAGCATGTGAAATCAGAGGATAAAGTTCAGAGCTTACCCACACCAGGAAATCTAGTAAAGAAACCTGGCAATGCCAAGATTGTAAAGGCTATATCCATGGTACAAAGGAGAATAAGAGATAAACTGCCATGCAGATGAGGCAGGGAAATTTTCCATATTTTATCTATTCCACAGAACAGAAACAAAAGTCCCATGATAGCTCTTAGTCACATATCAACTCAGTTCTCATTCTGATTTAGAATTTGTGTAATTAATGTGGTTGAAAAAACAAAACACTTATACAGAGAATACAACAAAGGGTGCAGAACAGTGTAGTATCCCTCAAGTGACCTCTGCAAGAAATACAATGTAATCCAGGCCCTGAAGTTTCCACAAACAACTGTCAAGAAACACCAGGTTTCAGTAAAATATCCTAAAATAAACAAACAAATCCTAAGAAATAAGACACAGCAGAGGTAGACTCAAAGTCTTTGGATACTAGGACTAATGGAGACAGACTATAAAACAACCTTTTTGTTTGTTTTTGTTCAAGTCAGAGTTTCTCTGTTTTGCCCTGGCTGTCCCGGAATTTACTTTGTAGACCAGGCTGACCTTGAACTCAGATCTGCTTGCCTCAGCCTCCCAAGTGGTGGGATTAAAGGTGTGTGCCACCACTGCCTGGCACACAACCATTCTTTTTATAGCTAAAGAAATAAGAGAGAGCTGGTGAGATACACTGGTGGGGAAAAAGTGCTTGTCACGCCAAGTCCAAGGACCTGAGCTTGATCCCTATGACCCATGGTCGCACAGAGAACCAACTCTCTAAAGTTGCCCTCTGCCCTCAACATGCACGCTGTGACATGTGTCTCATGCTGATAGCATCACCAGCACAGTAGTCCCCCTATCTGTGGTTTCATTTTCATACTTAACAACTACCCAAGATTAACTGTGGCCTCAGAGTATTAAATGGAAAAATTCAAGAAGTAAAAAAATCAAAAGTCAATTAAACAAGCTGTTTCAGTATAGTAGAGCCTTGCATTCAAGTAACCCTTATTTTTCTTAAGGCCATAAAACACAAAGGTGAGTGCTGGCAGCTTAGCTAGACAAAAAAGAGCAAAGAAGAGCTGTTATAACAAAAGATGGAAGTTCTTAAGGAAAGGAAAAAAAGTGTATGTTGACTTTGCTAAGAACAAATCCCACTTGGGAGGCTGAGGCAAGACGGCTGCTATAACTCAAGGCCAACCTGGGCTAAGAGTTTCAGACAGCCAGGGCTAACATGCTTGTCTTTAAAAAAGACTTGTCTTAAAAAAAGACTTGTCTTAAAAAAAAAAAATCTTCTCATGTGAAACTGATGAAAAATCAACATGTACTGGTTTTACTATCATACCTAAAATTGTAAGAGTTTTTACTCTAGTATGTAATAAATGCACTATTAAAACAGAAAAGGCATTAAACCTGTTAGTTTATGATACGAGCAGAAAAAACAGATTGACACACCACACCAGGAAATGCCAAGCCCACATGAAGACCTTAAGCAAGGAGCCTCCAAAAACAATTGTTGAGTCATTTCTTAGAAACTGCATGGTGACATAGAATTGAAAATTGGTTTACTCTGAAAAACTAGTGTGTGTGTGTGTGTGTGTGTGTGCGCGCGCGCGCTATATTTGCTAATGGAGAGGAGGCTGCCAAGAATCTAATAGAGTTGAAGAACCTGAGCTAAGAGAAAGGGACACCAGCTATAAAAAGTCTTCCTCTTTTTTTTTTTTTTTAAACCCCTTGAGTTTTCTGGAATAAGATATAAAATATAATCATAGATTAACTCGTACTATGATACTTGAGGGCTTACTGCTGAAGTCGGGTATAGTAGACAAAGCCAAGAACCCACATACTCCCGAAAATTAAGAAAAAAAAAGTTTGAGATAAAGAGTCCATTTAGTTCTAATTGTTCTATTTTATTCTCACTTATTTTTAAGGTGTTGGTTATTTTAACTGTGTTGTTTATAGGACACACAGTGATAGTGCAATACATGCACACACTGTGGCTGATCAAATAAAAGGGCTCATCTTCACGTCATCCTGTGGGAACATGCCTCTGGGCATGTGTGAGGGTATTTCCAGAAAGACTCCTTGAGGACGGCCAGCACTGTCCTATCAGCGGGAGGCCGGGGCCAGGACTGACTACAAACAGGACAGCAGCGTGAACCCAGAACTCATCTTTCTACTTCCTGACGACAGACACTCTGTAACCAGTGCTGCCTCATCTTCCTGTCACCATGCTCTCCCCATCATGACAGGCTGTACCCCTTGAACTGTAAACCCAAAGAAACGCTTCCTTTACATTTTCCCCACAATATTTTACATGCATGGGTGTTTTGTCTACATGTAATAGACCACTTGAATGACTGATGCCTGTAGAAGCCAGAAGAAAGCATCTTTCTTCTGGAACTGAAATTATAGATGGTTGTAAGCTGCCATGTGGGTGCTGGGATTTGAACTCATGTCCTCTGGAAGAGCAGCCAGTGCTCTTAACTGATGAGCCATCTCTCCAGCCCCCAAATCTTCCATTCTTAAGCTGCTTTTGTAAGGCATTTTGTCACAACAATGAGAAAAGTAACTAATATACAGAGTATCTCTTCTTATGCCTAATTGATAAACAAAACTCACTGTATGTGTAAGGGAGAAACAGTATACAGAGTTCAGTATACCTGTGCTTTCAGCCATCCATTGGAGGCGTCTCACAGATCAAGAGAGACATTACAAATACTCACCAGGATACTGTTTTGCTGTTAGCTCTAATTTATGAGACAGCAGCATGGCTCCAGTAGTGTTATCTATCGTATAAACTTGCACAGAACCACTGTGAAAACAACACTTAGTGAAAAATGACAAATAAATAGAAAAGGCATTATCATGGGAGTCTATGCTCTAGGGAAAGGTGTACAAATTAGAAAACTATTCTGTGAGTAATTAATAGTCATCTCATCAATCTGAACAGATGCATAGGCTGCAGTCTAGCCATTCCCTTTCTAAATACTCTAGAAATTCCTAACATTTTCCAGGAAACACATGTTGTTTACTATACGACTGTATATAACTGAAAAACAATGGAAACAACCTTAACACATAGCAACATGAGGAAGGAAAAATAAACTGGTATATTCATACAGTACCACATCTATAACATTGAAAGAATGAACTTTAACAATATGCATTAACATGGACAACAAGTACATATTGTGTTCTACACAAATACCCTCCTCTTCAACTTGCTTTATGAGACAAACATAATTTTGCATACCTATAAGGTTCAGATAAAGGAGAAACACAAGAAAAATGTACTTATAACCATATATTTTTAAATTCTACATAGAATATGACCAAATCAAATCCATGAACATAAAAATTTTTTCCTTCTTTTTAGCCTCCCCCACCCCCTTTTTAAAGGAATTTACTAAGACTGGTCTGGACCTCACTATGTAACCCTGGCTATTATCAATATTCTCAAATTCCTGATCCTCTTGCCTCAGCCTCCTGAATGCTTGGATTATAAACATATGTCACAGTGTTCAGGTTTCAATTTTATTTTAAAACTCTCCATTACATGAATTGCAGCAAAAATTGATTTTATATGTGAGCTTTAAGAATATTCACTAAATAAAATTACATACTCATGTAAAGGCAATATTAACACTGATATCTTAAAGGATTAATGGTTAAGACCCTAGATTTTAAATTATTTATTCTTTTTTAGTTGTATCTCAGCTTTCTACAGTTTAAAACATCTCACTTTACAAATTAAAATGTTCAGGCTCTAAAATCTATTCTTTACCTTTGCTTCAAAATAATGAAACACCTTTCTTTATATTTTATATGAAAATGACTGATAATTACAGCAGGCATAATCAAGTCTCTAAGTCTGTTAAGATACCTTAAGTTTAACTCAGAGTCAAAGTCTACATCTTACCTTGCACAACCAAATGCCATCAGTCGGTACTTATTATTTACTGCTACACATGTCCCATCAATAACATCTTGTGGCCAAACTCCATGAAGTTGCTACAACAAGAAAAAGAGTTAAAAGTTTAAAAAGTGTTCCCCTAAACTTATTGTAGTTCAAATAGTTCTCATTCAATGAAAGATTCAGTTTAACAAGGTATCATTTGGTTTCACCAATGAAATCTCTTACATTGATAAGAAATCTCTTACAAAGACTATCATCTAAGTATTTTCTCCCAAGAAGCACAAAGTAGTGAAGACAAAGAAAAAAACGAAAGACATTAGCCAACTATAGAAGTTGAGGAGCACACAAATGGTAACGAATGCTTAGAAATGGCTCACTTCGAACTACTGGGTACACAAAAGGGCTGGGAATTTGGATGTCTCTAAAAGAATGGTAGAGTTGGTTCAAAGTCTAGTTAAGACTTGGATCCTCTCTGAGCACACTCCTGATATGAATAAATAACAAAGACTCAACTTCTACTCCAATAGAAAGCTGAACATTTTTCCTTTGAGAGAAACAGTGAACATCAAAGAAAAGTCCAAGTTTCCATCTTGAACCTGCTAGTTTTTAACTCTTCCAGAACTCAAATATCAGAGTATTAGGTGGTCAGGTCTACAGATCCTCTGAAAAGGACTTCAGAACTCTGTTATAAGAAACACTGGAGCTACAAAGGGGGGAGGGAGGAAAGGAGCAGAAGAAAAGAATACCAAAACAGAGTAATTCAATTTTAGTTTGGATCTCAAATGGCAGCAAAACCTACACATTTACTACCTAAAAGTCAAAAATCAATAACTATCAAAGGACATATAATTAAAAGAAGAAAGAGACTCTTGAGATGATGATGATGATGATGATGATGATGATGATGATGATGAAAAACCAGAAAACTTATCTTTGTTAAAGCAACCAGTCTGGAGAAGTCTAGTCTGGAGTTGTCCAGAAAGCTCCAACAGAAATTTCTTAAAGAAGATTAAATAAGCACCTAGTGGTTTAAAGAATGGAGAAGACCCTCCCGCACCGACAATCAGTTTGGGGTTAAGTGGTAAGTATATGAAGAATGAGGTAATGGCCAGGTAACAGCTCAGTCAAACGCATGCTGTGCGAGCGTGAGGACCTGAGTTCGATCCCCAGACCATGTAAAAAGCCAGCTCTGGCTGTCGTGTGCTTGGGATCCCAGCGTTGGAGGTGAAGACTCACTGGCCAGCCCAGCGCTGGAGGTGAAGACTCACTGGCCAGCCCAGCGCTGGAGGTGAAGACTCACTGGCCAGCCCCAAGTGCTGGAGGTGAAGACTCACTGGCCAGCCCCAGTGCTGGAGGTGAAGACTCACTGGCCAGCCCCAGCGCTGGAGGTGAAGACTCACTGGCCAGCCCAGCGCTGGAGGTGAAGACTCACTGGCCAGCCCCAAGTGCTGGAGGTGAAGACTCACTGGCCAGCCCCAGTGCTGGAGGTGAAGACTCACTGGCCAGCCCCAGCGCTGGAGGTGAAGACTCACTGGCCAGCCCCAGTGCTGGAGGTGAAGACTCACTGGCTGGCTGGTCTCATCTACTTTGTAAGCTCTGGACCAGAGAGATTCTAGCTCAAAAAGCAAGCTTTACAGTGACTGAGAATGTCAGCCTAGGTTGTCTTCTGGCTTGTACAAGCACACACACCCTGCACATATATAAACATGCATGTGTGCATAAGCAAAGGCACACACATACACACAGAATTAAACACAAAGAACAAAAGAATTATTAACTCCCAGTGGAAATAAAAATCAGCAGAAAAGGAAAACATATTTTACAGCTTGGTATCAACAGAATTTACATACTGACTATCCTATAAACAATGGCTAGTAACCTACTAAAACTAACTTTATTGGAAAGATGGAAAGATTTTGTTTTGGGGTTGGAGAAGATTGAAGCAAATAGTAATTTCCCACAGGATAAAGTTAATAACACTGTAACTGTCTTATAATTTGAATAAAAAATATGCAAAGTAAGAGAACACAGGATTTGATAACAAAGCAAAATTAATATATGCAAATAAAATAATTCAGAATACACAATCCATACCTCTGCAGTAAATCTACTGGACACTGGTGTAATAAATCCAACTTTACCATCATTAAACACCACAGCGAACCCATCAAGCGTGGCACAGTATTCCATATCTTTAATGTGCACATCTGCAAAGCCAAGGAATGAACCTACTAATGAAAAATACGGAAACAGAGTGGGTTATAATCCACTACTACTTCATATATTTTGGTAATAAACCATATGTCATATATTAAATGGGTTCCAGCTCATATGGAAAGTATAAGTACCTCTAGATGACTGAAGATCTACTGAAAATGGTACTGTAGAAAGATTGATGGCTTTCCTTCCATTTGTCATCCCTTCCCAATGAATAAGATGAAGAAGTCCATCAGAAGTCGCCACAAGGAGGTCTTCCAGCACAGACTGTAAACTGGGGGGAAGCAAGCAACTTACGTCAATTAACTTAAGAAAGCATACTGGGGAGGCAATGAGTATAAATATAACTGCTTTCAAAAATTGCTTCTGCAAGCCAGGTATGGTAGCACACACCTTTATTTGTAGCACTCAGGAGGCAGAGGCAGGTGGATCTTTGTGGGTTCAAAGCTAGCCTGGTCTACAAAGTGATTTCCAAGCCAGCCAGGGTTACACAGTAAGACTCTGTTTCAGAAAAAAAGAAAGAAGACACTAAAAGGGGGGTAGTTGGGAGGGAGGAAGAGAGGGAGGGCAGGCAGGCAGACAGTGAGTAAGCTTCTGCAAGCAAGGCCAAACATCTGTAAGGTAAGAAAACTTAAAACTCTTAAGTTTGAAGCTAGCCTGGTCTACACTGTGTAAGTTCCCAGGATAGTCAGGAATTACACAGTGAGACTGTCACCTAAAACAGAATAATAAAAACAAAACAAAAATGACAAAATTTTTAGCTTTAGCTAAATGCTTTAGCAAAGCAGATCATTGAATCCTTATAGAACACTACCTGTCTATAACTTTATAATTTTAATCTATATTAAAAAATTGAAATGAGGCAACAAATTAAAGAAGACTAAGAAGTCAGCATGATGTGATTGATGCCACTAAAGAGGAAAAATAGATGTAACCAACCAAAGGATGACAAACTGAAACCACAGAATGTACATGAACAAACAATCCTCTGGCATTGTCTAATAAAGTTCTCAAAAATAGAAATTCTTTACCTGTACAATCTGATAACAGTAGCCACATGTAGTGACAATATACCTGAAAATTAATAGAGCTTATAATCTCTACATTACAATAAACAAAGCTGCAACAAAAATGACCAGATACAGAGATAGAAAAATGTGAACCAGAGGGAAAAAAAGTTCATCAATATAAATACTGTTATACAACCCCAATGTTGGATTAGCAGATAATGACATAAAATAATTGTGTTATACATGACAAAGACTATGTGAGGGCTGAGAAGACAGCCCAGTTGGTAACGCTTGCCTCCTTGCAGGTCTGGGAGAGTGGGAGAGCAGCGTGGGGAAAGCCAGGGTCATGTGGCTGCTGGCCTGTCCCTCACTCTCTGCAATGCTCTCTCCCCACGAAGGCCAGATTCTGTTCTGGGACACAAGCATAAGATCTGAGTTGAGATTCCTACTACCCACTTAAAATGTCCAGGTGTGGCAGCAGCATACATGTGTAATCCTAGTGCTGGGAGTGTTGGGAAGTAGATCTAGGTGGATCTCTGAAGTCTGCTGACCAGCCAGTCTAAGCAAATGGTTGAGCTCTAGGTTCAGTGAGTGACCCCATCTCAAAATAATATGGAGAGCAACTGGGAAAGCACTAGATGTTAATCAATCTCAATCTTTCCCCCCTCTCTCCTTCCCTCCCCCACCTCACACACACACAAACACCTACTACATGAAAATGTAAGATATACCATTCACGCTTTTCAATTAAAAGTAAACAAACTTGTTAAACAATGGCTAATGTCAGTTGATAAAGTAATGAATATTTCTCCAAAAAGTTTAAAAATGGGCCTTGTCTTAAGCCCCCCAATTGTCATTTAATTTTTAGAACAAGTATCATGCCCAACAAATTAGGTCTTTTCATGCTATACTGGTTCTTAAAATATTCTGAATATCATCCTTAGTTGTAAGTACATATAAAAAACACACAAACTCACTGCAGGTATGTTCTGAATGAGACTAATGCACCATTGGCTCCACAGATTATTCATTTTTTCAAGCATAGGTATTTTTCAATTTAGGATATTGAGTTCTAAATGATTAATAAGTTAGTAAGGAATATGATGCATGTCATCACATGCTGTCACATAATTTGAAGTAGAATAGTGTTTCTGATTAAGCAATTATTAAAACTTATAAATTTTTAATCTTTTAAACATTCTTTGTATTCAAGCAATAACAGATGGATGTTTAGTATTAATCTTTACTTTTTTATTTAATCAAAAATAAAAGATAACAGTACTTTTGCTCCTATAAGCAATATTATAACCAGTATCCCCAATTTTAATTGATTACGTTGATTGTGATAGTAGAAAAAAGCTGATTATATAATCTTTCAGTGTCTTCTCTCTCATTTCACAAATCTATAGGGAATTTCCAGGAAGTTTATATTAGACCAGCTAATAGTTTTTTTTAATATGTAATTTTTTGTTAGTTTGAGAGAAATCTGAAACTCCCAACTACCTAAAGTTTCAGAATCTACTCTTACAGAGGTGAAAGTCACTGTCTTGGTTAGGGTTTCTATTGCTGTGAAGAAACACTATGACCAAAAAGTTGGAGAGGAAAGGGTTTATTTGGCTTATGTTACTTATCACAGTTCATCATTGAAGGAAGTCAGGACAGGAACTCAAACAGGGCAGGAACTTGAAGGCAGGAGCTGACTCAGAGGCCATGGAGGGGTGTTGTTTACTGGCATGCTCCCTATGGATTTTTTAGCCTGCTTTCTTATAGAACCAAGGATCACCAGCAATGTGGCCCCATCCACAATGAGCTGGGCCTTCCTTCTCCCATCAATCACTAATTAAGAAAATACTCTACTGCCTGCAGCTCTATCTTATGGAGGCATTTTCTTAATTAAGGCTCCCTCCTCTCAGATACTGTAGTTTGTGTCAAGTTGACATAAACTATCCGGCACAGTCATACAGTTGGAAGCAATTCCTCCCTTCTCTTTGGTGGTGCTAGAACTTGACACTGGGCTTTGAGCATGGTGAAAACAGGTTCTACTACTGAGCTACACTTACAGTCCCAGAAATTCTTTTGGAAAAGCTTTTTCCTATTTCCATGTGTTACATGGCTTGACCACCAGGTGGAGGCATAAAACCAAGTTGGATTGTTCTACCTAGTTTGGTACCCACATATATTTAAAATTCCATCTGCATCAAGTAATAGTCTATAAAAATTTTACGTGTGTGTGTGTGTGGTGTGTGTGTGTGTGTGTGTTTGTGTATGTGTAGGCCAAGTTGTGTAACCACTCTATCACCCTACACCTTACTTCCTTGAGAAAGGGTCTTCAACTGAATTGGAGCTAGGCTAGCAGCCAGCAATCCCTAGCAATTCTCCTGTCTGTCCATCACAGCAATCGAGCTACAGCCTTGTACATGACTATGCATATTTTTATGTGGGTGCTGAGTATTTGAACTTAGGTCTCATGTTTATGCAGCAAGCGTTCTTACCCACTGAGTCATCTCAAGTTATATTCTTGAAAAGGTTTCCATCCTGAGTAAATAAAATCTGAAATGATCAGCAATCTTTGATCAACACAGTGAATAAGCTAAACTAAATTGTTTAGTTTAAGCAAATCACATTTAAGCAAATAACAAAGACATTCTTTTCCATGGGAGGATTAAGGAAGAAGACGACAGACTAAACAGGGCAACGACAACAGTTCACCACTTGCAGGCCAATCTCGTACAGTTTATTCCAGTGTTATTTTAACAAAAGAAACAATGCAAGAAGCCCTTTGTCAGAACTATAAATCAGAAAGGTCTTTTAAGAAATAGAAATTACATTTATATAGTCCAATAGATTCATTTTATAGTTATATGTTCAGTCTTTTTATTTTTTTTAAATTGTTTCACATTATTTATTTACCTAGTGGTTGGTGGGGAGATGCTTGGGCATGCCGTGGTGTGTGTTTGGAGGCCAGAGGACAACTTTGGGAATCAATTCTCTACTTTCACCATGTGAGTACTTGGGAGGTAACTCAGGTCATCAGGCTCAGAAGCAAGCACTTTTTTTTTTTTTTAAAACCAACAGAGCTAATCTTGCTGTCCCCATGCCTCAATATTTTTAAAAAATACCTAGTAAAAAAAAATCTCTTCCCCAAATCTGTCCATTAGTTTCTTGGTTGTGAGCCTAGCCTTTAACAGCTGAGCCATCTTTCCAGCTCCAGCCCTGTCCATTAGTTTCTTATGTGTTCTTCTAGAACAACACACTTGTAATACCCTTTAAAACCAGATATTCTTTTTTGTTTGTTTGTTTTTCGAGACAGGGTTTCTCTGTGTAGCTTTGCGCCTTTCCTGAATCTGTAGTCCAGGCTGGCCTCGAACTCACAAAGATCCGCTTGCCTCTGCCTGCCGAGTGCTGGGATTAAAGGCGTGCGCCACCACCGCCTGGCCAGATATTCTTATTACTATACATATCTTGCTTTTTACTCAACAGTTTATCTGGGGGAATGAGCTCACTGTTTTCACAGCTGTATAGTCTATATATTAGTCACAATGCAGAGGACACAATATGCAACTGTCTTAAGTAACAACTAAAAGGTCAATCATGAACAATTAAGAAAATAAAGTTAAATTGTAAAAATCAGTTGAAAAAATCATTGGGTACTAATAGATTTTAGGTACTTTAGTATTTCTCACTGGTTGTCATACAGCCTTTATTCACACTGGAATTCAGAAGCTTAATGTTCTTTCAAGTGTACATGCACTTCCAAGAAATGTATGGAGGCTGTAGAAAGGGACAGCTCATCTTTTCCTCAACGTGTATGATTCTATCAGAATCTTTTTTAGTATGTTATATCATACAACAAACGCTTAATTTATAAATTTCGACACAAAAACAATTTTTTTGTTGGTCATGTGATTAACCAACATAGACTCTTGTGGTCAAAAAGGACCAATCTTAACCAACATACTGTACCTCATGATGGGTGCTTGCAAATCCAATATTTTCTTCATTTCTAAATTTAGAGCTGGGGCACAATGTTCTTCCTTAAAATGAGGTATCCCCTTCATTTGTGGACTTCCTCTAAGAGAAAAAAAAGCACAAGGTTGAGACAAAGATACTAAATTTGTTCCTACTCTGTACCTAATATACATTCAAGTAAACAAACATAACCAAACTTACAAACCAGGTGTTCATCCTAAAGATTGACAAATGAAAATCAAACTTGAATTCTACCACAGTAGAAACATTTATATACAAACTAGATACAAGTAAGCTTGACTAATGTAACTTGTGTTGGGGGACTGAGGGAAAAATCAGAGGAGGCGGGATGGAGGGAAGGGGAAATTATGGTGAACTCTCAAGAGAACCAACAAACATTTTGTTTAAAATGACTAAGAGAGCTTCCCTAGCTGGGAAACCTCGGATACACTATATCATTCCACATACTGCTGTGGGATGTTCTCTATGCTGTGAATGTGTTGTTCTGATTGGTTAACAAATAAAGTGCTGATTGGCCAGTAGCTAGGCAGGAAGTATAGGCAGGACAAAGAGAGAGGAGAATTCTGGGAACAGGGAGGCTGAGTCAGGAGACGCTGGCAGCCACTGCCATGAGTACCAACAAGTATGATACTGGTAAGCCACAAGCCACGTGGCAAGGTATAGATTTATAGAAATGGGTTAAAGACAGAAGAAGTAGATAACAAGAAGCCTGCCACAGCCATACAATTTGTAAACAATGTAAGTCTCTGTGTGTTTACTCGATTGGGTCTAAGCAGCTGCAGGACTGGCGGGTGAGAGAGATTTGTCCTGACTGTGGGCCAGGCAGGACTGGAAAAAACTCCAGCTACAACATACAGCAGTGTATGGTCCAAACTGTTCATTTTACCTTATTACACACCCTATCTGTGATTCTTATTCTCTGGGGATTTATCAGAATTAATGTCAGATTCAGGGATGTAATTAGATATTTCATAAATAACTTGGCAATAAATAACAAAATTGTGTGTGTGTGTGTGTGTGTGTGTGTATTTAAATCCATGGTAATTAATGGCGACATAAAAATATTGCTAGATCAATGCCAAGAAACTGAGCACACAGCTCATAAAGACTATAGAACTGTCTCGAAAACAGTCTTACTAAGTAAGAAACCCAGAGCCAAATAAATGCAGAGCTAAAAGCCCAGAGATCGAGCACTAGTGAGGAGCCCAGACCACCTTAGCTTGCCACTCACTGCCGTCGAGTGAGTGTCTGACGTCTTTTTATTGCTTTCCTGTTCTGCCCTCTCATTGGCTCTAAGCCCAGCCACATGATTTCCTCATCACTGCCTGTCTATACAGACCTCCAGGTCTCTATAGTTGGTACTAGGATTAAAGGTTCAGGTCACCGCTTGGCTGTGTCCTTGACCACACAGAGACTCTGCCTGCCATGTGATCAGATTAAGGGCGTGGGCCACCACCACCAGACTTCTAGTAAATGGCTTGCTTTTACCTCTGATCCCCAGGCAACTTTATTTATTAACATACAAATAAAATCACATTTCAGCACAAATAAAATATCACCATAATGACCAAAGGTAACTTGAGGAAGAAAGGGTTTATTTTGCTTACATTTCCGTATCATAGTCCATCATTGAAGAAAGTGAGGGAAGGAACTCAAGGCAGGAACCTGGAAGCAAGAACTGAAGCAGAGGCCATGGAGGAACACTGCTTATTAGCTTGCTCATGTCTTACTCAGCCTACTTTCTTATGGGCTGTATATAAGAAATTTTCCTACATGTAAGAACTCTTCCACATCAATCACTAAGCAAGAAAATGCTCTATATAGGCTTGTCTATAGGCTGCTAGTCTTATGGAAGCACTGTCTCAACTGAGTCTCCCTTATGAAATGACTATCTTATGTCAAACTGACATAAAACTATCTTTTGTGGCAGCTATCAATCTTGTCAACAACTAGCCTGCTAACATCACTTCTCTTTTCAATCATCTACAATCCTGCCACTCAATTTGTTAATACTACCACAGTTATATACAAAGAGTTCAACGAGACCCAATAGCTTTTAAGGTTTCTGGCTTTTGTGAAAATTACTTTGCTGCTCAGAAACCCGCTTTGCTTCCTTTTTAACTGTGTGGTTTTTTTTTTTTTTTTTCCACATATAAACTTGATGGTGGCTTACTGTCATCTTGCTATTGCAGTGACCAGGAATATTTGATTCTTTCTATGTCTGACAAGCTAAGCTAGTTGATGTTTATCCATTCAGGTTTGTATTCAGCTAGTATGCTTGGCTAATGTGGCAGTCTCTAAAAAGAAAATGAGTAATTTACCATAGTCACATTTAAGGTGGTAATCACGCATTTTTTCAAAGTAATGCTTAAAATTCAATAGTGTTGTAAGACTTATGAAAAAGGAAAAACCAAAGTAGTCTCTGAAGGCTCTGCTAAGAATAAGTCAACCTTGGAGAAAGCCCCGAGTTAAAATGGAGACATCTGAAAGAATGGTCGGTGTTCGGCACTCACTCTGTGAAAAGGGCGCTGCTGATAACCTGAGTGCAGGGGATAAGTGTACAGGGTTTCAGCATATTTTTCTCTTGTATGCAAGAAAAATTCCCTTACACATGCTCAAAGCAATATATTTCCCTCTGTATTTTAAAGGCTTTGTGTCTCCACCTACAGTGTGCGCATTGGACGTCTCACTATGTAACCCAGGCCAGCTTCATCAAATCTGTGATTCTCTTGCCTCCACCTCTCAAAATGCTATTACAATCGTATGTTACTACATCTTTTTTTTTTTGTAATTTTTTTTTGTTTTTGACAATTTCATATGTGTATATACTAAAATCTGGTCATTTTAACCCATTACCCCTTTTCATGCCCATTCTTATAGTGATGCAATATTCTAAAAGTGTCTCTTACATTCTAAGAGACTGAACTTTTACTGGACCTCACAGCCAAAGTTAATAACATATCTTGAAATCATGTAAGACTTAAGACTTCTAGCCTATTGTGTACTCGGCCTATTTGTTTAATTTGCCTTTAAGAGAACAACTGAACAATCAACCTTACTTGTCTTGGATTTCCCATGCAGTCAACTTTTATAACCTAAGGTATTGCATAGCTACAATCTTATGTACTGCCCCATGCCCTTGACCAAGATAATGCAGGTATATCTTTGCTGAAAGCCACAGAGAAGTTCAAAGCAACTTTCTAAAACTTACCATAAAGGTTGAAAGCAACCATATATGGTTACTGATTGATAAACAATGATGTGTTAACTGGTTTATAGGGACCAGATGGAGCCAGCAACTTAATGCTTTGTAAAACTCTGTTTAAGATTTCTGTAAAGTATCTCATTCCTTCTTCATGTGATGTTTTCTATGCTGTTCAATAATACAGAGCAAAGTCCCTTACTAGGGACAGTAACACCACTCACAGACAGATACCACATTCATACACACAGCTCATACAACAGTCAGACACACACTGGGACAGATACACACAGACAGGGACAAAGAGATTCAAAACAGTCACAAGACAGCCCTCAGGCAGGCACAGATTCAGACTCATATAACAGACAGAGGGAATAAGAAGTAGAGGATTCAAGTCTGGACTCGGTCTTAGTTAAATGACTCCAAGGGGAAGTGATTTTTATTTATTTCTTTCCTTAATGAAACACTGATGCATTATTGGTAACTCAGATTTAATCACCAGTATATTTTAGTTTGCACACCTTCCCCACCACTGAAAACGTTCATCCTCCTCACAAGTCCCTTTCTGCTCTGATCCATACCCAACCCGGAAGTTTAGTTATGGTTGCTTGAATGAGCATTAGTTGGAGGTTAATTACTGGAATACATGAATTTATCAATGGCTACAACATTGAAAAAAATAACTCCTCTTCCAGGATGCAATGTTTTTTAAACATGCATACTTGCTTGCATGTGCGTGTGTCTGTATAAGTGTGTGTTTGGAATAGAGTGTGGGGGCCTTATGCATGCTAGGTAAGTGTTCTAACACTGAGCAAATTACCTCTCACTCTCAGTGGCACTTTTATTTGCAGGTTTTTATCTGTCCCTCGCCCATCAATATCAAAGTCTTTACTTTTCTTCTTTTTTAAAAAAAGTAGGTTCTAAACTTTCAAAATAATAGGCTTTCCATAAGCATGTGAACCTACATCACTGTACTGGGCACTTGACCTGTTCAATCTTTGTGTAGGTCTGTGATGGTCACACTTTGTTTCCTTAAAATGTTAATGGGGTTTATGATATCCTATATGCTTTTTCTTGAACTCCTGTTATGTTAGATAATGAATCCCATACTAATCTATTTTCTGTTTTTCTCTCTTGTGTCTTTTGTTCTATAACCATACACATGGTTCCTCAACTGTTTCACTTTCTTTTGTGGAATTTCTTTCTTTTTCTTCTTCTTTTGAGACTGAGTTTCTCTGAGTAGCCCTGGCTGTCCTGGAACTCATTCTGTAGCCCAGGCTGACCTCAAACTCAGAGACCTGCCTGCCTCTGCCTCCTGAGTGCTGGGATTAAAGGGCCACCATTGCCCAGCTGTAATGTATTTCTTCTGAACCTCTCCCCCAAACTTTCTCTAGACAATTATCTATTTGAAAGTGATCAATTATATCATTTCTTTGAAATGTTTTTGTTTCCTGCATGTCTTCTTCTAAGTCACCCACACACCCTTTTCTATTGTCAAGTCTCCCAGTTCCCACACTGGAAACTTTCCATAAACAGCTAATAATCCCTGCTTCTTTATATTTAACAAGTTAGCACTAAAAAAGTCAACAAGAAACCCCTGTGTGTAGTTGCCTCCCCACCCCCACGGTTCCCAAACACAGCTGTCTCTTAAATAACTGTTCTGGCGTGGTGAAGTGGAGTGGAGCGGGCCTTGCTGAACTATCACTGTCTCTGCTCTCCCATTTCACCCAACGCTCCTTTGTGCCTACAGTCCCTAAGGGTCAACCACACAATGTAGTTCCTGTATCTGGTGAAATAAAAAGAAAGCGATTCTTACTCCTTATTTAAATATTTTCAAGGAATCTATGGCCCTTATTTCACTGTGTGTAGATAGTACTCTGTGGTTAGTAGTCTGTCTAATTTCTCGGCCTTTTTGGATTTGCAGTAAAATAGAGTGATTTCTGTCAGTATATTCAGGCAGTCATCAGGTTAATCTTCTCAATTTTAGCTTCTAAACTTTAGCTCAAAGGTTGGTTAGGGACATCTCTCGCTTTCATTAAAGACAGAAATATTTCAAATTGTTGTTGGGTTGATTGTCACGTACCTTTCAAGATTACCTACCTTAAAGTGAAAACTCTTATTCCTTATATAAATTCTTTTTACTTATTAGATATGAAGCATTATAACATTTTAAAGCAAATTTACATAAACCTTAATTTCTCAATAACTTCCAAATGACTTACAAAAACTTCATAGAAACATTTCTACTCGACCTTCCAAGCACAGGAAAACACAGTAAAATATTTAAAATTACAGTGACAAAAATGAACTTTCTAATGAAAACTTTATTATTTACAGCTACAATAATTTGATAAATTATAACAGATGGTTGGAAGAGAGTCATGGAAGTTGAGGCTGGAAGACTGAAGCCAGCTTATGAGAGGCAACTCAATAGTATAAAAATACTACTACTAATCATTTACATGTATGAAAAACTGTTCAGAAATGTACTATATGTAGTATCTCAACCATTTGTAATCTTCTGAAGGCAAACTTTATTATCTCCACTTTTCCAGGGAAAACATGTAACTTAAGAAATCCTGAGAACATTGCTAATGGTCATAGAACTAATAAGAGCTGACATCTGAACTTGTGCTTTCAATCCTAGTCTCTAAGCAACTAAACAAACATTTAAAATGAATACTGAAGAACTGATGGAGACAAAGGCAGTAGAGACCAGAGGTTAATTAGGAGACCATTCTTTACATCTGAGCATTTTGAAAAAGTGGCTTCTTGCCTACTTACAGAGAGCTAATATGGCTTACTTTAGTGTAAAGTACAAAGGCAAAGGATCTGTGCTACTTTTGGGAAAAGAATTTAAGAGTCAGCAGTCAACACACTATGTGGTTTTTAAACTGTACCATGAGGACTTAAGCTGACTGGTATACTTAAATAGATAACTGATAATTGTTAAATATTTATACAATGAAAACCAACAAAGTTTGTAACCATTCTATATTAGGGATTTTACTATGCAATCTGAGAAGCAGATAAAATAAACAAAAAAGAATATGCCTAAGAGACCTATAGATATGTTCTTGTTTGTTCAGAACTACATTGTATGAACTTCTACAGAAGGCACTTCAAATTTCAGTTTCAAGACACAGAAATCAAGCTGTGAGCTTCCTTTCTCTAGCATTCACAGTGCCAGATGGTGCTATGCAGGCTGCTGGGGGAGAAAACGCATCAACAGTCATACCTAGCTGTGGACTCTGGGTGCTCATAGCTTATACGGAAACTGTCAGGCAAGATGGACCCACTGGTGCAACGGTGGTCCAACCGTCAGGGAGTAACCAACCAGTTCAGACTGGACTTAAGAGCTATTCCATAGCAAAGAACTCATGCCAGGTACTGTAAATCCAGTCAAATGACTATACTTGGGAGGTTACAGGCCCTTGGAGGAAGGTACTACTGTTGTTAGGCTAAACATACATGTTGTGTTCATCAAGCTACCTTCTATATATTCATAGTTACACCTGTAGAACAGTGCTGCTCTAGCCTAGGTGGAAGAGGCCTTGTCTGGAAGTGGAAGACTGATGGTATAGAAACCTGTAACTGGTTAAAGTGCGGAGAGTGACTGTCGAGTGCTCAGCCCTAAACAGGTCAACTCTACCCCCAAGGCTCGGAACATCACAGGAGGAGGGAAGAGTGCTATGGAAGCTGTCCTCCAGACATGACGTGGCTATGGCAACTCAGGAACTCACAGCAGCTGTGGTCACTCACACAAGACGGGGCCCATCTATTGTCTGTCACGGGCAGGGGCAGGGTTCATGATAGCCACAGCTGGGAAGATAGTGGTAGTTAATGTTGCCTGGGAGACGGGGTATTTTCCCAAATCTGTGCTCCTCATGCAAGCAACACTAATCAAACACAATGGGTCATATATATTTAAAAGGACATCTGTACTTTTAGATAAATTCAAGGTAGGGGAAGTTTAATAATTTCACTTTAAAATATAATTTACATGAGATTTGTTTTTTTTAAAAAAAAAACTAGTTAACTAAACAGAACATTATCTAGAGACATTAAGTTGCTGTTACCATGTGAATGTGGAATATTTCCCTATGGAACATCTTAGAAAATGTTACATTTAATATAGTTACATTTTCTATATAACCAAACTTTAATGCTATGATACTAACCATGTTTAAAAGTATCAATTCAATAAATAAGCTATGACAATAATATAAACACATTGCTAACTTTAAAAATAGTTTGCATTTTGGGGTATTACATATATTAAATATTTTCACCAAAGATCTCAAAAACAAAGTTGCCACTGCTTATATTTGGTAAGTAACTCAATTTTAGAAGGACATCTGTACTTTTAGATAACTTCATTATCCTTCAAAGTGGAGTTCACTGTAACACTCATATTTAATTAATGAGAATTCCCTTCTATTCTGACCACATATGAATAGTCTTAAGTATCCAGTGGAAGCAGTTTAACAATTTTAAAGGTAACCTAGAAAACAATGCTGGATGCAGTTAAGAGTTTAACTTTTCTTTCCTTCTCATTTTATACACATAAAATAACTGAAGAAAGACATAAAGTAATTTTAAAGTGCCCATTTCCAAGTCAGATAAGAAATGAAACCCAGTTGACTAGAAATACAATAGCCCCTCTTTCCACATTTCTAAAAGGTTGTTTGAGTCTAGCTCAAGACACATGTACGGAAGGCAAAGAATGAAACCAACCCAATTTGAGAATTCTGTTCTAAATATGTACTTAATATAAATGAAAATCTCTACTTTTCTATTCCAATGAGCTATTACATATTCACGTCAATAAAGAGCAATGAAAAAAATTAAATGTTTTGGTGGGGAAGGGTAAGGCAGTTACTGCTCAAATTTGTAATGGCCTTCAGGAGTGACTAAGTTCCCAATGAACTTATAAAAAATCAAGACTCAAAATTACAGCACTCTCAAATGAACCATAAAATTATGCATAAATTTTATATAAAAAAATTAAGCTCACCTTTAAATTCAATCAAATACACTCTGGAGGGTTATGCCAGTGATACAGTTAACTGCTACAACAGAAATTCAACAAGCTTTTGTTTGAACAAAGTCTCAGGTGCAGAGATCTCAAATACTATTAAGTACCACTTAAAGAAAATACTAATAGGGCAGACAACATAATGGATTTGGGGTATGGGACAGACACTTCAAGAGTTCAGTAAATTAGAATCAGATGTGGTGGCTCATGTCCTTGATTACAGCACTCAGAGCGTAAACCGAGTGCAAGGGCAGCCTGCGCTACACAGTGAGATTCTGTCACAGAACAAAGCAAAATAAAACAAAACAGTACAGTACAGTGCAATTATTTATACAGTGTTTTTTTTCCCACAGAACTTACTTCAGGCTTGTCTTTTTTCCAAGTAAATAACTCAAATGTTTGTATCTATAAAATGCTCCTCTTGGCCGGGCGGTGGTGGCGCACGCCTTTAATCCCAGCACTCGGGAGGCAGAGCCAGGCAGATCTCCGTGAGTTCCAGGCCAGTCTGGTCTCCAAAGAGAGTTCCAGGAAAGACACAAAGCTACACGGAGAAACCCTGTCTACACAAAAAACAAAAAACAAAACAAAACAAAAAAACGTGCTCCTCTTTCTCATAAGTGTTTCCCTTGAAGTACTAGTATGACTTTTCAGGACATTTATTCACTTTTGTTCATTTATTTATTTTTAAATTTCCTTTTTGCAGTGCTGAGGACTCCCAAGGCCTTGTGCATGCATGCAAGTGTTCTACCCCTGGACTACCACTGACTTGCAGGCCCTGACATTAACTTTACTTATTTATTACTATCTTAGGCCTCCTAAATATCAGTTTATAATGAATGTCTCATAAATTTAGTGGGCATATGAAAAATAGTCAGTTATGATAATGAGCATGAATTCTCAACTATAAGATGGGCTTGAAATGTGCTAGTCTTGATCTAAGGAGTTCTGGCTGTCCTAGCCAGACTTAAGGCTTTGGTTCTCTTTCCCAGTTCTAAAGTTCACAATGGTTTCTTTCTCTACATCACACATTTCATCAGTTGTAGATAATCTGATTTGGTTTCCTTTCTATGGGGAAAGACCTGTTGGGTCTTACAGAGCCTCACACATGCTAAGTCATAATTCATCATATTTATCAGTATGCCCATAATTAATGAAAGTATTTTTGAATGAAATTGAATAATCTTAAATGTGCCTAAATATTCTCCAATAGAAAATAACTGAAAATGTTCAAACTGATGATCTTATAGGTAGTCATGTTTACTATTATAATGGTCCCAAATTATCCAGCCAGAAAAAAATTAAAAAAAAAAAAAAACTGGACAGAATACACACACACATAAAAACTACGGTCATCCAATAGCAAGCAGAAGAATGATGATTTCAAGGTCAACTAGGGCTACAAAGTGAGAACTTGTCACAAACACAAAACTAAAGAGTTTTCTAGCAAAAGTCACTTTTCAGACTACTACATACAGTGGGAGAACCCAAGTAGAACACAGAAGTCTCGCTAAGTTAAAGAAAGAAAAAGATTAACGTTCATGGAAACAAATGTGTGGAGCAGAGCAATGGAAAGGCTGGAGCACACTGAAGAAGAGCTCTAGAATCTCCGTCCCCTTACAATACTGGGTATAAAGCCATTCGTACGAAACACCACACCTGTCAGACAAAGGATAAACCGGTAATGTTTGGGATTTCCTGGAGGAGGGCTCTAGTTCTGACAAGCTAGACGGGGGAGACCGTGGAAGACAGTCTAAAGTAAAGGCTCACTCCATTCTCATAAAGCACACAAACAAGCCTCAAACTGTTCAGAAGTTTTCTAAGTAACCTGTCACCCATAACAAACTTCACCGTTCTTTAAAGGAAAACCACAAAACTCTTCCAAAGGAAAACACGAAGATCAGATACTCAACTATGTAGGATGATGCCAGTATCCAAACTAAAATAACTAGGCATGTGATACGACCCAGTAATTCTACACATGGGTATTTATTTACTCAAGAAATATAGGACAAATGGAGAGTGGGATGAGATTATAATTTAAAAAAGCAAAATTCACATTTTTAAATCTTTATACACTTCTTACTATTTTTGAAATAAAACATTGATTGCTACTATAAAATTTTATAGAGTGCTATGGAATATATCTGGAGGACTAGTGACTCCCTGAGTATAAAGGAGGACAAGAGAGCTGGGAAGAAACTTTACAGGATACAGCAGATGGCTGCTCTGAGTTCAAAAGCCAGGCCAGATGGCTCGCTTACATAAAATGATGGTGAGGAAGCATACCACCCGGGGCAAAGAACAGAGAAAGACAGAAATTGTGACTTCCACCATAGTCTGCAGATGAGAGATGTAGGCTCCAAATTCCATGCCAGAGAACTTGGACTTTATTTTGTGGCAACTAGAGAGCAATAAAAGTTTTTAAGAATCACATCTTTAGGTCTTCCCTTTGGAAAAAATAACATAAAGGGTAGATTTCACTATGCAGGAGAGACTAGAAGAAAAACTAGTGGTCAGATGATTCTAGAAGCACTGGAGAAGTGTAGTTAGTCAATGAAACTTGATTACTGAACAAATACAGGAAGTGAAGAGAAACAAAGAATCCGAGGTTTTCCACTTCATAGGACTACATAAAGGATTACTTGCAGTCAAGTTTGGTAAAGCAATTTCAGGTTTGGTTTGGCAGGAGGCAATAAGTATAAACAACGTGAATTTAAGGCTGCTACTGAACCACTTATATTGATTTAATCGTAGAAAGGTAAACTTGGCACTCAAGAAATGATCAGATATAGAACTCATCTACTTACATACAGCACAGTTAAAGAGAACACACACACACACACACACACACACACACACACACACACACACACACACACGCACGCGCAAACCACCTCTTGGAAACACTACAGCACTGTTCGAGTATTATAACTAAGAGCGCTGATTTAAACCCATTAATAGTCATGGAATAGATGGCATCAGTCCCACTTTCTTATCAAGTAAGTAAAATGGATCTTTAAAAGAAAATATGCACGGCCGGGTGGTGGCGGCGGCGGCGGCGGCGGCGGCGGCGGCGGGGTGGCGGCGGCGGCGGCGGCGGCGGCGGCGGCGCACGCCTTTAATCCCAGGACTCAGGAGGCAGAGGCAGGCAGATCTCTGTGAGTTTGAGGCCAGTCTGGTCTACAGAGCGAGATCCAGGAAAGGCTCCAAAAGCTACACAGAGAAATCCTGTTTTGAAAAACCAAGAAAAAAGAAAACACACACACACACACCACAGCAACATAACTAATCCTAAGACCTCAGGAAAACCATGAGAAATTTTATATAGGGAAAGGGCAAGTAAATTATATGTTTAAATCATTTAGAGGTAAATTATAAAAGATAATAATAATTCAGGGAAAAGGTTACAAGTTCCGAACTAAAGAAGTCTTGTTGGGAATTAGGAGGCAATGGAAGAAATGAGGGAAATATGCACTGGTAGGCTAAAATGGACTTTGTAGACTGGCTCAGATGTGAATGACAGGGGAGAGTGAGTTCCAGTACAGCGTGGTTCTCTGCACAGAAGGGAACTGGCTCTACATATTTCTAGGATTAAATTACTTTAAAAAATCACGATATAGTATTTCATTTTTATAGTTAACTACATAACAACATCCCTTCTTACTAGTTATAAATCCTTTGTTAGAACCTAAAACTTCATTATTTTCTCACTTACCCCAAAATGTCATTCCCCTAAGTGCATGCTGTGTTCCTCTCAAACTCCTTAAGATCCTTTTACGTGTTATCGTCTCAATGAAGATCCTAAGGATTCAATTTCAAGCTGTAGTTCCACTCTTGATTCCCTAACCCTGATATATTTGTCTGCATAACATACAATGTGTTATAATTATGCAAGCTATGTAAGTAAAGTGATTTTGTTGTCCCCCACCCCATCCCACGCTACATCTCTAGCAGCTAGTAGCTTTCACAGTTCCTGGAGACTTTTAAACAAAAGGCAGAAACTACAAGAGAATACTTATTTCTAAGGCCTTTAATCTGGTGGTAACAACAACATTGTGCAGGGATCTATGAACTGGGTAGATATTTTAATAATTCTATCAGTCTTTGGATTCAGATGGCACCTTTGGGATGTGGCTATATGACAAGAAGAGTTTCAGAATTTAGGATTATGTAATATTCTAACTCATCCGATTAATAAATGCTAGTACAATTACAATGTAAATGCTAATGGATGCATGAGATATGCAAAGCTCAACAGCTAAAAATCACACATGTAAATCTACAGAACTGACACCTGCTGAAATCAAACTAGATACAAATGTTTTGAAACTCTCAGAGAGAAACATTTTTAAAACCACTATCACCTATTTCCCAAATAACAAGGTACCTACCAGAAGGAAAGAAGAAAAATTAGTTAAAATTTTCCCTCTAAAATCCTAACACAGCTGGGCAGTGGTGGCACACACCTTTAATCTCAGCATTAGGGAGGCAGAGGCAGGTAGATCTCTGAGTTTGATACCTGCCTGGTCTACAGAATGAGTTCTAGGACAGTCAGAGCTACACACAGAAACCCTGTCTCTTAGCCATTCTGACAGGCGTAAGGTGGTATCTCAGAGTTGTTTTGATTTGCATTTCCCTGATGATTAGGGATGTTGAGCAATTCCTTAAATGTCTTTCAGCCATTTGAGTTTCCTCTGTTGAGAATTCTCTGTTTAGTTCTAAAGCCCATTTCTCAATTGGACTATTGGTCATTTTGATGTCTAATTTCTTGAGTTCCTTATATATTCTGGATATCAGTCCTCTGTCACATGTGGGGTTGGTGAAGATCTTTTCCCATTCTGTAGGCTGTCGCTTTGCTTTGTTGACCGTATCCTTTGCTCTACAAAAGCTTCTCAGTTTTAAGAGGTCCCATTGATTGATTGTTTGTCTCAGTGTCTGCGCTACTGGTGTTATATTTAGGAAGTGATCTCCTATGCCAATTCGTTCAAGACTACTTGCTACTTTCTCTTCTAGCAGGTTCAGAGTAGCTGGATTTATGTTGAGGTCCTTGATCCACTTGGACTTAAGTTTTGTGCACGGTGACAGATATGGATCTATTTGCAGTCTTCTACACGTTGATATCCAGTTATGCCAGCACCATTTGTTGAAGATGCTTTCTTTTTTCCATTGTACACTTTTGGCTTCTTTGTCAAAAATTATATGTTCATGGGTGTGTGGGCTAATGTCAGGGTCTTCAATTCGATTCCACTGGTCCACATGTCGGTTTTTATGCCAATACCAAGCTGTTTTTATTACTGTAGCTCTATAGTAGAGCTTGAAGTCAGGGACTGTGATGCCTCCAGAGGTTGTTTTATTGTACAGGATTCAGATCAAAAACACTGAAGACACTTTATGCTGGAGAGGATGTGAAACTAGGGGAACTCTCCTCCACTGCTGGTGGGAATGCAAGCTTGTACAACCACTATGGAAATCAATATGGCACTTTCTTAGAAAATTGGGAATCAATCTCCCCCAAGATCCAGCTATACCACTCCTGGGCATATACCCAAGAAATGCTCAATCATACCACAAGAGCACTTGCTCAGCTATGTTCATATCAGCATTGTTTGTAATCGCCAAAACCTGGAAACAACCCAGATGCCCTTCAACTGAAGAATGGATAAATAAATTGTGGCACATATACACAATGGAATACTACTCAGCAGAGAAAAACAATGACATCATGAGGTTTGCAGACAAATGGATGGATCTAGAAAAAAATCATCCTGAGTGAGGTAACCCAGACTCAGAAAGACAAATATGGTATGTACTCACTCATAGGAAGATGCTAGATGTGGAACAAGGATGACTGGACTGCTACTCACATCACCAGTGAGGCTACCTGGAAAACGGGACCCCAAGAAAGACACGGAGAAATGGAAGGATCTACATGAACAGCCTGGACATGAGTGGGAGCAATGAAGGGTGAGGGTCGAGGAAAGAGAGTAGGAGGTCCTAGCTGGATCAAGAAAAGAGAGGGAGAACAAGGAATAGGAGACCATGGTAAATGAAGACCACATGAGAAAAGGAAGAAACAAAGAGCTAAAGAGGCCCACAGAAATCCACAAAGATAACCCCACAAAAGACTGCTGGCAATGGTCGAGAGACAGCTGGGACTGACCTACTCTGGTGATGGGATGGCCAAACACCCTAATAGTTGTGCCATAAACCCCATCCAAGGACTGAGGAATCTGGATGCAGACATCCATGGCTAGGCCCCGGGTGGAGCGCTGGGAGTCTAATTAGTGAAAAAGAGGAGGGTTTATATGAGCGAGAATTGTTGAAACCAAGGTTGGATAAAGCACAGGGACAAATAACCAAATGAATGGAAACACATGAACTATGAACCAATGGCTGAGGGGCCCCCAACTGGATCAGGCCCTCTGAATAGGTGAGACAGTCGATTGGCTTGATCTGTTTGGGAGGCATCTAGGCAGTGGGACCGGGTCCTGTGCTCATTGCATGAGTTGGCTGTTTGAAACCTGGGGCTTATGCAGGGACGCTTGGCTCAGTCTGGGAGGAGGGGACTGGACCTGCCTGAACTGAGTCTACCAGGTTGGTTGCAGTCCTGGGGTGGGGGGGAGGCTTTGCCCTGGAGGAGGTGGGAATGGGGGATGGGTGGGGAGAGGGGGAGGGGGGCAGGAAGGGAGAGAACAAGGGAATCTGTGGCTATTATGTAGAACTGAATAGTATTGTAAAATAAATACAAAAAAAAAAAGAAAAGTGAGCAACAGAATGCCTGTACACTTTTATAAATTCCTTATTAATTAAAAAAAAAGAAACCCTGTCTCAAAAAAACCAAAACAAAAAATCCAACCAAACAATAAAACGAAAACAAAACACCAACAACAAAAACTAACACCAATGTCTCATTAGCAGTAATAAAAAACTACAATCATGTGCCACCAAAATGTTTCAATCAAAGATGGATTTCATATATAGTGGTAGTCCCATAAAATTAAAACAGGGTAGAAAAATCCCACTGCTTAGTGATGCTGTAGCCATTGTTAACAGGAAGCACAGAGCGATAGCTGGTTTTACATAGTGAGTTCTAGACAGCCAGGGCTACATAGAGACCCTGCCTCAAAACATACAAACAAACAAACAAACAAAAAAGCCAAAACCAACCAACCAAACACACAACTACAAAAGAACCCAAGAGTACATGAAAACTAATTTGTTGAAATTATTTTCATTATGAAGAAATAAGCTATTTCAAAATCTCCTAAACTCATATTTAAATATAGTTAAGTAAACAAATTTCAAAGCTAAACATAATTATTTCTAATTTATCCACGTCAAAGTTTCCATCAAAAATTTCACTGCTCATCTTACAATGTAAAAAAAAAACGTTAAAGCCTTCAGCCAGTCTAAAATAGGGTGGAACTTATAAAGATACAAAAGACAAACAGAACATCAAAGAATGACATTTGAAATGAAAGAGGTTATTTAATAAGACTGCCATCATTGTTGAAGACTGCCTCCCTGCATCTACAAGAATGCTGGAAACATTAGGTGAAGGTATCTGAGCTGTGTGTCCAGCTGGAGTGTAATGGAAATCATGTGTAGTCTGAGGTTAAGATGCTGTCATGTAATACAGGAAAGCTGAGATGCTCTAGAAATAAAGTCGATGTGATGAACTCCTAAGATGTAGAGAGAAGAAACAAAGGGCGGTGCTACTTCTATAATTGAAGAGGACACAATTATCTGCCAGCCTTTGTTATGCTGCCTCTAGCTTCGGGGACTATTGCAAACCTTTCCGGATTCTTCCTTTTTTTACTATTTCTTATTCCCCAAGTCTTAAGAAGCAGGAGATTGCCGGATGAGGCAAACAGGGTTGAAGTATGTACTATCAGAGACTAAGGAGTACGGACTGTGGAACTGTAATACCCTGTCTGAATCCTGGCTCTTCCCTGTGACTGCATCAGCTTGTGTTAATGGGTAGCTTTTCTGTGCAGCAGTTTGGGCAATAAGTATCTTAAATTATATAGGCGTTTACAATAATACACATGGCAACATCGCCAAAACCACTTTTTTCACTCTCCTCTGACCATTACATGATCACAACTTTTCAGGTTTTAAAATCATGAACTCTAGCCAGGCGGTGGTGGCAGGCGCCCTTAATCCCAGTACTCAGGAGGCAAAGGCAGGTAGGTGGATCTTGAGTTCGAGGACAGCCTGGTCTAAAGATGAGTTCCAGGACTCTGGACTATTGCACAAAAAAATCCCTGTCTCAAAAAACAAACAAACAAAAAATCATGAACTCCTAACCACCAACTCCCCAAAAAGGTACTTTTGCTAGCATTCTTTTTTTGTTTTACAAATGGTTTCTTCAGAAAACTCTGTGAAATAAGTAACTCTAGAAAGCACTGGGCTCACAAATGCAGCGGGTGGGATCCAGTCAGCAGAGCACTATTTGTGCCAATGATTCACAGAATCGCTACTCTACGTCATAGTCTTGCAAAGTAAAAAGGTTATGTGTACTTTATTTTCTATTCCTGACTTTTTAACTTACTTTAAAAACACTTTTGAGACACTCATCCATGAGGACTGTGTCTACATCACTCCTGCTACTCCCTTCCCCTTCCAGCTCCTCTCATGTTCTACCCTCTACCAAATTCTTAGTTATCGCTGTTACATAGATAAACACACACGGTATATATACAACCCCCCCCCCCCCCCCCCCGTTTATTTAGCAGTCCTTCTATGTACATGTTTCCAGGGCTGACCACTAGGACCGGACATCCTCCGCTAGAGCTCGTCCTTGGAGCAAACTGATTTTCCCCTTCCCAGCAGGCACTGACCACCTGTAGTTATTCATCTAGGGCAGATCTTATGCAGTCTCCCCCATCTACTTTGGCATGTCAACTGGTATTGTCATTACTGTTGAGAGTTCATGGGTGCATTTTCCCTGTCTGTCATGTCTAGGGAACACTATCTAGCAGCAGACATCCTGGTTGTCCATGATGGTTGTTTTCTGAGTTTTACACACACTTAATGTTAATCATTAAATTATTTTTTACATGTAACAAGTGTGATTTACCTATGTGAATATACTGATTATAAAAAGATGATATACCACTGAAGTGCTGTGCTGGCTAGACAGAAATTAGAGTCATTTGGGAAGAGGGACTCTGCTAAGAAAATGTTCCTAGGCCGGGCGGTGGTGGCGCACGCCTTTAATCCCAGCACTCGGGAGGCAGAGCCAGGTGGATCTCTGTGAGTTCGAGGCCAGCCTGGGCTACCAAGTGAGTCCCAGGAAAGGCGCAAAGCTACACAGAGAAACCCTATCTCGAAAAACCAAAAAAAAAAAAAAAAGAAAGAAAGAAAGAAAGTGTCCCTACCAGACTGGCCTGTAGGCAAGCCTGTGGGGCATGTTCATGGCTGATGATTGATGTGGGAGGGTGCACTCTATTGTGGGTGTGCAACCTGTAGGCAGGTGGTCCTGGATGGTATAAAAAGACTGGGTGGCAAGCCATGAGGAGCAAGCCAATAGGCAGCATTCATGTAGGGGCTCCTGCCCTGACTTCCCTTCATGATGGACTGTTCCTGGGACATGAAATGGAAATAAGCCCTTTTCCCCCAAGTTGCTTTTGATTATGGTGTTTTATCATAGCAATAGAAACCCTAAAGATCATTTTTTTAAATTCTATTATATAAAACTTTTCTTAAATTATTTTATGTACAATGAGAACTTTGAAAAGTTCAGTGAAGTTAAATGGGCAATAAGATAGGCAGAAATCACTTCATAGAAACGAAGAAAAGCCCAAAATGTCATTGTCTTTTGTGTGTCAAAGTGTGTGTAGGTCAGAGGATCCAAGAAGACTAGGCTGGCTAACCAGCAAGCTCCAGCAAGTTCTACCTGTTTCCACCTCTCCAGTCCTGGGATGACAAGCTCAGGCCACCATGCCTGGCACTTTTTATGCGGGTTTGGGGGACTGACTGGGGTCTTCAACTGAGCCATCTTTGCAGCCTAAAAATGCAGTATCTGCTCATACTAGAAGAAATTTATCTATAGGTTTGAAATAATGTGCAAACTAAATGTGAAATCAAGACATTATGCTAATACAACTGGTTTGCTGTGGCATTTGTCTAATATGAACAATTATGAACAGCTCAGTGCAACTACTATTTGGGACAATCCTGATAGTATTACAGTGTCAGGCTCATTTCACATCTCTTCATCCCACTAGTTTTTTTGCATAACTGGCCTTAGTCTTCTTCAGTAAGGCCTTTTTAATATATATATGTATGTGTGTATGTATATAATTTTGATATATGTTATATCTATGCTTAACATATATTTAATATATATCATACATTATACAAACAATATATTTATCACTAATTTCTACTAATTATACTATTTTGTTATAGTATTAAATATTAATATTAAAATTAAAAATAATTATGCTGATAATTACTAATGATTAATAATACACAAATGAGATCTATATTTTAGGAATATCTTTTAATATACTGCTTTAATATATTATATCATTTATATAATTATGTTACATAATTAATATTATTTGTATATAATAATATAAAAATAGTTTATTTTTTTAAGGTTTTTGTAATCTTCTCAGGAGTTTCCTCTTAATCATATTGGCAACAGTCTCTCACGTAACATCAAGCAAATTTTTGACATAGAAGTGGTTTGTCCCTAGAAAATAAAATGTTGTGCTTTAAAAGTATGGTTTTTTTTTTTTATTAAAAAATAAAGCATGCAGTGAAGGAAATATGCAAAACATAACGACACCGTTTAAACATTTAAAGAGCAAAAGTCCATGTCTCCCCCAAAGTTTACCTAGGGGGTAACTACTGCCTGTGTGGGGTTTTTTCCGTGTGAGTATATATAATAAACACAGGCAAAGGAGCCTGTAATTGACTAAGAGTTTGCCTCTTCATATTATCTCTCAGCTCTCCATTTTAAAAAAGACTAGAAAGTATCTGACTTGGAGTATATTAGTAGTAATTCTGAATGTCTAAGAAAGGATATAACACAATCCTCAGTATTCCTTGACTTAATTACATATTTTTTAAATTAAAAAAAATTGACAATTTCTGAAGCATCATTTCAGAAATGCAACTTAACATCTTACTGATGTTAGACAATCCCAAATGACAGTCTTTAAAAAATATTAAGTTTGCAAGCCATGTATTCGAAGAATGAAGCCAATAAACTTACTTGGGATATACTGGTTCATAAAGGTATTTGTCCCCTCTTGAAGAAGCAATATGAAAAAACAAGATGTAGCCATTTGCTGTCTGAAAGAGAAATTGTATTAACCATAAATTAGAATGTTGTAACTGCCACCCTAGGCTATAATTTTATAATCCAGGACTATAAAAAGAAATCTCACTCAACCCTCCTTTGAAGAATTATAGTCTATATATGAAAAATGACTTTTAATATAATCTATCATAAAATGTGTTTAACAAATTTTAAAAATATTTTATAAACTATGTAACTGAAATCAAGTTTGTAGAATATTATGGACATAAACATTCTAAAACAAGTTATAACTCAATAGATGAGTACTGTGCAAAATACACAGCCCTTTCTGACCTCTACAGAAGTGGGGCATGTAATAATTCTAAGCCTACAAAGCAATACTATCAAATAGTAAAAGTATAAAATGTCTGATTGTACCCAAATAAATTTATCATTTACTTCAAAATACTTAAAATAAAAAATTTAAATTTCTTACTATAAAATAAATTCTGAGACAAGAGGAAAAAGAGCAAATCTTGAAATTTCAAAATCTAAACATCAGCTAACTAAAGTCAACCTCTAATTTCCAAAATATGAACATCTGAACATCTAAATTTCCAAAGAAACTAAATATTATAAAGACAGAAATTGTATTTAAAAAACAATGTAGCATCTGGGTGACTGAAGCAGGTTTCTGGCCAGACTCTCTCTCAAAAACAAAACCAACTCAACAATAGAAACACAAAACCATTGTTATGTTATATGATCACGGTGTCCATCTGTGACTTACAGGGCTCAAACAACCACTTTACATTTACATAAATATGCATATATAATAGCTCCTTCAAGATATTTTCATTGTAAAATCAAACAACAGAGTGAAGTAGCAGTTTTTTACCCAAACTTCTTTACCCTAACACTGAAGTTCTATCATCTCAGAGGTAAGTGAGGCCGAATCCAAAGCAGAAAGAATCAAAACCAAAGAAATCATCCAGTGTTTCCTATCTCTTCCCAGCACTGGCTTCCTGTTTTCAGTTAAAGGAATGACAGAGGAAACATTTCCCAGAGCAGCCAGGGTTTGCTTTTAACTATAAACTTACCCTTCTGCAATATATTTTCGAAAACTACAGTTTAATTTACTGAATATTAAAGAAGATAAAGATTGTTCAGAAAAGATTATCTTTCAAGTTCCTCATGGTAATTTTATATTCTTGCAAAAGGAAAATAGCTTCCAATCAAACCAGGGCAAAAGCCACAAACATCCTCTCCCACAAATGATGAGTGTTGTGAACTTTACTGCCACCTCATGAGAGCGGGAAAGGCAACACAGAATGGTCAGTCAGTTTTTAAGATGGTAACATTAACATACAAATGCTGTCTGGAAGATCAGTCACTCAAAGGTCAAAAAATTCAACACTTCAGACAATCAAATGCTAATAACATACATACCAAAGTAATAAAGCATACACAGAAAATAATGTCAGTGAGAATAAAGCATCACTTTGTGCTAGTATTTCATCTAATACAATAGTGAAAACACAAATAATACCTTGATTTACTATTTGATATTTGGTATCAATCATTTTAAGTAAACATTTCAGACTTCTGTGTATACCAAACATATACTTCTAAATCTCAATGACATCTACTACTGACATTTCATAAACAGTTCTGCCTTAGAACAAGTTTTTAAAGTCTTGGTAATAAATGATGTCCCTTTAGTAGTCACCAAATCTATTACTATGCATCATTATGACCTTTCTCTCCATGACCCCAAAATAATATAAAGGAAGCACGTAACTATTGCTTAATCTTTTCAGGCAGCAATCTTAATTCCCCCTGATAACATACATACATACACACATACACACATACACACACACATACATACAACCATCCAAAATTCAGTAATTTCAAATAACAATGAAATAGCAGACTGCAACATCCGAATTCTTCACACTGATCTATAAATTGTATTTTAATTTTCATATTCTTTGTTATATATGTTTAAAGTAAGAAAAAATATAAATCACCTCAAAATATACTGTTCTCCCAAGACAATAATGTAACTATTATGCATACAGACATGAATATACATAAATGGAAAATGGTAAGGTAACAAAGATGCTGAAATAAAGGTGATGAGTATCTTTTGATCTGAACAACATTCATCAAATATTTTTTTCTGAGATAGGTGTGGTGACACACAGGTTTAATCCCAGCAATCAATTAGCTCTCTATGTGTCTGAGACCAGCCTGATCTACACAGAAGGTTCTGAGACCCTCCCTCAATGAATGAATGAATCCTAAGTCAGCAAGATGGCTCAGTGGATAAAGGACTTGCTGCCAAATCGAACAGCCTGAATTTGATCCCTGGGAACGTCATGACTCCTGTAAGCTGTCCTCTGACTTCTATTCAGGCTGTGGACATGCACACCCCCATTCACAAATAAATTTTTTAAATTATATTCCTAACACTGTCACATTGTTTATACTATGGGTCTAACCTCTGTTCTAAAAAAAGGGAAGGAGGGGAGCCAGATTTCAGCTTCCAACAAAACTGGATTAAAATTGAAGTTGATTTATGCTTCAATTTGAAATAACTTTAAAAATACTTATAATATACATTTTATATATAAAACAATGGGTTGTTGTTTGTATTTGTTCTTTTGTGGGACTCACTACCCAGCTCCCAAATAAATCACACATGGAGGCTTAGTCTTACTTATGAATGCCCAGCCTTAGCTTGGCTTAGTTTATAGTCAGCTTTCCTTATCTTAAATTATCCCATCTACCTTTTGCCTCTCTGTTGTCTTACTTCTGTAAATCTTACTCTTCCTCTGTGGCTTGCTATGTAGCTGGGTGGCTGGCCCCTGGAGTCTTCCTCCTCTGGCTCCTTCTCCTGACTCCTCCATCTCCCAGATTTCTCCTTCTATATATACTCTGTGCCTGCCAGCCCTGCCTATCCTTTCTCCTGCCTTCCTATTGACTCTTCAGTCCTTTTTAGACCATCAGGTGTTTTAGACAGGTACAGTAACATAGCTTCAGAATTAAACAAATGCAACATAAACAAAAATAACACACCTTCAAATAATATTCTACAACAACAACGACTCTCAAAGCATACACCAAGGCCTGTCAACCGTGGAAAGTGGGAAACAAGCGAGCCCTATTCCTCTCACATAGCTTACTGCCCTGTGAAGATTTTCAGATTACAACAATGACAGAGGAAGTTGAAGCACAGCCTGGTTGGTAGACGTCTCCAAACTACGGAAATGAAGCTGGGAGTTCTGGAAGACAGACACTCTTAGAGATAGAATTTACGTGACAAAGTCCTAGACAGGAAAGAACTACACACAACAGCAATTCTAGAGGACCAGCAAGGGCAGGGATGTGAGGAAAGCACTTGGTAAGAGAAGAGAAAAAGAACTGTAACAGCAACAGCGCATGGTGTCTCAAGAGTCTTGCTAACAGCATCTGTCTCAGAAACAGGACTAAAAACCATAGTTCACAGGGCAGGGTGGACTACTCAGGAAGGTTATCCTCAGCTCTTTGTACAATAATCCTAGAAAGGATCCATGCCTTAGTAAGTTGAGTAGTTAATAATTCTCAAAAGCAAGCATAGAACAAGGCATGAACAGATCAAACTATTCCAACTAACTGCATGCCAGAAAGACTTACAGGACTTCAAAAGTCCCAGCACTCAACAAAGTTAGACCACATCACATAGCATCATCTACACACAATAAATGATTACCACATATAGAGAGATGCAGGACACTAGCAAAGAGAACTGAGAAGAAAATTAACCAAACAAAACAATCCAGAACACAAGTAACTGAAATGAATACAAAAAGGCTGAACAGGTTGGGCGGTGGTGGCACATGCCTTTAATCCCAGCACTTGGGAGGCAGAGGCAGGCAGATCTGTGAGTTTGAGTCCAGCCTGGTCTCCAAAGCGAGTTCTAGGAAAGGTGCAAAGCTACACAGAGAAACCCTGTCTTGAAAAACAAAACAAAACAAAAAAAGGTTGGACAGTTACGACATTCTTTTTTTTTTTTTTTTTTTTAGACTTTCATTTTATTTTATGCGTGTTTTGCCTGCCTGTACATATGTGTATCACATGTGTGCCTGGTATCCACAGAGATCAGAAGAAGGCATGAGATCCCCTGGAACTAGAGCTGTTTACAGATGGCTATGAGCCACCAAGCAG
The DNA here is from genome assembly GCF_004664715.2 of Peromyscus leucopus. NCBI lineage: Eukaryota > Metazoa > Chordata > Mammalia > Rodentia > Cricetidae > Peromyscus > Peromyscus leucopus. The sequence continues at coordinate 23,358,834 of NC_051063.1, read as the reverse complement.
GGGCTGGGAACTGAACCCGGGTCCTCTACAAGAACAACAGGTGTTCTTAACCACCAAGCCTCCAGTTACTTTGCTCTTTATCTTCAAAAGGTTAGAAAAATTAAAAATACCGAACTATAACTCAGGGACAAAAACCAAACCATGCAAGATTAGAAGTACACAATGCAGGGCCAACAGACAGCGGAGAAATGAAATTTGTCATGAAATCACAGCAATCAAACTATTCACAGTGAAATGGGGGAAAGGATAGAACAGGAATAATTCAATTCTGAAATTTCATGTGGCCTAATATAAATATTCCAAGTCCTCAAATGATGCATTTAAATTTAATTGAGCTTTTATTTCCTTTACTTGAATTAAAAAAATTTTTAAATGATATATTTATTTTTATTTTATGTGCATTGATGTTTTGCCTATATGTATATCTGTGCGAGGGTGTTGGACCCCCTGGAACTGGAGTTACAAACAGTTGTGAGCTGCCATGCGGGTGCTGGGAATTGAGCCTAGGTCCCCTGAAAGAGCAGACAGTGCTCTTAACCATGGAACCATCTCTCCAGCCCCTAAAAAATTTTTTTTACTTTATTTTGCTGATGTGTTTTTGCATGGAGTGGTATGTATGTATGTGTACACAAGTACCACAACCCATACATAGAGTTCAGAAGACAGCCTGTGGAAGTTGGTCCTCTCCTTCCACCTAATACCATGTGGGCACCAGGGATCAAACTCAGGTCATCTGAATTGGCAGTGACTCTAAGATGTGGTTCTTCCATGAATGTGATTCTAATTTGGACTTCTAAAAACTACTCAAGGAATCAGAAAGACTGATGAAGTGGATAAATATGCTTGCTGTCAAACTTGACAGCCACAGTCCACCCCCAAGGCCCACAAGTTGTCCTCAGACTCTTTATGTGTGGTAGCAAGCATGAACCCACATTTAAAAACAAAAACAGGTTCTATTTATTTTTCTTAAAGTTAGTAAACAAAGTAATGGCTTCCTTATAAGACCTTCATATCTACACTGTTCGTACCTGTCCCACTTTCCCAGTGCCCCTTCCTCCCTTCACTGGCCCCTCTCACAGGTCCCCTTCCTACCCAATTCCTCCTCTTCTACTCTGGAGTCACATGTGTTCCATTATCCCTTCTTCTGTCCTTCCCCTCTACCTTAAGATCTCCCCTTCAGAGTTCCCTTTCACACACATACAAGTTTAAATCTAGGCTCCACAAATAGAAGAAGCATTCGATTTTATCTTTCTGAGTCTGAAGGTAATGTAATTCTCTATAGTTCGCTTGCAGTGTCCATAATAAAATACAAACTCTCAGATATTAAAATGCAACATCACAGACTTACAAACAAAAGGAAAAAGAAAAGCAAAGGATCAGGATAATAGAATTAGACAAAAACTTCAAGGCAATATGCTCAAGATAAAAGGAAAGAAACCATAGACAAGAGAATAAAATTTTCATGGAAAATTTAAATGTTATATTTAATTTTTATATATTACATATATATAATATTTTAAATAGATATAAATTATAAAGTTAAGCTGGGCAGTGGTGGCGCACGCCTTTAATCCTAGCACTCAGGAGAGGCAGGTGGATCTCTGTTGAGTGTGAGGCCAGCCTGGTCTACAGAGTAAGTTTCCAGGACAGCCATGGCCAGAGCTGTTACAGAGAACCCTGTCTCGAAACCTGCCCCCTCCAAAAAAATTATGAAGTTAAAATATATACAACTCCAACTTAATATCCCAATGGAGAGCATATTGCATACTACAGACTGGACAGGCTTGGTAATTTAAGCAATCTATCCAATGAAAATAGTCACTTAAAAAGTATAGAAAAAAACGAGGGGAAAAGTAGACTAACAGAAACCATGAGATGTAAACACAAACACACACACACAGTCAACTGCTATCACAGAAGAATGTATTTATATATTTATGGATATATATGTAACAATAATAAAGGTAAAAAGGCCATGAATTTTGAGAGGGAGCAAGGTGTGCGTCGGGGGACATGGAAGGGGTTGGAGGGAGGAAAGGGAAAGGGGAAAATAATGTAATTATATATTAATTAAACAAAATAACAAAAAGTAAAGATATAAAAAGGGAGCAAGGACAACAAAGGCAGTATAGAAGTTAATGCCTGACCATCTTCAAGTTGAGGATCTCAACCCACAGATTCAAGAAGTATACAGAACACCAAGTAGTATGAGCACAACAAAAATTACTTCTGACCACATCATAGCTAAATTATGAAACCCAAAGACATAGAGAAAGTTTTGGATGTAGGAAGAGCAGGGAAGTTACATTGCTCTCAAAGGGTCATTAGCAAGTCTATTTACTAATTTCTCCATAGAAACAAGTGAAGACAATGAACAATGAACAATAATTTTTGGTTTTGTTTTTGTTTCTTTTGAGACAGGGTTTCTCTGTGCAGCTTTGTGCCTGTCCTGGAACTCACTTGGTAGTCCAGGCTGGCCTCGAACTCACAGAGATCCGCCTGGCTCTGCCTCCCGAGTGCTGGGATTAAAGGCGTGCACTGCCACCACCGCCCGGCTACTTTTTGTTTTTTGAGACAGGGTTTCTCCGTGTATTCCTCCTGGCTACCCTGGAACTTGCTCGGTAGACTAAGCTGGCCTTAAATTCAGGATCTGCCTGCTTCTGCCTCCCGAGTGCGTGTATCACCACCATCCAGCCTAATCTTTAACTTAAATAATCATCAATGTTGATTAGATACCCCTTGAAAATATTCTCCTCAAATGAACATCTTTACCTAAGCAGAATGGGATACACATTACAGAATTAAGTAAATTTAGTTTGTTTTTTGCGATGTTTGGTGTCAAACCTACGACTGTGCCCTGTACTGCTGAGCTATTACTGGATCTCCAGTATTGTTTTACTTTTTGAGACAGGGTATCACTCAGTTGCCCAGACTGGCCTTGAAACTGCTATGTAACTTAGTCAGGCCTTTAATTGACAATCCTCCTTCTTCAGGCCTCCCAAGTACTTGGGATTAAAGGCCCAAACCACTAAGTCTGATATAAATTTTATTCTTGTACTTTCGTATTTACTATTTTTTTAACTGCTTAACAAGTTAACAGGGGTCTAGTGACAAAGCCAAATATTTATACCTAGCAAAAATACCCTTCCAAAAAATGAAAGTAAATAAAGGAAATGGAGGTAAAAACCAAACAGACAAAAGCACCAACAACAAAACACTGGGCACAGTGAGATGCCCCTGTGATCCCAGAACTTGGAAACTAGAAGCAGAAGGATGAGGCGTTTGTCCAGGCTACCCTCAGCTCTACAGCTGGAGGCCAGGCCGGGCAACATGAGCATGAGAGGATCTCAAGAAAGGAGGAAGAGGAGGGGGAAGAAATCACACTCCATGGTTCAAGGTAACTTTTTCACAGATTGTATCTTCATTCCTACCTGGAATATACAGGGACCTCATCAATGTTAACAAGAGAATGAATCCATCTTGATTTCTCTTATAGCCACAAAACTTGTAATAAGTTGAATAATACTAATACTTCCATGTAATCTAAATTATGTTTCCCTTATAAAAATACTGTCAATTGTGAGTATTGATCTTAGGATAAGTATGACCTTTGGAAATTTACTTACAAATTTTTGTTTAAAAGATCAATGTTTTGACATTGTTACTACTTTAATTCAGTGTTATATTTCTTTAATCAAGCCTACAAGCTAATAAAATTTTAAAGTCCAAAGATAAAAGAAGTTGACTCTGACTTTATTTCAATTAAAGTATAGAATTTCTTCATAATCTATTTCTTTTCACTCCATATATGTGGTGTAGACGCTCATTACTACAAACCTCACAGCTAATGGTCCAGAGCTGGCAGCACACATAAGCCAGCAGCTCAGGGTACTTTCACTTCAGTGCACCCATTCCAGAATGAAACTGAGCAGGTAAGTTTTTATTTCTAAAATAAAATCACAACTGCCACTGAACATAGGAATTTTAATTTTTATATCAAAGTAAGTCTACTGATTGTTCAAAGAAGTAAAGGAAAACTAAATGAAATCCAACTAAACACTAGGTAAAATTTCCATGAAAGTACTATAGGAAAAACATTCCCATGTGTTTATAAAACTGACTCCACCATTTCTTTGCCAGTAACTACACATAATCTACCTTATATGTACTCTAGAGAGCATCTGACTCCTGGAACTTCTTCATTCTATTCATCAATTTCAACTATGATTAGTAACAGATACATCTAAACTTCCTAAAACAAGAGCAGTGGTTCTCAACCAGTCTCGAAACCCCTTTGGGAGTTGCATACAGATATTCTGCATAGCAGATATTTACATTATGATTCGTAACAGTAGCAAAATTAGTTATGAGGTAGCAATGGAATAATTTTATGGTTGGAGTCACCACACCATGAGGAACTGTATTAAAGAGTCAAAGCATTAGGAAGGTTGAGAGCCACTGTCCTGGAGGGTTACATCATGAAAGACTGAAGAGGAAATTCTAAAAATCCATTCACCTATCAAAACAACTGAACTTGACAATGCTATGGGGTTCTCTTGGAGCCAACAAATTCACACACCAAGTCAACACAGATAACAAAAATTTATTGTAATTAAGCCGCTACTGATCAGTCAGGGCCACGGAACAGACTCAGGAGCTAAACTGTGACCCAAGCAGAATGTTTCATCACTTTTAAACCTAAAAACCACAAACATCTATGCCAAGTTAGTTACACTTCTCCCCAATCAGGATTCAGGGATGAAGGACTTTCCTAAGATCATTTTTCTATGTATTACACTTACCATGTTTCATTGGTTGATTTAGTCAAGGTGGCAGGGCAGCTTGCTTACTATTTACATCCCACACTTTGTTAACTGGGACGTCAGTTACCCAGGGAGGTCTGTGGAGGTCTTGGGAACTTAAACTTTATTGGACCCTTATTCAAAATGGAAGTTTTTATTCAAAACGGCTTCAGTTTGGTTTCTTCTTACAAGATTGAGCTCAAACAATATCAAACTCTCAATCTAAGTGGAACACTTACAACACCCAGGAAAGAGCTTGATGGAGCTGGTCAGTTTTATCAATTTAGCTATCCATATTTGGCCAACTGTGTCAAGTGTGTCTGGCTGGAGTATGGTGGACAATATTTGTCCCCCACCACTGGATTATAGGTGTTGACTGTTGCTTCTGCTTACCGAGGAGGAGGAGGGGGCAGTCTCAGGTACTGAAGTGGTTTCCGGGCCAAGAGGGTTATTTTTGGAGACTGAAACTATTCCCTGAATGTCTCCTTGTAGAACTTAAAGAAAGTTTAGGTAACTGGCTGCCAAGAGAAGAGAAACTATAGTGACTGCAGACACAAGAAGAAATCCTTCACATAAATAGTTGGAGGAAAACTATTAGCAACCTAACGTGTGAAAGCTAGAAGAATTTGTTTTTCAGAGTTACCACAATTGGCACATGCCTTTAATCTCAGCATGGGAGGAAGAGGCAAACAGCTCTCTCTCTGAGTTCGAGGCCACTCTGGTCTATAGAATGAGTTCTAAGACACCCGGAACAGTTCCAGTTCCAGTACACAGAGAAACCTGTCTTCAAAAACCAAAAACCAAAAAAACATCGAGTTACCATGATACAGTAGTCACTAAAATTTAAAACCCTGATGCACAACCATGGGAAATAAGGGATATGTCAAAAATTATCACTAAGCAAGTTCGAATATTGAAATTCTTAATCAGAACCATTAAATAAACAGGCTTAAATGTCAGTGATCTAAAAGAAACCATGGACTTGCTGTTGTTATTCATGTGTGGTATGGTCAACAGGTCAGTAGACAACTGCCATAGACTAGAGAATTTCCCATTTACAATTTGGGGAGGAATGTATACAGACATGTCACACCAAAGGAAGTCCCAGAGTCTGTCAGGAAGCACAGAGCAAGGGGGAAATGGGTTAGAGCCATTACATTGGTTTACATGGTATCCTGGCTAGTTTTACATCAACTTGATACAAGCTTAGTCATCTGGGAAAAGGATAGTCAACTGAAAAGATGCCTCCCTAAGACTAGGCTGTGGACAATTCCATAGCACATCTTCTTAATTGGTGATGGAGTGGGAAGGCCCATTGCGGGCAGTGCTACTCCTGGGCTGGCAATCCTGGTTGCTATAAGAAAGCAGGCCGAGAAAGCCACAAGGAGCAAGCCAGTAAGCAGCACTCCACCATGGCTTCTGTTTCAGGTTCTGCCTCCAGGTTCCTGCCCTGACTTCCCTCAAGGAGAGTGTGACCTGAGAGTAATAAGCTGAAGTGAACCCTTTCCTCTCCAGTTTGTTTTTGGTCCTGGTGTTGTATCACAGCAATGGAAACCCAAAGTCACATGGGAAGAAATAGGTGAAGCCTGTGTGTTGCCCAAGGTTTAATCCTAGCACACACAAAAACAGCTGTTTTCCAAAGCCATTCATTGCCTATTAAGTAGCAGAGAGTGACTCTTTAAATTCGGAAAAAACGTTCATTTCAACCAAAAGCTAAGAAAGTTTCTACCAAATCCTTACCACACTAAGCCACAAACACTTGTCAGGCAACACAAGTCAAGACATTCTGCTTTTATCTCTGATGAAAACAGAAAACAAAGACAAGCTTTAAAAGTCTGATATCTTCAGAAGCTTTGGAATTTGTCCAACTAAGTTTTTTCTGTTTTGTATGTAAGTTTTGCTTTCAATTAACACCCATCTTAGTAGAATCCACTTCAGTTTGTACTGAATTAGTTTTCTCAATTTCTGTGAGCAGCTTATGAATCTGAAGTTACTCTGTCTAGGCTATGCATACAGAGTAATTCTCAGCCTTTTCACACAGCACTGGCCCTGCAAACAAACTACAGTAGAGCAGTGCTATACCATTTGATAATTCATCAAGAATTGAGCAGTCAGGGCTGGAGAGACGCTCAGTGGTTAAGGGCACTTGTTACTCTTGCAGGGCTCCAAGTTCCACTCCCCGCACTACCTCACGGCTCACACCCATTTAGGATCCAGTGTCTGTGTCTGACCTCCACAGGCACCAGGCACACACCAGGCACACACCCAAAATGCCATATACAGAAAACATCTAATAAAACTAAAAAAAATTTTAAAGAATTCAGTAATTTTACTATGAATATACTTTCAAATTCTGATATAATAAATAGTATTTTAAATTTTCTATGAGTTCCAATGAATTAGAACTAAAATGATGAGTATTTAGATTGGTAATGACACTTAAATTGTATTCTTTTGGAATTTACTATATAATACACATTTGCCACTAAATTCAACAACAAAAAAATAATCTAGACTTGAATGCTTTAAAAGTATGACAATGTTCTCTTCTGTTCTTTTTGTTTGTTTTTTGGGCTTCTCTGTGTAACAGCTTTGGCTGTCCTAGAACTCATTCTGTAGAGGATGCTGGCTTTGAACTCACAGAGATCTACCTGCCTCAGCCTCACAAGTAATGGGATTAACGGTGTAGGCCACCACTGCCCAGCACTTCTGTTCTTTTGATAGAAGTATGTTATGGTGATATTTTATTTGTACTGAAATGTAATTTTAATTTTATGTTAATAAATAAAGTTGCCCTGGGGTCAGAGCTATTAGAGCCATAGCAAGAGCGTGATGGTTAGAAGAGCTAGGTAGATTTCTGTGTGTTCAGGGATACAGCCAGTATTGGAGACATATGCCTTTAAGACCTGGAGGGCGGTACTTACAGGCAGTGATGAGGCAGTCATGTGGTTGGGTTTAGAACCAATGAGAAGGCAGAACAGAAAGACTATTTAAACACAGACAAACAGGAAGTAGCTCTCTCTCTGGGAAGTTAGGAGCACTGCAGGAGGTAAGATTTTATCTCTGAGCTCTGACCTCTCGGCTTTCTCTCTTTTACATTGGCTCTGTGTTTTTTATTTTAAAAAGACGATTGGATACATCTACATCTGGCGCCCAACGTGACAAGAATCCATTAAAAACTGCTTGGGGCCGGAGCTGGAGCAGCCGGCTCCCTAGCCCCGGCCCAGGTCTGCTTGGGCTCAGGCCGGACTGTGAGCTGCTTGCTTAAGGCCAGTGCTACAAACAGCTCAGGCCTGCCCTGTTAAACAGGGCCCCTGCCTGTAGAGCCAAGCCTTGACTTGGCTCAAGAGGGAACAAGTGGCTGGCTTTAAGCTTTAGCCGGCTACCCCTTCACTTTCACTTTCGCTTTTGCTTTCTCTCTGTCTCTCTGTCTCTCTGTTTCTCTCTCTCTCTCTCTCTCTCTCTCTCTCTCTCTCTCTCTCTCTCTCTGGATTCACACCTAGGACACTAGGTGGCTCTTTTGAAATTCGCTCGGATTTCTACTGTTCTACGCAGATTTGGTAAGTCATAAAGGAAACTATTTAAAAGACAATTTTTTTCCACATTTAAAAAAATGGGTTTTCTGTGTACATTGGAAGAAAATTGGGTTTTTGAAATTTTAGGCAGTCTGACAATGGAACAACTATATGAGAAGATTAATGTTGATCGAATTATGCAGTTTATCACCATGCTTATTCTCATTTTACTATTTAAAAAGATAGTCGATTTAAGTGCCAGGATAACAGCTTTAGAAAAACCTGTTAATTTTAACAGTGAAGTTGGTTCAAGTCTGGATCATAAGGTTACAGAAAGAAAGCCTGTTTTCACACAGTCACCCTTAATTTATCCTGTAACCGTACAGCAGATGCCTGATCAAATGGCTACACAAAATACCTGGGCTCCAATTGAACTGATGGATTTTAAAAGGTTTAAGGAGGCAATAGTATCTTATGGCATGCATTCCCCATATGTAAAGCAAATGTTAAACTCTTGGTCAACATATAATAGGATTATACCACAGGACTGGCGGACCTTGCACAAGCTGTTCTGGAACCCAGCCAGAGACTTCAATTTCTAACGTGGTTTAAGGAGGAAGCTAGAAACGTAGAACAACGATGGAGGGATAAAGGAATACAAGTTTGTCAGGATCAGCTTATTGGAGAAGGCCAATATGCTTCAATACAAACACAATGTTTATATGATGTTCAAACCCTAATTTTATGTCGAATGGCAGCCTTGAATGCATGGGACAGAGTTGAGGAACCAGGAAAAAAACCTGAGTCATTCACAAAGGTTATGCAAGGCCCAAAAGAATCTTTCACAGATTTTTTAGAAAGACTGGCTTCAGCAGTAAACAGAATGGTCTCAGGATCAGAAGCTAGTAAGGCAATAATTGAAGCTTTGGCATTTGAGAATGCGAATGCGGCATGCAAAAGAATAATCAGGCCGTTAAGGGCAAGATCTGCACCTTTGGAAGATTGGATTAGAGAAACAATTAATGTTGAGGTTGATGAGCATGATGATACGTGGGTAGGAGAAGTAATTTCAAAAGGTTTGAGGAGTGTTAGATGTTTTGGGTGTGGAAAGCAAGGACATTTGAAAAGGGACTGTAAACAGGTCATTCCTAGAAGCAATGTTTCTTCAAGGAACAATGGCAACAGAATGCCCCTTCCTTCTGGAGTATGCAGAAGGTGTGGTAAGGGAAAACACTGGACCAACGAATGTAGATCAACAAAGGACAGACAGGGTAATCCTTTGCCTCAGTTTTCGGGAAACTCCCGGAGGGGCCTCATGCAGGCCCCCATAGCAAAACCAGTTCAAACCTTTCCTGCAGCTGTAGAGGAAATGCCTGCTCTGGAGAGCGATTAAATAACCAAATGACTATTGGAATAAATCATGCTGGTCAGGATGATGAAACAGAGAGAATAGAAAATTCAGGAGAAAACATAAAGAAAATTTTTTGGCAAACTTCTATTAATGAACAGAGACCAAAATTAACGATAAAAATAAATGGTGTTTTGTTGTCTGGTCTGGTAGACACAGGTGCGGACATTACCATAATTGCACCAGAATTTTGGCATCCAGCTTGGCCTCTTCAGGAGGTAAACGTTCAATTGTTAGGAATTGGGACATTATCTGGAGTGAAACAGAGTGCAAGATGGCTGGAATGTATAGGTCCAGAAGGACAGAGAGGAAAATTAAAACCATATGTGGCTAACATAGCTATGAACCTGTGGGGTCGAGACTTGTTGCAACAATGGAATACTCAGATTAAAATCCCTCCAATCTCAGAAACAAATCATAAACTAGCACATGTTTCTGAGAGAAATATTAGAAGGCATTATTTTGAGTGGTCACCAGCCATCCATATTATACAAGAACAGGGCACAACAACTGATAATCTTCCAAAAATACCAACAGCTCTACCTTTAAAATGGTTAACAGACAAGCCTGTATGGGTTCAGCAATGGCCTTTAACAACAGAGAAACTCCAGGCTTTAGAAGAGCTGGTAGAAGAACAGCTAAATGCTCAGCATATTGAACAGTCAACCAGCCCTTGGAATTCTCCTGTATTTGTTATTAAAAAGAAATCTGGTAAATGGAGAATGGTAACAGACCTTAGAGCAATTAACAAAGTAATTCAGCCGATGGGCTCTCTACAATCTGGAATTCCTTTGCCTACTCTGTTACCAAAAGGATGGCCTCTCATAGTTATTGATTTAAAAGACTGTTTCTTTTCAATACCCTTACAAGAAAAAGACAAAGAAAGATTTGCTTTCACAGTGCCTACTTATAATAATTCTCAACCGGTTAAAAGATTTCAATGGAGGGTCCTCCCACAGGGAATGTTAAATAGCCCAACTCTGTGCCAATATTTTGTACAACAGCCATTGGAAGTGATACGTAAAAAATTTCCTAAATCTATAATTTATCATTATATGGATGATATTTTATTAGCTGACTCAAATGCAGATACTTTAGAAAGAATGTTTGAAGAAGTAAAGAAAATTTTGCCTTGCTGGGGATTACAAATTGCTCCTGAAAAAATACAAAGAGGGGATTCTATTAATTATTTAGGATATAAAATAGAGCTGCAAAAAATTAGACCCCAAAAGGTGCAAATTAGGAGAGATAGACTACAGACTCTTAATGACTTTCAAAGATTATTTGGAATATTTCTCATCTACGAACTATTGTTGGGGTAAAAAATGATGAACTGACTAATTTGTTCAAAACCTTAGAAGGTGACAAGGACTTAAATAGTCCAAGAGAATTATCACCTGAAGCTGAGAAAGAATTGGCCTTGGTAGAAAAGAAAGTACATGAAGGGCATGTGGATCGTATTGATCCAAAGCTGGATTGCATTTTGGTTATTTTACCTTCTAGGCATTCCCCTACTGGAATATTAATGCAGAGGGAAGATATTATATTGGAATGGATATTTTTACCAAATAAACCAAATAAAAAATTAAAAACTTATGGGGAAAAAATCTCTGACTTGATTTGGAAAGGAAAATTGAGACTTCGTCAATTAGCAGGAATAGACCCAGCAGAAATTGTCGTACCTTTAACTAAGGAGGACATTGAAAAATTATGGACAGAAAGTGAACCTTGGCAAAGAGCTTGCAGTAATTTTTTGGGAGAAATTAACAGCAAATATCCCAAAAGCAACAGAATTGATTTTATAAAGAGAGCTGATTGGATCTTGCCTCGAATTGTACGGCAAAAACCCATATCTGGAGTTCGTACATTTTATACAGATGCCAACAAACAAGGAAAGGCAGGTTACAAATCAGAAAATTTAAGTAAAGTGGTACAAAGTCCTTATAATTCAGTGCAAAAATCAGAATTGTATGCTATTATGCTGGTATTAATGGATTTTTCAGAACCTCTCAACATAGTAACTGACTCTCAGTATGCTGAAAGAGTGGTATTACATATTGAGACTGCAGAATTTATCCCTGATGCTTCAGAATTAACTTCACTATTTATTCAATTACAAGATACAATCAGGAAAAGGAGTCATCCTTTATATATAACTCACATCCGATCTCATACTGGTCTGCCAGGCCCTTTAGCACAAGGCAATGATGAGATTGATAAATTATTGATAGGAAATGTGCTGGAGGCCTCAGAATTTCATAAAAAACATCATGTCAATAGTAAAGGTTTAAAAAAGGATTTTTCCATAACCTGGCAACAAGCCAAAGAAATAGTAAAGAAATGTCCTACTTGTTCCTTCTATAATCAAACGCCATTACCAGCAGGATGTAACCCAAAGGGTACTCAGAGGAATGAAATCTGGCAGATGGACGTGTTTCACTTTGCAGAATTTGGAAAATTGAAATATGTACACCACACCATCGATACTTTTTCAGGATTTCAATGGGCAACTGCTCTGAGTTCTGAAAAAGCTGATTCTGTAATCACTCATTTGCTAGAAGTTATGGCCATCATGGGTATACCTGCACAAATCAAAACTGACAATGCTCCATCATATGTCTCTGTTAAAATGAAACAGTTTTTTGATTATTACAAAATAAAGCATATTACAGGTATACCACATAATCCTACAGGTCAAGCAGTTATAGAAAGATCAAACAGAACTCTAAAGGATATGCTAAATAAACAGAAAGGAGTAACAAAAACCCCAGAAATAGACTGCACAATGCGCTATTAACTTTGAATTTTCTGAATGCCAATGAGAAAGGAACAACAGCTGCAGAGAGACATTGGATAATAGAAAAAACTACAGAATTAAATCAGCCTATATACTTTAAGGATGTGCTGACCTCAGAATGGAAACCAGGGTATGTATTACATTGGGGCGAGGTTTTGCTTTTGTTTCTACAGGAGAAGATAAGCTGTGGGTACCATCAAAATTGATAAAGGTTCGATTTGAACAAGAGAAACCTCTTAATTAGAGGAGATGATAGTTCATCAACCAGCATGAACATCCAATTTAAACTAACTTGTACCAGTAACACGTCTTTTCATTTAATCAGATAATAATTTGCCAAAAAGGAACATCCCCAAAATTAGTCTTGGGGAAAGGTTTTTGTTTTTGTCTTTTAGGAGAATGATGGTTAAGGAATCTGAAGAACACAAGACAAATGAGACAACTGAAGAAAAGGGACAAATCATCTATCCCAGGAAACAAAGTGAAATGGCATATGGGTATATATAATCTAAAAAAATTTTATGTCTTCCTAAATGTTTGTTTCTGCTTTTCTCTAAAGATTTAACACTATTGGTCTTCTAATAGTCCCAGTTCAATTAAAATTTAAAGCTGACTTTGGAGTTGGAGAATGGCTCTCTCCTTCTTTAAACTCAAGCATGTTGTTAAAAGGAAAATGCAAACTCCCTGTATCATGCCAGAAAGAGCCATTTTCTGCTATGGGACAGGACAAAAGCCAAATTAATTAAGGGACTATTCTATTACTAATCTCAACTCTTTGATTCTATTCTGATTCTTTAAACTTTTCTTAAAGTATAAATTTTATATCAAAATTTACAAGATTAATATATACATATACATTTTAAACTTTGTTAAGATATGAATGGTCATATAGAGTACTAACTAATTCTAGAAAAAAGGCTTCAATTAGCTGCATATATATGTCTTTGTGTTCGAGTCTCTTATCAGTTTTCTGCAGGAAATCACGGCCAGGCCTAATATCAACTGAAGTCTCCGGGAAGAAGATGGGGCCCCACCACAACAACAACAACAATTCCACGTGGACAATAATAATATCACTGAACTGACAAACATCATCTACAGATCAGCTTTGAACTACAAGGTGCTCAGAGCAATTTTGAGATGACTAGCTGAGATGATCCAGTCTCAAAGACTACTTGAATAAGGACTTGAGATAAACCCTGAACTTTGGCATTATACACAGACTGGATAATAATGAAGGATATAGTTACCAGTCCTAGAATTTGACAATTAACCTAAAATTTTTCTTTCAGGATAAAGATAACTTCGCCCATACCCAGCAGCAAGCAATTTTAAGAATACGACGCCCACATTCCCAAAGAGGTGGTGTGGGGCGGGTAGTTTTTTTGGTTCTTTTTAATGGGTTTTGGGTCTGGGATAATTTTCATTGTTTAGGGGGGTTGGTTATATGTTGTTGTCAAGGGTTAGGAAAAAGGCTAAGCAAAGGAGATTAGATTTAAGGTTCTTGTTTTAAAAAAAAAAAAGAAAAGAAAAAGACAATTACTAGTTTTAAATACTTTACATTATTACCAACTATTAGGACATAAAGAAATGAAAGATAGTAGTTAGACATTACAATAGAAATTACAGTCATATTAGATATGTTTTAAAAATTGAGCAGATATATTTTAGACAGGTCATCTTCAAACCCTTCAGAGATCTACCGAATATGGCATTTAAAATGTTTTAATAACTTAGAAATTTTTCTTTTTTGAGACATGTCGGCTCCTGGCAGTACCAATCTACTTCAGAGAAAATATGGGCATTGAAGAAACTGCATATGGAGTTAATTTTCATTGTGGCAAAAGTTAGCCACTGGACAACAAAGTATCCTCGAATCAACAGGAAAAAATGGACAGACAGAACACGAAACAAAGGACTACCAATTCCTGCCAAAACAAGTGTGGTTATGGCTTTATCAAAAGGCATCTTCTGAGGTCAGGACAATATGGCACCATCCCTGAAGTGGCCTTCACAATCTGGAAAAGGTACAGTGTCCTTTTCTTCGAAGACAGCTGAACAGGCAGTGGGCCGATGGCTTCTGGTGTGCAATGGAACAACAACTGAAAGCTCATGCCTCTCAATAGTAGACTGGCATTTAATAGAGGGATATGGAGAAAAAGGGGATGCTGAGATGAAGCCATATATACACAGCCAAGAAGAATGGACAGCTGAATTCAAAAACCATCAACAATTTCCAGAATTTAAAATCCTGAATCATGACATGACACTAGTGGAATTCAGGTGTTTCTGGTACATGGACTGCTCTCACCCAATGTGAGGTTGAACTGTTGACCTTGTGTACAACCTACTTCACAAATGAGTCTGTCAGATACAATAAGCCTATAGGCTGAAGATGATGCCCCAACACTGCGGAGAAACCTCAGGTGACTGTCCAGGCAGCTGGCTGTTTCTGTCAACTCACAAAATTTTTGGAAGTTGCTTTTGTGCACTTCCTGTTTTTATTTTTGTTAGCTAATATTATTTCCTTCTTGGGTCTCTGAGGGAGTTGAAGATTAGTTAGTTATAGTTGAAGATTAATTAGGATAGAAAGTGAATTAGATACATTTTGGACTTACTAAAATAGGATAGATAAGGGAATTATTTTCTCTGATTTGTCAAATACAAATGGACTAGACATCGTTTAGGTATTTGTTACTTGTATATATTGTATATAGTTATTGTACTTTTGTATATAGTTTTTCTTTTGTTAGTTATAACCTTTTGCCTTTTTTTTTCTTTTTATTAAAATAGAAAGGGGAAATATGGTGATATTTTATTTGCACTGAAATGTAATTTTAATTTTATGTTAATAAATAAAGTTGCCCTGGGGTCAGAGCTATTAGAGCCATAGCAAGAGCGTGATGGTTAGAAGAGCTAGGTAGATTTCTGTGTGTTCAGGGACACAGCCAGTATTGGAGACATATGCCTTTAAGACCTGGAGGGCGGTACTTACAGGCAGTGATGAGGCAGTCATGTGGTTGGGTTTAGAACCAATGAGAAGGCAGAACAGAAAGACTATTTAAACACAGACAAACAGGAAGTAGCTCTCTCTCTGGGAAGTTAGGAGCACTGCAGGAGGTAAGATTTTATCTCTGAGCTCTGACCTCTCGGCTTTTCTCTTTTACATTAGCTCTGTGTTTTTTATTTTAAAAAGACGATTGGATACATCTACAGTATGTACTAGTTCTAAATATAACATAAAATGTCACAGTATGTATAACACTTGATATGCAGTGTAGTTATGACTGTTACAGTAATCTATAGTGTGCTGAACAAGAGGGGAAAGCTCTGAGAATATCACATATGGTTGCTGTCAGCACTACCCAACTCAAATCTGCGGCTGTAGCTTCAAGAAGTCCAGACAACACATAAAATGTGAGCATTTTTTGATTTGCATTGATCATTTAAATCTGTAAAATCTATGTGAGTTTATGGACTGTATATAACAAGAAGGGTTGTGAAGTCTACCAGCTCTTCTACAAGTACAACTACTTGGTACTTTTGGTCATCTGGAACATTTTCAGATGAGCAGCCCAGTCAACAGGAAATACCACAGACTAGAAAGAGAGTGGAAACAGGCAAGCTGGTGAGCTAATGTAATAGTTAAGAGAAAAATAAGAGGACAGTGGTATAGTTCAGTGGTTGAACACTTCCCTAGCACGCACAAGACTCCAGTTTGACCTCCATTGACAGAGGGGAGGGTACAGTAAATAAAATCTAAGTTCCCTAAACTTATTTTCTTATTTCTCCAACATACATTATCTATAGGCTGGGGAGAGGTAGCTCAGAAGATTACAAGTACTGTTCAGGGATGGCAGAACGTAGTAAAGTCAACAAAGAAAATATAATGGAGAGTAGAATAGCATAGGCCCGTAGAAATCAGTACAGCTTTCCTATTGCGCGCGCGCGCGTGCGCGCGTGCACACACATACACACACACACACACACACACACACATACACACAAACACACACACACACAAACCTGTGAAAGACTAAATGAATATTAGAATATCTCATTTAAATGCAACTTCATGACTTCTTAAGCAAATAATCTTAAAATTGAAAGATCTACTTACTGACACTGCTATCATGGTACTATCCGGCCTCCATTCAGCTTGTTTGTAAGATCCAAACTGGGTAGATGATTTAGCTGGTTCCTTATACGTTACGATTAACACACTAGGCTGGAAGAAAATAGGTATATTTTATTTTAGTAGTATATCACAGAAATAGATACAAACAAAATTTGAGTGTTACTTATAGAAAATACTGGCAATATTTTAAAACTATAGCATATCTAATATCAAATCATCAACCTTCAGTATTCCGTGCAAATCATGAAAAAAAAAAAAAAAACAATTTGCTAGTCATACATACATCTACTGAATGAGTAAACTGAATCAATAATTAGTAACTTTCCAAATTAGAACTATGCCCACATACACCCATAGGTTAATTAAGCCAAATATTTAAATAAACTATATCAGTTCTCTACAACCTTCCCTAGACAGAAGTGCCAATAGTAGATAGGGGATCCTTTTAAATTTGTTTTGTAAATCCAACATTATCCTACCAAAAGCAGACAAAACTACTACATGAAAACCAAAACAAACAGACCAAAATCTCTCATGAACTTCGATACAAAAGTTCTCAACAAGTTATCAGAAAATTAAATCCAACAAAGAATCAGGTACCAGGACCAAGTGAACTAGATCCTGTAACTAAAGTTTTCCTGGTCCTGCCTGGCTCGTGCGGTCTGTGGCTGTTTGGACCCAAGTAAACACACAGAGGCTTACATTAATTAAAACTGCTCGGCCATTAGCTCATGCTGTGGGGTGGTTTGTATGTCAAATTACTCTGACTGGTAAATAAATAAAACACTGATTGGCCAGTGGCTAGGCAGGAAGTATAGACAGGACTAACAGAGAGGAGAAAAGAAAGAACAGGAAGGCGGAAGGAGTCATTGCCAGCCGCTGCCATGACAAGCAGCAAGTTGTTTTTCTTTAAAAGTAGGTTCATGAATCTACCCTTTCATCCTATTATATCTATACTACCTCCTTTTCCTCTTTAGATAGAGACTGCATAGAGGAAGAGCTAGGATATTGCTCTATATGCTGTGAATGTGTTGCTCTGATTGGCTAATAAATAAAATGCTGATGGGCCAATAGCCAGGCAGGAAGTATAGTATAGGCGGGATAAGCAGAGAGGAGAATTCTGGGAACAGGAAGGCTAAGTCAGGGTCGCCAGCCAGACACAGAGAAAGCAAGATGTAAAAATACTGGTAAGCCACAAGCCACAAGGCAACTTATAGATGAATAAAAATGGGTTAATTTAAGATATAAGAATTAGATAGCAAGAAGCCTGCCACGGCCATACAGTTTTAAGTAATATAAGTCTCTGTGTTTACTTGGGTTTGAGTGGCTGCAAGAGCCATGTGGACACAGGAAAACTTCAGCTACAATATCCCAGGTATGCAAGGCTGGTTCAACATTAAAAAACCAACAGAGAATCCCCTCATGGCAGCCCAGAAGTGAAAGAAGGGACAGAGAGGAGGGACTCATGTCCCAGTATCTTTCTCAGGGTGTGCTCCAGTGCCTAATTTCATTTCGGGGGCAGGGGGCTACTTTCTAAAGGTTTCCCTACCTCCTAACAGCATCACACTCTGGGAACCAAGCCTAAAATACACAGGCCTTTGGGGGACATTTATGACTCAGACTATAACATACAGACTATTTGCTGCAGTAAGTAATTCTTAGTGGTCTATCTACTTAGTTCCTTCTTCCAGCACTAGCAGTCTCTATTTCAAAACAAACAAACAAACAAAGAAAAACCCACAAATAAAAACAAAAAAATTCTGCCTGTCCTTTTCCAAGTGTCATGTAATTGGAACTGTGTAGTATCCTTTTTTTTTTCAGTAATAATGAGGGGAGTGGCTTCCTCTGCCATGTATTCTCATCATCATATACTATTTCTCCACAGACCCAAAAGCAACAAGCCTTTTGATCATGGACCAAAACCTCCAAAACTGACTCAAAACAAACCTTTCCCTCTTTTAAGCTCAATATCTCAGATATTTTGGAACAGTAACAAAAGTTGGCTAACACATACCATAATATTATACATTTCTCAAAACCCACAGAATGCAGGACGTTGAGAGAATAAGGTAAATATGGATGTTGTGTAATAATCACTGGTCAGTGTGAGGCCACCAATTGTAACAAATGCACCACTCAAGCAAGAGATGCTGATATAAGGGGTAGATATTGAGGGAAGGGCAGACAATATGTGGGGATTCTCTGTTGTTGCTGCTCAATTTTGTTAAGAACCCAAATCTGCTTTTAAAAAATGTTTATTTTAAAAATAAGAAACACAAAAATTTCAGTCAATTCCTAATAAATAAATACTAGATCAAAACAATAAATACTAGATCAAAATTCTAATTTTATAAAGAAAAGCAATGTATGAAAGTAAGAATCCAGGGAGACAGAGCAGCACATAACCAAATTCTAAGCAATCTAATAATAATGCATCTAGGCAGCTCTTCAGTTTCTCAAACATTTTCATATTCATAACGTTGTTTGGTAGCATGAAGGCCTTAAGTAATAAAAATAATGGAAACACAGCCAAGACAGACATCAATGGAACATTTTAATCAATTTGGGTAGGTAGTACAATTCAAGCCAAAGAAGTAACATCAACAAAGCTCAAGAGGTGCCCAAGACTACAGAGAAATGGCCTGACTGATGCTCGACTGTAGGGAACTTTTAAAAAGGGAATGCTTAAGCAAAAGGGCTATATAACAAAGGAAAATTGCCAGGGGATCTCAAATGTGACAATGATTTTTCACCTTAACACTATAAATACCAAAGTGTGGTTTCCAAATAATTTCCAGTCACGTAAGATTCATAGGACTTTGATCAACAATAATAAATTGTAATGATAGTTTAAAAGTAGAGTATTGACTAAATAAAAAGTGGGGTTTAGGTAACAGCCTACACTATTAAAAATGGGAAAGCAAAACTATACAAAAATTCTTTTCCATGAAATGACTTCAGGTAATGGCAAAGGAATATAGTTAGATTAACCCTCCTGTAGACAACAGGAAAAATCTAAGAAATAATATTTCAAAGCATCAAAAAGCAATCTAATGTCTCAAAAATGAGAAAGTAGGGGCTGGTGAAATGACTCAGCAGTTAAGAGCACTGGCTGCTCTTCCAGAGGTCCTGAGTTCAATTCCCAGCAACCACATGGTGGCTCACAACCATCTGATGCCCTCTTCTGGCCTGCAAGTGTACATGCAGATACAGCACTCACATAAAATAAGTCTTTAAGAATTTTTTTTTTTTTTAATGAGAAAGTATCTTTCCTTGAAAAGCAGGGTCTTGAACTTGTGATTGTCCTGCCTCAACCTCTTAAGAAGCCAGTATCACAGGCCTGTACTGGTTGCAATGCACCATGGCTAATATAAAATGAGATGTTTTTGCTGCCTAAAAAGCTTTAAATTTAGTTTTAAAAATAAAGCCTAAGTGCAAAAACTTACAATACAAAGCAGAAGTTGAAAGAAGTACAATTTTCTCCACAATACAGAAAACCCTATAGATTTTACAAGTACAAAAAAAGTTAAAATAAGCAAACAAATTCAGTAATGTTATAAGATACAAAATATATGCATAAAACCCATCATGTTTCTATACACTAAAAACCAACTGAAAAAGAACTTAAGAAAGCAATTCTATTTATAAATAGCATTTAAAAATAAAATAGTACATAAATTTAACCACATTACACAGAAAACTATAAGACACCGAACATGACATAAATGTCAAGATATATCCCATGTTCATGGATGGTGAATTGATACTGTTTAAATGTATATACTACCAATGCAATCCCTATCAAAATTCAATAATATTTTTCATAGAAATTTACAAAACAATCTTAAAATTCATACAGAACTTGAAAGACCAAATAGCCAAAGCAATCAAAAGAAAAACAAAACTTCATTCATACTACCTGGTTTTGAAATATAGTATATAGCTACAGTAATCAAGATAGCATGGTACTTAGATAAAAAAACAAAGCACAGAGACCAATGGAACAAAAGAGAAGTCCTAGAGAGAAACCATGCACCCCACCCCACCCCACCCCCATACATGGTCACCTAATCCTTGACAAAGACTCTAAGACTGAACAAAAGGGAACTCAGCCTTTTCAACAAGTGGTGCTGGGAAAACTAGAAATCCAAATGGAAAAGAATAAAACACTCATAATCAACACAGGGTCAATTAGAGACTTAAACACATGGCCAGAAACAATCAATTTCCAGATGAAAATGGAGAAAAACTTGGTAAAGAGTTTTGAATAGCACCAAAAGCGAAGAAACAAAGCAAAAAATCAACGGTGGGACTACATGAATCTAAAAAGCTCTCAACCAGCAAGGGAGACACTCAATAAAATGAAAAGACAATCTGTGCGAAGGGAGAAAATACAAACCTAGCACAGATACAAGATACTTGCAATTCCTAAAGCTAACAACAAAAAGAAAAACAATTTAAATCAGCAATGGACCTGAACTGACATTTTTTCCCCACAAAAGACATTAACAACAGCCAGCAGGTACTCAGTATTGCTAATTAGCAGGGAAATGCACATCAAAGCCATAAGAGAGTGCTCTGTACCTATGAGGATGGTTTTCATCAAGAAATGAAGTGATAAAATGTGGGTGGAGACACAGAAAAGAGAACTTCTCAAAACTGTTAGTGGGACTATAATTGGTGCAGCAATTGTGGAAAATGGTTTGGGGAATTCTTTACAATTTTTTTTTTTTTTTAAATAACTACACAGTTTAGTAATCCTATTTCTCTATTTCTCTCTGTCTACTTACCTATCTGTGTGTGCACCTGTGATTCCCCCTCCCCAAAATGGTATTATTCCAAATATGTACAAAAAAGGATTTGAAATCAATATTTTAAAAGTTATTTGCACACCCATGTCCACTACAGCATTGTTCAAAATCACCATAATGTGGAAACAACCTATGTGATCATCAACAGATGGACTGATAAAGGAAATGTGCTTTATATACAATGGGATATTATTCAGTCTTTAAAAAAAAAAAAAGGAAATCCTGACACTGAATATAACAAGGATGAACTTTTAATGAAATAATGTTAAATAAAATAAGCCAGACACAGGATGGCATATACTGCATAAGCTACTACATATGTCTACTCTCAAGAAGTAAAACTCATAGGAACCGAGAGTAGACCAGAGACTGCCAGAAGTTGGGAGTGGATGAGATGGGGTGTTTTGGGTCAAATACCAACACACAGTTATAAGACTAGTCAATTTTTATGATTTAATGCAGAGTTTGATAACTTCAGATATTATTATTATATACTTGAAAATTGCTCAGAACAGATTTTTTTAATTTATTATTATTATACAATAGTTGTGTGTGTGTGTGTGTGTTTTGTGTGGGAGAATGTATGTGCCACAATGTATGTGTAAAGTGAAGTTTTTATCTAATTATTCTTTATCAATAAAAAAAAATCCAGTCAGATATTGGGGTAAGAACCTGAATGATAAGAGAAGCGACAGAGAAGCCACCAGTGACCTCCTCTCTCTTCCATTCCTCAATCCGAAAGGGCTGAGATCCTCTCTCAGCCCTGCCTTATTACTTTCCTGTATCCCATCTATCTTCAGTCCTTCAAGATCTCTATGGTTAATTTTGGTCAGCTAGTGGCTAGCTCTGCCTCTGCCTCAAAGCAACTTTATAGTCAGAGTGTAATCAAAGTATCACACAACAGTAGAGGTCAGAGGACAACTGCTCAAAAGATTTCTATGTGTATGCGTATTTGTCTGCATGTATGTATATACACCAAATGGGTTATCCGATGCCCATGGCGGCCAGAAGAGGGCATCAGATTCTCCAAAATTAGAGCTATACCAAGTTGTCAGCCAGCATGTGAACTGAACCTGGGTCCTCTCCAAGAGCAGTAAGTGCTCTTAACCATCGAGTTATCTCTACAACTTGAGAGTAGATCTTAAGTGTTCTCATCACACATAAAGGAACTATGTGAGGTGGTAGATCCATCACTATACATGTATATAAAAACATTTTACCATACATCATAAGTATTACAGCTTTGTTATACATAGTTCAATAAAGCTAGAAGGAAAAACTCCAAAACAGTAGTTCATCAACAATGAACACTTCCAGTTATAAACAATGACTCATGGAGAAAGGATTACAACAGAAGTTTAAAAGATAGTTAATATACTAATGATCAGAGATGAGGCAAGAGAGCATTCCAGGAGAGGAGTGTCTCTGATATCAAACTACGGAGTTTGAACTTTACTCTAACAAAAAGTGAACCCTAGAAGACTTTCAGATATGTGAATTTAAAAGGATGGTCTCTGGCAGCAGTAAATACAATAGAGTTAAAACAGTGAAGTGGGAATGTTAGGAAAAAGGAGATAGAAATTACACAGCTTTCCTGAGGATGTATAGCTAATTATATCCTTACAGATTGGTTCTTGAGACATCTACCTCACTGTGTTTTCCATGTGCATATTAACAGGGACTTTTCATTATTAGCACACATCAAGGAATGCAAGTTTCTGCTCAGAGTTCCTCAACTACATTATTTATAAGTGGTGATTTGCCAATTTCAGCTTTTTATTTGCAACTCACAGTGATAACTCAAAAGATTTTCATTCTCTGGGTGTGATGGTGAATTCCAGGTCAGCCAGTGATAGAGTGAGACCTTGTGTCCAAACAAACAAACAAACAAACAACAAACCAGCTTTGGTGCACCATACTAACATCAAGCATTGGGCAGAATGTTTTCTATATATCATAAGTCACTTCGATGCTCTGTCTATTTATGCCATCCTTTACAATTAGTATTCAAAAATACTTCTGAAAGCAATTTAAATATTTGAAAACAGTACCCTGAAAATTGAGATGAGTATGTATCTAATTCAGATTGGAAGCATCCTAAATATTTCACAGTTAACATCCGTAGACTTTAATAGCTACAGCTCATGTCATTAGGCTTAGCTGAATGTGACTGTGTCTATATGGTTTTGTTTGATGGTACTGGGTTTTTTGGTTTGTTTGGTTTGGTTTTTTTGGTTGGTTGGTTGGTTGATTTGGTTTTGTGGGGATTTTTTTGTTTGTTTGTTTTGAGACAAGGTCTCACTCTGTAGACCAGACTGGCCTTGAACTCAGAGATCTCCTGCCTTTGCTTCCTGAGTGAGTGCAGGGATTAAAAGCATGCACCACTCTGCCTAGCAATTCTGTCTATAAGGAGAAAGTGTAACATGTGGGGGTTTGTTTGTTTTCAATTCCCCTGAGTGGACAGGAGACATGGTGGAGTCAATTAAAGGAATACCCATAGTCCCTGTCATACTACAAATGCAGTGCATCTCACTATACTCATCAGTTATGAATCCTATCTCATTTATAGAGCAGCTCCATCCTCCAAGCTGAATTCTTCAACAATACTCCTGACGGAAATACATCATCCCATCAACACTACCTCTACCACTTCATCCTAACACATATACTAAATCTTTTTCTCTTCCCTTTTTCCTTCCTTCCAGCCCTTTCTTCCCTCCCTTTCCTTGACAAGGTCTTACTCTAGCCCAGACTGATCTAGAACTCACTAGGTAGCACAGGCTGGCCTCAAATTTATAGCAATATTCCTGTCTCGTCCTCCCAAATCTCAAGTGCTGGGATCACAAGAGTGAGCCACCAAGCCGTGGTCTAAATCTTTTTAAAACACCCATTTAGGGCTTGAAAAATGTGGCTCATACTATTACAGACTTCAGCAGGTATTTATTTATTTACTGGGTGTACTTGTGGATGTGGAAATGCACATGCCTGGGCACAAGCAGGAAGGCGAGAATGACCTGCAGTCAGCTCCCTCCTTTTGCTATGTGGGTCACCAGGGCTGGCAGCACTTTCCTGCATCTCAGCCATGTATTTAGACCTTGCTGGCCCCTGGACTAGATTTAGAATTCTGAACTGGAATCACAATGTCAAAAAAGCAAACCCCTACTAACAAACACATCACAATGGAAACAAAGCAATAAACCCAATTTATTGATGAAATGTGCTATTTTAAAATCTTTATCAAAAAGTAAAATGAGTATCTATAGAAACGTTTGTTCATAAACACGTCTAAGCAACACTAACATATATCTTTCAAATTTGGCTAGAAAACTAGTCTGAACAGATATGACTCTAAAACACTGGACTTCCAAACAGCAACTTAGTACATAAGGATGGGAAATATAAGTGGTCCATAAAGTTTACTAGAAGACCCATAAAATGTACTTAGTGCTAGAGATTCTAGTTTAATGTTCCCATAGTCTCACGAGTAACCAACATTTCATGCACAGCAACTTTTTTTGGACATTCAAACAACCAGTTGAGACTAAACACACATTTCTTCCACAAAGCTAGTTTTCTCTTTTAAAACTGCATTTTTCCTCTGCAGGCCTACCTTACTGAGTCTTAACCAACACCCTCATTCATATACTCAGAGAAGCCATTTTAAGTCCATTCATAGCCTCTCATTTACCTAGAAATGTTTTTGCTTTTAACATTTTGTAACCTAACCTTATTTTAACACACACATTTTGTGAACTTTAGGAAGGAGAAAATTAAAATGAACATTTCACAGGATAAGAAGAGCTACACACATACATCCCAAGAGGAGAAGACTTGGCAGGTGGAGCCTGGCTCTTGCTCCCCACTCACCTGGCCATACAATCACAGACCTCAGAATCATCACATTTAAACCTGATCTTTGAAGTAACAAAGCTTGTGTTCACAGTCCCATGTAAAACTAGAGTGCCGTGCAGCCTCCCTAAGGTATTCGGGAAATTTATCTCCCTCCATGCCTCTGAACCCTTATATTCCCCCAAATCTAAATCTGGAACATTTTTTATTTCCCTGTATGTGATGTACTGTTTTGTATGTATGCAAAATTCTAAGTTTTACACACTAGGGATCAGTAGTAATCAATGTACTTCTGTGAACCACAGCTGTGTGTAGAATGGGGATTTGAAGGAAAGGAGGAGACATTTAAATTCCATAAAACTGCATTTAACCCCAAATCCAAACAACAGATTTTATTAATATTCACAATGTCCCTAAGACAACTGGGACACATTTTAATGTTCTTTTTGTAGGGGGAAATAAGGTAACTTACAGGCTTCTGGTCTATCATGCTAAACTGACATAAATCACATTTTTATCTTTAGAGGTTAAAAAAAGTAAAATGTTAGGTTTTACAATGTGTTACATTCAAATAAAACTACTAAATTTAGGAAACAATGTAAAATTCAAGTTCTAATTATGCTTTTCTACATAAACTATTAACTTTAAACAGTTAGACCTAAATAAAAGTTGTTCAACTGCCACATATGTTGAAAACGAATCTCATTTAGGTACCAACTACAGCGCATATGTTTAAAAATTCAATTAAGCACAGAATGGAGTATCATATTGCTGATACTGTAATTGTTTAGTAGCCTGCTGTGTTCTGATACCTTTCTGAAAATTAGGTCAGCCAAAACTTAGTGACAGTCTGATTGACAGCCTAACTATGCAATAGTAAAACAGAGGAGAAACCAAAACTACCTAAATTCTAGTACCGGTTTTACCACAGCTGTGTGTGAGGACAATCAAGGGCATTATCGGCATTCCAACAGTAACAAGTAGAAATCTAAAGGATTTAACCAAACCCAAACCAGTGTTTCATACATGTACCAAGAGCAAGGTTAACCTTCAATCTCTTTCAACGAGAACATCACTCTGAAATCGATTAGTACTGTCTCTTTGAATGGGGATGGGGCAATTTTAAACTTAGAATTCTGTCATTTTTACAGACAGATTTCCAGCAAGCGGCAACGTCCGAACAAGGGCTATGCCACTCACCACTTACTTTCCAACTTATTTCTCCTATCAACTCGGAACTCAAGACACAAGGAGGAAAAAGCCAGGACTCAAAGCCAAGAACTCTGCCCCACGCTCTCTCCAAGCCTTATTATTTCCAGGTGCGGCGCAGACAGATGTGAATTCCTGGACTCTTTCCCCCTCCCCTCCCCACAGCAGCTCCCCGAGTCCAAGAGGAAGGAGCCAAGAAAAGGAGTAAGGGACTGTAGAGTCCGCGATGTTTGGAGGAGACCGGCAGCTAAGTTACCAGGCCTCTACGAACGAACCAACAGCTCTTAAGTTTTAGTTACAACAGTCTGACACCGGGGAAAGACCAACAGGCTTTCCGGGACTCCAAAACAACGACCTTTAAAGGCAGCGGGGAGCTGGCACGCCACAGCTGCCGGAGTGCTGGGGGACGGACGTTCCAACAGATTGGCACCTCGGCAAGGAGGGCAGAGAGAGAGGCAGGCAAGTCTGGACTCAGCCTGGGAGCTCCGGGCCCGGCGCGCGGCTGTGGGCGCCACGCGGGGGCTGGGGGCTGCGGAGACTCTGCCCGAGCGTGGAGCCCACCCGAGGGCGAGAGGGGCTGAGGGCCGGGGGGAGTCGCTACGAGCGGGACCAGGGTCGCTCCGGGGAAGTCGGGACTGAGCCGGGGTCGCTCGGGAGTAGTCGGGACGGGGCCGGGATCGCTCGGGGAAAGTCGGGACGGGGCCGGGGTCGCTCGGGGAAAGTCGGGACGGGGCCGGGGTCGCTCGGGGAGAGTCGGGACGGGGCCGGGTCGTTCGGGGAGAGTCGGGACGGGGCCGGGGTCGTTCGGGGAGAGTCGGGACGGGGCCGGGGTCGTTCGGGGAGAGTCGGGACGGGGCCGGGGTCGTTCGGGGAGAGTCGGGACGGGGCCGGGGTCGTTCGGGGAGAGTCGGGATTAGATCCAGGCCTCCCCGGGGAAGTCGGGACGGGACGGGGGCCGCTCGGGGGAAGTCGGGACGGCGGCGCCTACTTACTCGGCTGTACCAGATGCTGAGGCGGGCCGGGGCCAGCACGGCAAAGAACGCTCTCCGAGGGTCGGACTGGACGTGGAGCGGCGCCTCGGCCGGGCTCCGCGGCGCGCAGAGCAGCCTCTTGGGCCAGCCGCTCAGGAAATACATGGTCCGCGCGCGGCCCCGACAGCCCCCGGCGGCCCCGGCCGCGTCTGTCACGCTCGGCGGCCCCGGGCCGGGTGCCCACCTCCCACACCGCCACCGGCCGAGTCGGCGGCGGCGACAGCGGCAACTCGGGGCATCTGCCCGGGGGCCGGGCCGGGCCGGGCCGACGCGATGCTTCGCGACGCAGTCTCGGGCGCTGACGGGCCGAGGGTGGGGGAGGCGGGAAGCCAGTGGGCCCGCGGCGGGAGGAGCCGAGGCCGGCCCGCCCCGCTCGCCGCTCGCGTCAGCACGCCGCACGGCGCGGGCGGGGAGGCTCCTGAGGCTCCGCCCGGTGCTCTCCGGCCGCCGCCGCGCGTCAGCACGCAGCGGGTCGCAGGGCTGGACGCCGGCTCTTCTGTGCGGTGCGTCTTGCTGACGACCGAGAGCGTGAGGCTGGGGACCGGGAAGAGGCGACAGAGCCCAGTCGGTGACAATCCCGACGGCCCGGCCCACTTGGACTTCCCCTCGATTGGCACGAGCTCCGGGGCTGGGGGCGGGGGGTGGGAGGGGGGAGGCGGAGCGAGCGTCACGTGACACCCAGGCTGAGCTTGGCCCTGGGTCTCTGCGACTCCAAGGCTGGAGGGGGTCTGTGCTGAGAGATCTTTTGTGTGCTGTGGTTTCCAGTGAGAGCCCGGGGGATGTCCTTGCCCTTAACGGAGCTTGCATTCTAGGCAGGGTCGTTATTCACTCACTAAACTGCTTAGCCAAAAAATGCCTCAGTCCTGTCTTCGGGTCTCCAGGCGTTCTAAATCTAGTCCAGTGTATATTTCTAATTTAGTTTGCATCCCTCTGCCCCTCTACCAGCTATTGCTAGACGAAGCCCAGATGGTGTCTTTTGCAACCCCCAGTACACTGTGTTCTGGAAAAGAAATGGACTTAGTTTTCTGAGTTGGACCAGACTAGAGACAACTGTATCGGGGTAGTCAACTTTTGGCAGTGTTTAACTTTGGTACCTGGAGCCTTAAAAATAACTACAGCTTTTAGCAGATTGACCTGATAACCCCTACAGGGCATGAAGGAAGAGATGGGAAGTAGACTTGGGGGGAAGCGGGCTGAATAAAGAGTACTTCTCCTTTCATGTTCACCTTTCATCTTCCCGAGTTACTTTTCTCAAACATGTGTTAACCAAGGTTTAAAAGTAGCAGGGTCAACAGCAAACAGGAAAACAGAGTAACAATCTGGATTTTATAACAGCAATGTAACTTTCCGTAATTGTTCTAACGCTTGCTTCTTTTCAAAGAAGTTGACCAAAGAAATGCCTCGCTGCTCACCAGCCTTTTGTGCAGGTGGCATCTTCTTCCTGGTGTGTTCCACCCCCAACACAGCGTACCTGCAATGTCTTAAGCATAGCAAAACTGGAAAATATTTTTCAGATGAAAGTGTGGGTGCAATCTTGATCTACTGGAGTTACACTGTTGGACAGATAGATCCAGAGAGGTCTGCCTTGCCAATACAAAATTGTAGAATTTCATTGTCTAGTACTTTTTGGACAGTTGAACACGTGGCAGATAGAAAGTAAAAATGTGTAGCAGTTCTACTCAGAATATTTGCTCCACCTCTGCTTCAGACTGTCTTCATGGGCCTCACCTGTGTGGCTGGCTGTCTTTCTGCAATCATAGGTAATTTTTAAGTAATTTTTCATTGTTCTTAGTTTTGACCTTACTTGCCAGCTCAGGATTGGAGATCTCTGCTGTGATCTTTTGTAGCGACTAAGGTTTACAAAATAATTTTAAGGGGATGATTTGATTTCATTCCACAGAAAAGCTTCAAAGCACATCATGTTGCTGTATCATGCTATTCTTTTCTTAAGGGGACATAGCACCAAAGTGGTGGATGTGCCTAAAGTCACATGGACTGAGAATTGCTCTTCCTTCCAAGGACCCAGTGGTGTTTAGACCAGGTTGAGGTGAATTGTGATAATGGCCTGAATATGGACAGAAGGAGACCTTCTGGGCCTTTCTCCCTTGGGAGTGATAGGGTAAAATATCTCACTCTAAAACTCTGTTAAGTGTTACTCATTGTGACAGAACTAACTTTTGAATCATATTTTAACATTGTAAAACATAGTAACAATTCTAGTGCTCAAGTCTTCTGTTCCTATTTCTTTCTCCTATGGTCACCACTCTAGTCAAACTATCTGGACTACCTTGAGCCACAAGTAAACTGATAAAAGTTAATGGGTTCGTATTTGATTCTCTCAAATTTAACAAATTTTGTATTATGAGGGTGGTACTTTTGATAAAGGTGCATGGAAACAAGTACATTTGTAAACTGTTAGAGGAAAATTTGGAACAATGTCTATAAAGACCAGTGGCATTGTATGGTGTGTGTGTATAAAGAAAGACACCCAGACCCTATTTTTCTTTCCTATAATTATTTTCTAAGGAAACTGAGTTTAGCCTTCAAATATACCCTATAAGGCAGGCGTGATGGATGCCTCTAGTGTTGGCTATTCTTGGTTGTCAGCTTGACTACATCTGGAATGAACTAAAACCCAAGTGACTGTACACATGTGAGGGATTTTTTCTTGCTTAAATCATTTGAAGTAGGAAGATCCACTTCTGGTCTGCATCTTCTGAGGTGGAGAGAGCCATCTTTAATGTAGGCCACGCCTTCTGCTGGCAGCCTATATAAAGGATATGGAAGAAGGAAGCTCTTGTGCTTTGTCTGCTTGTTTTTTGCTCCAGCTGGCAAGTCCATTCCTTCACTGGCATTAGAGTTCCTTCTTCGGGACTCTGGTGTATACTGAAAACCAACTGAGACATACAGCCATGTGTACTGAACAGCTACTGGGTTTTTAGATCTTCCATTGGTAGACAGCCATTGTTGGACTAGCCTGACCACAGCCTGTAAGCCATTCTAATAAATCCCGGATGGATGGATGGATAGATAGATTGATTCATTCTATAAATTCTGTTCCTCTAGAGAATCCTAACTAATACACCTATAATCCCAGCACTTGAGAGGTGGAGACAAGAATTAAGAGTTCCAAGCCAGCCTGACCTACATAAGGCCCTACCTTAAATAAATTACACACACACACTTAAATAGAATTGTCTATACTTATGATGTAATGTTTTGTAAAATTTAAAAGGTATGTTAGAGAATATCTGTTATAAAAGTATGTTAACCATGTATTATGAAGTAATGAAATTATTACATAAACTATTCCATGTTTATGAAGAAACACATTTAGCAGAAAGAAAAGAAAAAGGTACCAAAATGTTGATGTTTAAAAAGCCCTTTAAGTATGGATACTTAATATGTCTTCTTTGGGCTTTTTTTTTTTTTTTTTTTCCCGTACTTTCTAAATTATGTTCAAGGAATTCGTGTTACTTTTGTAACAAGACTATGAAACAGTAATCTTGTTAATGGTTGAAATGTCCTGCTTCAAGTAGGGCTGTGCACCACTTGCAAATCAAAGACAGTAATACAGTAATGTAGAGTTTCAGGCATGGTATTGAGAGAAGGATTAGGAAAAAATAGTCACCAGTCTAAAAGTAGGCTGTGTGTATTTGCATACAGTCACAGGCTTCTCTGAGACAATGCCACAGCTGGATTTCAGTTCTGAACATGCCATTTCTAATGTCTGGGGAGCCTATGATGAGAACCAGTGATGAGGAAGTTTCAGTTTGTGTCTCTTCATTATACTTTCAGCAAATGCTTTATTACACTTGTATCCTGTGTGTTTGCTTCTGGGGTGGACTCCTGATTATATGTACTTTCTGCAAACTGATAATGAATAACTGAGCTGTGTTTTGCTTTAAAATAATATAGAAGTAATCAGAGTACATGAAAAGATATATAATATATATTAAACAGGATTGGCTATAGGTTGATAAACTTCAAGCTGCATGATGAATTAATTCTTGGAAATTCATTATGTTATCCCCCATTTTATCTTTCAAAATTTGCCAGAGATTTAATTGAAAATATTACAGCATAGCAGAAAGATCCAGAGGCAACCTGGAGCTTTGAAATTAATTCCAGCTGCAGGACTTTTAGTCTGGTTAGACTGCTAAAGACGGAAAGCTTCCCTGTTTACTGCTCTAGTTGGCTGTGTGAACCTGGGAGAGCAGGGCCTAAAAGTGAGGTGGACTAAAATCTCATGCAATAGCCAACTTTATCTAGAGTATAAGGCAATTTATACTCAGAGTTAGGAAGATTCACATGAGTAAAGTACTCAATCACACAAACCACACATGGCAAGCACATGTTTCTCCATAGAGGCACATGAATAACAACAGCTGAAGTAGACTCACTCTTATCCACTACACCTTGGGGGAGCACAAAAACACATTCCAAGAACAATTCTGTGTTGAAGAGCCTGAGGTCAGAAGACTCTTGTCTTATGTTCTTGGAGTTTTCTCACAAGCACTCAGAATTCTCACGACTCCATTCTTGGATTGTGTTTTATTTTTTAATAGCATATCAAGAGTGGTTTTGATTTGAGATGTTGTAGATCAATCTAATTGTCATTTGATGCATGAGTATCCTATAAGCAAGCAAATTATAATATTAGAACAGTGAAAGCATTTTGTGTAATATTCTGCCACCAAGAACAGAGATCCAAACTTTGTCCAGTACTATTAGTTACTATTATTATATTGATCAGAAAAATCTAGAGAATAGCTTGAAAAGAGACCCATATAATTAGGAGTTCTAGTATCTTATAGATCATAAGCCCATATTTACCTGTAATAGGACTGATTACAAATGTTATGATGTCCTATGCAAATGGGAGGTTATTTAAATCCCAAGGGAAAATTAAATGTAGTCCCTTCATCAGATGGATGAATGAGTCCCAAGGTCCATTCATAAACATAGAGTCATTAATTAGAGTAACTTCTCCCTTGGTGCACAGGGCCTTAACTTGACTTCTGACGGAAGATGTGGTCGATACCTCCTTTTGCCCTTCAGCTAGAGGTTTGCTATCTTTCTGGTAACTCCCACTGTCTCCTTATCCTCCGCTATTGTCATTGATGTCCTGGGCCCAGAGAAGTAGAGGAGGAATCCATAATATTTCAGTAGGCTCCATCTGCAATGACAGACACATACCCCTTCCCAATTTTCTCCTGGAGAAGTAAAAATAGGGCAGATTAATGCATCAGCTTGTTTATTTCCTTCTGCAGTAAAGCCAGGAAGGTTAGGGTGTGCACAAGTATGAGTCTATTTCTATTGCTGGAAACAATCCTACAACATAAGCAGAATCTGAAATGATATTTAAGGATTCATGAATTAATTGTAATAGATTCATCAAAACAACCAGTTCCACCTGTTGGGCTGAAGAAAAAAAAAGTATTAATAGATTCATGACTATCTGGACCATGAATCCCTCCTGTACCATTAGATGAGCCATAAATAAAATAAGTACCTGCCTGTGGCATGGGGGAAGGTTGGACAATTTTAGTGATCACCAATTCAGTTCATAAGAGGAGCTCTGATAGTTTGCCAGCTGGATAATGATTTTGTATCCTTCATAGTAATTTGCAAATGAAATTTGAAAGTCTATGGAGTTCTGTAATGCTCTTAAAAATTGATTGTTAGTTAGGGATAATACCATACAACAAGGATCAAACCCATGTAATTGTTGACATCAGGTCCTTCCCTAATTTACTGAGAAAGAAGAGGAAGGTAAATATTAGGATATTATGGCCCTTATGGTGTAAATAGATCCATTCCAAAGGCCTTTCCTTTTGTACTATAATACCTGTGGGAGACAATTTAGTGGGAAAATAAGTTTAAAGGCAGTGAAGGATCCACTTGATACACAAATGCTTCTTTTAGTCTGAATTCAAATGGCTGTAGTTCTTTTCTCAAGCATATTTCTCAAGATAATATGCAAAGACTGTCTAACACCATCTTTCCTTCTAGAGTTTTGAGGATAGTGCATGTAAACATTTTGATTTTGCTGAAATTGCACCTGATGAGGCCAGGGAGAATTTGCTAAATGAATTTCATTTCCCTAGCTTGCCTCGGTTGTAAAGTTAGCTTTTTCATAGGCTCTCCTAAGTCCTCATAAAAAAGTGGAGAGAATTCAGTTTTAGATTGATTATCAAATTCCTCATCCCATGCTTCAGGATCATTTTCATGCAATGGAGGACACATTTTTAAAGGAGGCTTCAGTGAGGAAGCTGAGGAACTGTCATAATGTAGGTGGCGCCACTATTACTTTTGACTTTGTCTGCATAGGGAAAACCTCCTTCTTTGGTTCTTTTGCCAGTTTTAAGGTTTGATCATGCAGGGTATAGTCATTCAAAGAATTAGCCATCTCTTCCTCATGATTAATATCCTCCTTGACCCTCTTAAGTATCTTATAACAGTTCGAATCAATGCCCAGGGGATCCAGAATTGAGCAGGGATCATTCCCCCTTGTTATTGCTGCCTCCTCAATATCCTTTCGGACTGTGGCCTGTGCTTCTTCATCTAAAGTTCCTTCTTCTGGAAACCAAGGATTATTCATGTGCTCCTCCTTCCTTTAAAAATGATGCACAAGCTTCAGGCAAAGCCTTCCCTGGTTTCTGCTCCATTACCCTCACCTCCTTTGGTGAGGGTTCCTACGTTCTTATCTCATGGCTGACTTCAGGTCCTTGTTCTGGGGGAGCTGCTTGTTTACCACTCTAGAGGAGCTGGTACATGGGAGGCACCAGGAGCACAACTGTCCTGCTATAGTGTATCAGGGCTAGAGATAACCCTCACCTGGTCTATCTCAATCTGCTTCATTAGATACACAGTACAGTCCTGCCATCTCATAAAGCTTCTTGCTGGGCACAATGGTGATTTCCTCACATCCTTGATTGTTCAGCAGGAAATCATGCCCATGTAGGTGCATGTCATGTTGCCCAGTGACCACCTGGGCTCCTCCAGGATGCAAATGTAGGGAATATTGGCAGATTCGTGGTAAAAGTGAAAATGTCAATATGAAACAATGTACATGTAACTGGTGTGCTGCTAATAAATCTATCTTGTCCACATTTCTCACAAATCACAGTTCAATATTACTTAGAATCACTAGTGTACCATAAAGGCCGATTATTACTAATAAGCCTTTATGGGTGCAAATGAGATTTCTGGGATGGGACATCAGCACAAAGTAGAAAACAAGGTAAAGAAGTTATTATTTATCCTAGTCAAGTAAGGGAGAGAGTTACTACTCCCTCACACACACACACACTTTTGGTCATTTGTAATTTTGTGACAGTCTTGCTATGTAGCCTGGGCTATTTTCAAACTCACTGTATTCCTACCTCCAGCTCCCAAGGACTACAGGATTCAGCTTCCATACCCTGCTTGGTCTTTTTAGGAAAGAAAAACTAGCTGGTGACATATTTAATTTAGTCATCAACAACAATTATTCTGTTTGTCCATGTCTCAACCAGTTCTCCAGTCTAGCAAAATGCTGGACTTGAATATTATGTGTATCCTTTATTTAAAAGAGGAAGGACACGTTGTTAACCCTCCTCTTAGTCACTGTTCTGTTGCTGTGAGAAATACCATGACCAAGGCAACTTGTAAAAGAAAGCATTTAATTGGGGGCTTGCTTACAGTTTCAGACGGTGAGTCCATGATCGTCATGGTGAGGAGCATGGCAGCAGGCAGACAGGCAGACAGGCAGACATGGTGCTGGTTGCCTAGTCCTTACATGTTGAGACCACAATCATAAGGCAGAGAGAGAGCAAACTGGAATGTTGTGAGCTTTTGAAACCTCAAAGCCCACCCCCAGTGGCACACCTCTTCCAACAAGGCCACACCTAATCCTTCTCAAATAGTCCGACCAACTGGGGACCAAGCATATGAGCCTATGGGGCCACTCTTATTCAAACCACCACATCCCCATAACAGGAAGGTTCACCATGATTTTATCAGACACCTCCCTCAGTCTCCTCTCTGCTTCTTTATTCAGCCAAAATTTTGTATCTGTTGTGTTATCCATGTATCACATAAGGTAAATATAATATTTTCTTGTAACAAGCCATTCTGTAATGTTATGGGTCCTGCTCTTGTCAGTTATTTTTATGTTTTCTAGGAATGAAATGTGAGGAAATGGGCCTTTGAGAATTACAGACATTCTTGTCTCGGGTGTGCTTAATTGGGGGACAAGGTGCTGTATGGTCCCCAAAGCCTCTATGAGTCAGTGACTCAGAGTCATTTGTTTTGAAAACTCAAAGATTGAATTTCACAGGGTAAATTTTGAAAGGGGGAGTTATTATAGAGAGAAAGCTTAAAAAGAGAATTATTGCAGAGAGGACGTATGCAGAGCTCCTGTGTGTGGAAGGAGTCCCAAGAGAAGGTCAGCTGCTAAGAGGCTTTGTCTAGAGGTTAATATGGCTTCTCATGGGGGAAGTAAATTGGCTTTCAAAATGACTGGACTGGGATGGGGGAGGTAAGCTAGTTAGCCAGATTATCTAATCATAGATCCCCACTAGGTGTCCATGTGCCTCTCTATCCCAGTAACTGGACTGGGGTTCTTGTGAACACCTCCAAGGACCAATGAAGTATCTGATTATGCGGAGTTTCCAGGCAGCTCATTGGGTTGCTGTACTAAAGAAGAAAGACAAACAAAAATCCACAGACACAAAAGCCAATACATGTCTGGCTTTTGAACGGGACAGAACTGTCAACAGAACCAAAGATGCTTCTGGCCGTAGCAGAATGGCTTGTTTGCAAGATCTCTTTCCCGTAACTACCTAGCAAGTTTCTTTCTCTTATTGTTATCACTAGGTTTAATATGATTATTCAGGGATTACAAATCCCAAGAAGTATAATGCTAGAAATATACAGTTCTCATGAAAAAAATTAAAATAGACCAACTCAATATTAATTGTATGTCATGTTTTATAATATCCAAGATGTTGTAAAGTGACCACTGTGTTCTTTTATCATTACCACTTTTAGTTATTTACAGTTTTATTGTAAATAAACTAAAAAGTACTTAAGAGGATGAATAGTGCTACATGCCTGTAATTCAGCACTTTAGAGGCTTGGGCAAGAGGATTAGAAATTACAGGCCAGCCTCTGCTATGTGGCAAGATCCTGTCTCCAAAATAATAATGATAGTAATAAATACATTTGCAACCCTACATTTTAAGCATACAGCTTAGTAGTGCAAATATGTTTACACTGTGAAACATCTCCAGAACATTTTCATCTTACAAAAACAAAACCATACTCACTAAACAAAAATCTAATTTTCCTCCTTCCTAAGACTGTGACAACCACCATTCTGTTTTCCATTTCCATGAATTTGTCTGCTTAGATACTTTGTATAAATAGAATCCTACAGTATTTGCCTTTTTAAACTAGCTTATTTCACTCAACATAGTGTCCCAGCCATGTAGCCTGTGACAAGTTACCTTTTGCTTTTTAAAATCTAAGAATATTCCATTCTGTATTAATGCCACATTCTATTAACACATCCGTCCATCTCTGGATGTTTGTGTTCCTTCCACCTCTGGCTACTGTGAGGTGGAATGCCATGAACAGGTATGCAAATACCTTTGAGATTCTGATGTCATGTCCTTTGGACAGATACCCAGACCACATGGATGGCTCTACCTTTATTTCTTAAGGATCCACCATTCTGTTTTTCATAGCATTGCGTTGTTTCTCAATCCCAGCAACAGTGCTGGTGGGGAGAGGTGTTGAAATTTTCCACATTCTCATCAGGTTTTGCCCCCCCTCACAACTCTCTCTCCTCTCTGTTCTGCATGCATATGTATGCACATGCAGAAAGAGGACAGAGTTTTCCAAGACAGGATCTCTCACTGAACTTGGAGCTCACCATACCCAGTTTTTACGTGGGTGGGTGCTGGGAATCAGAGTCAGATCCTCACGCTGCTCAGCAGGCACTTTACCACTGAGCCGTCTTCCTAGCCATCCTACTAGTATAAAAAGTATTCTTGTTTTTAGTTGTGACTCTTGGATGGTTACTGACTTTGGACATCGTTTCATGTGTTTTTCGGCCACTTTAGAGAAATGTTATTAGAGTTACAGCATAAATAATGGTTTATTTAAAAAAAAAAAAAAAGCCACAACAGTGGTCTTACAGGATGACAGTAGAGCTGAAGAGTTCCTATCAAGTAGTGGTGTGGTAATCATTGTGTACACAGTGTTTACTGAGGTGTCTGTGATGCTGGTGTAAACAAATTTGTATTCACAGTTGCTTATAAAAGTATATCACATATGGGCTGGAGAGATGGCTCAGAGGTTAAAAGCACTGACTGCTCTTCCAGAGGTCCCAAGTTCAATTCCCAGCAACCACATGGCGGCTCACAACCACCTGTATTGGGATCTGGTGCCCTCTTCTGGCCTTCAGGGACACATGCAGGCAGAACACTGTATACATAATAAATAAATCTTCAAAAAAAGTATAGCATATGTATTATGCATCAAGTATGATCTTGGTAATTATAGCAACAATGTTCCTTGTTTATTTATTACTTGCTGTCTTAGTTATGGTTTCTATTGCTGTGAAGAGACACCATGACCACGGCAACTCTTACAAAGGAAAACATTTGAGGTGGCAGCTTACAGTTCAGAGATTCAGTCCATTATCAACATGGCAGGACATGGTGACATGCAGGCAGACTTGGTGCTGGCTACATCTTGATCAGAAGGTAATAGGAAATAGACTGAGTGTCACACTCCCTCCAACAAGGCCACACATCCTAATAATACCAATCCCTTTAGGGGCAATTTCCTTTCAAACCACCACACTTACCATGCTTTCTTCTTCTTTTATTAGCGTATACCCCTTCTGCTTATTAAAAAGATTCTACAAAACATTACGCTGTGTTCTGCCAACAGCAGCCTCACATGTCTTCTGTTTACCATGTCTTTTGATTTTATCGAAAGGTTACATGAACAGAATAACCTGTACCATCTAGGTTTATGTAAACACACTCCACAATGTTCCTGCAACAATGTGAACCATGGCTATTATCTCTGATAGGCTGTGACATCAAGAAACCTGCACAAAATGTCATAGGTCATGAAATAATCTCTGACTTTACGTTCTAGAGGATATAATTTCAGATTCTTCATCAAGTTTGAAGATAGTATAAATATTTGATATCTTATAATAATAATCTTACAGTTACCATCCTTTGTTGCTTTCTACCTTATTTTCTGAGACAGGGTCTCACTATGTAGTCCTGGCTAGCCCAGAACTTGCTATGTAGACCAGGCTGGCTTCAACTCACAGAGATCTGCCTGTCTGCCTTTGGAGCATTAGGATTAAAGGCGTGTGCCAAAGATAGTTGTTCTTTATAATCAAAGAGTTGAATGAATCTTACAAATGTGACTTCTTAGAACAGCTATTGAATATCAGAGTCAATTTACATGCTCTTCATGCATAAAAGAATCATTTAGAAAATCCAAAGAATTGACGTAAGTGGAATATCTCTAAAACTGAATGCCCAGTATATCTAATTATAAATACTTAAAAGGAAATGTGGCCAAATAGTTGACAGTGCCCCAAAGGCATCATTCTTGTCCTCAGTGGCATCTATTTTAAAATATTAAAAGAGACAACTGCCAAAATATTTATAATCATATTTCTAAAAAGTATTGATATATTTTTAACTTTGTATTTGGAGTATCTCCTAT
This sequence comes from Peromyscus leucopus, assembly GCF_004664715.2. Lineage (NCBI taxonomy): Eukaryota > Metazoa > Chordata > Mammalia > Rodentia > Cricetidae > Peromyscus > Peromyscus leucopus. The sequence goes on along the minus strand of NC_051063.1, from coordinate 23,319,526 downwards.
GTGTTTTTCAATCAAAAGGATAAGAAATATTATTTAAAGATGACTTCTGTCTCCTGTCAAGGAGATCACTTTCAAGGAATAGTCACACAGTCACCACATCTTCGTTGCCTGCAGATAGGTTAAATGTGCAGGTTCCCTGGCTAAATGCCAGACTTCTCGAATTAGAACATCTTGGTTGTATGATCAGAGAATTGGGATTTCAAACATACACTCACCCACAAAAAAGCCTTTGTGTATTGTGCTTGGTGTAGATGCACAAATAATAATAACTAGCATATATTCAGTCTGTATTGCATGTCAAGGTCCACCCTATGCACGTTAATTTTTATCCTCTTTATGATAGGAGATAAATGCTATAGCCCATTTCACTGATGAGGAAACTGAGGCTTAAAACAGATGGGAGTTTACAGAATTACAGAGGAAGATTACACTTGAATACAGGGTCCAAATTTTTAGCAATTTAACAAACTCTTTTCTTGCTAAGTACACATAATAATTTATGTCAACTTGATTTACTAGTTTTTCCAATTCCTAAACATGTTTTTCTCTTAATTCTTCCAGTAAGGAAACAAATGAGATCACATTTTTTACATTCACTTGGGAAATAGCATCTTTTAATGTTGAGTAAAACCAAAGGTCTTGTGGATTATTGAAAATTAGCAATTTCTCTAGAACTTTCTGTGGTGAGCATACATGAACACAGAAGGATGAGAGGGAAGAGTAAGTACATCATGCAGACATGATGTTGGAAGCTACAAATGAAATCAAGGAATTAACATTGAACAGTAGAATCACCTTTTAACTCTAGCTCATGCAGATCATTTAACATACACAGCATCACAGGAATGTCCCTGTTCTAGGCACAGCCTAAAGATGTCAATGTAGTTCATTACAAGCTCCCCCTTTTCTGCCCCACTTTCCTGGAAATTTATCCTGGTCTTGTCTTGTGCCACCAATGCCTTTAATTCCAGATCAGAGGGCCATCATCTGCAGGATCCTGAGGCAGGAAGGACAGTATCCTGGCTTCTGCATCCTACCCGTCCCCAGCCCCATGCAAACACAGTGTTTTAAGTTTTCTCGGGATTCTTCTGTAACAACAACAAAAATGAGTAAGGACGGCAAGACTGCTTCCATGGTTTTATCTTGACCAGGGAGAGGGAAAAACATGGGTTCATACCAGCCGTGTGTGAACTAGAAAATGAAATTGGCCATTGCCAATATAAACTTGTCATTAAGTCCATCTCCCCTGGTAATCAAGCAGATAAAATCAGTTCGCCCTTTAATGATTGTTTAAAAACAGCAAGTGGTTATCTAGTTTTTTCTCAAGTGAAAACACTTGCATAAAATGTGGCAAGCATACCGGGAACCTTCTAGACTGCAGGAATGGGGGTTAGATACTCAGAGGACTCTCTCAAAATCGCCTTTTATTGCTCATGCAGTTCCCTCTTGTGGCTAATATATGTAGTCAAAAAAAAAAAAAAAAAAAAAAAAAAAGCATGTTACTGCTATGGCTAACTGAGGCTCAGTCACTCTGGGGAGCTCTGGATACCAGTATAGAACTCATTAGAATATCAGTGCACCAACTGATACCGGTCATTGGTTAGAGGGTGCCTTGGGGAGGCCTTATATCTCCACACACATGCTCACAGCTGGAGCTCTAGTTAACACATAAAGCCATTAGGGAAGGTGGTGTGCTGCTGGCAGCTGAAAGGCCCAAGGAGGCATGGGTAAGGCACCGACAATATCTAGTACACTGTTTCTGACATCAAGTACACCGAGACCCATTATCAAAAGTCAGGGCTCATGAACTCGGGAATATCAAAGGCTCTAGGGACATACTGATTTGTTCCATAGCCTAGGTTCCTGGACCTATTGTTCAGTGGTAGAGCAATTGCCTAGCCTGTGGGAGGCCCTGAGGTTGATCCCCAGCCTAATAAACAAAAACCAAAAGCAACAACAGCAACAATAATCTAGATTCTTAATCTAAGGTTCAAAGTTCCATAAATAATTTTTGTAGGGATTAAACAATGTAATTCACGTAAAAGGACTTGGAATTGTGAATGGCACTACTACAAATCCCTCCAAATGCTAGCATTCATATTATTTTAACACGTCACATCACAGAGACATAAAGCTGAAGAGGACCTACCATGTTTGTGCTTGGCCACAGTGCACCCCAGGGGTCAGAAGATGGAATCCTGCCGCTGGCACAGTGTTTATGGTTGCATCAGTGAACAGAACTTATGGCATCCCTGGGTCTTGGTCCAAGGAAGTCATCTCAAATTAGTGGCTAGAAGCCCCTGAATTATCATCAGCAGGGCAGACAGTGGCCCCAAGCCTCATGAGGCTCTACAGTTACCCAGATCTTCCAAGGATGGAATAGCTTCTGGGTAGCTCCATTCACTGAGCCAGCTTACCTCTCCACTCAGAGAGTTTTTAATTTTGTTTGTTTGTGTGAGAGAGAGATAGGGGAAGACAGAAGCTGTACTTCATCCTCTGTAACAGCCCAACGCACTAACATAACCACCCTTTTAATAAGTAAGAATGTAGAATTCCTCAATTGAAATGAAATTACACTGTTCACTCACTCAAGGCATTTTTTCCCCAATGCTCAGTCAGCAAAGGCCAGACTTGGGATAACTCAAGCCACAATATGAAAGCAGGGTAGGTTTGCTTAGGTTTTGGTCTGCTGTTGAACATCTGTAGCTAGAGTTTTCCTGCCTTGCCCACAGTCAGGACAAATCCTTGTCACCGCCAGTCCACAGCGCTCAGACCCAACCAAGTAAACACAGAGACTTATATTGCTCACAAACTGTATGACCGTGGCAGGCTTCTTGCTAACTGTTCTTACAGCTTAAATTAATCCATTTCCATAAATCTATACCTTGCCACGTGGCTGGTGGCTTACCGGCATCTTCACATGCTGCTGTCATGGTGCGGCTGCAGTGTCTCTCGCCTCAGCTTCTGCTTCCCACAATTCTCTCTCTCCTTGTCCCACCTACTTCCTGCCTGGCCACTGGCCAATCAGTGTTTTATTTTTTGACCAATCATAGCAATTTGACATACAGACCGTCCCACAGCAAACATCTGCTTATCCGACCACTGGAACAGATTTGGAAGGAGGTTATAAAATGCATGAAAAATTCTCACGATGCCACATAAAACTAAACAAAACTTGGTGAGGGAAAGTTATTTTCAAAAAGAAGAAAGCCCTGACTTTTCAATCTCCCAAGACTGAAGAGACCCAAGTACTGCACTCTGGACCCCGATTAGGCACAGACCACACCCAAACACCAGTTTCCAAGCACAAACCAAACACAAAGAGATCCTTTATTAAGCAATGCCAAGGGACAAAGTAGCTGGACCTGACTCAGGGAGAAACAGCGGCAAATAGCTTTGCAAGGGTTAATTTTAAGAGAGGGAAAAGGAGAAGTCTGTGTTAGAATGGGCTAGGACCTGTTGGTAACTTCTGCTTAGGTATTTTGATTAGGTTAGTGGAAATAAGGAATTTCGATTGCTGGGCCTTGATGTTTTGATAGTTGGACCTTGGTGATCAGTCTCAGGAATAAGTCAGTGGGCAAAAAAGGAAAAGATATTGGAATTTAGGAATGTAATCTGACTGTTTAGCAAGGGGAGAAGGGAAAAAAGCAAAACCTGTTGCTGCTATTTTTGCCATGTTTGGGATCGCTAGAGTCCTTCAAAGACAATGTCTGAAGTAAACGTTTACATAATACATTGAGTGATATATGTCTGTGCAATGTGGTATTTTTATTTTTATATCCCCATCACAATCGTGAGGATTCTTTTTTTTTTTTTAAAGATTTATTTATTTATTATGTGTACAGTGAATGTTCAGCCTGCAGGTCAGAAGAGGGCACCAGATCTCATTGTAGATGGTTGTGAGCCACCATGTGGTTGCTGGAATTGAACTCAGGACCTCTGGAAGAACAGCCAGTGCTCTTAACCTCTGAGCCATCTCTCCAGCCCAATCATAAGGATTCTAATTGCAGTTTTTCTTTCTTGTTTTGGGCCTCTTGTGGCTCACGTGACCTTGAACCTGATCCTCTTCTTTCTGCCTCTTAAGTGTTGGGACTTCAAGTTTACATGACCACCCCTGGAAAAATGTTGCCTTTCTTAATGAAAAAATAAACTCTTTTCCAAAGTTGAAGCTAGAAAGAAAATTGCTTGTATAAAGGAACTGGATCTTACATGTCCCTAGATTTGTCTTTCCCTAGTGTAGAATGGAAGGCATGACTTCCTAAGCACAGGCGATAGACTGATCTGAACCCTGAGCACTCCTTAACAAGCTGCCCCCACCATAAACGGCATTTTCTAAGAGCTGATCTGTGGATGCGCAAAGCTAACATACACAGATCTCAGTGAGTCCACAGGTCTCCACTCCAAAGGCTAAGGACAGGAAGTGAAAGCAGTCCTGTGGAACTCGGCTGATGGGCAGCACTGATGTCGCTTTGCAGGGGAAGTTTGTGTCTTTGTTGAAAGGTCTGTGCTAAATAGTGGTACGAGAGCATAACTCACTAAGTACAGTATTCATAAAAGTAGGACTGAGAAGTCATTTTATTGTAAGTCATCTTAAAAATCGAGTCAAAATCAATTAAAACGTGACAAAATTCTTAAAAATGACAAACGTAGTAAATCATTTCTGTAAACACGGAGAAAGAGACAGGAAGATGGAGAGAAAAGGTGGGGGCACTAGCAATCACAGGCCTTAGCAATTAAGAACACTCAGCTGCTTTTGCAGAGGACCCTTGCGGAGCAGCTCTCCATGACTTGGAGCTCCAGCTCCAGGGGATGTGACACCTTCCTCCAGCTTCTGCAGGCAACTGCACTCATGACACATACCCCCATAGAGTCACAAAAAATAAAATGAATCTTAAAAAGAAACTGCGTTCTCAGAAAACTGACCATGATTTATATTAAATTATTAAACTATTAAAGCAGTAGTGGAGCTACTCATTTAATGATTTTTGTGGCAAATCCATTTTCACTGTGAAAAAAAATGCAATTTTAAACAATAGCTTTCTAATTTGTTATTTTATGAAACTAGATTTTTTTCATTGATCTGATTTAGTATAAAGCATTTATTACCAAATATCTAAACACCACAAAAAAGCATGTTAATGAATTCCCTGTGCCTGCCTTGAGAAGATTTCTATCAGGGTCCAGAACAGATGCTACAATGACTAAGGATTCTAATCTGAGGGATATCAAATGAATCTAAGCACACTGAGTTCTTTAGTCTGTTCACTTTATTCTTCCAAGTCAATTCTATCTACATAGATTCAGTCCTGTCCTCACATTCAGCTCCTCTCTGTGCCCAGTTTTCCTGTCCTCATAGTTTTAGTAAGCTCTATGCTTTTGACCTGATCTTCGCCTTCTGTTCCTTTGTCCTCCATCTACATCCTTCCTGGCTCCTTACCCCTGGCCTTGATAAACCCCACAAGAGACCTGCTTTACCCTCTACTGAACCTCTGTCTTCCTCTGTTTCTCTGGCCACATGGTTCTGTGTCTGCTTCTGGAATTCTGCTCCAGTCCTTACTGTACCTGGTTATGCAAAAAGTCCTGTTGTCCTCAGTCAGTCTCTCTGCCATGCCCCTAGGCCTGAGAGAAGGGGATAGTCTGAGTTTCATTTGCACAAGAAGCAAAGCTATGCATCTAGGAGCCTGCTTGTCTCCTAGGCTCAGCGGGGGAGTTAGTTACCTGGAAGTTAAGCAGGTTTGAGAAGCTTAGCTGTTTGCCAAATGGTCTACAGTATTTGGGCACACAAGAATTTCATAGCAGAAGACAGCTGAAATATTAAAAACTGTTTAACACCAAATATTTAATAATAAATGGCTTGCCTCTAGAAAAATACCTTGAAATTTCTAGGTATAGCTTTAATATCCAGCTGAATTTCTATAATATATTCTTGTGCCTGCAAGAGGATGTATATGAAATTTCATTTGATTCTTATGCTTTTATTAGTAATACTATTCTATTTGTACCGCTGGGGTCTATTAGAGCCATAGAAAGAGGAGCATCCTTTAATCCATAGATCTCTTCAGGGATACAGCCAACATTATGCCACCTAGAGGCTGTATACAGGCAGTGACGAGGCAGTCATCAATAACTTAAAGACATATACACAGGAATAGGTCTCTTTGGGAAGCTAGGAGCACGCGATTTTAGCTCTGACTCTGACCTCTTGGCTTTCTCTTTTACAATTTAATAAGACGGTTGGTACATCTACAGTCACCTCAAGTTACATATTGTGATGTTCTTTTTTAATGCTATTTTTATTTATTCTTTGAAATTTTCATGGGTATATACAATGTATTTTGAACATATTCACCCCTATCACCTCCATCCCTTCAGTTCTTCCCTCGCACCCCCACCATATTTACCTTCAACTTCTTGCCCTTCTTTCTATTTAATCTAATAACCCACTGAATACAGCTAGTGCTGCTCATGTGCTCAAGGGTGTGGGGCCATCTACTGCGGCCTGGCCAACCTACCGCTAACCACATTCCAATAGAAAAGCAACTTCCCCTCTGTTGGTTATTTGTGGCACTCTTACCCTTCGAGGAAATGTCACAAAACACGACAGAATCCACTAACAAGAGTTTTATTAAGATAAGAAAGAGAGACAGACATGCACAGGCCTGTGGAAAGACACGCGAGTGAAGTGGGGCCGGGAATCATGGCGCCGGCTTATAAAGGCCCATGTGGCTATTCCATGCATGCGCGTAGATCACATGGTTGTGCTGCACACTTTACGCAACCACGCAAAACCACAGGGTCCTGGTCACGTGAGACCAAGACGTTTTGACCCAGAAATGGCTAGGCAGAAGTGTCTAGGTCCGCCGGGCATGCACAATCATGCCCAACCATGGGGGCGGATTGTGAATCCCTATCACCCTCCCTCATCATCCATCAACTACCGATTATGCGTCCAACTGGGTTGTGGTCTCAGGAGCCCTGTCATGCTGGAGTTTTGACTGGCTGATCTCGTGTGGGTCTTGTGCAGGTCATCACATCTGCTATAAGTTTCTGAGTGCCCCAACCCAGTTATCCTCATCCTTCAGCCCTCACAATCCTTCTGCCCGCCCCCCTTCCTTGGTGTTCCCTAAGACTTGGATGGGGGAGGTTGATGTCAATGTCCCGTCTGTGGCTGACCACTCAGTCACTTAGCTCTCTAATCAGTCTTGATTCTTTTCATTGACCACTGCCCACTGCAAAAAGAAGCTTCTCCAGCCAGGGTTGAGAGCAGCACAGAGCTATGAGTGTAAATATAAATATTTAGAAGGCAGTTTGACAACTTGACCATTTAGAAAACAACAGGTAGGTTCACTTCTAGGGCCTATGACCTCCTTAGACATGGGCTTCTCGTCAGGTTCACACTACTGGGCACGAAATCCCTCTTGTGAATGAAGCAGGCCTCAAATCCATTTAGAAGGTCATTGGTTACCCCCTTGGATTAGTTACTTTTCTTTGCTATGATAAAACACATGACCAAGGCAGCTTATAAAAGAGTTATTTGGGCTTACAGTTCCAGAGGCATAAGAGCCCATCATGGTGGGGAGGCATGGCAGCAGGCAAGCATGGCAGCCTGAGCAGGCAGCTAAGAGCTCACAACTTTTACAGAAAGCATGAAGCAGAGGGGTGAAAGCGGTGGTGGGGGGGGGGTGCTGGAAATGGAATGAAGTTATAAACTCTCAGTGCCCACCCCCAGTGACATACTTCCTCCAGCAAGGCCACACCTCCTAAACCTCCCCAATATCACCGCCACCTGGGGACCAGGTGTTCAAATGCCCAAGCCTATACAGGACATTCTTATTCGAACCCCCCACTCCCATCAAAACCAGGTCGCTGTTGCAGCAGTGCGCGTGTCTTACCTGGAAGGTTGGTATTGCAGCAGCATGCAGGATCCAGTGTTGGGTAAGACTGCTGCTGTCTTTCCTCCCCAACAGCCTGCATAGCATCTTCCATCACTGTGAAAGCTAGCCAGTAGGTAGAGAGTTGCCTGGTCAAGACTAATTTCTCTGTGTCCTGCAAACGAAGTGTGTGGTGACCTCAGCAATATGGTCTTACCATCTGGTTCTGGTGGGCAACCAAGAGCAGCGGCGATGCCTTGTGTTGTGCGTGGCCTCTCTGACCAATAACTTATAGGGTAATCTAATAGTCTATGCTTGGCACTGAGGTTTTTACTTAATAACCCATTTTCTTTTGGGGGCAGCTTCATCCACTGATGCATAGTACCACTGTTTAGACTGTTTTTTTCTTTCTTTCTTTTTTTTTAAGTTTGAATTAGCGCACATCCTTGTGGTTTTCCATTAATCTTTTTCGTATGTCCTCAGTCTTGGTTAGCTCACATCGTATCCACGCTCTCTCCCCTGCCTCCACCCACACTCAAGCCTTTAACCCCTCGCTTTCCCCCTGTTCTCTTATGTCACCTGTGTTCCACTGGCCCCCACCTCTAATTGTGTTTTTTTCCCTGGGACTTGAAGATCATAGGTTTCCATACAGCGTTTTCCCGCACCCTTCATTTTGGTTGACCTTTCCTTTGCTTACTCACCGCCCCACCGTCCCGCCCACTTCATGCTTCACCTTTCAACCTCCACTCTTCCCCCTCTTTTATTTTAACCATATTTTCTTATCTCCCCCCCACCAATGTCCACCCTCGGTGGCCCATTTCTAGTTTTCTAGGTCACTTGTTCTCCAGGTTAAACACACAAGACAAAAGATTTGAAGCTGGGATCCTCGTATGAGAGAGAACATGCAGTATTTGTCTTTCTGGGCCAAAGTGATCTCACTTAACATATTTTTTTTTTTCTGGTTCCATCCATTTAGCTGAAAATTTCATGATTCCATTTTTTCTTTACAGCGGAATGATATTTCCCAGAGTAAATGTACCATGCTTTCCTTATCCATCCATCAGCTGGCACACATCTAGGTTGATCCTATTTCTTTATTATTATGAACAAAGCACCAATGAACATGGCCCGTCAAGTGCTTCTGAAACAGCATATAAAGTCCTTTGGCTATGTGCCCAGAAGGGGTATGTCTGGGTCATGTTCTCTAGTCTCTAGCCTAACTCCCGTACTGATTTCTAAAGTGGCTGCACTGGTTTGCACTTCCCCAGCAGCATGGAAGCGCTCCCATGTCCCACACCCACACCACATTTGTTGTCAGCTAAGGATGCTGAACACTTTGTAAAATGGCCAGTAGCAGCCACTTGTATTTCTTCTGAGAACTTTCTGTTCAGCTCCATAGCCCAGTTTTAAAATTGAGTTGTTCCTTGATTTTGTTCAGTTTTTTGAGTGTTTTGTGTATTCTAATCCTCTTAGGATGTATGGCTGGCAGCATTGTCTCCCCTCCCGTGGACTTTCTTTTTACTTGGTGGATTAGTTCCTTTGATGTACTGAAGCGTTTTAGTGTTTCGAGGTTCTGTTTGACAACTACTGGCCTTAAATTCTGAGCAAACAGAGTTGAACTCAGAAAATCATTTCCTGTACCTCTAGCCTGCAGGACACTGTCTGTGTTTTCTTTGAGCCGTTTAAGCATTTCAGGCTTCACATTAAGACCTTGGATCCATTTACATTTGATTTTTGTGCAGGTTTGTAAACACGTGTCTGACTTCATTCTTCCGCATGTGGATAGCCAGTTTTCCCTGCACGCTTGTTGAAGATGCTGTCTTTTCTCCAGTGTGTGTTTTTGGCATCATTGTCAAATATGAGATGGCTGTCATTATGTGCATTTGTATTTAGATCTTCTGTTTTTTTCCCATTGGTCTACATATCTGCTTTTGTGCTGGTATCATATTGTTTTTATTTCTATATCCTCGTAATATAGGTATTTTATAAAATGTTATATTTAAAATATTTATTGGCTATTTTTCTTTTTCTTTTTTTTTTTTTTTTCATAAATTGCCTGTTCAGTTCAGTGGCCCATTTCTTCATTGTCAATTAGTTGTAGGGGGTATTTAATTTTTGCTGTTCTTTGTGTAATCTAGATAATAATCCTTTATAACACGCATAGCTGGCAAAGATCCACCCCTACTCCCCCAACCCCATTTTGCAGGCTGTCTCCTCACTGTGGTCACACTCCCTATTTTGAAGAGTATTTAATTTATACCACACAGAAATATACTTTTTGACTGCTAAAAATTAGTAAGTTAAAAGGAATTGTCTACACTAGGCATGGTGGTCTACAATCCCAGACTCATGGAATCTGGGGGAAAAAGATGAAGAGTTTCAGACTAGCCCGGGTCACATAGTGAGACCTAGGCCGAAACAAAACAAAAACTATCATTTGGTTTTCTGTTATGAAAAAGAATCACAGAAGTCGTTTTTTAAAGTCGTCAGAGATTCTAACACTGCGAATGAGGAGGGAGCAAGTCTTAAAGAGGGAGCCCTGAGGCGGGGCTACCCAGGACTAATGGGTAGACTTATGACAACAGAGCCTAGGGTGCCTCAGGAACAAGAGCATGGGGCTAGAACACCATTTTACAGGGGCCTCCCAGTCTGGGAGCAAGCACCTCCTAGCTGCAGGGTGCATACTTAACTGGCGGCCCCTTAGCACAAGCAAGGCTCCTGGCTCATTAAAGCTTCTATGGCGTTTTAGTTTTAAACAACCCATCCACAAACCAGTGTCACGTGAGTATTTTGCAGCCAGGATTGAGAATCGCTATATTAAAAACAAGTGGCTCACAACAATCTATAATGAGATCTGGTGCCCTCTTCTGGCCTACAGGCATACATGCAGGCAGAACGCTGTATACACAATAAATCTTAAAAACAAAACAAAACAAAAACTCAACTAAACGAGGAAGTGCAGACTCGGAAGTGGCTCACAGAATGGTTAGTGGTGGGTCACAGGGTGCTTCAAACCTTAGAAGCAGTTTGAAACATGTCCCCCCAGAGAAATCATAATGACCCAGTTCAAAAATGAATGTAGATAATTTTCCACTGTTGTTTTAAAAGAAAAAAAAAAACCTCCAAGTACTTTAAATTTCAAATTATTTTCCCCGTTTAGAGGCGAAGATCATTCCCAGCTGGGTCTAACTGGCAGTGAAACTGCTCGCCTGCCCAGAGGCTTGGAGGCAGGCAGTGGAACTGAGCCTGTGAAGCTTCTCCTGGACGCTAGGTGGCGCCATGGACTGAGACTTGGTAAAAAGTGCTTCAAAGAAATGTTAGACGGGGAGAAAGGTCTTGGAAACTGCAATTCTTCACGTGCGGGTTTTAAAAATATTATTATTGTTGTTGAGTATTAATTCATCATCATAATCATCATTATTGTTGTTGTTGTTATTGTTATTGCTATTTATTTTGTGTGTGAACAAAAGCTGGTCACTTTTCTTACGTCGTATCTGTGAACAGAGAAAGCGATGGAGACTGTTCCCAGTGTGCCCTCTGTACTGTAGCTCCAGAGGCGCAGCAGGAAAGAGGCTGAGACAACCCGGGCTGTTTGCTCACCAGGAGGCACTGCTAGATCCGAGCCGGGAAGGGTGGTGTGGGCCTTTCCCAGCTCCTTCCCTGCAGACTGGGCCCACAGTGGCTAGGTTTCTTCTTTCTCACCAACAAAAGCTTTCTTCGGATTTGGGTTCACGAATTCCCGCTTCCCCTTGTTTCTCGGGCCTTCGGACAGCAGAGATTCTCTTCCGAAACTTGCCCACCAGGTTCCTGTCTCTTGTTGTTAGCCCTGACCACACCTTTGAAAAGAGCCCAGTGGTTGTGTTTTCCGGCCTCCTGCCAGGATGCTTCCCGGTTCTGTCTCCTTCCTCACTTCCCTGTATGTACCACACCCACCCAGTTCTCTCTAAGAAACCAATTCTTTTGGTTTCCTATACTTATAACCATACAACCAAATAGATATACACGTGTTCCTTTCAACTATTTACTCAAATTATGACATACTTGAGTGCTGTGCCTTGATTTATTCCACATAAGATACCCTAAAGGTCTCTCTACAGCTGCACACAGAGAGCTCCCTTATACCTATTTATGGCTGAATTATATTCTACTTTGTAGGAATACGATTACTTTTTAACCAGCTCCGTATCAGTAGAGATGTAGGTTATTTCCAGACGGCTGTTGTTATAAATGTTTTCATAAGGAGTAATGCTGTATAAAGGCCACTGTCCTGACATTTGTGTGTCTGAGGAAATGTATGAGATTGAGTAAATCGCCTCAGGTTAATTCTTGTCAAAGCCCATGTTACAATAATCAGAAGTAGTAGGTTAACATCTGTGATCTAAAATTTTCAGGATATTACCCCACATAGACTGTCTATTTCCACTCCCCTCCTCTCTCTCATTCCCCCCGCCAGCTCTCTTTTTCTTTTAAAAATAGGGTTTGGCTGTGTTGCCCAGGTTGGTCTTGAACTTGTGATCTTCCTGCCTTAGCATTTTGAGCAGCTGAGACTCTACGTGTGTGCTACTATATCTGGTTCCAAATTCCATTCTTTTCAAGTTACACCCATTTATCTGCAGCCTAGTGGCTGTGAACACAGGCCATGGTGTTAGCGTATGCTTTCTGCTCCATTGGTCATTATCTGTGTGACCCTGGGCAGGTCATAGCTTCTTGGTGCCTCAGTTTCTCCATATATAAAATGATTCATTTCTCATAGTCAGATGGGAATGCTCAGTGCTTGGAGTAGTGTCTGGCCAGTAAGAGCCACTGCCACATTCCTGCAGCGCTGCCCGCCTGTGGGCACTCACACAGAGACCCAGAGGTGTGCACTGATGTCTCCTTAGTAGCTTGGCTTTCATGGAAATGATATAGATGTTCTTGAAAGCTAAGTATGGCCAAAAATTAGGGAACTGGATACTTGAAATGGGTCCTAGAGAGGAAGAGAGTTTCCGGAGATACCCTTCCTGCATTATAATTTTGTTTTGATTTCCCTGTTCTCATGTACTTAAAACAGCGAGACTCACACATTCACCTACCTGCTTAGCTAGTTGGGCATCCTTTCAAGAGAATATCCTCCTTGCCATTTTCAAACTAGACTTGTGGTTCATAAGCCTCCACCATCGATACCACCGATAAACTAGGAGCATCTTGCTTCAGAAATCCACACCACCCCCAAATGAGTTGATTAAACCATCTCAGCATCGTCCTTTACTGATCTCTTTCCCAGACATCATATTGCACTTGTTCTTAAATCCTATGAATTATTTCTTTTGAGTAGTCCTCAGCTTTGACCTTTCCCTTTCTGCCTCCTCTAAGACTGCCTTACATCTAATTTTCGTTTCCAGGGACCACTGTAGAGTCATCTGGGGAGAAGGAAGTAAAGTTGAAGAATGAAGGGCTTGCAATGGTCTTGGTTGATTGGTGTAAGAGGTCCTGCCCTCTGCAGGCGGCACCATCCCTACGCAGGTGGGGTCTGGCCTGTATAAGCAGTCTAGAGGAGTAAACTAGTAACCAGTGTCCCTTCATGCTCTCTGTTTCAGTTCCGGCCTCGTTTCTGCCCCAGCTTCCCTCAGTGATGGACTGTTAGCTCGAGGTATAAGTCATACAAACCCTTTCCTCCCCCAATTGCTTTGGTTAGATTGTTTTATCACAGCAACAGAGAAGCTAATTAGGACAGAGTGTTAAGAACTAGGTTTTTGGAGGAGAAGAGGGAAAAAAAAGCACCCTAACCCTAAGAAGGGGAGAATGGGTGACAGTTGTGTGTATCGAGAGTGGAAGGCAGTTTTGAAACAGATTCTATGAGTTGGGGGACTGGTCTCACTTTTCACAAGTCCACAAACAGCTCGTGACTTCAAGCAGGAAGAGCCCAGATGAAGCCTGTGGGAGTGTGACCTGAGTTCTGTGATGGAGCCTGTAGGAGTGTTGGCTCGAGACTGTCTCTGGAGCAGCCCTGACCAGGGCCAGCTCTGATGGAGCCTGAGGGAGCTCTGTAGGAGCTGCCTGATGGAGAGTGTGGCCTGGGTGCTCTGATGGAGCCTATGTGGGCGCAGCCTGGGTGCTATAGACCCAAACATCACAACAAGATTCCTTGTGGTGGATCTGTGAGCAAAGACAGGAATTTCATGAGCGTATTCAGAAGCCTGCCAAGGTAAAAGGTCCCTTCAGACACTGAAGGGCAAGCAGACAGCAGCATGGCAGCTAGGAGACCAAGATCAAATCGACCCCATTTTCAAGGCACCATGTGAGCCTAATGCCCTAGAATTATGGGGCGGGTGAGTAATTAAAGTTTTCTCTGTCTAAGGTTCACGCTAAGCCATGAGTCTTATACCAGGAGCCGTTTCTACAGACACACCACTTAGTTTCTATTCTTCCCCCCCAACTTTGCCCATGTCCCTCCTCTTCTTCCTCTTTGTTCTTCCAAGAATATGACATTATATACCATAAATCAGTTGTGTCATCGTGAGCACAGCATGACAAGGTGGCTTTCTTGCCTGTGTGACACAGGGGGTGGGGTTGAATTTCTGCCCCAGCTTTACTACCCCAAGGTTTGATATCATCACCCACAGAACAGGATTGCCAATGCAATGACCTGAAGGCTTTTTTTTTTTTTGGAATATTGGTCATACTCCCAGCAGAAGAAATGAAAACTGAGGTTTATCTGCATCAGCAAGCACACAATTTCTTATAATTTATGGTCAGTTGTTTCCTTAAATGCCTATCAGTGAAAATACAATCAGCAGCAAGACTGGGGCCAGATCTTCCTGCATTGGGACCACATGACTTCTCTTGGAGACAAAGCATGTGAAATTGATATTCAGATCTCCTTGCTTGAGGCTGGAGGAAGGGAAGGCCACAACCTAAAGACGCTTCATGCTAAGTGAATAGAGAGACTCCTCCCTGCTAACACACAAGGGTTAGTCTCCACAGGCCGCTTCCAGTCAGGAGTGCACAAGGCTTCATGGGCTAACAGCCAGCTTCTCTCAGGGACTTTGGGAAAGGGAGCTATGTGAGAACACACTATTGAATGTAACATTCTATTACTCATGCAGATATATTGAAGGAGGCTATTGAGAAGGAAGAAACTATGATTTTCCACCTGGGGAAATCAATTGCCAGCCAAGACATCTGTTGTTATGCAGCCATCCAAAAGAGATCACTTCTGGTGTCTTCTGAGGTCCAGGTAAATCAGCCAATAGAGAGGAGCTACATCACAGGGAATGTTCTGATGGTCAGGACCCTTAGAACAAGGTCTTAACTTGTTTGATAAATAATATATTTCCAACCAAGTCTTTAAAAACATGGATTAGGATTGTTTGTTAAATAACATTCTGGAATGGTTAATACCAAGGATGCAAATGACAACAAATGCTAGTGAGGATGTAGGGAAAGAGGAGCCTTATTCACTGCCAATGGGAAATTAGTTCAGAGGTTTCTCAGGAACCAGAAATAGGACCACAATTGTCCAGGTGTACCACTTCTCGGTGTGCACCTGAAGGACTCCAAGCCAGCACACTAGAGAGACTTGCATGCCTCTGTTTCTTACTGCAACACTAAGTAGCTAAGAAACAGAACCAGTAAGATGGACGGATAAGGAAAATGCTGCACGTGTATACAACAGGATTTTATTTAACTATAAAAAATAAAATCATAACATGTACAGGAAAAATGGATGCAACTGTAAATTTTTATAATTTTTATTTTTATTTTATGTGCATTGGTGTTTTGCCTGCATGTGTTCCAGATCTTGGACTTACAGACAGTTGTGAGCTGCCATGTGGGTGCTGGGAATTGAACCTGGGTCCTCCGGAAGAGTAGTTAGTGCTCTTAACCACTGACCCACCTCTCCAGCCCTGCAACTGTAAATTTGTATGTTAAGTGAAGTCCCACAGACTCAGAAAGACAAATAACAATGTTTTCTCTCAACGTGGTTCCTAGATAGGAAGTAAATAGGAAGAGCATTGTAAGCAACTTCTAAAAATCTAGAATGGCAGAAACAGCTGGCTATGTGGTGGACAGTAATCCAAAGTTCCTCTGTAACATTGGGGCATCCATCTTCAGCCTACAGGCCTAGAGTTTTTTAGTTACTTCTCTGTGTGTCCTGTAGAATATCTGGCAGTCTCCTTGCAAAGTTCAGTGGTCACCTTCCTATGGTTCCTGCATGTTGATACATTTTGTCAAGCAGTCCAGGCAAGAATAGTTTCTTGTCCAAATGGCTTTTTTTTTGGGGGGGGGGGTGTTTTCAAGACAGGGTTTCTCTGTGTAGCTTTGGTGCCTATCCTGGATCTCACTCTGTAGACCAGGCTGGCCTTGAACTCATAGAGATCTTCCTGGCTCTACCTCTCAAGTGCTGTGATTAAAGGTATGTGCCACCGCCGCCTGGCCAAATGGCTATTTTTGCCAAGAAGAAGATAAACTCCATATAGTGTTAATGCCATCTTTCTCTTTGAAGTAAATCAGTGCTGCCAGGAGCAGACATGTCTCACTGTCCAGAAAAGTCCAAGTTTTTAAAACATTTTAAATGCCATATTATGTAGATCTTTGAAGTGTTTGAAGATTACCTACCTAATTGAAATATATCTATGTATACCTAGAAAACTTAACTAACATGACTATAAGTTTGATTATCAAAGATGACTAATAATCTGCATTTCTTAATTATACATTACAATTTCAAATGAGTTGCACAAACAAAATACCTTAAACAAGAGCAGAAATATACATACAGTATAACAAAATTAACTTTAAATTTGTATCAATAAACTAAAATCCACAGCATTGTAAAATATTTTAAGCAAGTTGTTGCTTTTTAAAAGTAGATTCAGCAATCCACCCTTTTATCCTATCCTATCTATATCCTATATTTCCATATCATATCCCCCTTTCTTCTTTTAGAAAGAGATTGACTATGACCAATGACAATTTGTAACCAACAACCTAAACAAAGAAAACATCTATAATCCATTTTTTGGGAATGTGGGCATAGTTTTCTAGGCTATTTCCTGCTGATAGAGGGCACTGGTAATCTTATGGGGATCCTGAGAAAATTAAGAATTATCATCAAGTCCTGACTGGAATAGTCAATGATGTTGTATTTTTTTCAGCCAGTTGCCTTGAAGCTGTTTGGATGTTGGATCATCTGGGCCTCTCAGGGTCTCTTGGCTAGTCAAACCATATTAGCCTGGAAGCAATCCACAGGTTCTCATCCTCTGTGGAAACAAAAGCAGAACCTCTTTTCCAAAGCAACATATCCTTAGACGTAGATTTTGAAATCAAGATATCTTTAAAAATATACATATTGATTTAACTCAGCAGCTTTTACAATCAATGTCTCTCTGCAGTTAAAAATCCCAAAGACAATATAATCCAGACTCTCTGTGTAATATCCATCTTTGTGTGGCTTATTTTTTATATTACCTTTACTATCTCTTTAAAGACTTTATTTTTTAAAACTATTTCTTTATATAACTACCTATATTCATTTTCTTCTTTCTCCCAAGCCTATGTACACTAGGAAGCTGTTTTTAGCTCCATTTTAGAATCTTTTTTTTTTTTTTTTTAAAGGTTTCTCAGGTTTTAGGTGGAAACTTTGCTCCACGTTTTGGTGCCATTTATAACAAAGTTTTTCTGTGTCCAGCTAGCCGGTGGTTGGGACAAATCTCTCTCCTGCAGCTGCTTATAAAATAATCATTCAGATGCTTATATTAATTATAACTGATTGGCCATTAGCTCAGGCTTATTACTGACTAGCTCTTACACTTAAATTTAGCCCATTTCTGTTAATCTACATGTCACCACATGTTCTGTGGCTTTACCTGTGTGCTCCCTGGATGGCGGGCTGCCATCTCCTCATTCAGCCTTCCTCTTCCCAGAATTCTCCTTGTCTGCTTATCCCGCCTATACTTCCTGCCTGACCACTGGCCAATCAGCATTTTATTTATCAACCTATCAGAGCAACACACATTCACAGCATACAGAACAACATCCCACAGCATAACAAAGCCTGTAGTTTTGGTTTGTTGGGTGTGTGTGTGTGTTAAGATTTATTTATTTATTTATTTATTTATTATTTATTTATTTATTTTTTTATTTATTGTGTATACAGTGTTCTGCCTGCATGTATGCCTGCACACCAGAAGAGGGCACCAGATCTCATTATAGATGGGATGGTTGTGAGCCACTGTGTGGTTGCTGGGAATTGAACTCAGGACCTCTGGAAGAGCAGCCAGTGCTCTTAACTGCTGAATCATCTTTCCAGCCTGAAGCCCATTGTTTTATATGCTAATTTAAAAAGCTATTAAAAACATCATTCTAGAATTCAACTTTCCCAAATGGATTTTGGTGTGTGTGTGTGTGTGTGTGTGTGTGTGTGTGTGTGTGTGTGTACTAGTATTTAAGGGGAGTACTTTTACTTTTTTCCAAGGTATAGAACAATAAATAAATACATCAACATTTCTAACCTGCTTAGAAATATAGGTGAAGTAACACATGGTAAAATTCCATTGAGGGCAATTGTGAGCAGTCATGTTTTCTTAAATTCCATTTGACATAAAGGTTCTGCATCATTTTTCCTCATAGTACCCTGCTGATCCTCAGTGTGTTGAGAATAGTGGTCCCTTAGAGAACCCTGAACACAATATTGATTTTCTCTGTAACCTAAAAAGCCACAGCAAGACATTGGTAAGTTTGGCATAGTTGATGACATTTGTGGGGATCTTTTTTTTTTTTTTAAATGCTCTTATGCTTCTTAAAATTTCCAAAATGAACAAAACATTTTTTAAAGAATTGAAACCCCAGTACTAGGAAGATGGCTCAGAAGTTAAGAACATACACTGCTTTTGTAGAAGACATGAGTTTGGTTCTCAGCATCCAAGTCAGCAACCTCACAACTGCCTGTAATTCCATTTCCTGGGATCTGATGCCTCTGACCTCAGTGGACACCTGTGCTCACAAGCACAGCCCTCCCCAACACATAATTCTTAAAGTAATTAAAAAGAATTAAAGCTCTTTAAAAATTAATTTTTGCTATTCCACTTATTTTCTTTTTATAAAAATGGTATTTTTTTTCAACTATGGATGTGTGTGTGTGTGGGGGGGCATATACATGTGAGTGTCGGTGCCCACAGGAGCCAGAAGAAGGTATTGTAGCCTTTGGAGCTGGAATTACAGGCAGGTGTGCATTGCCTGGCATGGGTGCTAGGAACTGAACTCCAATTTTCTGCAGGAGCAGGAAGTGTTCTTAACTGCTGAGGCATCTTCCCAGTCCCTTCACTTATTTTCATAAAGCAAAAAGAAACTGACTAGTTCATTGCCTTCTAGAAATAGCCCAGAGAATAAAACACATGAAGTCAGCATGTTGTATTGCCTTTAAAAGAGGAAACTGCAATTCCCCAGGTCTTGACTTTGGCATAGTGGGCTCTTGGAGGTCATAGTATTGAAATGTGTGACACCTTGGAGACCTCATTTCTATTCTTCTCAATAATTTTAGATCACTCTGACCATACATCTAGCCCTAGAAAAGTAGACTAGAAAGTCCCTGAGATGCAAATATCTAAGAGATATACAAGGATCTAAGAGATACCACGAGTAGCTGAAGGCTGCCCCGTAGCTTCTCTACTATTTGCTCCACTGGTCTTAAAATTATAGAGACCTGGGATTAAACTTTGAAGGGGGAAAAAAGGTAATTCTTATATTTTACCCCCAAAACTCTTCTCTCTGTATTTGAGTGTGTTTAATTAAGGTTCGGATTTGAATGATATTTTATTCTGAAGTCACATGGTAAAATACAGTATTCAACATTCTCAGTTCCTCTTACTGCAAACCACAGCCATATCGTCAGAAACAGGTCTGAAGGAGAATGAGATGTTGGAAGAAGGCAAAGCCCGGGCTGGGGTTTTGCAAGATGTTACTTCATTTATCAGAGGAATCTCTTTCACAGCCCCAGAGTAAAATTCTGGATATTTTCGGCTGAGGGAGTGTTAGCCCTTTGCACTTCCTCATTTTTCATCAATGTCATTGACAGCTGTAAACTCCCTGCAAATCCAGTACCTTCTGCAAGTCCCAGGTACATACACAGTGCCTAAATCTTGGTCCAAACTTGTAAGAGATATAAGTCTTATTAGAAGATCATCAAAGCAGATCTTGTAAACCTTTTGAAGACTAGTAAGCCAGGGATGGCGGGGTACACCTGTAATCCTCGAAGGCTGTGGCATTGGGATTATGAACTACAAGCCAGTCTGGGCTACATTGAGAAATCCTTTCTCTTTAAAAAGAAAAAAAAAGATTATATTACAGTTCTTATTCATCTGGTTTGTGCATCTCTTGAAAAAGCCAAGGACCTCAGCAGTTAGGTCAGCTTCATCAATTATGGTTCAATACATTCTTTATGTTGCTTCCAAATTTAACCTAAAATAAAAACTGCATTGCTCCTCCGACATGCCTGACATCACGTATGTGGTTTTTTTCTGTCAGCTACCACCTGACCAGCTCTGCAGATACCAACTGGGTGTCTTAAAATGCAGTTCATGACAGTTCTGGGATCTAGCACGCACACATGACTCACCTCACTTCTGATGCCAGTGCTGCATTCAGGCCTCCAGCATTCTGGATCAACTTCAGACGACAAATAGGGACTCCCACAGTCCTACCCCCAAGGTTCAGTAACTTGCTACAATGGCTCACAGAACTGAGGGAAACAGTGCAGTGCTTCCCCTGGCTTATTTTATGGGGCATGATAAAGACTACAGATAAACTGAAAGAACAGACTCTCCAAGAATGCTGAGGACAGGACCTGCTCTGTGGAATTGAGCTGCACCACCCTTTGGCTTGTGGGTGTGTTTATCACCCAGAGATCTCCAAACTCCACGGTCAAGGGTATGGCTGATTTATAACTGTACCTCCTCCCCAACTTCCCTTTTCAGAGATGGGGCTCCACTGGAAGTGCCAAGTCATGGCTGGACCTGGATACTGTGAAGTATCCAGGTGACCATCAGGAGGTGCCTCATTAGAGTAACAGATGCAGGGCTGGAGAAATGGCTCAACAATGAAGAGCACTGTCTGCTCTCCTGGAGGACCCAGGTTTGATTTCTAGTACCCACATGGCAGCTCACAACCAGGGTGTTAGGACCTCCGAATCAGGAACTGAGAACAGAAACCAACTGTCTGCTGCTGCTACAGCTACGCAGCCTTCTAAGTGAAGGAAAACTACATACTCAAAAATCAAGGATTCCACTCTGAACACTCTTCTCCTCTGCTACACATTTTCTACTGTAGGAATTGCTTCCAGTGGACTCTAACAACCAAACTAAAACCTCAAGTCTCCCTCATCTTCCCTAGATCCAAAGAGATGAGAAAAATTGTGGTTGATATTGGGTTTTTATGTTAGTTTTGAGTCCACCTAAGATTCTGACTAGTCATTTTTACTTCTTTTCATTGGCTCCCAGTAAAGTCCTTTTAGCAAAATAGGGCTTTGGTGATCTTGTCTTCTCAGTAGTATGTTAATAAATCCCTAAGTCTCACTTACCACTCAGCTGGTTTACCTTTAGGATGAAACAGAATTGTTTTCTATGCATCCTTTCAGTACTTTTCCATTTTTTTCTCTCATTGTTCATTCATTCATTCAATGAACATTTCATTTCAATAAAACTTCATTGTGACAGGCACTGTCCTAAGAAAAGGTGAGTCTTGAGCTTTCCTCAAGGACTTCACATAGAACTGCTAGAAAAATACAGTGCACATGCATGTCTATGTGCATTAGAAAGCGCCCTCCATCCTGATGGACAGATCTCAGTAGGACTCGGGCTTGGCAAAAGAGAAAAGAGAGGAATCCAGCCCCTTCTTGCCTCTTTGGCCGGGAGACTTTACGTAGAGTGCAGTGAGCAACTCTGTGTTATGGCCCCAGATACCCAAGCAGCACAGAACCACCGTGTGGTGAACATCAAGGAAAGAGCCCACCCGGGAAGACGGAGAGCCTGAGGAGGTTTAATGGCAGAGGTTTCACCTGAGCTGAGATTGAAGGAGCTTGCCAACTAAAGAGAGATGAGCGTGAAGGGCAGAGGGGGGCTACACAAAGCCACACAGCTTTAAAACAGTATGGTGTTTTGCATGACGTTTTATGAGCTCTTCAAGTCATTGATGAGGGCCAGAATGCCGTGTACAGAGTGGGAGGATGGGGGTGGGAGACACTCTAACCATGATCAAGGACCCAGACTGTAGGTTCTTGCTGAGTCAAGCGTCGTCTTCCACATGCAACTTATTTTACCAAGAAACATGTTAGAATTGCGGAATCCTGAGCTCACCCACGACTCACTGAATTAGCCTCTACATTTGAAGATACTCAGCAGTTCGTGTGCACATTAAACAATGAGCAGCACTGGCTTGGGGGAGAGCCAATGAGAACTCAAGGTTTGCTTCTCTGCTTTTCTTTAGATACTGGCAGCTCTGTATTTTCCTTAGGTTTGCTTCCACAGGCCTCCTGTGAGAGGATTTATCTTCAGGGCACCTCAGTGACATTAACCAAAGTTCCCAGTTGGGGAAAACAGACACATTAACTTGCCTCTAGCAACCAGCTAATTAGAACAGAAGGGAGCAAACATGAACTTTTTCCTCTCTGTCTTTGTTCTTAGTACTCAGGCCTGTGTAGCCTGGATCCCACCTCGGAGGTGCTGTCCTCTTATTCTAGCAATTGCTAAAGTCGGAAGGAGGAATGATTGACAACTGTTCAGCCTGAAGGTGGTATCTGAGCATCAGGCTGGGGCAGGGATGGAGGTGACCTAAAACAAAGATAAATAAAGCAGAAACAGCCCTCAAGTACATGCTAGGAAGAAAGGTGAATGTCTGTTCCCACTGGCCCAGCTTCACTGGCATTCAACTACTCAGCTATTCACACTTGGTCTGTGGGTGTGGGTGTGTGCCTACATGTGTATTCCATATGTCAGGCTCAGACCTGCTTTTGTGAGTGACTGCAGGACCATCCAGACTTTTTCAAAGACTCGAGCCCACCCTTAGGGCCCCCAACCCACCCACACTGTTGAAGCTTGGCCTTCCTTCCTGGCCCCAGGTAGCTCAGAAACCTCAAATCAATTGGAGCTAGTAGGCTTTACCTTCTGCTTGTAGATGCCTCATTATTTTTCTCCATAGGAAATATTGAAAGACAAAACATCTAGGATCCAGTGAGGGACTTAACACGTGTGTGATAGTGTGGTCGGAGCTGACTGTGATGGGTCGCTTAAGTCAAAGCCCAGTGCACCCCTACAAACCAGCATTTTCTCTCAGAAGCTGATGAACAGGGCATGGTGGTGCAGGCATGTAATCCCAGTCTTAGGAGGATCAGGAGTTCGAGGTCACCCTTGACTTTATAGCAAGTTCCAGGCTAAAAACATGAAATCAAGAAGTTCCTGTTGAAGGGTAAGTTTGAGGTGCACAAAGGGGGAGCTCTCGGGGAGGAGGCTCAGAAGGAAAACAACACGGCTATCTCAAACAGTTTCTGGGAAATCAGCGAAGAAAACCCACAGGTTACAAATGTATCATCAACCGATGACAGGATCATGTCAGCACAAAAGAGGGATGGTAACAGAAAGGCAGAGGGGTGTTTTGGTGGTGCCTGTTTAGGTTTTAATATCAAATTCTGCTAGGAAACTACGCAAAGCACAATTTGGGTGCTCACCACAAGTTGATCGCTCTGCACCCACATTCTATCATTTCACCTTAGCTATCTTGTTCATCTGAAAGTGTGGTTGCAGATCTAGGGAGAGGGGAAATTAGAGAAGAAATATGAAAATATCTATTTCTGACCCTGCCTTGTCCTCAGGCTGCTGGGGGATATTCAGTCACACCGTGAACCCTGAGTTTGCATTTGCATTAATTAAATAAAATTAACCTTGGGTCAGGAGCCTGCATTAGCAACTAGTTGACAGGAAGTAATCATAGAGCACCAGAGGGCATCCCGGAGTGATAGAGAGACACAGGAAGTAGCAGGGAGGGATTTGGAGTGGGACAGCCTTTTCTGGTTTGGTGAGGCAGAAGTACGGGTCTTTCGGAGACGCCAGTAAGGAGAATAGGGTTTGCTGGTTGCTACTCAGCCTCTCGGAGCTAGCAGGTTTCCACCCCAGCCTTTGAATCTCCAGTCTTATTTATAAATAAAATGATAGAGGTTTAGTTAAAGCTCCCTTTAGCGGCAGCAACAGAGCTGGTGCCTGTGGGCACAGAATTCCTCCTGCTAGGCTGTGGCTAGAGAAGCAAAGTTGCAATTTCTGGCTGAAATAGCAGTAGATTTCAGTGCAGCCACTGTGCTGACGTTAAAACATCAGGCAAATTTAATTATCTGTATTATGATAAAGCTAACAGTTTAGGTCCACATCAATTATCAGAAATACAATGTAGTCTCTCCAGATCTCTGTTATTTACTATAGAAAGTCTTCAGTGAGTGAAGACTTGTTTGAACAGGCCTATATCCTGCTTGAGTTATATTTAAAAAGAAAAAACTAAAAACAAAAGAAAGAGAAGCTGTCTTATGTAATTATCTGGTAGATAGCGATCACACAGGGCCCCGTGGTTAGTGTTTCTTATCGGAAGCAGTGCTAAGGATGAAAGCGAAAGAGACTTGGCGTTTGCAAATGTGGTCTGCACATCTTTACCCAGGCGTCACTTACGGCTCTACAGAGACCCGAGGCCAGACACAGAACTCAGAAACTCTTGAGAGAAACGTGGAGTAATTTTGGGTCTGTTGGACCTACTAGTCAAAAAATGCTTCAGGTTGCCATTTGAAACTTCTTTGCTTATTTTATTTCTTTTCTAATTTTTATTGTGGTTTATGAAACTCTTGGTGTGTGGCTGGTCCTGATGGTACGGGCCTAACCTATCATCACACAGGACACAAAGCAGGAGGATCATGAATTCCATGGAGCTTAAACCAGATAGTGAGACCCTGTCTCAAAACAGAACACAAGTTCTACTATAGCCTGTTAGTGGCATTATCAGTTGCTTTCTGGACTTACCAAAGCACACCCTCTTGTATCCAGTGGCCCTGACTTCATATCATGTCTATTGTGTCCTACCTATGGGCCATACATACACCATTGTTTGTAAATGGGATTTTGAATGGGCAAGGGATATTTACGAACATAAACTCTTAGATACCAGATATGTAAAACAACTTGTGTTTGAAACCTCATGTTTTTATTAACCTTCTAGGAAAACACCCCCTCCAAATAGGTATCATTTCTCTGTACACATCATCCAAGAAGGTTCTTTTGACTCCGTCATGACCAAGCTGAAACTGCCTTACTCCACCTCTTGTACCCTTTGGCGGTCCCCTAAGTGGAGAGGGAACATGAGACCTGTGTGTCTTCATTACAGACGAAGGTCAGTGTCCGTGGACAGGCGTCAGTCTACCTTTAGAAACATTAAACATTTCTCCAAACACACTTTTCTTCTTAATTATGTTTTGCTTAGGAGAATCCTAAGATCCTTTATGTGATTGTGTAGAGAGCTCTGGTGTTGGATAAACCTGTGTTTGTGTGGACTGTTAGCCACCTACTGGCTGGGTTACATAGCCCCTCAGTACCCATTTCTCACTAGTAAATAAGGATAGTTACCTGTTTTGCCTTGTTGGTGCAAAGGATAAAATGAAATAACTCATGAAGAACATCTAATCAGTGTTCAGCAGACCAAATTTCATACTTGATAACTTCCTCCCTTCTGGGTGATGGGTTGCAGAACGAGTGTCGGAGAGAGCTGACTGGTAAAGGGAGGCAGAATGGCTGGAGAGGTGGCTCAGTGACTAAGAGTGAACCACACTTGCAAAGGGCACAAGTTTGAATCCCAGCACCCACACCAGGCAGCTGACAACTGCCTGTAACTCCAGCACAGGGATCTGCTCTGCTCTTCTGGACTCTCCAAGTACCTGCCCTCACATGTATATACACCAGCATTCAGACAGACACAAATGCACATGCCATTTTTAATTTTTTAAAAAAGAAAAATAGCAATGAGGAGTTTAAAGGCTATCACTTTGGACTTTCAAATCCATGTGTTCAGGACGTCGTCCCCTAGCAAATGAAGTCATTTGGATTTTTAACGCCCAGTGACCCGAGGTCTCGGGAGCATGCCCTGTTGCTTTGTGAGATTGCTCAACTCGCCCACAGAGACCTGTGTGACACCTGTTAAAGTTGACCAGGTTCCAAGTGGCCACAGTTCTAATCAATGTCCCAATAACCTCGAGGCCCATCTCCATGTGTAACTGTGATAGGGTCCCTCTGACTTTTCCCCAAGGATTTCAGGGAATTCTCAAGGAATGCTTGCTTATAGCTAACCACCACTGACCACCGGAGTCACAGGTTATAATTCCCCCAGACACCGAACAGACCCTAATATTTAACAAAATTTTATTGAAGGAGATGTGGGAATAATGAAAAAAAAATAGCAGTGGAGAAAATCCCTGAGCCATTCTTTGGGTTGCCTGTCAGCCCCCTCCCTCTACTGTGTGGTAGGGACCTATCCCCTGATAAACATCCAGTGTATGGCTGTGCCTCCCTGTCTCAGATGCCAGACAAAAGAGTTTCAAGGGTGTAAACTGTACTTACAGTAGAGACATCCTTTTTACATAACCACTGCCTTTTATGAATACAGCAAGTGCTCAAAAATGTTCGTTGAATGATGTTGTTACTGATGGAGGAACTCTTCTACAGTGCCCTGAGGTACTAAGCGTTTGAGGACTACTATTAGCATACCTCTTCTCTCATCTCTCTTCCTCTGTGCAAGCCTCAAAAAAAAAAAAAAAAAGTTCTGAGAAAATATAGCTCATTGCCAGTTTTATTCCGGTGACTCCTGCTTACTTCTGTAAATGACCTCCAGAAAATAGAGAGTTCCAGAAAAATGCATGGCACTTGGTTGGAATGTTCAACTTGATGCGGTCCTGCCGAAGCCTGGCTTCAGGTTCTGAGACAAGGAAGGGGCATTGGTGGAAGAAGAACTGTTGGACCACAAGATGCGTTTCACACAAGTGGCCAGCCCTGAATATCTCTAGCCGTCTTTATTTATACTTCAAAAACAAGCATGTTTTTCTATAATAACAAACACGTTTTTAACTACCCTCCAATGTTAACCTCTGGCAAAAACAATTACGCCAAATATGTTTTTTCCCAACTTTTAAATCAAAACATCTTTTAAGCCAAAAACAATGCTTATCATTTTGCTAGCTTGGCTAAACTTTGAGCCAGGTACATCCTGTCCTTACAAAGTTAAAAGGTGACAGGATATCCAAGAGGAGCCCCAGTGAGAGCCTATTATCAGTGTCGTAGCAGAAACCAGAGGCCTCGAGCCAGACCAGTGACTCAGGGTCATGAACACTTGCAATAAAAATGAGTGAACTAAAGGGTCAACTGTGTGACTCAAGGAAGCCACACTACAGCTGCCAGGACAAGAGTCTTCTCTCTCTCTCTCTCTCTCTGTCTCTCTCTCTCTCTCTCTCTCTCTCTCTCTCTCTCTCTTTTCTTGTTTTGTTTTTGTTTCTTAGTTTTACTTAGTTTATTTATTTTGTTTGTTTTTCCTTTTTAGTTTGGTTTGGTTTTGTCAGGGAGGTTGCAAGGGCAGAGAGAGGGTGGATGTGAGGGGACAGGGAGATAAGTGGGATTGGAATGCATGATGTGAAATCCATAAAGAATCAATAAAAGTTAAAAAAAATAGGCACACATCCGCAGAAACAACAATATCATTCAAAACTTAACAAAGCATATTTGCAGAAATAGGGGTGATCTGCTATCAGCTGCTTGTATACAGTTAGCTTGTATTTTCTCTAACTGTTCCCCTGGCCTACAAAGGAGTCTTTTGCCTAAGCCTCTTTCTAAAGGGTGGACTTTGGGAAGGCATTCTCTCCATTTTGCCACACTGTCCTCAATGTTCTGTCCCAGCGTTGGGGGACATAGCTAACAGCCCTGTGCCGCTTCCTTACATGTGCCCATGAACTTCACCTGTCCCATGAGTGACTGACAAAGTAAAACTAAAAGCCGCCCAGAGAATCATCAATATGAGAGAAGAGAGTGTACAGGCCACGTAGTCCCGGTGGTGTTCTATGCTGTTCCACGGTCTCCTGGCCCTTGCCAAGCGAGAGACCGTCTCCTTCTGGCTTTACCTCGCAGACCCCCATTGGACAAGCACCCGTATGCCAATCCAAAACTAGGTCACACGGCTCCCAAGAAGCCCCTGTAGTATCATGTTCATCGGTGGGTTTTTGGTGCCTCAGTAGCTGTTTCTGACCACTCTTCTTGGTGACGAAAGCATTTACTCAGGGTCAGGGCACACTGGAAAGGGATGCAGAACAGGTTCATCTTTTTCTTGCGGACACAGCTAGAAGCTGTGCGCTGGAAAGGACCTTTCTTTCCTCTGTTTCTGCATTCTCCAGCCTAAGGCTCAATTCGGGCATCTGAGAATACTCAGTGGTGGACCCAAGCCCCTCACGACAGAGATGCTGTTTACTCTCTCTGGTTCCATGCCGTTTACTACTTGGTTTGATAAAGAAAAAGGACAACAGGTTGACTTTCCCATGTTCGCAATTTCCCTGAATAGTCCTGGTGTCTATCTTGGGAAAAAATGGCTCTTTCCCCGAGGCCTCGTACAACACTGCCCTAGTGGAGTTAAGGAATGGAGCTTCTTAAAACCTAAAACAGTCTTGGAAGCTTAAAAGAAACGATCCCCAACAGGGAAGTGTGCAGGGGAGCCTGGGACGTATGAGTACACTTCCCGACATGCTCACACTTTCTTTTCTATGCGGTCTGAGTCTGCTCATAGGTGCTTAGTTGAAGCAGGTGCCCATCTCCCTTTCCCTGCCCCGGTTAGTGGCTCAAAGTCAAGTTCAGAATGTCACTGCGGCCCTGCGCTAACCCTGACGCGATCAGATAAAAGTCAGGGCTCCTAGTTTCCTAGAGGGCCGGGGACTAAGTGGAAGAAGGAAGTTATTACCACCTGCCCCTCCACACACACACACACCAAACTCTCCTCTGCACCTTCATCTGTTTTCGTCCTGCTACGGACAAACAGATGGACAGTTATGCCAACAGACGGAAAGAGAGGCTAGGTCAAGCGAAGCACCATGTGAAAAACCAAGTTTACAGTGCTCAGGGCTGAGTTCCAGCGAGTGTCCAGGGCTGTGGCTACACCATTGTAACAGACAGAACTGGATGGAAAAATGCCCACTTTCCCAGGCACCCTGATGGCTCCTGCTGCCCTCACCACCCCTCTGGGACTTATCTCTCCTCTGGGTCGCTCAGAAGCCCTCACAATCAACAACCACAAGAGTAACTCTTGCCTCAGCAAGGCATTTCTGGGATGCTTCTCCGACATTTCTGCATGTGACCATCCTGAATGGCCAGGGAGGTGGCTGGGCAGCTGGGTGAATTTTTGGAGTGCCAATCACTGGAAAGCATCCAGGCTCAGCGCATTGCTCCATCCCTCCCTGCTTCTTGTGTTACTGACTCCCGTGAGGATCGCCCATCTGTTTTGAATTCTTTGGAGGCTCTTTCCACTCATCAGACATGCAACTGTATGCAGTCTTGGTTTTTATATAACGTTCTCGGTGTGTGATGCATTTCTCTAGTTTGTTTTAAAGTCCCCAGTGTGAAACATACCTAAGGCAATGTTTTGTATTCTCCATGACACATAGCTGACAGAGGGGACTAGGTGTACCCTACACACCCTTGAAAAGAAAGAGTGTTGCTGAGATGGTCCAGTGGCTGACCCTGTCACACTGATGCTCAGTCAGAAAACAAGAGCTCTGCTGACCTGGCTTTGAACTGTCCCTCGGGACCTGCATTGCCTCCCCAACAGCCCTTAAACGTCACTTCCGCCACGTGGCAGTCACCTGTGGAAGTCATCCTACCCTTCTTTTCATTCTGAAAACACTCAAAAAGAGTTGGTGTGCTTGTGGAAAGGCCCCTTGTACTCTCCACCCATGACTTTGCTGCCATGAGGCAGTTCTTGAAGACAACTTCCCCAGGCGTTACTTGGAAGGGAGGGGTGCAGGCAGCTCCCGTCACATGTGCCTCATATGCTCAGCCACAGCTCAGTCATGCGTGTGTGCGCGTGTGCGCGTGTGCGCATGTGCGTGCGTGCGCGCACTCTGGCCCTTGTGACATCTTCTGAGGCTGGCAGGATGCTGGCAAGCCCCGCGCCTGCTCGCACTTTCACTTAATCGGCTTATCTTTTAGTTTCTCTTCAGATTCTCAGAAAAACACAGGCGAAAGTTTGCCCTTGACATCAGGGAAACACAAGTTGGGCATGTAAAAAGTTTGCCAAAACTCCAGTGTATCTGTGACCTTCTGAGTTTTAAATATTTAAATGTTTAAATTCAAAATGTTTAACTGTTAATCGTGTGTGTGTGTGTGTGTGTGTGTGTGTGTGTGTGTGTGTGTGTGTGTGTATCCTCTCAAATACAGGAAGGATGTAGTAAAATAAGTAGAGCTCACAGTCTCCTGGCATGGACGAAGCTATTCACTGTCACTAGTTTCGTGAGATAGCCGAGAACGCAGAGGGAAGAAAGAGAAATAAAAGGAATTGAGAGTTTAACACCCCTCCCCCACAATCTTTACAAAGGATTTTATAGAGGAATTTCCCTCAAATTTTATAAAAAAAAAAAATGACAGAGAAAGATCTCAATACTAACAACATTGTGGGAGTGATTTTGTTGTCTTTGAATACCACAGCCTTTCAGTGGCCAGGACACTTTAGAGAACATATTCTAGAGAAAATGAGAGTCTGCAGGAAGGCCAAGAGCTGTGGTGTAGAAATCACGTGCATCACTTCTCTAGGAGGAACACACACGACCTTACGTTTGAACAAAACCCTCTTGATGGTCTAGTGTACTCCTTTCCAGCCATTTCTTACGCTAGTTATTGGGCTTGGCGCTGCACCCAGCATGCTGCTCAGGCACAGTTAGTTGTAAGACCACTGGACCATTGCTCCACCCATCCCCTCACTCCGGCTCTCATACACACCCTTTCCGCACACACAACAACTTTGTCTCTTAGCTGGGATTCTGGTGTCAGTGAGCTTACATTTGAGTCCTGGCTCACCAAGGGTGTAAATGTGGGGAAGTTACTCGGCAACCTGGTCCCCACTTTTTCATCCATGTGAGGCTTGAACCGTCTCCTCCCATAGGGTCCTATAAGGATGGAGAGATGTGCAAATTGTGTGCTGACTTCATAGTAAATGCTCAACATACAGAGACTTAAAATGACATTTGGGCTGGAGAGACGGTTCAGTGGTTAAGAGCACTTGACTGATCTTCCAGAGGCCCTGAGTTCAATTCCCAGCAACCACATGGTGGCTCACAACCATCTGTAATGGGATCAGATTCCTTCTGGTGTATACATAAAAATATATGCATAAATAAGTCTTTTAAAGAATGACATTTGACAATGACTTCATATTTCTAGGTAGCTGTGGTGCCTGACATTTCCACATTTCCATGATTGGATGATAACCTGTAACACAAACACAACTCACTATGACTAATCTATTTCCACTGAGCTTGACAGGTAATTTCCAGTTTGGGGCCACAGTACTGTAATGAAAGCATGTTGTAACTAAAGCATGTTCTTCCCCTCTCTTCTAATTCTTTTCTTTAGAAGAATTCTTGGAATAGTCTTTCTAAGTAGAGTCATTAACCTTGAGTAATTTAAGTAAAAGTTTTATATTTTGCCTATTTCATTCAGTGTTGTAAACAAAGTACACACACACACACACACATACACGAGAGAGAGAGAGAGAGAGAGAGAGAGAGAGAGAGAGAGAAATACCTTTTTGTACCTATGGCTTCCTCTATACTTTGTATGATTTCCTTAGAGAGATTTTGAGCAGTAGAATTATTTGAGCAAACTATAGGACAAATGGCCTGGCCTCCACATTATATAAATACTATAAATGCTGCATTGTGACAATTTACTCCACTATCAACAATTTATGAGATTACCAGTTTTAAATATCTAGTGTATTAACATATTTAGTGTATATATCCAGTGTGTGTTACAATTTAGAGAAGTCTTGGTCAGTTTAACAAGGGGAAAAATCCTGTTCAAATTTGGTCTTGATTAAAAATTTTATATTATTTTGGCCAGGCGCTAGTGGCACATGCCTTTAATCCCAACACTCGGGAAGCAGAGCCAGGCGGATCTCTGTGAGTTCGAGGCTAGCCTGGTCTACAGAGTGAGTTCCAGGACAGCCAGGGCTACACAGAGAAACCCTGTCTCAAAAAACCAAAATAAATAAATGAATAAATGAATAAATGAATAAATAAATAAATAAATAAATAAATTTATATTATTTCTTTTGATTGAAATTTCCGATTACTTGGTAAGCCAATCATTTCAGTTTGGGATTTTGGAACAAGGGGAACTGAATACTGCCAAGTTTCCTGATTTGACAAGCAACATTATTGTTTTCCCTTCCTGTCTCCACAGATAAACACCCGGGACATGGCTGCTTCCTTTCTATTTGGGTCATGGAAGTCAATTTTCACAGGACAAACAGAGCTGAGCAGGAAGCGTGCTACTGCCTTGTTCCAAAGGTCAACAGAAGATACTCCGTCAGTATATTTGTTAGCTTCCTCTTCTCTGGCAGATGCCTGACAAACACCTTAAGGAAGGAGACATTTTTCTTGCCTCGCTGTCTGAGTGAGCGCCGGCAATCCTGGCAGGGAGGGTGTGGTGCAGCAGAGTGGACCCACACCACCAACAAGGAGGGATGGAGACAGAATGGGGGTGGGCATGAATTCAGAGTAAGTCTGCTCTCCAGGGCTCTCCCCATCTCTTTTACTTTCCAGGGCCCCTCAGTCTACAGGATGGTGGGGTGCTATCCACATCCAGCACAAGTGTTCCCCACTTACACAATTTTCCCTGGATGTGACCTCACAGACACACCCATGAGTGAACTTTACCAGTCTCCTAGTTGTGAACTTTTCAGTATAATGAAGTTGATAAGTTTAGCCATCAGGGGTTGTGGAGATGGCTTGATAGATCAAGTGCTTGCCCCAAAGAATTTGGATCATCAGAACCAGTGTAAAAGTCAGGCGGGTGTGGTAGCCAGCCTGTAATCCCAGCAAGCTGGAGGGGAGGTAGGGAGTCCCTGGAGCATGCTGGCTAGGTAGACTAGCCAATGTAAGAAGCTCAGGGATCAGCAAGGGACCCTGCCTCAATACATAAGTGAATAGTCAAGGAACACACTCAACATCAACCTCAGGCTTCCACACATATGTGTACATGCACCCATACACCTACATAATGTATATACAACACACACACACACACTCAACAAAGGAAAGAAAAAAGGTTAGTCACAGTCAGTAAACTTGAAATTAGGGGAACAGTCTGGATTATGATAACAAAACTCCTCAGATGCTGTTCTGTAACAAGAGAGACCACTGAGAGGACGGCCCAATGCTGCTTCGGAATATGCTATTGCTATAGAGAAGTCTGTATGAAGAGCCAAATCATACGCGGTTCTCTTCTGGGTATCCATGTACCAGGAGAGGGTGAGAGGCAGTGGAGAAGGTGGCTGGACTGACAGCCATGGCTGGCCCCATTAGGCTGTGTGGAGCTGATACATCGTTCGCCCCTGGAGGGACAGATCTGACAGGTGGTAGGAATATGTGGAACCAGTGGTCATGCCTGAGATTCACTGACACATTTTTCCTTCTTGGCTTCTTTTCTCTAGAATTCATGCATAGTTTTTTTTTTTAAAGTATTTTATACATGTCAATCCTTGTTTTGGGTTCTATGATTATGGAAATGAATTTAAAAGAATCAATTCTTGCTTCTAAGTACCTCACAGGCTGTTATAGACAATCAGACAGAGATATGATGGCAAAATGCTGTATTGTGGGGGCTCTTTGTAACAGACCTAGGATATCTTGGACTCTTCTGATCCTGGCTGGATGAAGACTCTTAAGATATAAATGGCTATGCCATTTACTAGCTGGGTAATAGAAACAATTTAACTTCACTGGGCTCTAGTTTGCTTATGGACAAAATAAGGACTTTAAGATCCCTACTTCTCTGAATAGTGAGGTCAGAGTCATAAAACACCTGTGAGGTTATTAAAACGATGGCTAGGTGTGGTGATGCACATCTATCGTCCTAGGACATGGGAGGTAGAAGAAGGAGGACCAGGAAGAGTTCAAGGCCAGTCTGGGCCACATGAGACCTACTTTCATAAAACCAAGTAACCACATCCACACGCTGGGATGGAATGACGGCAATAATGATAAATTTGGTCAACTTTTGTGCTAGATACTGGGAGTATGGCATGGGCAATCTAATATTTCAAGCTCAGCCATGGAAGAGCATAAAGCCAAACCCTTCCTGCACATTAACACACACGTATCCTGTGAAAGGAAGGAGGCACACTATCAGGGGAGGCGCACCCACTTCTGAACCTGTGACAATTTGTCTGAAACAGAAATATTTTCACCCAAGGGTTTAGGAGGATAGTGTTATTTTTTTTCCTTCAATGGTTAATATTGACTGACAACTTGGCAGGATTAGACTCACCAAATAGACAAGCCTCTGGATACGTGAGTGAGGGAGTGTCTAGATTAAGTTAGTTGAAGTGGGAAGACCCATCCCAAATGTGGACAGCACTATTCCATGGGCTGGGGTTTCAGACTGCTCACATAAAAATGAGGACGGTAACCCCTCCGCTCAGGGCTGGGGCATCGGTGCGGAAGAGGAGGCAGACAGCCTGTAAGAGCCGGTGGGGATGGAGGACACCACGGAAGCAGTGTCTCCCAGGACAACAGGATTGATGCAAGCGGGAACTCGTGGACACTGTGGCCTCATGCCCAAGGCCTGCACAGGTCCGAGCCAGGTGGGGTCCCGGTGCTGAGAAGAAGTGGACATGATCTCCCATCCTGACCCAGAGGCTATCTCCAACTGACAGCCACCGACAGGAGAAACTGGTATTCTCCAATGGAGTCTCACTCTGTATCGAAACCACACTCAAGGGCGGGCCGCATGCACAGCTATAGCGGCCGACAGAAAATGAACTCATTGGCATTTTCAGGGATGTTTTGTCTCTTCCATCCTGGGTTTGGACTTCCTTTTTTTTAACCTTACTTGTCTTGCTTTTCTGTTTCCCCATTTTATGTTTTTCATGGGTTTTATGTGTATGAGTGTGTATGTGTGTATCTATCTCCCTGTGGGCACGTATTTCTTTCTTGTGCTCTTTTTTCTTTTACTGCCCCCCCCCCCCCCCCCGTCCATTTACTTTGCTTTATTCTGTTTTGTTTTGTTTTTTAATTGGCCCGCGTGTTTTCTAAAGAGAGAGAAAAAGGCGGCATGGGGTTGGATGGGTGGGAGTTGGGGAGGATCTGGGAGGATCGAGGGAGGAGAAACCATGATCTGAATACTTTATGAAAACAATTATTTTCAAGAGAAGAGGAGAAAGCTAGCTGAGTGCAGGCATTAATCTCCTTTTGCTCCCTGGATGCAGATGCAATGCACCCAGTTACTGCAGACTCCTGTCACCATGTCGTGGTGGACTGTCCCCGTGAACTATGGGCCAGACAGACGATTCCTTCTATAAGTGGCTTTTGCCACAGCACTGAGGAAGCTAGCTAACGGAAGCCTGGTATCTTTCCTTACCCATTTTGGTAAAAGTCCACAGGTACACTTGCGACATCCAAAATACCACTTCAAAGACTTTTTCGATGCTCGAGCATCTCTATCTTAACATCCAGCAGACCACAGGGCTGCATTTCCCTGTGACCTCACAGATGCATTAGTTACTTTTCTGTTGTTGTGATAACAATAAACCAATAAAAATGCAACTCAGGGAGAGAGGAAGGGGATTGTTTTGGCTTCTGAGCCCAGTGGGTTTGAATACAGAGGGCCTATTAACTACAGGCAACCATCTTGTGATCATAAAAGGACCCACTGAGCTGGGCAGTGGTGGCACACGCCTTTAATCCCAGCACTTGGGAGGCAGAGGCAGGTGGAGCTCTGTGAGTTCAAGGCCAGCCTGGTCTACAGAGTGAGTTCCAAGACAGTCAGGGCTACACAGAGAAACCCTGTCTCAACAAAACAACAACAACAACAAAAAGAGGCCACACTGAGTCTAGGGTCGGCAGGAAGGAATCAGAATGAACAGACAGTAGAGAGAGCTTGACTCCTGAGGGTATTTGTCAGGACCAATTCCACCTCTCAGTTATTCATTTGCATGAATGAATAATTCTTCTTTTGTATATATCCCAGTTTGCATATGAAATTTGCTTTTCTGTTTGAAACTGGCTCTCAATTTGTAGCCCAGGATAGCTTCCAACTCAAGAGGTTCTTGTGCCTTGGCTTCCTAAGTGCTGGGATTACAGACACATGCTACCATGCCAGCTTCAGTCTCACCTTTTAAAAATTATTGAAAATAATTTTTTTCATACAGTATATTCTGATGACAGTTTTCTCTCCCTTGTCTCCTCCCCGATATTCTCTACCTCCCTACCCATCTAACTCCACACCTTCTCTGTAGATGAATTTCTAAATGGCCTTATTAATTAAAAAACAGGGAGCCGAATATAGGGGTGAAAGCCTTAGGTCAGGAAATATGGAAAGCCACCAGCCAACCTTACCTTACCAATTCTGCACCTTCTAAATGCAAGTTACTTCCTGTCTACCCACGTCTTTATTGCCTTGCTCTTCTGCCCTCTCATTGGCTCTTAGCCCAGCTGCCTCACTTTTTCTTCCTACACAGCTCTGTCACTTTCTGTCTATCTGTACAGACCTCCAAGCCTCTATGGTTGGTACTGGGATTGAAGGCGTGTGTCACCACTCTTGGCTCTGTTCTCTAGTGTGGCCTTGAACACACAGAGATCCTGCCTGCTAAGGGATTAAGGGCGTGTGCTGCCTGACTTCTTGTTTACTTAAAATGGCTGGCCTTCCCCCCCCCCCCCATCTCCAGGTAAACTTTATTTATTAACATACAAATAAAAATATCACCACACTTCTCTCTCTCTTTAAAAAACAAACAAGCCAACAAACAAACAATCCAGAATAAAACAAAGCAAAGAAAGAAACAGAAAAAAAGAGAAAAAACACAAGAAACACATATACATGCAAGTGCGTGTACACACACACACACACATACACACACAAAAAATAAACCCCACAAAACTGGAAAACATAATAGAAAAGCAAGAGAAAAAAAAAAGTTTTTTTGTTTTTGTTTTAAAAAGCCCAAACAAAGTATTATGAGCTAAAGCATCTCTACAAGTACCATGGAGTTTGTTTTGTGTTAGCCATCTATGCTGGGCATGGGGCCCCCCTTAAATGTGGTGTGCATACCCAGTGATATGTCTCCACTGGAGAAAATGAATATTCCTTTTGTGAGCAGTTGTCAGTTGGAGAAGTTTCTGTGTAAGGATGAGGCCTTGTGTCCGGTTGGCCTCTCAGCACTGGGACCTTATTTAGTTTGGACCTGCGCATGCTGCCACAGTCTCCATGAGTTCACGTGTGCACCAGCGCTGTTGTGTCTAGAAGGCCTTGCTTCCTTGATGTCCTCCATCCCACTGACTTACAATCTTTCTGCCTTCTTTTCTGCATAAGTCCCTGAGACCTGGGAGGAGGGGGATGATGGAGGGGTAGGGTTGTGGAGACCGAGAAGCTGTTATATTTGAGCTTACTCTAGTAAAGATGGTTATAAGGGATGCGAGGTGAGGTGGCTGCTTCTGAATGCTTTACCGTGTGGACAGGAACAAAGCAATGAGCTCAGAGATTTCCCCTAAAACCATAGGCAGAGCATCAGTTGAGGTTCGAAGTTGACTCTAAAAATATCTCGTACTCCTTCTGGTTGCAAAAATAACCAAATATGACTGAAAACTCAGAAGCAAATCAAGCATTCAGGAACTGACAATTCTATGGAGAACAGTAACTTGGAAAGAGTAGAACTCAGGCTAGAAGTGGGAACATTTGAGCATTGTTATGAACTTGTCCCTGAACTCCCCTTCATAATGAAAGAAGTCCCTCTTTCCTGTCTGGTAAAACTAACTTCCCTTGCTTAAAACCCTGAATAACCACATATGAACAATGGCCTCACGGGGGTATCCCCATTTGTCAGACACCCTAGTGTCCCCACCACATTCAGGGGGACAGGAGCAGAGTCTAAGTGGATAGGAAAGGCCTCATATTCCAAGAGAATCACAGATTTTTTTAAAAATTTATATTTGAATAAACTGAATAAGACATGCGGTGTATTCTAAAGGTATTTGATTAAGAATAATACACACTAACATTAGATGAAGCAGAAATTCGGGTAGCCCTGACTGTCATTTCCTGAATACTTTGGACTCAATATTTTAGACTGTTACAGTATTTCTGGTCCTTCAGAATACCATGTTTCATATCATCTCTTTATACACTGAAAGCTGGCATGCCTATGTGCTTTCTTTGACCAAAGAAACATTAGAAGTATAATATGACTGGGGCTGGAGAGATGGTTCAGTGGTTTAAAGCAGTGGCTGCTCTTCCAGAGGACCCAGATTCTATCCCCAGCACTACAAGATGGCTTGCAGCCATCTATAACTCCAGTTCCAGGGAATCCAGCGCCCTCTTCTGGTTTCCAAGGGCACTGCACACATGTGGTACACAGCTCTTCAGGCAGATCACCCATACATATAAAATAATTAAAAATAGTATAAAAAAGGAAGTATGATACAATCATAGACTAACTTGAAAAGTCCTTACACATATCAGCTTTCCCTCTTTTTTTTTCTTTGCTGTTTTCAGGCTATCTTCCAGATAGGACAGAAGTGAATTGCCCCCACTTCGATCAGTCCAAATTGTTAATCAAGAAAATCATAAAATATCACTAATTGTTTTAGGTCACTAAGTTTGGGGTAGCTTGTAACACAGCAAATGCTGTGAAACAAATGTATTAGCTCGTACACCTGGGAAAGGTTTTGCTTTCTTGGTTGAGTGGTCGAAAGATTGACATGATAATAGGTTACATTCAGTGACGCTAACTCACCACATGGCATATGGAAGGATTTTAAAGACTCAGGGAGACAAGACTAATGGAGGCTTGGTCATGTATAATTATCTGCGTTGCCTCACCCCTTGGGTCCTGAAGGGACTAGGGAGTAATGCCTTCAATGAAGCCCAGAGAACTGCATTTGTGAGGTGAGTGTCCCCAAACTTGAAGAGTTCAAAGCATGGTGTGGCGGGAAACATCACCACTGAGTTAGATTTCCTGATCTCAGTGGAGATGATGAGATACCAGACTAGCACTCAGAATTTTTTTACCCTCAGGAATCTCTGGTGCGGAGTGGCTCTAAGAATCAAGGGCTATGTCATTTATAAAGCCTACCTTGGATTACAGACCAGAGACCAGACGTGTCTTACCACAACTGAGAATCTAGCTTCTTCCTCTATCCCAACACTGGTATGAGTCAGAGTATATTTTAGTGAGATAAATCACAACTAATAAAAGCAATTTTTTTTTTTTTTTTTTTTTTTTTTCGAGACAGGGTTTCTCTGTGTAGCTTTGTGCTTTCCTGGAGTCACTTGTAGCCCAGGCTGGCCTCGAACTCACAGAGATCACCTGGCTCTGCTTCCCGAGTGCTGGGATTAAAGGCGTGCGCCACCACCGCCCGGCAATAAAAGCAATTTTAAAATATAATTGTTGAAAGATTTTAGTCTAAAACAGTTAAGAATCTAAAAGTATATAATACAAAAACAAATCAGATACAACTGAACCGTCTAGATGCTCAAACTACAACTTTATGAGGTAAGTTAACATAAACATCAAAGAAAATTGACATAAATGTTTGCTCAGAATTTATATAATTTGTTCATTCTTAATTCATATTTATTAAGGAAAGGAATGCATATTTCATGGACAATTTTTTTAAACATATATATATTTCATATGACAGTCCAGTGAGAGGTGTATTATTCTTGGGATGTTCATATATAGGTGAAGACATTGTAGTTTAAAAGCTAAGTACTATATCAAAATGATTAAATTATTAAGTAAGTAAAACCCTGAGCAGGTTGAGCAGGGAAGGGAAGAGCCTTTGAGATACAGATTCTCATGGTGGGCACAGGAAGAACAGTGGTTGAGGAGTTAAAGCCAAGGTGATCAGAGCAGCCAAACCTGAAGGGACCATTGCTTTCGCCTGTCACATTGGCAAAGTTAGGCTGTAGGCATACCCAGCAATGGAAGGGTGCTCCAGTATCAAGGCAAACAGACAGCATCTCTGAAGGTAGATGACGATCTGCAAAGCTTGAGAGGTTTGCCTTCTCTACAAACCCCTGTCCAGGTAACCACCCCAAGGAAAACAATATAGCAAAACCATACTACCAAAACAAAACAACAACAACTAAACCAACCACTCAGAAATTGAATGTATAAGAATAGAGCTTAGGGAATGCTCTAAAAGTAAGAAAAGGCATGCAGTGGGACAGGACCTTCATATGAAGTTTGCTTTGTGCTCTGTCATGTAGAAGTTCGTGAATTGGCCTCATTCCCTTTTTGTATTTGTGTGTGTGTGTGTGTGTGTGTGTGTGTGTGTGTGTGTGTCACACACATGCCATGGCACAGATGAGGAGGTCACATATATACAAACATACCCACATACATATAAACATTTGAACCTTAAATACATTTTTAAATTGCCGTTTATATATGCAGAGATGTACTGATCATGGGTGCCCAGACCTAACATACACATACAATAGAACTCTTGCACCTAAGCTCAAGGAACATCATGGAAGAGGCAGTGGTAGGATGGTAAGAACCAGAGGACCAGGAAGTTTGCTGTGAAATTGTGTCTCCTGGAAATGACTGGGAAGCTACATCCATGATACTTCAACAATATGGCTGCCTTAACAAGACCTAAGCAAGGACACCACCAATTAAACTTGTTAACATGGAAGGGGGAAATCTCATAGGTCACCAGTCTTAGACAAAGAACTACAGGCAACCAATGACTTCTGAGAGGAGAGCCTCTCCTAGCAATGAGTTCCCTAATTGATTATCCAAATTGATTATACAAAATGGTCAACTTTGAAATCACATAAGTGCAAGCAACACTTAAGAGACTCAGCAAGTTGTATTTATATATTTATGTGTATACATAAGTAACAATAATAGTCAAAGAAAAAGAAGCCATTGATTTGAGAGAGAGTGGGGGGCCATGGGAGGGGTCAGAGGGAGGAATCATAGAAGGGAAGGGGTTGGGAGAAAAGAAAGGACAGAAGTGACACAATTACATTTAATGAAATTTTAAAAAATTATCATCATTCACTTTTTCAGCCAATCACATTAAAGTAATAAAAAGTTAGACTAATGAGTGTAATTTTATCCTCAATATATGAAGACATTCAGAGTCAATTGTGTACAATGGACCTATCTCCTACAAGGTACTGTGGGAATGGGAAGATTCTAGGCTTCTTCTGCCTTCCAGGAGTCCAAGAGGGGAGATTAAAAGTGTGCTCTAGTCCCCATAGTTCAAAAATAAAAACATATATGTACTTCTTAAGCCGGGCGTTGGTGGCGCACGCCTTTAATCCCAGCACTCGGGAGGCAGAGCCAGGCGGATCTCTGTGAGTTCGAGGCCAGCCTGGGCTACCAAGTGAGTCCCAGGAAAGGCACAAAGCTACACAGAGAAACCCTGTCTCGAAAAACCAAAAAAAAAAAAAAAAAAAAAAAAAAACAAAAAAAAAACATATATGTACTTCTTGAGTGGGACACACACACACACACACACACACAGAGAGAGAGAGAGAGAGAGAGAGAGAGAGAGAGAGAGAGAGACAGAGAGAGACAGAGAGAGAGACAGAGAGAGAGAGACAGAGAGAGAGAGATTTGTGCTCTAGGGAAAGTCAAATGTCAATGGTTGGAGGAAGATTAGAAGGTCAGCTAATGATTAAATCATGGACAGACTTTTTCCAGGAAAGCTTGAGGTTCCAGAAATGAGACACTGTGGGTAGAGGGGACCATATAAGACACACAGGGACCAGTGAGCACTTTGTGCTAAAGTTGAGGCCTTCATAGGAGCTCCTGGGACTGAAAGCCCGTGCAACATATTTAGGCTGGAAGTTTCTTTAGGAATGGGACTAGGAGAAATCTGCTGCTGATAAATCGTTTGATAATGCCTGAATGCTGTGCTTGCTGATAAATCAGCTGATAATGCTTGAATGCTGTGCTGCTGATAAATCAGCTGATAATGCCTGAATGCTGTGCTGTCTTTGCTGCGGGGACAGTGGCTGATATTTTGGGGGAATTCACACTGACACATATTTATCAAGTATTCATTGCACATGGGACATAATAGTGCCTGATACAGGACAGTAATAAGCATTGTTCTTTTACTACGAATTTTTCAGATAGGTGAGTTAATGCTTAAGGAGGTCAGCTGGTGGATCTAAAGACTTACATAGTTAAGCTAGAGTTTGAATCTCGGGCCCCAAACCTGTACTTCCCCTACACATCTCTTGAATCTCCCCAGGAAGAGTGAGTGTGAAATTAGTCCTTGACCAGTCAAAATACCACTGGGCATATGCAAGTGGCAGAAGTCCACCTTGAAGTCCCATCCAGGGAAGCCAGGGCACATTAAAGGCTGTAATAAATATGGGTTTGATGTCCTTGCTCACTTCCTTCTAAACAATGTAGAAGCCCTGGCCAGATCGTCTAACCTCTCTGGGCTCTGGGCTCCTTGTCTGTGGTGTCAAGTCATTAATAGAGGATTTGGAGAGGAGTCACTCCAATGGTGTGTGTAAAAGGCTTAACAATATCAAGCATGTAGTAACTATTTGGTAAATGCTAGGGGTTAATGTGAGAGGTCACAGTGTAAAACAGTTAACACACTGGACCTTATAGTCTGCTCTTAGGATTTGAAGATATTGGATCTAGATGGCCCTTTCTCTATTTGATACCCTAGAAAACAGCCCCAGCAAGGGCCATGGAATGGCAATATTTTGTCAGAATCCATTATGTCACTGATTCCTAATAAAGCAAACAAACTACTCAACATGATTGGCAATCAGGATTCGGCCTGCCAATCATGCACCTGAGAGGTGGGGTCTAGCATAAGTAGGTCTGTATATCCAGAACTACTTTTCTGTCTGCGATGTTTTCTGGTACTGGGAGGGTCTGCTTCCCCAACAGGAATCTTAGGCCATGGCATGGAAGCAGTGAGAGACCACCTTGCTGCAAAGGACACCTCAGAAGTTCCCAATAAACAGTTACATGTTTGTACTTCAAAAGCATTCCCTCTTTTGTGCAGGCAGATGAGGAAAGAGTAAGATGCACCTTATGGAATATTACTTTAACTATGGAAAGGTGTGTTGCATTTGTCTATGTTGTGGAATATTACTTTAACTATGGAAAGGTGTGTTGCATTTGTCTATGTTGTGGAATATTTAA
The DNA here is from genome assembly GCF_004664715.2 of Peromyscus leucopus. Lineage (NCBI taxonomy): Eukaryota > Metazoa > Chordata > Mammalia > Rodentia > Cricetidae > Peromyscus > Peromyscus leucopus. The sequence continues at coordinate 23,276,222 of NC_051063.1, read as the reverse complement.
CTATGGAAAGATGTATTGCATTTATTTATGTTGCATTTGTTTAATTATGTAAAGATGTGTCACAGTTTCACCTGGCCTGCCTAAGGCAACTGATTGGTTTAATAAAAAGTTGAACAGAGCCGGGAGGCAGTGGTGCATGCCTTTAATCCCAGCACTTGGGAGGCAGAGCCAGGAGGATCTCTGTGAGTTCGAGGCCAGTCTGGTCTGCAGAGCAAGATACAGGACAGGCACCAAAACTACACATAGAAACCCTGTCTCGAAAAACAAAAACAAAACAACGCCCCCAAAAGTTGAACAGCCAATAGCTAGGCAGTAAAGGAGTAGGCGGGGCTGGTGGGCAGAGAGAATGAGGAGGAGGAGGAGGAGGAGGAGGAGGAGGAGGAGGAGGAGGAGGAGGAGGAGGAATCTAGGCTTGTGAGAGAAGGAGAAAAAGGAGGAGAAAGGAGAGGGGACACCAGAGGCCAGGCATCCAGGCAGCCAGACACAGAGGAAGCAGGAAAGTAGGACATGCAGAATGAAAGGAAGGTAAAAAGTCCTGAGACAAAACATAGTATAATATTTTATACTATACTTATATATATTATTATATAATATGATATAACACTCTTTCATCTCATTAACTCCAAATTCTGCTCAGTCTAAACACCAGGTAAAGCGCTTGCTTCAGGCCGCTAACCTACAGCTGTCACAGTAGCTAATGTGACATTTGGATAGTTCGCAGGTCAGTAAATTCACTGAGTTTCATGGTTCCAGCATACAGACCACATTTAGCACCTTTTTGTCGTCTGAGCACAATGAGACCTGAAAGAACTTCCAGAATGCCCTTCATCAAATGCCCTAACTAATGACAGCACCACATTACAGCTGTCAAAACGAAGCTGCTAGAAGGTTCACTGTAAAATCACACAGAAGGCTAGGAAAGTTGGCTTAACTTGGGGCTCCTCATCTGAAATCTCCGAAGGCACAACACACTGGCATGACTTTTTTCTTAAGGTAATGCCACTGAAAAACAACAATAACAGCAGCAGCAGCAGCAAAACCCTACAACGCTTTGTGTTAAGGGAAAGATGTAGTTGAACAAGAGAACACCAATACAGGTTACAGCAAATGCCTCGTGACTCAGCCCTTAAAAAAGCAAGGTCAAAACAAATGCCTTATCCCAAGTTTGTGTACTTCATGTGTGCTTGTCTGCTTCCTGTCAATTAGAACTTCAGAGGCTGCCAGGATACTAGGAGGCTGTGAAACCCAACAGTTATGACTGTGTTTATCCGAAACCTGTCTGAAGCTTCCAACCACCAGAGGAAATGATGGATATAAATAACTCTATGACAATCTGTTTTACTAAATGGGGAATTTCCACATCTCCCTGTGGAAACCCAGGGGAAAACAATTCTTTTTGTTCTCAGGCCCTTACTGGGGTCCAGGACCCCTGGGATGAGTTTCTAAAGTGCAGTTATACTTGTTCAGATGGAGTCGTGAGACCGAGGCGGCTGTCAGTCTTGCAGGCTCCTGATGGGAGTGCTCGGTCATCATCCAAAGCATTTGAAAAGTGCAAATAGCAGGTTCTGCAGGCCAAGGGGTCCTCATGCAGAGTCCAGAGCCTCTTGAGGATGTCCCATTAGATCATCCTAACTCCCAAGACCACAGGTCCAGATCTGGGGAGAAGAGACCACAAACAGGAAAATAAAGAAATCACTGATTAGAACCTCTGTAACCTCTCAAAATAGCCTGGAGGGAGAATCCATGTATCTGAACCAGCGTGGCTCAAAGCCGTTCATGCCACACTCTACCACTGACTGCCCCAGTATACTCTTCCCAGAACTATTGCAAGAGCCTCCCCCTCCGTTCTGTGGACCACAGATAGCTACACTATGATGAAACATTTCATAGGGTGTCAGATGCCCTGGAGCTGGAGTTACAGGCAGTTGTGAGTTGCTCAACATAGATGCTGGGTCCTTTGTAAGAATAGCAAGCCCTCTTAACCACTGAGCCATCCCCAGGCCCTTTACTTCTGTTTTCAAAGGCTCTGGCAGTTCCAACAAGCCGACTTACTCCATGCACTTGGCCAAGTGGATGGCCAAGACTGCTCCCTCCTCTCTTGGTCAATTTGTTCTATCTACTTGGATAGGCTACGGCACCCATTATCTTATCAAATGATAGTCTAGAGGTTGCCATGAGCTTTAGAGATGCAGTTAACATGTAGTATCAGGTAGATTTTAAGTAGATTATATTCCAAAGTGTAAGTGCCTTCTAATCAAGTGAGGACTTGAGAACAAACCCAGTTCCCAGAGACGGGGGAAAAAAAAAACTCTGCCTAGAGATTGTTTAATGTGGAAAGTCTGCCTCAGTTTCCAGTCTGATGGTCTACTTCACAAAGCTCAGTCTCACTGTGCCCATGATCATGGCCGCCAATCCTTTAAAATGAATCTACTTGTCTTTCCCTCTGTCACTCTCCCCTCCCCGACCCCACAGCCTTTGTTTCCCTGGAGAGACCCTCGTCCCCAATAACAGGGACCAGTTTTCCTGGTTATGACACTTCTTTTCTAGTCACTTCATTTTACATGTCAGATAAGAAGGACTGAGAGTTTTCTGGTTACATGGATAAATATTTGTTACAAAATACTCATGATGCTGTTGGCTCAACAAAGATGCTCTAACACTGCCGTACATGTGGGCACGCAAGAGGGTGAGGCGGTCAGAAGACTGAACAAGTCTTTACATGTCCTTTGAGTTCCCAGATGCTTGTTTCTTCCCCAGTGACCCGCACCTTAGGGCTAGCTGTTGGCATTTCACCTCTAGCCCAGAAGCTGCAGATGGATCCTCTGGGCGTGTGTCTGATTTGGCTAACTTGTTATTTGAAAATCTTTTCATTTAGCATTTAATAACTAGCAGACATTACATAAGCACCTACATTTCCATCGTCTTGGCAGTGACAGGCGAGAGCTGACCTAGCAGGTTGCGTTCTCCAATTGGCCACCATCCCCAGTCCCTCCTGCTGGCTGGAAATCGGAGTTTCTCACCTCTGCTCTCAGGCCTATCCCATGTCTTCCGTCCTGAGCAGTAGAAGGAGTCACTTACAGAAAGCCTTACACAAGCAGGTGCCTCTGGGTCAAGGATATCATTTATGGGAATTGGGATTTTCCTTTCTGAAGAAATAGATATTTTAATCAGGCTTGCCAGGCCTGATGGGAAACTGTTGAGTCAAGCAAATCTAATTGCTGACTTAGCTCAGTGTGATCAGAAGAACTCAGTGTGGACCGGCCCCATGCTGCGTCTTTCCTCTTATGGCTGTGTAAGAACATTTGAGACTATCCAGTGGGTAAAAAGATAGTTTCTTTATATCTTCATTGCCTGCTAATCCCTTTTTATGGAAAAAGAAACTGTAGTAAGTTAGGCATCTGGAAAGACGAGAAGACTCTAAAAGTTAAAAACTAGTGCCAGTATTTAGGCAGCTTTTTACCTGCTCTGTACTCCTTGTACCAGGATCTATCAAAATTCATCATTTATAGGAAGCACTGGTGACCGAAGGAAGGGCTGCCATATTCATCATTGGCTCTGTACCAGGATCTATTGTAATTCATCATTTATAGGAAGCATTGGTGACCGAAGGAAGGGCTGCCATATTCATCCTTGGCTCTGTGTCCAGGGTGTGGGCCGACAGTAATGACTTTCAGACCAGTTGTTGGTAGGCGTGGGGAAAGGGCTGAGGGCCCACCTTAACTCTTTTTCATCACATTTGTACTGATGATTGACATCTCTTATGGTTGAGCTGGAGGCTTTCTGGGCTTGTTTTCACAGCGGGTGGCTTTGGAATTGGGGTGCTCTCCACAGCAGAATTCTAAAAGGAGCAGCTTAAATATTCTGAGTTCCCGACACAAAGGTATTTCAAAGTCTGATTCTCCTGTATCATTTTGGTCAACTCAAGTGCCACACCACATCATTGCTAGACCACAAAAGAAGTGGCTTTTTACCAAGCAAACTAGACATTCCCATTGTCTCACATGACCCAAGCCTATCTGATCCCAGAAGCCCTGCTTCCCAAGCCCCACATCTTCCATTCAACCAGGCTGTAGGAGCATAGCACCCTCCCTTCTGAGGCCCACAGTGCATCCCTTCTCTTTTACCAATTCCAGCTGTGAGCCTGTCACCCTCATCAAGAGGCTTCGTTAGCCCTGGACTGCTCCCAACTCAGGCCCACAAACCTATTTCTTAATCACGGTTGGTTGCAAAACCCTCAGCCAATTGTACCACAGCTGAGTAATTGTCTCACTAGTAAATGTTGACTGCATTTCTAACATTACAAGTACAGACCTCCCATGCAGTATCAGCGAGGAGAATTTAGGGATACAGACAGAGCAAACAATGGCCTGATTGCTTCCAGCCTGAAATGGATGCCATCTTTGCTCTCCAACAAAGACAGGGAGCAAGACACAAATCGCAAGAACAAGCTTAGTAGAAATGTTACCAATTAGGACGCTTCTGCTTCTGCGTACACTGATCCTATTCAACTTTCATGAATTAATTAGCACAACCATGGATACAGTTGCCCCTCTGTATCTCCATGTTCCACACCCAGTGGGTCGACCAACTATAGGTTGACAATGTTTGAAAATAACAAAACAAAACATTAAATGTTTGTGGGTAATTTTTCTTTTCCTGCTTTTTAATTTTTAAAATTTAAAAAAAATTAATATTTTACAAGTAAAGCATACAGCTTTATAATGATTATTCTCTGAGCAAAAGCCATTCTTAAGATCCAGGTGTGTGCTAGCTGGTCTTACGTCAATGAGACACACAAACTACAGTTATCTGGAAGGAAGGAATCTTAATTGGGAAAATGCTTCCATAGGATCCAGCGGTAGGGCATTTTCTTAGTTATTGATGAGGGTGGGCCCAGCCCATTGTGGGTAGTTCCATCCCTGGGCTGGTGGTCCTGGGTTCTATAAGAAAGCAGACTGAGCAAGCCATAGGGGGCAGGCCAGTGAACAGCACATCTCCATGTCCTCTTCTTGTCCTCCATGTCATCGGCTCCTGCCTCCAGGTTCCTGCCCTGTTTGAGTCCCTGTCCTGACGTCCTTTGATGATGAACTGTGATATGGTAGTGTAAGCAGAATAAACCCTTTTCTCCCCAGCTTGCTTTTTGGTCTTGGTGTTTGGTCACAGCAATGGTAATCCCGACTAAGACAAGGCATAGAATCAAGAGTGCACCATTAAAGCCACACTTTAAGCCACCAACACCACATTGTTCCATCTCACATCCACCCACAGAGGTGACAGAGAATGGCACCACTGAGTCCCCTGGCAACTATTTTCCCTTTGCAATCCACCCAAAGATTCCAACAGACCCAGAGACAGGGCTGCCGAGCAGTGGAGTGGGAGAGCATGTGTGTACCCACCCAGGCACAGCCACACAGTGCACTGCTCAAAATGCATTTCAGGGAAAGCGTCTATACAGAGGATGGGAGCTGGGACTTTTGCTTGGTTAGTTTATCTTGGTGGTATGACATGCTAAAATGATGCAGGACAGAACACTTAAACTGAGGGCTTTAAAATATGAAATAACAAAAAAATATATTTTATAATACGGGAAATAGAAATATCTGTTAGGAAAGTAAGACTGGGTTTTCCAGAGCCTTCTATGTTGGAAGACTCAAAATTAGATGCTTTAAGCTGCCCTCATATTTTCAGGTCATGGATGGAAACAATTGTGTCCATTCAGGCCAGGTTGAGGGGTCCTGAGGAAGTTGTTAGACTCCCTAGGACCTGCCTAGAACCTACCTAGAACCTGAATTTCCTCCACCCATGGTCCATCCCAGAGCTGGGTGGATAGCCACAACACCTGACTTCTGCATTAGAGAGGCCTCCAGAGGTCAGGGAAACAAACAAAACAGTGCCAGCCCTGGAAGGTACGAAGCTGGAGCACTTAACCACGGCTCCAGAGTCACCTTCCTCATAATTCCTTTACTATTACTTTCTCAATGAGTAGAAAATTTGGCTTCAGGTAGGCTTAGCGGGCAATTGTTTAGAGCAGACATTTAAAAGACATTTGTACAGACTATTTGTTACCATTTGAAGGAGAAATATCCTTCACAGGCTGCTGTATTTGAATACATGGACCCTTAATGAGGCGGGATTTAGCTGGAGGAAGTAGGTTACTGGGGTTTGGCCTTGAGGTTAATAGCTTGTTCCTACTTCCTGTTCCATGGATACTTCCTGTGGAACTGAGATATGAGCCAGCAGTTGACACACATGCTCCCACTGTCATGGAGGTGCTTGCTACCATGCCTTACCCCTCCATGATGGACTGTAGCCCCTCAAACCATGATCCAAACTAGACCTCTCCCTGAAATTGTTTCTTGTCTGGCTTTTGGTTACTGCATTGAGAAAAGTAACTAATACACGCTTGTTTTTGTCATTGTTCAGTAAACAACACAATGTAACTAATATTTACAAGGCATTTGCACTGTAATAGGTATTTTAAGTAATCAAAATGATTTCAAGCCTCTGTGCAGGTGTAGATAGGTTATCTGCAAATATTGAGCCATTTTACCAAAGGGACATGAAGATTCACTAATTTAAGCGAGGCTAGAACCAATTCTCATGGATACTGGGGGATAATTGAATTTATCAGTTCAAGCTGAGATAGGGAAGAAGCTGAGAAAGAAAAGCAAAACCGTGTTGACTCATAGTTCTTTTGTACTGTGGTGGTGGAATTCGCTGTCTGCAAAACAAGAATCCCAGAAATGTCTAGCTTCAGTATTACTCCTCCCAGTCACTTAAAAATATGTTTTATTAATTCTTTGAGTTTTGTAAGTGCATAGAATGGATTTTGGCCATACTCATCTCCCCATACTGCCCCAATATCACCATCCATCAGAGCATGGTCAACTTACCAGGGACCACACACTTAAAGAAAACCGATTTTCCCTTCCCCAGAACACATCAACTGTCAATAACTTCTCAGATAGGTGTGGGGGCTCTTGAGCTCCTCCTGGCTCCATGTAAGAATGTTGTGAATGCTCCATCTAGTGTGGGCCTTGTGCAGGTAGCCATAGGAGTTGTGAATTCATGAGCACAGCGGTCCCATCGATGTCCAGAAGACACTGTGCCTGTCCTTCCCAAACCCTGGCTCTTACAATCTGTTTCTCCCTCCCTGATGGTCTCTTCATTGGCTGGTTTTATGTCAACCTGACATACAAACTGGAGTTATCCAGAAGGAGGGGCTCTTAATTGGAAAGATGCCTCCATAAGAACCAGCTGTAAGGCATTTTCTTAATTAGTGATCAATGGGGGAGGTCTCAGCCCATTGTGGGTGGTGCCATCCCTGGGCTGGTGGTTCTGGGTTCTATGAAAATGCAGGCTGAGCAAGCCATAGGGAACAGGTGAGTGAGCAGCACTCCTCCACGGTCTCTGCATCAGCTCCTGCCTCCAGGTTCCTGCCCTGTTTGGGTTCCTATCTAATGTATTAGGGTTTTATTGTTGCAATGAAACACCATGACCAAAAAGCTGGTTTGAGAGAAAACGGGTTTATTTGGTTACTTCAGCATTGCTGTTCATCACTGAAGGAAGTCAGGACAGGAACTCAAACAGGGAAGGATCCTGAGACAGGAGCTGGTGCAGAAGCTATGGGGGAGGGGGAGCTGCTTACTGGCTTGCTTCCCATGGCTTGCTCAGTCCACCTTCTTATAGAACCCAGGACCAACAGCCTAGGGATGGCACCACCCACCATGGGCTGGGCTCTCCCTTATTGATGACTAAATGAGAAAATGCCTTCCAGCTGAATCTCATTGAGTCATTTTCTTAGCTGAAGCTCCTTCCCCGATGACTCTAGCTTGTGTCAAGTTGACACACAAAACCACTGTCCTGACTTCCTTCCATGATGAACAGGAATAGGAAAGTGTAAGCAGAATAAACCCTTTCTTCGCCAGCTTGCTCTTTGGTCATGGTGTTTTGTTGCAACAATAGAAACCTTAACTATGACAATCCATAAGCTTAGAGGGGTGGGGGTGTGATATAGATGTCCTCTTGGTAGCTAACTCTCCACGGACAAGTATTCTTTGAACTTCGTGCAATTGTGAGTGTCTGTGCTAACCTCAGTCCACTGCATAAAGAATCTTCCTGATGAGGTCTGGGAGCTGCACTAATCTAAAAATATAGAGATACAAATTTAGAGAGCAGATTGATACTATTGTCCTTTTAGCAAAATCACTGTTGAAGGCTCACCCTCGGAACCTACACGCTCTCCAGTCATAGGTTCCTGGCCACAGATACAGTAGCAGCCATGCAGTTACTCCTGTGGAGTGGACCTTAAGTTCAATCAGAATGCGGCTGGTTATTATTGCCACTAATGCACCCTTGGGTGTATCTTGCCATGCCAGTCATTATTGCAGCTCACAGGATTCTCAGCTGGGTAAGATGTTGATGGCTCACCCCACCTGCAGCTTGCATTGCATCTGTGGCACTATGAAAGCTGGCCAGCAGGGAAGAAGCCTCCACAGGTACTGACTTAATATTTCTGTGTTCCACATCTTCCGTAAGCTTGTATTGTTTTGGGAGTCTCCTGGATACCTCTGAGCAACAACTGGAGGGGAAGCCATCCCACATCTTCCACTGTTTGGCAGCCTATGACTTCTGGGAGGGATGTTATCATTATCCCCTATGTAAAGTAACTCTAACTAAACTCCTTAATATAAATTTGTAGATCATATGAATGCATAGATTAGATGAAAACTATACATAGCTTGTAAAATAGTGGATTTCCATTGGCTTTTTTGAACAACCTTTTGGACTGACACTTCATACCTGCCCGTCCTGGAGTAGAACACAAGGCTTGGTTGCTTAATTTACACTAAGGTGTAAAAACCTGATGTCAGAGTTGCTTCGAGAACAAAAGCACAAGTTTGCACAACGAGTTGGCTAACATCAAGTTTTTCTAGTTTCATTTCTTCCTTAACCTCTAGTTGCACTTGTTCTTTCCCATCAGATTTCTTTCCCTTGACACTCAGCTGGCTGAACTGTCCTGACTGCCTCTGTTGCTTCTTTGCTAATCAGACCTTTGCTAACTCTATCCTGAGCATCCTGACCTTGGCCTGGGCTCCAAGGGTCAATCCTGTAACAAAACCGATGTGTTAATGTGTTCAAGAAGATTTGTTTTTAAGGAGCCCAGTGGTTAACTCAGAGGAGCTGTTCCGGAATGTGGCCATTTTCAGGGGCAGCCTCTCTGCAGGAACAATGTTACTGTTCTCCATGGGCCTTAGGCCAGAAACCACAGTCTTTGGTTTTTGGTTAAGATCGTTATGAAGTTCTGACTCGATCCTTCAGGACCATTGGAAATCTACTCCTTGGGCTGGTGTTGGCTGGACAAATGCTAGTTACCAGTTCATGATCAGACAAGGATTAGTAGTTGAGTCTAAAACTTAGAGACTTTTATAAAAATTACTTTGTTATTTTGTTTTATTTTCTGTTATTGAAATGTGTTATATTTGTAGTATCTAATAAAAATGGGAAGATAACTTCGTAAACAGTTGCTGCACAATTATGAGGACCTGAGCTTGATCCCCAGCATCCGTGTGAAAAGCTGAGTGTGGTAGCACATGCTTGGGAGACAAATGCATCCCTGGGGCTCAGTGGCCAGCCTCAAATCCCAGGGGGACACTTTGTGTGGAGAAAACAAGGTATATGGCACCCGAGGTTGATATCAGTATTCTACATACAGGCATAGACATGTGCCCTTGTCATGTATGAACATGTATGTACTCACACACCTGCACATGTATGTGCGCGCGCATGTGTGTGCATGCATGCACACACACACACACACACACACCTGCATGTATACATGGATAAAATAAAATATGAATAAAAGTTGGGACTACTATGTTCTTGTGTTTTTTCATTACATACAGACCTCAAACTATGTAGCCCTAGCTAGTCTCAAACTAGAAATTCTCCTGCTTCAGCCTCCTGAGCCTGGGATTACAGACTTGGCTTTCCATTGCAGTTTTTAAGAATTCATTTACAGTGTAGATTATGAAGGTACCAACAACACTTTGAAAAGTGAACACACACACATGACATACACACAAAACCTGGTTCTTGCCCAGAGTTTGGGAAACACAGTTCTCAAGATCTGAAGACTTGTTCCTGACTTTTCTACTTTCTAACGCAACTAAATAAAAAGTTATATGAGTTTGATATATGCTGAGGAATGATGGTAGGAAAATATTAAAAGTGTTTTGTGTGACATGTAGTGGCACACACCTCTAATTCCAGCACTTGGGAAGCAGAGACAGGCAGATCTCAGTGAGATCCAGGCTAGCCAGGTCTACAGAGTGAGTTCCAGGACAGCTGGAGCTTTATAGTGAGACCCTTTCTTGAAAAAAGAAACAAAGTATTTTTTTTTTGTAATTAAAGCATTATATTTCAGTAAGGTAATAAAGCTTTGTATGTTTAATAAAACACTGCAAATCATAACACACAACAGTCTCGAAGCAGATCATGGTTTCTGCAGCATTCCTTGGTGTTGCATTGTGTGACAGCATGCACCATGCAAAGTGATTGTGCTGCATGTTCAGAACCACGTGGTAACAAAGCGATGTGATGTAGCATGCATGGGTAAGCACCGACAAACACCAGATTCACTATACATTTCACTTTGAATTGGTTATTGGTCATTGCATGTTCAGACACCATTTGCCAAGTTTTTTGAAATCCTCATTCATTTAGTCACCCATAGTTAATAAATTCTATAAATCTAGACTCTGTGGCAGCTAACTGCTATGGGATTCTGGTTTGGCTTTGTGACTAGCCCAACATATGAATGACAGTCCACTCAATTCTTTAAATTAAGACTTGTTCTTCCCTCCTATGGATAATACTATCCAGATTGCTAGTTTTTTTTTAAACTGGTGTGTCATGAAAAGGTCACAAGTTTTAGAGTCTGACAGACCTATGGATCGGCATTCGAGTCTATGTTGTGTGACTTTGGGAGATCACATGGCTTTTCTTTTCTCTTCTTTTCTTTTCTTTTCTTTTCTTTTCTTTTTTTCACATGGCTTTTCAGAATCTCAGTTCCTGCTTGGGACAAATAAAGGTGCCATTCCCTGCCTTAGGCAAAACTTGTAATTAAGAGAAAAGGCACTTAAAAGGGATTTCTCACAGTACCATGCAATAGGAGTCCCTGCAGTGATGGTAATGTTGGGTATCTACAGTGTCCGCTATTGCAGCCTCTAGCTACCATGTGTAAATGCTTTAAATATGGCTACCAAGTCCTTAACTCAAATGGCCACAGATGGCTGTTATATCAGTCCGAGCAGATAGTAGACTCAATGTCTACGATTATAGTGAGCACTGCAGAGACCCATAACTGGCCAAAGTCCAAGAGTAAGCAATGGTGGGACATTCTGCTTAAATGGGCTATCTATATCACCCCCCCCCAAGGCTCAGGGGACATTATGGAAGAGGGATAAAGAAGGAATGTAAGGGACAGAGGGTGGGAAGATGCGCAACAAAAAGATGCACTCAGGAACCCAGCATAGCATGGCTATTCACTCAAGACCTGCACAAGACTGGTCCTGTCAACATTTCATCATGGATAAGAGAGGAGGCCACAGTGCCCACCCCCTTCTGAGGGGCTATTGGCGGTTAATGATTGGTGTCATTTTCTTCAGTGCTGTGGCCACTGATATGTTGACTTCTTTAAATAACTTCCTCCCATGCTCCTGCAAGCAACTCCAGTTAGAATCAGTGAGTCACGCACAGAAGAAGAAAGCAGAGGAGGGGCTTGTTGGGAGGAATGTCCGCAGGAAAGGGAGAGGAATAAGAGTGAGGAATGGGGGATGAGATGTCTACAATTCATTATACATACATACATGCATACATACATACATACATATGCATGTATGTATACAAATAGAATAAAAAATAGAAAAAACTTACAATTTTATTAAGCATCGTCTTACACATACCAGATAATGTTTTTAGATATTGCAAATATATCTATTGATGAGAGAAACACAGTTTTCACATTCATATGAAACTTAGGCCTAGCTATAACAGAACTTGATATTTTTGCCGGGGAATTTGCCAACGTCTTCTCTGGAATGCATCGTGTCGCTCTGGATCCTTGAACTAGTGAATGGCCCTTTGCAAGGACTGGTTAATAAGACATTTTACGGACCAGGACTGGCTGTCCTCCAGTAGGCACCGTGAGTTGTGATACTCAGGTGGGTGAATCTGTATAAGGGCCAAGGAGACTTCTGGAAGGAAAGGTTCAGAGACTTCTCTATCTTTACTTCAGTCTCAGGACAACAATGGCCCCCAAAAGAACTGAAGAGGGACAAGTTAAGGCTCCCGAGTCAGGTTCCTCATGAGGGTCTAGTGTGGAAGGGGCTAATGATGCAGCTGCTGCCAAGTCGGGAAGCCCCTCCTACCTCTTCAGCCATGACAGTTTCATGTGGTCTTCATGGGGATCTGCTCTGGCAAGGAGACCTTTGCACAGTGGCTGTAGATACCTGGAGGAAACGGAGATTCTCCCAGGCAGGACTAGAGAACTATACACCACAGTGGTAATGGATGACAGTTAAGGCCTCCTCACATGCCACTTGCCACTGGTCCCAATGCAAGACATACATGGCTGAAGTGGTAGGTGGGACTTCCTGTCTTATCCACAGTTGTCACAGTCAATCCCTTACACACTAGACCCTCAAATCAGGCACTCTGGTAAACTGACTTAGCTCCCTGGGAGGCTAGAAGAGGGCATAAGATTCCCTAGAGCTGGAGTTACAGGGATTGTGAGCTCCCTGATGTGGGTGCTGGGGATGGAACTCAGGTCCTCTGTGAGGCAGCTCATCTCTCCAGCCTAATCATAATGGCTTTTCACACACGTATACAATGCACTTCAACCATATCCATTCCCTTTCACTCGACCTGTACCTCCTCTCCCCTTGTGCAGGTACCCTGGCCATGTATTATTTTTTAACCTAGAATCTGTATATGAAAAGAAATATAATACCTGCCTGCACTGTCTGAGTTGGGTTTAAAATGATGACCTCTAGTTTCATTCACCACCCCCCTGAAAATGACATCATTTTATTTTCCTTTATGGTTGACTAGTACTCTATTGTGAACACACATCACAGTTTCTTTAACCATTCATCCACTGATGGATAACTGGGCTGATTCCATAACTTGACTATTGTGAAGGGTTAAGCTGTCCTTTCGAAGTGACTAGGGGTTCTCAGGCCCCAGGCCAGGAACTCAGCTTGTAAGATCAGTGTGAAGGGCAGGACGTACGACTTGAGCGAGCTTCGCTTGCCACAGCAGTCGGAGATCACGGGTTGACAGACAGGACTTCATGTGAAAACCAAAGTCCTGCTGAACAAACTCAGTGTTTCCTCTTTCTTTGCGCTTCCACTCCCTTCCTGTGTGCTTAAAAACGAAAAACTCCCGCCTGCCTCTCTGTCTCTTCCTCTCACTTCTCTCCTGTGTCCTTTACGCTCTCTCCTTTCTCCCTCCCTCCCTCCCTCCCTTCACTTTCTTTTCCTCCACCCCCCTTTACTGGTCTTCCCTCTCCCTTTCTCCCTCCTCCTCCTTACAGTTTCTCTCCTGAGGCTAGGCTTCACTGAGTGGCCCAGGTTGCCCTTGACAGCTCCATCCTCCATCCCCACCTCCCCCTGAATGCTGAGATCTTATTTTCTCTTGACAACAGTTCCTTGAATTCCAGTTAGAGGTTTCATGGTCAGCCCGGAGAATGCAGACAAAGGACAATGGACAAAACACATGGGACTTCAACAGGTGAGGACGCAGATGAGGTCCCCATCAGCGTAGGATGACAGCCTCCAAAACCTCCCCTGCCCCACCGCCCCGCCTTGCTGGTGCTGCCCACTCCAAATGCATTAGTCAAAGACACCATTTCCTTTTTGACAGACAAAGCCAGTGTAGATGTGGAAAGAAGTTCACTGGGTACTGCCTAGGTGCCGCTGAGGAAAGCACCAGATAGGCCTACATACATTCTGGGGATTTTGTAGACTGGCTTTTTTCCAGGAAGTGAGGAACAGACAGACACAAGAACAGCTCTATTTAGGACGTGAAGCTGCAGGCATACCCCAGCCCCAGCGGGTCCATCAGAATAGGAGCAAATGATGAGAAGGCCCAGGCTAAGCTGATGCTCACAAAGACTTCCTCAAACTGAGAAGGCTCCCAAGCCTCTCTCCATTCCTTACCCAGACAGAAGGGGTGGATTCCTAGGAGACCAGGGAGGTTTAACCCAACTCATGCCCAGAACGAGAAGCTAACAGAATCCTCAGAGAGGCTCCTGGCAACCTCTCACCAGCAAACGCCACCTGTGTTACCCAGACAGCACTCTGGAGGCTCTGAGCACAAGGCGACCTCTTTCAGTCCAGAAACGAAATCCTCTTTAAAAAAAAAGAAATCTCTGTGTGGGTTTAGCTCCCTGAATTTTCTTCTTGGAGTAGATAAAAAGTCCCCAGGGCAGTCTCAAAGTCCTCCTAGGCTTGAAGTGTTGCAGTGGAGACTGGCAGACGACAGGTTGCCGTGAGTCAAGCAGAGGCTCACACCTCGACTCACACCTCGGCTCCCAAGCTCATACTGTTTGTGGGTCACTCACCTATTTCTAGGACACAGCTTTCCACAGAGCTTCTTTCTCAGGGCTATCACTGCGGCTGTGAAGATTAAAGCAACGATGCAAGTTGGGATGAAAACGTGAAGGGGTGACGTTCCGGGAACCTTAGGTTCAGTCCAACCTGGGTGAAGGAAATAATCAAAATCCCGTCACAGGCCGCCTCACAGCCAGACATGGGGTGGCTTTCTGAGGGGTCCCCACCACACAGCCACGGGGTGAAGCCTTCCCTCCACACCTCTCCTCACGTGGAAGCTCATTGCCTGCCACAGCTACCCAGTGAAGTAGTCTCTGCTTGGATCTCCATTTTTCACTGGTGAAAAAGTGAGGCTGAGAAATTTCCCCAAAGTTAGACAGTGAAGGATTTAGCTGAGATACACTCCAGGCTGTCTGGGCCCAGACCCTGGGCCTTTTGCCACGTTGTCATTCCATTTACCCACCCACCCATCTGTCATCACCTCCCTGTCTCTATCTCCATTTCCTTTCTCTTTATCACCCTGCCCTTCCCACTCAAGCAGGAAAAACCCTCAGCTCAAAAATTAATTTTCTCCCTCACTAGTAAGAACTCAAGGCCATAGAATCTGTACCACTGGTTATTTGATTTGATAGACTAGCAAGATCCTTTGGAAAAAGCAGACTATCCCAGACAGTGGTGACATGTTAAATCTAGCCATTCAGGTCTTGGTGGGAATGATTACAACTGACTCTTAGCTTGTCTGGACTAACTCAGGTGCTGGCACTGAAGACAGCATCCATATAGTAAAGGGGTGATGAGAAGAGTAATTTAGAGGCTGGGGGACACCCTCGCAGAGCTCTGGGTACCTCAGGTTGGCCAGATGGAGAGAAGAAAGAACTATGGGGGTTTTCACAATTTGGTAATGAGTGGACACACAAGAGAGGCTATACCTATTTCAGAGACTGGAAGTTTGCCTCATGGAGTAATGAATACAGACAGACTCAACAACTGCTGTATCAGAAAAGCTGCACAAAACTATTCAGGAAGGAGGGCTTGAACTGCTGGCTGCTCTGCTCCTGACCCCCGCTCTACAGTGTTGAGAACCATGGAATAGTCTATGGTGATATTTTATTTGTGCTGAAATGTGATTTTATTTGCATGTTAATAAAGTTGCCTGGAGATCAGAAGTCACAGTGAGCCATAAGCGGGAATCAGGTGGTGGTAGCACACGCCCTTAATCCGATCACATGGCAGGCTGAGTCTCTGTGGTCAAGGACACATCCAAAGCAAGGTGACCTGAACTTTTAATCCCAGTACCAACCAGAGAGACCTGGAGGTCTGTATAGACAGGCAGTGACAAGGAAATCACATGGTTGGGTTTAGAGGCAATGAGAAGGCAGAACAGAAAGGCAATGAAAAGACAGGACACAGGAAGAAGGGTTCTCCCTCAGGGGAAGGACAGCAGCGAGTGGAAAGATAAGGTGGTCTTAGCTCTTGGCTACTGCGTTGATCTCTGGGCTTTTTTTTTGTTGTTGTTGTTGTTTTTGAGACAGGGTTTCTCTGTGTAGCTTTGCGCCTTTCCTGGAACTCACAGAGATCCGCCTGGCTCTGCCTCCCAAGTGCTGGGATTAAAGGCGTGCGCCACCACCGCCCGGCTTGATCTCTGGGCTTTTAACTCTGCATTTGGCTCTGTGTTTCCTATTTAATAAGACCGTTTAGAATTCCATCTACAGTAGTCTAGCTGAGAGTCTTAGACACCACTTAGTCCCGAGTCACTTTAGAGCCTGGGGGGGGCGGGGCTAAATAATCTGTCTGTGGTCACTGCCTCCAAAGGAACCACACAGCCAGGGCTGCAGACCCAGACCCGCCTGACCAAAGCCCAGGCTCTGTAGGAATCCTCTTCATCCAAGAGCATGCGATCACTAAGAATGAAGAGATCAGAGCCTGCATGCCTAAGCCATGTTGCAAAATGCTAACTTCTTCACTACTAAGCATGTAGCACTGTGAATCAGGCCCCTGCCTCAGTACCTTTGGGAATCTTTGCTCTGCCCAGCTTTCCTCACAGATCTTCCACGTGTGGAGTTTCTGCTCACCTCTGAAGACTTCAGCCTCCTCAGACTGTATCTGAGGACAAAGGTGGTAGCTAAGTCATCCCTCAGTCCTGTGTGAAGCCTAACATCACTGCATGAGAGGTGTCAGTCCAAGTTTCTGGGCTGAACAGACCATCTAGTGTGCCTAGCTGATCAGCAGTTACCTCGTGGCGACCTGCTGGTTATTCCTCTCATCTACTCCCTCCCTCCTAGTGCTAGGTTACTAGCTAGACATGGTTCTCAAAGACTGCTTTTTCCAGACCCATAGGCCAACACTTAGGTGTCGCCAGGAACATAAACTAGGTTCAGACCAAGAATAGGTCTTCTGGATCTTAGTGTAAAACATCAAAGGTCTCTTCCACCACTTTTTCCTCTCTGAAGGCAGAAATATAAATATGGCAGTGACCCTGTTTTGACAAATCAACAGGGACAATGTCCAGGAGAGTGGCAATGGCAGAGCAACAAGATGAAAATAACCTGGGCCACTGAGTGACTTATAGAATGTAGTCATTTAGCTGCTTAGAGCACTTTCTATCTCTGAGTATTATGTAATGGGAAAACACACGGCTGCTCTGAGTCACTGTGTGTTTGTCTCTTCACTATGGTCCCTTAAGCCTACATATTCTTCTATGTTATTTTATTAAAACTGCATTCTCTTTCACAATGATAAGATAAGCAATGGTTAAAAAAAATCTGTCCTATTCTTACCACAGACCTGTGTGCTCAGAAAGAAGCCTGGAATCTTGCGGGAGGTGACTTAGTTTTCCTTCATTTCACCCTTTAGTATCACGTTTCATTTAACTGCTACAGTAACCTTTGAACACGGGCATCATTACTCACTAGCGCTGTGTTGCTGAGAGATGAGTTCTAGGACAGCCCTGTAGGATGTTCAAGTTCTAAGGTCAAGAGGCAGCAGAGACAGCATTTGAAATTTGACCGTTTTCAGAGCCCACATTCTTTTCTGTTGCCTGGATTCCCCTCCAGATGTGCCAGGGGGGCTTCACTTTTCTGCCAGCCCCACCAGGTATTTTACAGTCATTCCTATAATCTAGCCCAGTTACATTTCCCAATGGAAATGTAGCAACTGGCAGAGGACAGCCCCGTTTCTGAAAGAAAATGAACTGATAACCCCCTAACTTCGCCCAAACTCATCAGCCTTCTGTCCCCTGAGTGGCAGGCACCCTCCCACCCTCCCACCTCTGAGCTCTCATTTCTGCATCTGTTTTATTCACTGACTTCTGGAGAAGCCTGACGTGGTTCACAGCGGTCAGCAGTGGGTGAGTAGCTCAGTTTATGAGAATGAGTAGAAACAGGATGGTTATAAGTCAGCTAGGCAATGCCCTTAAGAAGTAGAAGTGAGGACCCCCTGGGAGGACATGTGACTGTGGTTATCCTGACGCTGTTTTGTGTGTCACACATCAGGGTATCATGTCTGATCTGACTGTCCACCCAGACTAGGAGCTGAGATGAGGGAGCTGGGGTCTTCAAGATGGTGTCTCCCACCCAATACTGAAGCATTTCTTAAGCACTCCTCATGGGCAGAGCATTCTGCTTTCACTATGGTCTGGTTATAAAGAGCAACCCTGTGAACTATGAAAAAACAATACACATAAAAAATGAGAAAAGATAACAGTCACAGGAAAACAAGCAACTGATGTGGGTAAAGATCTTAATAACGTGATGTGGGTAAAAGATTTGAATGGGCAAGATGAGAGTCTGACTCTGAAGCTGTATGAGCTGTCTTAGGGACAGGGTAGGCTGGGGGCTGCCAAATGATGTTGTTTTATGGGAAAGGAGCTCACAGCACAAACAAAGTGTGAAAGTGGAAAAGGTATTGTAACAGGGTCCCAGACTTCAGTAAGTCCCCAGACCTTAGCACAATTGACTCCATGATGGGATTCCATTCAGGTCATAAAACTCAGCACATAGAGAAAGTACCACCTCACCCAAATGAAAACAAAGGCCTAGTCCGTCAAAGTCCAAAGTTCTGGGAAAGTCTCTAAATGTACTAACCTTGCTTTTTGGTTTCTATAATTCTGCTTCTGGCTAACTGTTCTTGTCAACTGAAGTATGTCAATCCAGAATATAGGGTCGTTGTTGCTGGGGTTTTTTTTTTTTTTTTTTTTTTGTGCTTAAAAACTCACCCTGAGAAAGGCTTGGGGATACACTGGGATTCAGAACACCCAGTATAGTGAGTGGCCGGCTGGCTAATAAAGACTTTCTATTGGATTAAACCCATGTCTGAGCAGTCTTCTCTGGTGGATACCCCACATTTCTGGAGGTCCCACAGAGATCCCAGAGACCAGACCTTGAGACACTGGGGGTCTCTGTGCCCCTTAAAGTGAGGAAGAGTGTGGTGGTCAGGGGACTCCTGGGGCAGAGGGTGCAAAACTGGAGTTCTGGGTCCCCAGGGCTCCCCTTGATCAATGACTGCCTAATGCTTTGGAAGACTCCGACACCTCCACCTCAAGAGGAAACAAATTAGAAAGTTGCCTGTTTTGTCACCTCAGGAGGTAAGACTGGTTAAGGTACCAGTTTGGACACACAGGAGAGGTCAGGTGGACACTGCCACTGATCCAGTGTCCAGGATCCACATGAAGTATCACTGAGTTCCCCGACTGTTCAGGTTTATGAATGTGCAGTGGCTACCTCGGGTTTTCTTTAGTGTATGTGTGTGTGTGTGTGTGTGTGTGTGTGTGTGTGTGTACCTCCATGTGTCTTTTTATGTGTTTCTGTCAGTTGTTTCCTGAATCGACCAGTTGCCTTCTCTTGTGTCAGAACTCCCTGGCTTAAGACCAGTGCCCCCTCCTATTGGGGTCCTGAATCCTTCTGGATCTGCCAGCTTGCCCAGAGAACTACCTCCTTCCTCCTCAAAACAACCAACCAACCAAACAACCAAACAACCAACAACCCTCCGCCTGTCCCACTCCAAGAGCAGGAGCACTTGCTCGGTTCCTTGCTTGATTCCCGCTCACAGTCAGGCAGGGCTGGTCCTGTGTGGAGGTGTGGAAAGGCTGGGCCTCTCATCCAGGGCTGCCATCTAGGCAGAAGGGACAAAGGGAGGGGAGGTAGTTCCTGTGGTATACATTTCCTGGCTCCTCCTCCGCCTGCTCTAAGTAAGGAGGAGCAGGGGAGAGGGAAAGAGGAAGTCTTACTCCATCTTTCATGATTAGACTTCCTTTCAACCAATGATTCATACAATTGAAAAAAATGAAAACTAGCATTCTCTGGAAAAAGTGGAAAAAACACCAAGGCCCAGGCAGACAGGCCCTGCTAGACAATGCGACCAGGACAGAATGGATTTTCCTTCTGTCCAACACTGACCATGGGGGAATTTCCCACTGGGTCCCTTTCAGAGCCTAAGTGAGTAGGATCTGTATTATTTTGCTGACTGTGGTGCCAGTTAACTGGTTCTGGTGACACATCATTTAGTAATGGTGACATTGACATTTAGTAAGAGACAGAAAATCGGTCTCTTACTAAATTATTCAGAACTTGACCGGTCACGCTAGCTAGTTCTGGAAGTGGATCTCACCCTTTGGATTCCTGTATCAACCAAATCTCAACGTATTTGGACACATCTATTTCTACAGGTGGGAGCATCTCCTAAAGCCCCAGGTTCACGAGAAAGAGAGTCAGAGGAAGAGCCTGAGAAAAGGGGCTGGGTAATGTGACTATTGCTTTTGAAGAAGCAGTCACAAGCAATATAGATGATGCCATGGGAAAAGGCAGGAAAATGGATATCTCCTAGGACCTCTAATCCTCACTCACCTTGACTAGAACTCAGTGAAACCTATGATAGACTTCAAACCTCCAGAAGTATAAGATAATAAAGCTTTGTTGTTTTGAACCATCACTTTTGTGGCAATTTGATACAGGAGCAATAAGAACTACATACACGGTGGAAAGAAGTTCCTGTCTCTTAGGCAATGATTGTTTTTCTAGTGGATAGATTTTAGTTCTCAAATAAATGTTCTTACTTGGCACAAAAAGTTATTGGTTTGTTAAAAAAAAAAAAAAGGTTACAATCTTGCTGGTGCAGAAATTCAAAAGGATGAAATCCACTTCTAATCCTAGCTAGCGTGGCCAAACTGGATGATTTTTTTGTAAGAGATCAGTTTCTTAGGGATGCCACATAGCCAATTAGCCAGCGGTACAGCCAAACAACACCCATGCTATTCACTTAGCACTCTGGACATGAATCACACAGATGTTTCTACTGCTTCTCCAGATCCATTTACTAGATTGTAACACTGTGCTCTGAGATCCAATGTTGACCTTTCTGGAAGAACCTGTGGATAGGTATCTTTGTTCTCTGAACTCCTGCTGGGATACTGGAGGACCTGAGGTGTGGTTGGGGTATCTGTCATCGCACACTTCCCTCCTTGAGGCTGCTCAGATGCCGCACCCCAAGAGGTGCTGTCCCCACAGCTGCCTTTTCCAGGTAGCCTCTCCAACAGTGGCGACTCTTACTTAAGAGATCTTTATCCTGTTCTATGCTTGTAATTCTTCTAGATTCAACTTTGACTTCCCGAAGAGTCCCTTTATAACACCTTCCTCGAATGGTTCGTGTGAGCACACCATCTGTTTCTTACATGAACTCTGATTGATAGAACTAGGAAGTGGGGGCTGCACTTACCCAGAGGGCCAATGATGGCTGAGGTAAGCTCCTTCATGTGAGCATTCCAGAACATGCAGCTGACGTTTCTGCCAGGCTGTGGCTTTAGGTGCAGAACACTGGTGACCTGGTAGAGGCCTTCAGGGGTCCTGATGTGGCTGGTGTTGGCAGGAACACTGACGTTAAGCCAGGACACTTCTGCCAGGGGGTAACCTCTAGCCTGGCAGGTGAGCTGTACCTCCCCTGTTCCTGGGATCTCTAGGATCCTAGTGTCTATATTCTTATAAGAAGCTGGACAACAGAAGAAAAAGAAATTATATTCTGATTGCTGTAGAATTCTACTCAATGCAAGAGGAAATAAAATGGTCTCTATTGATCTTAGGTAATATATTTTCTTTTTTAAAAAAAATATTTTCTATGTCCCAAGTACATTACTTTGCATAGATTGAATAGTTTAATTCATACAATACAACAAAGATGCTTTGTTGTTATCCCCAATTTTTGTTGGGGTTAATTGAAGACAGGTATGTTGAGAGTGGTGTCCAAAGTCAGAAGAATAAAGGCTGGTAGACCCAATGTTTGAAAATAGAAAGGCTGCAAACTTATATCTTAGCACTATGCTAAGATGCCACATTCTGTGGCCTTTTATATTCCTTTTTCTTTTAAGTGGTGTTAAGACTGGGCCATCTTTAGAAAAATATTTATTTATTTATTTATTTATTTGTTTGTTTATTATGCAGTGTTCTGCTGGTGTGTATGCCTGCATGCCAGAGGAGGGCACCAGATCTCATTACAGATGGTTGTGAGCCACCATGTGGTTGCTAGGAATTGGACTCAGGACCTCTGGAAAAGCAGCCAGTGCTCTTAACCTCTAAGCCATCTCTCTAGCCTTGGCCTCTTAAATTCTAAACTGTCTCATAATCAGGGGGTGGAAAGAGGCAAGAGGATGGATACATAATTAGCATTAAATAACCCAAAGAGATCACTTTTCCAGGCATCATCAGTAGAAAGTTTACTCAAAATTTCCCTTAACCTCTGTTATCGTTGCAATTAGGAGGAGGAAAATAAGGACCTATGTAAGAGTTGTAAATAATTAAGAGTTGGGTGTATTTATTATTACTTCTCAATATAGACATATTCTGGTCAGTATATGCTGAATGAATTATTCATATGTGATTGCGTTCTAGAACATGGATATCTAAAACTAAAAGGAGACATTTGGAGGTTCAGGAAGGCAGAAAGACTATCCAACAATCTTAGGTCATATCTAAAAATGAACGAATATTAACACCACATGCATATAGCTGCAAGTGTCCACAGTAGACTGTGCACTTTTTGGTGATGAGGGAGGAGCAAGTACTGTCTGTTACTAAATGGGAATTCTTTCCTTAAATAGATGTTGAGTACAATCATTGAAATAAAAGCAGTCTTGAAGTAAAAACACAGTTGTTGAGATGGTTAATCTTGTCAACTTGATTGGATGAGAAGCTCTTGGGATATTGCAAAATGTACCTATGGGTGTGTCTGTGAGGGCTTCTCCAGAGAGAATAAACAGTGGGTGGGAAGATCTACCTTGAACATGAGCAGCACCATCCCATGGGCTGGGGACCCAGATGCACTAAAGAGAAAACAAGCCAAGATGGGAGTTCTGTTGTGTTGTATGGACTGAAACCTCTGAAAGCATAAGCTAAAATAAATCCTCCCTCCCTTGAGTAGTTTATTTCAGGGGCTGTGTCAGAGTGATGAGCAGTGACTGCTAACAGGTGTGATATGACTGTTTCTCAAACTGCTAGAATATATACAAGCTTAAATTTTTTTTTTTAGAAAACTATTTCACACTAAGGTAATAACAATCATATTTTTTAGATTTTTGTTTTTGAGATAGGGTCTCTCAATGTAGCCCAGGCTGGCCTTGAACTCACTATGTATCCCTGGATGAACTTGAATTTGCTGCCTTCTGGTCTCTACATCCTAAGTGGGATTATAGGCCTGAATCATCATGGCCAGGTTGATAACAGTTATTTGAAAACCTTAAATACCTATGATTTACTTAATCTTAACTGTAAGCTTTGTGGCATGCCCTTTTTTAAAAATAATTTATTTATTTTTATTTTATTTGCACTGGTGTTTTGCTGCACATATGACTGTGTGAAGGTGTCACGTCTTAGAATTACAGACAATTGTGAGCTGCCATGTGGGTGCTAGGACTTGAACCCAAGTCCTCTGAAAGAGCAGTCAGTGCTCTTAACCACGCCTCTTAACCACTGAGCCATCTCTCCAGCTCCGTGGCATGCCCTTTTTATATAATGTAAACAAGAAGGAAGAAAGAATGCTCAGGTCCTTTTCCTTGTGTTTTGTCTCTCCCTCTTCTCTGTTGTGTCTCTGGATGTGATAACTTACTAATTTGACTTGTTATCCGGAGACACTCATTGAATCAGGGTTTCCCCAGAGAGCAGTACTATGATCATAACCCGTAGACCTTTGACATTCTTGTTTCTGTATAGTGAGCATACCCCACCTGAGGTATGCTTACAAGTATACCTCAAAATGTTTGACATTTTTCCCATTTGCCTATATCTGGGGGGATGGAGCAGATTTTTTCCTGTCTCCAGGAATTAATCCTAGGGTTTTGTACATGTTAGGTAAGCACTTCTCCACTGTGCTATATATCCCCAGCCATGAGGCAGATGTTCTTATCTTTTATGGGAAGACTTGGGGTCTGTGATGTGATGATTAACTTTAGTTGCCAACTTGATGCAACCTAGAATCATCTGGAGGGGAGCATCTCAATGAGGGATTGTCCACACCAAGGTGGTCTGTGGGTACCCCTATTGGGTAATGTTTTAATTAAGTTAATTGATATGGGAAGTACTAGCTCACTATGGGTGGCACAGTGTCCTAGGCAGGTGACTGAACTACCTGAAAGTAGAGAAACCAGGCTGAGCACAAACAAGCAGGTACATAGGCATTCATTTCCATCTGCTCCTGACTTGGGATGTGATATGAGTAGCTACCTTGAGTTCCTGCCTTGATTTCCCCTCAATGACAGACTATAACTTGGAACTGTAAGCCAAATAAACCCCTGAACTCTAAGTTGCATTTCCTCAAGGTATTTGGTCACAGCCACGGAAATGGAGCTAGAACAGGGTCTGAACTGCAAGTCTGTGCTTCTTGATCAAGGTGAGGGAGCAAGGAAGAAGGGGCTCTCTGTTCTTATTCACGTTCTCCAGTGTAAGTCATCCAGAGACACCCCAAACGGGGAGAGGAGGGGAGAATCATGTGGTCATACATCCACTTAACGTGTGGTGTTCATTCCCCATATGGCTGTGCAATCTTGTGCGTTGCTCACTTTTCCAAAAACTTAACGAACAGCAGAGGTTAAGTGACCATAAAACCTGGCCCTAGCCCTGTCACTAGACATTATCTCATTTAAAGTAGACAAGGACGGTATGAGGTTGGTAAAATGTGGATTCTTAGCTTGCAAACAGGGAAACAACAGAACCCTCGAGATGGTGGGGAGATGTGCACTCCTGCATTTTATCACACTACTTCGCATTGGACATGCCACAGAGGGATGAGAAGCAACCTAGGCAGGAACAACGTATTCTCTTGATGGATCTAGTAATACCTAGAACTCAGAGAAAAGGAAGAGAATTGGGTTCTGACACAATCTACTGAACGATTTGGCCTAATCTTACCAAGCTCCTTGGAACCAAGTTTTGGGCTGTCTCTGGCAGTCAAACCGTTATGTGAAGCAGACAAACTAGTCACTTTACCTCTAATTTAGCCACACCTTTTCCCTCTTGGTGCAGCATCCTCTTAGAACTATTTTATTCGACCATACTGCATCTTATTTCTATCTTTTGGGAATTATTGTGTAAATTTGAAGAAAAAAAAAACAGCCTAGATTTACTGGATAGTGTGCTGTAGGTGAAGTCCAGCCAGCTCCCGCAGGACAGCTCCAGACAAGAAACTGATCTGGACTGAGCAGAGAGGTGACGCAGAATCAGGGCTTGGCTGAGACTCTGCCTTGTGACATGTAAATGAAGGGGTACATGGCAAAGGGATAGATATTCAGCTAAAAGAACCAGCATAGTTTGGGTGAGGGATAGAAACTCACACCTTACGGTTACGATATCAAAATGCTTCCGCAGCCTTTTTCATTTGGGAAGTGGCTAGGGAGGCATCATCTCCAACGATGCATAATAGGGAAGCTAGACTTTTCTTGAGAAATGATGAGCAGATTTTAGAGTTTCAAGTGGGTAGTTTTAAAAGTCCAAGAGTTCCAACTTCCTGCTCAGTGAGGAATCTGTTCTCTGGCAACTTGGCTAGATAACTATCTTGGTGAGTGTTAGACATGAACCTAGAAACAATCTGAGGATGGTGTTCTACACATATCGATTAGGTTAGGGTGGCTGAGTTGTTCAAGTCTGCTGCGCATATTTTGTCCTATCTGTTATAGCAGAGCTGAATCAAAAGTTCACATATACACTCATCTGTCTTCTTCTTCTCCTTCTTCTTCTTCTTCTTTTTCTTCTTCTTCTTCTTCTTCTTCTTCTTCTTCTTCTTCTTCTTCTTCTTCTTCTTCTTCTTCTTCTTCTTCCTCTTCCTCCTCCTCCTGCTCCTCCTGCTCTTCCCTCTTTCTCCTCCTCCTTTTTCTTCTTCCTCTCCTTCTCCTCCTTTTTCTTCTTTTCTCTTCCAATTGTTTTTGAACAAAGAGAACTGAGATTTATTAAGAGAGTGAGAAAAGCCTGGGAGGCCTCAACTCTACACAAAGGCCTACAGGCAGCTAAGGGATGCTGAGAGTGGGAGACAGTCTTCCCCAGGGAAGAGAACACCAATTGGTTATCTAATACTAATGGCCATCCCTGAAAACACACATCTAAGTGACATTGTACAGACTGAGCAGGTTGTATTCATGTATGCAGAAATATATATGTGCATATATGTATAGATATATGTATAGATAAAGGAGGCCATGACTTTGAAAAAAAAAGATGAGTATACTGGAGAGTTTGGGGAGATGAAAAGGAAAGTTAAAATGATATAATTATATCAATATAAATATAAATATAAAATGTAAAAATATCAAAATATAAAAACAATTTAAAAGAAGACTAATAGAAAAGAACTGAGAGTTTGGGGGTGCTCAAGAGAAGAACAGCCAACTTTCCAATTTATGTTTAACATAGTGAAGCTATATTGTCAGATGCACATACCTTTAGAATAGTCGTTTCTCTCTATAGAGCTGATGTTTATCATTATAAATGTGACTTTTTAAAGATCCTGCCATTCTTGATTATATTGACATTTTCATACATGCACTGACTGTTCTTGGATGACAGTCACCCTCTCATTATCCTCACACCCCCCCTTCCATCCTTTCCTTCTCTCTGGAAGTCCCCTTTTACTTTGATGGCATCCCTTTCCCCCTTAGATTCCACAGATAAGACCAAACACATTGTACATTTCTTCATTATGTCTCTCTACACAATGGTTTCCAGCTTTATCCATTTTCCTTAAATGACATGATTTTGTTCTTCGTTACTATAGCTGGATCAAATGATAGTACTATTTTTAGTTTTCTAAGGAACTCTATTCTGATTTCCATTGTGCCTAGACCAACTGAAAACACTGCCTTTTATCTCTAGCATATCTATTTTTCTCGTAATAGTGATCAGTTAACTACCTAGCTTGTAGTTAACTATGTCTATAAATGGAAGCCCCTGCATCCCCAGAAGCTATCTTTGCCATGAGCACAATAAGTAATTAAACTTCCACTGAGAAGCTCATTCTTATGTCGTCAGTTTCATCCCACAGACGCTTGTTTGGCTGAGTAAAACACATATAATAAGCTCAGTGTCTAAGAACCTGGTCTTGAGAATCTGAAAGGCATTAGCCAAGGGCTGGTGACATGGTCTTTCAAATTCTCAGCTTTCTCATTAATTAAAGGACATTTCCCTGCATCTCTGCTCTGATGGTTTCTCTAGCAGCAGAATCCTTTATTTCCTGGCACTAGCTCTCACTGAAGAGTTTATCAAGTGATGATTTTGAGGGTTCTGCTGGCCCGGCTTTCCCCTTTACCTCTTTCTTGGTACTATTCCCTTGGTCCCTTGATGATTTTCAATGCTTAGTCTTAAAAGAATGATTACTTTCTACTTCAGATTTCTACAGATTTCATGGTTCCCATTTCTCTGGTATGTGTGTGTTGGAGAGAGGGTATGTGGTGTGCGTTTCTATGTGCATGTGTGTACAGGTGGGCATGTCCATGTTGAGGGTACGTGGTGTATGTGGCATATATGATATATGTTTCTGTGAGCATGTGTGTGTGTGCAGGTGGGCATGCTCGTGTGAAGATCAGAAGAAAACCCTGATTGTCTTATTCTCTATGGCATTCCCTTGAGTCAGGGTCTCTCACTGAACTTGAAGTTTTACTGTTTTGGCTAGGCTGACTGGCCAGTGAGCTCCCAGGTCCTACCTGTTACTGCCCTACAGCACTGAGGATACAGTCATGCATTGTTTTTAATGTGGGTGCTGTGAATTTGAACTCAGATTCTTATACTTGCACAGTAAGTGCTCTTGGCTATCTCTCAGCCTCCATATCCCTTCTAAGAACAAACTGTGCATACAGCATTATTATCTTAATCATCATAGTGACTGTAAATAAAGTGGGAAACACAGTTCTTACATGCTTTTGTCTTACAGGATCCAGGCAAACTTCAAATAATCACTGAAATAAATCTTTAGGGATTATGTTCAATCTGTCATTTAACAGCCTGCAGAATAATACAGGGTCAGACTGTAATTCCAAAAGCTTGACCCCCTTGGGAAGTCAGGGCAATGTGTTCTTGACTCTGATAGCCTTTGTCCTTTGATCCCTAAGGGGAAAGGAGCGGAGGGAAGAGATGTGACTCCATCAGTGGGTTATTTCAGCCCAGAGTCTCAGATGCCAGCCACCTTTCCACCTAGGGCTTCTCTTCCAGCTTCCTTTGCCAGGCCCTTTCTTTGTCCTCCTCATTTGTGGTGAATTCCCTGCAATGGGAGCCATGCTGCCCCCTTTCTCAGCCTGCTGAGGTCTCACTCATACCTTCCTGGGCCTTTGTGTTGGGTTAAAGTACTTTGGTAAACTTTGGTTCCTTCCCCACAGTGGCTCATCTGTTCCTATGCCTGGCTCCCGCTGGACTGTGGCCTGGTGTGCTCTTGCTCTGGGCCTGCCTGGAGTCCTCCTTGCTGGCCACCTCTCAGCCTCAGCAGCTCTGGGAGGCCATGGCCTCCCTCGGTGCCTCGGTACTCTGCTTCAGCCTCTCTCCCACCACCATAGCTCTTAGTCACGGGGCTACAGCGTGGTTTTCCAGAAGCACCATCTCCCCTAGATCTTCTCCTCATTCTGCCTCATCGTTTTTCTGTCCTTTGGAAATCAACTCTCTTCCCTATATTTAATATGCATCCCTGTGTGGAGAGAGGTGTGACAGATCTATTGTCCAGATCTGTCCCCCAGATTTAAAGGTACAACTAAGCCTTCCTCTACTCATACTTCATCTGCAGGATTCCTCCCCCGGCCCCAGATCCGAGGTTCTACAACACAGTAGGTTATTCTTGCGTGTTGGTCTTCAACACTGCTCTCTGCTCACAATCCTCTGATGAAAATTAGGACAGTGTCTGTCCTAATTTTCCTGTGTATCAGTTTGATTCTTAGACTTTTTCATAAGCTTCTATATTGAAAAGTGCATATTTAGCATTTTATAAATATTCATATTTTCAACAAATAATTGTATCATTCTTACAAACACACACACATATGTCTGGTAGTTCTCTGATTTATCATCCTTAACTGTCTTACACTTAAGAGCAAAATATGTACAGCTATTGAAATTAAAATTTTCCTTATTACTATGGGATTTCAGGTGTCCAAAGTTTTCTTCTATAATGTAATTTCATTACCATTATCAACACATATTATCAAAATGTAAAATATCATGGATATTGACAATTATTAAGTGTGAAAAATAAAAGTGTACTGGATGTATTATTCAAATTATTCATCAATATGAAAATACTTATAGATTATGTTTAGGACTATTCTATGAGATAGAATTCAACATTAATTTAATTTAATTTTTAAAATTTTTGTAGCTAAATCTTGTTCATATGAATTACCTAGTAGGAATTGGAAGCAATTTGAAAGACATAGTTTATCAGGCAAAAATTGCTAATTTTTGATTATCAGCTATTGTCTCTAGGTGAGGGTCCTCATCATCCTCCAGTTCTCTTGGAAGCAAAGCATTTTACAGCTGCTGGGTAAAAAGCAGCAGCCATCCTGCTCTGTGGAGCGTCAGGGTTTCTTTTCACCCTCATCTGACACTGTGGAGGTTTTAAACCTTGGGTCAATGGATTATATTTGAGAAGAGAGGCAGGCCCTTCATGAAAGAGTGTTTCAGCGGAACCCTAAACGCTTTGCTTGGCGGGTCCGTTCTCAGGTTCATCAATTTGGGAAAGAGATTGAGGATGGTGAAGAGCTGGACACCCATACTCGTTCTTCCCTTGGAGAGTCCATGGGAATCAACAGGTCCCTCCATAAGGACCATTGCTTTAAGGAAAAAAATCTTCCTGCACAAGGGAGTCCTGAGTCCAGCAGAGGAAGAGGCAGGAAGTCTTCTCATTTTCCTGACTTCCTCTACCCCTCTGTGTATGCTGTTTTAACCCCTGTGCCTTTTCTTACACCGGATGTCAAAAAGTATTTCCAGCAAAGCACTTTCCCCCACTTTGAAGTAGCTGCCTCTTTCAAGCCGGTTTCCAGCTTTTGTTTGAGCTACTGAGAGCAGCATGCTGTCACGCTCCATCAGCGAGCATTTGCGAACACTCACCTTTGACCTTGACCGTCAGGTACTTGTAGTCCCAGGCGGCCCCGCAGATGACCAGACAGCGGTACTGCCCCGCATCTCTCACTTGGACACTGGAGATGTGGAACAAGGCCTTCCCCAGGGGCAGCGCCTCCTCCAGTAGGGTGGCTCTCTCACTTGGCGAAGAGGTATCATTTTCTACCTTCTGCAGACTGACTCTAATTTCTTCGAGCTCCGTGCATTCTCTGTGGTCAAAATCACACTCCAGGCTCACGTTGTTGCCGAACTCTACTGTGTACACTTCCTTAGGGACTGTCACCGTGAATAAAGCTAAAAGGGAAAGACAGCTTGCTGTTGTCTAATTCTGTCACAGTTCAGTTCTTCTAGAATGGGAGCTGTGAGCCACCCCTCCTTCATCTTCCAGGAGACCCCTGTCATTCTCTGGCTTTCCACTGGGCTCCTCTCTTCCCTTCCCCCTGTCCCGTATAGAAACAGTGGAGTTCGCCCCGTAGAGGTGGTGGCGCACGCCTTTAATCCCAGCACTCGGGAGGCAGAGGCAGGTGGATCTCTGTGAGTTCGAGGCCAGCCTGGTCTACAGAGTGAGATCCAGGACAGCCAGGACTGTTACACAGAGAAACCTTGTCTCGAAAAATAAAATAAAAAAGAAAAGAAAAACAGTGGAGTTCTTGTCTCAGCACGCCGAGGTGATTTTCTTCTCTGAATATTCCCACCCACACAGCTGATCTACACTCCTCCTTCTCCAGAACACCCCAGCAGGAGCTTCTGGTGGACAGGCCTGCTTGCCCCCAACAGCATCTCCCACCTCAGAGCATCCCTCTGAGGATGGCTACTTTGATTTTATTTGCTGTCATAGATCTTATCATCTGGGCTGATTTTCTTTAGTTTTTACCTCTCTTTGCCAAGTATCACCACCTCTAACCAGTGAGAGTAAGGACCTCCACCTCTTACAGAGCTCTAAGATACACCAGCACCTCATGTAGTCCCCCCTGGAAGCCAGTGAGACAGGCACATTGCTACCCCCCTTTCGAAAATGAAATGAGGCACAGAAAGGTTAATCTACTTGCCTAAGAGTGCACAGCTACAGTGCAGTATTTCTCTGCCTTTCACTGGTAATCACCAGGACATAGGTGAACACTGTAGATGTTCACTATTTTGGATCAATCAAGTCAAAGGGGGGAAAATGGAACTATGTTTAACTACTATTGGCCACATTTCACAGAAGGTACTTTAAAACTATATTATTTAGTACTGTATTCTTGACCTGAAACCTGTGCTGTCCTTAGGATTTTATAACTTTGTTCAAAGACTTTGGCTCCAAGAATACAGTTAGTATGGCTACAATTCAGGGCCCACTGGTGTCTCACTTGAAAAGCTGTGGCATCTGTTTGCAGTGTTTCCCAGGATGAGGGGCACAGTTCACCAGAGACAGGCAAGGTAATTTCAAGTGGGGCAGAATCAAAGGCTAACTAATGGGTGTTGACTTAGAGAGAAAATTTCCCCTCTTCAATTTGATTCCAATCCTTCAACTACATGTTTTCTAACCGGACGCTTAGTCTTTTGGAATGGATAGTTCTTCTTTTACTAAGGCAGGGAGCTCCCAGGAAGATGCGTTATGCATCAGTAGAGAACTTAAATAATAAATAAATAAATAATAAATAAATAAATAAATAAATAAATAAATAAATAAATAACAGTGTTTGTTTTTGTTTCTAGCCTTTGTTTTACTAAAGTGTTCCTGGGTTTCTGCCAATACAGAGCAGCCTGTTGGCTTGTATTTTAAAAGCCAAGTTAATTTAAATAACCCTGCAGCATAGCCTAACCAGGGAAGGCAGTCTTTTTGTGTATAGAGTGTGGGAAACTGTATGCTGCATCTATCAGTATTGAATGGGTACCCTTATGATGGAGGTATGGAAGGATCTTGAAATCATTTCTGAATCACTGCAAAAGACTGGATCAAACTATACTCAATAGATCTCTTTCATTAATTCATACAGTCAAATAATCTGATCATCAAATAGCTGTGGGTGTTTTCTAAATATTTTCATTTAGTGACAGGTGAGCTTGGATTCAAATCCCAACAGTACCCGGATTAGTTGGGAGCCTCTGAGTGGGGGCCAGTCAGTTGACTTCTACGAATCTGTCCATTTTCTCTTCATGGGGTTGGTATCTATCTCTTGGTTTGGTGGGAAAATCTGGGCAAGGTAAATACATGTGTCTCCCATGTGGGTCAGCTAGCAGGCACTCGGAAAACATTCTTCCAGGTGATGATTTAATTCCTGGGAAAGTAGTAATCCATATATGGAATGTGCAGCCATTCTTTTTTAGCCAGGATGTTCTGTCCCTCCCTCCCTCTCTTCTTCCTTCCTTCTCTCTCTCTCTTTCTCACTCTCTCTTTCTTTTCTTCCTTTCACTGACAGGGTCTCACTATGTAGCCCAGGCTGGCTATTAACTCATACTCCTCCTGTCTCTCAGCGGTCTAGGTCCTTAGATTCCAGATGCATACCACAACTGTGGCAAACTATTTAATTAACCAGGATGGTTGTCCATTTCCTGACCTGACTTCATAGGATGAGTAACCTTTGGATTTCCTGCTGGCTGATGATTGACACTGCAATCCTCCTTTAGGTTGTCTTCTTTTGTGAGACATGGCCATGCTACATAGCCCCATATGGTCTTGGACTCAAGTCCTTCCTGCCTCAGCCTGCTGGGTGCTGGGGTGGCCAGGGTGTGGTACCATACTCAGTTTTCAAGTCTTTTCTAACTCAAGCTTTTCCTCCTGTTACCTTTTGAACCTTAGAAGTTAATGATAAGATCAAGTATGCTTTGGTATTTTTTTTCTAGTATCTAGCACATTAATCTCTGTTGTGGAGAATCAGGGAAGGGAAAGGAGAGCATAGTGAAGAAAAAGAATATGAGCCCAACTATATTTACTTCCCACCAAGGTGTATTTTGCAAGAGATCACACGAACCAGCAAATGTCGGTTATCATCCAGCACACTGGACAATGATAGGCACAAATGACCTTTACCAGAAATGCTGGCAAGTTTATTTCCTCTATTCTCTGTCTTAACTACAGCTGGAACGTTAATGTGCATTACTACGGAGGTCTACAGTACAGAGAAGGTGCACACATGTCCAGCCTTTGTTTGCGCAGCACAGAGCCAGGATAAGGGCTCAAAGGTGTGTGCTCCTTTGCAAAGCATTGCTAATCAGGCATGCCCTTGCTGGAAAGCCAATCAGGCTGAGAAGACGCAGGTTCGTACTAGCGAAAAGGGTGCCATAGTTCAGGAATTCCCTATACAGTTTCATATTGGAGACTCCACTGCATGCCAAAACCACAGTTCTTAATGTACCTTACCCATAGTTTCCATGACAGGACCCTCCTCGTGTTAAGATCCATTATTATGGCAACTGTAATAATTAGTTTTCACAATTTGATAGGATTTAGAAACACCTAGGAAATAATTCCTGGGCATGTCTGTGAGAGGGTCCATAGAGAGGCTTAACTGAGCAAGGAAGAGCCACCTTGAATGTGAGTGGCACCATCCCAAGGGCTGAGCACCAGCATGCATCTCTGAGTGCAGATGCAATGTGACAGCTGCCCCCACTCGGGCCATGGTGCCTTTCCTGCCGGGATGGACTGTGTTCTCGCAAATTGTGACACAGAACAAACTCTTTCTCCATTAGCTGTTTTCAGCAGGTACTTTGGCATAGCCAGGGACAAGAATGGCTACACCAGAAACCATCTCTAAACCCTTCACTCCCTTACAACTAACAGATACCTTGTACCAAATCCACTCTGCCCTGGCTGGGGAGGGGAGTCGTAATTATGACTCATTCATCAAAAATACGCTAGCTACCTTCTGAGCACTTAGTTTAGGAGTTTACTACTATTAAATCCCATTCCCCATTTTAAATTACAGACACCCAAATAGACAACAGGGAGAGAGGTGAGGCATGGGAGACAGGTGTACCAGGAAGGTTGGTCGTGTGTCTGGATGGATGTGGAGATGTGCTGACTGGCTTAGCTCATCTGTTTATCACTCTAGACTGTCTTCTCATGAGAGAGAGAGACCGCCTGTACTTCCTCTGGAACTCCCCAGAGGACAGCAGAATTTCCCCCATCAGTGCCGGCCTTTTACAAACACATGGCTTCTCTTTTCTTTTCAGCCTTTACCCCTCTGCTTTGTAGAGTAGATGGCTCCAGCTTTAGAAACAAAATGTTTTACCTTTCAGACAGGTGGCATTTGGGGGCTAACATTCATAAGAGGAAGGAGCAATTAACCAACATAAATCACGAATCAGAATACCTCAGAATGACTGAGAGTTGTTATTTTGACTAATT
Source organism: Peromyscus leucopus (assembly GCF_004664715.2). Classification (NCBI taxonomy): domain Eukaryota; kingdom Metazoa; phylum Chordata; class Mammalia; order Rodentia; family Cricetidae; genus Peromyscus; species Peromyscus leucopus. Next base: position 23,241,714 of record NC_051063.1, on the reverse strand, counting down.
TTGACTCAATTACAGCTTCCAAGATGTGCGAAGTTTGGGGCTTGATTGCTTATTCTGAAATGGGTAGTTTAGGAGATGCAGCATACTTATGAAATACTATAACTCTCGACATTTTGTGTCATCTCACTTCACAGAGGAAATGAAAACACTCATAATCAAGTCTGTGAAGAGTTCTTCCTCAAGGTCGCTTGCACGTTAGAGTAACCAAGCAGAAGGCCTCAGCCTGCCTGACATGGGAGTCTTCTGGGACAAGGCCTCAGCCTGCCTGACATGGAGTCTTCTGGGACGAGGCCTCAGCCTGCCTGACATGGGAGTCTTCTGGGACAAGGCCTCAGCCCATTCCATGCTGTTTTAACAAATCATCTAAGGCTGTGAGCTTCATAATGAGGCTCAAGATTGTGGTGGTGAGGGTCCAGGAAGCTTGGTGCCACCATCCAGCTCTTTCTGTGTCACAACAGGGTGAAGAAGCAGAAAGGGATGGCCATACACTTGAGGTGGCTTCCCATTGTAACTATCCACTCTTCAAAAGCAGATGTCATCTGTTTATCAGTGTGGACCCTCAGGATTTAATTACTTCCCACTAGACCCCACCTTCTAAAGCTTCCACCAGGTTAATGCCACTGACTGGAGGCTAAGCCCTAGCACAGGAACTTTGAGGAACACATAACCAAACTATATTAAAAATCCGAATGCCCCAACCCCCATTTTGGCTTCTTTAGATGAAGTTCTTACAGGGGTAGAGCAGACCTCCACTTTGTAACTCTCCTGGGAGCTTCTAATGTGCAGGGTGTATTGAGCAACTCTAGTCAGGTCAACCAGACACCTGCAATTGCAAACACCCTTTACCACCCTACCATCCAAAACATTGCCTTCAGCTTCGCCTGAGCACCAATTAGAACGCAGATGCTCAGGCTTGCCCCAACCCAGAGAATCGGGATTTGTGAGGCAGGCTATGGCATTGGTGCATTTGGACTGTAACTGGGACAAAGAGTGATAATTGACTTTTCTTAAACACAATGATCCCAACAGTAAGGAACCCTTAGATCCCTGTCTTACTTGGTTCTGCCATCGACCCTCCAAAGTGGGAGATATGACCCATGTTTAACAGGTCAGGAGTCTGAGGCTTTACAAAGGGCACAGTTTGCTTAAGGGCAACGAGTGGTGGCCATGGATCTGGAATTCAGATTCATCTCTATGTGCAACTCACTTTCATCTGTCTGCTCACAAAGACTCTTGGCTGTGATTCCAGCAGCTACTACCAGATTCTACCAGCTACTACCAGCATGAGCAGACAATGTCTATGACTGAGGTAGGTAAACTTTTGGCTTTGCCTTTAGGTACATGTGTTTGGTTTATATGTCATGTGCCATGCAGTAACTAAATTAAGCTCCAATCTAGAATCGAACTTTTGAAGTTACCAGACAGAGGATGCCCAACTAGATAACCTAGAGTCTTTTTGAAGATTCTGAGGTCAGCTTGGCATTTTATTTGCAAGCAGGTCTTGATGACAGCCAGCACCTGTCACACCTCCAGGAAACACAAAACAAATCATTTGCATGATCTGCCAAGATAGTTTCTTCCTTGGGCTAATTTTGAACCTTTTTCCACTGAACAACAGAAGTTTACCTTTTCTTTTTTTGCCTTCCTATCTAGTGTAGTTGAAATGTGAGGAGGGGTTGGAAGGCTTCTCACGAAGCCGCTGTTCTGCAGAAAGCTGTGCTCTGTGCCTGAGACTCATGCTCTGTGCTGTATGTGAGCGTTGGGTGGGACACCTTCATTTTAGAGACACTGTAGTGGCCAGGATCCATTCTTTTGTTCTCTTGTTTACTTTCCATCTCCGTGACAGGACAGCTGACAAGAAGGAAGGAAAGGGCTTGTGTGGCTCCCAGTGTGAGTGGGCGTGGTCCGTCCCAGCAGGGAAGGGGTGGGAGCAGGAGTGGCCACACTGCGGCTGCAGTCAGGTAGAAACGAATGCGGGTGCTCTGTCCACCTTCCCCTCTTTGATGGGTGCTGGTGCTCAGTCCACTTTCTCCTCTTTGATGGGTGCTGGTGCTCAGTCCACCTTCTCCTCTTTGGTGGGTGCTGGTGCTCAGTTCACTTTCTCCTCTTTGGTGGATGCTGGTGCTCAGTCCACCTTCTCCTTTTTATTCAGTCCAAAATTCCAGCCAATGGCACAGTGCCGCCCACATTCAGGGTGAGTCTTTCTTGCCCAGTTAAACCTTTCTGTAAACCTCCTCACAGACATACTTTGAGATGTGTGTCCATGGTGGTTCTAAAGCTCCTTAGGTTGGTAATCGAGGTTAGCCATCACACTGTCTATATCAAGAGTCACTGGAAATCAAAAATTAGAAAGACTGGGGTGTGCTCTGCACTAGGGTACCACAGGCATCATCAGTGTAATCCCCTCCCTACCCCACCCACTCTTCATCCACACCTGGAAGATGGAGGATGATGAAAGAAACATCAATGATAGAAAAATTGTTTTGTGTCTAAGACATAAGTATAAAAATAAATAGTATTTCCTGTTGTATGATATTCTGTTTGTGCTCTGACAAATAAAGCTTGCCTGGAGATCAGACAGAGGCCACTAGTTAACCACAGAGGCCAGGCAGTGGAGGCATACACTTTAATCCCAGCACTTGGGAAGAGGAAGTAGGAAGATCAGGAGTTCAAGGCCACCCTGAACTACCCGAGATTGAACCAGTCTAAAAGAGAAACAGAGCCAAGCAGTGGGGGCACACACCTTTAATCCCAGCCTTCGGGAGGTGGAGACAGAATCTCGGCCCCCTATTCAGTCTGAGGATTCATAGAGACAGGATGCCCCACTCAGTCTGAGATGTTGTAGAGGTAAGAACTCTCTAGTGGCTGCTGCTCTACTTCTCTGATCCTCCAGCTTTCACCTCGATATCTGACTCCAGGTTTTTATTGTTGAGACTAATTAGGATTGCACTTCAACTTCTTAAGTGTATCTGGATTACAAGACAGTTTTAGATTTTTCAATAAAAGATGAAAAACTAAATCACCTGTACAAATTTACAATAATCAAGAGAAGACGATATTGACAAAAGACTAGACACCAGGGTCAATGGACCCACACAAATATGAACGATTGGTCTGTGGCAAAGAGCCAAAGGCGCTTCCATGTAAAGAAAAGAAAGACCTCAAAGAATGGGGCTGGTATGCAAAAGTTAAAGGAGCCTCAACTGGTACCCCACAATCTGTACAAACACTAACTCAAAATGGATTACAAATCTAAACGTAAAATGTACAGCTGCAAAACGTTCAGAAAAATATCACTATTTGAGCTGCTGAGATTGAGCTATGGATTCCGAAGATTGAGACATGAAAGACAACACCCATAAATTAGACCAGGGTGAGAATCTTTGCAAAGATGCCATTTAAAAGATGGAAAAATAATATTTACAAACCATATACCTGGTAATGGAATGAATAAAGAACATTCAATGCTTTACCAGGAAACAAACAAACAAACAAACAAAACAATTAAAAACTGTCAGAATGATTTGCAGACATAGGTTACCAAAGAAGATAAATGGCTAGCCAATCAGCACATTAAAATGGGCTTAACATCATTGGTCAGTGGAAAACTGCAAACTGAAACCACAGCAAGGTATCTCTACGCATCTGTTGGGATGTCATAGACTAACAGATCAGTGCCAATACCAGGAGTAACTGAAACTCTCAGACACTGCTGATGGCAATGTAAAATTAGCACAACTGCCACGGAAAGCTCTGGCAGTTTCCTATACATTTATTTACAGTGGCCATAGGGTCTAGAAATTCAATGTAGTTAACCAGAAAAATTAAAATGTATGTCCACACAGAAACTTATTTGCAAGCATTTATAGCAACTTTGTTTAAAATTGCCACAAATGGAAAACAGACCAAACATCCTTCACTTGGCAAGGGATCAACAAAATGCAGAGCATACCTACAATAACACACCGCTCAGTAACAAAAAGAAATAAACTATTGATATAGGCAGCAACATGGATGAACCCCTGATGTATTACACTAAGAGAAAGAAGCCGGCAACAAAGAGTATCTACAGTATATGTTATCCACATGTGTAGACACACCACAGTGAATTCCACTAAGCAATATAATGAATGTATATTAACAATAAAAGAATAAGTAATTACATAAAGAGCATCTGATCCCATTTTGATTGTGGAGGTCATTCTATGACTGTGTATTTGTCAAAGTGAATTTTAATCTACATAAACTTAAATACTTTTAATATGAAAATGTATCCTTAATCATTCCATTAAACATTGATAGATGGTATATCTATAGAATATACATGAGGAGAGAATTAATAATTAATGGCTCATGGAATCAGAATGAGTCAGGTTTCTCTACAGTCTTATAGAGAGGTACACTTGACTCAGAAATTGAAATAACTGCAATGCCCATGAATGAGGAGACTAGGAATATAAACTATAGCATGTCCAGTGAAATATATAGCCACTTAAAAATTAGGGTTACTTCCATTTGCTGGCTTGGAATCTACAAAGAATGCATACTGACTGAGCACTTACAAAGATTTCTTTTACTAATCTGTAGGTATTTATTTTTGTGACACTCAGAGCAGAAAGAAGAATGCCATGAGCAGTGTTTTGAGGAGGAGCTTACTTGGGCTGAAGTTGCTAAGTTCCTGGGGAGCTGGTGAACAACCTGGGGGTGTTTCCAAAGTGTTCAGTTGTGTCAAGTTTGAACTAGCTTCCTGTGGTTTTCAGTGTCTTTGCTCTATTTTACAGCAGAATGAGTTAAAGAAGAGTTATTAAGCAATTTATATAAGAAAGTGAGTATCAGCTGGGTGGTGATGGCACACTCCTTTAATCCCAGCACTCAGGAGGCAGAGGCAGGTGGATCTCTGTGAGTTCAAGGCCAGTCTGGTCTGCAGAGTGAGTTCCAGAACAGCCAGGGCTATGCGAAGAAACCTTGTCTCAAAACAACCACAACAAAAGCGAGCATCTGAGAAGCCACCCCTTAACCAAGAACTTGAACATGACATGTGACACATGTACTGTCTCCAGAAACAACTGAGACTGGATTATGTGCATCTCAGTCTCTTGCTTATCTCAGCTTGACCTTATACATTTAAAGATGCTTGAGCCACAGGCTTATGAAAAAGACATTGTGCTATATATCATCTTTCAGGGCTTGGCTTTTCACTCAGTATTACACTGCTAAACACACAGATGCAGCAGCATGCTTGTGGTTAATTTACTTTCACACTTATAATCCTCTATCCTGCTGATAGACTACAGTTTCTCTAACTATATTGGAATATTGGGGGTGCCACTATTCACCTCTAGTGACTAATTACAGATTCATCATTATAGTTTTAGAATTATAGTTACAGCATTAGTTTTAGAATTTAAAAATAGAAATGTATGCATAGAGGGTAATAAGATCTCATATTGATGTAACTTGTATATAGGAACGCCTTTTTCGGTGATGGATGCAGGTCTAATACTGCATCCAAAGCAGTTAAAGAAGTGGGATCTTCAATCTGAACACTATGATAACCAGGATATTCTCTTAAACAATGAATGTTGTAGCCCACCTGACCTCAGGTTCTTCTTAAAGCTTCTGTATATTCTTAAAAGTATATTATTTTATAACATAAATATAAATAGATTTATTATTTGTATTTATTAATATAACTGCATTATTAAAAATAATACCCAAATGTACAATTCTTAGAAGGAAAAGCCTAAACAAATAAATAAACATGGATACCAAAGTTTTCCTTTTCTCCTTACCCCAGGCCTTTTTCTTTGCTCAAATAATCCCCATTCCTCAGCTTTGTTTTCTAGGTGCTCCCACTAATAGCTTAGTTTGAAATCAAAATACTTTAATTAGAAAGACACATAATGATAAAGTTTTTAAAAACACACACAAGAAGAAGGCATTCTAATTTGTCACTCATTTGAATTAAAATTATCTGCTAAGAAAGTAGAAAAAAATTCCAAGCTTATGGAGAGAGCAAAATATGCTGGTTTGGTTTTCTTCTTATTAATTCATCAAAATAATTCATTAAACATTTTTTTGGGTTTGTGAAATGCTCAGAATAAGCATTAAACATGTATCCATTTTCAAACTTATGTAAAACTCCCATCCCCAGTTAGATGATTTATAGATTGTCAACCATTTCATCATACTGTTAGTGTTGTGCCCAGATCGTGACCCCCAGAGAGACCACCAAAGACGAGCATGCCGGAATGCAAAAGCAAGGTTTAATTCTGGATATCCAAAAGCAATACAAGCCTAGGCAGGGTCTTCGTCCAATACATCCAACGCAGTGGAGGCTGGAGGAAGCGCCCACCTGTCTGCAAGCTCAGTTTTTAAAGGGAAAAGTCACAAGGTTACATCATTTAGGGGTGCTAGTACGGGTACAATTCTGATTGGCTTGTGTCTAGGAATTTCAGAAATCACAATTCAGTTTTCCTTCTAAGGAAGTAGTTGCCCACCACCATTTTTCATTGGCTGCCCCCAGATGGGGGCATCTGGTGATTACACAGTCACTATGGAAACTAGGGTTGGGACATTCTATGGTCAAGCAGTTGCCTAGGGGGCCAGGGAGAGGACATTCCATAGTCCGGCAGCCATTACCTCCTGACTACCTTGTGACTCTGTACTTTTACACTTCCTGGTTTCTGGAATCTGAACTGACTGGTCTCAGTAACTTCTGGCCTGTTCTCAAAAGGAGAAATCTTAGGCCTTAATTTTAGGGTGAAAGCATTTTGGTCTTATTTCTAAGATGGCTCATTTTGGTCTCACATTAGCACCACATCTGGATAGGAAAGAAAGGATATCAGTGTACACAACTCTTTCATATGCCACCTAGTAACTCTCTCATTTAGGACACATTAAAAAAACGTTCCTGAGTCTCAGGCTCTCTGCCTGCCAAATGGATGTTGTAAGGATTGAATGGGATACATAAACTGCCTTGTTCAACATTCAGCATATATAAGCCCTCGTGTGAATGTAAACATACCTGCGTCTCTCCGTTCTCCCACTCCCTTAATACCTAACTCAGAGCTCATAATGACTATAATATCCCTGTGCTGCATTTTCTTACAGGGAACAGTCCTTCCTCTATGGAAAGATTCAGTGAGGGTTAAAAAAACTGAATTTGAAGGCAAATGGATCGAACTAGAAAAAAAAAAAATCACCCTAAGTGAGGTAACCCAGGCCCAGAAAGACAAACATGGGATATACTCACTCATAGTGGATATTAGCTGTAAAGTAAAGGATAACCATGCCACAATCCACAGACCCAGAGAGGCTAAGTAACAGGGAGGGCTCAAGGGGGACACATGGTTTCTCCCTGGGAAGGGGAAATAGAAGAGATCTCGAGACGCCTAGCAATAGTGAATGCATAGACTGAACTGGCCATTTCCTGTGATCAGATTGGTGACTTCCCCAATCACCATCAGAGGTCCTTCATCCAGTAACTTACGGAAACAAATGCAGAGACCCACAGTCAAACATTAGACTGAGCTCAGAGAATCCTGCTGAAGAGAGGGAGGAAGGATTGTAGGAGCCAGAGGGGTCAAGGACATCAAAGAAAACCCACAGCAATGGCTAACTTGGCTCATAGGAGCTCACAGAGTCTGAACCAACAACCAGGGAGTCTGCATGGGACCAGCCATCTACATATACATGTGACAGCTGTGTAGCTTGGTCTACTTGTGGGACTCCTAATGATGGGAGCAGGGGCTGTCCCTAATGCTTTGATTGGTTCTTGAGATCCTAGTGCTCACACTGGATTGCCTTGCCCAGCCTTAATACAAAGGGAGGCGATTAGTCTTATCTCAACTTGATATGCCATGCTTTGTTGACACCCATGGGAGGACTGCCCCTTTCTGAACAGAAACAGAGGAGGAGTGGATTGGGGGAGAGGGGAGCAGAGGGAGGCTGGAGGAGGGAATGGGAGGAGAGGAGGGAGGGGGGAAACCGCAGTTGGGATATTAAATAAATAAATAAAAATTTAAAATTAATTTAAAAACAGACAAATGAAATAAAAGAAGAAAACAGGCAAACAAGCAAACAAAAATTCTACCCCAACCCTCCTGTTTCCTAAGCTCCTTTCTTTCCTAAGAGAAAACACTGAAGAAAACCAGCAAAGCAACAGCCCTGGTGGTTTTACAGTTATTAATCTATAGGGGTTACACACTCCCTGAGATTTCTCCTAAAATCCTCAATCCTGTCAGGGCACAGGAACTCCAGCTTCAGACCCTACTTTTGCCCATTGGTCCCTTATTGGCTTTATGGGAATAAAATCTCTTGCCCAGTGAGGGCCAGGCAGAAATCATTACATGCCCCCTTTAGCTAGCACTGGCGTAGAGTGGGACAGTAAAGAGGAAAAATTCTACGGTCTTTTAAAAGAAGAATGTGCCAAATATGTGTCCTTAGTGCCAGATCAGAATAAGTAGCCCATGAAGAAGGAAAGACATGGCTGGAAGAGAAGGGTGGGACCAACCACCTGGACAGGTTGAGATGGGGAGACCACTCATCCAAAGGTTATCCAGTGCCAAAGGATAACTTTCCCCATGATTCCTCTCAAGGAAAGCCTCGGCTTCTGTTGTGGGGCACCCGGCCCCCTAGCCACATGCCTGTCTCTTTTCTTAGTTCCTAGTATTTTCTTGAAAGTGTAGTGCCACCCTGACGGCACACACCAGTGATCTGAAATACCTTCCCCAGGGAAACAATCGATTCTGAAACTGCTTTCTCCCTGCTCAACCACATCCTCCGCTAGATGTCCCATCTTCAAGTTCAAAGGCATAGGCTTCAGATTCAGCTTTCATCGGGGCTTTACGGGCACTCTTGAGTTTTCAATTCAGTCCACATTAAGACATTAAATGACCAGTGGCCACCGCCATTGCTTGTTAAGAGAACTCACATGAGTAACAAAGAACTTTATGTTTGCCCTGGCCACTGTCCCTGATAGAGGAGAAACAGCTGCTTGGCACTTTACCTTAAACAGAACTGAACCGCTGCCCTCTTACATCCACACAAACGCATGTGTTCTGACTAGTCCTGTCTCAATGTGAGCTTCAGATGATGGGGACCGAAATTCCCAGCCTCTGTTTCTGTAAAATGGGACCAGCCACCCTGGGAACCATTCTTCTCTGCTACTTGAAATATCCATTAACCACACTTCCTCTCAAAGAAAGCCCGCAGATGGGGGAGCACACTCATTTCCAGCTTTGGCTCGGGGCCACGACATCCCTGTCGTCGTCCCCAGGCCCCACCCATTGTCCTTTCTTACCTGCTATGTGATGAAGTTGCAAGCCCAGGCTCAACATCAGCAGCGGGAGGAACATGGCCTGCATCGACCTGAAATAGACAATTGAGAGTCTCAGGCCTTAGTGAGCGTTCTCAGTCTCTGCTGGTTTAACTGCTCCCAAGAGCATGGTAATGACCCAGATACAAATCTTGTGGGAGACGCAGGTGACAGACAGCAAAGGCAAGAGGAGAAGCGATAGGTGCCTCTTCTGCAGAAGAGGGCATGCACAGTAAGGAGGAAGAAGGTACTCTTTCTGAATTCAAATGAGATGCTCTTCTTCCTTCTTGCAGGGCCTTTTCTGGAGAAGAGGATGGACCTCATTGGTCACCCACAACGGTGACCATCCGTATCCTTTCGTGCCTCCATGTCACTGTCTGAAGTTTAGTCAGTACCAAAATCTTGACCACCATGGGTTCAGAATGGGTAAGGTACTCCATTTTCTCTAGCTGGACCAGAACTTGGAGAAGGGACCCTGGAGAACAGAGCCATTGTGAATGATGTGTGACTTGCCTCTTAATGAGTTTTCTATTATTTTTTAATTATTTTTTTTTAAAATAGGGTCTCATATTGTCCAGGCTGACTCTACCTATGTAGCAGAGACTGGCTTTGAACTCCTGATTCTCCTATTTCCACTTTCTGAGTACACAAGTGCCACTGTGCCTAGCCTACTTTTTATTTCTTTGAACACTTTAAATGGAGATGTTTTATTATTTATTCTAAGTTATACCTCAAAGAAGCTGATTAAAATCTATATGCTGAAAATGTTTACATTCATATTGTAAAAAGTTTATTAACTATTAATTGTATAAAATAATGTATTTCATTGTGACTCTTCATACATGTGCTTTGATTATGTTTACTCCCAGCACCTTATATGTCCACCCCATCTCTTCATGCCCCCTTCCTCATTAGCAGTTCTCCTATTTTCATGTATTTCATGTTTTTCTACAAATGGCATTGAATTCTTTCTGGCTGAATAATGTTCTATTGTATACATTTGCTATATATATATATATATATATATATATATATATATATATTCCATTCATCCATCAGTGAGCACCTATTATTAGACATGGACCTGTTTCTCCAGGGACAGCTGTACATCTAAGTCCTGGGAAAGCAGAGCTGTTCAGAGAACACAGTAAGCTGGTGGAGGGATTCTCTCTGGAGCCTGGGTAACTTCATTTGCATTTTCAGAAGAGGATGTTGCTTTGGTTAGAGACTTGCGTGCTATTGGAGGGTGAGTTAGTTGGCCTTGCAGACTTAGGAGGGTAGTGTGATGGCTTACGTTAGGGTTCTGAGCCTGTTAGAGGGAAGTGATCTGTTGAGGGTTTTATTTTCTATGTGTTCTTTAAATTTATTTTTTAAATGTTCAATAGCTTTATTAAAATATAGTTAACACACAAAAGAAAGCTGTATAAACTTAATACAGATTCTTAAAAGTACAACATTAATTCAGTGGGGTGTTTAGTGTATACATAGAGTTGTATAACCAGCACCCCTGTTTAACTTTGCAACATTTTGATTACCACTGAAAGGAACCATACCCATTTAGAAAAATTTCCATTTCCCCATCCTTTTCCTAGAATCCCTAGCAGTGACCAGTCTGCTTTCTGTCATGGCCAACTACTTGAGCTGAAGATTTCACACAAATGACCTCAAGCTTCTTGACCTTTTGGGGCTGGACTCTTGCCATGAACAAAATGTCAAGAGGCAGCTGTTGTGCATCGATATCAATGCTTTATTCCTTTCATAATGGGAAGTTATACCAATGTATAATAACCAAATTTGTTTATGACTTGCTAGCATTTTCTTGTAAGAACAAAATACGTTTGGCTCCTATCTAGGTCTCTAACCTGTTTTGAGTTCATTTCTGAGGATGAATAAAGTTCTTTTGCACATGTTCCAAAACTAAACTATCCTTTCTCTGTAGAATTGTCTCAGCATCCTTGATGATAGATGTGGGGACATATTTCTGGTCTTTTCATCTAGTTTGCTCAGCTCTATCCCTGTTCTATGCCCTATCACACAATGCTAATTACTGCAGCTTTGGGGAAAGTTTGAAACCAGGAAGTGAGACCTTCAACTTTGTTCTCAAGTCCTCTCTCTCTCTCCTTTGGTCCTTCTGGCTTCTTTCCTTCTCTTCCTTGAATTTCCGTATGAATTTTAGGACAGCCTTGTCTTTTAGGCACAAAGGGACTGTCCCTGTGCTTTGGTAGAAACTGTGTTGACTCCACAGCTCCATTCAAGGGGAATGTGGTCACCTCAGCAACGCTGTGTTTCCACTCCTGAAAGAAACCCGTCTTTCCATTTCTTTTCCTTTGTTTTTCTTTTTTCAGACTTTGAAACTTTAAAAAATATTATTTATTACTATTGTTGGTGACATGGGAAAGTGTGGACACATGTGCTCTGATGTGCATATGGAAGCCAACTTCTTGCACCTCTCTGTGAGGTTTGGGAATGGCACTTAGGTCTCCAGGCTTGCCTAACAAGCACCTGTAGAAACCGAGCGATCTCACCATCCAAAGCTTTTTAGAAGTTTTTATTTGCACATTCAAATGTTATGCATTCTAACAATTAAAATAATTTGAACAAAAAAATGGCACTCTGATTGAACTGCATGCTGCAGCCTGCAGGACACCATGGACCACCTCAGCTTTTACTCTAGATCTCTCCTCCGCCCACCAGCTTCCTCCCTCACCAGCAATGCATTTCCCCTTCCCTGTCAGCCAGAGCGCAGATGGGGGAGGCAAGCAGAGGACTTTGTGACCAGTCGCTATGGATTCTGTGATGTGAAAAGGCAAGCCCAGTCATTTAAACTTGGTCCAGCCTCTTCATGTGACAAAGTTAAACAATGTAAAGAAGTAAAATCAGAAGGCGATACTCGTGGGGTGCTCAGTGCATGTTGCCGGGGCTTGCCTCAACTTCTGCCCTCTCGTGTCTGCCTGCTTCTTTCTTTTGAGGGAAGAGATTCTCTCTTACATTTCTGGGTTCTTCCGTCTCTGCTTAGTGAGTTTCAGGATGTCAGCCACATCGGGTATTTCAGACAAGGTTGAGGAGAGAGTGGAGTGAAGTGTGTGAGTGATAGGAGTCTGATGGGTGTGGTCACTGAGCGGGCATTTTCTTAGATCTCTATTTTGAAAGAAAACCTATAGGGCATTGCTGATAGTATAGATAAGCAGTTTTTAAAAATACAGCACAACTCCTGGGCTTGGGGATTGAGTCATTAGGGTGGTAGAGAACCAGGAATATCCATCAGATCTGAGGTGCCTGCTCCAAGTGAAGCCACTCAGGAGTTGGAAGAGCACAGTCCAGAGTTGGAGGTCACCATAAGACCTTGTATAACAGTAACATAGGCCACAGCCTGCATGACATCAGCTATGAGACACATATGAGGCAACAGACCTGGGGTATTCCAGCATGTCTGGACCTCTATGAAGAGAGGAACCAGCAAAGAAGAGGTGGCAGAGGTCAAACACCCAGATGACAGCACCTGTTAACTATAGATTTTGCTCTGGGTAGTCTGATCTTTGGTAGATTGAAAGCTTGCTAATGCTACCAGACCACCCTCCCCAAATCAGCCAGTTCTAAGAGGTGGCATCAATGGGCCAGGAACACTCCGTTTAAATGTAAACCAGGCATTTCAGAGTCTTTGTGCTCGGTGGCCTGTTTTATCGGGACCTTGACATTCCTGTTCACTGTCTTACTCCTCACAGCCAAACGCTACCAATCCTTGCTGAAAGCCAGCAGAAATTGTGTTAATTAGTCCTAAATCTGCTTTTTCTGCCTCACTTTTTTCTCCTGAAGAAATAGTAATGCAGATACCTGCCTACGTATCTCCCTTCTCCTGGCTAACCCTGATGTTTCCCCATGTGGGACCCTGTGGCACAAGGTGTTTTTCCTTTGAGATTTATAAATATATCAGACTATCTTCTCAATGGCAAAAGGAACTAAGGCTTGGCACACCAGGCATTCATTCTTCAAATAACAAAGTGTCTAGGTTGTTCTCAGGAGACGTCTTCAGAATCCACTTGAGGTGGCTTTGAAACTGGTATTTCTAGAATGGACAGTCATGGAAGAAGCCAGACCACCTGGTCAAGACATTGTGTCAACAAAAGCTCAAAAATGCCCATTGTGCCCTGTTGATGGGGGTGGGGGTGAGGTGTGTGTGTGGGGTAAGCTGGTTCGAGAATGTGAGCATGGGAGAGCTGCCCCCCTCCCCCACCCCATCATCATGTGGCAGGTGGGAGAGCCGGCCCTACCTCTCACCAGCTGCAGCACTCTGGAGAGCTGGCCCTGCCCCTTGCCTGGGTCACACAGTACAGCTGACCCTGTTGGAAGGGGGTTCGGGTGAGCTGGCCCAAGGTTGTGAGTGTGGGAGAGATGACCCCACTGCTTGCCTGTCCTGTATGGGTGAGGGAGAGAGAAGCCCGCTCCCCATACTTGCCCCTTGCCACCTGCCGTAGGTGGGAAAGCTGGTCCCAGGGTCATGAGAGTGAGAGAGCCGGCCCTGCACCTCACCTGAGCAGCACAGTAGAGTTGGTCTCAGGGACACGAAGGCAGGAGAGCTGGCCCTGCCCTGCACCGGCTGCAGCACTCTGGAAAGTGGGCCCCACACCTCGCCTGGGCGACACGGTAGAGCTAGCCCTGGTGTGGGTGGAGGCGAGCTGCCCCTGAGGGTGTGAGAGAAGCAGAACTGGCCCTGCCCTTTGCTGCCTGAGGCATAGGGCGAGCTAGCTGGGCAATGCTGGAGAGCTCGCCTGGTGGGGAGGATGAGGGGGAACTGGCAAGCTGACCAACCCAGCTATCACCCAGGCCTAGAACCAGGGCTGTAAGTCGGCCCACCCTAACATCCACCCTATCGATGAACTGCTGGAGCATGTGAAGGGGCCACTCCTTCAGACCCAAAGCTGCAGGATCTCCATGACACAGGGCAAGAGCAGGATAGCCAAGAGGAGTCCGGGTATCGTGGAGTAGCAGAAACAAGAGGCCTCGAGCCAGACCAATGACTCACGGTAATGAATACTTGCAAACAAAGACGTACGGGCTAAAGGGTGAACTGTGTGACCCACTGAGTCAATGCTATAGCTTCCACAACGAGATTTTTATTCTTTTAAATTTTTTTTTTTTGGGGGGGGAGCGTTAGGGGAGGTTGCAAGGGCAGATGGTGGATACAAAGGGATGGGGAGATGATGGGATCAGAATGCATGATGTGAAATCCACAAAGAATCTATAAAAAGCTAAATAAAGAAAATGTCCATTGGAGATCCTAACTCTCCTGGATAAGAAAAGAGCACCTAAGAGTCACAGTGAGCACCTGTCTGCAAAAGCACCCTACAAACCCCTCTTGCCACCAATAAGCAGTGTCTCCTGCCCCCTTCAAATAAATACCCCCCATCAATCCATTGAGAAGGCAAGTTTGAGCTTATTACTGCTCCTGACCCCTTACTAGTTAATCACATGATACACACACACACACACACACACACACACACACAATTTAAAATAATACAAATTAATCTTAAAAAAGAAAAGAATGTGGCACAAAGGAGGAGAAAAACAGAGCAGTATCTCCAAGGATGTATGAGTCCACAGTCATTGTTTCCTTGCGTTTATTTCAGGAAGGGCCACATCACACAGGTAATACTTAGGGCTTACTATTTGTGATGTACCTTAGCTGAACCCAACATCAGCCATCCACTCATCAAAATGCACGCATAACTTGAAAAGTTATTGTTTTCATGCATGGCAGCAGGCCTGGCACTTGCCAGTATTCTTATTTTAGAACATGAAAGGATGGCACGCAGCGGAGTCTAGTAACAGGAAAAACTCCTGGCCACTCACCTCTGGCCAAGCTTCTCCTTCTTCTTGGCCATCTAACAGGACTTTCCTGGTACATTGCCTCCTTGCAAAGCTGAGGGACTTTCCAGCCTATTAATTTTGCTTTCAGGGAAGATGTGACCCGTGCAATGCATAAGAACACAGACTCTAAAACCAGACACATAAGCAATCAAATTCTGAGGTTACAAATTATTAGCCTCTAACACTTTGGACAACTTATAAAAGCTTTGTGCTTTCTTTCCTATCATTCTAATAATAATAATAACAACTATTTCATGCCAGAATCTTAGGAGCAATTTCATACTTTCCTCTAATCCTCTTACTTCCACATCCGCCACACATCTTAGATGATCCCTCTCCTTTCTGCTGTCCTTTGGCATCACCATAATTCAGACCCTCATCACTTCTCTGGTTCCTCAGCACATCTTCCTCACCGCTGATTCCTCCTTTCGTCCTGCTCCCTCTCTACCAGCCTTGTTGAGGCAGAGGACATCAATCCTGGAATCATTCTTCACTCTTTTCTTCTCCCATTTGACTTCTGACTCATCAACTCATCCTATAAGCTCTCTCTTCACAAATACGCAGAAGCTACTCACTTCTCACCAGCCCCAGTATTCCATTATCAGGTGGAGCCATTATCATCTCTTGTGAAGATTCTACAGCTTTCTGATAATAGGACTCTAAGACCCTAGTCTCACCATTTGACATTTGATGCTCAATTCAACAGCCAGAGTGATTCTTTTAATGCCTAAGTGCTATTGTTTATGGAGTTTTCCTTGGGACAGTCTTTAATGCCTTTCTTGTCCTGGCTTCTCTTGCCTCCTCAGTCACATAATAACCCATGCCCTTTCCATGGACAGAACCTCATGGTGGTTGTGAAAATTCCAATCTCATTTTACTTTGTAAAGCATTTGTTTTACTCTACCTCAGTTTATGAGTTTTTAAAGATTGATATAGCACGATACATGTCTTGTTAAAAGGCCTTATATTCTACTACATTCAACACAAACCTCTCCTAACTGCCTCACACAGTTCCCTGTATCTTGAGTGTACCTGAAAGCTAGCATGCAGCTCATTACTCACCTCTAATGCTAGTATATAGCTCATTACTCACCTCTAATGCTAGCATGTAGCTCATTACTTACCTCTAATGCTAGCATGTAGCTCATTACTGGTATGTAAAGTGATTTTACTTCAGCCTTTCCTGTTAGAACTAAAGCTTTTTGCATTTATTTAGGTCTCAGAATTTTGTTGAATATACAATAAATTTCTGCTCATAAGCATGATCATTCCCTCAGGAGTCTGGCTCCTAGTTGGACCCTTTTTTCTTTTAGATAAACAGACAATTTAGGAAGAACTTCTGTTAGTTAAGGCTACAATGGGATGAACTAGTAACAGGTAGGCAATCATTATCCTAGGACTTGCTGAAGACAAAGGCCCATATTGAAGCAAGAGTTTTCATTGGTGGAAGGTTCTTACAAGGTTGTCAGCACAGGTACCTTAAGCCCTTCCCTTATCAACTTGTCTCAAAACTCTACTCAATGCAAATAAGACCTTTGTCTTCTGAATTCTTTGTGAGGACCATATTTTCTAAGTGAACAGGTTCTTAGAGCCTTTATAGTTAGGGAAGCAAACGTCAAGTACAATGAAGTGAAGGAAGAATGGATTCTTTCATAGCCAGGCAAGCAGGGTCTGGAGAGTCTGGAGGATGCATGGAATGAATGGAGAGTTTAGAGGATATATGGAGTGAGTGGAGAGTCTGGAGAATGTATGGAATGAATGGAGAGTCTGGAGAATGTATAGAATGAATGGAGAGTTTGAAAGATGTATGGAATGAATGGAGAGTCTGGGGGATGTATGGAATGAATGGAGAGTTTGAAAGATGTATGGAATGAATGGAGAGTCTGGAGAATGCATGGAATGAATGGAGAGTTTGGAGGATGTATGGAATGAATGGAGAGTTTAGAGAATGCATGGAATGAAGGGAGAGTCTGGAGGATGTATGGAATTAATGGAGAGTCTGGAGGATGTATGGAATGAATGCACAGACAAAATTAATAAACTCATCATTTACAGGGCATCCACTCCTTCAGCTGCATGAATGCAGTGATGATACGGATAAATGAAATGTTCAGGTGACCAGTCCATCTTTCTAGTCTCCTTTCTGAAATTCACTTGTGTTTTATAAGTCAGTACCCCACCATCTATCTATTCTTGTTGGGCATCCATTTTTATCTTAATTATACTGTGATGTGGTGGATGCTAGGAATTATCAGGCTCACTAACCCCTGGATCTCTTGGTCAAACCTCAGGAAGTGAACAGAAATACCTGTGGGTACTAGGATGACACATTGTAAATGATAAACCATTCTTCAAATTTACTGCTGTTATCCCTTCTAAGGTGACAGACAACCTTAGGTTTAGAAATTGCATGGCTTTACATCTGCCCATTCATTTTATCAACCCACTAATCATTCATCTAGTAGAAGTCTCTCTAGCTTATATGACTTACAGGCCCACCTACTCTGAGGAACCTCCCCTGGGCTTTCTAAGCATATATTATTATAGTGTGTTCCTTATTTGTCTTGTTTTCAATAGTCTGTATTCAACTTTCTCCCTAGTATAGCTATTAATAATATCATCACTATTCAGTTTTTGAAGAGAGAGTTTTATGTAGTTCAGGCTAGCTTTTTCCTTCTTTACTATCTGAGTGCTGGGATTATAGGCATGAGCCAATATACCTGGCTCCCTGGTAGAATTTTAGCTCCTTTTCTCATTATTTCTACACAAGAAGTTCTTAGATCAGTTTATTCGATTGTATCAAGAAGTCATATTTTTCCAGAGAAATCAAGACAACTTCTATAAGTTGATGAAAACTTTTCTAAGAAGAACTTGTAAGAGGCTCAAAGGTCATAGTGGACAGTTTCACTTCATGGTTGTCATAGGTTTAGTTTCTTGCCATTTCTGCCATCTGACCAAGTAGCAATGAAAGAAATTAAGTTTGTGGTGTTATAGAAATTTAGAAAAGCTTTTCTTCTTTATTTTATTCAAAATATTTACTGAGTGCCAAGCTCTTATTACAAAACGCAAGACACAGCCAACAAGCTTGAGAAATTCTCCTCAATCTTTGAACAACCCAAGAACAGATACTCTGAAGATATCTCAAGAATCCCAGATTGTTCCTTGGTATAATAGTGACCAGTATAACAGATCCTGGATGTCTTGGTCTTAGCCAAAAGGCCAAGAGATGATCAGGTCATGTTTGTGTATCACCTCACTTTTATTAAACATTGCCAATTTTATCTGGTTTGGTTTCTCACGTCCTCTAAGTGTCTGGCACAGCCTAGAGTGCCCATGAAAAACTAGATTAAACAGACTTGTAGGCTAGATTAAAGTGTTTGAATTTGCTACTGATTCTGAGATTAAGTACCTAAGACCAAATCTGGAGTTAGCAACGTTTGAAAACAATTTGAATTTGGTGCCTTTCAGATAAGAATGCAGGTTTGGCCCTGAGATTCTGCCACTCCACACTGTGTTATATCTACTTGGACTCAGATGCTTTTGTTAACAGCCAGTTTCCATACATAGTAGGAGGTCTAAGAGCCAGTGCCCTGTTCTCATGGGTATATGAGTAACTGTGTCATATTTGAATCATCTGTGGCATCATAGACAACTCATAGTCCTAAATGGTTATTCATCTCAATTAATGAGATATGTAAGTGCAAACGGCATCTCAGTTTTTCATTCACTAAACACTGAGCTCCCCCCAATACACACATTGGCTTTTGTGAGTCTTTCTATCAGACTGTGGAGAATTTGTAGTACGATTCATTTAAGAAAAGACTCTTGCAAGCTAAAGACATTATAACATGATTAGAAGGTCAAAAGTCACACTGGAGTAGGAGCTGGTATAAAAAGGGTGGTAACAGGGTGGGCTCCATGTAAACTGCCTACAGATAGGGAGACTTTCTAGGGATGGGGACCTTGAAGTGGTTTTTGGGTATGCAGCTGGGAAGTGGAGACAGGAAGCCTCAGAAATGCAAATGCACGGGAAAGCTGAGGGGACACTGCAGACAAAGTGGTTTCTGAAATTCAAACGGAAACAATCATATGCTCAGTGCCAGGCAGAGGTGCGAATGAGGTTGTAGTGCCCATCGTGCAAAAGTAGTTAAAATGCCAAAAGAGTGTGGGAAAAGATTAAATCAGGTGTGTGTGTGTGTGTGACAGGACTGGGGGAAGGATGGTCACTTGGTTAGAGGGTCATTGTCTTCTTCTAGATGTTCGATCATAAAGTCTTTGTTTAGAGTCAGAAGAAGGAAGCAAGAGAAAGGAGAAACTGTAAGACCCTTGACGGAACTGTTGACAAAACAATTGGCAACTGATCAACCATACAGGTGAGAAAAAGAGAAGCGTCAGGGATGACAGGGGTCCGAAGACCAGAACATGTTAGGGCTAGACAAAGAAGTCATTTCCAACAGGAAAATGTCAGCTAACATTGGGGACTGAAGAAACTGCCTTAGTCAAAGAACACATGGCCAACTGCCTTGGAAGGCTAATCAAGTCTGAAGCATAATCCCCCAGGGCATGGTACCTCGGCACTACCTGGGGATATTTCCAGTATCTTCTTTTCAAATCACCATCAAACTTTCCCTTGCAGATGCCATTTCATTTCTGGTGGTCCACCTACCATCTTACTGAATAAATTAAAACAGCAATCCAATAGCATCTAGCGAGCTCCTGTGCTCACAGCCAGTATATTAAGGTTCTCTAGAGTAACAGAATATATATATGATTTATTAGAATGACTCACAGACTGTGGTTCAGTTAATCAAACAATGGCTGGCTATGAATGGAAAGTCCAGGAATCCAATATTTGCTCCATCCAAGAGGCTGGATATCTGAGCTGGTCTTCAGTATATGCTGGAATCCTGAAGAAGTCAGCTCTAATGCAAGTGAAGAAATGGACTTGATAGAGAGGCAAGAACAAACAGGCAAAGACCAAAAGCTTCCTTCTTCCATGTCCTTATTATATAGGCTTCCAGCAGAAGACATGGCCCAGGTTGGATCTGGATTAAAGGTGTGTCTTCCCACTTTAAAAATCCATATTAGAAGTAGATTTTCTCACTTCAAATTTAAGCAGAAATCCCTACATTTGGGGGTTTTAGTTAATTCCGCATTTAGTCAAGTTGACAAACTGGAATATCCATCACAGCCAGGCACTGTGCAAGGCACCCAGAACTCAGAGAAACTCAAGGCACTCCAAGTCAATGGAAAGGCTCACAGATGGAATCTGAAGACACCCAGAAGCATCAGACAAGGACGAGCAAGTTGATGGCCAGAGTTGAAGCAATGAAGACAAATAGACCAGCTTTTCCATTGCAAGAGCAATGCTGTCCCTCGCTCATGGACCTCAGCTTGGAAGGCAGCTTGTAGAACATGCAGGTCAGCTGCCATTTGACTCCCAATACAACTGATTGCTGCTCCCACTGAATAGTTTTACTCCGCATTTTGGCATTTTTTACCTGTCATCCCCTTCTATAGAGTCCTAAAATTTCAAGGTCAGAAGTCTTGAGTAGCAGGAAATCTCTCTCAAGCTTCACCACTGTGTCACCATGCAAGAATCCACTGTCACAGCTTTTCTCTTAAGCATGTCAATACATAGCAATTAGTGCAGCTTTAATTTTGCTATCTCATCTCTGATTATCTTATATGAAAAAAGCTAATTGGTAGGCTGCAATCATGTTTTTTCTTTTTTAATTAAATAGTGGTTAGTGCAGAGTTGTGGAGACCAGTTCCAAAGGATCCGTCTATAAAACATTCTGCATCTAAGGCTCAGGGACCACTACAGAAGATGGCAGAAAGATTGTGAGAGCCAGAGGGTTAGAGTTTGCTATGAGATTGTATCCTCTAGAAATGTCAGAATCTAGGCCCATAAAGGCTCAGCCACATGACTGCCTAAATAGGAGCTGAGTAAGGACAATGGACATGCCAAAGGAGAAAACCCACAAGGCCTCAACCCTACACAATGAACTACAGCAACTAAGGGCTGCTGAGACTGGGAGATATAGTCTTCCCCAGGGAAGGGCACATCAATTGGTTACCCAATACCAAATGGTCGGCTCTGAAAACACACATGTGAGTAAAATTACACAGACTGAGCAGGCTGTATTTAGGAAAAAAATGTATATATTCCTATAACAATAACTAATGAAAAAAGAGGCCTTGAATTTAAAAGAGAGCAAGGAGGGGTCTATGAAGGATTTTGAGAAAGGGAAAAGAAGGGGCAATGATGCAATTATATTGTAATTTCACATTAAAAAATAAAGAAAAAAATGTGTAGGTTCATGGAATATAATCATTAAAAAAAAAAAATCTCTCCCTAATAGTGTACTCTTGGAGCCTTGCTTTGTAAACGCAAGCCAGCTGGGACTGTTGACTGCTGTTCAAAATGATAATCACCCACAGATGTCAGTTGTAGAAAAACAGATTTTGAAAGCTTTTGGACTGCTAACCCTTCAAAAGCTCTGAGGGAGGTGATCTCAAGAATAGTTTCTGAGGCTGTCGAGACAGGTTGGTGGTAAAGGTGCTTGCCTTCCATGCCCAAGTTTCATTCTGATGAAGTAAAGGTAGGAAGATGGAACCAACACCACACTGCCCTTTGACCTCAACACATATGCTGTGACAACCCCCCAACCACTGAACGATATTAATAAAAAAATTTTAAACCCAAAACAAGGATAGTTTTCTCTACAGTGGAACTTCTTAATGTACAAAGTTCTTAGCCACATAAAGAGGTTGAACAAGAATGAGAAACAACGGAAAAAGTGAGAGAAACCCTGATGTTTGGGAGATAGAAATTTCTCAGACAGAGTGTGATTTAAAGAAAAAGTGTGCTCATGGTCTCCCACCACGGCAGACTCACCTACACAAACGAAGACAGTAAGGGACGTTCTCAATGCACCACCCTCCGTCCTCACAGCAGGACGTGGCACAGCTCCCAAGCAAAGAAAAAGCATCTCACAGCAGCCCTTTGCCTCAGGTTCCTTGAAGCCAATGACATCAACAACGCCTGTGACACCAACAACCCAAACTGTCCACGTCGGGAAGAGCAAGTGGGTTCTCTCTAATTGTAAGACAGGAGGGTGAGATAGAAGTATGCCCACGTTTGAGATGATATTCAGAAAAAAAGATGCAGTTGGGATCCTTGAAGTTCTGTTTTCCTGTTAAGAAGAAGAAAAAAAAAGGGGGATGTTGTGATTCAGTCAGAATGGTTTCTGAGGAACTAGAGGACGCTGCCTGCAAGCGAGTTTCGCTTTTGCCTTCAGCACCATGGCGTTGGCTGTAGCTGCTCCCAAGTCACACCCCTGCCAGTCACCCCGGAGCTAATGCCCCTGTCAGCTGTCCTTTGCTGTGCTCCTGGTCCACATGTAACAGGGGATCCCCACAGCAAGCTGGCGTTGAGACGCCATATCACAAGCTTGCTTTGGATGAGAGACCCTGCCTCATTGAATAAGATGGAAGAGCCATTGATGGTGATTCCCAACATCAGCCTCAGGCTTCCACAGTCATAAGCACAAGCTCATGGGCATCCACACAAAAGTGTGCCCACATACATGCACTCAGGTGCATGGACACACACACATGCACACACACACACACACACACACACACACACACACACACACACACACACTTAGAAATAGAAAAATAAATAAAATGAGAACACTTCCCAGTGTCTTCATTGTTTCCCACCAAGTAGCCACTTGGCAATCCTGAGCATCCCTTGTTACCCTTTGTGTATCTCAGTGTGTTTCCTGTTTTTATAAAGGCATCAGCCATTGGATTAGTGTTCACTCTGATCCATTATAATTTTATCTATAAATTTCCAATTTCCAAGTAAATTCGGAAGTTCTAGGTCTAGGATATGATCAGAGGTGGGGGGCGGGGGAAGCTAACTCATCACAGCATCTAGGTGGGTGTGACTAGGGGGCACTAACTTACTACAGCAACTGGGTGGGTATGACTGGGGGGCACTAACTCACCACGGCATCTAGGTGGGTGTGAATGAGGGGCATGAACCGACCATAGCATCTTATCTCATTCTCGAAGCCACTTCTAACCCAGAAACTCTTGAACCCATTCCACACAAGAGGAATGACCAAGAACAGCAACAGTTTCTAGGTGCATGGCTGGATTTGAACTCAGGCCTGAGTGGCCCCGTCATTCTATGAAGCTGAGCAGGGCAAGATTTAAACAAGGTGAGAGGAAGAAAGGCCAAAGTAAGAGCAGATGTGGGGACAGTTGCTTCTCCTTGTACCTGGGGGCAGGGTGGCTGGCAGAGATTTAGGTCTGCAGGCAGCCAGGTCATGGGTTGTCTTGCTCTCTGCTCTCCCCCTGCCTCTCTGACCTCTGGTTTTCCTTCTGAAAAGGCAGGGCTCTTCTTTACTTGTCTGCATGCTTTTTAAATGTTAAAAAAAAATATATTTACTTGACTCTCCCTTGAGTAAGAAGGAATGATTACAAAAAGGAATGGTTGCCTCAACTATAAAAAAAGGGGGGACCGTAATAAGGGGAACCCTGTCTGGGAAGCAGTCCTCAGTCCTTCCTCTAAGGACTGCCTCCCACTCGTGCCTCTAAGATGCACATTCTCTGTGTGGCTCCGGGAGTTTAGCATCTATGGAATCCTCAGCCCACCCCCAGGAGTGAAGCATGTGCAAGCCACTCTTCAGACCTTCTGAACTTGCTCCAGCGACCACTCAGCTCTCAGTCCTCAGTCTTTTCTGGACAGGTCTGAGGCAGGGAAAGCCAGGTCTCTCCAGAGCAGAGCCAAAGCAACTCAAGAAGGCGTCTCGGCATGCTGGCCTGCTTTGTAAATCTATATATCTAGAAAAATGTCAGAGAGGGCAGATACTGGAGCCTCTGCAGTGCATTCCTGGGGGTGGGGGAGACACATGGGGTGGCTTTGCCGTTTGCAGTCGCCCTCCCCTCCCCCGCCCCGTTATATTGTATTTTCTGCCTGCTATGAACATGAATTACTCTTTTTTATTTATTTATTTATTTATTTATTTATTTATTTATTTATTTTTTTTTTTCGAGACAGGGTTCTCTGTGTAGCTTGCGCCTTTCTGAACTCACTTGTAGACCAGCTGCTCGAACTCACAGAGATCGCTGTCTGCTCGATGCTGATAAATGCCACACCCCCGCTGAATTACTCTTTTAAATACACAGAAATAACTTTTTTAAAAAAAAAGAATGGAGAGTACTGCTAGATTGAACAAAAACAAGAAAACATTTTAAGAACTTCCCAAATGGCTCCTATGTTTTTAATTATTTAATAAAGAACACATAGCTGTGAAGTTCTTAAATTAGAAACACCCATAAGCTCTTTGCTTTGTTCCCAGAGGTCTCCAACAGACAGAGACAGAAGGGAGGAGAGAGAGATTGGGATTAGACCCCTCCAACATTGTATGGATGCTTGGTAATAAAAAATGACAAATTAGGTCAAAAAAAGATGCCATTACAATATACATGAAAATGATCTCATCAGTGTACAAAACAGCACAGTCTTCCATTCTGTACGGAGAAAAGCGGAAGTAAGAGAGATTATATCGTTTATCAGGCTAGTAGAGAACAGAGAGAGGATAGGTCACACCATTTCTGCCCTCCCCTAAGACATTTTGTTCTAAATGCACTGTCATGGAAATGCTGTTCAGTGTATGGAACTTGAAGCCACCTAACAAACATGACACAGATGTGTCCGTTACGTTGTGGTGTCTGTCACACAGCAGGCACTTGGCACAGTCACAGCTCTGAAATCATCAATCCACCCTGCCTACTCTGATTGGCCTAAGCACATAGCATGAAGATGAAAAAAAAAAAAAGTGGCTTTGGAGAAATAACCAAAGGGCAAGAGCTGGAGAAGCCATGAGACCCGTGAAGAGCCAGCATCTGCTCTAGAACTGTCTTCTCAACTTTCCCGAAGTCCAGAACCAAGGTTCAGATGGGGGTTTTATCTGGAACGTGATAGAAAGGAGCAAGGCTAGCCTCCTTTGGAAGACGGGGACTTGTGGGTAGAAGGATGGTCATAAGCAGCTGGGGACAGAGAGAAGACAGAGGTCCACACCTGGAAACCTGCCTGGAAACCGGCCTCTTGTATTACAGCCAAGGCAGGAACTGGAGGCCAGTCAGTTTCTGGATGCATACTGGCTTGGAATTCCAAGCTCTCCTCCGAGGGAGGCCCGATGATCTTGATGTGAGGGAGGGAGAGGCGTAGACTAACGCTCTGTCTAAAGCAGCTGAGATGTTCCTTTCAGGCTCATCCACTGACAAGGACTCCAGAAGCTAAGGGAGGTATATTCTAAGTCGGGGGTTGGTGCCTGGCGCTGGGGAAGTGCTTTCCTGCTCCGACTCCACCACACCTGCATGGCGAACAGAAAATAACGAAGGCCGTGGCTCCTGGCTAAAAGGCAAGTCACTGAACTCCTCCTGTCAGACCTGCTTCCTCAGAGGTGTCTCAGGAGAAGGGGTCAGAGGTCGAGCAGGAAGTCAGGGAGAAGAGATGGAACTTGCCCCCTGGCCTTCAACAATGGAGAATAGAGGAGGGGACTCATGTGACAGAAAGAAGCTTCTAGGAGCCTAGAAAGGACTTGTGCCGTCCTCTTTCCCCCCATTCCTGGACAGAGGATGGGGTGCTGGATGCACTGCCCTGAAGTCTAACAGTGTGCTGCAAAGACTTGCTACCCGACGTTTCTGAAGGGGGGTGGTCTGCCACCCTACCATGCTTGTAAGGGGAGATGCAGTTGTTCACAGGGATGAAGGAAACGGGAAGACCTTGGCTCCCAGGCCTGGACCACAGGAACTACAAAACCCCAATACCTACTGCAACATTGCGGAAGGAAGGAACAGGGCATAGGGAGATAGGGCGCTAAGGCCTCTGAGAGTGGACGGAAACAGACTAAGATGGCCGTGTCTCTCTTCTGCTCCGAGGCAGGAAAGCTAGAAGCTTAGCCTGCTCTGGGAGTAAGTGTGAGTGGAAAGATATGTTAAATAGGACTGACTCGGTCAGTTCCTCAAATCTTAAGTCCCTTAGGACCTGGTGTCTACTGATAGCAATGTAACGTGACAAGAGAAGTGAAAATATACAGCCACACACAGTCTACGTCAATGTCCACTGCAGCATTATTCACAAAGTGGAAATAACCCAAATATCCAGAAATAGTGCCAAACACCGTGTTCTATACGATGGACTGTAATTCAGTCCTCAGAATAAATGACACACTGACATGTGATGTGATGATATGCTACCATATGATATGGATACAGTATGGTATTCTTTTAAAGCATTCTATGACAAAGAAACTGGGCACTGAAGACCACATGTCATATAATCCCATACCTATGAAGCACCCAGAGTAGATAAATTCACATAGAGACAGAGAATACTGAATGATTGCTTAATAAGGAAAGCATCATGGGGGGCTGCTAAAGGGTACATAGTTTTATTTGGCCATGAAAATGTTTGCAATTTGATTGTAGTATAGATCACACTATTCTGTGCATAACAGTAAAACCATTTACATGGATGAACTGCGTTGTATGTGAATCGCATCCCAGGAGTTGATAGAAAACATGAGACTAGGCTGAGTCGTAACAAGAGGCCTGGAAATGATGAGCTTAGGTTGGGAGATGATGAAGGTCTCTACTCAACAGGTTAGGAGAGTTTGACCGACTGCTGGTGGCAACTTTAAAACATTTCAATGAACTGTGCCACCTCATGGCGGCTATAGAGTGAGAAGAACCAGGAGGCAGCCCCTGTGCCCACTGTTGGCGCCTCTCATAATGAGCAAGTCCCTCTCTCTCCCGGCTTCTCTCTCTCCTTCACCTGTCTCTATTCGAGAGACTAAGCAGTAGCAGTTGGGAAGGAAAGATTGGCTTGGCTATAGCGCCCTGGTCCTCGTCCTGATCCCTTCCACAGTCCGGGTTGTGCTCACAGCCTCAGTTTTGTGTGGATGCCTGTGTGTATTTATGAGTTTTTATTCAAGGAGATCAGACAGAGCTGCAGAGGAGCCCCTAATCTCCAGCACCACACTGGGCCAGGCCTGAGGTTGCTTGTAGGGCTTAGAGGGGTAAGAGAAAGACTTCAGAGCTGAGAGTCAGTCTGGGGACTGAAGGACCCTCAGAGCCGGCCATCTCCCCAGAGTTTCCCTCACCAGAGCTAGCCAGGGCTATGACATGTTCCGGGAACCAAACTGAGACGGGAAGACAGTTCTGGCCTTTAGACCTGGAAGTGGATAAAGGGCTGGGGTCAAGCAGAGGAGCCGTTTAGATTTACACTCAGGTGAATGGGATTGGATTCTCACAGTGACTCTTAGGTTTCAGTTCAGCTAAAAAAGGAAAAGTGAAGCGACGATTACCTCTTCAAATGCAGCCAGAGGTGGGGGAGAGGGCAGCTGACTCATACTTAGCCCTCAAGTCCACGGTGGCTCCGTAAACAGTTCAAGTTAGTGCCTTTTGGCTGCTCTCCAGAATCCCCTCAGGAACTTGGAATGCACGAAGGTGCCAGGGTACTACCCAGACACAGTGGCTGAGCCTCAGGAGTCTGCATTTCTCGAAGGTTCTCAGGTGGTTGTGGAGCAGCTAATTTGGTGGCTCGGTGCTAGGGAATTCATGCGATGGATGTCCACAGAAATCATTACATCAGAGGGAGAAAAGGAAGGTGAGGCTATCAGACTTCAAGATGCGACTTCTGTCGGCCTTCTAAGACAAGCTCACGTGGTCATCCCCAACTCAGCAATGCAGGAGCGGGATGATACTTCATGTAAACTGCTCTCTCCTGAACGTAGGTAGCAGAGTTAAATGGCAGCCTATTCTTCAAAGCTCTGCAACTCTAGAGGATGGGGCAGTGTGGAAATTAGAGTGGATAGCTCCCAGCAGAAGCCAGTCAGTCTCCCAGCTGTGTGGCCTGAATGCTCAGAGCCCTGGCCCACGACATAGGGCTTTATGGATTATAGTTTATAACGTATACAGAATTTCTTCACTTGAGTGTTTAGAATAAAGCAGGGCCTACTGGCCTCTCTGGTTTAAGTGACATGTTAAAAATCAGCAACGTCTTGGTGTCTGAACTCAGAGTCAGGTATGGAAAACAGAAAGTCTGAATAACCTGAAAGACTGATTCACAAATGCTACTTTATCTGCTACTCCACAATTCCAGGCTTCCTGTGGGTAACTTCCAATTATTTGCTCAAGAGAGGATGCTCATTTCCTGAATCTTCTTTTGCAGAGACTGGGGATGCAGAGGCTCATGAGGTA
Source organism: Peromyscus leucopus (assembly GCF_004664715.2). NCBI lineage: Eukaryota > Metazoa > Chordata > Mammalia > Rodentia > Cricetidae > Peromyscus > Peromyscus leucopus. Next base: position 23,213,240 of record NC_051063.1, on the reverse strand, counting down.
CTGTGTCAGCCTCATGGGCTTGTGCCCAAACGAACAGAGTCATCACAGGGTGGTGAAGGACACAGAATGCTCATCTCCCAGCCACCTCTGACGACTTCCCGACCTGGAGACCCTGGGGTTTGAGCCTCTCTCAGTGTGGAGTTGGGCTCAGCTTAGGTCCCAGAACCCTGGCTAGGGGCAGCGAGGGGATGAAGAAAGGACAGACACACAGATCGTGGAGCTGGGGATCAGGTGGGGCTCTCTGTTCTACCACTGTGGCTACAACAGGGAACCTCAGCGTGTTTATGAGGTACAGTGCAGAAGGAGGGGCCAGCAGGGAGGAGGCGTCTGTAGGTGGGCAGTCTTGGAATGTAAACATCCAGGAGGAGGAAGCTGCAGTTACCAATCTTTGCACACACCGATCGTTTGTCCATAAACACCCATCCTTGGACTCCTGAGGAAAGTCTTGCTGATTTCCCATGGGCCAATTGGTTTTGGAGTCCTTGACTGGCTGTGCCCATGTTAAAATACACCTTCACTTAGGACACAGGACTTCCTCTGCTCCACCTTGGTCTAGGACAAGGTGTTAATGGTGACAGTAGGAGACTGAAGTGGCCCAGCATAAGTAGCTACCAGGTAGGTACCAATAGCAACTAATCAGTTCTAAACAGAGTGCCTAAGAAGATGCCCTCAGCTAACAAAAGAGCAAGCAAATCTGGGAGAAGCTGAGGACACAGGTGGCCAGCTGGACCCCAAGAGCCCCCAGGAACAGCAGTTTGAATACACAGCCTCCATTTCTGCCTCCTCCCCACCCCATGGCTGTCCTGGCTCCTGCTCAGCGCTCAGTCCCTTCCAGGCCCCATGGAGCAGAGCAGGCAAACGGATGCTGCAAACCAACGGCACGGTTGTGGCTGCCGATTTGGAAGCAGGCCTCTGACCAGATGCGTTTCTGTTTCACCCCGTATCAGCCAGCGACATTAGATAAATGACTTCTTCTCTGAGTGCCCATCTCATCATCTGCCAAATGAAGATCAGAAAAGACTTGCTTCCTGAGACTGTTGTACCGATAACGTGAGATGATCCTGGAAGGTCCTCAGGACAGGTTTCGCTGGCAACATGAAGGACTCTATAAATGTTGTTTTAGTCTTACAGGGTTGGGCAGCAGTGGTGCACACCTTTAATCCCAGCGTTTAGAAGGCAGAGGCAGGCGGATCTCTGTGAGTTCAAGGCCAGCCTGGTCTACGAAGCAAACTGCAGGATAGCTAGGGCTGTTATATACAGAGAAACCCTTTCTCAAAGAAACAAGTGAAAAAAAAAAAGAAATATGTAGTCTTACAGGGCAACCAACCCAAGTCACAATTTCTCAAATATGAGTGATTTAGTTCATTTACTTAAATTCAAATTCTAAAGTTTAGTTTTTTTCTGGGCACAAAATGACACATATGTATCACTGTAAAAATATTTCAAGATATAAAAAAAAGTAAATTCCAAAGAAGATAGTAAATATTCCCTAAGGAGTAAACCTCTAGATAATTATTCTCTTGAGTTTTGGTGAGCACAGTTGTCTGTGCCTCTCTGGACACATCCACGGAAATGTACTTCTAAATAAGTGCCATCGTGTTAAAACTCAAGTTAGTGAACTAATAACACATAACATTATGGACATTTTTCTCTTTCATTTAGGGGTGCAAGTACAGGTACAATTCTGATTGGCTCAGGTTTTAGGGGGCTTTTCAGAATTTCTATGTTATCTTACTTTGTAGTTTTAACCGATTGTTTGTCAAACTTTATAGATTACCTCCGGCATTGGGGCATTCTGTGGTTAATCAATTGTTACCAGATAGTTCTTCAAACATCCTGACTTTGTACTTTGACCATCTCCGGCATTGGGGCATTCTATGGCTAATCAGTTGCTACCAGATGACTCTTCAAACATCCTGACTGTGTCCTGGGACCTATGTCAGCAGCTCTGAGAATTTTGAAACTCGGGCCTGTTTCAAGCTGGGGTGAGGCACTTGCTTGAAATGGGGGTGCTTTGGTTCTTTACTCACAAGTGGAGGAAGGAGATTAAATGCCTGGACCCTCAAACCAGAGGTCAGGAAGTTTCTCTACTTCCTCCCAGAAACCAAAGGTCAGCTTGTCCCTGCCCACATCCTCCTGCCTCCGACCTCTTTTTCCAACCACCGTCACACAGAGTTACGGTGGCACATCCTATCACGGAACTGCCGCTTGCAGTCACTCCTGAGAAGAAAAGCCAAAGCAGAGGCTGGGCTCTGCCAAGGTGTAAACACAGCTGGACAGTTCCAACTGCTTTGAAGATATCCGCCATTTCACACACACAGCCCGAGGAGAGAGGCACCCTCATCACTGCCATTTTATAAAGTAGGGAAACTGATGCTCAGCGGACAGACGATTGAAGGTCGCTCAGTGAATGAGAGAGGACCATCTAGCTCTGGGTATATTTTCCTCATCATTGCTTCTCTTCATTGTTAGAACAGTGCTGGTCATAAAGGCATCTGTCCTCTTCTCTTCAACCAGCCCTCCCATGAGAACAGAGCAGTCCCAGAGACTCCAGAAGAAGTTAATCATGAGCTCCAAGTAAACCTCAAGAGCCATGAGAAACTTCCCAGCATGGCCGCTGCATGGTAATCCCAGCCCTCAGTAGGCAAATAAATAAAATGAACAAAAAATAAGAACAAACAACAACAAAAGCCACCACCATTCTCAAAAGCGGTTCAAACAAGGGCCTAGAGTGGAGTCCACCAGGCCTTTTCGAGGAATAGGGGGATATGGCCGGCGAGTGTATTTGTAGTTTAATGCGGTGCTTTGCATCAGAAGTGGGATTGTAGGAAGGACATCTTCGATTTCACTCTTCCTCAGCCTTACCTTCTTTCTGCTTCTTGTTTCTGCTGTCTCCTCTTCACAGGTGAGCTCCTTCACAGCCAACACACACACACACACACACACACACACACACACACACACACACACACATTTCTCCTGCAGGTGCATGTTCTCTGTATTACGTACACACGATTTGTCTGCACAAATTTAATTTTCTCGGAGTGTGAGAAAGTAACATGATTTACCACATATTTTAAAACACACGTCCAAGTTCATATTATGACCTCAGTGCTCAGGAAAACAGTTGGGTCAAATGAGGTAGGTTAGAGTCAGGGGCCTTTAAGATGGCCTCAGTGTGATGTGCTGAGAATGAAGAGAAGCTGTGGCTTCTCTTATGTTATGATGCCTTGTGTTTGTAATCTCAGTACTTGGGAGACTGAGACTGGAGGATTGTTGATCATTCAAGCCCGGCCTACAATATATAGTAAGTTTTAGGCTAGCCTCAGCTATCATGTGAGATCCTGTCTTAAAAACAGAAACAACACATCACCTCACCTGTGTTTACCTGTACAAGGCCTACTACACTTGTCAAAATGTCACCCTTGGTGGAGGAGCTCCTGGCAATTGATGGTTGCTAAGGGAGAAAGAGTCACTCTCCTTTGGTCACAGGGCTGCTGGTAGAGTGCTCACACCCAAACGGATGGCAGCTTCTCACCACGACTGTATGGGCGGTACGACATGGGCTCAGGATTAATGACAACGAAGCTGGAGAGGAGACGTAGTGGGCACTTGGGGAGTTGGAGAGATGTGGTGGTGGGTGGATAGGATGGAAATACTTGTATAAATGTATAAAGCCATTGTTTTTAAGATAGAATGAAGAAACAAAGGCGAGCAAAGGATAAAGTCGGAAAAAACACCATGCAATGTACGGGGAGAAGACTGGCATAATTGGAGGGACGCTGCTCTAGAGAGGGGGCAGAGCACCCTTCTCCTGTGGATACAGTGGATTCATTTCCTGACCATGCCCACACCGGTAGCCAACCGCCACTTTCTCTCAGCAAGAAATTTTATTGGCAAGACATGGTATTTTAACAAAAGCAACAACAACAAAACAGATGTTTGCTTCTCCTTCTCCCTCCCCCTCTCCATCTTCCTCTTTTTCTCTTCTTCCTGAGGCAGGGTTTCTCTGTGTCCTGGAACTTGCTCTGTAGACCAGGCTGATCTTGAATGTACAGAGAGCTGCTTGCCTCTACCTTCTGAGTGCTAGGATTAAAGGCATTCACCACCACCACCTGATGGTCTCCCACCTTTTAATTGTAGTCTCAAATTTGAACCAATGGAGTGATTAAGTGGTGGTGATATTTCATTTGTATGTTAATAAATAAAGTTTGTCTGGAGATCAGAGGAAATAGCAAGCCATTAACACAAAAATCAGGCAGTGGTAGTACATGCCCTTAATCCGATCACTTGGCTGGCAGGATCTCTGTGTGTTCAAGGTTACACTGGGAACAGAGCCAAGCGTGATGACACACGCCTTTAATCCCAGTACCAACCATAGAGACCTGGAGGTCTGTATAGACAGGCAGTGACAAGGAAGTGAGGTAGGTGGGCTAAGAGCCAATGAGAGGGCAGAACAGCAAGGCAATAAAGGCGTGGGTAGACAGGAAATAGCTCACTTTGGAGCTGCAGAGCTGATGAGGTAAGGTGGTTGGTGGCTCTCACTATTTCCCTGATCACTACGACTTTCACCCCTATATTTGGCTCCAATATTTGGCTTCTTTATTTAATAAGACTGCTTAAAAATTCGTCTACATAAAGTAGTTTGAAAAGTGGAGAGGGGAGCTGGAGAGAAGCCTCAAAGCTGAGAGCACTTGCTGTTCTTGCAATACATGCAAGCAAAACATTCATATATGTAAAATAAATGAATCTGAAAAAATATTTTAAAATAAAAAAATCTCAAATGTGGAGAGATTATGGAATGTTTGATGGGATCAACTATAAACTAGTACTCTCCACCATGGACCTCGCAGTGACATTCATACTGGCGGTGAAGCAGGAAATCGTGTGAGCTGTCCAGCACTGGAACAGGCGGAACTTGAAAATCAAAGTGGAGTGAGTATTGAGTTCAACCCTTGGGAAACATGGTTATTACTTTTCTTGCATTTATTTATTTATGTATTAATTGTGTGTGTGTGTGTGTGTGTGTGTGTGTGTGTCTGTGCGTGTGTAAGTGGAGGTCACAGGACAACTTACAGGATTCGGTTCTCTCCTTCTCCCATGTGGGTTCCCAGGATCAAACCTGGGTCACCAGGCTTGGCGGCAAGACATTTCCCAGATGAGCCATCTCATCTCCCCAGTCTGTTGTTTCTGTTTTGATTTTTGAGACAAAATGAGTCTCACTCTGTGGTCTAGGCTGTTCTGGGACTCATTACAGAGCCCCAGTATTGGCTTTGAACCCATAGTAATCCTCCTGTCTCAGCTTTCCCAGCTCTTAGATTCAGTTGTGAGACATCATTTCCTGTCTTAACCAGTCTTTTGAGATATAACTCTAGAAGCCACCAAAATCCTATATATGGATATCGCAAAGACTTTTGAGCTGGGTTTTCTTTGAGAAGCCCCTGCCCACACTTGGGTTGTGCTAACCTTTCCCTAAATGCCTCTTTTTCTTTCAGCCTCCATGCTTGAGCTATTTTAAAATCCCTTCTTAACAAACTTCAATTCTGCTCCCTCCTGGCTCTTCCTGAAATTCTTTTCTGTAGCAGAGTCAAGAATCCCAGCTTCAGTGGTTGGAGAGATGGCTCAGCAGTAAAGAACACTTGCTGCTCTTTCAGAGAACACAGATTCGACTTAAAGCATCCGTGTGGTGATGCTCAACTCTCTGTAACTTTAGTTCCACAGGATCCAGACACCAGTCATGGACATGGAGAACAGACATATATACACACAGGCAAAACATTCATACACATAAGTCACATTAAAAAATGAAATGGAGCTTCACACACAAACACATAAATAAATGTAATTAAAGAAAAAATGTAAAACATCAAACACTTGCTAGGGAAATTTTTCCCTTTCTTTTTTGGTAAAATAACCAGTCTTCCTGGCAGAACTAAGATATTCTAAAGAAACACATGTTATCTCTTTAGGTTGGAGAATAGCTCAGTGGTTAAGAGCACTTACTGCTCTTGGAGAGGATCTGGGTTCAGTGCCTAGCACTTTCATGGTAGCTCACAACCCTCTGTAACTCGAGCTCCAGGGGATCTGGCATCTCTTCAGACCTCTGTGAGCTCCTGCACTCAGGTGGTAAACATCCATGCATATACTCAGACACATAATACACAAAAATAAATTAAAACATTTTTTATTAAAACTTTTTTTATATATATTACATTCTGATCATGGTGTCCCCTCCTTCATCTCCTCCCAGATTGACCCCACCTCTCCACCATACCAGCTATTACTCTCTTAAGAAAACTAACAGATAAATAAAACAAGTAAACAAGAGTAAAAACAAAACAAAGAAGGAACCTGAGAAACACACATACATACATACACACACACATGCACATACAACCCATAAAAACACAAAATTAGAAACCATAATGTATAAGCAAAAGACCAGTAAAATAAAAAATACCCAAACAAAATAATATGAGACGAAAAAGTCTCCAAAAATACCTTTGAGTTCATCTTATGTTGGCCATCTACTGCCGGGCATGGAGCCCGCCCTTAAGTGTGGTTTGCACACTCAGTGAGACTTCCTTGAAGAAACGAATTTTTCCTGTGTGAGTGGTTATCCATTGGAGAGAGCTTCTTGGTTAAGGATGGGAGCTTGGGTCTGATTCCCTTTTCAGTGCTGGGACCCCATCTGGCTTGGACCTGGGAAGGCCTTGTGCACACTGCCACAGTCTCTCACCCTCTGCACATTGATTTTTAAACAGGTGTGCCCCCTTCTTTGGCTGTCAGACTATTCAAACAACAGACCCACTGACTGGAAAAAGAAAGCATTGGAGGGCAGCCCGGGGAAGGATATTTGGTTTTTTGAGACAGGGTTTCTCTGTGTAGCTTTGGAGCCTGTCCTGGAGCTTGCTCTGCAGACCAGGCTGGCCTCTAACTCACAGAGATCCACCTGCCTCTGCTTCCCGAGTGCTGGGATTAAAGGCGTGCGCCACCACCACTCAGCTTAATTTGGCTCTTTTAATTAGCTTATCCAGGACAGATGGCTGTACCTGGCTTATTGCGTCACAACCCATGACCCTGAGTCCTATAAAAAGATCACAGAATGGTCCCTTAGTTATGTTGGATAAGATTATAGCTGATAAGCTAAAACTGAGGCCACAAGGGATGCATAAGGCAATTAAGACATCTTTACAGGTTTATTTGTGGAACTCCCAGAAAATTGCTGGTTTAAATGTGGGAAAGGAGTAAGGACATACATATGCAGGCCGAAGCATGGCTCGTTCCTGTTTTCCCTTTCCTATTTTAAAAAATTCTTCATGTAAAGGGGATACTGTCTCTTCACAGCAAGTTTTGTTAATTGTGCCAGAATTCTTGATTCTCACCTAGAGAGGCTTCAACAGAGCTCTGGAGTGAGGGTCTCCTTCCCATGTCCCCTAACTTCTCCTCTCTGTCCCATCTCAGCTCCACATAAGGTGTCCTGGCTGCTGCTGGCCTGTGGTGTAATTCAGGACTTGATGGTCAGAGCTTTACACCAACAGGTCCTAGGGAGTCAACTCCAAAGGTCACTCTGTGGCCAGCTTGTGAAAAAAGCAAATAAAACATGGGTGGCCCATGACCTCTACATAAACGACCTCTGGAAGAGCACACAGGTCTCCTCTGCATGTTTTAGAATTCAGGCACATTGGATTTAGGAACTTCATCTTAGTTTTTATGAAGAATAAAAATAAAATGATGTTGCTTTGGGGTGTGTGTGTGTGTGTGTGTGTGTGTGTGTGTGTGTGTGTGTGTGCACTTGGGCACTATAGTTTGCTCTGAGAAGTCAGGGGACAATGTGAGAGTCAGTTCTTTCCTTTCCCCACGTAGATCCTGGGGCTCAGAATGCAGCCTTGGTGGCCAGTGCCTTTACCTGCTGAGCCATCTCACTGTTGTGGATTTAAACTCTTTATAAGACGATGAACAGTTCAACCACATGTGGGCACAGAGCCCAGATAGTCTTCAAGTTAATGAGGGGGAGCTAGGTATAGCCAAGACTGAGGACAACTGTAGGAAAAACAACCTCCCTTTCCCTCCCTTAGTTGCAGGTTCTCCAGCTGGAGCCACTAAGACAACACTACCAAACGGGTTTAGCAGCATCAGCATCTCGCTGGAATACATGGGCATCCCCAGATGTAATGCAAAAAAATGTGGTTAGAAATCTGGGTTTCTAAAGTATCCCGTGCTACACTCAGGGGTCCGGGGAAGCAGCAACTGGGAAGTTGAAGAGGGAAAATATGTGAGCAGGATTGTTCAGAAAGGTTTGTTCTGCAGATTTAAGTTGCAGCCCTCCCTATTGATGAGCCTTAAGAGGGACCCTGAGGGCCAGGCAGTGGTGGCCATCTCTCCAGCTCCCAAACAAGCCCTCCTCTCTTTTCTTCTTCTTCTTCTTCTTCTTCTTCTTCTTCTTCTTCTTCTTCTTCTTCTTCTTCTTCTTCTTCTTCTTCTTCTTCTTCTTCTCCTCCTCATCCTCCTCCTCCTCCTCCTCCCCTCCTCCTCCTCCTCCTCCTCCTCCTTCTTCTTCTTCTTTTCTTCCTCCTCCTCCTCCTTCTTCTTCTTCCTTCTTTCTCCTCTTCCTCCTCCTCCTCCTTCTTCTCCTTCATCTCCATCTTCTCCTCCTTCTCCTTCTCCTCCTCCTTCTTCTTCTGGTTTTGGGTTTTGAAGACACTGTTTCTTTGTGTAAGCCCTGCTGTCCTGGAACTCACTTTGTAGACCAGGTTGGCCTCAAACTCAGAGATTCACCTGCCTCTGCTTCCCAGTGCTGGGATCAAAGGTGTGCACCACCACTCCCAACACTACCTCTTTCTGAGAGGTGTGCATGTTTCACGTACATGCATGTGCACGTAATTTCCATTTCCAGTAAGTTGAAGTTCAAACCAGAGCATTCTCAGAATTGTCTTGACGTTTGAGGAAGTAGCCTCATGAACTTCACTTCTCCACACTCACCCTATGTTGATGGTTTCATAATCAAACTTCAGTTTTCCCAACCTCTTCACAGAATTTCCCATTGTCTCCTTTCACACAATCTAGGTGAGTATCAAATAACTTTTTCTTGGCTCCATAATCTACATTCATCCATATTGTGTGACAATTTTTTTTTTTTTTGGTTTTTCAAGACAAGGTTTCTCTGTGTAGCTTTGCGCCTTTTCTGGATCTCACTCTGAAGACCAGACTGGCCTGGAACTCACAGAAATCCACCTGCCTCTGCCTCCCAAGTGCTGGGATTAAAGGTGTGTGCCACCACTGCCCAGCTACAATTTTGGTTTTATAGAATCACTTTTCCTCATAGTTCCCCTTGTCTTTACAGCTTAAATCTTTGGATCCACCCACCCAGAAGCATGACCATGTCTTTCTTGGCTGTATTGTGAAATTATTACTTTCAAAGAACATGGAACAAAGAATCCATGTTCTAGGATTCAGAAATGACTTAAACCATTACAAGGATCTAGATCATCTAACAAGGAAGATGAGGAGAGAGAAATACTGAGTCTGAAGAAAATTTCTCTCTGGGGACACACGAGAAGGACTAACTCAACATCAGGATCTATGGGCTCCCCAAGGTTGCCTCCCTCTTGCCAGATTTCCCCAGGCTATGACCCCAACATCAGCTATTCCCTGCTTCCATGGCCCCCACAACACTGCTTCCATAACAGAATCAGTCTCACAGCCCTGTTGACAAATGCACCTACACAGAAGCCATTAAATGCTTCCCATTGCATTTAGAACAAAATTGAACTGTACTATGTGCCTGGGGACCTGCATGGCAAGCTTTAGACCCTCACCTTGTGTCCTCCACATCCTTGCCTCTCACTCTCTGGCTTCCCATGAACTGGATAAACTCAACTGCACTCTATTAGTGATTTGGTGAATATTGTACTTCTAGGGCTTCTTCAGGATATGAATAGGGAGTCTATATAAATATGCCATTTACAAGAAGCTCCTGTCCCATCCATCCTATTTAAAGTTGGCTCCCAACTCTGCTACCCATCAGCATGGCCCCTTATTGCTTAGTTTTTTGCACTGACATGGCTGTTCACTTTTTTCTGCTATTTCTCCGCAATATTCATGTCTCACCTTGTTCTTCCTTCTTTATTCTCAGTATCATATTGGAAACTTGACATCTAGTAAATGCCCCATAAATGTTACTTGGCTGAAAGAATGAAATGATTTCTGGTCTTTCCAAGCCAATCCTGACAATATTTCCAAGATTTATGGCCAAAGTAAAGCAATTCATTACTTAAAGGAAACACTAGTATTTTGGTTTTAAAATCCTAAAAAAAATTTTCCTAGTAAATTCTAGAAATAATAAAATTAAAAAAAGTTTTCTTCATTACTGGTCTTAGACTATAGGAAGAAAACTAGTTTCAAAAAATATTTTGAGAGTGGAGAGTTGACTTAGCAGTCAAGAGCACTGATAACTCTTCCAAGGGACTCAGGTTCAATTCCCAGCACCACAATTGTGGTTCACAACCTTCTCTAACTCCAGTCCCAGGGGATCCAATAGCCCCCCCACACACAAACTACACATAAATGCATTCTGGAAATACTTGTAACACAAAATAATAAATAAAATTTCAAAAAATGTTTAAAAATTGTTATTAAACAACTAAAAAAAAGGCTCAGTAGAGCCTAAATTCTATAACTCACTATGGGCTTTGCATAGGTACTGTGAGACAGTCAGTTCTGATACCCCACCTTGACCTCACCTTACATGCATACACCACTTTCTCCTGGGCAGCTAGACTATTTTTCAGCTTCCTTTGTTATCAGGCTCTGCCAGGTGTGGCTAAAATTCCTTTGTAAGGAGACAAACTATCACTGCCTGGGGAACCAGCCCTCAGTAGCACTGGTCTCAAAGGGAAATCCACAGCATCGACATGCACTAGACTTTTCTATCTGAGGGGGTTAGAGAAAAAGACACTCACACACTCTCTTGATGGTTCCCTTCTTTTTTCTTTTCTGTTCTTCTATAGTATACTTTTCCTACAGTGTATATACCCCAGCGAAATCTTTCAGGCAATACATGAATCACAATATGGTTACATTCTATTTTTCAAGTGAATGATTTTAATGAATACAGGTAAAAACATGTTTTTCATGTCTCTTACATGATTAAAAACAGTCACCCACATGCATTTACATTTAAGTAACTTGTCGCAGGTTAACAGAACATGAGCAAGCAGAAAGTATTTTTTTTCTCAGCCAACTCTTTTATTGGCAAGCTGCATATTGCAGTTACAAAGAAAGAATCAATCACTTTATTATTTATCTTGAAAAGTAATCTTATAAGGAATCTTAAAGGACTCACAAACCTGAACTTTTATATATGAAAATGAATCAGTCAGCTCTACTTTAAATCTTTGGGGGGCATACCAACTCATCAATAGTTTCTTATATCAGGAGATCGAGGGCAGGAATGAGTATAAGGAATTAATCATCACCTTTGATCATCAACCAACCCTAGCAAGGAAAGTATGTCATCTAGTAACAATTGGGCTGCTTTGTATTTTTGACCTCAGCTATGTGTCCTTGTGAACTTTAGATTTTCTGGTTTTTTTTTTTTTAATCTGAAAACTATTATCAAAGCATCTGATCTAACCTGAAGTTATTTTAAGGCTTTGTTTCAGCTAAAGATGCACACCAAAACCTGTGACTAAACATGTGTCTGTATTTTAGCATCAAGAGTAAAGGAATTTGAGTGAGCCTGGCTTCTGGGACTCAGTTGTTTTTCTTAATCATTAACTTGAGAGCTGTGATCTAATGTAGCTCCTAAGGTGAAACTCATAAGCCCTAGCTGTGTAACATTTCCCTGTATTTATTTTTATTCATCAAAACTCTCTATAAACATTATTATTATCAATTAAACAGTACAATTTAGGGAGGAATCATCTTCATAATAATCCACAAGTAAAAATGCCCAGTAGATGGGATGTATCCATGAGATAAAGCACACTACATTACAGGCAGTGAGATCTCCCCACACCCATTCACACCATGCCAGATACCAGAAAAAGATAGCAGTGGCAAACACATTAAGGCATAGCAGAAGCAAGACATTCCAGGGTCTGTGGTCCCGGGCCTTGCCTATGGGAGATTCATCCATCAGGGAGTTTCCATCCTGGTGGGCTGACACCTTGAACTTCAATTGCCACCTGCTGCTCCTCTGACATGGCCACCAGCAATAAACTCTACTCCTCTTTCTAATTCCCAACAACAGAGGTACAATGCCACTATTTCACTCTGGAGGAACCAATGAGTGTATCACTCCTACTTAATGAACATGGAGTTAGCAGTTAAGGGTCTTAAAGTGGACTGCCCTAAAAGAGACACACAGGAACTTCTGAACTCAATGTGGATGATTACCCTGTGACCAGAAGATGGAGTCCTCCCCCAAACCCACTTACCCAGCCTCTGTCCTCTAGTCCTTTCCTGAGGCTATGAGCAATTAGGGCAGAACTGCATACAGCTGGGTGGAAGGTGAGGCTAGAGACTCAGGTGAGAGTCCCATGACCCTCTCTCCCTCCCCCTCCTTCTATGGGTCATGTCAATAGTCAACAAACTCAGCTGCAGTGACCGTGTGCAAGCAGGCACAGTTGGACTCATGAAGATGATGGCAGTTTGGCTCAGAGGATAGTCCTATACACATCATGTGTCAACCAATGCAGTGTGAGGAAATGCTGTGTGCCCTTGTAAAAATATTCTGCTGAGACTTTCTATGCTTTTAGTCCAAACCCTTACATTGAACACTCTAAGGAAAACTCAAAACCCTGTGTTAAAGGGACTTGAATCATTGTTCACCTATTGTCACTCTTATGTCCTGCTGTAATAGAAAAAAAAAAAAAATAAAAAAAAAAAAAAAAAAAAAAAAAAAAAAAAAAAAAAAAAAAAAATGAAACTACACTGCCTGCCTAGATGGGTGTATTGACTCTGTTTGCTGATATGAATTTATTTTATGTCTAAGACTGAACATATATATGCTTTTTTTTTTTTTTTTTTTTTTTTTTTTTTTTTTTTTTTTTTTTTTTTTTTTTTTTTTTTATGTCATCAAGATGCTGTCTTATGCTTTACTCGATCATATATTTATATATACTCTAAACAATGTTTTTATCTATATTAACTCATGCAATTGCCCTAGTAACTCTTCTAGCCAGATGCTATCACTGGCTCCAATATATATATCAGGAAATCAAGACACAGGCTAAATAACATATCCGAGTTCATATAAATAAGCAGAAGCATAGCTGTAATTCAAACCAGATCTAACTCTAGTTCATGATCATTTCACGATTACGTTTTAGAGTTTTGTTACATTCTTTGATGATAGAGATTTTTTTAAATGAGATAAATAAATAAATAAACCAAACTTTAGTCTTTCTAACAAGTTTGTGGTTCCAAAGACCTTGGGAAATACTTTGACATTTGGCATGGAGGGTTTATGGCCTCTAATACATTGTTTCTCAAGCAGCATTCAGTATCTGTAGGCCTATCTATAATCTTAATTGCATTGCTACCTGTGACATTCTTCATTTGGAGTTACTTTTTAGAAGTGAGAGGGGTCAGAGATAAGATTTCATAAGTAGGGTGGCCAAGTGGGGGCAAGGGTGAAGGATCCAGATTAGTGACTTGCATGATTAGCATGGTGAAGAAACAAGCTTTTTGCCTTAGTTAGCAGTACCATAGCCTAGAAGTGTTAAGATGGCCCTAGAGAAAACTCTCATGTATGAATCAGTTGATTGATCTGATTGATAACCTTACAAAAAATAACCTGTCCTATGAACCACATGGGCCATCATGGAGGAAAAACCCTAAGGATGCAGTAGTGGTACACATACTTTGGTGGTTGAGGCAGGCAGAACTGCTGCATGTTTCAGATAAGCTAGATCATGTGCTATACTGCTCCCGCAATGACTAGGCATCCTGCAAAAATAGCCAAAAGGGGGGCCTTAAGGCCAGCAATGGCCAGCAGATTCCAGAGCCTATCAGAAAGCATCAACTTAGCAACAAGCACTAAGACAGACCTTTCCTCAGGATAGGGCAGAGGGTATATAAGGCTTACCCTTTCCTAAAATAAATGAGCTTGCTTGCATTCTCTTGGAGTCTGTGTCATTGTCTCTGCGTCTCCTCACCCACTGCCCCCAGGGCACAAGGGCCACACTGAATAGACAGCAACAGGTGGTAATCAAACAGCTCTCTAGTTAGACTTAAGACCTACTCAACAACAGGGAAATCCTGTATAGTCCCCCACAAAGGCTCATGTGTTGAAAGTTTTGTCTATACTTGCTGGGCTATTAATTGAAACACAGAAAGTGGAGGCCTATTTGGAGGAAGTATGTAACTGGAGCTGCTCCTTCAAAGAGTGTATTTTATTCTTAATTTTCTTCTTTCCTTCTGGGCCAACACAAAGCAAGCAGCCTTCTGCCATGTTCTTTCTCACCACAGTCCCAGGAACAATGAGCCAATTACTCATGGACCAAAATCTCTGACATTGTGAAACAAAGTAAATAATCCCTTATTTATGTTGATTTTCCTCTCTCAGATATTTTGTTACAGTGACCCAAAGCTGACTGATACAATATAACATGTATGCTTTGCAGTACCAGGGCAGAGTTGAGCAATCATGACAGAGACTGTATGACCCTCAAGACTGAATATTCCCTGTCCAGTCCTCAACAGAAAATGTCTGCTGCCCATGTTATAAGAAAGAATGAGCTGGGTGGTGGTGGTTTGCACCCTTTAATCCCAGCACTTGGGGGCAAAGGTAGGTGGATCTCTGAGTTTGGGGCTAACCTGGTCTACAGAGTGAGTTCCAGGACAGCCAGGGCTACACAGAGAAACTCAGGCTCAAAAAACAAAAGAAAGAGTAAAGGGTAGGCTGGAATCTGATTGTGGGGGTCTTGAATAGAGGGACTAAGGTATACAGGCTTTGCCTTTCAATCAACAAAACCACCTAGGTTCCCTGAACAAGAAGGTGCTATGATGACAGAAGTATGTTTAAGGATGCTGCTGACCTTAAAAGTATTGAAAAAATGGAACTAAAACAAGGAAGCAGAAATTAGTTAGGAACTGGCTACAATTAGTCTATACAAGACAGTTAGAATCTAGAGTTGGCACCATTGTTATATACAGCATTCAGACTCTATTGCCCACAGTGACAAAACCAGGATTTTATTCAGACATCGTTTTCCATATAGCTCCATGGAAGATGGTCTCATCCTGGTTACAGGACAAATCCTTACTTATGCCTATTATCATATCAGAGCTGATGCTGGCCACCAGGTTCTCCCAGCCTCACTCAGTCCCCACCTGTTAAGGGGTCCTCCTGGCTGGCATACCCCACCCTCTAACCCTAAACTTCTCCAGCCCAGGAACTGGGCTGGGCTGTTCTTCCCCAGCTGCTCTTCCCTACTCAGGTCCTTTTTGGTCTCTTCTCCTTTTGGTCTCTTGGTTCCTGCTCTCCTGGCCTCTTGGCTTCTGGCACTCCTTTCTCCTCACATGGCCAGGTTCAGTTTGCTGGTCATGTTCACTCTGGACTCTCCCAAATGTCTCTACCTCTGCCTGTATTCTCCCTTATATTTCTAATAAAAGCCTGAACCCCTTAGGAGCTGTCATGTCCTCTTTCCTTTTCTTTTCTTTTCTTTTTTTTTCATTCATCCATCCACCTTAGGAAAGTCAAATCAGCAGCTTGATTCAGAGCGACCAAGTTCCTTGGAAGGGAGCTCATTTATGCCTTGGTTTCAACCATGAACAGAAATGAAAAAATGATGGGTATCACCCACAGTGTGCTCTCAGCAAGTTACAGCCCAGGAAGTAAACCAGTAGGAGGCCAAAAGAGCAAGGAATTCACTTTGGGTGCTTCTGCATGACTCTAATATGTGCTAATATTGTTTCCTATGATGTTGAGGCTGTGCACAGAATTTCTAGGGTGGTACAGTTTTAAACACATTTATAGGTGTTTAAATTACAATGGAAACAACATATTGCTTTATACTGATTGTTGCATTGAAATAAAAATCAACTCCTTCCAGATCTCAAATACCTAGCAGTTCTAGGGAAAGAGCAGATAACGATTTTCTGAAACCAAAGTCACCAAACTTGCAGTAGAAAATTTTTCATTGAAAGTCACATAGTTGTAAGTGTAGTATTTTTAATAAACAAGACAAAGCATGGTACAATCTACTTTCTGTTGTGTGTAAAATGGACAAAGAGGAGAAATATAAAACAGATAAAATAAATGATAAGTAGATAATTTGTTCTTATAGAGAGACAAACACATAGAGAAGGATGGAGGCTGAATAAAGACTTGGAGTGAATGTGCTGGCAGAAACAGCTGCAGAGAGAGACAGGGGTCATCCTTTGCATCCTATAAAGACCCACAGGCTGGATCCTCTGGTGGCTGTCATAGTCTTTAATGATACCATAGTCCCAGAGAGAGAAAGTTAAAACTCACAAGTACTGCTTTAATAGAATTTTCTAGACACAAAAGTAAATGAGCTGATCAATGAAATAGACAAAAAGATCTATGAACAAATCAATGATATAGACATAGTCCTCTGTCTTTTGACACTAAAGCAAAATGGGGAAGTGATATTTTTCAACAAAGTAAGTGGTACAAGGACAATCAGATCTACATACAAAAATATGTTTTTATCCCTGTCTCATATTATACACACACACACACACACACACACAAATAAACTTCTAGAAGGATTTCATCTAAATGTGAAATAAAACAAGAGCAATTTTAGAAAAGGGGGAAATAATTCTTCATTAATTTTGAGTAAGCAAATATCTGTTTACAGCAATATGCAAAAATAGTGCTAGCCATAAGGAAAAGGCTGACAAGGTGAAATATATGCAATGGATTTCTGTTCACCAGGTAATTCCATCAAGAGAGGTAATAGAAAACCCATCAGCAGTTGCAGGGGAAGACATTCTCAGCTCATCATCTGTCAAGGAATTCTATCTAGGACCTCTTAAAGATCACTAGAAAATCACAAAGATAGCCTATCCTCTTATGTCTTTTCCTCTTTTTTTGATTTATTTTTACTTACGTGTATGTGTGTGGGTCTGTGTTGGGGTATGTGCACAGGAGTTCAGGTGTAAGCGGAGGCCGGAAGCAGCGGATAATCCTGAAGCTGGAGTTACAGGCAGTTGTCGCTGGCAGACACAGGTGCTGCAAACCAAACTTCGGTCCTCCACGTGAGCAGTACATGCTCTTAACCACTGAGCCACCTCCTCCACTCTTATAACTTTTATTTGTGCGCTGCATCCCAAGACTCCTGTGGATGCCTGAAACAGTATGTTTTCTACATACAAGCATATATACATGTCATATACATACCTATATGTAATACATATGACAAATGTTAATTTATAGATTACATACAGAAAAATTAAAACTATGAGAACAGGATAATTACAATAATATGCTAGAGTAAAATTATAGGAATAGTTTCTCTTTCTCAAAATGTCTTATTGTAATTTAGATCTTAGCAGCCTTGGGATATAGTTGTTGTTGCTGTTTTTTTTTTTTTTTTCCTTATTGAGTCAAGAATTTTTACACTTTAACTTAAAAGGAAGTGTGTTATGCCAACTTCCGTCACCACCACCAGCAATGGCTTTAGGACCATTATCAAGTAAAATAAGGGTCACTTAGACACAAGCACTGCAATCTTGTGACTGTTGATTTGATGAACCAGACCACTTCTAAGTGACCAGCGTGTCAGTGGTTGTGCAACAAGGGTCCCCTCAGGAAATTCACGGCTCAGTCGTGACAGAGAGGGACAAGTGATTGTAGACTTCCACGGTTTATTTTTGACAGTTTTCCATCTTTTGTGCTGTTCAGCTTTTGGAGGAGGGGCTATGCCCATAAACCTGAGAGTATATATATTTCTGCCTTCATGTTCTTGAAGATGGACATCTAAATCATGTATGGATTTCCCAAAATGCCTAGTGGGTATAGTATGCATCCAGCGAATAGAGACTAGAGAAGGTAAATTGTCATTTATTGTGTGTGGACCCCGATTCAGTCAGACACCAGCTCGGTCACTGTTGTGTTCTGCTTGTTTTCAGTTTGTCTCAATCATAGACTCATATATTTAACTTGAAGTCTGAAAAAAGGGATAGCTTCCTGCTGAAAAGCTCTTTGTTGTAAAATAAGCAAAGAATGAAGCATCTTTCCTAAAAACAAAATAAAACATGGTTTATCCAAGATCAACATTCATTGAATTACCCTAAATATGTTAATCCAGTCTAAGTTTAGCTTTGCAGTAATTCAACACAAATTGACATGAAAGACCCAAATATCTCTAAAGAAATTGATGCCAGAAATTTAAATGCACAAACTTGTGGTGATATTGTGTCCCCCAATATATTGTGCACCTTAATAAACTTATCTGGGGCAGAGAACAGAACAACCGCTAGATAGACATAGAGGCCAGAAAATGGTGTCACTCACACCTTTAATCCTAGCATTCTGGAGGCAGAGATCCATTCGGATCTCTATGAGTTCAAAGCCACACTAGAAACAGCCAGGCATGGTGGCACATGCCTTTAATCCCAGGAAGTGATGGCAAGCAGAAAGGCATATAAGGTGTGAAAACCAGGAACTAGAGTCTCTTTAAGCTTTCAGGCTTTTGAACAGCAGTTCAGCTGAGATCCATTTGGATGAGGACTCAGAGGCTTTCATTCAGTCTGAAGAAACAAGGCCAGCTGAGGAATTGGTGAGGTGAGGTGGGCTGTAGCTGGTTCTGTCTCTCTGATCTTCCAGCATTCACCCCAATACCTGGCCCTGGGTTTGTTTTTATTAGTAAGACCTTTAGAGATTTGTGCTACACAAACTGAAAATAAATTCCAGTTAATTTTGATATCATCCAAAATCACTGTGTATCAATTTAGCTCTTTAATCTGCCACAACTTCGATTAGTATATGTACCAATTAAAGATAGGTATGAAAGTTAAACACTATAGGGGATGGGTGGAGAGATGGCTCAGTGGTTAAAAGCAGCCATGGCTCTTGCAGAGGACCTAGGTTCTGTTCCCAGCACCTACCTGGTGGCTCACAACTATCCATGACTCCAGTTCCAGGAGATCTGATGCCCTCTACTGACCTGTGTGGGTACCAGGGATGCATGTGGGGAATTTTAGTGCAAACAGGCAAAAACATTCCTACCCATAACATAAAATTAATAAGTATAAAAAATATTTTGAAAATTAAACTTAAAAAATATTTTAAAAAATGTTAAGCTACCTTTTAAGTACTTCAGATATAGCGGTAATAATCTGGTGGATAGAGAGCTCTTGGATCTTCAAATAATTTAATAAACCACTTCCTGTAATCAACACTACCAACATACAGGGTTTCTGCTGCCTGTGAACGCCAAGCAGTCTGCTAACTGCCTAGATATTAAGTGGTTAGTCGTGATCCCATTTACCATAAGAAAACAGGTTCAGGGAAGCTAGATGACACACTTAAAGTCATGACTGCGTGGGATTTTTAAGACACTCGCCTGTTCTTCCCAAATCCAGGTAGGTTTCTCAGTATACACAGATGTTTTTCTTTCATTATCTGTAGTCAGAGCCCTGACTTGTACAAAAAGGTTTTGGTTTTGTTTTGATTTGGTTTGGTTTAGTTTAGTTTTGATTTTTTGTTTATTTGAATTTGTTTTTTCAGTTTTTCCCTAGATGCCTGGATTATTAAAATCTCTTTGAAGTCTTCAACACCTTCAGTGTCCTAGAAAGAGATAATTTTTTTTTTTTTGGTTTCATACACACTCACATTCATAACTTAGTTCAAGCTTACTAAGCCATCTGTAGCCAGAAAGAGGAGATGATTGACAGAAAAGGCTTGCTGGGTATTGGGTGCCGCTGATGGAAGGAGGGCTTTGTTTGGCTGATTGGCAGTTATTGTTGCTTGTTTTCTTGTTTGTTTGTTTGTTTGTTTTGTTCTGGTGTAAGTGTACCTGGCATTTTCTTCAGTTTTCAGCACCACAACAGAAGTTCCCACAATGCAGGGAACTTGCATTGTACATGTCACTGTCTGTTGAATAACATCTCACAGTCTTTCTCTTTTCCCTTTTTCTCCACTACCTGCTTTGAGCGGTAACAGATGTGTGTGTGTGTGTGTGTGTGTGTGTGTGTGTGTGTGTGTGTGTGTGTGTGTTTAAGGTTGAGGACCTAATCTCAAATCAGACAGCTAAATTTGCCAGGAAGAAACCAAGATGTTAAGTGAGAGGAAAAGCCTAGGTTTAGGGGATTTCAAGACTCAACAAAGGCCCCAAGTTACTGACCAAAAAAGCCCCACCTCTGTTATGCCAAAACTCACTTGTAAGAGTGTGTTAGAACTCATTTCTCCGACTGCACAGAGAGAGGTGAGGATCATCCCTGTGAGTTGGCTGTGATCTAGATCTCTCAATTATTTCATCCATGGAAGCATAAACAATGGGCTGGTGTGGTGCATTTATTCTTCTGTGGTGCTCTATATCACTTATCATCGTGCAGATCCAATCCTACAGCTACATAATCAGATCCCCTAAATAAACAATCTGCTTGTGTGTCCACAGGTCACATCAACCCTGGAAGGTAAATAATTGAGCTCAGACTTTTGTTATAAACTAAAAGATATAACTTGGTTATTTGAAGTGATAATATGCTTACAACATTCAAAAGCAGCCAGACAGGTGCTACACAGCTTAATCCCAGGACTCAGGAGGCAGAGGCAAGCAGATCTCTGTGAGTTCGAGGCCAACCTAGTACACAGACTTCCAAGACAGCCAGGGTTACTCAGAGATATCCTGTCTTGGAAAAAAAAAAAAAAAGTTCAAAAACAAAAAGATACCAGACGTAGCTTGGTGAAATTTGCTTATCAGGGTCCCAATTTGCCACATGAGCCATTTTTCTATCAATTTCTCATTCATCCTTCTAAATATGTAGTTTTTGCAAGCAAAATGCAAATACAAGCAAAATGCACTTTTTTTTCTTTTCCCAAAGAACAACATTTGTATTTGCTGAACAGACACACTGCAGAGCCCGTAATAAATAAATACATAAATTAAGAGTACAGATTATCAGCCGGGGGAGGGGGAAGGGGGCGGGGCGCATACACCTTTAATCCCAGCACTCAGGAAACAGAGCCAGGTGGATCTCTGTGGGTTCAAGGCCAGCCTGGTCTACAGAGCGAGATCCAGGACAGGCACTAAAACTATACAGAGAAACCCTATTTCGAAAAAACAAAATACACAAACAAAAAAACACACACAAAAAAACCAAGAGTACAGATTATCTATACTTAGCACCTAGCATGCAAATGAATATTCATAGGCTGCATATTCCTTGTACAATTAATATAATGCTTGGAGTGTAGTGTAATTTACCCTTTCTCCTATAGTTTCCTTAACAATAGGTACATCTTAGAGACTGTTCCCATATCAGTCCGAAAAGGATTCCTTATTTACTTTTGTAGCTGTCTATTCAACTATTCTATTGTTTGGATGTAACCAAATTTATTTAATCAGTTCCCTGTTAACAGGTATTTGGGCTGTTTTAAATGTTTAGTCATTCTCAATAGAAGTACAACGGATAAGCTTATGTGTGTGACAGTTTGCACACACGGGAAACTTTAAAAGTGGAAATGCTGGGTCACGTGTAATCTGATAAAAATCGCAGCTTATCCACCCCAGGGGTGATAATGCCACGTGACATCCCTGCTGTCCCTGTAAGGAAGCGCAAAGGTTCTTTGTTACGTTTATACCGTCGGGAAGAAGTCACTTTTTGTGCCATCAAGGGTTGGCATCTGCTCCGTGCTGCAGTGGCTGCGATGTATCTGCTGTCCTCTGTAAAGGACTCCCAGGCCTTAGGATTCACGTTTAGTTTCAATTTGAGGATGGCTGTTTTACAAGGAAGAGAAATTTCTTTAGCCTACATTTTCAGAGCTGTCAGAGCCCAGGTTGGCACTCCACATCTGGCAAAGACCTCTGACGTCATCAAAGCACGTGTAGCGGGAACATGGGTGAGAGCAGTGAGCAGTGTGCAGAAGGGATCATAGGGGAAGAGATGAAAAAGAAGAGCCGGTGAAGGAGACTGAGGTCTCACTAGAACCACCATGATACGAATTAATCCCATCCAAATCATGCCAGCGAGAGGTTAGCTTCCCACAGTAACCGTATGACCTGACTCACTTCCTGCAGGAAATCATCAATGTCTCTTCAAGACTAGTCATCAGCTTTTAAAGGTTTCATCCATAGCACTGCTTTGGAGACCGAGCTTCCAGTTTATGACTATTTGAGGGACAAACCATATCCGGGTCAAATCTCATCTGTTCAGAATTCACCATCTTATCGTCTCGCCGTCCCCAGGCATCATCCTAAACTCTCATATTCTAACACACAAATTAATGGCCATTAGTGTTTTAAACGAATGTTTACATTGTCTCTTCGGTGAGACTGCAAGCTCCAGGAAGGCAGAGAGTGTTTCTTTGACTCCTTCACAATTCCTAGGAAAATGTAAATGTGAGTCACTGAGATCTTTGTATCGGAAGTGGAAGATCGATGATTGATTTCTGAAACTAAATGGCACTTTGTACATCTCAGCTTTGATGTAGGCCCGAGGAAAGTGACCTTTAGACTGAAGACAGGGTGAGGGGCGGGGGTTGGGGGTTGGGGTGGTAGGAGGGGGGAGATGGAACCATTCAGAAAGAAGACATTAATCAACATGTTGGCCCATGGTCCGACCCAGTCATGAGGCCTTCTGCTGGTACTGGCATAGATAGTGTCTTAGTGTCTTGTTATTACTATAAAGATACAGATCTTTCTTTAAAAACATTTGGAGTCTGTTGTATGTCATTAGAAATGGCCTCTGTGCTTTGAGAGAATATGATTTTAAGAAATTATCCAAAGATCAAAAGCTTCTTCAAGCTGAATTGCCAAGGAAGTGATAAAGAGAGACAACACATTTCTTTAATGGTGAGTGTGATGATGTTTGTTTAAAGAGAGTACAGATTTTCTTATGGTTCCAGAGACATCTTGGGTCCTAGTCCTACACTTTGCTCAGTTTTGGGTTTCTCACTTCCTCTTCAGAACCAGAAGATTGAAGCACATTCAGTGTCAAGATGTAATGCTATCACCCTCCGTGTTCACATTCTGAGTGTGCTCTTTGAGCAAAGTCCCTTCACGTCCCTGACTATGGGGGTTCCACTTTCTCCTCCCAACCCACCCCCAGGTCTCCAATTCTGATGGAAGACTTTTGACTGTTTTCTTCATATTTCCCTAAACCTATAAAGCAAAAGAGACTGAAATTGCTTAATAGACTTTTGTCTTGTTTTATTTTTTTCAAGACAGAGTTTCTCTGTGTAGCCCTGGCTGTCCTAGAATTTGCTTTCTAGACCAGGCTGGCCTCCAACTCACAGAGACCCACTTGCCTCTGCCTCCCAAGCTTAATAGATTTTTAAGATTTGTTTTCATTTTATGGGTTTGAATGCTTTGCCTGTATGTTTGTATATTCAGTACCCAGAGTCCAGAAGAGGACACTCACTGGACTGATTCTCTGGAAAGTGGCTGTGAGTGACCGACCATGTGAGGGCTATGAACTGAACACCAGTGTCCTCTATAAGAACCGCAAGTGCTCTTAATCACTGAACTCTCTCCAGCGCCTCATACATTATTTTAAATGAATTATTTTGTTAGTTTTCATCATTCATATTCAATAAAAAGCTGTGTGGGGGAATAAAGACAGGGATGCAGATATTCTAAGTGACTTTTTTTCCACTGGAGATTAAACTGGATTAACAAACAGAAATGTTTAATAAATAAAAATATTTTATTAAATTAATGCAATACAATGACAATTAGATGCAAAATAAACTCTCCATTTATGGTGATACACAACACAAAAGGATAAAGTGCCTTTACAATCCAACACCATGAGATGGTGTTAAGATTTCAAATAAAGTGAGTAAGTGAAATGTTCCGCTCAACTCTATATTTTCTTAAACGTCATACAAACAAGAAATTGTCATGAGGATCATCCCACAAATAAACACATGTGAACAGGTAACAGAAGGGTTCCCTTGGGGGTTCTGATTCATCAGTCTTTCCTTTGAGACAGGATCTCACTATGTAGCTCTGGCTGGCTTGGAACTCTATGTAGAGATCTGCCTGCCTCTGCCTCCTGAATACTGGGAAAAGAGACATGCACCACCATACCCGGCCTGTTTCTTCAGTCTTGACATGTGACAAAACAAAGAAGATTGAAAGAAAGCTCTGGACTCCTTCTTCCTTCTTCCCTCCTCCCCCAAAAAGCATTGATTTTGAAATCCTCTGAAAAGCAGTCTCTTAGAGGCCCCTGTGGGGATGAGAGGCAGTGGCCTTCAAGAGGCCTAATGGGTTTTTCCTGGTACAAGTGCAAGTTCAGGGCAGCCAGCAGTCAAGGAGCAATGCCGGCATTTTCTGGGAGAACCTGGAATAAGCAGGTGAAGCATCTGCATTTGGGAAAAGAAGAGGAGGAAAAACAACCATGAAGACGCCGCTCCAGATCTGCTTCTGTATTGAGTTACGAATAAGGCTGCCCCTTTGGTATTGGGTTGACTCAGTATACCCTGAGGACTCAAGGTCTCCCTTTGAGCAGATACAAAATCAGCCAAACCCAAACTTGGCCAGTGAGTAGGCAAGTGCTCCATGGTATTGTACAGGTACAGAGAGCAGAAACAGTGCCTGGCCTAGACCGTGTAAGAGGCACCTGGAGGGATGGGAAGGAAAATCTAGAAATGAGGCAGTTCTCTTCTTGGGCTTTAAATAAGTTCCAGCAGCTGCATAAGGATCAATACATTAAATAAAAAAGGCAAAGTAGCCGGGCGGTGGTGGCGCATGCCTTTAATCCCAGCACTTGGGAGGCAGAGGCAGGCAGATCTCTGTGAGTTCGAGGCCAGCCTGGGCTACCAAGTGAGTCCCAGGAAAGGCGCAAAGCTACACAGAGAAACCCTGTCTTGAAAAACCAAAAAAAAAAAAAAAAAAAAAAAAGGCAAAGTGTACGGCAAATACACTGTGAGCTACCATTTAGGAATTCAAAAAAAATATAGATACTTTAACATATATTTCTACATATTAACTGTTTTTGAGAAAACATATGTGCAAAAAACACTATCAGTTGCTTCTGGGAAGGGACTAGCATGGCTACGGTGATGGAATAGAGTTGTTTTGTTTTGTTTGTCTTAGGGACCACTCTGAGTCAGCTCCCTGTTTACCTATATTTAGAGTTGTTTTGTTTTGTGTGTCTTAGGGACCACTCTGAGTCAGCTCCCTGTTGACCTGTATTTAGATTGTATGTGTGTTCATCTGCATGAGGGTGCACATGTGTGGTGCACGTGTGTGTGTGTGTGTGTGTGTGTGTGTGTGTGTGTGTGTGTGTAGGCATCATTTCTCAGACACTGTCTACAACATTTTTTGAGATATCAGCTCTCACATGCCTGGAGTTTTCGAAGCAGGCTACGCAGATTAGCTGATGAGAGCTAGGGATTATCTATCTCTGCCTTCCCAGTGCTGGGATCAAAAGCATGCAGACGTAGCCAACTGTTTCTTTATGTGGGTTCTGGGGAACACACTCAGGGCTTCACACTTGTGAGGGAAGTATTTTGCAACTGAGCTATCTCCCCACCCCTCAGTGTCATTTAGATAGAAAAGTAAAGAAGAACTTTACTAGTACTAGTAAACAGTACTAGATATTCTATGGAGGACATGAGATTGCATGGCAGAGAAAACAAATTAGGAGTAAAAACAATGTTAGACAAGGAGTCTTTCCAGAGTCTTTCCAATATATATTCCTTGTTAATGAACATTGCTTTGACTATTGAACATGCATATGCACATCTAACCAGTGCTCTGGCTTACATCTCTACACTCAAGGACCAGCATGGTACATGAGGCATGGCATGATATGCAATGCTACTCAATAAGCAGCTTTTGAATTCATTTCTTAGCTACAAATTGTAGCCTAAGAGGACAATGGCTGAAGGACAGAACTTGGTGGGCAAGTTACTGAATTGCTCAGCTTCTTGGGTTCTGAAGTGAATATAATAGAAGTTACCATGAGAGTTGCTATGGAGATGAAATGAGATTGTCGAGTGTAGTATCAGACACTTGCAGGGCTAATACTTACACAGAACAACTACTTACACAGAGCCTCGAGGACTGAGAATAAAGATTATTCAAGTCATGCAGCAAGAGCCCTAGCAAAGCAATCGTGTGTCCTCCATGTGTCCCACTTGTACCAGTAGCTACAGAGGACACCAAGCACCTCACAAATGTACATGCTTTTCTGCCCGTGGACAAGATGATAAGCAGCAGTTGAGTTTGGTGACTACATTTTAACATCTATTATGTCTTTAGAATGCATCAATCACAACCACACTCCCACAACAAGCATGCACAGACTCAAAATAAATAGAAAACACTCATACGTCAACACTTGTGACTCTCTGTCTCTCATCCAGGCACTGAGTGGAGGAAAAAGGTGATTCTTCAAGGCCAAGATGTTAGGTAGGGGATTCTCAACCCGCTTTCCCAAGACCATTGATGGACAACGTGCGTATTGCTGTCTCCTGCAGAAATGTCCTTTGTCCCAGGCTCCCCTTCCAACACTTTCTTTCTTTGTTCTCTTCCCAGGTTCCATTTTGAGTCCTTGGACCCCCATCCCAAGGGCCCCTTCATTCACAGACCACAGACTGGCAATCCCACCTTGAAGATCAGAAGCTCCTGTGCTGCTTACGTCTCTTCGAACTGTGTGTCTGGAGAGTGAAGATAGTATAGTCATTTCAGGGAGTGTGGGGGGAATGTATGAAGACATGCAAGAGAAACAAACTGGACATTTGCTAGGTCATATAATAATGTTGCAATAAGACAGAGACACATTCTATGTCTGACTACGTTTGCATGATGAAGGATAACTAACCATCCTTGTTTGTCCGGTTTTAAAAGGGAAAGTCCGCTGGACTAAGAAACCCTCAACCTGACTCAAGCTAAGTGATTCCACAGCAGAAATGGTAATGCATGTGAGGGAACCTACCTGGGTCTGCACAAGTTCATTAGAGCACTTTAATCCTGACCTTAGTGTTAGATCTGGGTTCTAACAACAGTAAAATGAATTAGAAGAGTTAATATAACTTACTTAAAAATTTAGTGCAGTTGGCTAGGTGAGGGTTTTCTACTCTTATACAGACACTAGTAGCAGAATGAATTGAAGCACATAGTTTGAGAGCAAAAGCCCAGGGTAAGGATATGTGTTCTTACACACCTTATTTTATCTTTCCAGCTCTGTTTTCTCTACTATAAAATAGAGATGATTCTCATATTGATATAAGTGTTTGGGGGCAGGGTGATGAAATACCACATCCCACACATGAAACAGTTAACAACTAACCACACGGCAGCAGAATCACTTGTTTCCTTACACATTCATCTAACTCGGCACTGTCCCTGGCTGTAGGGCTACGGCGCAGGTACAGCAGCGGCTTAGACAGAAGCATCCCCCTCCTTCTTGCTCCCCAAATCATTGCATAAGGCTGCTGGCCAGTCTTTACTCTGCAGGGCCTTCCTAGAATTCCCTCAACTGTGGGAGTTGTGAGGTGGAGGGGCCAGCAGACCTCACAGCCTCCTTTGGAAGGAGGGGAGAACATGACTAGTAGATTTGTTATCATAGCCTTTTCTTTTCTTCTTTGTTTGTTTTTTGTTTTTTTTTTTGTTTGTTTGTTTTGTTTGTTTTGTTTTGTTTCTTTTTGCTATGTGGTTCAGCTAGCTGGCAACTCATTATATCCCCTCCCCCGCTCAGCCTACAGAGCACAGGAACCGCAGTCTTGCTAGGCTGCTTCGCTCTTTTTCCCTTCAGCTTTCCCGACCCTTCTATTAGTCACACTTACCATTTTGGTTTTTTGAGTTTGTATTTTCGGTGCCACATTTTCTCACATATAGACTTCTCACTAAATAAGAAGAAATTCATCTTAATTCCACAGAGCACAACACTACTGAAGTGGCCATCCCCTCTTATAACAGGACTGACCCTAACAAGGCCAGCTGTTTTGTTGTTGTTGTTGTTTTTCCCTAGGGGCCAGTTTGCTAAGACCTCTGCCCCATATTACCCCACCATCCTATGTTGACTCATATCTGGCTTCAATCAGACCCGTAGGAAGTACTTCCAGTCTGATAGCCAATCAGGGTCCTACCTGGCCATAAGCAAGAACTGTTCTTGCTATTTTCAATCAAACAGACCCCTGACACAGCAGACAGACCCCCGATACTGCAACCACAGTTGCTGACCAGATGTCATGAGCCAATCATAAAATGATTCCTGTACCAGTAAGGCTCTATACCCAATCACTTCAAAGTACACTTAATCACAGTGGAATTCCCCTCATCTTGCTTAAAGGGGGCGTGTGAGCTTCTCTCAGGGTTGCCATTTTGCCCTTTGTCAGATGGTTTGACCCCAGCATGCTAGAATTTTTGTTCTTGAGCAATTAAACATTCATGTTGATTGTAAAAGTGTCAGATAGTCTTTCACGGACTTTTTGTAAACCCTAACAACTATGACCCACAGTGACTCAAGTATCAAGGTTTTTATGAGATGCTGCTTAATCCTTAATCATCAGACTTTTAGTCCACGAACCTCCTTATTCCATGTGCCAAACCCCAGAGTGTATTATTCAACAATTTAGGATACATACTTTCATACTCTCCTCTCTCTCTCTCTCTCTCTCTCTCTCTCTCTCTCTCTCTCTCTCTCGTTGTCTACTTTGTTTTCCATCCTTCCCTCAGAGATCACTGACATCCTGAGCTACTTTGTTACCTACTATCTCTCTGCCAATCTCATTCTCAACCAATCCTTCTAGACTCAATTTGGCAACAACTTCCTTGTGCAAGGTCAAGTCTAATTCCAGTCCAGATATGTCACTCGAACTTGATCTCACATCCTGAAAACCCTCTTGGTTCTGGTCAGGGCCTATTCTTTGGAAGCAGCTGGTTACCATCCCCTCAGTTACATCGCTTTCCCCATAGACCTACCCACAGAAGGGGTAGAGGGGAATTCCTCCCTGAAGATAGACTTCCCTTCCATATTCTACTTCCCTCTTTGGCTTCAGACAAGTCCATACATCTCTGGCTCTCTTGGGACACATTTCAAAGCATTGAGGGAAAGGTTTTCTCTAAGTCATCTTACAACAGGAAGACATTATTTGAATGCACTCATTTTCCTACATTTTAATCATTCTTACGAGTAAATGCTGAAATATATATATATGAAAATTATTTAAAACACTGTGTCATATTTTTGCCTCCAGAAATCTTGCAAAAAAAATGCTTTGTGGTAGAGATTTTTAGGCAGAAATGTTTTCCTACGTAGGGTACCCAGAACTCAGCTCAATAAGATGTTGCAAGGAATGTGTGGCTTGAATTCAGCTGAGACCAACAGGCAGTGCGGTCTCTGCAAAGTCTGTGGTTATTTGTATGTAAAAGAAACCTTATGGCTGTCCTCTTTGACCTCCACTGCTACCGTCGTCCTACACCTCAGCTCTGGACTACACACACAGCAGCGCTGCCCAGCTTTACTGTAAACTGCTGAACCCTGGACCCCACAGTGCCACCTTGGAAGCTCCGTCTTTTAGCTTCCCTAAGCCCTTGTCCAACTCATAGCCTTCCAAAATACCACACGCTTCAATGCCACACTCCCAGGTAGGAGGTGTTGCAGAATGGCAATCTGAGCAGGACTGAAGGAAGACTTAGCACCCTGGCTCACCGGAATCACAGCTAAAACTTACTTTGTATAGAACTCAAAGTGAGCCCTGAAAGTGAAAGGAACACCTTCAGGCCAAGTTTCCCAGGGAGGCTCTGTTAGCCTGTTGGGTCAGACAGCTCCCTGTGATGAGGGGCTGCCCTTATCAAGTCTTGGTAGGTACCATCTCTGCCTACTCAATATCATGGTAAGAAGACCTTCATGCACTTCCCCACGGGCAGCACAGAAACCACAGCAGTGAAGGAAATACCTTGTTTCCTTAAGCAGAAGAGGACTGTGGCTGCAACAAGGAGCAACAGGAACGATCCCAGAAGGACCCAATGAGTCCTCTTATTTGGGAGAAATTCTGCAGGTGGAGCTGAAAAACAAAATCAAAAGATGCCGATTAAAGATAAAGTTTTGATGGGAAATAGTCAGGAGAATGGTCATTCTTGAAACCTAGCTTGGTTTTAGGGTAATCTTAATTACTAAAAGATAATGGCCAGTTAAGGTCTGGGAGGACGAGTTGGGTCTCCCAAGGAACTGGGAGAAGCACAGAGAAGTAAGAACTCCAGCCTTGAACACATGAAACAGACTGAATTCTAGGGCTGCAGATCGGTTTTGGAAATGCCAACATCCTTTAACCGGCCTATAAAAGGGAAATGCTACGAATTTCCTGTGAGGCTGTCTGTGACATGTTTAGTGCAGTGCCACAGAAAGTGACTGCAATATTAAATGGTGACCTCAGTGAAGAAAGTTCCTTGTGCACCCTTTAATATACATGCTATCAGCCGACATGGCATGGAAGGCCCACTCTAGAACATGGCAGACCACTGGGCACTGCTCAGCCACTTCTACCTCCCACACCTGTGGGCATGATGAGGGACCAATGCATGGTTTTTCTTCTTCCATGTTTGAAACTCTCTGAACATTCTAGTTACCGGCTTCTCTTGCCAGTGTCTCTGTCTAAGTTTTGTGAAAGATGGGTCTCATGGCACAAGG
The DNA here is from genome assembly GCF_004664715.2 of Peromyscus leucopus. NCBI lineage: Eukaryota > Metazoa > Chordata > Mammalia > Rodentia > Cricetidae > Peromyscus > Peromyscus leucopus. Next base: position 23,182,457 of record NC_051063.1, on the reverse strand, counting down.
ATGCTTTGGGATTGCCAACTCCCATCTCTTGTCATTAAGTCAGTTCCTATTTGGCCCACTAGGAGTCAACTGAGGTCCACAATACTTAACTACACAGTTTAGAAAGCCTGTTCACATATATTTGATTTGCATTTTGAAATAACATTATGTTAGACCTACCAAATATTTCTTTAAAAAAAAAAAAAGAACAAACCCAAGTTACAGACCAGAAGACAGAGTGGCTAAGCAAGTTACTCCAGGATGCCCCACAAATAAATAGCCATAAAACCATGGCTTTTTGTGGTTTTATTATGATGACGCTTGTTTTGCTTTTGAGACAGAGTCTCTTGTAGTTAATGCTGGCCTTGAACTTGCTATGTAGGTGAGGATGACTTTGAACTTCTGATCCTCTTGCTTCCACCACCCAAGTGTTTGGATTACAGGTGAGTCCTACATCACCAGGTTTACATGGTGCTGGATCTCAGCTCTTTGTGGACTAGTGCTCTTCCAACTGAGCTCCAGCCTCATAGAAGAGCATTTAATGACAGGGAGCCAGTAATGCAGCTTTTATGAGAGAGTCCAATTCCAGTTAGAATGTCTTCTTTTGCTAAGCTGGTTTGCTCTTTCTGGTTCCAAGCCCATCCTGGGCTGAATTTTCGTATTAGTTGACTTTTCTATGAAGTTTTATTTATTTTCTCTAAATTTCCTTGATGTACATTGGGGGATAGATGGAGGCAAAAGTAACTCTCCCTAGAATACCTATGGATTTACATCCTCATGATGCTCTGAGCCTTTCACCTGACTGTCTTCCATCCCACCTCTTTCTGTAAGGTAACAGGTTTACAAAGCAGCTGAACTTAGGCAGGCGAGGATCTCAAATAACTTTCATATACTACAGCTCATTTTATCCCTACAATACCCTTGCCCGGTGAGTTATAACCCTTACAGGGAAGGTGAACTACACAGAAATCTAGTAGGTTGCCAAGAGACATCAGCCTCATGTTCTATGCACAAGGCAGACTTCCTGGAGTTGAAACATCAGAGAATGCCTTAAGGAGGAATATAGGGGGAAAGGATCCTTCATATTGAAAGAGAGAGAGAGACAATGCATTTGCTTCCTACTGCAGGAGCCCTGGAGAGAAGAGGGCAGCCCCACTGTGACAAGGTTTCAATTCCTGAAGCATAAGCTGAGTCCTTCTCTCATGTTCTGCATGGTGCCCCAGCTACAAGAGTGTTTCCTACATGCAACTGTCACCTGTTCTCCTGGAGTACAGTGACTCCAACCCATCTATGAATATTCAATGCCTAACATGCAGTTTGTCATGGGTAAATACTCAATGTTAATACTAAGTGTTAAGTAGCATTATGGCTTGCATGCAAGAAAATGAGGAAATAGCATACATTTAGTAAACATAGTGTTGTTTATTCATGCCCTCAGCCAGACCACTGAATGACTGTGATTGACAGCCATCATGCTAGGCAACAACGGACAGAGTTAAGCAGTTTACCTGGGATGATCAACTCAGCTGTGTGGTTTTTCTCTGATTGTGATCTCCAAAAAGTACAGTAGAAAACATCATTAGCTGTTGCGTTGATCCTCAGAGTGCTGGTCACATTGAAAAGCTTGTCCTCTGACTGGGAACTGGTGACAGTAATCTTGCCACTCAAGGACTGGTGGTTACTGTTTGTCCAGATGACTTCAGCTTCTGGGTAGCCCTCAGCCTGACATGTTAGTTCGTGCTCGGACGTGGCTGGATTCGTGGAAATTCTGTGGTTGATTTTGTGGTACGGGGCTAGGTCATAAGCAAAAAGAGGTCAAGGCTCTCTCCCATTGCAGGTGTTGTCTGCTTACAAAGAATATCAACTTGGGCCAGTTCTTCTAGAACTGTGCCTCCAGCTTAGCTATTTTGGCAGCAGGGAGTGTGTGCTAGTCTGCCTCAGGTCTTCTACTCAAAATCTCGGCCAAGTTTGGACTTAAGGCACAATCACATTGCTGTAATAACCACACTGGTGTGTTTACTGTGCTCAGAATAAATGTATCAACTAAATAGACTGTCATCTTGAAACCACAGGTCTTTCTATCTAAATATAAACTGTATCTATTTAGTCAATAATCACTGTTCTACTCACAATGTTTTAGATAATTGCTTAGAGCCCAGAAGGGAGACTTTGTTCCCTACTCCACAGCCAAAGACATAATAAGAGCTTTATAATATAGTGTTTTCGCAGAAATTTGACACAGAGTAGCTAGGATAAAGCAAAGCTGAAATAATGACATGATGTTTTGTTGCCCTTGAATCAAGAAAATGGCCACCAATAAAATAGGTATAATTATGATTTCAAAACACAAAACTGAGGTCTTTTATGAGCATTTGAGCCCTCAGTCTTGTATTTATCATATTTAAGAACAATTGAAAATGAAACCACTGATTATACCTTATTAAGTGGGCACGTCATGAAATAATGTCACCACACTAGGGTCTACCTCACATGGTACATGACTTAATATTTCTGGGAAATTCAAAGTTTACATTTAAAATCACTGTCAATGATAAGACATTTGGAGTGAATTATTTGCTTTCTGTTATTATTTTTCCTGGGAATTAAATGAAGGAGAAGAGTGCTTCACCTAGAAGACCATGCTGGACCAATGAGTGGATCCATCCACAATTGATTAACCTCCACATCATTCGCCTACCTCTAAGATGGGCACATGCAGGAAGACGCAGAAAGGAAACATTAGAACTTTTACTAACATGTTTGCTATAGTACCTGTTAAATTATTTATGCCTCACAAACGTTAATGGCAGTCACTGTACCTCACTGTCTGCCACAGGAAGGGGGAGGGTGTTGATTCATATTTGGGTTATATGGATTTTTCAAATTCTCCTATCTTTTTTGTTGTTGTTGTTTTTGAGAAAGAGTTTCATGTAGACCAGGCTAACCTTGAGCTTGCTATGTATCCAAAGATGACCTGTCTCTACCTCCTGAGTGCTGGAATTCCAGGCAAGTGTGTGCCATCATACCTTATTTTAAAGCAGAAATGTATGCATGGCAGGCAAGCACTCTACCAGTTGAGCTATAGGCCCACCCCCTTGTCTACTTTTAATTGAACTAACCTTCTTTAAAAATGAGCCCATTCAAAAGTCTCCTTAAAGAAATGGATGCTTGAAGATAAGGCTAACACAAAGCAAAACAAACAAACAAAAATTCAGCACAAAGCAAAACAAAATGTCAGCAGTGACTTTACCAGCCACTTTCTGAAGTTAAAAACAAATACTGAGTTGGCTATGATAAAGCATTGGCTAAAATAAGCTTCAAGATTATTGAGAACATCTCCATTTGTTAATGATGAATTTCGTCATGGCATACACCAATGCTGCCACAATTGGCAAGACATTACAAATATTGCTTATTCCATTTACCTTTCCTTTTGGATGTCTATGTTTTCCATCAAGAATGTATCGTGGGTTAGGTTGAACCAATGGTATGAAATCAGTGACAGTTATCTTCTTTTGATCTTCAAAATGACAATTTCTTATGATATAAGCTATGTATTGGCATCAAATTTATTCTTTATAATCACATACAAGTTTATAGCACTTTACAGAAAGGGTAGACAAGCAAGTTTTGCTTTGTGTGCCTTGAAACCTCCAGTTTAGATCTAGAACACTCTGCTCCCTAGTCCAAGACTAAGAAAAGTTCAGGCTCAATGCACACTCCAGAAGGACAAAGATAGGCAACAAAACATGGTTAGTAAGGGCATAGATTTTAGAACCAGGCTAGTTAGGTTTAGAACCTGGCTTTATAATTTTAGCTGGGTAGAATTTGGGCAAGCTGCATTATTTCTTTGGACCTCAATTCTTAAAACTTTAAAATGGGAAGAATAATGCTGCATATCATTGAATATAAGATGCCATCTATTGAAAGGCACATTCAGATTTGAAAGATAGTAAGTAGGAAAAAAAATAGCCTGGCCATGATCAAGTGCCTCCCCAACAGAGTCATTTAAAGACTAAATGAATTCATATAAGCAAAAAGTCCAGTGCATGGCCTAAAACGTATTAGGAGATGCATAAGTGTTAGCTATGACAACGTTCCTATTGTCACTGGTCAGACTAGGAGGACCGTGAGCACAGCTGTTTCTCCCCCTTTTCATCGGTACTTCAGTGGATTTTAAGAAAGTTCTCACATCTCATGACAAACAGTCTTGGAAATAAATTTTCCCATATTCGATCCTGTTCATATAGCAAACATTTTAAGGTAATCATTTATGAAACAACCATTCATTCCTTCAACAAATATTTTCTTTTTTTATTGCACTGAAACATCATTATATGCCAAGGCCTGGGGTACAACAATCAATAAAACAGACCCAAACCGCCGTGCCTACGATTTATGTTCAAGAAGAAGGAAGGAGACAATAAACTTGATATCGTGAGACATTTTAGATGGGAACAGATGACATAGAATTGATTTAAACAGGGCCTGGGGATCTGGTGGGCCATGACAGTCCTTAATCATTTATCTATAGGATTAAAGTGTTTCTTACAGCTGCTTAATATCATTTAAGGTCCCAGAAATATTAAATGGACATTTCATTTTCTCTGATATTAAATTTGGTAATTAAAGCTAAAGATTTTTCAATTGAAAGCCAGATGCCTGAGGGTCTTCTGTAACCTTTTGAAAGTATAATAGCATCCAAAGAGATAATGGTAATTGAGTTAATACAAAACTACACCCTGTAAGATTTCAGTTTTGAAATGCTTCACCTTTAAAATCCCACAGTGAGTGAACTCCCTCCTGGGAAGCTTCATTACCACACTCCTGCAGTGATGGGAAGAGAAATGGGGCAGCATTGCTGTGAAATCATTTGCATAGGGCATGACTCAGGAGTTCTACTTCCTCTGCACATAAAGCTCCTAAATGCCAGCCACCAAGGTGCCAGGGACTGAACCACGGATCCTACACCTGCTGGGCAGGTGTTCTGCCACTGAGCTATGGCCTCAGTCCTGTTCCTATTTTTAATTTTTTTTTTTGAGACAGTATCCTGCTAGGTTGCCCAGGCTACCCTTCAATGAGCTATATATAGCCCAGACAAGGCCCTAGTTTGTGATTCTCCTGCCTCAGCCTCCCAAATAGCTGGGATTACAGATTGGAGCCACAACACCCATCAAAGTCAAGGCTCAAATCCTTGGTCTATCTCAGCTAAGCTCCCAAAGCACTGACTGCATGCAAATGACAAGATTAATTGGGAGTAGAATGCCAGCGTAGTAAGGTCTAAAGAAAACAAAATAGTCAAACAAGCAGACCTTCAAGTCTGCTTGGCTATCAGCTTTGCCCCATCAGGGATCCCTCCATGGAGAATCCATCAGTTGTTCCAAAAGGTTCTTTTGCATCAGAGATATTGTGGAGGAGATAATGTAGACTACATTCTTCCTCACCACAAAGTCAGCTACTCTCAACAAGCCACAAGAGACCTCTGGGCACAGAGACTTAAACTCTATGTTTCCTTCTTCCTGATTGCAGGATTGTTCTTTCCCCTATCCCAGGTTCAGCAGCCTTGACTGTTCATGGCCTTCAGGCTTCATAATTCCTTTAAATGTCTTGGAACAGAATAGATGACTCATATTTGCTGATGTACTAACACATGCTCATATGAACAACCACCTCCCATCTTCCATGAATGTCACAAATGAAGAATTATAAGTAAAAGACAATAAAAATAAAGCCTATAAGACAAGTGATATTTTCAAAACAATGGTAGCTTTAAGTGATCCAGCATCAGAAACCCATTAATACACTATCAAATGGACACATTTTTTCTAACCTGTACATAATTTTTTAGGTAACAGTTATCTTGATCCCTTATAAGAAATGTGAACTTTTCCTATTTCTAATATTGACCTTCACACTAGCTTAGGAACTCAAAGATCAAAGAAGATTATCTAATTCTAGTCAAATATTTAAACACATATTATGAAACAAAAAAGCAGCGGCAGATCATCTCAAATGTACGCCTGGGGAGGACGGAGTTCATCTCACTATCAACCAGGGAGAGGCTTCAGCAGACCACAGAAGGGGGTTCCAAAGCAGAGGGATGCCGCTTTGGAAAGTATGTGAAGACAGGAGCCTTGGGGGATTTCTGGTCCTGGCAGGCATTTGGATTGTCTGTGAGCACGCTTGGGATGTGTGTGTGTGTGTGCCTCTCAGTTCTGTGAAATCCACAGTGAAAGCAGGGGTGGTTGTTCAGGTGTTTTCCTTCCCTTAGCTGCTTCCAACCCAAAACCTTGAACTCAAGTGACCTGATGACATTTTTTGTGGGTCCTTCTCCAGGAACTTACACTAGTAGTTCCTCCTCAACCCTCCCAAGTAACATGATACAGGCCCTGAAGATGAATATATGCCTGGTGAGTGTAGTTTATACCATCTCTGTGGAAAAATGGCTTCTTCTATACTTCACATCATCATTTTTTTTCATCCTTTATAGATTAACCTTGTCTTTTTGAATGTGAACCTTAGAGTGGGCTGTATGTATGTATGTATGTATGTATGTATATACATATATATTGGATTTTGTATGGAGATACTCATAAGAAGGAAATGTGCTAAGCCTGATAGAATAAAAAAAAAAAAACAATCCAATAAAAAGGTTCTAGAGGGATACACAGTATATGCATGCCATGGATGATGGTGCTTGAAGAGAGGAGGAACAGTATTATGATTCTATTCCTTTCCATGAGATCCAAATCTCTTGTAAGTATATATATATTGCATTTACAATAATAAGAAGCAAATTCTTGGCATTTAATTTTTGAAAGCTTACAGTACCACAGAGCACAACTGTGTATTATCTGGTACTGGATCTCAAGTTACTTTCAAACACAAGGGGCCAGGAGTATTCATTTGGAGGAGTATATGAATGAATGAATGAATGAATGAAAGGAAGGAAGGAAGGAAGGAAGGAAGGAAGAAAGAAAGAAAGAAAGAAAGAAAGAAAGAAAGAAAGAAAGAAAGAAAGAAAGAAAGAAAGAATAAGTAACGAACCAACAGGCTGCTATTGTTCCACAAAAAGTAGGTGTGGACTTCCAAGAATGAAATGCTCTCAGCATTACAGAGATGTCTCAAGTATAGGTCAAGACTTCCTTACCCAGAGTAATGCTTACCATTGACTTTCAGCGTGATTCGCTTGTAGTCTGCTCCGCCGTAGCTGATCATGCAGCAGTAAACCCCTGCATCCTGCAGTTTCACATCTGTGATCTGAAGCCCAGCAATTCCCTGGAGAAGCTGCTCCTTTGGCAGCCGGGCTCTCCCTGTGAAGCTATCGTGCTGAAACCTCAGGTCCGCCATTCCTTCCACAAACTGAAGAACTTGTTTATCGTCCTTTTCCCAGTAGACAACTAAGGAATACAGGTCCAGCTGGTCTCCTACTGGGAATCTGCATTCGATCGTGACATTGCTGCCATACTCTACCACATACAAGTCCTTGGGAGCCGTGATGGTAAATGCTGGAAAGAAAGAGGACCAGCCTTCAGAAGACGGAAAAGTCCTCCAAACACATTTGAAAAATGGGTAAAAGGTTACAACACTTCATCTGGTGAGTCACATCAACACTAAAATTCTTCTTTAACATTTTTTCATTGGGAAGAACATAAGCAACTGAGATAGTATATTCCCAGCCTTGTCTAGAAGAAACCAATATTAGCAGTGGGCCATTTCCCCGGGAATTTTCAGCTGTTATTATGGGAAATGGACACTCCGTTAATTTTGTATTATCTGTAATTTTATATTCACCTCCTCCCCTTTTTTTTTGTTTGCTTTTGTTTGTTTCCAGTGCTGGGATATTGAATCCAGAGCTTTGTTCATGCCAGGCAAGTGTTCCACTACTAAATTGCACCCATGGCTCCTATCTTTTTCTCCATCTTTTACAATGATAGAAGTTACCGAATCGAGACAAAAGCTCAAAGAAGAAAAACTAGAGTGTGCTTTTAATAAGCAAAGTATACGCCTTTAAACTATTTTAGGGCCCTGGGTGATCACCCAGTAAGAAAACTACGTACAACATGAGGACCTAAATTCAAATCCCAGAACCTATGTAAAAACCAGCTACAGTAGCACGTGCCTGCAATCTCAATCTCACGGCTCCCATAGTGGGATGGGAGTTAGAGACAGGAAATCCCAGGAGGTGTGGGGTCAGTGCCTTCAATACTCAGCAATGAACAGCAAATAAGAGAACTTGTCTCAAACAAGGTAGAAGGTGAGGACCAACACTCAAGGTTGTCCTTTGACCTCCATATACATGCCTAGCAAATGCATGCGATCATACCTGCATACACACACACACACACACACACACACACACACACACACACACACACACACACACGTGCGTGCGTGCGCGCGTTACTTTAATTTTTAACTCATGGTTAAAATATTGAAAATACAGAACCCACTGAAAAGATTTGACTTACCATTTAGCAAGCCACAGCAGACTGTGAATGTAACAATGGTAGATGTCCTCATGTTTCTGGAATTATCTAGAAACAGGAAACACAGAAAGTGTAAGGCTTAATTCACATAGCTGAACAATGGGACACCGGTAAATTTGTTCCTCTCGTATATAAATGACTCCGAAGAGCCGGTACGGAAACACAGACAAACTAGCTGTAACTGAAGCAGTTCTGTTTCGTAAGTGTGGAAACACAGCTGTTTTCAGAGTTGAAAGTTCAGCACTTTCATTTTGTAACTCCAAGTTATACAGAACCAAGTAAAGAGAAATTGGTGTGACGAGATGAACATCTTTAAATGGAGTTATTAGCCCCCTCAAATCGATAATGTACCTTCAAAATAAGCCAAGGGAAAAAAACATATCTTCAGCTCCCGCAGGTGCACCACGGGCTTTTCACCATTGGGAAGTATCTGTAAAACCTGCCTTAGGTAAAGCTTCAAAGCAAAGAGTATCTGATTTTCACTTTCACTTTTCAATGCTTCCTCTCCCTTAAAGTCTCCCCTCTGCCTGTCACCTCCTTCAAATTATAACTCTTTTCCCCAATAAAGAGAGTATGCCAATAACGGGAGTGGGAAGGAGGATGATTCGATTTGGCCCATTTCCTAAGGTCTGGCATCTCAGCACCACCCTCTGAGTTATAGCCATCTGGGTCCTAGACTCCACTCTGCTGACATTTTCCTGATTCACTCAGTAAATGCTGAGTATCTTTCCTTGAGTGTGGCACTGTTTGGGGCACTGGAGGAGCCTTGAGCAGAAGACAGAAGCTGTTCTTCCTGGGAATTGATGCCCAAAAAGGGCGGTCAAAGGAAGTTAGTACTCCACCCCAGCCAATCTACTCATTAACACCTTTTCTCCTCTGTGGTCTTCATATTTACACCTTTCAAGGGAAAGTCAGTCTTCCCTCTTAGCATCTCCCTGACCTCTGTATCTCTACACAATCTATTTGACAGGCGCATAAAGCAGAAGACTAGGGCTGCTGGCATTCCCTCTCTAAAACTCAGTAAGAAAACTATATAGAGGTCAAGCGGAAAATGAACAGGAGTCCCATATAGTTCAGAGAATCATAAATACAAACACAGGAAAGGATGTTCTTTCTAAGAACGTATATTGAAGATTTATGAGAACATCTTTGACCTTTTGCTCTTCCAAAAATAGGGCTTCCTCATAGTTAGGGTTAGTGAAATACATGTAAACAGGATTTCTTGAGTTTCATTGGTAAGGATGTGAAATTGTATAGCTTTTTAAAGATCAAATTGGTAGTCTCTGTTAAAACCTTAAATGTGTATGTCACATGATCTTTCTATCCCCATCTTAGAAATTCACCGTGGGGAAAAAATAAACACAAATATAACAGGGATGAAATGACTAACAACAGCCTCCGACTTGAAACACCCCATGTGGCCTAATGGCTAAATAAATCTGTATATACTCAAAATACCATGAAGGACAAAATTTAGTACACGCATAGGGAATGAGTTTGCATAGACGTAGGAAGGAACTTGGAGGGCAATATTTAAAGCAAAAGTATATTTGTGGTTTAAAACAACCCCCAAGCCTGTCTGAAGATACTGCCTGACCATGATTATCTGCAGTGAAATGTGACTTTTAGAGGGAACACAGGTAAGTTCTCACCCTTTTATACTTTTTTAAAGGAAGAAAGAAAGATAGAGAAAGAGAAATAAAATCATGAATAGTTTCTTCATTTTTCATATGTGCGTCCAATTTTCAAATGAGTGAATAAACAAATGTTTTACTTTTTTTTTTTTTTTTTTTTTTTTTTTTTTTTTTTTTTTGGTTTTTTCGAGACAGGGTTTCTCTGCGTAGCTTTGCGCCTTTCCTGGAGCTCACTTGGTAGCCCAGGCTGGCCTCGAACTCACAGAGATTCGCCTGGCTCTGCCTCCCGAGTGCTGGAATTAAAGGCGTGCGCCACCACCGCCCCCCCCACCCTCCCGGCCAAATGTTTTACTTTTATTATTAAAAAAAAAAAAAAAAAATCTCACCTACCGATCTTCTGAGTATTTGACAGACTAAGTGATTGAATGGGAAGGACCTTAGAAATGGATCTAGACATCTTCACTAAGGTAGAATGAACACATTAGTTTATTTTTATGTCTTGTTGTTGTTATAAAAACTAATGTAAGTGCATTGCACCACTCTCCTTCAGGGAGCATTTGGTAATATTGGCTAACAGATTTGCTTGGAGAGGAGGAGAGCTGCTACCGATGTGATGAGATGGAGGCCCAGGATGCTGCCAAGACCTCTCCAAGGCATAGGACAGCACCCGAGGGCAGAATCAGAGATGGCCCATAGCGCCACTTGTGTCGAGATGGAGAAACGGTGGCCACTCTGGGCTTGTCTGTAAATAGTTTCCTTTCAGCCTCTTTCCCTGTGAAGAGACAGTTTTCCTCTACATGTTTAAGATTGATTTATTTCATGTGTAGGAGTGTTTTGCCTGCTTGTATGTATGTACACCACCACATGTGTGCCTGGTGCCCACAGAGGCACAAAGAGGACATCAGATTCCCTGGAGTGGGAGTTACAGATGGCTGTGGGTCCCCCTGGAAGATCAGTAAGTGCTTTAAACCCCTGGGCCATCTCTCTAGCCCCAGTTCTTCTATATATTTAATATCCATTTTTTTAAAGTTTAAGATTTTGACATAATTTCCATAATTCTTGTAATTAATGGACCCTTAATATTTAACTCCTTTACTGCTAAGTGTTGGGTCTTTTTGTTTGTTTGTTTGTTTGGTTTGGTTTTTTGTCCTTTTTTCAAAATTGTAAGTATTGGTGTATTTGTCCAATGTTTGGTGAGTACCTATTGTGTGCCAGGTCCAAGGTTAGGCCTGGAAGACAGATCTTCCTGAAGAGAATTGCTGATCAAGAGAGAAAGACTATTTTCCCAGTTTGTGACACAATCTGAAAATTGGTACCATTACATCGTCACCCAGTGCTGACATTAACTTTTTTCCTAATTTGATTCTTGAAAAATGCAACTTGAATTTTGTTAAAGAAATGTTTAGCTCTTGATAATTATCTGATCTGATTAATGATCTTGTCCATCAAGGTCACAGGCTTCTTACTGATTGTTATGAACCCTTGGTGTTAGAAAAGTGCAGACACAGCAGCATCTGAGAGGCGGAGGCAGGAGGATTTTGAGTTTGAGGTCAGCCTGGGTTACATAGTGAGACTCTGTCTTTTAAAAAAGGGGGGGACATTTATCAAAAGGGCGAGATGAAAGGACTCATATCCTCTAGCTAATATTAGGCACATATTTAAATTTTTTCTCTCCAGTCATCTGCCCAAGGAGATGAGATGGGATGAAGACACAGGGGTTATTGAAATGAGGCTGTGGAGAAATGGCCAAGCCAAGGACTGGAAAGTCATACCGAGGCGTCTGATATCCGTCGAAGGACTACAGGGCCCTACCTGATTTGTCAGTGTTGACAGAAGACTCCGTTGAAATGCTTATCCATTAATTATGAGTCTGCTTTGAAAGCTTAGTATGATAAAGGATTACTGAAAGGTGATGGATTAGGTCTGATATTCACTTTACTCAGTATCATACCCTCTCCTCCCTGGCCCTCAGAGTGCAGCTGTCGGCAGTTGGAGAGAAAAAGAGGAAGTCCAGGAACCATGTAAATAAGCATGGCCTTTGACTTCTGAACCTGCACCGAGTAGTGGGTCTTCGAGCACAGCATCATCTTCTTCCTCGGGCAAGAAACTGTAACCACCTTTCATGAATTCCCAGGCAAGAAACTGTAACCACCTTTCACTAATTCCCCAGTGAGAAACTGTAACCACCTTTCACTAATTCCCAGGTGAGAAACTGTAACCTCCTTTCACTAATTCCCAGGTGAGAAACTGTAACCTCCTTTCACCAATTCCCAGCTAAGAGCAGAGATGGAGCAAAGAAGTGTGAACTGGGGAAGAAGTGGCTGGGGGAAATAGGTTTGTCCCAGGGGAAGTCCAGAAGAACACCATGGGACCCTACTTCACCATCTTCCCAGGGCAGGAGGGAAGCAGATGCGAGCTTCCTTTCTCAAAAATAAGAGTGAGAGGTTTTACCAAATTTTCAAATTCTATCAAATGATCCTAAAACGGGTGCCCAAATTCCTTCCACCTCAGTCCCACCTTACAGACTGTAACTACTGCCATGACCCCTGTCTTTGCTGTTCAGCTGAAACAGGCTAATATTTTCAAAGTATAAAGTTCTCCTTAATACTGTCAGTCACTGTTGTTGTCAGCTGCATATGCTTTCTGGAATGAGTCTTCAGTTTCTTTTCCACACAAAGGTTTTTCAGATACACAGACATAACTAGGTAGCTATAAGAGTTTATCTAAAGGAAATACCCAGCCATGTTCCAGACTGTTGCACGTAGTGATGACCAGTGAACCACTGAGCTAGTAACCCACTATAAATAACCTGCGCACCCATCAATGGGAGAGTGATACCCTTTAATTATCCAGCACAAAGGAATATAGCAATAAAAACAAAACCTGGCTATTTAATTCATAGGAAACCATCTCCTGGCTATTTAATTCATAGGAAACCATCTACAATCATTTATTCAGATTAAAAATAAAAAAGATAGAACACCATACTTTTGACAACCCCAAGCTAAACTTTGACATATGTGTCAATGTGTCTAAGAAATGTCTTGGCATTTTTATATTAAGTTCTTCTCTTCCAGGATTCCTTTAAGTCCTCTGGGCAGACAGAGTAAAAAAATCTTAGGCTCCAGCGTCCTGGATCTTGGCAGAGGAAGGGACCTCAGGAGATGCTTCAAGTGGGATGATTTACCCAGTCATTGCTAGTGAACAATCAAAGTCGCGCTAGGACCAAGTTCTGACCTGGCTACCTACCCCAAGACCGTATTCATAACACACAGTCAGCCACACACAAAATTGACATTGACGCTAACAGTGCCATAATCATCAGACAGGTTGCCGATTCTGAGGTCTCAACTGTGCCAGGCAACAGGCTCCGCTGCCTCTTAACCCATCGTGTTTCCCTGTTGCCTTCTCCTCTCTCCATCCTCAAAGACTCTAGGACTCTGGCTCTAATATGCCCTGCAAGCGACCGGTCCCTGGACTCCGAGAGAAGACGCTCCCTACCTGTAGGCGGGGAGACTGGCGTTGACACGCAGGCGGTGCAGCCTGGCTTGTGACAGAAAATCAGCGAGTTCCCTAGCCTTATAAGCAGGCCCCGCCCACTGGTGTGAAAACCCTGCCCACATCGCTTCAGAAACCGAAGCCGAGCCCCATAAACAGCCTGTCCCACTGGATTTCTAGATGATGATTTCAGAGTCAACTTTGGGATAAGATATTGCGTTTACAGAAGGACGAAACTGGAGTCCGGCGTGGTGACGCGCGCCTTCAATCCCAGTACTCCGAGATAGAAACAGGTGCATCTCTGTGAATTTGGAGGTCAGCCCAGTTCACATAACAAGCTCCAGGGTAACCAGGGCTGCAATAGTGAGTCCCTGTAGTGAAAAACAAAAAACTATTTTTAAAAAACGAAACTAAAAATGAAAGTGAAACTTATCCTTCTTGTAAACCAGCTTTCCTAAAAGAAGTCATGAGGGAATAACTCAGAGCTGTTATTTGGGTGAAGAGAGAAGGTGTCTCGGGGAGGGTGCCTGTGAAGGTGAGGGGTCCACATCGGTTGTCTTCCTCTATGGCTCCCCACCTTTTTTTTTTTTTTTTTTTTTTTTTTTTGAGAGAGAGAGTGTCTCTCTGACCCAACTTCGGGTCTGCAGCTGGCTAGACCTACTGGCCAGTGTGCTCCAGGAACCTCCCCTCCCCGAAATCCCCCTCCCCCACGGTGTTTCTCAGATAAGAAACATCACTGCCTGTATTTTGGGTGCTGAGGATCTGAATTTGAATCTTCCATGCTTGAGCAGTAAGTGTTGAAAAAACGAAACATCTAAAATCATAAAATCTGAGACTTAAATTTTATGTTCAGAATCCAGACACCTTAATAAATTACTGTCCCATCTCCCACTTTCTGGATTTTCAAGCCCTTTCTGGATACATGACCTTCTTGACATAACTTTACATAAAGAGTTACACAACATAGTTAACAACAGACAAATGACTTGGATTTTAATTCTAGAAAGTAGGTGTGTCTATATAATAGGAAACATATTTTTAAATCGTGGATTTGGTGACTTCCTCAAAGTTCCTCGACATAATGAAACTTCGGTTACCTTACCATTCAAGAACTTCCCATCTCAAACCGTGCCCTTTCTGAATGCTGTGGAGGATCTACAATCCTGCCACTCTCAGGATCCATGTGGGGAAGTCTATTCTAGGTGAAGTTGAGAAAGCCCTTCTGGGAACTGGAAATGTGGGCTTTTTCCAAGATGAAACCTTGGGAACTCCATAGAGTATGGTGTCATCATTTAAGTATCTCACCTGTTGGACCTCAAGGGCCTTCTTCATCCTTTGCTCTTCCCACATAGTCACTAAAACTGCAATCCTAAAGTAGTGCATTGATTGAATATCGGGGTGCCCCTGACTTGGATGTAGCAGGATTTTCACATTCTCAAAGCATCTCTCCATTCTTTGAAGATGTTGGGGGTGATACTGCTTTAAGGACCTGTAAAGAATGTGGAACTCAATGTCAGCAATATCAGACTTTGAAACAGACTTTGGAGGCTCAGCTAAGAAAGTCCCTCTTCCAAATGTATTTTGAACCCCAATAGTGGAATAAAGTAGTTTACCCAACTTTAGTGACTGATGGAAAATAAAATGTAGACTTTATATGTAGAAATCCAGTTTAAACATGTGTATGTACATCTATACAGACGAACACGTTTCTAGTTAATAGTTCTTTTCTCTAAAAATTATAGCCAAGTCCCAGGACATATTTATGATACGTTAATGTGGTCATATAAAAATTCAGTTCTATAAAAACTTACTCTAGAGACTCACAATTTAGCTGAGTTCTCTTAGTTAAATAATGATTTGAGTAGTGAGGATTAAGTCATAGTCCATTAGTAGTTTCTATGATGTAAATTATTTTTAAAACTAGAAGGAGGAGGTGTTTTGTTTTTGTTTGTTTTACAAAAGCGCTGCTTAAGGTCTACATGAATAGTCAACAGAGAAGGCAGGGGTAAGGGAAACTGGGAATTAAAACCTCCTCTCAGCCAGCTGCTCGCACGGATTTGCATATGAGTAATCTGAAGAGTAGCTCCCTCACCTCTCTACCTGTTTCTACTCTTCAGGCTTTTATTTTCCCATGATGTGGATCATGCTCCTTCACGAAATTGGTGTCCTCCAGAAGCAGAAAAGCAGGACGTGACTTTAATTTTAAAAAATTATTTTATCATTTCAAAATACATTGTGTAAGTCAAAATAGCCTAAGTAAGGAAGAAGTATCCCTGAAAATGATTTGAGTTTTGTGATTTGGACAAAGGGAATAGAGAAACATTCAGACAAGAGAAACACAGTGGCTATCGGAGGTTGAACAGTGGAACACATTGGTCATCTCTAATGTCACCATTTCCTGTTCATATCCCACCTACCCTATTCATCTGGGGGAGATAAAAAAAAAAAACCTCCTCACTGCTCATGTTCTGCTTTGTTGATGATGAAGACTAACCATCTCAATGGTTAGGAGATGCACAAAGTAAATTCTGGAGATAACCATGAACAATCTGCAGGAGGGGCATACTCAACAGAGGGAAGAACTGGTGTGAACTGTGAAGGTGAGCAAGCTTGGCGAGTTCTTGGAGAGACTGTCATTGTGGCTGGAGCCTAAACTGAAAGGTTGGCTCTCATCATTCCATGAAGGGTCTTGAGGGTTAAGGAGAAAGGTTGGATTCTTCTTTTTTAAAATATTTATTTCTTTAATGTATATAAGTGACCTGTCTTCAGGGACACCAGAAGAGGGAATCAGATCCCATTACAGATAGTTGTGAGCACGTGGTTGCTGGGAATTGAACTCAGGACCTCTGGAAGAGCAGCCAGCATTCAACCGCTGAGCCGTCCGTCTCTCCAGCCTGAAGGGTTGGATTCCAACTGTAATGCAAATCCACTGGCTAGCTAGGCAGAGCAGTCATCCATCTACAAACAGCACTCGAACCAGCAGAAGAAGGCATGTTGAGGAACCTATGTTCCTAGAAGCCAGGAGCTTTGAGGAGATTCTGTTATAGTTCAATTCCAACACTACCTGTGGAGAAGTAAAGTCACATCCCATAAGTCAAGGGTGAAACACCACAGGATGGACCCCATGGCAGATGCTAATCTTAATCTAGGCCTCTAGAACTTCCGATGGACTAGCGATGAATTAGGATTCCCATGACTCCCTCTGGCTTGTTTAATTAGAGTAACTCACAAATTGGGAGAAACAGTTCACCTATGTGAACCAATTTATTGTAAAGGACATTATCGCTGATACAGATGAAAGTGTGCACAGGGCCAAGTGTGGTCAGTAGGGGCAGGAGGGCGCTTCCACACTTCTCTTTGGGGTCACTACCCTCTGGGACCCCTCCAGATGTTCTGCAGCCCAGCTGCTTGAACCTCTGGTTCAGAGTATTTCCATATTAATCACCTCAGCTTTCAGCCCTTCTCCCCTTTGTAGAGGACAGGAGTTGGGAGTGGACGTGCCATGCTCTGACCACAGTTTGGCCATCCAGATGACAAGCTCAAATCCAGGAACGCAAAAGAGTCGCTGCACTAGAACAAAGGCTACTTCCATCTCTCAGGAAACCCCAGAGAACTAGTAGCTACGTGGGTCACCAAGCACCCTTTTTAATGAGACAATTATAACGGGTTTTTAGGAGTTTTATGCCAGAAAATGGAATGAAAACCAAAAGTATGTGTGTGTATACATATACTGATATATATCTATATATCTATATATATAGATATATATATATCAGGATATCACAAGTAATAAGGCAGACCATTTTATTTTATTTTTTAAATTTTGTTTATTTTATATACATGGGTGTTTTGTCTGCATGTATGTCTGTGTCACAAAAGGGTGTCAGGCCTTCTGGGACTGGAGTTACAGATAGTTGTAAGCTGCCATATGGGAGCTAGGAATCAAACCCTGGTCCTTTGCAAGAGCAACCAGTACCCTTAACTGGATGAGCCATCTCTCCAGCCCTAGATCTCAGAGTTCAGGGACTGTTTTCTGAAAGAGGAGGAGGTGGTTATCAGAGGAGGAGACCAGGTGCAGTCCTTGGGACAGGAGGCTGAGACTTGTAGATCGAGAACAGGGTCATGTGAATCGCACGGGTTCCAGGAGAAGGAAGTTAGCAGGGTTTAGTCAAGCATACTGTGGCATCACTGCTGAGTTTCCTGCTCAGCCGCTGTGCAGAGTATTTCCATACAGCTGAGGCAGGTTCAAGTCCACACCCTTCTCACTCTTCCCCAGTCAGGTTTCTGATTCGTGGAATGCTATGGGATGCTTCGGCTGAGCCACATGAAGCCTCATCTGACTCAGGTTACACTCTGAAGTATAACTAACTGCCCCTGCTCGGAACAGCTTTCCTTGACTTTCTGACCTTTCCTGTGACTGTCGCCTTCAGTTACTGCACTTCAGTGGCAATCCTTGACAGCCATAGCATCATTTAAAAAACAAAACAAAACCCATCAAATGAATAAGATGAAATGTGGCAATCACAGCAATGATTAAAAGTATCAGTTACAGCAAAACATGTAGGATTTAAAGATGTCAGACTTGGTTGTATACATACTAGACTATCCAACTTGTGGAATAGTCTTATGAGTTTTAGTTCCTGACGTTGGTTCTACTTTAGAGGTGTTGAAATTGAGACACACAGCTCATGTAACTTGTCAAAGCTTACATGACAGGAAATGATACGAGTGGGATTCAAACCCAGAACTCTGGCTCCAGTCTCTGCTACACAGTGAACACACAGGTGTACAGTGAATTAGCATCCTTATTCATTGCCCCCACATTGTATGTTTCTTCAGCCCCCTCAGGGCTTATTGTATGCCCCAGCAATTCTACCCCTACAAATACACTCAAGATAACTGAAAATATGTACACAAAACTAACAATGTTACTCATAATAGACCAAAATAGAACCATCCAAATGCCCATCGATTCTGAATGAACACACAAAATGTGCTGTAACCACATACTGGGCTATTATTTAGCCCCAGCAAGAAATGGAGCAGTGATTCATGCTACAATTTGTTTATTTAATTTTTATTTCAATCTCACATTTCAAAGTTATTTATTGTGTGTGTGTGTGTGTGTGTGTGTGTGTGTGTGTACAAGTGCACATTCATGCACAGAGCACTTACAGATGTCAGAGGACAACTTGAAATAATGAGTTCTTTCCTCCCACCATGTGGATACCAGGAGGAGAACTGGGTCCCAGGGTGGTAAGCCCATTAACCCACTGACCCATCTCACCAGTCCCCATGCTATAACTTAGATGAACACAGAAAAGAGTGTCAAAGCAAAAGAAGCCAGTAAAAAGTCATCTCATTTATATGAACTCTCCAGAATAAGCAAGTCTTTGAAAAGATAGAAGATAAATTAAGATGGGTTCTATAGATTGGCTGCATGTGACATCATCCATAAAGATAGGTTCTGCAGACGGACTGAGAAAAACAAGCTCATGATAAGGGTCTGGGGAGGATCTGGAGTGGTCTCAGCCACACAGATAATGGAAAGGGTATACCAGGCTATTAACCACCTCTGCTCCCAGCCTCTGGGCAGAAAACAGGTTATACACCTCTCCCTTTGAAGAGACAACCCTGCTTGCTTAACATTCCTGGGTTCTCTAGTGCTCATCTGTGGGCACAAGGACCTCTGTGCCTCCTAAGGTTGCCTTTCTCACCTTCTCTGCCCAAAGGAGGGCACGGTTTCCTCTGCTGAACATTCCTGTTGGGCATCCTCGCCTAAATGCCAGCTCTCACCTGGCTTTAGTAACTACCCACTCTCCCTGGTCCCTTCAAGACTATAGGTAGCAGACACTCTGCTGTTTCCAGTCATCATCTACTGATGCTATACACGGGCGGAACACCTTGTCTGCATCTAAGTATACTTAGCCCTCGCAGCACGGTAATCAGATGACTTTAGTCTTACTGCAGACCCAAGTGACAAAGTGAGAGGCTGATGGTGACGGTGGGAATGGAATCAAGGCATGGTTAGTCTGCATGCATAAACACTATCAGGGATCTACTGCTCACCTCCCTTCAAGAACTTTTACTCTTGGTAACGCACCTGCTCCCACAAACAGGAATAAAGATACTGTTGCAATTTTCCCATCCGGCTAGTGAACAAAAAGTGTTCAAAATAAAGAGTCTAAAAGCCAGAGTACCAAGGACTGAAGCTGAGAGCATCTACACAAGCCTGGGAGGTCTGTGCCTGGAGGAGGCTAGATGCCTTCTCTATGGTGTGGCGTCAGCCGAGGTTAAGGCAGGGGCTCTTCCTAAAGGCTAGAGCCCGTGAAACGCACGCTGTTTTCCCAAACCCTTGGGTAGCAAGGATAAGAGTGCTAATCAGTCCTCGGGTGTTTCTTCAGAGGTTGGGAGCCTTACTCCAGACAGACATTGCTGGTAGGAATACGTAATATGGAAAGGGTGTAAGGTAATCTGGAAGTTCTGGTCACTGTTTTGCTTTTGTTTCCTGTTTACGTTTAAGCCATTTGATGGTGGCATTTTTACAGGATCGGAATGTTTTCATGCTGCTTCTTCGGCCTTCCCTCAAAATCATCCACTAGATAAGATCCTGCAGGTTGCAACTTGCGGCTCTGACCCGCCCCTCCCTCCTCCCGGCTCCAGGGGCCTGCACCGGAAGGACACCCCAGGCCGCGGGAATAGGAGCCCTTGAAAGACCCAAGGGCCACGCTGATTGGCTAAAGCGCGCAATCCTCTGTCATAGCCAGCCAATCCCTAGGCTCTGCCGAGCAAAGCCCAGTCCTGCGACGATCCGTCAGGAGCACAGGCTAGAGGCCTCTGCAGTGGTCACCCTGTCGCGTGAGTGCATCCAGCCGCAGGGAGGGAGGGTCGGCTGGGCTGCGTGGTCCTGCACAGCTGCAGCTCCAGCTGGGGCCGGGGAGGCCTGGGCTCTGGGTTCTTCTGCTGATGCCCCGAGGCTGACAGGTATTGACAACCCGGATCTGTAAGCAAGCGTGATTTCTCGGTAGCATTGTTACCAAGTTGGGAAAAGTCTGCAGAGTGTAATGGACAGGGAAGTAGGATGACCCTAGGGGGAAAATACGCAAGTGACAATAAACAGGCTCCACAGAGCCAGAGTGGAAACAGTGACAGAAAACACCCCCAGAGGCTATGTGCTTCTGGCTTAAGTTTGCTAGGGAATATAGTCTGGAAGATTTACTGAAAATGATTGTGATATGGCCAGCCACAAATTCAGGTAATAAAGCAGAGCAGAAACCTGGATGACAGAAGTCACGATTTTTTTTTTTCTTTTTCCAAATCAAATCTTGGTTCCCAGGGCGACCAAAGAAAGTCTGTCTGGGATTTGCACCATCAACATTCCCCCAGAAACACACCTTTCCACAGTAATTTGAATCATGGCTCCGCAGAGCTGGAGCATTAACAAGCCCGCCCCCCCCCCCCACCTCACTTCCAAACAAACAAACAAGCATAAAAACAGGAGCAACCTGGCCCTACATCAGTGTTTTCCGTCCTCTATGACATTCTTGTTTCCTGTGTTATCCATAAAACATTCGAGGCCACTCTTGTTTCATTGTTAAATTTTGTCTCTGGGAGAGAAAATTGAGGGTATTTGGAACACCCTAAGGAAGGGGTGCAAATGGCTTTGGTAGGTACGGGGGGAAGAAGTTAAAAACACTGTTCAAGGGTGAAGTTACAAGGTGTGGCATACTCATTTGCAGGTGCGGTCTCCCAGAAGCACAGTGTTCCTGGTTTCCCTCTATCTCTAACCCAAAGTCCAAGTCCAAGTCCAAGTCCAAGAGTGCAAGACCCAGAAAGAGGTAAGCCTAAACCCGAGCTTTCCAAAGCGTTTCTCTTCTCTAGATGGTTGACAGGAGGACTATCCCACCACTGCAAGGGAGAGCTCACCCCCTTATAAAATAGAGTGTGCCAAGGGACTCCAATCAGTGTGTGTGTGTGTGTGTGTGTGTGTGTGTGTGTGTGAACTAGAGAACAGTCGATTTCTTTGAAGATGTTTGCAGCAGGTGTAAAAAATCAGAAGACAGCTAAGGGATGGTGAGTAGCCTGAGTCCAAGTTTTTCCTGGGTTGAATCATTCCTATTTTGTGCTGGTATTTATGTCAAGTAGAAGCCACAGAGACTATCAAGCTGGATGGCAGTCTTTCTCCTACAAGCTCAGTCGGAAATGGCTCATTTGGGCTGTCAATACTTAGATAACAGAGTAAACCACTAGGTCCCCTTCCCATGAGTGTCCTCTGTCTCTGCTCAGAGGGTGCTAAGTGGGACGAGGACAGGAAGGAATCCTCCCGACCTCCCAGGCCTCCTTAGGGCTCTGATCTTTCTTCCTAGTAAGTAGTTCAGCCTCTGCTCAGCTCTGCAGCTGATTGGTTCAAGTGCCATGTAATTCCAGGCTGTGTTCTTTGTTGGAATAACACGGAAGTCACTGAAGCCTGGCTGTCAGCTCCCACTAACCGGGAAACCATTCCAACTGATGTGAAACACCCCTGTCTCCCCCCCACCCCTCGCTCACTCATTTTCTGAGTTACTCTAAACCCGGGATTTCCTGATGAGGAAAGATGTGGAAATAGCTGTTGTCTGGATTCAGAATATACATAAATCCTGGCTGTAAAACATCGAGACTGGCTACCATGTGCGAAGGTATTCAACAGCCTACTAAAGGACATTGAAGAAAGTCGAGAAGCTGTGGCGTTCCCGCTGAGCCTTATAGTCTTCTGAAGGAAAAAAAATCTATAACTAAAACGTTTTCTGCACATAATCACTGGGATTTAGAACAAAATTAGGAGTCTGGCCCACCTACAGTTTACAGCCCTCGTAGGTAGTTGGTAGGTAAGATAAGAGAGGAAGATGCAATCTGAAGGTGGCTTCTGATGCGAGTGTGCCTGTGTGGCTTCAGTCACAGTTTTTCAGGTACTGATGAGACAACCACTCGGTTTTCAGCTTCACTGTAATACTCACTAAATTATATTGAGTACTTTATTATAAAAAGAGGTCTGTATTTAACTGTAGGCTAATGTAAGTGTTCTGAGTACATTTAAGGTAGGCTAAGGTAAGCCATGATGTTCAGTACATTAGGTCGAGTAAATGAATTTTTCTCAATGATAGTTCCAATTTACAATGAGTTTATTGGGCTGTAACTTCCATTGGAAGGAGAGGAGAGACTACAATGTAGTCATTTTTAAAATGCATTTCTGATGCTAGGTGGCGGTGGCGGTGGCGGTGGCGGTGGTGCACACCTTTAATCCCAGCACTTGGGAGGTAGAGCCAGGTGGATCTCTGTGAGTTCGAGGTCAGCCTGGTCTACAGAGTGAGCTCCAGGATAGGCACCAAAACTATGCAGAGAAACTTCATCTTGAAAAAAACAACAAAAAAATGCATTTCTTAATGCATAAAGTGCTTGCCATGGAATCATGAAGACCTGTGTTGGAAGCCCCCAAATCATGAAAACCTGAGCGTGGTAGCACACATCTGTAATCCCAGTGGTGAGGCAGGAAAATCCCTGGAAGGCTCCCGGCCAGCTAGTCTGGGTACACAGCTGAGAAGCACCAGTGGAATAGTCTGTCTCAAACAGTGGGAAGTGAGCTGATACCTGGGGTTGTCCTCTGTACTCATGTGCTGTGGCACACCCCCGCCTGCACTCACACGCATGAACAGACATGTATACTCACACATGGAGGGTTTTCTTTTTTTTATAACAGTGCGTTAATTAGCAAAGGTATGTACGCATCCTCATCTTCTCCTCCTTCTGAGAACCTCGGGAACTTGGAGAGGATGAGGGGGAGGCTGGAGGAGAATAGCTAGGAGATATCAGCTGCAAGAAGGTGGGAATGAGATGTGAGTCAAACAGGGAGGGAACAGGAGACTTCCGGAAGGACACCGAGATGCTGGCCGTGAGACACCTAATCCTTAGAACACAAGCTGAAGAAGGACAGACAAAAGTTCGTCTGGACACACATCCTCAGACGCCAGGTCTTACTGTCTACTGAGGAGATGGTGAGAAGGTGGATAGCCTTAGATTTATAGTGGGGGAAAACATGAGGATGGCACTGTGTATTTATGGAGCAGGGAGAGATGGGAAATCATTTCCCTCAACTGGTCTTGGCTAAGCAAACAATGCCAGGTTGGGTAAATAAGCCTGAAGTTAAACAGCTAGTTAGGATTTACACTATTCCCTAGGTCATTTTTTCTCTTTTTACATTGTTGATAGTATCTCAGAGTGTATATAAGGATGCACAAAGTCTGTTATTTAAAGTCACCTTGCATTTTCATGCTTTAGGTCAAGATGGGGTTTATATTCTCAAAATCTATGAATGAAAATATGAAAATCCAACAGGAGTTCATGGTTATGAATGCTCGACTTCAGGTATGTGTTAGTTAAGATGTTGTGCTCCTAATCACATAACGTTTCTAGACTGGTGCTCTAGAAGTAAGTTCTCTTTGACTCCCCTTGACCCCTAATTAAAATGCCCTTGGGCACCATCCTCAAAGATGAAGTGGATGATTTACTAGTTGATGAGTGGATGAATTTCTAGTTGATGAATGGTCCATGCCTCCAATCCAGATACTTGATTCAAACCTTCCATACTACAGGTAATTGCTTAGAGTATATTATGTACAGAATATACCCTTCACCCAAGGTATCCTGGATTCCTAGAACTTGTGAATATATTAGGAATATGATACCTTATACAGAAAGGGACTTTACTGTGTGTTCACATAAAGAGATGTTATCCTGGTTTATCCATATGAGGTCATTGTAATTCCCAGGGCCTTATAAGGAGACTGTGTGTGTGTGTGTGTGTGTGTGTGTGTGTGTGTGTGTGTGTGTGTGTGAGAGAGAGAGAGAGAGAGACAGAGAGAGAGACAGAGACAGAGAGATAGAGACACACAGAGAGAAACAGAGACAGAAACAGAAAAAGAGAGAGAGAATTCAAAGATGTCATACTGCAACTACACAGAGAAATCTTAAATACAAACTCAAGCTGAACAGCACTCTGCTAGCTTTGAAGGTGGAGTGATCAGGGCCATGGGCCAGAAAAGGCAGTCAGCCTCAATAAGTTGGAAAAGCCAAGGAAGCAGATTTTCCCCTGTCGTCTCCAGAGAGACGGAGCTATGCCAGCCCGATCTGGCCCTTTAACCTCAGATAATAATTTGTTAAAGTGGCATTAGGAAACTGCTGTAGACTGTATGTTTGACCTTGGATTATACAGTAGATGTTTAGAAAAAAAATCAAAGAGATTGCTCAATTGCCTTAATATGAGTTGTCAAAGTGTTTTAAAATGTTACAAATCACAGTTGAAAGTTAAAAAGTTCAACCCAAATTGTTTTGCTAAGATTTTAGACAGAGATCATGAGTCCCCTGTGGTCTGTTTTGGCTCTAAGAGTAGAAAGCGCTATTCTTGGGCAGTACCAGTGAGAGATAAACCAGACTGCCTGAATAAATCCGTAGCACCATGATGGCACACACGATCTGTCCTCGATCTCCTGGTTTGTACCCTAGGGGCAATACACCCTTAGAGATGCTCCAAGAAGGAAAATTTATACACATCATATAGAACGCATATCATATAGAATGTATAAAATAAGGCCACTTGCTTATATTGAGTGCTGCTGTTCATTGCTATCAAAGTCTTTTTTAAAAGTTAGGGTTTCATACAGCCCAAGCCAGCTTCAAACTGGTTATGTAGTTTAGAATGGCCTTGAACTTCTGGCCTTCCTGCCTCTGTCTCCTCAGTGCTAGGCTTATAAGAGTTTCTGTGCAGGCTAATGATTTCTTTGATGGAAATGGAAAAATGGATAGAAGGGGCAAGTTTTTTACTGCAACAGACCAGTGACCAGAGGTGACTACAGTGTAGGATCAGACCAGTGTGTCAGAAACTTGGAGCCATCTGCGCATGGAAACTACAGGGGTTTCGTTCTTAAACGACCTCAGGATCTGTGAAGATTTGGGGAGTTTATTCCTCTTGGAAGTTACAAGAAACCCGAGACTCCTCCTACGTCAGAGGACTTTGTCAGTGCCCCGAAGCAGCTTGAGTGTAAGGCTGGTGTCACTTCCTCATGGGGACAGGCACTTTAGGTCACGTATGGGGAGCGCTGAGGGTAAATCTCCTGCTTTTATGATGAACCATGAACAAGAGGCACACGGAGGGCTCTTCACTGACAAACAGGCAGGAGATGCTCCAGAAGCTAGAGCCTGGCTTTTTTGATCTACCCCTTGAGAATGTGCAGGGATAGTCATGGTCCCTGGCAGTCACTTGACTGACCAGAGGCAAGAGAACAGCTTGAGTCCTCCCTAGTCAATCCCAGGTTTTCCAGGTATAGCATTGAGGTCATCACGTTTCAGATTATCTAAACCAAAAGTGAACCCAACCTAGGGACCCAGCTCCTCTTGAGGCAGCAGCTTTCTCTCATCTGGAAGAAGACAGGGCAGAATTTTCCCCAGAACAATGGCTCCTTCACCTACATGCAACTGATGAAAGGTTCGGTATGGCCTGACCCACTGCACCTTCCAACACGCTGTCCTCATTTGCCTAGCTGACAGCACCCTTCCTTGTATTTGTCCTGTTTTGGATTCCTCACCCCACAATGGAGATGCCATACCTGAGGATCCCAAGGCTTTCATAGAGCCAAACTTATTTAAACAGAAGCTCAGCCAGAGAGCAATGATTGTCTCGCCTCTCTGACCCTTCAACTACTAGCTGAACTGAGTCCCCTCAAAATTTGTACGTTGGAATCCTAACCCCAATATGACTTCATGTGGAGACAGGGTCTTCATAGAGGTAATCAAGTTAAAATCTGTTACACAAATTCTAAATTGTCTTATAACAACAAAAAAGGTAATAGTAATGAGAGCGTTGGCCTAGAAAGCACTTTCCAAACTTTTAAAAACTACTCAGTGGGCTGGCCTGTGAATGAATCTGACGGAAGTTGCTAAAAGGTCCTTTTGTGGGTGAATTACTTATTAAAAGAAAATCCGATGGGCGTGGTGACAGGTGCCTTTAATCCCAACTCAGGCAGGCAGATTCTTTGGTGATTTTATACGGGATAAAACACATAGAGAGTGACTCTTAAATTCACTAATTTATAAAAGTGGCCCAAGGTTCCAGTGGCCAAGATTTCCTGGGAAAGGAAGAGAGTCTTCTTCTTCTTCTTCTTCTTCTTCTTCTTCTTCTTCTTCTTCTTCTTCTTCTTCTTCTTCTTCTTCTTCTTCTTCTTCTTCTTCTTCAAAAATGACCTTTCTAGATGGAGAAGTGAGAGTGTGGCGAAGAAGCCAGCACCCCAAATCCTTTCGATACTGCAGCCTAGGCAGTGGGAAAGCCAAGTCAGAAAACTTAAGTTTGGGTCTAGCAGGCTTACCCGAGGCTGTCCTGGAGCCCAGGCCATTCCTGCTTTCTGGGGGTGAAGGCATCTTTAGGGGATCCTGAAAAGAAAAATTTTGAGTTAATTGTCAAGTCTTGGGAGAGGTAGCTGTATCATTTGTTGTCAGGTCTCAGGGTAATGAGAAAGTGCAGGGCTTCGGTGCCTGTGATGTGACACCTTGTGCAGCCTTGGTGCAGTGGGGAGGGGCTTGGACCTGCCTAGGCTCAGTGTGCTGGGCTCTGCTAACTCTCCATGGGAGACCTTGATTTGGGGGATGTGGGGATGAGGGGTGGCTAGGGAGGGAGGGCTGGAGGGTAGGAGGAGGGAGGATCTGTGGGTGGTATGTAGAGTGAGTAGAAATTTTCTTTTTCTTTTTTTTCTTTTTTTGGTTTTTCGAGACAGGGTTTCTCTGTGTAGCTTTGCGCCTTTCCTGGAACTCACTTGGTAGCCCAGGCTGGCCTCGAACTCACAGAGATCCGCCTGGCTCTGCCTCCCAAGTGCTGGGACTAAAGGCATGCGCCACCACCGCCCGGCAGAAATTTTCTTAATAAAGAAAAATTTAAAAAAAAAAAAAGAAAGAAAGTGCAGGGCTTGTCTCAAGTCTTGGCTAGAGTAGTCTGTGAGGCTGGATCATCTCAGCTAGCCATCTCGAAATTGTCCTGAGCAGTTTGTAGTCCAAAGCCGATCTTTAGGCAGTGTTTGTCAGCTTAGTGGTACTATTATTGTCCATGTGGAATCATCATTGTGGGGCCCCATCATCTTTTTGGAGACTTCAAAGGTCGCTGTTAGGCATGGTCATCGTTCACTGAAGAAAATCTTTTTTGTGTGACATTTTTTTCTGGATGATTTGTCCTTTTCCTTGGGATGTCTCATTTGTCCAGCTTTCTTTCAGTTCCTTAACCTTCATTCTCCTGAAAGACAAAAATAGAACCCTTCCCCACCCCTAACTTTGGGGAGCTTCCAAAACTAATCTTTATCAATTTTAATTTATGGTTTCTCCTTAAATTTTTGTTTTATTTACTATAGCTGTTCTATCATCTAAAGCAGGATGATTTTTTTTGCAATAGGCATTAGGTTCTTTAATTGCTCTAGGAAGGAGTTTCCTCCATGATGACAGAAAATGACTGAACAAAATTTAACATGGGGGCCTGCAAGAGGCCCCTCAGTGAGTTTCCCGAAGGCAAAGGCAAGGGATTACCTTGTCTGTCCTTTGTTGATCTACATTCATTAGTCCAGTGTAATCCAGAAGGGAGGGGTATTCTGCTGGGATTATTCCTTGAAAAAACATTGTTTCTAGGAATGCCCTGTTTACAGTCACTTTTTAGGTGGCCTTGTTTACCACAATTGAAACATGTGATATTACGATTTTTCTTCAAACCTCTGGAAATCATTTCTCCTATCCAAGCATCATCATGGTCATGAGATCAATATTGACTGTATCTCAGATCCATTCCTCCAAGGGTGCTGATTTTGCCTTTAATACCCTAATTACCCTTTTGAATTGTGCATTAGCATTTTCAAAAGCCAAAGATTCAATTATTATTTGTCTAGCTTCTGAATTTGGTATCATTCTATTTACTGCTGAAGACAGCCTTTGTAAGAAATCAGTGAAGGTTTCTTTTGGGCCCTGTATAACTTTTGTAAATGACTCAATTTTCTTTCCTACTTCTTGAATTCTATTTCAAGCATTCAAGGCTACGGTGTGGTCGTCATATAAAGATTGTCTTTGTATACCAGTTTAATCAGCTGCCCCAAAAGTTGATCTTGGGAGATTTCAAGACCTGTTTTAACAGGTTTTTCTGAAACTTTTATCTTGGCACTCATATTAACCAACTTTTTAAATGATAAAACAGAAATGATTAAACAAATAATATTTATAGTTGACATTAAATAAATCTCATCAACATTAATTATCCTCTCATAAAACTGTTCCATTTTCAGAACATCTAGCTTATAGTCAAACAGAGACCAAACTCCCTCCATCGTAAAAATATTTCTCATTTTTTAATGTGAAAAAAAACTTTCTTTTAACTGACTCCTCCCTTTAAGAAATCCCGATTGCCTCACCAAATCTGCTGACAATGACGATTCAGATGATGGTGTGGCAGCAGCCTGAGGAGGGGGCTCGGAGAAAGTCCAAGGGAAGAAACTAAAGAGCCATCTGTCTACACGAGGGAACATGCGAAAGCAGCCAATTCTGGTGTGTTTGGAGTCTGAGCCTGGGGAGTTTGCTGCAGAGAGGCTGCAGCAGAAGCTTAGCCTGCAGGGTAGGAACTCCAGTGGGTGGGGGGGGGGGGGGACGACTCTGGCTGTGTGCAGCTCAGGCCTGGGCTGGGGACTGCAAAGCCTCAGGCAAGCGACTTCTTCATAAATTTGTGCCCCAAAAGTTGAACACCAGATATTGCTTGAATTTCTAAAAGTCTTATAATAAAAAAAAACCCAGAGTCAGATATTGGGGTAAATGCTGAAAGAGCAGAGAAACAAAGGAACAAGCCACAGCCACCTCTTACCTCACCAACTCCCTGAATCCTCTGACTGACTGTCTCTGAGTCCTCAGCCCAAAAGGGTCCAGCCAAAAACCAGCTGAACAGGGCTTCAGCTGAAAAAGCTTCATCTGAACGAGAGCTTGGTTCCTGTCTCCTCACACTTTATATACCTGTCTCCACCCAGTCATATTACCTTCCTTCCTAGTGCTTGGATTAAAGGCATGTAACTTCCCAGTACTGGGATTAAAGGTGTGTGCCACCACTGCCTGCCTCTGTTTCTCTCCTAGACTGAATCAATCTCATGTAGTTCAGGGTGGCTTTGAACTCACAGAGATCCAGAGGGACCTCTGCCTCCTGAGTGCTAGGATTAAAGGTGTGTGCCACCACTTCCTGGCCTCTGTGTTTAATATAGTGGCTTCTTCTGTTCTCTGATCTTCAGGCAAATTTTATTAGGTTACAACAAAATATCACCACAAAAATAAATCCTTAGGGTGGGTCTCAATCTGATATATCGGTGACTTAAGAGAAAATTTGGTCATGAATCTATATAGACGCAGTCATTTACAAGCCAGGGACAGAGGTCTCCTCATAGCTTGTCAAGGAACTAACTACATTGATTTTGGATTTCTAGATTCCATAACTGAGACAATTTTTTTCTAGTGCATAAACTAGCCAGGCTGTAGCCCTCTCGGGGTAGGGGCAGCTTTAGCAAACTAAAGCAGGGAGCTCTTGGAGCCTGTATCCAGAAGTAGATGCTGGTGTATTGGGCAAGGGGCTCCCTGCACCCCAGCTGCAATTTTCTGCCTTTCTCCCCAACTGCCTATTTCTATAAGCCCTTCTGGGAGGAGAGTCAGAGTTCATGGATGGGAGAGATTCATTCGGTCGTGAGCTTTCCATGCAGACATGACACATCAATTTCACTCTACCTGATATGTGTGCATGGGCACACCTGACAGTGTCTTGGATCAGATCAACTTCCCTTCCTTAATGCAAACTTTGTTCAGACTGCATCACTTGAATTCAACCCATCTTCCATTCAAAGAATTTTTTTTTTTTTTTTTTTTTTTTTTTTTTTTTTTTCGAGACAGGGTTTCTCTGTGTAGCTTTGCGCCTTTCCTGGAGCTCACTTGGTAGCCCAGGCTGGCCTCGAACTCACAGAGATCCGCCTGGCTCTGCCTCCCGAGTGCTGGGATTAAAGGCATGCGCCACCACCGCCCGGCTCCATTCAAAGAATTTAACGGAAGTATTGTAGGGCCCCTGCCTAGTTTCAGGAGATTGTACAGTTTTACAGATGGCTGGTGACTGAGATGCACAGGGCCTTTGTTTTTCCCCAAGAACCACAAAAAAGAAGACTTTTTTTTTTCTTTTTAAAAAATCAGTTTTTGGGAATTTCATACCATGTATTAGAGCTGAGGGCTATGGCTCAGTGGTAGAGCGTTTCCCTAGCATGCACGAGGTCCTAGGTTCAGTCCCCAGTACAGCAATCAAAAAGAGACACAGATAGAGAGAGACGTGGGGAGGGGAAGGAAAAGGGAGGGGAAGAAAGAAGAGAGAGAGAGGTTACTTTGAGGGGTAGGGAGAGAAACTGCCTCTTCCAACCCCTGTTACCGAGATGAGCTTTACAGTTAAAAAAAAAAAAAAAAAAATGAAGGTTTCCCCGGACGGTGGTGGCGCACGCCTTTAATCCCAGCACTCGGGAGGCAGAGGCAGGTGGATATTTGTGAGTTCAAGGCCAGCCTGGGCTGCCAAGTGAGTTCCAGGAAAGGCGCAAAGCTACACAGAGAAACCCTGTCTCGAAAAAACCAAAAAGAAAAAGGAAAAACAAAATAAACAAAAACAAAACATTTTCCAACATGGCCACTAGATGGCGCACACAAACAACTTTATAGCGCCCACATGTCTGGAAGGCTTGAGTTACTAAGGTAGGATGGAAAGCAGAAAAGAAGGAAATACAGATGCTGCCAGCCCATGCTATGCAGTAGGGCTGTGGGCAAAGCAGTATGGTCGTGCCAAGATTAGTGGGCAGTGAATGTTTACTTGTTGTTTGCTGTGTTCAGGCAACAACATGAGAGAAAACAAAAGCCAACCAAACATGAGGGCCAGACCTTGACCTGTTTGTGCGCTGAAAACTTAAGGTAGTGTAGATTCTCCTGGTTTTTAGTGAAATGGATCTTACAGATGGAAGATGTGGTGTTTCTACCCTGGTTAATTTTTATTGTCGATTCGATACAGCCTGGAGACACCTGAGGAGAGGGAATCTCAGTTGAAGAGCTTTTTCAGCTAGACTGGCCTGTGGCCATGTCTGTGAGAGTGTCTTGACTGTGGGCAGTATCTGTCCTAGGCAGGTAGGTCTGGGCTGTGTAAGAAAAGCTAGCTGAACAGGAGCCCTGGCTAGAAAACAATGTTCCCTCATAGGTCCCACCCCCAGATTTCTGCCTTGAGCGTCCCTTAATGATTGATCGTGACCTGGAAAATGAAATAAGCCCTGTCCTTCCCAAGTTGCTTTTGGTCAAGGTGTTTAATCACAGTCACATGATTAACAAGAACAGTTCCAAATGTGGTAATAAAAAGACAGTTCCAGACACACCGAGGTATTTTTCTTAGCCATTAACCACAGTCAGACATTTGCATAAATTGTGGTGAGCCTATCAAGAGCCACATGAATTAGGAGCTAAAACACCTTGGTGAACAGTGTGATTTCTTCTCTCAAAGGATCGCACATCCTTGAACAGGGTAGAGACGGCAGCTAATGAATTCAATACTGTGTCTATATATTAATGTGTCTGTTAGAGACAGAATAGTAGAGGCTTTTCTAAAGGTCACATATGGAGTCAGTTCTTGTTTAGTCCTGGCAGTGTGCAGACCTTGGCTAGTTAATGAGGGCATAAAAATAAAAAGGTGAGATTGAGAGCTTCTCTCTGTCCTGAGATGGTTCAAATAGTTTACGTAGGACTTTTCTTAGAGGAAAAATATCTGGATCATGTTTAATAAGCACACTTTTGAATCCATTAGGAAAATTGATGTTAGGTTCATTGTTAGGTTTGGTTAGACTAATGAATCTAACTATTGAGTTAAGGAGTTATCTATTATAATTATGCCATTGGAGACTTGAATTTATTATATATGGATATATTTTAGTTTTTTTCAATCATTACACTTTGTTTAGATGCCAAATACTATTAAGGCATAATTAGTTCCCGTTATAATTTCCCAAAAGAAAACCATTAGCTTCAAGTTTTATTTGTTTTAAAATTTTGAACAAGAAAGAGCTCAAACTTTTTAAAACTATAGTGGAGTGAGAGAATATGTCATTACCTCCCTCCCTCCTCCCTTCCCTTCCCCCTTCCTCCCTCCCTCCCCCTCCCCCTCTCCCCTTTCCTCCCTCCCTCCTTCCACCTGGTCCATGGTGAGTCTTCTCTGATGACTCCTTACTCAGACACCCGCTGCAGTGTCTCCTTTGTTACAAGTCACTTAGCCACGACAGATTTT
Source organism: Peromyscus leucopus (assembly GCF_004664715.2). Classification (NCBI taxonomy): domain Eukaryota; kingdom Metazoa; phylum Chordata; class Mammalia; order Rodentia; family Cricetidae; genus Peromyscus; species Peromyscus leucopus. The sequence continues at coordinate 23,149,488 of NC_051063.1, read as the reverse complement.
CAACTACAGGTGCGTCCCGTGTGTCTTTAACCAGAGAACATTGACAACACCATGTTACCACATAAATAGACAACACTTGTATGTCACTCACCATGTGCCAGGCACTGCTATAAATCAACCCGTGTGTGTGTGTGTGTGTGTGTGTGTGTGTGTGTGTGTGTGTGTGTGTGTGTGTGTGTGTGTGTTGTTGTTGTTTTTGTTGTTCCTTGGGACAGGGTGGCAGAAGCCCAAGTTGGTCTCAAATGCATGATTCTTTGATGGGGGAATATCTTTCTGTACGCTTCAAATATGTGTTGCTCTGATTTGTTTGATAAATAAAGCTGTTTGCCCTATGGCGAGGCAGCTTTGAGGCAGGCTGGAAATTCAAAGGGAGAGATGGGAAGAAGGCAGGGGGGGGTGGTATGTAATAAAAGCCTCTGTGTGTTTACTTGGGAACTCGAGTAGGAGAGATTTGTTCCGACCACCAGCCAGGACACAGGGAAACTCCCAGCTACAATTCTTCTATGTCTCCTCTCAAATTCTGGGGTTACAGGCACACACTACCAAGCCTGGTGCAGACTGTTAACCTGCACCCTGTGAGGGGGAGCTTCACAGCTGGATTCCAGTGTTTGAGAACCGTCCTTTTGATCTTTAACTTGACATTTCTGTAGGGTCTGATCGTTCCTTTCCCTCCTCGCACCTGTGTTTATCAGGCAGTCCCAGGATCTCCTCACAGCCTCATCCCATCTTGGGCATCCTCTACGTTCTTGGCTGACTTATAAAATTTTGATACATCACGTTCACTCTTCACCATAAAGTTTATGCAAATAACAAGGACAGGGTGTTCTGTGTTCGCCACCACATCATACCATTTAGTCCCACAATCTTTACAAGGCTCTCTGCTTATTACCTTTGACAGTTCCCAGCCATCAAATTCAGACCGATATCCACTTGATGTTTACTGGGGGGAAATGTCTATCCTGTGATAGCTCCTTTAGGCAGTGGTTCTCAGTCCCAGCTGCACCCCAGAACTACCTAGACCACCTGCAAAATAAAATAAAATAAACGTAAACTAAACTTACGCTGACCTTACCTCCAGTTAACATGTGGAATAACTGCTCTGGGTGTTGGTGTTGGGACTTTGAAGAACTCTACAGATGTTTACAGCTCAGGACACTGATGTTGGGCTTTTCTGTGTCTTTTTTTTTTTTTTTATCTACGTGACTTTTTATATAAACACAAATTATTAATTGTGGTATTTATATCACTTTGGGAATATATGCATTATTATGTGATTTTTGGGAAATAAGTGATCTAGCAAGGATGGGTTTTACACACTCAATATTCATGTATATAAAGGCATATTATTTATCTTTAACAGAACTCAAAATGAACCCCAACTTCTACTGATAAAGGCAAATTTTAGCAAGGCAGAGTGGCTTACTTACTTCTCGCTCTTTCCCCCCTCTCTGTTCACTTCTCCTTGAACAATCTTGGTTTGGCCTAGGCGACCTCAGGTGGCTCAGGCATCGGAGGAGGCATCTCTGCTTGAGGGAAACTTCTCTGCTGTTGTTTACAGCCACCTGGGAAGCATGGGGTGGTTTGTTCTGAGGGCACGGATCACGCTCCAGGTGAATCTGGCCATGACGTCTACAATTTCCAGTGCCATAAACCCTTGAGATCCAACCACCTTCTCCAACCACCTCTGGTTTATTCTCTAGCCAAGTGTCTGCTATGAGTTCTCCTGGCACGACGATTTAGTGACCCTCTGGCATGCCACCTGCTTCTCATATTCAGCTGCCTCCTGGGAAATTTTCCAAGTGACATGGGAACTATGCAGACACCTAGGGAGCTGAGATTCAACCAACTGTCTCTCTCAAGCCTACTCTGAACCCAGGTCTGCCTTGGAACCACTGGCTCTCTGTTTTGGTTCCACTCTCCCAGAATCCTCTTTGTTTATAGGATCTCCAGGCTCACCTGGGGTTTGCTTGACATTCTCCTATACTATACCTCCCTGGGGGAGGGGAGACAAGTGGGCAAGCCTTATCTTTATATTATTACACCATTCTCCTCTCCCAGTTCCTTCCATGGCCGTGGTAGAAAGAGGACATGACCGGAAACCGAGTCACATTATTTGTCTTTTATCATGATATCTAGCTTTCTGTTTCTGGGCTTTGCTGGCGATGTGTACTGTCAAGGTTTTAGAATCAAGAAGCCAAGAAGAAAATAGCTTTCTCCCTGAAGAATCGGGCTCTTTTCAAATCATGGCCTTGGGTTTTCATTTTGCTACTTCTACTGCCTCTGTGTATTTCTTTAAAAATCGGATCAGGTATTGTGTCCTGTGTTTCGGGCTGTTCAAAGCCAAGAAAGGCACCGGCTAAAGTGGCACAGGACACAAGGGGTGACAAACAAAACCTCTTTTGACACCTCAAAGCAACACTCTTCACCACCGTATGACGAGGACCCGACATTTCAGTCTGTAGTTGGGTGTATCTGGAAGGCAACATGGATGGAAGGCAAAATGATTTCCAAGCAAGTACTAACAACAAAGACAGGCAAGGTGGGTGTGTTTAGTGACCCAGAGATCTTTCCTCACACGAAACAGAAAAGGCTGGAAACATACACGAGGCTCGGGGCCACAAACATGTAGTCAAGCCCTCAGCGAGCAGAGGCAGTGTCTGTTCCGTGTACACTTGAAGGAATTGTCACTGCCAAGGGGACAGTGGCACAGAGCTGCTCAGAGCAACTTAGTCGAAGTCTGTTGTGATTGAAACAGAACAAACCTGCTTGGAAACAGATGAAGGAAAAGCAGATTGTAACACTGTTCCGAGACGAAAGGTGAGTAACCGCTCTTTGTCTTTTGTGCTTAGCTGGAAAGGCAGCTGACCATGCAGAACGAGATGAGGGAAAGACAAATGGCTATGCAGATCGCCTGGTCTCGGGAATTCCTCAAATATTTCGGAACGTTTTTTAGCATTGCCGCCACCTTGTTAACAACTGGGTATGTTTATGATTTGCTTGAAGATTTCCTGAAATGATACAGTCTCTGCCATGGTCATAAATAGCACTGCCAAGTTGGCGGAGGTAGGACTCTGAGCCCAAGAGTGTTCATATGAACAAAGAAACCTCCCCTCACTTACTCCTCTGTAGAACAAGGGTAGGAAGAGTTCATTCTGCCATCCGCTCCTTAGAGTCCTTCTGTCTTTTTCTCTAGTCTATAAGTTAAAGAGGGTTCACTTGCCATCAAGATGGATGGCCTCTGCACTTATCCCCAGAGATCCTGAATCTTTGTCTACCTTAAAAAGAAGAATCAAAGCCTTGAATCAAAGATTAGCAAGTCATAGCCCCTCCCCTGGTGAACCAAAGAATCTGGTGAGGTACGCTGGGCAAGGAAATTCAATTTCCGTGGAAGACTCAGATGAATCAAATAACATATGAGATGGAATACATCCTTCCAGAAAGCAGGTGCTTTTTTCTTACAAGGACAAGATAAGTATTTGCTGGTTATTGTTGACATTCATCTTTGTATTTCCGAAACAGAGCAATAAAGCGAAAGAAGCCCGCCTTTCTCATTCCCATAGTTCCGTTCAGCTTTATCTTCACCTACCAGTATGACCTGGGCTACGGAACTCTTCTACAAAGAATGAAAAGTGAGTCTTCCTAAACTAGTCTGTTTCCTAATTAATCTTCTGATTCAAGATCTCCTCTCAGGGCTGGGAGACGGCTCAGTCAGTGAGGTGCTGGCTCTGCAATCAGGAGGACCCAAGTTCAATCCCAGGTACCCGAGTAAAAAAAGCTGGGTGTGGTGGCGCAAGTGTGTTATCTCAGTACCAGGGAGGCAGAGACAGGCAGATCTCTTGCCCACTCCCCACCCCACCCCACCCCCCCCCCCCCCCCCCCCCCCCCCCCCCCCCCCCCCCCCCCCCGCTAGCCAGCCTAGCCTCCTTGGCAAGCTCCAGGCCAGCCTGAGATACTGTCTCAGAAACAAAACCAGAGTAGACAATGCCTGACGACCCTGGCAATTAAATTAACCTCTGGCCTCACCATGAAAGTGCACACACATGAACACACACGTACATCCCCTCCTTATAAATCTATGACTTACGTAGATTCTAGTAGGATCATTTTCCTAAGACTTTGATGACCAACACTCTGCTCCCTCCAACAGAGTGGCATGGTGTCAGCTCTTACTAGCTCATAAGAATTGACTTGATAGATGTTTAGAAATTTTGCATGGTGGATGTGAGACACAGTTGATTATTAAAATTAAATTAAATAAGAATATACAGACTTACAATTAAATTATAATAAATACTAAATTGCATTGAAAACAAAGTTATTAAGCACTCAGAACTCATCTGTTTCTAATTATTTTCCTATTCTATATAATCTATATATTCTATATAACTAAACTATATAGGTTACTTGTATCAATTCTATCTGCATTATGCAAATGCAGAAGCAGCATACAGATGCAGCAAAGTGCAGCCACAGCTTCGGCTTCAGCCGCATCCCATTGGTGGCTTGAGGCTGGCCAGGGTGGGAGTATTTACATCGTGGAAACTGGCAAACACCAAATCCAGGCTTGACGCTGATCGTCTAGACCAGGGATTAGAAAATGTTGACACTTTAAACCTCTGGAAAGAATTCTAATAATGTCTATGAGTATTCTTCATTTTTGCAGACAGCTTACTAATTTTTAATGTGAATTTGCAATTGTTTGTATATATGTATTGTATAATGGTCAAAACCAGGTAGTTATATCTATCTCCTCCATGCATTTATCATTTCTTTTTTTTTTTTTTTTTTTTTTTTTTGTTCTTTTTCTGAGCTACAGTCTCCCTGTGTGGCTCAGGCTGGCCTTGAACTCATAATCCTCTTTTCTTACCTCCTGAGTGCTAGAATTATAGGCATGTACCACTACATCCAGCTGTAGCTGGGCTTTCAGAATCCACCACTGTGTTTCCCCAAGCGGTGCGCCCCTTCTCCTTCATGAAAGGATGAAATGCTTACCTCTGAGATTTCAGGTGACAGACACAGAGTGTCACACACATTGTGTCACTGAAACAGCAATCAAGCCCTCTGACAAAATGCTGATGACCCCTCCATTGCCTTACACACTTCTGTGTTTTATTTAAGGTGAAGCTGAAGACATACTGGAAACAGAAAAGACTAAGTTGGAGCTGCCAAAAGGAATGATCACCTTTGAAAGCCTTGAAAAAGTCAGAAGGGAGCAGAGCAGATTCTTTGCAGACAAATGAAGTCACGTGTTCCCTCAAAGCACATGCTGCGTCTCAAAGCACAGAATTGTTGGCTTGAATCACAGTGTTTACAGTTTTTTAAATCATCAAGATTTTGATACGATGCTTTTTTATTTTAGAATATTAAAATTCAAAATGCATTTGTTGAACTATTTTAAAATAAAATTTTTAACACTCAGTCCAATCATGGCAGTATTCTAGATAACATTCAAATTTTCTGTGTTTGTTTTACAATTATCCAAGTGCAAAATTAATAAATTATATTGTTCTGAATTTGACACCAATGTCCTGCTGCTTGAGGTTTTATCACACAGACTTTCCATTTGATATCAACTCTCACAGGCATCTGGTGTCGTGTCCTGTCCCCTACTGGTGACCAATGCCCAGTAAATCACAGTGTTCAGTGCTCGGAGGAGGAAGAAGAGATAGTGAAGCTGAGAGGTATAAACATGGTCAAGAGGGAGTGTGAGGAGGGAAATGGGTTGATTTGATCTCATTTCATTGTATACATGAATGATATTCTCAAACAATAGGATCAATAAATGAAAAAATATACACATAAATAAATAGAAAAAATTACAGAGGAAAGAGATGGAGATTTCATCTGATGGGATCCATACATGATGGAATACTGCCATAATATCTCTCTCTCTCTCTCTCTCTCTCTCTCTCTCTCTCTCTCACACACACACACACACACACACACACACACACACACAATCTGCATAATAGTTGTGTGCTATGGGTGTCCAAAATGGTTCGTCAAGAGTTTTAAATTTAGCATTATATTTGCTATGCAAGCTTTGCTGCTCCACTGTTCGCCAGGTGTGGTTAAGACCCCTTCAAGGTGGTGCTCAAGACCTTACAGAGGGTGTAGGTACTGTACCAATAGCCAGGCCCTCAGTCTTCTTTGACTGCCAGACCTTTCCTTTGAGCTCCTTGTCTTGATGTAGACACTGAGTTCATTGATAACTCACATTCATGCAATTCATTGATAACACACGTTCATACATCTACTCATACGATAGTCTTTCCCAAGTGCACAGAGAGGAAAACCCCAAACCGATCTACTGCACAACTGCCTTTGAGCACAGCTCTATTAAAGTGGGTGCTGGGTTCTCTGAAAGAGCAGCCAGTGCTCTTAATCACTGACCACCTCTTCAATCCCCCTCAAGATTTTGAATGTTTTCAATTCACGTTTAAGGGAGAGTGCTGTGCTTTTCCAAAACTTTTAAAAGTTTTACAACTAAAAAGAGTAGTTTCTACCAAACAGTGGTGTCCAGAATCCATGGTAGGATTCATTTCAATCAGCATGTTGGCTGTATCCGAATAGTATCCAAATCAATTTTTAAAACCAGTGACCAACTGGGAACGTAGCTCAGTGATAGAGTCCTTACTTGGTGTGTATGAGCCCTGGGCTCCATCCTTAGAAGCACAAATTAAATTTTAAAAAAGTCACAAGTAATATGCTTTTTTAAAAAGGTCACCTTTGTCATGTCTTACAACCATACAACATGTATGAAAATGGGCCAAAGGCTCCTGGGTTTAGCCCATCACCCAGAGCTACATAGTAAATTCAAAAGCAGCCTGGGCTACATGAGACCCTATCCCAGAAAACAACAAAAGGTTCATGGGCTAGAAGAGAATGCAGAAGGGACAGATTTCAATTGTGAAAACTGGGTGGGCCATGTAGTTCAGTGGTAGAGTGCTTGGCTAGACTGTATGCGGTTCAGGGTTCAATTCCTAGATAAAAGATAAAGACAGAAACACACACACACACACACACACAGAGACAGACAGACAGACAGACAGACACAGAGTCAGGCTTCATGATATTATATATGGTACATATAATGTATATATACATTCATATACACACACAAATATCAAATTTCAAAAACTCTGCAACCAATATGTTCTAAATATAAGCCATCTGAAAATGAGATGTTATACAGATTTTAACAATTCCAATATATGAATGTCCTAATGTAATATTCCAGAGACTCTAGCCAGAACCTAGTTAATTTTTTTCTGTCCTGCCATTCTGAGAAAGGAATAGGCTCCTGCTGAGAAATCATTATCAGTACAGCCTGCTGTTACTCAAACATTGTGGTGTTTCTTGCCCTTGGGGGGGGCTGTCTATTCTGTGAGAGGATTGGAAATGTTCTCTTGGGTTTGGCCTTGTGGGCACCTGCAGGAAACTTCAGGAAGACAGTACATGCCACCAAACTACAGAAAGCAGTTTCTGGCATTTTCTTCAAGGCAGACTGTTCAGTATCTCCACTGATTTTTTTAAATGCCTGCTCTGATCAGTCTCGTGACTATGAAAACTAGAACACTTCTTGGGTTATGCACAGGTAGAACTTGAGGCCCAGAAAGGGGTGAACAGGTATACCCAGAGAATCTGAGAGGTCTGGAAATCAAGATGGGGGCTGAGGAACGGCAGTCTTTGTGAGGCGAGGGGCCTGACTTGAATCCTTCCCCCAGTAGACATGACTGCCAGGGTTGTTACTCCAAAACCCAGCGTTAGTGCTGGGATCCTCTCCAAGGCCAGTCCACTTTTCTATAGTCAACAAAGAGGGAGCTTTTCTCTGACCAAAACACACATGTATTCTCACTGCTGTGACTTTGTTGTTCTGAGCATAGAACCCACCCACGTAGTAGAACTGTACTTCAGAAAATCTGAGTGTTTTTATATTTCCATCAGTATAAATTACCATCTAAGGTCAAAGAAGAACTGAAAAAAGTATTCTATTATAAAACTTCTGATGAATTCTGGTATTGAAATTAAACATGAAATGCTGCCACAAGTGTTAACTACAAACTTGGTGTTGTCTGTGTTACATATTCACTCCTTTTCTATTTGGAAGCATGGGCAGGGATAACCAGCTAGACCAGCTCTTTCCAAGCCCCTTTGGTACCTGTTACTTCACCTGCTTCAATTACTATTCACTACCTAAGTTTCATTCCTCTCTGTCATTTTTTGTTCTCATTTCTTAATGAGAGACCCATTCTGGCAAATTCTCCTTTAAATGAAAAAGCTTATGGGTTGTGATTCCACTTATGAAACCTAAGGCAACAGTAACCTCAGTTGATCATAACAGCATTTTCCTGGAAAGTTGAGGAATGACTAGAAAGGATTATGAGGGAAAATAGATCTGTCTGTGTCATGATAAATATATATACACCATTGTCTCCCTTTGTCAAAATTGCATGCCTAATATTTGTACGTTCCAAGGTATATTGTCTAAAATTATAATAACTCTTGCCATAATTTTCATTGTTATAATTTAAAGAGTAGGAGACTATATAAAGTAATAGATTGTTTATGTGCATGTAGTTATGTATGTATGCACAGAGAGAGAGAGAGAGAGAGAGAGAGAGAGAGAGAGAGAGAGAGAATTATAGATATAAGTGAATTAAGAATGGTAGAACAATAGTCATTGAAACCCATGTTTCAAGTGGGTATTCTTTATACGACACATGTATTCCATATAATACATATTTCCATCTTTAAAGACTATGGTATTTCCTAAATATGTCAGATCAGAAAACTTGATTTTTCTAGACTCTTGAAACTACATGCATTAGAAAACATAAATCACAGAAGTATAATGTTGAGTGGGAAAAAAACCCTAATATTCAGAAGAATTCACTCAATGTGGTAAAAAATTCCTAAAACACAACCTGGGTCAAAGAGGTGACATTACCAAGATGATGAAGTAGGAGGTAGAATCCTTCATCCTCCCACAGAAAACCCAGTTATTTATAAAACAAAATAACCTTGAGAGTGCCCAGTAAAAATCTGCAGCACAGTGGAGCAGAATAAGATGGAGAATCTGTGTAGACAGGCCTGTTGGTGCATGTCTGAGACACCAGGATAACTAGTGACAAGAGGAAAGGCTCGAGGCCCGTCAGTGTCAGCTGTCCACAGTACAGTGGAATCACTGTGTCCCCAAGAGGCTTGCTCCGCAAAGGATGCCAGCATCTTTTGTCACGGAGTGGTCAACAGCCATTCCTTCCTGGAAACCATAGAGAGGGAGACCTGACTGCCTATTCTCCACCACCTCTCCCAGCCTGTGGAGACCCCCAACCCACACTGCTCCAAAAATGCCCACATTCTAGGTCTAGGCTTCTTGCCCTGCTCACATCTCAGACAGCAGACTCATTGCTATACAGAACTAACGCACTTGGATGCCAAAGTTTCTCTGGGCATACCTATGCTCTGGGTACCAACCTTTCTACACTGATCCTGTAGCCACTGAGCTATGGGTGTCCACCTATGTTTTATTCTTGGCTCCTCGGTGGGCTCACCAGTACCTATATATCATACACAACTATTGAAAGTTTGATGGCCACCAGAACTATTACGGTCCCAGACCCCAGAGCTGGAGTCGTGTGCTTTAGGACTAAGTTCTGTGAACATCCCACGATGCCATCATCACCAGCAAATCGAGTGCAGGCCAGAGACAGTACCAAGAGGGATGACTTCAGCCATAACTTCTTCAGTGGAAGATAAAGTGGGAGGATGTTGGGGACATTGCCACTGAAGACTCCGACAACTGCTACCATGACTGTGGATATCCTCAGCCTAGGCTGCTGAAGATCTCTGCAGATGGCCAGCACTGAACTCATCATCTGTCAGGTGACAGAAAACCTACATAAGAAGCAAGGAAGTTGAATTACACTTGAGAACAAACAGACCTAGCATTCCTCCCTCAGCTGCTGAAGACACATTCCTAACAACTGTTCAAGGAATGTTCTGATGATGGATCATGTGTTAAGTCACAAAACACATCTTAAATTTTTTCAGAAGATTAAATTCATATAAAACACATTTTCTGATCATCATAGTTTGAAACTAGAAAATAATAAGATGAATCATGGAAAATTAACAAACTTGTAGAAATTAAACAATATGTTCCTGACTGGCAATTGTATCAGAAAAGAAATTTTTTAAAATGCAAAAAATTAAAATAGAAATACAGTGTTCCAAATTTATAAATGTTGCAAAAGTATTTATAAGAGAGATGTTTGTTGCAATAAATGTCTTGCAGAGGACCACAGCTCAGTTCCCAACACCCACGTAAAGTGGCTCGCAACTGTCTGTAATTCCAGTTCCAGGAGATCTGATGCCTTCTTCTGACGTCTATGTACACCTGCACTCATGTGCACATATCTTCCTCCAGACACAGATACACATAGCTAAAAAATAAAATAAATCTTAATAAAACAGAGAGAGACTGCTATGAATCATTAACACCAACAAACTGGATAACCTCAAAGAAACAGGTAGGTTCCTATGTACCTATAACCTGTAAACACTTAATCATGAAGAAACAGAAAACGATGAGTATGGGGACTGAATTAACACATCACATTAATGGTATAAAAGACAATGGAATGACATCCAGTGAAATTCAATGCCCATTCATGATGAGAATTCTCAACAAATTAAGCTTATATATAAGGAATGTACCTCTCTGTACATTCAAGTCCATATGCAACATGCCCATCGCTAGGTGTTTTGGCTACTTATCACTGTGACAAATAGCTGACAAGAAGCAGCGTAAGGGAGGAAGAATGTATTGGCTCACAGTCTGAGAGGGTACAGTCCATCATGGCGGAGAAGGCATGGCAGCCATCACAGTGGTGGGATCGTATGGCTGGGTACCTCAGTCTTCGGTGTTGCAAATGAAAGCTCAGTTTGGAAGGGGAGCCAGTCTGTAACTCATAAGGTCTGCCTGTACGGCCCTACGTCTGCCGGCAGAACTCCATGTCCAAAGGTCCTACAACCGATAGGGTGGGAGGGATGCCGGATGTGGAGCCTGCCAGCCTGTTGTAGGGCTCTCTGGCTGGTGGAAAACTCAAGCCCCAGTGACAAAAAGTGAGCTGCTGCAGCAGAGCAACCACAAAAGAAACAAGACCCCCGATGCAGGGGAGCTCCAGATTTGGAAGGCCAGAGCCCTGAGTGCAAACCAGGTGGGGTCCTCTGGAAGAGCAGCCAGTGCTCTTAACCCCTGAGCCATCTCTCCAGCCCCAGACTGGAGCCTTTCTAACTAAAGTATTGTATTATGGTTTTGATTTGTAGCCAGTACTTCTGGTTTTAGAGTGATCGCTGAGGTTTCCAAATGCCTGCCTATCAAGATGTAGGAATCTCAGCTCCGGCACTATGTCTGCCTGCATGCCCTCATGTCCCTCCATGAGATGGACTGCACCTCTGAAATTGTAAGGCAACCCATGACATGTTTGCCTTTATAATAGTTGCCGTGGTCATGTTGTCTCATCACAGCAATAGAGACCCTAACTAAGAAAACTTTGGAACTCAATTCCCAACATCCACACTGCAGCTCACAACTGTCTGTAATTCCAGTTCCAGGGGACCTGGCACCCATGGCAAAACACCAATGCACATAAAATAAAATTAATTAAAAATGTAAAAAAAAAAACCCACAATTAAAAAAAAGAAATAAAAGAAAGGCTCCAGCCAAAAGAAAGGAGAAAAGAAAAGAGGAATGCTGGTAGGAGTACAGCGGCAGGAACCCTGCTCTCCAGCAGGAAGGATGCAGCCACTTTGGAAGACATGTGGGCAGTTTTCTCTTGGGAAGAAATATGGGAAAGGTTGCAGGAATCTTAGAATACATTAGGAAGTCCAAAGTAAGACCTATACTTCTGTCTTAGTTAGAATTTCTATTGCTGTGATGAGACACCATGACCACTGCAACTCTTATAAAGGAAAATATTTCATTGGGGGTGGGGGCTTACAGTGTCGGAGGTTTGGTCCATTGTTATCATGGAGGGACATGGAGGCATGCAGGCAGACATAGTGCTGGAGCTGAGAGTCCTACATTTTGATAGGCAGGCAATAGGAAGTGGTCTGAGACACGGGTGTGACTTGAGCATGTATGAGACCTCAAGCCCACCTCCACAGTGACACACTTTCTCCAACAAGGCCTCGTGCTGTGGGATGTCTTTCTGTACGCTGTGAATATGTGTTGCTCTGATTGGTTGATAAATAAAGCTGTATTGGCCTATGGCAAGGCAAGTTAGAGGTAGGCAGGAAATGCAAGCAGATAGACAGGAAGAGAGGCAGAGAGATGCTGCTAGCCGCCACCAGGAGAAGCAAGATGTAAAAGTATTGGTAAGCCACAAGCCACGTGGCAAAGTATAGTATAGAAATGGGTTAATTTAAGATGTAAGAGCTATCTAGCAAGAAGCCTGAGCCATTAGGCCATATAGTCTGAAAATAATATAAGCCTCTGTGTATTTATTTGGGACCAAGCAGCTGTGGGATGTGGGTGGGAGAGATTTGTCCCAACTGCAGGGCCCAGGTGGGACACAGGAAAACTTCCAGCTACAGTCATACCTACTCCAACAAGGCCACACCTTCTAATAGTGCCACTCCCCCTGGGGGCATTTTCTTTTAAACCACCTCAGCCACATAGAAAAAAAAAGGAGGAGAAGATGGGTAGGTTGTAGCAGTAGGCTGTTTGAATCCTCTTCTAATCACTTTGCTGGAGAGGGAGGGCTTTTCCTCTTAGGGTTATGCAGGTGACCAAGCATGCCTACTGGTAGTGGGCAGGTAAGATAAATGGCAGATATTAGGCATATAGTTCCAGGAGTGGAACATGGGCCTTGCATGCTGTACTGGGTCACACAGGAGTGGCAGGTGTGTAAAGACTGAATAAGCAAGGGCTGTCTGTGTGAGACAGATGTTTGTGGTATCGAGAGTGTGAAATGGTTTCCATGAGAGTATGTGATTGGCTTATCTGAGTACTCCAGCAAGCTGGCAGAGGACTGAAACTCCCTACTCTGGGACAAGCGAGAATGGTGTTGAGTTCTCTCCCCACAAGGAGGAGTGTTTAGCTGGGAGACTTCATCTGCAGTAGTAGAGAAGGAGAGAAGCTAGTAGGCAGGCCATTTGAGGCCCTTCCAGATTTACCTGGTATCCAGGCAGGATGTGATATTGCTGGTCATTCATTTGAGGCCTTAGACCCTAATGACCCCTTAATAACTTGACATCAATTTAAACTTTGGTAATGACTGATACTCTCGGGGGAAAACAAAACAAAACAAACAAACAAAAACCCAACTGCCTCATCAGGAAGTGAAACAGGCATTTGATACAAGGGACGACAGGACCACACTTGTTATAATGACTATTTCTGGGGTTTACAAACTTGTGGACAGCAATTGACTCCATTTTTTCAGGGACAGCCAACAGAAAACATCTGTGGTTTCCAGGATTCTTGGTATGAAATGTCTTTTTAAGTGAAGTGCTGTTGTCCTTGTCCAATATTGTTGACTCATGCACAGTATTGTTTAGTTCTTTGGAAATAAACTTTCCCGCTTCAGGGGCTAATCAATTACCCAACTTATAGCACTGACGCGAACACTCATGGGGTGTACAGTTGGCAGGTTTTGTGTGTATGGCTCTCAGTCAGGGGTGTTTGATACTACATCACTGTTCTCAGTATGGCCCCTGAGAGTTTTATTTGGTAAGACTCGAGAAGGGCTTTTGGGAACAATGTGATCAGAACTATAACATCTTGTTTGGGATCCTATTTATAGTCACTTTCCATCTTTTTTTTCTTTTTCCTTTTGGTTTTTTGAGACGAGGTTTCTCTGTGTAGCTCTGGCTGTCCTGGAACTCACTCTCACTCTGTAGACCAGGCTGGCCTCGAACTCAGAGATCAGCCTGCCTCTGCCTCCTGAGTGCTGGGATTAAAGGTGTGCACCACCACCACCACCACCACCACCAGGCTCACTTGCCATCTTTCTATAGGTCTATTTAGTTACTAGCAATGGAACTTTACAAACTCAAGTATGAGATCAGGTTCTGTGATGGGGCAGGGAGTGGGTTGGGGTTTGTGATGTTCCAAGAATGCTTGTGGTAAAGGTTGAGTTATATAGCCAGGAATTCAGTTGTGCCACAGTATCAGTACCCAGGGTAACGTTAAAGGCACGAACCCCAATAGAGACACACTTCGATGGCCAGCTGCTTTTTAAAAAATGGGCTGGAGAGATGGCTCGGTGGCTAAGGATACTTGTTCTTGCAGAGGACCCTCCTTCCATTCCCAGTGCCCACATGGCAGCTCACGCCATCTTTAACTCCAGTTCTAGAAGGATTCAAACCCTCTTCTGACCTCAGGGGGCACCAGGCATGCAGACATACATTTGAACAGAATACCCATACACATAAAATAAGTAAATCTAAAAACCAAACCTAAAACCAACTTGGAGTCTGCAGAGTGAGTATTGGAGCCATAGGTGTGGCTGGGGTACTGCCAGACTTCCCTGAGCACAGGTACTATGATTTGAGTTGAACAATAAGTAATGGAACAAAAAACCACATCTCTCTTAATCTCTTAATTGAGAAGTTTCCAATACTTTGCAAGCAAGAAACCTTTGGCAATCAGTTTCCTGTGATTTTTCATTCTCAATAAGGCAGCACATAGCCAAAGGGAGCACACCTGGTGGCCGTGCCCACACCTGGGAACTGGAGAGTTAGCACTGGGTTTTACCCACAATGCTTGGAAATGCATATTTTCATCGAATTCCTTGAACCCAGATCTCAATGAAATGATAGAATATAAGGCAATAAAGGTACAGCATGGTGCGGGTCATCACTGGGCTCAGGTACAGACTGTCTGCGGTTGGCAGACTGGAAAAAAACAGTAAGAACCTACCAGAAAATGCAAAGCCCTGGGAAGTTATTAGCAGCCAGCTTTAGAAGACTGGGTAGTCTATCTTTAAAAAACTGAGTTTCACCAAGCTGCATCAGTGGTGCACGCCTTTAATCCCAGTACTCGGAAGGTAGAGCCAGGCGGATCTCTGTGAGTTCAAGGCCAGCCTGGTCTACAGAGCAAGATCCAGGACAGGCACCAAAACAACACAGAGAAACCCTGTCTCAAAAAAAGAGAAAAAATTGAGTTTCCTTTTTCCTTTAGGGCCACTGGCCAAGCCCATGGTTCCTTTCTGGATATCATGGAGGCCAGGAGCTAGCTCAGGAGGAAGGCCTTCAGTAGAGGAACTCAGTAATCAGCTGTGGGAACTCAAAGGCTCTGGACCACCTGACATGGAGACAGGACCGGTGCTCTATAAAATGGCCATGTCAACACAGAAGAGTCAGGACAATGAGACAGAGATGACATTCAGACACAGAAGCAGCCCTATAGACTCAGCCCTGCCCATGTCCTCCTTCCCTTTCCAAGGCGAGAGCTTTAGACAGAGCTCACAGCCTGAGAATAGGCAGTCACTTAGATACCTGAGATTTATGTGCTGTGGAGAAAACCTGTGGTGAACCATTCAGAATAGACAGCCAAACAATTACGTCAGTCTTGAGATTATTATCATAGCTCATACATGTACTGCTCAAGAGTGTCTAAGACCTTTGTGAGAACCAGTTAGTATCTGCTCGATTTAATGCTTTTATTAAAAAATGTATTTGGAGCAAGAGCAAGATGACTGACTAAAGCTTGGCTCCTGGTCCGACAGGAAGAAACAGAATAACAAATAAATAGCTGCATTTAGAAGTCGGTGGTGCTGGACACAGGAAAAGAGAAACAAAAACCCTGGAAGACACAAAGATTAGAGAGGGCAATAGAGTGTGGGAAACTTCAATCTCAGTTTTCCTGGTTGGGGGGAAGAGCACACAATGGGAGAAGAGGTGGGGGGAGTCCAGAGTTGGGGACTTTTGACATGGCCTCTCCTGGTACTGGGACAGTACTGACAGCATAGAGTCGCTGATGTTAACACCATAATTGGCTCAAGTTACATAGTTAGCCTGAGCCACCTCTAGACCCAGACGTGAATTCTCTGCTTCCCACCTCCCAAACTGCTGCCATGCATAACCTCTACTCACCTGAGCTGCCCCAGGTGGGGTGACTGTGCTCCACACTTTGAGCACTACCATTCCCGCTGCCAGAGGGGTTCTCGCACAAATGCCTCACCCCCACAGCTGTAGGCGCCACACCCACGGGGTCATTGGAATATCTCCTCACTCATCATGACCCTAGAGACAGAAATGGTCTCCAGCCCTTCTAACCACACACATCATCCATAGCCAAAGCCATCAACCACAGCAGAAACTATAGAGATCCTGTACCACAGGGCCCAACAGGAATGAAAGGCAACATGTCTTACCAAACCAATACCACACAAAAGGTTCTACAAAAGCCACAAGCGGTCCATCAGTGTGGAAATATCAGCTCAGGGTCACAAGAAATATGAGAAAACACGATGCCTCTGAAGGAACACACAGACAACAGACTTCAATCCAAGGGGTACTGACAGAAGACATGATATAAAGAGTATTTATCAACTTCAAAGAATGAGTACAAGGAGACCGAAAGGCATTAAAGGCAACAAAGGGAGAACAAAGTTAGGAAATCAAACCATCCGATGAACGAGCTATTAAGCGTAATGCCTGAGATCTTTGAAAAGAACCAAGCAGATAACTTAGAAATGAAGAGCTCGATAAGTCACCTGAAAAATGAGGCCAGCAGTTTAAATACAGACTAGCTCAAACAGCAAAGAAACCTGAGCCTGAAGACAGATCTTAAAATATCTCAGGCAGAAAAGAAAGAGAAGGAAGGGGCTGGAGAGATGGCTCAGTGGTTAGGAGCACCTGCAGCTCTTCCAGAGGACCCGAGTTCAATTCCTGGCACCCACATAGCAGCTCACATGTGTCTTTAACTCCAGTTCCAGAGGATCCAACACCTTCATACAAACATACATACAGGCAAAACACCAATGCTAGTAAAATAAAAATAAATAAAAATTTAAAAAAAAGAAAGAGAAAGGAAAGAGAGAAGAAAATAGTGCCTCTGAGACATTATTAAGGAATAAGTACATTTTGGCACCAGAAGCCAAAGAAATAGAGAAAAGAATTAAAAAAAAAAAAAAAAAAAAAAAAACAAAGAAACAAGCAAAACCCATTAAAAGATAGGTTGGAAATCGTTAGAAAATCTCCCAGTCTCACAGATAGACATGCAGGCATAGAAGGCACACGGAACCTCAAGTGGAATTGTCAGAATTGACCCTCCTGTGGTATATTTAGTCACACTGTGAAAAATATAAGGAAATTTTAGGTCTGAGGGACCCAACACATTCTTCTGGGCTCCATAGGTACCTGCATTCATGCATGCACAGACCACAGACAGACACACACAGACACACACACACACACACACACACACACACACACACACACACACACACACAATTAAAAAAATCTTTTTAAATCTTTAAAAATGAAAGAACTTTAAAACCTGCAAGAGGAAAGTAACAAGTCCCACTCATGGCTCCCATTGGACTAACAGCTTTGCGAAGAGAAGCTTCAGAGCCGGAGGGAAGGAATTGATTCCAAGTTCTGAAAGAAAACGCTGTCAGAAAACTGTTCTTGACAAAACTGTCATTCAGAAATGAGGGGGCAAAGAAACGAAGATCCCAAAGAAGCAAAATCAAGGAATTAATCACCATTAGGCCAACTTCCATCAGACACTTAGCCGAGTCCTAAACCAGAAATGAAAGAAAGAAAGCTACCACTATGAAAATACTGGAAGAATAAGACTCAAGTGAAACAAAGGAGGATAAAGTCCACTTTAACGACATATTAAACCAAAACAAACAGAATAAAATAGAAGACATAAATCAATAAAATAAGCAAAATATCAGGAGTAAGTCTTTAGTTATTAATAAAATAAAATTAAATGTAAATGGACTAGATTCCCCAGGGTAAAAAAATACTGACTTCTTCACAGGAAAAAGCAAAGATGATACTTCTTTTTCTGTGCCCGGGCTATTTCATTTAACACAATGTCTTCCAGTTCTATCCACTGCTATCAAATAGTAGGATTTCATTCTCTTGGTGGCTGAATAATATTCCATTGTGTATCTTTACTATATTGAGCCTGTATATTGACTATTGTGAACTGTGCACATTGGGTGCACAGGTATCTCTCTGGTATTGTAACTCTATTGCTCTGGGTTCTACATCCTAAAGAGCTGTAGCTTTAGCCTTCCTTCCCAAATATCAATCTAACAAGACGAAAAAGTTAGTAGTATTTTTATATACCATCATATTTTTAGTTATTTTAGTTACTTCCATACTATTTCTCACCAAGCAGTGTATTATATTGTAAAAACCAAAACTAGATTTGTATGTAGAAAACTAGAGGTTGGGAAGATGGGTAGGAATGGACAAAGGGAAGCTAGATTTGACTAGTACATGCTGTACACATGACCTGAAATGTCACACTGAGACATATTAATACATAACATTAATATGTTAACAAAAATAGGAAGGAAAAATTATTCATTTAAAAAACTAATATGACATAGCCTGAATGGATTTAAAAAAATGAAGATCCAATGATCTTAGAAATAAAAAACTCAGTAAGTCACCCAGTCCAACAGTATGTTGCTCGCAGGAAATTCTCTTCACCAGTATAGACACATGAGGAGACAGAAAAAGACATTCCACACTAGTGAAAACCAGTAGCAAAGAGGAGCACCTATACTTAGAGTAGATAGAATACACTTCGAAATAAACTTCAGAAAGAGACAAAGAGATCAACTTAACAAGAAGACATAACAATTATAGATGTAAATTCACCTGTGCTAAAGCATGCAATTTATAAACACTATTAGATCTCAAGGGGGATATGATCTCCAATACAGCAAGAATGAGGGACTTCAGCCTCCTACTTTCAACACTGGACAGACACCCAGATACAAAGAAACACCAGAATTAACTCACATAGAAAGATACCGGTGGAAACTTTCAGCCTAACAGCTGCCAAACACACACTCATTTCATCAGCCTGTGGGGCATTCTCCACATTAACCAAAACAAAATAACAGATAAAAAAATCAAAATAATGTCATGTACTTTGTCTAGTCATAATGGAATAAAATGAGAAATCAAGAATAAAATAAACTAGCTGGGTGGTGGTGGCGCACACCTTTAATCCCAGCACTGGGAGGAAAAGGCAGGTGGACCTCAGTGAGTTCAAGGACAGCCTGGTCTATATATATATAGAGAGAGAGTTCCAGGACAGCCAGGGTGGTTACACAGAGAAACCCTATCTTGAAAAAGACAAAAACAAAAACAAAAACAGAAGGATAAAAAAAACTTCAGAAATTATAAAATTATATAAATGTATGCAAACTGAACAAATGATACTTAGTAAATACTAAGTCATGGAAGAAATAAGGAAGGAAATTAAAATTGTTTTCAATTATGTCTATATATTTGTACTACAAAAAATAATAAAAAATTATACTATGCTATATTGGTTTGATAATATCTCAAAAAGCTACATTGTATCTCTCTTTTCTTGTACATCCTGAAACAGTGTAATGGAAAGGAATAAACTTTTAGCCTAAAAGAAGAAAAATTTTAAAACTTATGAAGATAGAATCAACATACCAAAGGTTATGGAATTTAAAAAATCAATAGTAAGAGTGAAATTTATGGCAATAAATGCTTCAGAAAAATGATAAGATTTCAAATAACAGCCTAACTGTGTATTTCAAAGACCAAGAAAAGCAAGGACAGGTCAAATCCAAAATAACAAAGACCAAAGAATAGATAGAGAATAAACTATGGTTGAAAAGATAAATGAAATGAAGAGCTGGTCTTTGAGAGGATAGACAAAACTGAGAAACTTTTAGTTGGAATAACTGAGACAGAGAATGAAGAAGACACAATTGATTAAATCACAAAGAAGTGTGCACTACAATCTGTGTGCGGGGAACACAAGGATCCTTAGGGACTAGGGAGCACCAATGCACAACAAACTGGAAAACCTCAGAACAGGGCTTCAGGGGCAGCTGTCGGTCTGTCTGTTCTCTGGGAGCCCTCCTGCCAGACTCCAGCAACAAGCCGCCCGTTCTCACGCAGCTGAGACAGGACACAATTCGTAGGTGGACTAAAGAATCGAGTTCATTGTGTACATTTTTTTAAAAAGGAGATGTTCTGGTGCTGTGTGAAAATAAAACTTGCTGTGGGGTTTGGAATAATGCTGATGGCTGCTTAGTTTTCTGGTACCAGTATTTTCACATGCTAAGCATGTTTAATGAAAAAGATATTTTGAATTTTCTGAAAAAAACCAAAACACACTAATGGCTTTGGAAGGCATTAGTAGTCTGGCTGCATGCCCCAAGTCCCTTTTGTAACAAAAGAATTCTATGTAAAGAAAGCATGACCTCTCTCTCTCTCTCTCTCTCTCTCTCTCTCTCTCTCTCTCTCTCTCTCTCTGCATTTTAGAGGTTTTGACTAAGATATCTTCTAGTTGGAGTTAAGAATGTTTGCTTAATTTCCAGGCTTGTTTAAAAACACATCACAGGTTTTTGGTTCTTTAGTCAGGTTAGACTTTCAGACTGAGGCACCACAGACTCAGGTTGTTTTGTTTTGTTATTTATATGTTTGCTACAAAATATTATAGTTTTGTCACTGATAATAGCGTAAAAAAATCTGAAAAGGCCTTATATGCTATGTACAATATCTAATAAATCAATTTCATTTAAAAAAATGGAAAGGAAAGAAAAAGATGGATAAATTTCTGGATATAGATAACATCAAAATTTAACCTTGGGGATATAGAAACCAGAACAGAATAACATGGGTAATGAGACTGAGTAACCAAGAAGTCTCCAGACAAAGAAAAGCTTGGTCCCAGATTGCTTTGCATCTGAATCTTACCAAATTCTCAAGCAAATTTTCAAACTATTCTAAGATCAAAATTCGTTTTACCCATTAGCATTGCCCCATACCAAATGGAGATAAAGACACAACAAAGAAAACTAGAGACCATGGTCACTGATAAACATAGACACAAAAACACTCAACAAAATATTAAAACATCAAAAAGATCATTCATGGTGACCAAGGTGGATGCATCCTAGAGTTAGATGTAAGGATGGTTTACCATTTGCAAATCAATAAATGTAATATGTCATCAGAATGAATTACAAAAATCATAAAAAATTATCCCAATAGGAGCAGGAGAAACACTGGATAAAAATAAAATTCACCCTTGCTTCATGATTTAAAACAAATTATAGAAAGTTTATACCTAACATAATCAAGAGTATATGACAAGTCACAGCCTCCATCATATTGGATGCAGGGAAGCTGAAAACATTTCCTCTGATATTTAAAACAAGACAAGGAAACTGACTTTGACTGTTCTCGTTCGGTATATTCCTAAAGAGTTTAGGATGAGCAATAAGACAACAAAGTGCCGAGAAAACAATTGGGCAGGGAGGAAGTCAAGTGGTACAGATTATATGATTCTATACATATAGGGAAAAAAAACCACACTCCATTACGACTAGCAGAATCTCCACTCTAGGATCTAAAACCAACATATAAAACTAACTCAACAGCATTTTAAAACAGCAAGAAGGAATTTGCTGAAAAGATCACAAAAGCATCCCCGTTCACATCAACAAAACAAAACAAAAAACGGGTTTCAATGTTTTCTACCAGGATTCTGGTGAAAAGTCGTCAGTTTCCCTCTCTTGCCAACAGTTCACCCCACTCCTGTTATATTTTCTACGGACTGACGTACCAGACACTCCAACTAGTACTGGAGTTGGCACATGTTCGTGCTGGCAAATCTTGACTTTACTACTGAAGTGACTTAGTGCAGTGGCCGCGCCTTATTCAGTAATTAAGGAAAAGTCTCAAATCCAGAGTAATTGTGGCATTAGAAATGGTTTGAGGGCAAGAGCAGAGAGGAAAAGTTCTGTGGGAGGGACAAGGACAGAAGGGTGACCCTATGAAGGAAAAGTGGGTAAGGTGATCAAGACCCAAGAAGGCAACACTGTGGGTGGGCGGAAAGGGGGTGGAGCTGGAACCATCAACCCAGACGCTGAGAGTGCCCAAGGGATATAAAAGCCTGGTTGAGCTCAGGGAAAGCAGCAGAGCCCAGTCCCGCCAAGGCTGAGCCTCCCAGAAGCTGCCCAGACCGGGATGTCCAGCAGATTCTTGCTCCATCTCCTGGGGTTCTGGCTGCTGCTGAGCCAGCCTTGCCGGGCGCGCGTCTCGGAGGAGTGGATGGACCAAGTCATTCAGGTGTGCGGCCGGAGATATGCCCGTGCGGTGTTCGAAATCTGCGGGACCTCCGTGGGAGATTGGCTTTGAGTCCGGGGGAGTCAGCTCTGCAACATCGGCCAACCACAGGTGAGCGCCCCCCCTCCTCCCCGGATCTTTCCCAGCCTTCCCGTGCTTTGCTTGGGCTGCCCACCAATCGGAAAGTGCCTCCTTCTTCCTTAGTTCCTGATCCCGGTCTCAGGTTTGCCTTTGTAACTTGCCTGGGTGAAAGAGTTTAAGTGAGAACCCATCCGAGGGAGGTGGGCGGGCAGCTTCATGCTAGGGTGGCCTTGATTCTAGCGGGAGCCCAAATCTGTCCTGTGGAGTACGCCTAGGAGAATTCGTGCTCCCCGTTTTTAAGGCATGCCACCAAGCCAGCCTTGTCCTGCATCTTTTTGAATTGGGTCTTGCAGTTCAATCCAGAGGGTAGGGGGAAGTGCAAGAGAAATAACAGTGACTAGATGACCACAGAGAAAAGTGAAGGGGACCAGCAAAAATGGAGGCTAGCCTTCGGTCTATCTTGGCCGAAAACTCATTGGTTCTATATAAAAATCCAGTGATTAAAAAGTGTGTAACTGTATGGATTCAGTTAGATTAAAGTTTAATATTTGAGTCTAGGATCTACAAACTAAAAATATGGACTTCAAAATAAGTTAAAAAGTAATTTTAAATAAAGGATTTCAAGGCACAACAGCCTGTAAGTTAACTCTGACCCAAACTTACAACTGGCCTTTGCTTACTGACTTTAAATGCATAGAAAGTTACCATAAACTTTGCTTGGCTGCCAAGAAAGCCCTGTCTGGACAAAGGTTTAGAGCAATGAGGGACCAGTAAGGTGAGTTAAAGCTAGAGAGTCTTAGGGGAAAAGAGCTAAAACTTCTGATTTACATAAAATGGTACAGAATGTCACCTGCCACGGCGGTTTAGACAGTGAATGAATGAGTGGGGAGTAGAAAGAAGATGAAGGGGGCAGTACCATTGCTTTCCCGCTGCCAAATCCCAGCTGCTGAAGTATATCGTTGGCTCAAAGAACAACAGAATTCTCGGGAAGGAGCTTTGTCCCAGGAGCCAAACCCACCCCTGCATAGGTGAAGGGTTTGGCTTTCTCTAAAGGGTAAGCCTCCATGGCTAACTAGGCATCTCCCTTCCACATTTGATGTATCTTTGGGATTCTTTGGTTTTATTCTGTCAAGAGGAATGACTTATTGGTAAGCTGAAGTCAGCAGCAAGAACTGAGCCATTGTACTATAATTTAAACTTAACCAACATTCCCAGTTTCTTTGATTGCTAAAACTCTGAATTTGTGCATTTGGAATAGACAAGGTCAGGGGCGGGTTTGTGTTATTGTAAGGGTTTTTTGTTTGTTTGTTTGTTTTGGATTTTTTTGCAGAAAATATTTTCTTTTTAAACTCCTGACTGGCATTGCCACATGGAAACAGTCAGTGAATGTTGAACTATAGATAAGTAGTAAGAAGGCAGGGGCAGGTGGGTCTAGCAGGCTTTCCCACAGCACTGGGGGAACACTACACTTACCACTTTGGCACACTACCCTGGCAGACACCAATCTCTTTGGGAAGCACTTGGTTTGAGATTAGTATGCTTTTAAGGCAGCAGTTCTCAACCTGTGGGTCAAGACCTCTTTGGGGGGGGCACATATCAGATATTTACATTACGATTCGCAACAGTAGCAAAATCACAGCTATGAAGTAGCAATGAAATAATTTTATGATTGGGGTCAGCACACCATGAGGAACTGTATCAAGAGGTCGCAGCATTCGGGAGGTTTTAAGCTGTTTCTCTCCTGAAAGTACAGTATCATCGACTTGGAGCGAACACTCTGGGGAAGGGAGATGGCCACGTAAGTGTTTAGAGACAACATGCTCCTCTAGTCAGAGCTGAACTGTTGGAAATCCTGTCTTTTAAGCTTTATCCTGAAGCAGTAACTTGACACTATGGGACACTAAAGATCTTAAAATCGTGAAAATATTTTTCAAGGATTACTTTCATGGCTCAGAAACAATGAAGAAAATTATGCAGGCTAGAAGACATGCAAATGAGTAGGGGTTTTTTTTGTTTGTTTGTTTTTGTTTTGTTTGTTTTTGGAGACAGAGTCTCTCTACATAGTCCTGGCTGTCCTGCTGTAGACTGGCTGGCCTTGTCTCTGTCCCGAAAGTGCTGGGATTAAAAGTGTGTTGCACCACGCCTGACTTGAGAACTAGTGTTTTCCTTAGCCAACATGATTTCAGAAAAGTAAGAGTTCAATGTCAAAGGGTGAAAATTGCTGTGAGAAAAAGCAAAAAAGGAGTGATGAAGAAAGACACCGGAAGGCCATGTGGATAAAACAGAACCTTGGTAAGATCATAGCACTCTGAACTGTCCAGCAAGCAAAACCACTTAGATATTCAGTACTTGCTGATTCTGTTTCAGTGTTTAATTATATCCAGGCAAAAATAGGCTTTTTTTTTTATTCAAATGTCTATAGTTCCCGAATGCTCCTTGACATAAATATTTTCTCCCCCATCTACTTTTTTTTAAACTTAACAGAAACTGTGCCATCCCTCATCAACAAAGATGTGAGCCTCTAGGGATGTTTAAGTGCCTTCCAAATTTGTCACAGGAGCCCAAGGCACTGTCTGAGGGGGAGCCATCCTTACCAGAGCCACAACAATATGCACCTGCCTTGAGCAATTCAGTTGGTAGCTTGGAAGGCTTTAAGAAAAGTTTCCATAATCCACAAGGTGAAGCAGAAGACAGCAGTCCTCCAGAACTTAAATACTTACGCTTGGATACTCCTTCACGGAAAAAGAGGCAGTCCGGTTTATGGCTGAGTGAGCGATGCTGCCACATTGGTTGTCCCAGAAGATCTATTGCCCAGCTCTGCTAAAATGGAGCTAATTGTGCACAACTCGTCCAGTGTTCGAGTGTATTCTTGCCACCTGCTTGACGCCTCTTTCTGTTCCCTTTGATTATTTATAAGAACCTGTGAAATCGTTATTTACATTTGGACTTGCTGTTTGATGTGAAATAAATGTTCTTTGCATTATTGTAATACTTTTATGCAAAACTCATTTTGCCTTTTTTAACAGTCTTATTGCTTTTGAGTGATATTCCTTCGAAATGGCTATAAAATCTTACCACTTAACTATGCATAATAGCCCACCTCAGTGCGATGCCCTGGTAGGGACTGCTACGCCCTCTTCTGGCCTCTGCAGATCCCACACGTACATGTGGTGTACAGACATCCATGCACGCAGAACAGCCAAACACATACAATTTAAAAGTTAATAAAATAAAATAAATTTAAATATGCATTTAATTTAATAGATCCATTCAACTGTGCTAATGATAAATAGTAGTTTAATGTGTTTTTCACACAACACATACTCATCATGTCCAATTTAAGAGGCACTAGATAATAAATATGAACAAAAGATGACTCCATTCACTAATAAGCTTTTAAAAAAGGATTTTAAACACTAAATAGTGTAATAATAAATTAAGATGATGACAGAAGTAGGGAACCAGTACAAAAGAACTCATAAATTCTCATTTATTCACTTATTCAATAATTTACCAAATACTATAAACTTACTAGCACTTAATTATTTATTGATAATATTATTAATTGTATCTATTATACTAAAGCATTGTTAAGAACCTATTGTATTCCAGACACTGCTCAAGGCAAGGAAGATATCACAGTAAACAAATCAGATGAAGATTTACATCCTACCTGCTTGGAGAACACATTCTGGTAGGAAGGCAGTAAACAAAGAAGGTAAATCTACCACACGTCAGTTTGTAATGGGTGGCGTGAGAAAATACAAAGCAAGACAATAGGGTTACTACTGCTATGATGAAACACCATGACCAAAGCAACTTGGGGAGAAAAGGGTTTATTTGCTTATGTTTCCACATCACTGTTCATCACTGAAGAACTCAGGACCAAACTCAAGCAGGGCAGGAACCTGGAGGCAGGAGCTGATGCAGAGGCCATGAAGAAGTGCTGCTTACTGACTTGCTCCTTGTGGCTTGAACAGTCTGCTTTCTTAGAACCCATGACCACCAGCTCAGAGGTGGCACCTCCCACAGTGGGCTGGACTCTCCCCCATCAATCGCTAATTAAGAACATGCCCAGCAGGCTTGCCCACAGCCCAGTTGTATGGAGGCATTTCCTCAATTGAGGATCCCTCCTCTCCAATGACTCTAGCTTGTGTCGTGTTGACATAAAACTAGCAAGAACTTGTATAGAAAGCACAGAGTATCATGTAAATAAGATTGTCTGACACATATAATTTGAGCCTTTAAGTCTCCATCTATATATGATGGATGGTTCTTTTCTCACAGCATTTCCCTAAAAAAAGTTCTGATTAGAACATATGGCCCAGTATAGTTTGGGTATCTGTTGTTTCTCAAGGAGAGGGATGAGATTGTCCTAATCTGTATCATGTCATCTTTAAAAGCTCCAGTTGACAGTTGATTTAACAGTATTCATGGAAGCCACTAGAACTCAGGACAAAACTAAGGGAACAGAAAATGGAGAAAAGACAGACTCAGAAGACAGAAAAGAGAAAGGAATGGTAAGTGGAAGTGCCGAGAGCATTACTTACAAGCCTCTCTGTGGCTGGCACTCTGAAGTTGATGAAACTACTTCCATATAATAAAAATCTCATCGAAAATGGTGAAGAAGGCAGTTATTAATGCAGAGACTCACAATGGGACAAAGTACAGAGAAAAAGTGACTGTCGGGTGCTTAGCCCTAAACAGGACATCTAGGTCTCACCCCATCAAGGTCCATGGAACTTCGGGGAAGAGTGGAGTCATAAAAAAATGTAAAGCTCTAGAGAATGGGAAAGAGTACTTTGAAATGCTGTCTTCTGGACATAGACCTACACAAAACTGGGTCTCCAACATTCTATCATGGGTCAGGGAATGGGGTTGGGGTGCTTATGAGGTCTTACCCCTCCCTGAGAGGTGTCCGTTTCTTCAGTGGTAGAGTCAAAGGTAAGTTGTCCACACTACAGTAAGTAACTACCCATGCTCATTCACACTACTCTAAACTCAGTGAGTCAAAAAAAGAGAGAGTGGTTCAACATATGCAAAAATATATGTGTAATTCAACACATAAATGTCCTTAAGGACAGAAACCATAAGATCATCTCACTTGACATAGAAAAGGTCTTCTACAAAGTGCAACATCCTTTTCATGATAAAAGCCCTGCAGATACTAGGGATAAAATGAATACATCTCAACCTAACACATCTATAGGCAATATTATGCTAAATAGGGAAAAACTGAGGGCATTTACTCAAAAATACCAAACAAAACAAGGTTGCTCTCTGTTGAACTGAATATAGTGCTAAAATTCTTAGATAGAGCAACAAGAAAAAGAAATGCAAAAGATGCACATATAAAAGCATGAAGTCAGCCGGGCGGTGGTGGCACACGCCTTTAATCCCAGCACTCGGGAGGCAGAGCCAGGCAGATCTCTGTGAGTTCGAGGCCAGCCTGGGCTACCAAGTGAGTTCCAGGAAAGGCGCAAAGCTACACAGAGAAACCCTGTCTCGAAAAACCAAAATAAATAAATAAATAAATAAATAAATAAATAAAAGCATGAAGTCCAAGAAGTGCTGACATCATCTTATACCTAAGAGATACTAAAGATTGTCCAGTTTCTCTGTCACAGTGCTTTGCTAGTCACAGGAATCTTGGTCAGCAGTGATTTAATCCGAGTTCTTGAAATGTAGCCTTCCACGCTTTCCTTCTCAAGAGTCTTGCTTACAGGAGGCACGGTGTTACTGTTTCTGTCTTCGTGGGGAGTTGGTACTCTGGCTTCATTGCTTTTAACACCATTTTTCACTTCCTGGTTTTTACCCCTTGACTATAACGTGTCATGGAGGGGCTCTTTTCTGGTCATGTGTACTTGGGATTCAAAATGCCTCTGTGTTTGGATGACTTTTTCCTTTATATTTGGGGCATTAGTGCTACAACTTTATTGACTATATTCTCTACACTTCTGGTGTTTCCCTGTGACCCTTCTTCCATCCTGTGGATTCTCAGGTTTGGTCCCTTGATTGTGTCCCTGGGTTCTTGGATGCTGTGGTCATGCTTTTTTGTCTCCTTGGTGTTTGAATGTTACTATATCTCATCAACCATTATCTATCCTCTCTCATTTCCTCCTTCTGTCTGGCTGAGTCTATCAGCCAAACTTTCTTCTTCTTTTTTTGTTTGTTTGTTTTGATTTTTGACTCATTAAAGTTTTCATTTCCAATATTTCTTTTTTTCAAAATTTCGATTTCCTCACTAAATTTTCTTCAATTTTACTATCTTTTTCATCTGCATGGATGATTTTCTCCTCTGTGTTGTTGATTTTCCTTTTTAGATTCTGGATTGAGGTCATCTACTTGTTCATAGCCTCTTTCAGACTACCGGTCTTCTTTTTTTTTTTTTTTTTCAGGAGCTGAGGACCAAACCCAGGGCCTTGTACTTGCTAGGCAATCGCTCTACCACTGAGCTAAATCCCCACCCCCGCCCCCACTGGTCATTTTTATCAGAGACATTTGAAGTTCTTCACCTGGAATTTGACTTTTTTCAGGATAGGTCTTCGGCTTGAGTAGTCGTGTGGGGGAGAGTTCCAATTCTTTGTGTTCTTGTGTTTTTCTTCCATTTCTCTGTTGCAGTCTGTACATCTGTTTGTTTGAATTACTCTTCTGGATTTGGTGGTCAGTATTCTTATTGAGAAGCCTACTCTTGAGGGCTCAATCTCCAGCACCACTTGGCAAGAAAAACCTAAATGCTGTATCAGCAATAACATCAAACCCTATGAGATATACAAATATATTTGTACAATCTACGAATATATCACCAATGATCATAAAACTGAAAGTGAAAAACTATTATAGAACATCTTATAAAGTTAAAAATTATCTAGGATAAGTGTGAAAATACTGAATAAATGATATAACAACAGAAGACACTGTCAGCAAACTCTAGGAACTGATGAATATCTCATCAGGGTAGCAGGACTGAACCAACACACAAAACTCAGTAGCCTTCCTGTGGGTCAGTAATGAATTCACTGAGAAAAAAAAAAACGGGGGGTGGGGGGTGGGGAGTTCTCATTCCCAACTTCTGGACACTAAAATAGTTAGAAATAAACCCAATGAAGGAGGTGAAAATTTTCTACAGTGGAAAAGATAATAGAAACTCAAATGCCTTCCATGCTCATGAACAGGCAGAGTTAATATTGCAAAAATGACTATTATCAGCAAAAGATGTCTGTTGTGCGACATTTTAATCGAATTCTGATGATAAAGCTTGGTTTGAATCAGAGGGCAGAGTTAGCCACTAGCTGACCAAAATTAACCATAGAGGTTTTGGAGGACTGAGGACAGAGACACAGGAAGTAGTAAGTAAGTAGTAGTAAGGCAGGGCTTGGAGAGGATCTCAGCCCTCTTGAATGGAGGAACAGAAGAGAGAGGAGGTCACTGTGGTTTCTCTGCCACTTCTCTGATCATTCAGGTTCTTACCCCGACATCTGACTCCCAATTTTTTATTAATAAAGAATAATTCGATAAATGCATCAGATGTCTACAGATTCAGTACCACGCTCATCAAAATTCTGGTGCCATTCTTGACAGCACTAGAAAAATAATCCTAAAATTGACAACAATAACAAAAAATCCAAAACAGACACGTGGACCAGTGGAGTAGTATAGCAGACCCGAAAATAAGCTACACATTGACAGTCACCTAATTTTAGCAAAGGTGTCAGAAACACATTTTGGAGAAGAGATAATCTCTTTAACAATGGTGCTGAGAAAGCTGATTTTCACATAAAGAACAAAATTAGATTCTTCCATGCTGTATTTCTTTCAACTCAAAATTCTTCAAAAACATTGCAACTTGAAACTGAAACTGCAAGAGGAAAATAGAGAGAAGACACTTCAAAATACAGTTTAGTCAAAGACTTTCTGAAAAGGACTCCAACAGCACAGGAAATAATCCCAATAATTAACAAGTGGGATCATACGATATTAAAACGATCCATACAACAACAGCAAAAAACAAACAAACGAACAAAAACAACCCCAGCCACCACAGTAAAAAGGTAGCTTACAGGATGGGGGATGTTGCTGGAGGGCTTCTCTCCAGGTTCCACCAAGCCCCACAGTCCCACAATCCAAGTATAAAATAATCACTCAGACACTTATATTACTTACAAACTGTATGGCCGTGGCAGGCTTCTTGCTAACTGTTCTTATATCTTAAATTAACCCATTTCTATAAATCTATACCTTGCCATGTGGCTGGTGGCTTACCGGCGTCTTTACATGTTGCTTGTCCTGGCAGTGGCTGCAGTGTCCCTCCCCACTTCTTCCTGTTTCCCCAATTCTCCTCTCTCCTTGTCCCGCCTAACCTTTCTGCCTGGTCACTGGCCAGTGTCTTATTTATATAGAGTTATATCCACAGCAGGGGGAAACTATTTACTAATTACATATTAGACAGGGCAATAATGTCCATCCTGTATGAAGAACTACGAATTTGATTTTTGGTTGTGAACCTAGCCTTTAATGGCTGAGCCATCTTTCCAGACTGTGGAACTGCCAATTTTCAACGCCACAAAAGCTAGTCTTCTAATCAGTAAAAGGGCTAATGAATTGAACTTTCAAAAGCAAAAATGAAAGTGGCTAAAAAGTACTTGAACCTTCTTACACATCAGGGAAATACAAATTATAACTGCTTTGAGGGCCCATCTCACCCTAGTCAGAATAGCAATTATCAATAATTAAAGCCCATGGCAGCAAATTCTGGCAAAGATGTGGGGAGAGAGGAGCATTTGTTCACTGTTGGGAAAATGCAAATGCATGTTGCCGACATGGAGGTTCTTCCAGAACCTGAAACTAGAACTAGATAGAACACATCACCCAGCACTACAGTGCTTGGGAATACACCACAGGGGCTCCAAGTCAGCCTATCAGAGAGACGTTCACTTGTTCATTGCTGAACTTCTCACAATAGCTAGGAAGTGGAACCAGCCTAGATGTCCTTCAGCAGATGGCTGGATAATGATAACCTGCTGGTACAGAGCTCAGTGGTTAAGAACACTTGCTGCTCTTCCAGAGGACCTGAGCTTGGTTCCCAGAACCCATGTCAGAAAGCTCACAACTACTGTACCTCCAGCTCTAGGTGTCTGACACCCCCTTTTGACCTCAGTGGGCACCCACACTCAAGCGCACATACCCACACACATATTTTAATATAAAAACATTTTTAAAAAAGAAAGTGTGGTAAATATACACAATGGAATTTTATACATTCATAAAAATTGAAATTATTACCTTTGTAGGAAATGCATACAACTGTAAATCATGTCAAATAAAGTATGTTTAATTCAGAAAGACAAATATTTTATGACAATGTTTTAGAATACAGTTAATAGTACAGGATACTAATAAATAAGTCTGAAATTAATTTATAATATTAGAACTTTTTCATTCAAGACTAGTCATTTAAATAATAAAGTTTTCAGTTAAATAAATCCATGACCAGTTGTTATACTGGTCATAATAATGTTAGCAGTTAAGAATGTGAGATGCCCTAGCAGGTTAAAAAGCACTTTCTACCAAGCCTGACAAAGTGACATCGATCCCTGGTTCCACATGGTTTTATGAAGAGAACTGGCTCTAATCTCTACACACACACACTGTGGGACACACACACACACACACACAGTGACACACACCCTGTGGCATACACACACAGAGTGACACACACACTATGGCACACACACACACACACACACACACACACACACACACACACCAGTAAATAAGCATAATAAAAAAGATTTATTATAAGAAGAATGTGTTCATACAAATAAACCAAGGCAAACTTTACCAGGAACAGGATACTAAATGATGTTTTCACTTACATGAGGAATCTAGATTTAAAAGTATATATTTGTGTGTTTATATATGTGCATGCTTAAATATGTGCGTTTGTAGGTCATGAAACTGCAAAGGGGGGTCCTGAGGGGATGAGCTCCTAAGGAAGACAGGAGGAAATCAAGTAGTAGTAGACATGCAATAAACGAGCAGGAAGGGGGAATTACTGAAGAAACTGAACCTGTAGGAGGCACGGGAGAGGGCAGTAAGGGAAGAGAGCAAGTGAGAACAAAGTGTAATGCCATAGATGTGAGAAGATGACATGGTGAAGCCCGTTTGCGTGCTAGCCTAAAAACATGAGTAATTTTTAAAAGCTTTATTTATGTTATTTGATGTGCATGAGTGTTTGCCTGCATGTCTGTATATGCACCACGTGTATGTCTGGTACTGGTGGAGGCCAGAACTGGAGTGACAGACTATCGTGAGCTGCCATGTGGGTGCCGGGAAACGAACCCGGATCCTCTGCAAGAGTAGCAAATGCTCCTAACTGCTGAGCCATCTCTCCAGCTCCAGAAATAACTTTTTAAAGTTAAAAAATATAACCCATGAAGGAGATGAGAGGATGGTTTTCGGAAGGGAAGAGATGTCTCATGTAATTACTAGGCAAAAAGGAGTTCACATGCCAGGCATAACTTGTAGCATCTTCCATTAGTACATTTTTGGTTTCTCGGGTCCCATGTTCTCATATGTTGATGGCAGACTTTTGGCGTGGACGGCAAGGAAAATGAATAAAAGCCAGGAAACGGAGACATTTCTTACTTCCATTTCTGAGCGAAAAAGAGCCTGTTTTTTTTTTTTTTTTTTTTTTTTATCTTCCTGCAGGCCGGAAGTCCAAGCAAGCCTGGAACACCCACCCCACCCCTAACCTCAGTGTTCTGGAGAAGGTCGCCCAGCCCGAGGGCGGCGTGAGAGGGGCGGGGCGCGGGGCGGGGCGCAGTGGGGAGGAGGCGGGGCGGGGGCGGGGCGACGGCCGTTGCTGCGGGCCGGCCCTGCCGCGGAGCCCAGGGATGAAGCAGCTGTGCTGTTCATGTCTGTTGTGGCTTGGAGTCCTGCAGGCTACTTTCTCCCATGAGAAAGAAGGCAGCAGACGCAGGAAGCTGTGCGGCAGGTACCTGCTGATAGAAATTATAAAACTCTGTGGCCAAACTGATTGGAGGCAGTTCGAGTTGGAGGACCAAACTCCTTTGACAAGGCTCGCTCCTGCTCCCCATCTCTCAAAGAAGGTCAAAACCTTCATCCCTGACCAAAGCCCTTCTTCGACCTGGAAAGGATTCACAAACCCAGGTAAAACTCTGCAGGGAGGGCGTGTGTTCGCTCTTCGTTGTGCATCTCTTAGACTCGACTTTTCTTGACCAGTGAGTTTTCTGCAGGAAATAGAAACTTGTACCTAGAATACATGTAAATACAATTCAAAAACATACAAACGAATATGAAGTTTACTTTAGACTTAGAAGAAATAACGTGGTCAGAGTAGGCCTTACTAAAAAAGATAACATTTGTCAGCAGAGGTTGTTATGGTTTGAATGCATCCCCCAATTTCATGTGTTAGAAGCTTAATTCCTCCCCTCCCGACCCCGCCGCCCATGCAACAGTGTTAGGAGTGAGGTCTAGAGTGAAAGGAAATTAAATGTCCTTGAAATGGATTCAGGCCGTTATCACAGAAGTGGATTCTCCTGGGTGAATTTGTTGCAAAATCAACTTCACCCTCCTCTCAGTTTCTTGTTCTCACGCGCTTGTCCTGCACCTCCACTGTGGGATGAGGCTCCAGGAAGGTCCTTGAACACCGTCGCGCCTACAAATCATGAATTAAATCCTTTTTTGTTCATTTGAAATTAGCCACTGCCAGGCATCATCGTGTTACGACAGTAGAAAATGGATAGAAGTGGTGAGGGAATAGCCGCCTGAGGGGTGGCTGGGTGGGAGTGTTTGCCCAGAGAAAACAGCAGGGGAAAGACTCTTCTATCTGGATTATCCTGGGAACAGCAAGGAAGTCAGGGTGGCCTGAACAGGAAGTGAAAGAATCAGCTAAGGTCGGTAAGGTGCATTCAGCGTGGCTCATGGTGGTAAGAAAGCAAAACCAAAGAGCAATTCGGATGCCGGGAAACCAGTGGAGGGAGGGACACAGAGGACTGGAGTGGCATGGATAATAGTTCATCTATGCAAACAGGCAGGAAGGGAGCATCTCTGGGGGCGGATGTTAAGACATGAGCTCAGAATGATGAGAATTCTCTGTCCATGGCAGCAGCTGCTGGCTGAAAGTGAATTGGCACGATGAATTAATTCCTTTGACACATTTTGTGACCTTGACCTGCTCTTATCTTTCTGGTATAAGCCTTCCTATGTTTGTTAAATGTTTTTTAGATTACTATTAGCTAATTATATAGTTTTTTTCAAACTACATTTGTAAGTGAAACGACTTATAAGAACTTAAAAAAAAAAAAAACTCAGTGTTTTTACCTGATTTGTAAATAGGGATTATTAATGAGCTTCATAAAATAACAAGGAAGTGTTTGTAAATTAATATTCTTTAAAATAGGTGGAATCTGCCTCTAAAACCATCTCTGTGTGCATCTTCTAAGGTGGTGACTAGTTACGCTTTTGATTGCTTTGTTGTTAAAGTACTGAGGTTTTGTATGTCTGTGTGTGTTTAGCTTTTCATAGGAATTCATTTCATCTTGATTTCAAATGTTTAAGAATTAATAATCATTTCTTTAGAAACATGGTTCTATCTATACTATTTCTTCTTTTCTTTGTTCACTTTAGTCTTTCTTTTCTTGTTTAGTTTAACTATAATTCTGTTTTGTTAATCCTAATAGTAGCAGAAAAGGGTAATAAATAGTCCTCTAGCTTCAGGGACAGAGTGACAGGGGCAGAACCTCACAATAGAAGAAAGGGGGAAATGAAAGGCCCAGTAACGGATTCAGGAAGCCCAGCTCCATACTCCTCTCTCTCCCTTTTCTTCCTCCTCCTCGTCCTTCTCTTCCTATTTTTGCTGATTTCTGTTTATGTTTCTTTATTCTATGACAAGCCTCATAAAAATCTCTTCATTGTCGACTCTCACTAACTCTTCCTTTCTTATTACTTACTTCTGATTTCAAAATATAGGAATCTGACTGAGCCAACTACGTTTCCCATATGCCAAGAGTCATCATCCACCATAACAGGTTTTTCTATGACCTTGTAATGGAGTTGCTAATGCAGAGCACAGCTCACAGAGCTGGCTCTATGGTTAAGACCTGGGGGAAAAATGTCCTCCTAGGAAGTCCTGAATATGGCCGCAGTGGACATCCACAAGGCTTCTGACTAATTACATTCAGGAGTTATTTCAGTTGTTTTAATCAACTCAATGTTGACTGAGTTAAAAATAATATAACGGCCGGGCGGCGGTGGCACATGCCTTTAATCCCAGCACTGGGAGGCAGAGCTAGGCGGATCTCTGTGAGTTCAAGGCCAACCTGGTGAGAGTGAGAGCCAGGAGAGGCACCAAAACTACACAGAGAAACCCTGTCTCAAAAAACCAAAATAATAATAACAATAACATAACAATAAATCTGTACTTTGAGCACATCTCCACTTCTCACCACATCTTTATATTTTATTAAAGAACAAAGTGCTTCTACTGACTACTGAGTTATAACCTACACACAAAAAGACAGCCTGATTGGAAATGATCAAAGACAACAAGTGAAAACATAAGAATGAGCATGGGATTTAATGGGTATTTCCCCAAAGGTGGCATACAAGAAGCCTATGAGAAGATGTTCAGGATTACCATAGGATTCAGTAGTTCCGCTCCTAGGTTTATACCCTAAAGGACTGAAAGCATAAACACATAAAAATGTGGGCATGAATATCCACGGCATAATAGCTAAAAAGTGAAGACAACCAAAATATCCAGGACCTGACAGATGGATGAGGGAAAGAAATGCAGTGTGGGAAAGCCACACAATGGGAAGTTATTTAGCTATGAGAGGAATAAAGGAAGAACACGTTTGACATCCTGGAGAAACATGGAGAATATTATGCTAATTGAAAGACCAACAGAAATGACCACACACCAGAAGTTCTCTGTTGTGTGAAATGTACAGAAAAGAGAAATTCATGGAAGGGAAAATAGACTGTTTGCACAGTGCTGGGGGGAGAGAGCATGGGAGTGACTGTTAGTGGTGACTGACTGATGGCTGTTTTGTTTGTTATTGTTTTTGAGAGATGGAAGAAATGTTCTGGAACTAGAGAGCAGGAGGGTGCCACAAGCTTGCAGATACAGTGCTTGCAGATACAGTGCTTGCAGATACAGTGCTTGCAGATACAGTAGCAACCACTGATTTCACCGCTGTAAAAT
Source organism: Peromyscus leucopus (assembly GCF_004664715.2). Lineage (NCBI taxonomy): Eukaryota > Metazoa > Chordata > Mammalia > Rodentia > Cricetidae > Peromyscus > Peromyscus leucopus. The sequence continues at coordinate 23,112,854 of NC_051063.1, read as the reverse complement.
GCTGAATTCTACAGCATGTGAGTGGTGTGGTAATTAAAAAAAATATTGCTACAAAATATCCCAAGGTTGCTAAGCCTTCTCATAGGGAAACACTGCACCTATTATAGTTAAAAATGTGTTGCCTCTGAATAACTGTACTTCCCAACCTTTATTTTTATTTTTTTTTTTTTTTTTTGGTTTTTCGAAAGGGTTTTTTGTTATTTGGCTTTTAGAATCATTGGTAGCCAGGCTGGCTCGAATCACAGAGATCCGCTGCTCTGCTCCGAGTGCTGGGTTAAAGGTGTGCGCACAGCCTTAACTTTATTTAAAGTGATTTTTAATGATTAGCTGATTTTAGTATTCTAATATTAAATTCACATCTAATAGAAGATTTGGATAAATAAGACATTTTTTTTCATTGTCTCTCAACAGTCCCTGCACCTGCCTCTCACAAGAAAGCAGTATACACTTGGGAACACCAGCCAGCACCCGACTATCAGTTTGAAAAGGCCAGCTTGTTTCAGGAGAAGACCAGACAGTTTTCACCCCTCGGTGTCAATCCCTACGCTCAGAGTATAAAAGTTCAGCAGAAAAACAGAAACAGAATCAACAGCTTCAGCAGTTTATTTTGGGGGAACCACCCCCAAAGGAAGCGCCGAAGTTTCTCAGATAAATGCTGTCTGAAAGGATGCACCAAAGAAGAGCTGGCCGTTGCGTGTCTCCCGTATGTTGATTTAAAAAACTTAACAATAAAACAAATGTCACTGGTGACTGAGTTGTACACACCATCGTAGAAACTATTCCAGCTTAATAAAACTTACTATGTCTGAATTACCACTTACTTATTCTTGGAATTATGCTAGTAGGTTATGCTGCATTGTGAGCTACATTGGACAATATTCATGAGCAGTAGACGGTGCCTTATGGTGGTGACAGGCATCTTGGTATTTAGTGCCTCCTTTTTGTCATATATATTTTAAAGACAATGTTACTATAAGTGCCATAAATCCATGTAGACATTTGGAAATTACCTATTTAGGTTTTGTCATTATGGTTAAAACTTTTTTTTTTTCCCCGAGACAGGGTTTCTCTGTGTAGCTTTGCGCCTTTCCTGGAACTCACTCTGTAGACCAGGCTGGCCTCAAACTCACAGAGATCCGCCTGTCTCTGCCTCCCGAGTGCTGGGATTAAAGACGTGTGCCACCACTGCCCGGCGGTTGAAAACTCTTAAGCTGCATTTAAATGGAATATTGAATGTTATACATTCTTTCTATACAATATACAGACAGATCCGTGTCCATCCATAACTACAATGCCCATTTCCATAAGCCAACTAATTTGTCTCAGCAATTTGAAGCAACTAACTTTACCTCTTAGAGAAGCTATTGTACTGTAATAGTAGTGGATACCTTTTTAGGGCCTTGAGTTTTATTCATACTCCTTTCTCTGCTGAGCCATCTTGACAGCCCTGTGTGAAATAATTTTAAAGATACAAAGTTGAGCAAAACTTAATTTTGAAGTTTCCAGAAGAGAATTCTTACCCACTAATTGATGAGTAAGCATCATTCAAAAGCTTTCTCTAGTTTTCTTCCCACGTGTGCCATGTAATCTGCTCAGTGGAATATTTCAGTTCCTCTCGGCTGCATAATGGCTTAGAACAAAACTTCCTTTCCACACAAATCTACATTTCCCGTGCATTTGTAAAATGTCTCGGCTTTTTCCTGCTTGCAGAGTACAGCTTGCATTTAGTTACTTTTGTAAATTGAACTACCAATTTTGATACAAATTTATGTTGTCATGGGTGAATAGGTCCACAAGGCTTTAGATGAAAATTTACTGTCAGATATGGACAAAACTTTACATTTGTTAAGACAATAGGACCATAACATCAGACCTAAGCATTATAGTGGGAGGGACAAAGAGTGGCCCCCACCCCTAGCAAAAATTTAAGCCAAAGAGTGAAGAAAGGCTCACCAAACCATAGTGGTCCATAGTCTGACACTGGCTAAAAGTTAAAGAAGGGAGGTCTCTGGTTCACACAGCAAGCTGATAGTGGAGAAAGCCCCTGCACTTCCCAACCTGCTCACTGGTGCAGGGTGGAGAATCATTTTAAAAGAGATCTATAGTATAGTCAAACCTTTAGGGGGAGGAAGCAAAAGTTCTCCCAGTTTTCTTTTTTTCTTTATTAAGAGATTTTCTATTCATTTTACATACCAACCACAGATCCCCCTCTCCTCCCTCCTCCCACCCCCGATCCTTCCCCCCAACCCATCCCCCATTCCCACCTCCTCCAAGGCAAGGTCTCCCATGGGGAGTCAGCAGAGCCTGATACATTCAGTTGAGGCAGGTCCAAGCCCCTCCTCCCTGCACCAAGGCTGTGCAAAGTGTCTCACCATAGACACAAGGCTCCAAAGAGCCAGCTTCCTGCACTAGGGACTAGTCCCGATCCCACTACCTGGGGGCCCCCTGAACAGTTCAAGCTAAACAACTGTCTCGCTTATCCAGAGGGCCTAGTTTTCAAAAATTGATTTTTATTTTTAGAAGTAGCATTCAAAGTATATGGTCATGGTTTTTTATAGAGGAACAGAAACATTAGAATGAATACCTATTAAAGAGGGATTCATTAGATTGACTCATATAGTTCAGCCAGGGTAGTCCAACTATGGCTGTCTTCACACTGGAGGCTGAGATCATAAAGCTGGACATTTCAGAGGTCCCAGTCTAGTACTGAAGGCTTGGAGGATTCTTAGAGAGCCACTGGTCTTCAGTCCAAATTACTCTACGTTAGACGCTTGAAGAAGCTGGGTTCTGATATCAGCGAAGAAATACAGTGGCAGTGCAGCGTGTAGATGGACTTAGGAGCAAGGGAGAAGAACTGTCAGGCCGAAGGCAAATGGGCAAAAACTAAAGCTTTCCCTTTAGACCTCTTATATCTGGGTTGACACCAGAAGGTGTAACCCATGTCGGGTTGATCTTACTGCTTGAGAAAATCCCTCACACTTGCGCCCAGATGTTTGTCTCTTAGTTGAATCCAGATCCAGGTAAATTGACAACCGAGACTAATTGAGAATAAAACAGAGAAATGCATTTCCCAGCCCTGCACCTGTGTGCATATTCTGTTCCTGTTGGTCTCCCACACTCTGCTCCTCATCCCATTGCTCCCCTGCCCCCCCCCATCTGCTCCTTCTCTCCAGTGGTCCTCAATTCTGCTTTCATGTCGAGTAGATTCCATTACTCTTTCCCCTCCTTCAGCCTTCTTTCCCCAGCTCATAGTCCCCTTCCAGTTATACTTGCATATGGAAACATCCAAGTCTAGGGTCATTGTGTGAGAGGAAACATGGCATTTGTATTTCTGAGTCTGGGTTACTTTGTTTAATATAACAATTTACAATCATACGTTTTCTTGAAAAGGTTATAATTTTACTTTTCTTTATAGTTGGACAAAATTCCATTATGTATATGTACCACATTTACTTATCCATTCACTTGTCAATGACCACCTAGGCTAGCCATTGTGAACAGTGCAGATAAGCACAGATGTACAAGCATCTCTGATATGTTGACTCGGAGTCCTTTAGGTATATACCTAGGAGTGATATTGCTAGGTCATATGGTTCTTTTTTTTTTTTTTTTTTTTTTTTTTTTTTCCAGATAGGGTCTCACTATGGAGCCCTGGCTGGCTTGGCTTCAAACTCATAGAGATCTGCCTGCCTCTGCCTCCCCAGTGCGGGGATTAAAGATATGAACCACCTCACACATGGGTTGTTCTTTTTAAGACATTTTTTGAGAAACTTCCATGTTGATTTCCACAGTGGTTGCATCCATTTATATGACCACTAATAGTGCATAGGAGTTCCCTTCCCCCACATCTTTGCCAGCACTCATTGTCACTTCTTTTGTGACATCAGCCATTCTAATAGGGATGAGATAGAATCTCAATGTAGTTTTACCTAGCATTTCTCCCACTATTTGTTGAAAAAGGCTGTGTTTTCCCCAGTGTATATTTTTGCTCCTTTGTTGAAAACGCGGTTCACAGCTGTGCCGATTTATTTCTGGGCTCTGTACTCGGTTCCTTGGTTACATGTCTGGTTTGTGCCAGGGCATGCTGTTTTTTGACTATTGCTCTGTAGTATGATCTGAGATTAGGCACTGCGCTATCCAACAGTGTTCTTTTAACTTTGTGTTTCCATATGAATATCAGGATTTTTCTTCCTAGTTGTGTGAGGAATGTTCTTGAGTTTTTTTAGTCCATTCACTTTATTCTTCTAAGTCAATTCTTTTTTTAAAATAAATATTTTTATTTTATAATTAATTTAATTTTACTTATCATCCACAGATTCCCCTGTCCTCCTTCCTCCCAGCCCCCAGCCTTCTCCCCCATCCACGCCCTGTTCCCACTTCCTCCAAGGCAAGGTCTCCCCTGGGGAGTCAGCCCAGCCTGGCAGATTCAGTTGAGGAAGATCCAGTCCCCTCCTCCCTGCACCAAGGCTGAGCAAAGTGTCTCAGCATAGGCCCTAGGTTCCAAAAAGCCAGCTCATGAACCAAGGACAGGTCCCAGTCCCACTGCCTGGGAGCCTCCTAAACAGTTCAAGCTCATCAATTGTCTCACTTACCCAGAGGGCCTGGTCTAGTTCCATGGGGGCTCCTCAGGTACTGGTTCACAGTTCATGTGTTTCTGCTAGATGCAAAAATACTCAATTGAAATATTGGCAAACAGACTCCAAGGACACATCAAAACAATTATCCACCATGATCAAGTAGGCTTCATCCCAGAGATGCAAGGATGGTTCAGCATATGAAAGTTTGTCAATGTAATACACCATAGAAACAAACTGAAAGAAAAAAAACCACATGATCATCTCACTAGATGCTGAAAAGGCATTTGACAAAATCCAACACCCCTTCACGATAAAGGTCTTGGAGAGATCAGGAATACAGGGAACATATCTAAACATAATAAAGGCAATTTACAGCAAGTCAACAGCCACCATCAAAGTTCTGGAGATTTTGACGGTGATTGCACTGAATTAGTGATTACTTTTGATACTGTAGCCACCTTCACAATATTAATTCTGTCAATTCAAAAACACAGAAGGTATTTCCATCATCTAGTGTCTTCTTCAATTCCCATTTTTAGTAACTTAAAGATCTTATGCAGAAATCTTTAACCCCTTTCATTAGATTTATTCATTGATATCTTTATTTTTATAAAGCTATTATGAATAGATTTTTTTTCATTTTTTTCTTGGCCAGCTTATTGTTGGTATATAGAAAAGCTACTGATCTATATATTATGGTTTTGAATCATTCAACTTTGCCTGAAAGCATTTATCAGATCCTAGACTTACCTTGTGGAGACCATAAATTATTTTAAGTATAATATAATGTCATAAACAAATAGACACTATTTAATTTTTTCCTTTCCTATTTGTATCATTTTTATTTATTTCTCTGGTCTTATTTGTACTATAATGAATATGAGTATGCGGGGAGATTTGTCTCACTCTAGATTTTAGAAGAAATGCTTTTTGTTTTCTCTAATTTTATGTAATATTGGGTATACATCTATATAGAACTTCGATTGTATTGAGGTATATTCATTCAATTTCTAATTTCTTTGGGACTTTTATCAAGAAGGCATGTTAAACTTTGTCAAGACCCTTTCTTCATCTATTAAGAGGACCAAGTGATTTCTGTTCTTAAGTCTACTTATATATTATATTACATTTACTGATTTGCATATATTGAACAAACCTTTTGTCCCTCAGTTGAAAACAACTTGGACATGATTTATGATCCTCTTAGTGTAGTCTTGAAATCAATTTGCAAGTATTTTTGGTTGAGAAGTTTTATGCGTGTGTTCATCAGGAAGACTGGCCTACAGTTCTCTTTCTGTTGTTGTTCACTACTTTTGGCCCTTCTGCTATTTCCTAGGACAAGACTAGCTTTGAAGAATGAGTTTGGTAGTCTACTTTCGATTTTGTGGAATAGTTTTCTTGGAAAGTATTTGTATTAGGTTTCCTTTAAAAGCTTGTTAAATTTAGTAGTGAATCTCTTCAATTTGGGGCTTTCCTTTGCGTGACACTTAATTACAGCTTTGTTCCCATAGCAAGCAATGTGAATTTTGGTAGCTCACATGTGTTTAGGAATTTATCCTTTTTTCTAGGTTTTCTAGCATGTTAGAAAGTAAGTCTTCCTTAATGATCTTCCTTATTTCCTGTAGTCCTTTGCTGTAATTTCATTTTCATCTCTAATTTTATTTTGTCTTTTGGTTAGTTTGACCAGGGGATTGTCAATCTTGTTTCTGTCATCAAGACATAACTTTGTCTAGGTATTGTTCTGTTAACCTCTATTTCAATAATTCCTGCTCTGACTTTTTCCTCACTGGATACTGCATTTGAACTTGACTTCTTCTTGTTCTAGAAGAACCTTCAGGTATGTACTTAGGTTGAGGTTTTTCTGACATCTTTTAAAATGTGAATACTTAGAAACCTTCCTCTTACAACTTCTTGGCTGATTGTGAGAGGTTCTGGTGGATTGTGCTATCATTTGTACCCAAATATAAGAATTTAAAAGTCTCCTCCACTGTTTATATGAAAGTGTACTATTTGATTTTCAAGTATTTGTGTAGTTTCTGTGTTTTCTCTTGCTGTTAATACCTAGTTTTATTTTACCATTATATGTTAAGATACAAGAATTATTTTTAATTGCTTTGCATTTGTTAAAACTGGCTTCATGGCCAGTCATGATTTATTTTAGAGAATATTCTATTACTACTGAGAACATATAGTCTTTATCTGTTATTTGAAATATTCTGTAAATCTCTGTTAAATCCAGTTGATTTGTGGTATAGTTTAAATCTTTGCCAGATTGTAGTTTAGAAGGCCTATCCCAAGATGAGAAGGGCAACCAAAACATTGTATTGTGTCTAGACATATCTGATTGTTCATGCCTTTTAGTGTTTGTTTTATGAAATAAGGAGCCCCAGGCTTGGTACATAAATAGAAATTCTTATATTTTCTTGGTAACTTGTTCCCTTCTTCAAAACATATATTCATCTTCTCTATTCTAATTAGTTTTAGTTCAAAATCTACTTTATCAGATATGAGAATTGTTATATTAGCTTGCTTATGGCTTTGGTTTGCTTTATATACTGCTTTCCATACTCTTAGTTTTTGCATATCTTTGACAGTGAGATGTATTTGAGACAACACATAGTTGGATCTTGTCTTTTAATATGGTATGTCTTTGTTTTCTAGTTGGTAGGCTGAAGCCATTTGCATTTAATATTATTTTAAGAAGGGTTTGCTATTTGCTATGGTTTTGCTGACTATTGTTCTGGTTGGTTGGGTTACTGATAATTCTTCCCTTCCTATTAGTATTGAAATTTTATTATTTTGTGTGTTGGAAATGATGAGTTCCTCCTGGCTCTCCTCTGATCATCTATTCCTCTCATGAAATGTATTTTTTTTTCTGTGTTCTCATGAATGAGACTGGCTTTGTCTTTCTTTTTCTATAGTATTCATTTATTAAGTATTTTCTGCAGTACTAGCACGGTTGTCATGAATTGTCTTAATCTTTATCTTTAAATGTTTGTATTTCTACATCAATTTTAAGAGGTAAATTTGATAGGTATAAAAACCTTGGTTAACAGTTACTCTCAAGGATCAAACTATGTCATTCTATGCTTTCCTGGTTTTATTTTTGCTAATGAGATATGGTGTTATTCTGATGTTGCTGTTCTTTTGAGTTTGTACTTTTCTCTTATAGATTTTACTTTTTTTTTTCACATCTTGATTGACTATATATGTTGGAGAAAGGTTCTTCTCTGTTCATGCCTACTAGGTATTCAAAATGCCTCTTGTGCCATGCATGGTGGTACATGCCTTTAATTCCAGCACCATCAAAGGAGGCAGGCAGACAGCAGGGCATTTGAGGGCAGCCTGGTTTACATTGTGAGTTCCAGGCCAGCCAGGGCAGAGAGTGAGATCCTGCCTCAAAAAACAAAAATAACAAAATGCTTCTGGTATTTGGATGTCCCCTTCTTTCTCTATTTTTAGGAAATTTGCTGGTGTGATTTCATTGAACAAACTGCCTGTGCTTTAAAACTGTATCTCAGGTTTGGTTTCTTAAATGTATCCCAGAATTCTTGAAAATTTTGGTCCTGTTCACCAGTTTTCTTTCTTTCATACATGTGTCTAGATGCATCTGTTTTTAGCCTCTGTCTTGTCTGGTGATGCCTTCCACTGTGCTTTCATTGATTCCTTCACTTAAAGAAGTTCTGTTTGGTCTTGTTCAGAGTCTCTGATCCCTCCATGTTTTTTTTCCAATTCTGCTTCAAAGTATTGCCCATTTCCCCACTTCGGTTAGATTCTGAACTGCTTTCCTTCCTTCTTTCTTCACTCTGTATATGGTCACTGATCTTTTTAAAGAAAAAAGTAGGACTCTGAAATCTTTTTTCTGGCACCTATGCTGTTGTGTTAAGCTATGATCTCCATTGTTGAGGCACTGTGAGCTTAAGAAAGGGTTATAATGATTTGTTGAGTCGTGTGTGTGTGTGTGTGTGTATGTGTGTGTGTGTGTGTGTACTTTGTGTTGTTGCTATGTTTTGCACATCTGTTAGGATGGATGTTTCTTGTAGTTTTTAGTTTTCTCTCTTTCTACTGTTTTTGCTGTTTTATTTTACATGAACCCTCCTGTGATTTGTCTTCAGTTATAATTATGCTTCCTTGCTCTTCAGCAACAATGGTGACTGTGGTAATAAAAACAATGAGTAACAGCAGTCCTGTGGTTCTCAGTAGAAGACAGACACTTGTGCAATTCACCTGCTTCCCTGGTGAGTTTCAACACACTAGCAGTTGAGTACTGCTTGGGGAAAGTGATATAGCTATATGTATGTTTAAATATATTGAAGTATATTAAAATATACATATAATATATTTAAGGGTACCAATATTCAAGTGGTAAAATGAAGAAATGAGAAAAGGGAAAAAGAAGGGGTAAAATGTGAATGAGATTTAAGACAGGTAGTAAGAAAACTGTTCCAATCATAGAAAAAGAGTCATAAAAGTATTTTCGTTAGTTACAAGTTAAAATTGAAAATCTGGGCTGAGGAGATGGTTCAGTTGTTAATGCATTTGCTGCACAAACAAGAACACCCAGAACCCACCTAAATGCTGCACGAATGTGGCAGCCAAGTGTTAATTCTAGCCTCAGATGGTGGGGACAAGGCTCACCAGTGTAGCTAGAGTTTTCCTGCCTTGCCCACAGTCAGGACAAATCTTTGTCACCCGCCAGTCCCACAGTTGCTCAGACTCAACCAAGTAAACACAGAGATTTATTTTGCTTACAAACTGTATGGCCGTGGCAGGCTTCTTGCTAACTGTTCTTATAGCTTAAATTAATCCATTTCCATAAGTCTATACCTTGCCACGTGGCTGGTGGCTTACCGGCGTCTTCACATGCTGCTGGTCATGGCGGCAGCTGGCAGTGTCTCTCCTCCTCTGCCTTCCACTTCCCAGAATTCTCCTTTCTCTTTGTCCCACCTACTTCCTGCCTGGCCACTGGCCAATCAGTGTTTTATTTATTGACCAATCAGGGCAATTTGTCATACAGACCATCCCACAGCACACCAGAGCAAGCTTGCTAGCCAGATTAGCTGTACCAACAAGCTTTAGAATCAACTGAGGGACTTTGCCTCAAATAATACAGTGGAAAGGCAATTGAGAAATATTCCCAACACCAACCTCAGGCCTCATACATATGCATGAAAAGAAGGGGGGAGGGGAACTAACTGTAAATATAAAATTATAAATAATAATAAAATAAAGCCATAGCATGAAATATAAGGTATTTCTTTCTCACCATGAAGATGTGGTTTCTCCCACCTCTTGGGTGGTCATTTGTAGCAGTCTTCACTAAGTCTGCAGTTATCAGTGAATCAGAACAGTCATGGCTGTGACTAAAGTTTATTCTGCTAGCTTGCCATGGACTCAAACTACCCACCAAGTTACAACCTGCGCCTTTGTTGTTTTAGGGTCAGAACTTTCCATGTGTAGTGCTTTCCGCAACAGAGGTACTGGGGGGTGTCAAAGGCTGGCTCATCTGAGTACTTGCACCTCGAGGTTACTGAACTAGGTTCTTCAGCACTCTTCCTGTGCATTCAACCAATGCCAGAGGTACATATAAGGAGGTTGTTTTTCTGGGAGTTACCTCTAAGTTTAAATTTCAGGATCTCAAGCTGCCATCAGGCCTTACTTCAGTACCCACCTTGCTGCAGGCTACCCTCTGTGCATGCTCCATCCAGTCTCTGTGCTTTTCTCCAGCACAGAGCGTCTTTCTAGCATCTGTGGCATGTGTGGACACTCCGCTGGTAGCTGTAACTGATGCTGGTCAGCAGTACGCACCTGGGTGCCCACAGTACTCCAGCTCCTTCTGTGGGTCTGCAGTTCTGCCTCTGTGGGTTGTACCTCCTCCTAAGATTCATAATTACCAGGCCATGACTCACCTTAGGTTGCAAAGTCAGATTCTGAATTTTTATGTATCAAACCCACAAAGGATTCCCTTCTCTGTTTTGAAGCAGCCACTCAAGAATCAGTATGTGTCCAGAAAATGACTGTCACTTTTTTATTTGGTATATCCTGGAGATATAAGACTGTCAAAAGGTAGGAAGTGTGAGTTTCATTAAAGAGAAAAGCAAAGATCATGTCCATTGGGAACTGTATATTCACCTAGACTAATACCAATGCTCTCCAAACAGAAACTCACAAACAGAAAGGGAAGGATTGGAGGGTTAGTGGGTCTCTGTGGGTATTGTTGTTAAGCCTGGTCACCTGAGTTTGATCCTTGGGGCCCATATGGTGGAAGGAGAGAACTTATTTCTACAAATTGTCCTCTAAATTCAACAAGCACTCTATGGTATGTAGGGGCCAGCACTTAGAAGGCAAAGGCAGGTGGATCTTTGTGAGTTTGAGGCCAGTTTGGTCTATACAGTGAGCTCTAGGCCAGCTAGGACCTTTCTGAAAACCTGTCTTCATACAGCTACATATCTTTTTCTCACAGAAAAACTCTGGGCAATATATGAGTTACATTTTGAAGGTCAGAATCATTGTGGTAGCACACAAGAAATCACACAGCTTCTCTTAGACTTGGAATGCTATGCTGACTGGCCAGAGTGAGTAATCATGACAACACTTGGCTGTCAGCCAAGCTGTAAAGCAAGGACAGGAGACACGTAGCGCTAAGTGCTCAGCGTTTCCCAATGGAGAATGATACTGAAATTCAGGACCTAAACAATAAACAGATAGTTGACTGAACCTTGAGTGGTTAGGAGTTTATGCAGAGAGTTAATTGCTAAGAGAATTGCAGGGTATTATGTCTACTAAATTTGCTTTGTGCCTGACCTTGGTTCAACAAACAGACACTTGGGAATTTATCCTTGTGCATTCATTTGCAGGGGCAACTAGTTTACTTTGAATTTGCTCTAAGGTCTTAAATCAGCTAATGGTGTAGAAATCTGTCTTTGTAGCTAAAAATATTGTTATTTTCCTATGTTGGCCTGAGCTATGAAAAATATCCTCGTATTATTTCTATTTATCAAAATTATACAGCTTAAGAAGAAATCAACTTCCTGACCACCCACAGATAAATGTGCCAGTAGATGAAATATATTCATGAGATAAACACACAGGCAGTGGGAGAATACCCATAGCTATTTTTAGGGAAGAAATGTGGTGGCACATGAGGAAGTTATAGACAGAAGCAAAATAGCATTCAAAGAGTGGCCTTGCTTGACAAGCTTCCTCCATTAGAGTTATTCATCTGGTGGGTTGACCTTATGAATGTCAGTTGTCATCTGCGGCATATTTTTATGGCCTGTGACAAGGTTACTTCTTTATAAGTTATGGGTTATTGGCAAATGGAATCCCATAGATACTCCTCCCTTCAACATTAGAGGCTATTGCCAGTACTCTTGGTAACCTTCCAGAACTTAACAGTAAGACCCTATTGCTGAAGACGTCACATACTGGACTGACAGGACATTGAACAATCAAGTAGGCACTCATCTGGAAGCTTTATCCCTACTAAGTTACATAGTTCTGGAAGGTAATATTCATGTTACCAGAAAAAAATAAAGTCATCAGGCTCATCTTGCTGTGAACCCTACAAACTACAAAAACAACTGACCTGACAAGATAAGGCCAGTGGTGCATTTAGTGGCACAAAGGTTATGGGAGCAACCAAACTTTCTGGTTGTATCTGGTTGGATCCACTCCATGAGATAGAGCTCATTAATGGCACTGTTAATGGAGCCAAGAACATGCAGCTAGATAGGTCTTAGACCTAGTGGAGAACCTATTACTATTATTATGCTAAAGGGACATAGTATCAAAATGACCTCCAGTAGTTTTTTTACTACATGCACAGAACTGTACATCTCTCAATCCTCTTAAGAAAAGTTTCTTCTTACTATAGACGACAGTTAACATAGAAACCCTCAACTCGTCAATATGCTCGGAATAAGAGAATGTTGAGTGCTCAACCCTAAATGGAATATATGTATCACTCCCCAACCCTCAAGACTTAGAGAACCATGCAACAGAGGGGGTAGAAAGATTTTAAGAGCCAGAGATGGAAGGTGATTTGAAGAAAAGTGTTCTCCCAAACAAAACAGGTCAGCTGTCCACACGAACCCACAGCAATTATCACAACTTGCACAAGCCCAAGCCTGACAAAATCTTAGTATAGTGGTGGGGATGGTACTTTCACTAGTAGATTAGGAGCTACTGGCATTGATAGCTGAGAGAGGATGAGTTGGCTTTCTTCAATAATGTGGCTGCCAGCAGGCCAACCACACTCCAAGGCAAGCTCTATTTCCAAATGTAGTTGGGCAACACAAACTGGACCTGATAGAGACGAGGAGGAGCAAGGATGTAAGGCTGGTAAAGGGAGGATCAAAATACACTGTATAAAATTCTCAGTAACATATTTTTTTTAAATCACAACATGGGTCTGGAGAGATTGCTCAGTGGTTAAGACCATTTGCTGCCCTTATAGAGAATACAGGTTCAGTTCCCAGTTCCTACATGTTGGCACACAACTGTCTGTAACTCCAGTTCTAGGGGATATGACACCCTCTTCTAGTCCCTGGGGGTACCAGGGATACGTGGTGCATTTATATGTGTGCAAATACTCATATACATAAAAATAATTTTAAAAAATAGGTGGAGAAAAAGCCTTTAACAAAATTCAACATCTTTTCATGATAAAAGTCCCTAAGAAACCAGAAACAGAGTCATCATGCCTTAGTCTGAAAGGCAATATATTTGTAGCTCATACTTAACAGGGAAAAACTGACAGTATTTCCTTTAAAATCAGAAATAAGACAAGGGCATCAGTTCCCACTCTTATTCAAGAGCATAGCTTATAATACTCAGTGCTTAGCCAAAGCAATAAAGAGATAGGAATAAAACAATAACAACAGGAATAGCAACAACATTACCCGTGTGCAGAATATATGATCCAACACTCTGAAGATGTCACCAAGAATCTTACTGCTGTGGGATGTCTTCTGTATGATGTGAATGTGTGTGGCTCCCATTGGATAATAAATAAAGCTGTTCTGGCCAATGGCAAGAAAGCTTACAGCCTGGCAGGAAATCCAAGCAGAGATGGAGAGGAAGGGCAGAGAGAGTCAAGGAGGTGCCAGACACAGTTAAAGGAGCAACAAGATGTCAGCAGACCGGTAATGCCACAGCCATGTGGCAACATAGAGATTAATAGGAATGGGTTAATTTAAGATGAAAGAGCTAGCTAGCAAGAAGCTAAAGCTATAGGCCACACAGTTTTTTAATTAATATAAGCCTCTGAGTGATTATTTTATAAGCAGCTGCAGGACCATGGGTGGGAGAGATTTGTTCCGACTGCAGGGCCGGGCTGTACCAGAGAAACTTCCAGCTACACCTTATCTCTAATAAACAATTCAGCAAAGCAAGATGTAAAATTAACCCATAAAAATCAGCAGTTTTTCATACACAAGTAAGAAATTTGCCTACAAATAATTCAGCAACCAATCTCCTTGTAATACCCTCAAAAACTAAACTGAACTCAATTGACCAAAGATGTTAAAGTCCTCTACAATTAAAACTATAAGCACTGAAGAAATTAAGACACTAGTACAGCCTCCCACGTTCATAAGGACTATTGTGAAAACTGACAAATTACCAAATGTGACCTACAGATTCAATGCAATCCTCACCTAATACCGGAGATTTTACAACACCTAATTCCAAATTATACCAGAGACAGGAACAGCCATCTGATCTTTAAGAAAGGTATGAAAAGCATACTATGGGGGAAAGACTCTTCAACGTGGGTGCTGTTAAAACTAGAAATCCAGGAGCAAAAGGAGGGAAACAAATCCCTTTTTCTAAATTGTACAAGTCAATTCAAAATAAATCAGAGACAGTCTACGGAGTAGAAGAAAATCTTTGTCAGCTATTTGGGGGGATTAATATCCAGACAACTAAAAAAATAAACATCAGAAAAAATCATCCAGTCAATAATTATCCAGGTAAATTAACCAGACAGTTCTCAAAACATAAACATACAAATGGCCAATGTATACACTGGAAAAAAATTCAACATCTTAAGTAATAAGGGCAATGCAGTTCAAAACTACAGTGCTCCATTACTGACATATAAAAAGTTAAATTAAATAAAAATACCATTTACTTAATTTTTCGGTGAAAAACATTTTCATCTATATGTACAACTGTGATTGGTTGGGTGACTACACAAAGGAAAATAATTTATAATACTATTATAGCAATCTTCCAATTTTATGGGAAGATGCTAATGGTCCAATGAAGTAATCAATATGTCAACACATGGAGCAAATGGGAGACCTCAAAGAGGATGGCTCCCCAGATATAGAAATCCAGGTATTTTCTCATCTCCATTACTTAATAAAGTTGTTTAGGTAAAACTTAAATATCAGAAGTTACAACTGTAAAAATTTTCACTTAACTTTAAGGCAGAAAACTGGAGTTGTAAGAAGGGTACTACTCCAGAGTAAATTTTGTGCTACTGGCAGCATATATAAATAGCATGAAAAAAATAAATATTTTTTAAAGCAAGTACTCATGATATGGGATTATTTACCTAATGATTATAGAACAGCACTGTCAGAGATTTACATAACTATAGAACTCTGAGGAAACTTTTTCTTAATTTCCAAGAAATAGTAACTTGAAGAAACATTTTACTGTAACCAATACCTGTTTCAAGTAGCTAAGTATGGGACTAATTTCTTTATATGTATTGTTCAAATCAAAATTAAAAAAATTATAAACACTCAATGAAAATGAAATCTCTTAACAACTTAGAGTTTTACAGTAAGATTGTCATCGCACTCTACAATATTAAGAGTACATATGTGAAAAGCTAGGTGGTGGTGGTGGTGGCGCACACCTTCAAGCCCAGCACTCAGGAGGCAGACGCAGAGGCAGGCGGATCTTTGTGAGTTCAAGGTCGTCCTGCTCTACAGCATGAGTTCCAGGATAGCCAGGGCTACTCAAAGAAACCCTGTGTTGAAAAAAAAAATTTTTTTAATATGTATTTTTAAAAATATTAAATAATTAAAAAAATTAAATAATAAATTAAAGAATATGTAAGATTCTTTAAAAGTAAAAATTCAAATATTTTAAAAAGCTTAACAAAATGTAATTTATACCACTATTTTTAAAAATAAGCAAAATATTATGGAAAATCTAAGTTTTAGTATAAAAATCCTAAATCAATCACATTATATGGTAAACTATGTTCATCTGAAATGCTATAGAATTGATATCAACTGTATAACATATATAAATCCTTGAGAAGTCCTTAGAAATTACATAAAAATATACTAACTTCCATTAAAATATTAATTTTTTAAACAAAATCCACTCGTCTCACCACGACAGATGTTTTCTGTATCTGGAATACACTACAATGCCTCAGAAAATGTGAGACACATTTCCTGCTGTCCTTTTTCAGCAAAACAAAACTCCTAAGTAAGAGTTAAAACATAGGATACACCACTGGAAACAGAGCATTTTTAAAATAAATTACCAAATATATAAAATCTTGTATAAATAACACACAAAAATCTTGTTTTATTTTTGACATGACATTGTCTAAAATGGAGCAGCACTAAAGTAGGTAACAATTACTCATTCTTTGAAACTATGTATGCTCTTTCTCCTCTTCTAAAGATGTACATTACACATCTTCCGGCGTTCTCGAACAGACACGAACAGCCTGCCCCACACCGTCTCACTTCCTGTCCATGGGGAGACTCTGACGAAGGGGCATTCCTCCTATCACTGCACGAGCAAGCTTGAAAACCCCTCACAGTCTTTGTCCATATTCTAACCCACCATGCATCTTAAAGCGCTGGTACATTTTACAAATTATTTATGGCTTATACTTCAATTTCATATACAATGACAAGTCTCAGGGACTGAAATGTCTTATTGGCAGTTAACAGTTCAAGGGAGGAAAGTATTTCTGGCATTTTTAATCTCAAAAATATAAAAGAATACTATTCACTGTAGTCATAGAAAAAGTTGGAGACAGTTCTATGTAAAAACACATTTACCATAAACAGACACGAGGGAAACAAATAAGAAAATAGATTGTGCTATATCTTTGTAAGATTGTTCCATTTCAAAATTCTTCAGGGCTAGGGAGATTTCCTATACAAATAAAAGTTGACTTCTGTTCCTTTTGCCTTGAGAATATTTACAGTGTCATGGAGCTGCAAGCCCTGAGACAGCAGCATAGATGAGCAGGAAAGAGAAGGTATTTATTCAATTCTCTGAGCATTTTAATTTGCATCATCAAGTTATTATACATCAATTATGGAAAAATTAGAAAACATTTAATAAACACCAGCCCTCATGTAAATCACACAAGATGCCAAAGTATTGTACACTCCACGTGGTAAAAACTGTACATGTATATTCTGTGTATCTCTAACACTGCAAAATTTACACTGTAATTGTTTCATTTTTCAAAAAGCCGACTTGAAAATGTCTATTTCTTCTTTTGTTGGAAGAGATGTAATGACTGTGTAGTGAGCTCCATGCAGCTTTTTTCGAGCATCTTGCAAGACTGTTCAGCAGTGTCTTTGACAGATGGTGCATGAAAAAAAATTCACAAAATTTCCAAAGTCTGAGCAGACAGCCTGACATTTTCTTTTGGCTAGTATCATGATAAAGACATGTAGATAAAGGTCCACAGCAATGTGGCTACAGAGCTTTGCTCTGATTCTGGAAGTCTACTTGGTCTCTGAGTAAAAGACTTCTCATTCATGCAGCCAGACTGTCCCGGATTTGATCCACCCGAAGTGCTAGGTCCCTGAAAGAGGGACGCTGATTTACATTGTTGTTCCAGCATTCTGTCATGATCATATAAATCTGTAAAGCGAAACGGTAGACCAAAATTAGAATGAACACAAAGAATCATGCTAATTAGAGGATGAATGATTTCGGAAATCTCAGCTAATTTGCCTAAGCCAATAATAATGCTATGGTTATGCCTTGAAACACATCATCTGTATGTATTTTTAATAAAACAAAAAAGAAAATGGATAATTACTGTAAATTAAAAAAATTGTTGGACTAGGGAGATGGCTCAGTGGATAACCAGATAATAAGAGTCAATCCTTGGGACCCACAAAAGCCAGATAGAACAGCACTTGTCTTTAATTCCAGCACTCCTAAGACAGGTCAAAGGGTAGAGATAAGAAAATCACCTGGGAAATAGTGACAAGCAGCCTGGAGTGCACAGCGCAGCAGGAGAAACAACATGGACTCCTCAGCAAGGTGGAAGGCGAGAACAGCCCCGGGAAAGTTCTCCTCTGATCCCAATGTGCACTGTGGTATGTGTGCCCCCCCCCCAACATCTACACTCAGAAACACACACACACACACACACACACACACACACACACACACACACACACACACTTTCTTTCTGACACATACATAGACACACACATTTATATCACATATGCACATCATACATACATACAAAAAATTAATTAATTAAAGATTGTTACCTCATCTGGGCACCCTTCTGGTCTTGGTAATCTTCCATTATTTTTCAGAAGCTCTATCAAATGGAACACAATCATTTGTCCTTGTTTATCATTACCAATCATTCGCATAAATTCCTGAAATAGAAATCCATTTAAATAACTTGATAAACATATTACACCAACAACATAAATGCAAATTAATATAAAATAGATATAACCATTTTTATATTAAGTTGGTAAAATTTCATTAAAAATGATGGTAAATATAGCAAACTACTCAGGCCTATCACTGCTGTGAGGACATACTCTGATACAGCTTTTCTTCTGAACCAATCAAAAGCAATTTACTAACTCATAACCTCTGACAACTACACTTTTATTCTTACATGATAGCCAGAAGTAAAACTACACATTTATGTATAAAAACAGTAAGTGATTATCCAGAAATATACAGCTGTATGACAGAATGCTACTGGGCAATTAAAATCATACTTGTAGTAAGTAATTACTGATAAAGTGAAATAAATACACACAATGCAGTAATTAGCAGGATAGCAAACTACACAAGAAGCTTATAAAATTCAACTTTAGAAGCTTATAAATTTAACAACAGATTTCTTTGTAAAGTTCCATTTTTCATACAAAATAAGTCTGAAAGAAAATGTCACATATTAAAATTGTTCTGAGTAATTTCATTAAAATTATTTTTATTTTTTCATACTTTCATATATTGAAAGAAACTTATAATGAACAGCACAAGTTCCTTCCAAAAGTTTAAGTGTTGTAATTTTTGTTTTGCTAGAGTAAATGCGCATACTCAGTATACTTTAAAATGCCATTAAAAGGCTTCCTGGGGGCCTGGTCTGCCAGTGCTGGGATGGTAGGCTCTTTAAGAGACCACGACAGTCTCCCTGAGCGTTCTAGTTCCTGTGAGAACAAGCTGCTTCACAGGAGGAGGAATCCAGGCCCTCCTGGCTCTGGTCTCCAGCCTTAGCAGGCGATCTTTTTTGTCCCCGTTCTGCTTACTTGCCATGCTGGGATGAACCCAAAGGGTCCTCGGCTCAATACTGTCCTTTCAATAACTGTGAGCTAAATAAGCCCCTTTCTTTATGATGTGCTCAGTGCCATGTATTTTGTTACAGTCACAGACATGGCCAAATTTAGTAAGTTTATGGTTATTTTGTTGGGTACTGTTGGATATTGTCTCCAAATAAACAATAAGGGATTCTAAAATGGGCCCTAGGTGTGTTACTCTTCTTTGCATAAGGCCTTTCTTGTGCTTAAAACAAAGGGCCTGGGGAGGGGTTAAACCATTAACAAGCACACTGACCACTGGTGGACTTTTACTCTTCTCAATGTATGTGAAAAGTTCGTACAGAACCACACCAAAGCTCCACACATCGGAGGCCACAGAAAACTTGCTCTCTGTCAGCGATTCTGGAGCATACCTGCAATAAATGGAAATCATTTAAAAGATGAGTTGAGGGGGAAAGACAAACAAATGATGACAAACATCACCCAGGGTGACAAACTCATCAAACAGAGGGCTCCTTTGCAAAGCTGACTCTTGGCGGGCACCAGGAACTTAAATTTCAGGAGCACGGGGTGGCTTCCCATGCTATTTACACAAGCACTGTACTTATTTGGGTATGTGCTTTCTTCTCGGAGTCTGGGATTTTGTTCATACCAGGCAGGCAGTGCCTATGAAAGCAGTCACCACAAAAACACTGGGCCCTGAGGTTTTTTTTTTTTTGTTTTTTTTTTTTAATTTCTTTATTTATTTTTGGGTAAAACCAAAACTTATTTTAAGCCACAGTCATCCTAGGGTCCCCCCTGCTATGTAGCTCCCTGGTTCTGTGGGTTGCAGCCTGATTGTCCTTTGCTTTATACCTAGAATCCACTTATGAGTGAGTACACTCTGTGGGTTCAAAACCCTGCTTCACCACTTCTTTAAAATATTGAAGTAGAAGCATTTTCCCTCCAGCTCTTCTTAGTACCAACCCTAAACATGTTGGAACATGCCAAAAGATTAAAGCAAAACAGCATTTTGATAATCAAAGCATTAGGGAGGACAAAGATTTTTTTAAAAATAAAACCAAGCTTTGTTTTGAAAATTATGTCTAACTCCTATAGATAAAACTGCACATGATTTCTTTCAGATCCAGATTTTGCTTGCTAGGGCTTGACGGTGTTCTCTCCAAAATTCAGGTATTAAAACTTAATGGCCAATGTCAGCTAATCAGATAAGAGAGGAGGATTTTGAGTTGAGCCACTGGGAAAATGAGCCCAGAAAGGCAAAAAAAAAAAAAAAAAAAAAAAAAAAAAAAAAAAAAAAAAAAAAAAAAAAAAAAAAAAAAAAATGCCAATATCAGTAAGAGGGGGGTTTTTAGGAGATAGTGAAGCCCTGGGGAATCCTTCATGGAGAGTGACATTAAGATACTATGGAATAGGCTTAGTGACTCTCCTGCCCAGATTCCACCTTGCTCCGTGTAAGAACAGTTAATGATATGTAATGATGAATAATGTATCTTATTTTCATAGAAGTTAGTTATATAAGACACGGATCATCTTAGGCTTATCTTGACTGCCCTCATTCTCTCTCTACATACTCAGGAAAACAGTTCCCAAAGGTTGTGTTGTTTGGTGGCTTTTACTGTGACCGAGAGAAAAATAAGGCATGCAAGTGAGTGTTCAAAAATCAGGGAGGAGACGTCAGAGAAGGAAGGGCTGTGCAGCCTGGTTCACTGGCTTCACAATGACTGCGGAGGCACGTGTTCAGCCATTCTGCTCTCTTTTGGATTTTGGTGGAAAGGATCAACACAGGACCTCGTGTATACTACACCAGTATCTTTAATCTATTATTGTGTAGGAGTGGATGATGGGATGGGGTATGTATGGGTCATGGCATGCCTATGGAGGTCAGAAGACAACTCTGAAGACTGTTCTCTGCTTCCAGTTTTTACATGGATTTGGGGGAGGAATTTAAATCATCAGGTATGGCAGGCACCTCTACCAGCTGAGCCATCTCACTGGCCCACTACTACTAGTTTTTAAAAATAGTATTTTACAACATTAATATACTTCTTGGGGTTGCAGGTGGACCTGGTGGATAAACTGGTTCCTGTAAAAGGTGTGAGGACCTGAGTTCAGATCCCAGCACTCATACAGAACACCAGGGATAGCAGCCTGTAACCCAAGTGCTGAGGGGCAGAGACAAGCAGATCTGAGGGCTTGCTGACCAAACTGACAAGTTTAACCATGTGCAAGTCTTCTTAATGACTGGTTAGATAGAAAAATACTTTGTACCCTTGGAAAATTCTGATAGATCCTAATAAAAAATAAAAAAAAAATCCTAATGGGCAAATAATCTTAGTATCACTGTGAAATGTTTTGCCTTCAAAGAGAAGATTGCAGGGACTCCACACAGAATTGCTCTTCTAGATCAGAAGCAGAAGTTCTGTCTAAACTAAGAACTCACCATGAGAAAGCCTCTCATTTCCCACCCCACACAGTGTCTACTGAACACTGCCTGAAGTTATACAGTGCGGTGCATGGGGTTTCTCAGTTCACATTTACTCTCTAATAGAACACTGGACCTCCGGGTATTTTATATATTTCTTTTATAACAGCCTTAATCTCATTCTCAAGGAAGGCATAATCATAGCCCAGTCTTTTCTGGGGAAGGGGAACTGTAGATGAACCCAGGGCTGATCTACCACTGAGCTAAATCACCAACCCTTTCTAATAATTTCTGAAATGTCCCTCCCTCCAGAAAGGACACATTCGAGTCAGGGAGGGCTCTATGTCTTTCTGGCTCCACCACTCCACCTAGTCTGTGACCTGTCAGTCACCTGATATCCCTTGTGAGGACTAAGAGGGGGTTGTTTGTTTCCGTGGTGGTTAGTGTGTTAGTCTTCTGTACATTCCAGAATCAATTCTCTGTCAGATGTACAGCTGGCGAAGATTTCCTTCTGTTCTGTAGGCTGCCTTTCCACTTGATTATTTCCTTCCCATACAGAAGCCTTTTAATTTCATCAAGTCTCACTTGTCAATGATTGCCTCTGTTTCCTGAGTAACCAGAGTCCTATTAAAAAGCCCTCACCTATACATGCCTGTATCTTGTAGTGAAGTGAATCCCTGACATGATCATGTTTTAACCATAACTACTGCTGAATACACTGCCACATCTCTAAAATACACTTCCTTTAACACACACTCATAATGCCATTATGACTTACTCTTATGTGAAACAATTTATTTCAAATTTTCTTAACTACAGTTCTTTCTGAACTAACAGTTTACAGTAACTTGGATGAGAAGTGAATTTAAAGCATTAAATAAAAATAACCAGGACATATGGATAACTTGATGAATCTTAGAAAATATTTATAAATTGACAGTTGTATTTTTTATATTACTCTTTTTAAATTTCAGGTCAGACATCAAAATAAATTATATTTAATAAAAAATTTTAAACACCATCCTTTAATATTTAATTCAAACAACACTACTTTAATAGTATTACTTCAGCAGAGAAATAAACCAGAAAGTCTACTGGAAACACATATAAAACCAAAACAAGTTCACTGTGGCATTCCTAGAGGACAAAAAGGCATCCTAAATTAACACATTTGAAACTCTGCATCAGCCAGGGTGGTGGCGCACACCTTTAATCCAGAAACTCCAGAGGCAGACAGGCAGATCTCTGTGAGTTTGAAACCTGTGTAGTCTACATATCAAGTTCTAGGCCAGCCAAGGATACAGTGAGACCCAGTCTCAAAAACAACACCCCCCACCCCAACGCCCCAACCCCCCACCTTCCAAAAAACCCAATCCAACACAAACAAACAAACCACAAAACTTTCACCAAAGTACATTTCAATGGAACCAATGATATCTATTGAACACATGAAAAACAAGGCAGCAGAACATGATGTTAAGATCTTCCTATTGAAGACATGGTGCTCACAGAACAGAGAAATCAAACTAGAACTATACTGCTGGCCGGTCCTCATAGTACCGTAAAGTGTTACATGGGTTACTGTGGAGAATCGTCATATCCTGTGGGCAACAATACTCATCAGTCAGACGAAATACGTTTACCAGTGCAATAGTGGCAGCTCCACATGGGAACAACCGACT
The DNA here is from genome assembly GCF_004664715.2 of Peromyscus leucopus. Lineage (NCBI taxonomy): Eukaryota > Metazoa > Chordata > Mammalia > Rodentia > Cricetidae > Peromyscus > Peromyscus leucopus. The sequence continues at coordinate 23,089,648 of NC_051063.1, read as the reverse complement.
CCTTTCTAACTGATTTGAGGCATGGTCCAAGGAGGGAAATCATGTACGATCTAGTGGAAACCCAGTAAGTCCTTGGCTCAGGAGTCCCAGGCACTGCTGGGGAAGCTGCTGCCACTGTTTTGAGGGACGGACCTGACGTACCCACTACATTACCTTCTAAGTAATGGTGTCTATGTGTATCCACAAGTGCTGCTGTCAGCGCTAGTCTGCGAAGCTCCTGTCTACAGTCGTCAGCAGTGCCTGTCATTCTCTTGAACTCACAGCAGCTGTGATTACATGCATAAAACTGGGCCTACCACCATTCTATCATTAGAGGAGAGGGGGGGTTTATGGTCCCACCCCTTCATGATATTTATATTCAGTCCATGATTCCAAATATCTAAAAGATGTTTTCTTAAGTGGTGTAGCTGTGAGAAGTCCAAACGCTTGCCTATGCGCCTGTAAGCAAAGCATAACTAAACTTCCTGGGTCACCAGAATGGGAGCTAGTTGGGAATAGGAAAAGATCAATGGGAAGGAGAGTGAGGCAAAAGAGAGTAAAGGTGATTGAAATATATTCCATGAATGTATGGAAAATGTTATAAGAAAATGTTATGTTTTAATTAATATATGTTAAAATATAATAAGTAAAATGAATTAGGAATGTTCCTGAAATTTTTAATTAAAAATCAAAAATTCTAACTCCAAATTTATAAATCCAGTATTTAATTAATGCCAGATTACAACATTATCATAGTTTAGAAAGTTTAAAAAGTATAAATGCAAGGATCAAACTGAGTTTGAATCCCAGTGCTATAATTTATTAGTCTTGACACCTTGGGCAAGTTTATTTAACTTACATTTACAATTAAAGTCCCCTCCTGCTTCAAATGGAGCTCCAGGTAGATCTTCTAAGAAATGTTTGAGATTAGAAGTGCTTCAGGTTTCAGATTCTGGGACATTTACTTACATAAATGTCTGTCAGTTAAGCTTCCCGACTTCAGACCTGAAGCTCTGAGTGCCACTCAGTGCCTAAGATGTTTGGTGCTTCAGTGCATTTAATTTTGGGTTTTCAGGCTAGGACTGTTGGATCTATAATAATCATAATAGATATTTTCCATGGATTGTAATAAGGATTCCTAAGAGGTTGGAGGGATGGCTCAGTAGTTGAGAACACATACTGCTCTTCCAGATGACCTAAATTTAATTCCCAGCACCCACATCAGGAATCTCACAACTATCTGCAGTTTTTTAAGAAATATTATTTGAGATAACACATGAATGTAGTCAGCTCAATACAAAGCATATGATAAATATGCTGTTATTGGAAGCAGTGCTAAACTGAATGCTATTAAATATTATATATTAAGTAACAGTAAAAACAACATTTGAAGCAAGTTCTCTAAAATTTCACTTTATTATACTGAAAAATGCCTACTCACCAGAATATAGGACTTTCACCTGGTTCTTTTACCTTGTAGTATTCTTTGTCCTGTGGCAAGACTTTAGTTAATCCAAAATCTCCTATTTTAACTCTGTTCTCATTTTCCACCAATATATTCCTTGTTGCCAGATCCCTGTGGATATACCTTTTTGTACCGAGATATTCCATGCCCTGTGGATAAAATACGTTTTTCTTTCAGTAGTTGTATGAACATAATTTAAATGACTGTATTCAACAAGTTCTCTTTACTAGTTAATGACAGTCTAGATGACTTCTGAGTTAGTTCACCACGTTTATCTCATCCACAGCAGACATTTAGGATGTTGGTACCTTGCATATCTGAGACGTGTACTGCAGAAGTTTTTTGTGATCTATCCGTTCTTTATGTTTTTGGAGATAGTCTCGTAAACTTCCATATGGCAAATATTCCATAATTAATCTTAGGTTGCGCCGACCTTTTAATATACAAAAGGAACATGATGTTTTACCATGCTATATTTTACTGATTAAATACTAGGAAAAAATGTATGTAAATGATTTAAGTATATACAAAATCTGGGTCCATGATGATAAAACTTTATTACAAATTAAAGGTGATATAGTATTTAAGAATACAGGCTTTTCAATCCAAAATTTTTGAAAGAAGCATTAAAAATATTTATCCTTTAACCTCTTTTAATTATTTATGTAAATTCAAATAAGTTGATAATTTTTTAAAATTATAACAAGTATCTAATACAGAAATATCCTAATAGACTACATAAGGAAGTTAATTTTGTTTTTAAAAAGTTAACACATTTTTGAGGAAGTGGTAAGAAGGGTGATTAAATTACCAGCCAAAACACTGGTGTAGTTATATACATGATCTCTTGCACAATCCCACACATCTCTCTCTGCATACTGACAAATCTTTAGACAACAGTATGTTTCCACTCCCAGGCTGTCAGAGACCTACTGTGAAGTTGAGACAGGTTTCCATGGGAACATACCAGCACTGTAGCACACGCCCTTGTACTTTACGATGTTGTCATGCTGCAAGGATTTCAGGATCTCAATTTCCCTTTCGAAGTCTCTGAGATGCTCTTCAGTGCTGTGCTGGAGTTTTTTAACAGCCACCACCTCCCCAGTGTTGTCCTGCAGAGGGTCATAGCGGCACATCTCCACACTCCCAAAGTTACCCTAGATAACACGTGACATTAGGATGGAAGCCAAACGTCTTCAAGACAACTACTACTGACTGCTAAATATACAGGAAGTACTTGGCAGCTAGAATTAATAGAAAGAATTCTCAGTTCATGTTAGACAACCATGGAGCAAGAAATGGAAGTATTATTTTAAAAACTGGGTAGTATATCTATAAACAACTTCTTTGAGATGAATTATAGACTGAAAAATTATAGACTGAATTATACTTTTCCGTTATCTCAATGCCCCTTGATATTGCTATCAGTGACTGGTATCCATATTGCTATGGACTGAGTATGTGTAACCCCCCACACACCAATTTACAGGCCTAATTCCTAATATGATTGTACTTAGAGTAGCCTTATACAGGGTGATAAGACTAAATGGTCACAAGGGTGGCACCCTTATAAGAACAAGAATAACTCCAGAAGTTTCCCTCTCCAAAAGCCTCCATCTGAAGCCAGGCAGAGCCCTCACTATAAACCAAATCCTGCCAGAACTCTGACCCTGGACTTTTCAGCCCCTAGAATTGTGAAGAAAAAATGTTTGTTATATTCATCCAGCCAGAACACAGTCTTTCATTATACAGACAAATACAAACTAATAAAGAATCTGCTTGACTTAAGCCTAAGAGATGGCTCAGCAGTTAAGAGCACTGGCTGCTCTTCCAGAGGACCTGGGTTCAATTCGCAGCACCCACATGGCAGCTCACAACTGCCTCTAACTCCAGTTCTAGTGGGTCTGATGCCAATGCACATAAAATAAAGTTAAATACATTTTAAAAAGAATGGCTTAGGTGATATTCCTACATTAAAGAAAAATGAGCAGTGTTTAAAGAAATGCACTTTCTCTCTTTATGTAGGAGACATTACACCTTATCCCACTGCTCCCCATGCCGTAGCTGTCCTCCAGGCCTGGCCCAGCTGGCACGTCCTGTGCTAGCCCAGCCTGGGAAGTGCAGCTCTTACCCTCATCAAAGAAGCTTCTTTGTGCGGCACCAGGAGACCATTACAGGAGGCCACAACTGTCAAAACCCAGACACCCCACTGTGGGTGCCCATCCCTAACTGACATTCACAACACCACTCCTGCAGCCATGGCCCAGAGAACACAGGGGAGGGGTGTCCATGAGAGACAGCCAGGAGACCAGGAAGTCTGGTCTGAGACTGTGACTTCTAGCCGTGACAGGGACGCTACACACCCATGAAATCTCAACCATATGGCTGCCTACACAAGATCTGAACAATTTCAACACTAGTTGACATCCCAAAAATAATCAAACAGATCACAAGCACAAATAATTACAATTCTGACATCTGTTCCCACTTTGTGTCCTACAGAAGAATCTTAAGAGCCTATGACCACTGAGGTGTAAATGGGATGGATATATACTCCTCACCCTTCTCTGTATTGTTTGCTGGCCACCTCTTCTCACCATTCTAAGAGCCAGTGAAACACGTGGCACACAAAAGGAGCTCTAATATTTGTGTAATATCAAAACCACATGATTTCGGAAAAACTCAAAATGCGAAAGTAATTAAGACCCTTCCAAGGCTGCCTGATTCCTAACGTGCCCTTTAAACTTTCTTCCACAGGCTTGAAAGGGTGTGACCCTAATATGCTGTGGAATGGTCTGTATGTCAAATGCTCTGATTGGTCAATAAATAAAACACTGATTGGCCAGTGGCCAGGCAGGAAGTGTATAGGCGGGACTAACAGAGAGGAGAATTGAGAGATCAGGAAGGTGGGGGGAGTCACTGCCAGCCACTGCCATGACAAGCAGCATGTGAAGACGCTGGTAAGCCACGAGCCACGTGGCAAGGTATAGATTTATGGACATGGATTAATTTAAGCTATAAGAACAGTTAGCAAGAAGCCTGCTACGACCATACAGTTTGTAAGCAATATAAGTCTCTGTGTTTACTTGGTTGAGTCTGAGCGGCTGTGGGACCGGCGGGTGACAAAGATTTGTCCTGACTGTGGGCAAGGCAGGAAAACTCTAGCTACACTAATAGCTACCTATGGTTTTACACTTTGAATTTTCAAATTTGAAACACTGAGTTTCTACCTAGAAAATAGAAATAAGTTGTTTTTCCTTTTCAGGTTATTATAGTGTAATTATTAAACAAAATATGCATGCATGGTGTATAAAGTGATAATTAAGGGATTGGGGATTTAGCTCAGTGGTAGAGCACTTGCCTAGCAAGCACAAGGCCCTGGGTTCAATCCTCGGCTCCAAATAAATAAATAAAGTGATAATTAAATACACACACACACACACACACACACACACACACTCACAGAGTTATAAAACGTTCACTACAATCAAGTTAATTAACACAGAAGGCCTTAACCACACAAATGCTCCCACATCCATGCTCTTCATCAACTTAGAAGAGATGGAAACATAAAAGGAAATCCAGGCCAGTGAGGTGCTGCACACTCTGATCACAGATTCTCAGAAGGTTGAGGCAGGAGGATCGTAGGTTCAAGGCTAGCACAGACAACTAGGCAGGACCTTGTCTCTAAATAAAAAGGCGTTAGGGTATAACTTGGTGGAAGAGTACTTGCCTAGCACATGTGAGACCCTGAGTTTAATCCCCAGGATGGTAAAATAAAGGGAAGGAGAGAGGGAGGATGAATGTTAGCTGAAGATACCATTAGCATCTGAAGCTAAGAAAATTTTACTAGATTTTTTTAACTTCAAATAAATATGATTCCCTGCCCCCCAAAGTGTTACATATTACCAAGAGAATTCTTTAAGGGAGATTATAATATCCCTTAAAAACTGTATTTGAGGACTTGAAAAGTCAGTTTGTTCAGAATCACAGGTAAAATCATTTTAAGGTTTTCATTATTCTGTTCCCACTAACTATACTCAGTTAGTCAATGGCTAGTAGTTCTGGTCATAAAATATTTGTATATAACAAACAATATTCAGATAGATTCAACAGAAGGGCAGGAAGGAGTCATACTAACTTTTCCCTTTTTCATAAATGGATCTTTATTAATGTTACCACAGCCAAATCTCTGTGAATAAAAGGTATGCTTTTTAGCTTCATGGGATATGATCTGAAAAAATGATTATAGACGATGATGTAACCGAAGCACATTCACACAGAGCAAACACACATGTATAACAGCAGAAGAGCATGGAGTCAAGCTCTTATCTCACAGCTGCTCCTATCTCGCCGTGTAACTAGACAAGGTCTTTGAATTCCCTACACTTGATTTTTTTCATTGTAAAATGAAGAAGTTATTTTCATATTTAAAGTATAATTTCTTAAACTTTGCAAAGAATACTTTCTATGATATGTCAATAGGTAATAGAGGAAGAGGGAATGGAAAGGCTTCTATGATTTAATAAATTTTGGACATATACTGTAATATTACCAAGAAATGATCAATATTGCAAAAGTAATGAAACATTATATGGGATTATGTTATAAAAACATGGCTTCCACCTTGGATGCATGCTCTCAGCTACCACTTTGTAAGTCAGCCCTGTAGAAAGGTCCAGGTAAGCTTGGAAGGAGACCTGGCAATAGCCATGTTAGTGAGCTAGGAAAGAGATCTTCTAGTCAAGACTTCAGAGGGACATCTTGATCCAAAGCAACCCAGGTAAACTGTCCCAGACCCCAATTCAAAGAAACTGGCAAGTTTTAGGGTAATTTGCTTCATATCAATAGATAATGAACATTCCCACTACCTAGACTTTTTTCCCCTCAATTGCTATATTCCTTCAAATATTCCCAAGAGTATTTCACATAAAAAGGAACAACAGTTATTAATATCGTTAGGCTAATTTTAATATAACTATCAATGTTTAGTTTTTAGAAATTCAATTGGAACTTCTAATATAAGTCCAAGTCTTAGTGAGGCCTTCATGTTGTATCTGTGCCAAAATCCAGTTCATAATGAGATATGGTATAGATCCCTGTAAACAAGAGAACTTGCCACTACAATTGTGCCTGCTTATCATCGAGTCTTTTTTCATCTTGATTGTTATCTACGCTATATGTGACTGTGCAACCTTTTAATGGAATCTCTGTTAATGAACATTGTAATTCAAGGTCCTAGGCTGTAAACAATCAGATTATTTCTCCCAAGACAAAGTTGGAAAGGCAGAGAGAACACTGTGTTCCTTTCTCTATTGCACTAACTTACTATGAACTACAAACTCCCCCTCCAAGCAAGAGACCCCAAATACATCAGTCTGGGAGTACTCCTTAGCTTACTAACCATCCTCTTACAAGATGTTGAATGTGCACTCCATGCTAAAGGACCTCAGGTATTCTAAAGTAAAGCGTCTATTCAACAGAAATATTCTCAAACATCCAACAATTAAGCCTTTTGTCTACAAACACCCCTTAAAACTTTTATGGAAAGTGAATTGAGCAGCTCTAGTCCAATGCTTTCTTGTTTCCAAATAAAAGGATATATGATTATATTCTATTTGAAAACTTAGGACAGCTTACCTTGCCAAGTTGTTGTAGAAATTTCAAGTGTCTCTCTTCAAACTGTGTAGGGTCTCTATCTTCAAAAGCACCAGAAAACCCTAGGGCACCTATTCTCACGTTTGGTAGCATGTCGTTTTCTGTTAGTAGTTCATAATCTGGAGGAATAGAGAGCGACACTACAGTGAGGTGACAAATACCTTCTCTGGCTAAAACTGATAGGTATTCAAGCTAAGAAGCAGAATGGATTTGGAACACTAAATAACACAACTCAAAATTACTTAAATTATATTAATAGGAGCCTTTATTTGTTGCCCAGACTTTCAAGATAGATTCTCAAGGGGAAAAATACTCCAGAATAGTTGGTTTCAGTATTCTCGAAGTGAGACTCTATTCCAGTGACTGTAGGGAGAAAGGTGTGCTGACTAACTATGGGACAGGCATAAAATTATAAAATAGGTGGGAACTAGGAAAACCAAAAGAGGTGTTGTTAAAAACTCTGTGCAGCCAAATAACAAATGTAATCAAATAAGCCCGCTTCTCATGAAATTGACAAATTAAATGTAGACTGGATTCTAAAACTCGCACTGACATACACAATGAATTTTGTGGTTAAGTTTTCTTGTTCAAACAAATAAACAAGTAAATAAAATTAGGTTATGGAAGGTGAAAAGATCTTTTTAAAAAATAAAGACTCCCCAGTCAAGTGGAACATGTATACAGCACAAGGACTCACAGGAATGTAAGAAAGGAAAAGGCCGAAAAGACAAAGCTTTCTTTGCTGAGATTACAAAATTACAAAGTGTCCAGTGAAAGCAACAGAGGTGGAGAGACAGTGACAATGAGATGGCCCCATCAGAACGAACCTGGAGTAAACAGGCTGTTAAGGTCCCGGATGACTGCTCTGAAGGCAGGCCTGAAATCTGGCTCATAATCCATGCAATTGTTTATAAGGTTTGCCAATTCTGTCCATTTAGGTGCAGGAAGCTGATGCTTATCCTCATAAAACTGCAGCTTCTATAATTAGAGAACCAAATGCTAAGAATGAGTTCTAGAGCACTGTTATTGACCTTCTTTTCACAATGAGGTGGGCTACGAAATGTCATACCATGTGAAAGCAACCTGGAGAATCAGGCTGTACTTCCAGTCTGTATGAACTTACTCTTTGAGAATCCAGAGCACTCAGAGGCCTGTCTCCTCCACTGCAGATTTCCCACAGAGTGGTACCAAAACTCCATTTGTCTGTTGCCAGATTTAGGTTTTTAGGATTTTCAATGCATTCAGGTGGTACCCAAGGTATTCTCTCCTGGAGAACTTTTAAACAACAGGAACAACTATAGTTAAATATGCTCCACAAATCATTGTTTTATATGTGAATAGTTTTCATACTTATTTGAATGATTAAGTCTTTCATGGTTGTAGAGGCCTGGTCTGGCTCATGTTTGCTAAGCTTAAGAGCAGGATGCACAAAGACTGAGTAATTTTCCCATGGTTACACATTTTTTAACAGCATTGTTGGACTTAGTATCCTGTGTAATGAAGTTTGGATCAACTAAACTTCTTTCCATTAAACCAAAATGTCTCAGCTGGCATACCATTTTCATTACCTTCCAATTAGTTCTGTTTCCCTCTCACAGGAAGAAATATACAAATTTTTTATTTAATGTTTAATTAAAAAATATTTACAGCATGTAAGTGATACAAGTAATGTTACATCATTGATGGGCAGAGGCCACTATGACAAGGCCCAACAGGCATTATTATAGCAGACAAATGATTTAACTACACCAAGATAGTCTTAGCATGGAACTGACAGACTGGGTAATGTTCATTCATAGAGCTCCCCAAGTAAAGCTTCTGTAGTCCTCGACTCCACGACAAAGAACATATCTGAGGAAGGAAGCAACAGGGTAACTCTCCCTTCTGGAATTCGGACACAGAGAATGAGGACAATATTATACCTTTTGGTAAAACAATATGGGTACTTTTCTACATAGCAAGGAGATTAAAGAGTTCATTCGTTCCTCTCTCCTTTACCATAGAGAAGTTTTGTTGTTGTTGTTAATATTTTAACTTCTCATCCAAAAAGGTCAATTTCCTCAAATGCCAGATCTAAAAACCCTGTAAGACTTTCTTCTCTACACTACTCTATTATCATTGTCCTTACTTCAGAGTCAGCCATCAAAGTTAAGCAGCACTGGCTAAACCAGAATATTGTACACAGATGCACAAATGCAAGAAGAAAATCAGTGAAGATACAGCCAGCAATGTGGCTTAAGTGGATAAAGGTACCTGCAGCCAAGTTCAAGGAGCAGGGTTCAATCCTGAGGACTCATATGACCAACTCCCTCTAGCTACCTTCTGATTTCCACACGTGTTCTGGCATATGCATGCCCCCCATACACACATATACACAAAACAATAATTTCATAGTCTATGGTGACATGCTTATACAAAAGAAGAAATGAACATGGTCACAATTTAGTTATAACTTAATTTAAATTACTACAAGTAGGAGCTAAATGTCATCAGTAAGCAAGAACACTATTAAACTAGAATTAAAGGAAAATTAGCAATATGATTTTTATGGTGCCACCCAAATAAAATGTAAGAAAGCCAAATGCAGTCAGTAGAGAACTTACTGTCCTTTGGTAGAACTGTAATGCTAATGCCAGGATCACTAAGTTTGATGAAAGGTGGATTCCCTGTTTTCCTGTCTTCTTCTCTGATAAGCAGGATATTTTTGGCACACACATTCCCATGAATAAGAGATTTTTCTTCCTATTAAAGTTAAATGCACATACACTCAAATATCAATACGCAAATATGTGTGCATATAATATGCCCAAAGCTACAACATAGATTTAAAGAAGACAAAAAACAACAGAGTAACTACTAGTTTGGAGGCATACTTTGAGACAAGAAAGGAAGTCTTCAGTTTCTTACTATAACTGATACAATAATTTATGCCCACACTGAAATGAGCATTACTTTTCAAAGAAGAGATTACAAATGATAAGCATTTCTAGGTGGTAACTGGCATTAGGAAAGACTACTCTGGTTCAATAAATGTATACTAATGACAGGTGGGCACTCTGGTGGTCTGCACCTCTGTCAACACTACTTTCTCACTGAACACTATTCAACTGCCCACAAACACCACAAGGTGTCTTCTGCTATCACAGCAGGATGATAGGACTCTACAAATTTTTGGTTAAATTTTCTAAACCCAGGTGTGTTGTGGGATATTATTTTAACTGTGTAAAGGTATGTTACATTTGTTTCTGCTGCTTTTGTTAACAATGCAAAGACGTGTTATATTGGTTTGATTAAATAAAATTAACCTGGGGTCAGGAGGCTGAGTCAGCAGCCGGCTGACAGGAAGTGGTAGGGAGGAGCTAAGTGTAGCGAGGGTTCTTAAGTGGGGCTGAGCAGAGAACTCAGGGGTTTTTGGGAGACACAGCAAGGAGAGAAGATCAGCTGCTTGCTATTCAGCCTCTGAGCAAGCTGAATTTCACCTCAACCTTTGAACCCCGAGTTCTACAGAGAGATAGAAATATAGATAAAGCTGGAGTTGGTGCCCAAGGGAACAGCATGCCAGCCTGGCTGCGGCCTGTGCGGCAGAACCGCTGCTGGTGGTTGCAGGGCTGCAGCTGCCAGCTGGGACAGCAGCTGCTTACGGTGCAGCTACTGTACTGAATGCAGAACGCCACAGGGGATATAAAACCTGGGTGCCTGTGACAGTCCCAAGAGATTGTGGAGTAACAGCACTGTCTTTCAAAGCTGATTTCCTACCTACATACGTCTGTAACAGTACCTTTCAACACCTAACATTATTTTGAATGACTTGGCACTCATTCCAAGATTTATTTCTGGTTGTCAGGTTGAAATTAGTATATTACTTTCATGAAATAAAACAGCAAGTTTTAGTTTTTAAAAGAGAACACAGCAATTACTTACTAGAAAATGCATGGCCCATGCCAACTGTTTAGCCACTCCAAGTTTCCATAATATATTTAGGGAATTTTTGTTTTTTTTCAGGTATGTATCCAGTGATCCAAATTTTACAAACTCTTGAACCAAAATGTCTGCATTAAAATATAGGTAATAATAAAGCTCAAGTATATATCCAATTAAAATGTGTAATTAAAAATTTCAAAATACTTGTGTTATTTGTGGCTACAATATGTGAATAAATTAATTAAGTAAACTGTAGTAATTTAAAGGAAACTTAATAAATACACATCATTATACTTTTGTTTCTAGCTTATTCACAACAGTAAGAGGTAGGACTCCAAACAATTTATACCTAACACATAATTGTATATATAACATAGTATATTTTATACAATGTAAATATACTGGAGAACATACCTAGTGCCAATATTCAGTCACTTCAATCAGTTTCATTAATAATTCAGTCTGCCATTTCTCTGCTTTGTTTTCCTAACTACAAATAAGCTTGTACTGAAAAGGGCCAGTTGCCCCAGTTACACGAGTCACCCACAATCTGTATTGTTATGTTACTGAAATACTCCTCCCATCATTATATTATATGTCATTATAATAAGACATAGTAACTCTAGTCAGCATTTTAGCTCTAACACCAGTTTCCTTTTTCACAAGATATAACTGAACAGCAGGCCACAGCGCTTTCAAGTTCAACGGCATTTGTAATTCCATGGCTGTACTGGTCCCCACTGTAGTTAGTCCTAAACAGTGACTCTCCGAGGCAGGCACGGCACCAACAAGGGAAGCAGCGGCTGGACTTACTCTCCTCTCCACAGACACACACTCCATAGTTGAGGACCAAGTGCTTGTGAGAAAGCTGACTCATCATGCTTGCCGCTTCAAAGAAAGACTGCGGGGAGGAGACAAGAAATGTGAGGGTTCTGTTCAGTGACGGCCACTGCTGTGTGTAATTCAGAAAGACACTGACTCAGTCTTAGTCTCACATGGACATTACAAGTTTTAGTACAGTGCCTTTCAAACTTACTCTTTTTAAATACTTAGTTATTTATTTTTTGAGACAGGGGTTCTCTATGTAGTCCTGGCTGTTCTGGAACTTGCTTTGTAGACCAGACTGGACTAGAACTCACAAAGATCCACCTGCCTCCCAAGTACTGGGATTAAAGGTGTGTGCCACCACATCTGGCTTCAAACTTATTCTTAAGTGGGTGAAATTGTGGAGGAATCTATAAAGCTCTGAGTGGTTATGTTTAAAGGGAGCAGCCTCTGTATATGTAAAGATTTAATAGTACCTATAACACAACACTGAAAATAATGAGTGCATTAGTAAGTTATTTGTAAATCCTGTTACTTTTAGGCTGGGATGATGGCCTCGTGGTTAGGAGCACTGGTCTTCTTCCAGAGGACCTGGGTTTGTTCCCAGCACCCACGTGGCCACTAATAACCATCTGTAATTCCAGTTTCAAGGGATCTCATACCCTCTTCTGACCTCCACAGGTACTCATGGTGCACAGACATACATGCAAGCAACACCCATGCACATAAAGTAAAAACAAGTAAACTAAAAAATAAACAAACCCTAAGGATAAATTTTACAGAAAAAATTAAAGTCCTAGAATCTTCTATAGTTTCATCATGCAGCCATAAATGTTCCTTTAAAAAAAAGTAACAACTTTGATAGAACTCAAGGCTGGGGAAGGAACTCTAGAGACTCCAGAGGGAAGGCAACACGAGACCAGTCAATTTCATACTGTCTCTTTCCATCCAGCTCTTCTATGTCTGGTCACTTTTGTTTACTATCCAATGTCATTTAGCAGGCTACCTCGTCCTTGCTCTGCACTGATTTTTCCCCGTACCCTTACTTTGTCTTCTCTCAAAGACCCCAGTCTGGTTTGGCTTGTAGACCTGTGTGCCTCAGCCTCTTGGGAGACAGGACCTTCTCTAGCATCATTACCATTCTTTGCAGTCTACCTTTTGCCAAAATGCCCTCCCCCCTCCTTTTCTATTTCTATTCCCATTCCAATCTCTCGCCTCTTCTTCCTCTCCCAGTACCATCCTCTAGTCTTAGAGTGTTTATCATTTCTTTTTCTTTACACTCACACCCATAATAACTAACATTTTATACATACAGTACTATCAATGTCCCATTATTTCCTAAAATGATTAGTGCTTAAAGGAGACTGTTTTATAGTTCGACTCTTACTCTATGTTCATAGTGGGTCTATTCCTAGACAGTGACTATTGCTGAGGACAATATTCTACATACAGGAAAAAAACTGAGGACAGAGCCTGGTATCCTGAACACCAATCTAGTCAAGTACATTATAGATGAATGAAATTGTGAAAGAATAAATACATTCTAAAACAAGTAAGGTGGAGAGCAATAACAGAGATACCCAAATGCTGACCTCTGACCTCCAAACACACATACCCTTACATACATACATGCATACATATGCCCCCCACACAACCCCTAAAAACAGACCTTCCATATGACCCAGCTATACTGCTTCTAAGAATAAATTCAAAGGACTCCATAACCTACTAGCGATACCTACACATCCATTGATATTGTTGCTATGTTCACAATAGTAAAGAAATGGAAACAGCCTAGATGCCCATCAACTGATGACTGGATAATGAAAAATAATACATATACACAATGAAATATCATTTAATCATAAAGAAAAGTGAACTTATTAAGTTTGAAGGAAACTGAATAGAACTGAGAAAAACAGTGTTAAGTGCAGTAACTAACTGGGGTTCAAAAGACAATTATCACATGCTCTCTTTCATATGTGCATCCTACCTACTATCTACTTTTCATGCATGTGAATTTACATGGGAGTACAGCATCCAAGATACTAGCAAAGAGCTCATGAGAGAAGGTTCTTTAAGGGGAGGGGCTAACAGAATGCAGACAGACACAGATACGGATAGAAAAGTTGAAGGAGAAATGCTGGAGGTAAAAAGATTGAAGGATTGAAGAGGAGAGGAGAGATATGGGGGAGGTGTCAATAAAAACTAATCATGTGTAAAAAGCCATAAGTAAATCAGTCTGTAAGCTAATAAAAGAAAATAAAACAAAAGTCCCAAGAGTGTGAACAGAGGGATCTTGTGTATGTAGATAAAGCTGTTCCCAGAAGCCACAGATTGTTAAGCAAACGTCCCGGCACCAGAGGGTGGGCTACTCCTGCACACGGTTGGTCAGTGAGGCCTGAGGCTCTGCTATTGGTTGTGCACCACACTGGACTACAAGATGCCACACGCCTAGTCCCAGGACACAGATCGACCATGCTGGAACTGGGCTGGAAGCTTCCTCTCTGCCAGTTAGCCCTCACAGTGCTGGCTCCTAGGGCAAAGTTAGCATCGACAGTCTTACTCAGCTATGGATCCTGTGTGCAACAATACCTATCAGCCAGACAAGAACGCCTAATGGTGCAATTGCGGCAAGTTTTCATGGGGTAAGCAACTGCTTTCTGATTAGATTTGAGACTTGCTTCACTGGAGAAAGTCGCGTCTGTGCTGTAAGCTGGCAAGTTTGCGACGGGGTGGGGTGGGGTGGGGTGGGGTGGGGGGTAGGGAGAGGTTGGAGGTTAGAGGCCTGAGTGGTGAAGCTCCTGCTAAATGAACATGATATTCCCAGCCAAATGCCCTGAAGATAACTGTTCTGCCACAGATTAGTGCTGCTGCCGGCTTTAGTCTAAGAAGCTTCTCTTTGCAGTGGTCAGCAATGAGCAGAGCAACTGGTAAATGGTCAAAATACTGAAAATAGGTGACTCAAATTCTCAGCCATAAATCAGACCTCTCTGTCAGCCTCCTCTGTGATTGTCTGAATAAGAAATGTCCCTGATACGGTTATGTCTCTGAACACTTGGTCTCTACTTGGTGGTGGGAAGTTAGGGGCCTTTAGTGAGCCTTGCTAGAGGAAGGAGTTCACAGGGTGATCTTTGAAAGTTTATAGCTTTGTCCCACGCTTCCTGTTCTCGTCCCATCCCCACCTGTACTGGGATAAAAATGTCATGCCGCCTCGCCCTTCTGTCACCATGCCATGACTTCTATGCTATGATGGACTCCTACCCTTCTGGAATTGCAAGTGAAAACAAACGTCTATACGCTGCTTTTGGTTCTGGTGTTTGTCACAGCGATGGAAAGGTAACCACTATCCCTACAAGGCTCAGGGTCACTGTAGGAGGAAGACTGAAAGCAGGAGAAAGAGTGGTGTGCAGCACTGGCTCCTGGGCCTGACCCTGATGCTGCACTCTTGAACTCAAAGCAGCCATGTTTACCTGAGCAGATACACACAAGATGAACCCCTCACTACTTTTTCAGGGGCAGGAGATCGAGACCCACCACTCCCTAAGGATTTTAATGGTTGATAGGGGAGGCTTTCCTTAATGGTGGAGCCCCTGGTAAGATGCCGACATTCCTGCAAACAAACCTCACCCACGCTCCTGGAAGGAGCCCTGAAGAAACGCACTGGTCTCATACACACACATCCCAAGAGATAAAAGTAGAACACGTGTTAGGTGGGAAGAGAGTGAGGATCACTGGGAGGGGACCCGAGAGGTTAACAGGGACTGAATATCTGAAATACCTTCTGTAAGTGTATAAATATGTCATAATGAAACCTATTATTATACATAGTTAAAATGTGCAATAAAGGCATAAATTTTATAATTTGAAGTCTCACACATGCATTTCCTGTGTTTGTGACTGAGCTTCTTTATACAGTATAAAAAGACACATGACGGATCCAACAAGCATACACACCTCTGAGTAATTTCTATGTGCTTTCTCCAGAACTTTCAAAAGAACCTCTGTTTCATGCAGTTGACCATAGTCTCCAACTTCTCTTCTTACACCTTTAAAAATTTTTGTAAAAGTGCCTTGGCCAAGACTTTCATTCTTTAAAAGAAAGAAAGGTAAGGGGGAGGTGAATAAAGACACATAAAGTAAAGGAATTAGAAAATACATTCAATTAACAAAAACTTTTTTAATAGCAAACATTTCTTTTATAAACTGAACCAAAATCTGAGGTTTGAAATTAATTCTTCCTCCTCAAGTGGTTAAAAACAGAAAACAAAGATTAGTAAATAAAATATTTTTTGACTCTCTCTTATTTTCACATTTCCTGCAAAGGCTACAAGTATTACACTGTTACAGAGCCAGTATTTGCCTAAATTTGCTTCAAGTGATCCTTTTCCTTTAGCGGTCCTGGTACAATACAAAGGAGAACAGCGGTGTGTGGGGGAGGCTGTCCGACCTTCTGGCAGCTTTATAATCCCTGTGCTTCTGTTGTCTTGGGTGTTCTCCCCAGGCTCCCTCCCACTCCTGCTTCTTTTGTTTCTTGGCACTATGTAGCCCAGGTTAGCCATGAACTCAGTATGCCTTGGACTCTTCATATAAGGAATAGTAATATAGTTTCCTGTAAAACTGCTTTGATTTAACAAGTGAATAAACACATGGAAGCACCAAAGCATGAAATCAACCAGACATACATTTCTTATCTATCTTTCCAGAGTAACCGCTGAACCCCGCACTCTGAAGCAAGGCTGCCTAGGGTCAAATCCAAGCTCTAGCACCTGGTGCTTTACAACGTCAAGTCCCAGTCCTCTGTGCTTTCTGTTGTGCATGAAAACCAGTGTCTTTACATTGTGGAATTCCTCTCCCTCTCCCCTTCACACTCTCTCTGTCCCTCTCCTCTGCCCCACGCCCCCAATCCCCTGGTCTTTCACTGTTTCTGAGGCTCAGGCTGGCCTGGAATTTACTATTACACCTCAAGCTAGTCTTAAACTTACAAACTTCCCCTCTCAGTCTCTTGAGACAGGAGTGACAGGCACAAACCAAGATACTTAATTTAAAGATCTACAGTTTGTTATTAAATTTGGGGTACTGTGATTACAGTCAGGACTCGGCACACTAGACAGACACCTACCACTGGGCTCCATCAGGTCTGTCTTCCAATTCACTCACTCTGACCTCAGTGGTGGATGCACAATACGCTTTCTAAACTGTCTATTAAGCAGCAAGTCTAAGACTACATTTTTCATATCTATGCCTTTTTCCCAGAAATTCTGTCTTTTAAGTAATACATTTTAAATGTTTTCACTTTACTGTTTTCAACTCTTTTTTAAAGACACCTACATTTTATGGTCTCTACTTGAAAGTTACATGAAATTACTAGAAGTGTAAGTTTGATGACTCCTACTTAATCCTAGATAATTTCCCAGTATGTTTCAATTTTTTAATACAAAGCTCATGTTTGCAGTTAGTTTTATCTATGGGAATCCTGGAAGCCGGAGTTAAGAGATTCTCTTTCTTTTCTTTTTGGTTGGTTGTTTGGGGTTTTTTAAGATAAGATCTCACATAGCCTAGTATACCCTTCAACTCTGTATGGAGCTAAGGATGGCCTGGAACTCCTGGTATGCCTGCCTTTCTGCCCAAAGTGCTGGAATTATATTCCTGGCTCAGAGTATGTTTTTCAAAAAGTCTGCATGTGTTTCTTCCAAGTATCTTTGGTACAGTCTCTAACTTACTGGCTTAGTACTCCTCAGATCATGTACGTAACAAATATAATACAGGTAATATAGCAAAGCTTAACTCAAAAACTTATGAACTCCTCTGTTTTTCTAAGTCAATTAAAACAGACAATATTAATTTTCTTCTCCTATGGCTAGCAGGTAAAATTTTTCACATTCTATACAATAGATGCATATTCTTCAGGTCCCAGTTCTATTCAGAGATGAATCTCACTTTTAATTCCTGCCCTTGAATGAACCTAGGATCAGCCCTCTTTCTCTATGCTTTTCATTTTAACCTCCATGATAGAAAGACTAAACTCTAGCCCTCTAATACACCGCTAAAAATTAAATCAGCACCTCCTACATACTGTCTTGTTTTCAGTTCCTTAGAGATAACCTACTGATTTCCCCTTACCTGTTTGCGTATGGGGGAGCCAAGACAGATGTCTTTTGTAGAAGATCTTTAACTTTTAAAATTTATAATTTAAAATTTTAAAAATATTTTGAAATTTCTGAAAAGAGAATATAACTCCACTATTAACTTTGCTAATTTCTGCTGTAATGTTGGCATATTTTCTAAGATTTATGGATTTTATGAATTGTATAAATGATATAAATCTTGAGATTTAAGTAAAATTTTATAATGTAAGTTTATAATAAAATATGTCAAGTATTACACAAATGTAATAGCAAGTAAGAAATAAAAAGGTATTGCTTTAAAAGGACAAAAACCACAATTATAAAGATCTAATGGCTTACAAATATCAAATCTTCATTTCTGATTTTGTGAAACACCATTTGGTTCACGTTATTATGCCTCTGTAATGTTGGTGAGATCTGAACATCAGAAACACCATTTGTTCTGAAGACGAGAAGGTTTGATTTATCTGAAAAAAAAAGAAACAAAACACAAGCTATTTATGTTTCACATGCGGAGGAATTTGTATAAAATCAAAGCATATCAAAAAGTCAATGACCATAGCTCAAAACAATGAGAACTGCTAACAAAAAAAAAAAAAAAAAAAATAGATGTGATGTGAGTGTGCTCTGTGTCTAAGAAATTCCCAAAGCTGTTTAGTTACTGTAGGAGTTTAGTTTAGCTCTGATTGATAGAAGACACACATTCAAACTTACAATCATTTGGGGAATTCTAAAGAAGCTATTTTAAAAGATTTTCAATCTTACTATTTATTTAAAAACTAAAATCCTAAAAATATATGAGAAGTATTTACTTAAAACACACAGGGATTTGGTAGTGAGCCTGTCCAGTTCCATAAGTGAGCGGCTGACAGGTTGCAGACAATGATCTTTAAGACACATGTCAGAATGGAGCTTCCAGTCACTCACAGGCTCTGTGTACTACAGCACACCAGAAAACTCAGCTTGCTTTCCTATAACGCTGCCTTTCGCTACTTCTTCCAAATCACCACCCACCACACGCAGCCAAGACTAGCCCTATCTCTAAAATACCTGGAGAGTTATCTTACCTTTTGGCTTTGGGGGACAACATTTAGTAAACTGGAAGATGATACTATCTGAGCGCACAGTCTCCATTTGGTAGCAATTCAAAAGATCCTTAAGGCTACTGAAGTTCTTCTTAGTTCCACTGAGATTGTACTCTCTATTCTCATTCTTCATAATCAAACAGTGTTTATATTCAATAACATTTTCTCGCTATATAAGTTTAGTTAAAAAAAAAAAAAGGAGGGAAAAATCACAATGGTAATCATGCAGATTACAGAGCCAAAGGGGCTATCAAAGAAACAACCAACAGAGTATTTACACATTGAAACTGTAACTCCTAAAGCAGCGCCTCCAGAGGGCATCCAAACACCATGCCATATCCTCCAGAAGCTGACATCACGTGATCTCATTAGAAGAAATACTCAACAACAGCAGCACTGTCTGTAACAGCTTCCCCTTGTCTCACACTGGGCAACACATGCTCTTCATCAGCTCCTGCTTCCTCCTTCTCCATCCTTTCCATGGTCACACGATCTGGTTTGATTATTAGTACTTGATTGCTGAGGCCCTCCCTAAAAGGACTAACACCTTTCCACAGCAAAGATGCATATTCCATTGTATACTATTCTATTTTTAAAATTATCTCTAGTATGGCATTTTTTTTTAGATTTTTTTTAATCTTAAAAATATTTGTCTTATGTAATAAACTATGAACTACTTCACTCATATTAACAATTTGACCTGCTTTTTATTGCTGTATTCCTCCCATTTTGAGTCATTTATGAAACAACTGCTAATCCCTCAAGGCAATCTGTCTTTTGGATTCTAAAAGACCTTTCTGAATCAAAAAGATCTTTTCTGATATTGTCATACTAATCACAATAACTGAGTGTTTTTAGTATATTTTAAAATTTTTGTTTTCCAACAGACAAGTTTCTGAAACATAGGTTTGTGCCATATGTTCCCTGATTCCTTATCACTCATATTAGGCACATATGATAAACATAAAAATTTGTGCATTTTGAATTAATAATTTAATACCACAAACAGTTATGTGGTATCAGATGATATTCTGAAGCTAAGACTGTTGGTGTATATAATAGTAAAGTGATGAGATACGCCTTCTGCATTTGAAGACAATTCTTTCACTACATGTACTGATATAAGATAGTTGCTTTATGAAAATAATTGAATAATAATATCTTTCTTTTTTTCTTTTTTTTTGGTTTTTCGAGACAGGGTTTCTCTGTGTAGCCTTGGCTGTCCTGGAACTTACTCTGTAGACCAGGCTGGCCTTGAACTCACAGAGATCCACTTGCCTCTGCCTTTCAAGTGCTAGGATTAAAGGTGTGAGCCACCATCACCTGGCTGCTTTCTGTATTTTCAAAAAGTAAAATAAATCTGGATGTTGCTACAAATACTCTCAAGATATAGACCACATAACTGCCTAACATATTTTTAAAGCTAACGACGGATCATAACAATCTTGGATGAGATCCAAGTGTTCACTCTTACATTTAAATCACATACTATAACACTAGTTGAAAGCACTATCATGTTTCTGCGCTCTGCTTTGTTCCAGCTAGTAAGCACTGTGAGTAATCAGAAAATGGTTTTTTCACTCATTTTCTTCTACATGATTTGGTAAATATTTTATTTTTGTGAGTATACTTGAGTATACTTAATGAAATATCACTTGACACATGGCTAATACTCAAATATCAAAAAATAAAATGTCAAATAAAGACATTATGTCATTTACATATTTACATGAACTCTATGAATTGTTTATTTTATAGTATATGAAGGTATACTAAGCATTATTGTGCCAGTTACCATATCAAGAACTATAATTCTGAGTATTAAAAATGAACTACTTCATGATGGAGAAATACAGATTACACAACATGTTACTATTAATAAATGTGACATACTAACCTCAACAGCAAAGGTCAGAAAGTATTTGTTAAAGTCCTTAGGGCTACACCGAAGAACATACAGTCCCGTCTGGTTACCCGCCTTCTTTAGTTTACTAATGGCAAAATCCATTCTACAAGTTAAGCAGAAACAATGTGAATGGCAGCGTGTACCGTGTAACCACGACACAAGGCCACAACAATCAAATGAAAACAATTTTCAGAAGACTCCCCATTATGTATATTTATAAATTATTTTTCAAGGGAAAGAAACCAAAGTATCGAGTTATTTTGTAGTGACTTCAAACCAATTCAAGGGGCAACTACATTATTTTTAAAACACTATAAAACAATAAAATCACAAAGAAAATCCATTCATTTTAATGTTCTACTTTCTGATTACAAATTGAGTAATTAAAAAAATCATACTCCCATAAAACTTCATTTAACAGTGAGGACAGTATATTTATAAATTATTTCTCATTTTTCTCTTCTATTACAGCAGTACTAGTACAAAAATTATTTCTCTATATTTAAAACAGTATCAAATCTAACCTCAGTCTTAAAATTTGCTATGTGGGAGCTGGGCACGGTGGTCCATGCCTTTAATCCCAGCATTTGAGAGGCAGAAGCAGATGGATCTCTTACAGTCTGAGGCCAGCTTGGTCTACAGAGTGAGTTCCAGGACAGCCAGGGCTACACAGAGAAAGCCTGTCTTGGAAAATGAACATTGCCATGTGCAAAAACAAAACAACAACAAAACCCTGCTGTGTGCATAAAGTTTGAAGATGCAACATTCGAAAGCAAGATAATTTATATAAAAACAGGGCAGTTAAGAGCACTAGCTGCTCTTCCAGAGGTCCTGAGTTCAATTCCCAGCAACCACATAGTGGCTCACAACCATCTGTAATGAGATCTGGCGCCCTCTTCTGGCCTGCAGACATACATGCAGACAGAACACTAATAAATAAATCTTAAAAACAAAAACAAACAAACAAAACAGGAAAGTCTGCAAGGGTATGGGTCATATGATAGTTGTCCTGGAGAGCTTTTATCATCAAGTTGAAACAACCAAGAGTCACCTGGACACAGGGAGTCTTGACAGGAAGACTGCTTAGATTAATCAACCTGTGGCCATGTCTGTGGGGAATTATGGTGGTTGTACTGATGTGAGAGGGCGCAGCCTACTGTGTGCTGCTCCCCTTAGGCTGGTGCTCGGGCTTTGCATAAGAAAGCAGGCCGCCCAGGAGCAGGGAGAGCAAGCCAGGATGAGGCTCCTTCGTGCTTTCTGCTGCAGTTGTCGTTTGAGCGCCTGCCCTGTCTTCCCTCCACGATGGGCTGTTGTTGTGGGATATTTGCACACCCTGTGAAAATGGATT
Organism: Peromyscus leucopus; assembly: GCF_004664715.2. NCBI lineage: Eukaryota > Metazoa > Chordata > Mammalia > Rodentia > Cricetidae > Peromyscus > Peromyscus leucopus. The sequence goes on along the minus strand of NC_051063.1, from coordinate 23,067,333 downwards.
GCTGTGATTGGTGTGATAAAAAGCTGAACAGCCAAAAGCTAGGCAGGCGATATAGGCAGGACTTCCAGGCAGAGAGAGAACTCTGGGAGGAAGAAAGGCAAATGGCCAGCCAGACACGGAGGAAGCAGGAAACCAGGACATGCAGTATAGAAGTGAGGTACGAGCCTTGGGGCAGAATGTAGATTAAAATATGGGTTAATTAAATTATAAGAGCTGGTTGGAGAAAAAAGCCTAAGCTAAGGCTGAGCTTTCATAATTAATAAGACTCCAGGTTGTTATTTGTGAGCTGGCGGCCCAAAGAAAAATCTGTCTATAGGTTGTGACCTGGAAGTGTAAGCCAATTAGCCCTTTTCTCCCCAAGTTGCTTCTGCTCAGCAACAGAAAGCAAACTAGAACAGAAATTTTTAGCCATGTGTAGATATCTAAAGGTAAAGAAACTAAAACAGAATAACATATAAAATTCAAACTATATTAGAAGGTCCAAAGACAACCTTTTCAGCACTGTGGAGTTCCACTGCAGAGTACTAAACTTGAAATGCAGGTATAATACACATTTTGTGTTTAAGTTTCAGTAGAGTTTGGACTACTCAAAAATAATGTCAAATTTCAAATTTAGCACTGTGCTTCCTTCACGGTATTTCAACGTTAGTACAACATACATGGGAGAATGTTCTAATTCGTTTGTTTTCAGGGCTAGAGAGTGACTGGACACTAAGCTACAGCCCCAGGTAGACACTATTCTTTAACTCCTATTTTGGAAGAACAGCTGATCCCACCATGAATGTGGAATCTTCAGTGAGGAGGACTGACTGACCGTACATTCACTTCAGAGAAATGCATCTCTCTCTGGACACCAGGACATGATCAGTGTCCCTTTATAATTCTTCATATATTACAACTCTTCCTTTATATTCTCTGTCTTACTGTCATAGAAAAGGTCCCTCACTGAACCAGGAGCTTTCAGCTGTCTCTGTTCCCGAATGTTAGAATCACAGGTACACACAGCTATGTCCAGTTTTTTACATGAATGCCTGGAATTCAAACTCAGGTTCTTCTGCTTGCAAAGCAGGTGCTCTTAGGCACCGAGCCATCCTGACAGCACACTGTGAAACGCGGACTACTCACGAGATGGGGCCATGGCAGTTGCTGTGCAAGTTCTCCAGCACAGACGGAGGGGCTACTTCCTTACAGAGGTAATGGTGTGCATCCGCAGTGAGTCTGTAATAGCCGTCAATCAGGGACACAAACGACAAGGCTTCCCTTAACGAGCTAAGCTCTATTTCCTAAGCAGAAAAGAAACCACATAATTAATAATAAATTAAGTTCTAGTTGTACAAATATCTTTTATAACTTCCAATTACCCAGCCTGAGCTAATAAATTCTTATATCTGATCCTTAAGACCCTCCCAAATATGAGCTTAACAAACCTTCCCAGTTATAATCACTCAACATTCATAATTTAAGTATACTCCTCAATGACCCTGCTAGACTCAATTAGAAATCTAATCTATATAAAGGTTAAGATTAATTATAAATATGAACATTTATTTTTACATACTTTCCAGGATAATGTACATGTAAAAACTAAAAGGTTAGAATATGGAACTACACTGTGATTTTTATTAAAATACATATTTATGAACATATAATCAGCCAAAAATTTAACATTTTATCTAATGGAAAAGGACATACACATACTAAAAAGTATCTATTTTTCCATATATCAAAATAACCAATGTAATTGAATAATTTAAAAATAAAGCTCAACTTATAGCTGTAAATATGTAACATATTGAATTAAACTTAACTAAAAAGTTGAAAATGATCATCAGAAGTTTCAAAATATTTTTGTACAATGCAACTTATTTTCTGAATACACAGAAAATGAACTATGTTCTTGGGTAAAGAAATTCAAAATCATAAAAATATAAATATATATCCTAAGCTGGGCACAGTGGCTCACACCTTTAATCCCAGCACTTGGAGAGGCAGAGGCAGGAGGATCTCTGTGAGTTCCAACACAGCCAAAGCTACATAGTGAGAACCTGCCTTAGAAATAATAAAAACAAAACAAAACAAACAAAAATCCTAAATTATTTTCTAAATTTCCACAATCTCAAGGAGAAGACCAGCACGTACTACAGTTGATATGCATGGGAAAACAAGACAACATGGGATTCAGAACCCCAAGAGAGTCAACAGAAGAAAATGATGACTTCAAGGGGAACAGGGTTTGAGAAAGGCTTCCTCCTGCTTCCTTGCCTCTCGTCTAATTCCCAGGACTGCTGGAGTCTGAACAAGAGGGAACTAATGCAACCCATAACTGGCAAAAGAGAATAAGTACTGGGGCTTTTAGTTATATAAGTATATAAATACTTGTAATAAGACTGCTGATATTTGTACAAAAATATACACACAATACGACACTTGCTGGGCTGGTATTTTTTTTTTATCGTACTTGTAACTATAACCAGAATACCTAAGTAATTCTAAAACACTTCTGAAAAATTCTAAAATGTAATCACTTCTTATGCATAATACAAACTTACCAAAATTTTACCATCTTGCTTATGGATAGTTACAATTCTACTTTCATTTGAGCATTCCTGGTTTGCTTGCTTAATACTGACATCAATAATATCAGGAAAGTCACAATATATCTGTAAATCCTGTAACCAAGAGCATTTAAACAGTTACAACACCATTTCAAACAAGGATTAGAAGGTGAAGATAGTCACAGTTCTTTAAAGATATTGACAGCAATGTATAGGCATTAAATGTGATTACATCTCCTAAAAATTGAGCCCTATGACTATGTTTATATATCCTGCTTTGACTTAAAAATGACAGCATTAAAACATAACAGGAACCTCGTGTGATTTAGAACTTAACCCAATTAATATTTAAAAGAATATCAGAAAATTGGAGAATTATCAACTGTGGTTAAAAAATGGTAATATTAAATCTCTCAAACAATATATGACTGATACATGTGAAAAAATTTAAATGCTGTAATGCAAATATAATAAAACTAATTAATTATTGAAAACAGTTAAAGTTTTTCATTTAATTGGCTTTATGATTATGCTTAAATGTCAACAGTAAAAGAATAAAGGAAACAGAGTTAACTTAAAATCACTTAGACAATTTAATCTTATTCAGAAACTGTAAGAAAGTCATTACTAATTAGTTTGTCACGAAAATTAAAAAAACACTTAAGAACTACAGTTACAACTTTGATGGCTTTACACAAACAAAGTTTCTATCAGCAGAGAAAATCAAGAATGTAGTCAAGCACCTAAATTCAGTTTGCTTTACGGCAACTGTTCTTAACAGAAAGGAACAAGAACGTATCAGTAAGGATTACCTGTTCTGCCAGTGTCTCACTGTCCTTATGTCTCCCTCGTGACCACTGAATTCCACCGTTTCCAGTTATTAGAATGGTTGCAAAAATCTCCTCACCTGAAGGACCTCTTGCAGATTCTTTTACTTCAAATTGCTCTGTGTAGAAGGCAGACTGCAGGGTTTCCAAGTTTATTAGATATTTAAGTTTCAGGTTTCTGGCAGTGGCTTTGCATTGACCAAACTGCTGAATGAATCTGCGAAATCTGTACCTTATTCGCTTCCGGGTTAAAATATGATAGTCTTGGATTTTTGCTCGAACACACTTTGGTAAGAATGTCTTGTAGCTAGAAATAATGAGCACATGAAAAAACAAAAAAAAACAAAATTGGGAGATTAATTCCTTTCCCCACAATAAGGATGTTCTACAATCAAGTGAAGTAAGTTGATACAACCACCATCTGATATATATGCAAAACCCTTCATTTGATGCATAAATATTCTGAGTGACAACAGAGGTTAGAATAGGACATATTAATTTTAAAATTACCCCTTCAAGTATTTATCCCATCATTCTGAACTTAGTCTTTTCAAAACACATAAAACAAATAATGAATGCCTATGATATGATGTACAACTCAATTTCTTCTCACAGAGTATGAGCTATACTAAGAAAAGTGTACCTCCACAATTTTTCACCTAATTTCTGAGTGTATGTGTGGTATATACAGAAGAGCACACCTATGTGTGCTGGTGTACTTGCTGTGTAAATCCTTAAGTGGAGATCAGAAGCCAAGGTGGGTCTTTATCACTGCCCCCTAATTTATTGTTAATTTAAAAATATTGTATTATTCTGTGTGCACTGGTATTTTGCCTGCATGTATATCACATCCATTCAGTGCCTACAAAGGCCAGAAGAGAGCATCAGATATCCTTGGACTGAGGTTACAATTGGTTGTGAGTCACTATGTGGGTGCTGGTAATTAAACTGGGTCCCCTGGAAAAGCAGCCCGTGCTCGTGACTGCCGAGCCATCTCTCCAGGCTCTAGTTAAAAAGTTATTTAATGTTACTGTGGGTATGTGAATGATGTACGTGGGGGCCCACTGCCACAGCACTTGCCTGGAGGTCAGAGGACAGCTCTGTGGAGTCAGTTCTCTCCTCCCACCTTTATGTGGGCCTCAGGAATAAAACTCAGGTCACCACGCTGGTGTGGCAAGCACCTTTTCCTGAGAAGCCATCTCTCTAGCCCATCCACCTTATTTTACAAGACAGGGTTTCTTACTGAACCTGGATCTGTCTCACTGTGTTGACTGCAACACCCCGAGACCCATCTCCAGCTGCCCAACACTACAGTAGAGATTACATTATCACATCTGCTCTTACATGTTCCGGAGATACGGACTCAGGTCTTGTGGACGTGCAGTGAGCACTTCTACCCACTGAGTCATTTCCCTAGACTCACTATTTTTACTATAAGATCAAGATGTATGGGCAAACACTGAAAATACAAGTAAATCATATAAAATATCTAAGTCTGTAGGTTTGTTATGTATGGATGTACAAAAATTACCTGATAGAGTTATAGACAGCCAGTGGAGTCTGGTCCTTTTCTTTAGCTATTCTCATCATATCTAATACTGCCATCCCAAGACACTCTTCCTGAGTTTCATGAGTCACAGGTACTTTTATCCATCCATGTACAAAATCATGCCGCCACTGAAAAAGGGGGGGGGGGGTCAGGAAATGTCTCAAGTTTCATTATCACATTTAGTTATGTTATATCCTATAAATTAATTTCTAAAATATGCATTTAAAATCATAAACTAGCCGGGTGGTGGTGGTGCACGCCTTTAATCCCAGCACTCGAGAGGCAGAGGCAGGCAGATGTCTGTGAGTTCGAGGCCAGCCTGGTCTGCAAAGTGAGTTCCAGGATAGGTTCCAAAGCTACAGAGAAACTCCGTCTGGGGGGGGGGGAGTAAAAAACTAACTCCTACTTTCATTTGTATATCATTTCACCATAAAACATTAGCAAAGGTTCATGTACAAAGAGAACTTGAGTTGGGCTCATAGCTTATCTCACTGTTTATATTTTCAAGATTTATCTTAAGAACACAAAAATACCTAAACTAAAATAAATATTAATTAATCAAATGCACGCTGATTTCAATTCATACTGAAGGCACTGTACTAGAGTTTGTGTGGGATATAAACAAACACAGGATGTAGTCTCAAGACATCAAAAAGACCAGAATTTTTCTTGGAAGCTAAACAGAAAAGCAGATCATTCCAATGCCAGGTAATATAATATGAAGTACCATACAACAGCCACTTTAAGAACCTTAGAGACAGTTAAAATTGTATGCAGTTGGCATAATTAAAAGGTTTTGTGGAAGATCTGAACTTTCATGTGATCTTTAAATGATGAAGACATTATTAATGGACACAAACCAGAGCAAAGACATGGAAAGAATGAGACAAAAAGAAAGCACAGGGAACACTCAGATTTAAACTAGTAGTTTGCCTGGGACGGGGCTGACAGTATTCTGGAACGACTTAGAAGCAGTGGAAGTTTTTGTTTTGTTTTGTTTCACTTTTCAAAGCATTTGTCTCCACATGTCTCTTTTCCTGCTAGGATAGTAAAAAATAGTAGGTGTGCTTGGAGAAAATAAAATGTACTCAGCATATATGGCTTAGATGCTACAAGAAATGGAGGACACTGCAAGTCAACATGTAAGAAACAAAGAAATGAGAAACGAACTGGGAGATGACTCAGTGCCACCTAAAATCCTGCTGTGCAAGCATGAAGACCCAGTTCAGCTCCTGAGCACCACGCTGTAGAATACCAAGTTGTAGAATATTGTTTTAAGGTGTGTTACTTTTGTTTATGTTGCATTTGTTTAACTCTGTGAAGCTGTATTACTGTGACTGCCTAAAACACCTGATGGTTTAATAAAGAACTGGCCAATAACAAGGCAAGAGAAAGGATAGGCAGGGCTGGCAGGCAGAGAGAATATACAGAAGGAGAAATCTGGGAGGAAAGAAGAAGTAGCCAGAGAAGGAGGAGGACTCCTGGGGCCAGCCACCCAGCTACATAGCAAGCGATGAAGTAAGAGTAAGATTTACAGAAGTAAGACAACAGGAAAAGCCCAGAGGCAAAAGGTAGATGGGATAATTTAAGTGAAGGAAAGCTGGCAAGAAACAGGCCACATTAGTCTGGGAGGAAGGGACTGGACCTCCCTGGACTGAGTCTACCAGGTTGATCACAGTCCTCGGGAGGACTTGTCTGGAGGAGGTGGGAATGGAGGGTGGCTGGGGTATGGGAGGGCGTGGGAGGGGAAGAATAGGGGAACCCATGGCTGATATGTAGAACTGAATGGTATTGTAAAATAAAAAATATATATCACAAAAAAAAAATGTGATAATGTTGTAAAAAAAAAAAATAAGAGTTTGGGGTTCTGATGAATTTGAAGTGTCCCTCTGTCATTAATTTAAAATTATGATACTGTTGTAAATAAAGTCAAGACAGTGTTTCATCAAAAAAAAAAAAAAAAAAAAAAAAGAAACAGGCCACACTAAGGCTGGGTCTTCATAATTAAGAATAAGCCTCCATGTGTGATTTATGTGGTAACTGGGTAGTGAGCCCCCAAAAGAGCCAAACCAAATGAAAACACACCCCATGAAAAGTGAGGTGCAAGGGCACCGCCTTCATATTAGTGCTGAAGAAAAGGAGACAGGATAATGTCTGCAGCTTAACAGCAGCTGTTCTAGTCAATTGGTGAGTTCCTGGTGCAATGAAAGACCCACTTCAAGTATAAGGTGAAAACGACTGAGGAAGACACCAGATGTCAACTCCTCGTCTCTACACATATATGTACATACATGTACACACACACACACACACACACACACACACACACACACACACACACACACACACGGCGGGGGAGGGAAAGGGGAAGACAGAGAAAGGGAGAGACTGATAGAGAATGAATATGAATCTGCCCAAGTGCTGAGGTATGCATGTGAGGTCAGATGAAAACTTCCAGGATTGGTTCTCTCCTCCCACCATCAGAGTTCTGGGAATCAAACTCGGGTCAGCAGGCTTGGCAGCAAGTGCCTTTACACACAGAGCCATCTCACCAGACCCAGTTTTGCTCAATTTTAAACATATTTCCTCACACTTAAAACTGGCAACTTATTCTCTTTAGCTAAGATCTGTAGAGAACTATTTGCTCTGTAATAGCATGTGTTTGTTCTGTTACCATATAAAACCAGTAGGTAATTAAGTTTTGCTCATCAGAAAATTCCATGGAAATCATAACCAAAAGAAAATAAGTGCTTGGAAAACTAGTGGGAATACTATTAATGAATAAACTAACAAATAGCCATTGGAGAAGTTACAAATCAGTCTCAAAAGTCAAAACAAAGTCATTAAGTCAGCATTGTTTAAAATCACATTATGTGCCTACCAAAATTTCATTTATCAAATTCATTTAATTAACAGTTTTCCCCCTTTTGAATAACTGCATTTCCCCAAGAAATTTTGTATCTGTGTTGGCCAGACAAATAAGAAAGCAGCCACCATAGTAGAATGCCAGCCTTGAAGATACTGTGCTAAGTAAAATAAGCCAGACACACAAATGCCATGTATAAAGCCATCTGTCTACACAAGGTACTAAGATGAACCAACATTCTACCTCACAGGAGGTAGAATGGTAAACTGTTAAGGGTGGGGGAAGTGGAGAATTATTGTTTAAAGGCACGAAGATGAACACTACTCTAGAGATGGATAGTAGTTATGGTTGTGAGGTGGTGAATGTGTTTAATGAACTGAGCTATACATTTAAAAATGGTACACTTTTAAAACTGTATTATGTATAGTTTTCCTTCCTTCCTTGTTTTTTTGGTGTTTTTTTTTTTTTTAAACAGGGTTTCTCTGTGTAACAGCCCCGGCTGGCCTCAAACTAACAGAGATCCATCTGCCTCTGCTTTCCCAGTGCTATGATTAAAGGTGTGTACCACAATCACCTAGCATCATTTTTTATGTTACTTCCTCCTGCTACATTTTACTGCCTACTCTAAAGAAATTTTACCATCTAATGGCCACATGAATTGTGTTGTTAAATTTATTCTACTTTTTTTTTCAAAATTCTTAAAATGACCTGAATCCTAAAAGAAAAAGAAAATGATTTCAAAAGGGTCAATTTAAGGAATCATTATGATACATTTGTAATTCATGAGATCAAAAATTATTATTAAATAGACTATCCTTTTATCTCTCTATACCTGGTGCACAAGTTAGAATTGTAGTCTTCCCACATGACGCTTACCTACCCTACTTAAGATATATGCTACCTAGGAAGATATTTCTGGTTTAAGACACATACAAAAAAGGTAATACAATTATACCTGAGCAAAAAGGTAAGACATGACAAAGTCATCAAGAAGAGGAGCCTCAGCCCCACGAGACACTCCGTATCGATAGGTTCTATTGCTGCCACTGCAATACCAGTGAGGAAAGTAAAACCTGTAAGAGAATTGAAACAGTCTGTCAGCTTCCAGAGTTCAAGCACTAACCACAGGCATTTAACCACGCTCAACATTCTAAAAGTTGTTAATGCACTGCTAGAAAACACAAATAGCAGTATTGAATACAGGGTGTGAACAGAAGGATTTCTGAATAACAGCATGATAATAATGTAAGTAGAAAATACAAGAAACACAGTAAAGCACAGTGGAGCACATCTGGAATCCCAACACCCAGAAAGCTGAGGCAAGAGAAGCAAGAGTTTGAAAGTATCCTGGGCTACCTAGATTAATTCTGTTTCCATAAACAAACAGACAAATAAACAAAACACCAGGAGCAACAGCAAATGAAACATGAGTAATGAAAAATCAATATACAGCCCACTTTGGTGCAATGTATAAGAATACAGAAGAATCAATCAAAGGAGACAGGAGAAATGTAAACATAAAAGTCAACAAAAACTTAAGTCTAGTAACATTAATAGACGCTTCTGAAAATGCAGTTTGCTGTGTAAACAAATAATTTGTCTGTGGTGATATTTTATTTGTGCACCCCAATAAAGCTTATCTGAAGATCAGAGGAAAAAGCCAGCCACTATATTAAACATAGAAGTCAGGCAATGGTAACATAAACCTTTAATCCTAGCATTCAGGAGGCAGAGATCCATCCGGATCTCTGTGAGTTCAAGGCCACACTGGGAACAGAGCCAGGCATGGTGGCACACACCTTTAATCCCAGCACTAATCATGGAAGTCCAGAGGTCTGTACAGACAGATGGAAGTGATGTAGCTGGGCAGAGAGAAGTAAGAAGGCAGGGACAGAAAGGCATATAGGCATGCGTATACAGGAAGTAGGTCTCTCTTTTTGGCTGAGGATTTCTAGCAGTAAGAACGTGGCTGGCTTTCTGCTTCCCTGATCTCTGTTTTTAAGCCCAATATCTGGCTCCAGGTTTTTTATTAATAAAACCATTTAGTAATTCGTCTTACATTTGTCCTTCTTTTAGGAGAATGAACATTAAAATTTGTCTTTCAAAGAAAAATTAAGTATGTTTACTTTTGAAAGTAAAAGCTTTGAAGGAGCTGAAGAGATGGCTCAGCAGTTAAGAACACTAACTGATCTTCCAGAGGACCTGGGTTCAAATCCCAGCACCCACATGCCAGCTCACAACTGTCTGTAACTCCAGGATCTGACACCCTCACATAGACACACATGCAGGCTAAACACCAATGCACACAGAATAAAAAAGTAATACATATAAATAAAATATATTAAAAAAGTAAAAGCTTTGAGATATAATTCATCTACATGAAGCATGTCCATTTAAAGTGCTTAGTGATTTGTAGTATTCAATGTGGTACCAACATCACAATTTAATTTTACATTTTGATTATATCTCCATAGCTATTAGTAATCATACCCAAGTAAGTCACCCACTTAACCCCTAGCTACAAATTAACCCCTAGCTACAAGAAACCTTTTTTACAAATTCTATTCTACTCATTTTATATTCAAAATAATTGCTATGATATGTTGTCTTTTTATCTGACTTCATTTACTTAGCATAATGTTTTTAAGTTTCATCTACTTTATAGCATATAGGTACTTTATTCCTTTCTTCTAATGAATTAATACTGGATTGTATGATGTACTATATTTTATTATTTATTCATCACTTGAAAAGCATTTGAGTTGTTTCTGTTTTTATGCTAATGTGACTAGCACTCTGTGATAAGTGTTTTTGTGGATGAATGTTAGTAATTCTATATTATCTTTAGAGGAAATGGCCAATCTTTTTCCAAAGTGACAACACCATTTCCTACTCTTGCTGACAATGTATGAGCATTTTAATTAGTACAAATAATTTTCAACATTTAATTGTCTGCCCTTTCTGCTTTTGCCATCTTAGTGGATTGGTTGTTAACACGTCATGCATTTGATTGACATTTCTCAAAGGACTAATGATGTTGAATATCTTTTCAAACGTCTATTGGCTATTTGCATGCCAAACACTTCTTTGAAGAAATGTTTATTCAAGTCCTTTGCCCTGAACATACATGAATTTTGATAGCCAAGGAAGCTCAGTGCACCATGGATACTAAAGGATAGTTATATTATATTCTCATTCTTCACATTTTTCAAGTTAAATGTCTAATTTATCCATTGTGCTGGTTAGGTTTTTTTTGTTTGTAGTCAAATAATTTCTGATTAATGATTGATGTGAGAGGGCCCAGCCCACTGTGGATTATACCACCTGTGGGCAGGTGGGCCTAGGTTGTCTTAAAAAGGTAGCTGAGCAAGCCATGGGGAAGCAAGCCAGTAAGCAGGGTTTCTCCATGGCCTCTGCATCAGCTCCTGACTCCTCCTTTGAGTTCCTACCCTTTCTTCCTTTCATGATGGACTCTAAGCTGTAGGATGAAATAAACCCTTTCTTCCCCCAGGTTTCTTTTGGTCATGATATATATCATAACACTTGAAAGCAAACTCTGATACCCATATTGTTTCTTATTTTTTCTCATTTAGATTATTCCCAAATAGTTAAAGCTTTAAAATTATTTTATAAAAGCTTCATTATTTTGTTACAATTAGCTACTTGTATGTAAGAATGCCATTGCTTTTTCCTTTTTTATGATTTATTAATATTTATTTTGTGTATGGGCCAGAAGAGGGCATCAGATCCCCTGGAACTGGAGCTACAGACATTTGTGAGCTGCCAGGTAGGTGCTGGGAGTTGAACCCAGGTCTTCTAGAAAGAGTAGCCACTGCTTTAAACCAGTGAGCCATCCCTCCATCCCATCCCATTGCTTTTCATATGTTGATTATTTAGACACTGAACTCTTTTACTAACATCTTACCCATAACTTTACATAAAAATGATGCTCACACTCAATAAAAATTATATCTTAAAAGCAGAAAACTCAAGCACATGTATCTACATATTTTATACAGATTAAGAAGAAAATAAGTAATGGAATATGACAATTTATTAAGAACTCATCAAATATTAATGATGATGCTATCCTGCCTAGCATGTATGACACCCTGGGTTTGATTTCCAGCAAAACCAAACTAGGTGTGGTAGCCCATGCCTGTGATCCCAGAACCAGTGGGAATTAGAGGCAGGGGGATCAGAAATTCAAGGTTATTCTTTGTTACACAGTGAGTTCAGGGAAAATCTAGGATACATGAGTTCCTATCTCAACAAATAAAAATAAATAAATAAGACCATCAAATAATGAACATTGCACTAGGCCCTCTGCATAAGCAAGACAGTTGTCTAGCTTGGTCTGTTTAAGGGGCCCCTGACAGTGGGATCAGGATTCATCCCTGGTGCATGAGCTGGCTTTCTGGAGCCCACTACCTATGGTGGGACACCTTGCACAGCCTTGGTGCAGGAGGAGGGGCTTGGACCTGCCTCAACTGAATGTACCAGGTTGTGCTGACTGCCCACGGAAGCCATACCTTTTCAGAGCAGGGAATGGAGAGTGAGCTGGGGGGTGGGAAGAGAGGGGGATCTGCGGTTGGTATATAAAATGAATAAAGAATTTCTTTATAAAAAATGAACACTGAATATTACACTATTATCTCTTTAATGAGATACACGCAAGGTTAGAAGGCAGTTTGTGAAGCAAACTAGGTCTGAGTTTCAACTTGGATGCTTTTTCCAAGTCATAAGCCTGAGTAATATGTCATACCATCAGATTCTTTACAGGGAATTCTTAATATTTCAATAAGTCATAAGAAAATTAAATATAACATATAAGTGCTTGGAGAAGAACTGTAACTCAAAATTATTTCTTTGCTACCCCTTTTATACAGAAAAATCTTCTGGAATTTTATTTTTCTGAACATTAATAGATATTGAACATAAACCATAAATCACTAAACTATTTTACAAACAAAAACTTTAAACTCTAAAAATGTACTCGTAAAGAAGAGATGTAAGCTTATGTTTTATTGCACACACATTACACTTCCTGGGAAACTGGCAATATTCCAAACAGTAAGTATTTTCACACAAGCATTTTCATCTGTTCTTTTTTTTTAGCCTTAATTATAATGAAGTCATAAAATGGCATCCTGACAGATGGAAACATCTAGATACCACACTACATAGCCAACAATTTCTCCCACTTTGGCTTTTACTAACATGCAAACCACTTAATATAAGAAAATACCTTAGTCTGTAGAGTATATTATGCCTGGTTGACTCATCTATGTGGAAGACATGGTTGGGCGGATACCAGATTCTTTCTGTTTCACTCATTAAAGCAAACATATTATGATACACAGGAGTAATACCTAGAAATGAAGCATAAAAAGGATTGATAAGAGATGACTAGCAGAGCATTTACACAACATGCATCATCTGTCATGTCGTGATACCTAGAACTGAAGCATAAGAACTGATTGCAGATAGCTAACCGAGCATTTACATAACACAAATCTGTCATGGAGCCTTGGTGACAGTCCTTATAGTCAGCAGAAACTTCAGCTGCAGGTGAACTATTGTGGGAAACCATATTTTTTTTTCCAGAGCTGAGGACAGAACCCAGGGCCTTGTGCTTGCTAGGCAAGCACTCTACCACTGAGTTAAATCCCCAACCACGGGAAACCATATTTTAAAACTAATTTTTAAATCAAATACCTCTTTCTCTAATTTTAAAATACGACTGTTGTATCCTTGCATGGAGACTTAAAAAAAATACACTTTATCCAGCTTTTAACTGTCTTGTAAAGAGAGTTTCCAAGTTCCTTTTAACACCTGGAAAAAATACATTGTGTGAGTACACACATGTGTGCAGTTGTATATTTTAATTGATAGTGATTATCAAATCACTGATATAATAACAAGCCACTGACACTTGTAAAGGAATGAAACATTTCATATTAAAACAAAGTTTTATACAATATGGTAATTATATCTGTTGCACTATTAAAGTTTACAAAAAAAATTAAAAGCCAACTGAGCCATCCCACTGGGCCCTATAAAGTTAAATGACAACTGAGCCATCTCATCAGACCCAAATACTTTTTTCTTTCTGTCTTTTTTCCTTTTTGCAACAAAGTCTTATGTAGTCCAAGTTGACCTTAAACTCCTTATGCAGCTGAAGCTGACCTTAAACTCTTGATATGCCTGCTTCCATCTCCCAACCTGATTACAGGAGTGTGTCACCACATCAACATCCCTTTTTCAGATACTTTACAAAGTAGGGATATAGCTCAATAGTGGAATGCATGTCTAGGATGAGTGAGGGCTTAGGTTCAATTTCAAGCACCAGAAAAGTAAAAAACACTAGAGGGCAGATGTATTAAGAAACATATAAAAGGTTGAAGAAAAGCTAGAGAGATAGTTCATCAGTTAAGAGTGTATACTGTAAACTGGGTGATGGTGGTGCACACCTTTAATCCCAGCACTCAGGAGGCAAAGGCAGGCAAATCTTTAGCTGAAGGCCAGCCTGGTCTACAGAGTGAGTTCCAGGACAGCCAGGGATACACAGAGAAACCCTGTCTTGAAAACTCGATGATGATGATGATGGTGATGATGATGATGATGATGACAAGAAGAAGTAGTGCATACTGTGCTTGCAAAAAAACCCAAGATAGTTGCAAGCACTCACACTGGGCAGCTCAAAACCACCTTAACTCTAGTTCCAGCAAGATCTGATGCCTCTGACCCCCACAAACACCTGCACAACACACATACACACAAATGCATTTTAAAAGTGGAAGTTAGCCGGGCAGTGGTGGCGCACGCCTTTAATTCCAGCACTCGGGAGGCAGAGCCAGCCTGTGAGTTCGAGGCCAGCCTGGGCTACAGAGTTCCAGGACAGGCTCCAAAGCTACACAGAGAAACCCTGTCTCAAAAAACCAAAAAGCAGAAGTTAATAAGCAGATTTAATTTAAAAAAAAATGTTGATTTTCTTTAGTGATTAACAAAACTAACAAGCTATTGTCAATCTGATAAGAAATAAAATAGGCACAAGCAATTTATAAAAATCATAATGAAAAGCTAATTAAAAGACAAAGTGTTAGAAGAACATTACAGCAGTAAATTTGAAAAGATGGATACTTTTCAGAAAAATACAACTTAAAATGATGTAAAAAAATAAATATTAAAGACAGAATCTACCTACATTTTCTGTTTTTAAATTTATTTTTATTTTATGTGCATTGGTATTTTTCTGCATGTATGTCTGTATGAGGTATTAGAACCTCTAGACCTGGAGCTACAGACAGTTGTGAGCTGCACATGTGTGCTGAGAATTGAACCCAGGTCCTCTGGAAGAGCAACCAGTATTCTTAACAGCTGAGCCATCTTTCCAGCCCCTACCTACATTTTTTCAATGGAAAATAAAGGTGGAAGAGAATGAAAGGAAAATTAGAAAAGAAAGAAAAAAATGAGGTTTAAAAGTTACATGTAAGTGCAACCAAAAACCAAAAGCAATACCATCTCCTACTACAGAGAAATGGCACATTTTACATTGAGTAGATTGTGATGGCAGAGCAGACAGACATATTAAAAAGTGATAGTTTTGCTTATCAAAATAAATGCAAGAGTGTAGATGTAACTAACAATCTTATTAAATAAGAAATACAGAAACAATATAAAAGAGAAAGCCGAGAGGTCAGAGCTCAGAGCTAAAATCTCACCCTTCCTCCTGCCGTGTCCCAGCTTCTCGAAAGAGAGCTATATCCTGTCGGTTCGTTTTTTTATAGTATGTTGTTCTGCCTTCTCATTGGTTGTAAACCCAAACATGTGACTGCCTCGTCACTGTCTGAATGTACAGCCCCCTAAGTCTTAAAGGCATATGTCTCCAATGCTGGCTGTATCCCTGAACACACAGAGATCTATGGGATTAAAGGCGTGTGCCACCACCGCCACACTCTTGCTATGGCTCTAATAGCTCTGACCCCCGGGGAACTTTATTTATTAACATACAATCAAAATCACATTTCAGTACAATTAGAATACCACCACACAAGAGTCCTAACCTAGTACTGTCCGCCATGTCAGGGCAGCTGCAGTCAGCAGTGGGGCTTATGGAGTTCAATTCACCAAACAGCAAGGCTGCAGTGAAGAAACCCTGGAGAGGCAAAGCCCTGGGGGACTGTCTCCAGGAAGCCCGCATCTGTGCTCCCTCCTGCTGCTGCTGCCATGTTCCTGCTGTGTCTATCATGGTGTGATTACAATGTGAAAGGACCCCACTGTGTCTATCATGGTGTGATTACAATGTGAAAGGACCCCACTGTATCTAGCAGAGTGTGATTGTTTCTTGGGAAAATCCCATTCCTCACTGGGAAATTTACTTGCAGAACAAAATGAAGATGATTTTTATAAGAGCAATGGTCTTAGTTGAAAATCAATGATTCAAATGAACTTTCTGGGTTAGCCTAAAAGATACAGTGGTTAAGACAGTAAAGATGATTAGGGAAATGGTATAAGTTATTCTAGCAACTGCTCCAATAAGAGATATAAAAAAGACAAAAATAGACTAAAAGCTACCTTCTCCTTTGTTAGATATGAGATTTGCAGAGGATGAAAAATAAGAACAAGGAAGTTTCATGCATTACAGATCCATGAAATCTATCTGTGGAAAAACAGGCTGATGACCAAAGAAAACAATTATATCCCTATACCCCAAGGTTAGGCCTCAGTTTCTTGGTCATGTAGCTTGCAGACTTAATCACAGGTTTCAGTATGTACCTTGGAGAAAACAAAATTGTGAAAGAAAATTAAATGAGCCTACTGTATGTAAAGAAAGATAGATGGTTAGCTGGCCACTTGTTTATAAAGTTCTGTAGAGTAGAAACAGGACAGGAATCTGCCACACCAAAACCGCAGACAGCTGCCTGCCAGTGCAAAGGAACTGGTGGAAACAGACTTGGCTTGCTTAAAACCTTGTTAATCAATTATAAACAAATCATTGCTTTTGGGTAAAGATGTTATGGTGGGAAAATTAATACAAAGAAAAATGTTTAACTACTTGTGGGCTTCTAAGGAAAACATCTTAATGTGATTTCATCTTTTGTAAAGATTTTAATTTGTTTTTAAAAAATATGTAACTTGTGGTTATGAGGTAATCTTTGCTTGCATAGAAATCTTTGTCTTAGGTGGTATAAAGGGGATAAAGATAAAATAAAGAGACAGAACAAGCATCAGAAAGAAAAAATAAAATGAATAAAGTTTGGACTGCTCAGATAAATTCTCCTGTGTGTACATGCAGTTTCACCGACACCACACCTCTTCTCCATCTTCTCTGACCTGCTGAGAGCTGGTTCTCTCAGCAAAGTACTAACAAGTCTAATCCATAAATCTTTCTTTTAAAAAATCACAACAAAGTTCACTGCTCATTTATCATGGGACTGCAGAGAAAGCTAAATTAGAAAATTCTATTAGCTAGACAATGGTGGCACAAACATTTAATCCCAGCACTCTGGAGGCAGATGCAGGCAGATCTATGAGTTCCAGGCCAGCCTGGTCTACAGAGCCAGTTCTAGGACAGAAGGGCTACACAGAGAAACCCTGTCTTGAAAAACAAGAAAGAAAGGAAAAAAGGGAGGAAGGGAGGGAGGGAAAAAGAAAGAAAATTCTATTAATGTAATATATCAAAATAACATTATAGAAATCTAAAGTAAAATGGCAAAATAATAAATTTTAAAAGTTGAGTACACTGGTTTGTACTTTATTCTTATATACAAAATATTAATTGAAGCATTTTACAATTAAAAATTAATAAAGGTATAAAATGAAAACATTATACCTAGTAAAGCAAATCCACATGACTAACAAGGATGCAATTCCTAGTATTGAAGGAAATGCAAATGAATCCCACATGACAGCACTTTACACCATTCATTCAGCAAAAACAATAAGATTTCTACTGCTGAGTAGTACTGTGAACTGTAGTTGTTACGATTTTGCTAGAAATGCAAACTGGTGTAGTTTTGAGGAAGCAGTTCTAATCTGAGGAACTTGTGTCTATAAAATGTTTAAACACTTCAGCCTAGAAGTTCCTCCTGTGCACTCCTAAAGAAGTAGTGTGGTAGCAACAAAGTGAGATATAAATCTCAGGCAGAAGGAGACCTATGGCACTATGACCCAGACTTTGGACTGTTACAGAGTCCAACAAAACAATGGGAGTAAAAGTCACTGGCTTAAGTACCTTTTTCTCAATTTTTTTTTAAGAAAAGCAAGGTGCACATCAGAATATCAATTTCATGCATTTACTTAAAATCCTAAAGTTGGGGAGAAAGGAATTTGTGCAGAATATATAAGTAGTATATAATCACAGAAAAAAATCTGAACAATCACAAGAGATTATTTCCCTACTTTCCAGGATGGGACTAAGAGAAAAGAAAAGAAAGAGAAGAAACTTTGTTGTTAAAAAGGATTCATTAAGGCCTGGCATGATGGTGTACATCTTTAAATCCTAGCACTAAGGAGGTGGAGGCAGGCAGATCTCTGTGAGCAAGGCCATCTTGGTCTACCTACCAAGTTCCAGGCCAGTCAGGATTATATAAGACCCTATCTTTGAAACAAAAACAAAAGGAATTAATTAAATAGAAAATCCTGTGTAAAAATAGAAAAGTTGGGGGTGGGGTATTAGAAGAAAATTACGGCCAAGAGGAGGGAAGGGTTCACTCTGCAAATGAACTTCAAGCTACATTAAATAATAAACTATATAAACTACCACAAGAGCACAATGGAGGAAATAACATTATTTTGACTGTTAATTTTAGATTGAGAGATGTTTTAAAGTTGGAAATTCAAATATCATCCTCTAATGAGCCATAACACATGCCTCTGAATTCGTATCTTTCATGACAGAAAGTATATGCCTCCTCTACCCTCTAACCATGTTTTGTGAACTTTGTGTTCTGGGCACACAAGGCCAAACAGGAGGTGAAACTGTCCAAGAAGAGGCCCTGAAACAGCCGACATTTTACACAGAAAAACACTGAAAAGAGAATCTTAAAGACTAGCATTGGTTTTAAATGTAAACATCCGAATATAATTTTAATCATTATTCTTACCTCATGAGATTTTGAAGAATAAGGCAATGCCATGTTTTTTTTTTCAAACAGGGCACTTACACAAAATGCAAAAAGCTAATTCATATTCACTGACCATTAAGATTGCTTCTGTAGTACTCATCTGAATTTTTGTGGTGGGGTGTGCTTTTACATGTATGTTTGGGTGTGTGGATGTGCTTGCCTGCACGGACATGTTTGGAGGCCAGAAGTTGACTTCTGCCGTCTGATCCTCTATAGCTCTCCACTTTGTTTATACAGTGTCTCTCACTGAACCTGGGGCTCACTGTTTAGGCTAGACTGGCTGACCAACAAACTCCTGGGATCTGTCTGTGTCGCCTCACCCAGCTCTGGGAGTTACAGGAACAATCAATCCATCATGTCCAACTTTAACATGGGCACTATAGAACTGAACTACAACCCCCAAACGTTCACAGCAAGCGCTTTACCCACTGGGCCAGCTTCCTGCCTCCAAGATTTTTTCTAAAGCAGGGCCTTGTTATATAGACCAGGCTGAACTCACTAGGTAGCCCATGCTGGCCTTGAAATTACAACCTTCTTACCTCGGTTTCTTGGGTGCTAAGATTATAGGCATGTGCCACCATACTCACCCTGAGACCTTTAAAATAATGAATACTAGTTCTATACATTAGTTATATGTTAAAATAAGAAATAATATATATTGGCAGAAATTAATCTGATAACGGATACATATAGAAACAAAATAATATAGTATTTATAAGTCATGTTTAGTTACTAATTATTCTAAAGTTATAATTACGTTATATTTATTCTCTTTTTCTTAAAAGTTTGGTAATAGAGTTGTCTTAAAAGAGAACAATAAGTAATGGGACCTATACTTCACAAGTATTTGTCAATAAGACAGGTTCTCAAAGAAACCTTAGTCATGAACTCTGTATTCCCATATGCCAAATCTAAATTCTTCTATTTTTATCAAAATCACTCCAGTGTGTTCCTCCCCCTCAAGCCATTACCAGAACCGTGACTCAGCTTTATGTTCCAGAGAAAACTAACCATCATTCCATAAACATTAAGAGCATCTGGATGACAGGTACAAGGCAGGAACTGAACATACAAGAATGAACTGTGTGTGGTGCTACATTCCTATAGAATCCCAGCTACTCTGGAGTCGGAGGCAGAAGACTCAAGCCCACCTGGGCCACATAGCAACTTCAAGGTCATTCTGAGCAACCAAATGATGCTGTCTCCAAAAAGGGGGAAACAGTATAACAAATGAGTAACTTTAGGAATCTTACAATATAGTAGATGAGACAAAAATGACATTGGAATTTACGATCCAACAAGTGTGGTTATAATTAAGAGCACAGAAAACAAAGCACAGAAGAGAGATGAAAAGTTATCAAGGGGCAAGTGGAGTAAAAACATCAAGAAAGGCTTCTGAAGTGATACACAAGCTGAAGGTAATTTTGGCTTTAGCTGTGTTACTCCAGAAGGCAGTATAAAGTGCATAGGCATGGAAGTGCATGTTTATTACCTTCAAATGCTTCTGGAACTGTAACACATTCAGAGAAAAGAAAGAGAATAAGTAGCACAGCAGTTGCAGACACCATATACATACATACATACACACACACATACACACATACATACATACATACATACATACACACACACACACACACACACATACATACATACATACAACATACATACGTATGGTTGCATATAGCCTAGTTGGACTAAGGAAGTTCGGTTTATGTCTAATGTACTAGCCTAATTATTAACAGTATACTTTCTCCTCAAAATGGCTCCATTTTGAGGCAGACATGGTGGCACACACCTTTAATCCCTGCATTTGGGAGACAGAGGCAAGCTGTGAGTTCCAGGATTACATAGAGAGACCCTGTCTTCAAAACAAACAAACAAACAAAACCAAAAACGAAAAAGGGTTCCAAATTGGAAGGAGGTGATGTAATTATTCAGCATGAGCATAGTCAGATATGAGACAAGTGTCTGAGTTCAGCTATGTGCTAATGAGGTATGTATGTGATAATCTCTCTAGGACTTTTTGTTTCAACATTTATAGAATTAGGACAAGAAAACTGAGTTCATGGGAAGAATAAAAGCAGTAATATTATGAAAGTATTTAGCAAATCCTAGGTATGTAAGATAGGTTCAACTATAAAGACTCCAGGCACACATCTTAACTGGGGTTTATAAAATCCAAAAACAAAATTTTTCTAGTTGTCTAGTTGTTATTTTTCCTAACTAAATCTATTTTTTTTTTTTTTTTTTTTTTCGTTTTTCGAGACAGGGTTTCTCTGTGTAGCTTTGCTGCCTTTCCTGGAACTCACTTGGTAGACCAGGCTGGCCTCGAACTCACAGAGATCCGCCTGCCTCTGCCTCCCGAGTGCTGGGATTAAAGGCGAGCGCCATCACTGCCTGGTCTATATCTAACTTTAATGTATATAAAATAACCTGAAAGTTGTATTAAAGTACAGATTATTCTTCATCGGTTTTGAAAAGAAGCCTCAGCAAGGCAGCTACTTCTGCAGTGGCATCGATGACCACAGACTCACAGTTGAGAAAAAGGGACACAGAAGACCCCTACTCCAACCCCACCCCACCACAAAGTAACAGCCTAGACAGAAAACCCAGGAAAAGGACTCTAAAATTGTGATAAAGATGCTAAGGGCTTCTGGAGTGGGGTGGGGTTGGGGCAAGGACTCAGTTTTCCTTAAGGGGCTGGACACTGGGAATTTGACTGTGCTCCAGTGAGTGCATGGGCAACACAAATTGGACTTGTTTTGTGTTGTTGTTTTTCTTTTTCTTCTTCTTTTCAGGGAGGGGAAGTCACAAGGGTGGGGGGACTGGGAAGTGAGTGTGATCAGAGTGCATAATGTGAAATTCCCAAATAATCAATAAAAATACTATGTTGGGAAAAATTAATTTTTTAAAAAAGAAAGAAAAAAAGAGCCGCCGGGCGGTGGTGGTGCACGCCTTTAATCCCAGCACTCGGGAGGCAGAGCCAGGTGGATCTCTGTGAGTTTGAGGCCAGCCTGGACTACCAAGTGAGTCCCAGGAAAGGCTCAAAGCTACACAGAGAAACCCTGTCTTGAAAAACCAAAAAAAAAAAAAAAAAAAGAGCCTTAGATTCTGTATTTCTAATAAGCTTTAAAATGATGCTGACACCACCACCAACACATGGATTCAAAAGCATGCAGAAACAGTGGGCATAAAGACACATTTCACATGTATATTAGATATCCAAACTAAGTACAAAAATGACAGACTGGGAGAAGATGAACTACATATATAAAAGGAGGCAGCTCAGACACAACAATTAATTTATATGCCATTTACGATATTATGGCCAAGAATTTCTCAAAGTTAAAGATGAATATTAACCTACAAATTAAATGGACCCAGAGCAAAAGAAAAAGAAAAACAACCCACAGGTGCATCAGAGTTAAACAGCTGAAGATGAACAACAGAACAGATAATTTTTCTCAAGTAGCAGGGGGAAGAGTAAGCCAGAAAATCAAAACATATCACATCCAAAGGCAGAATTTAAAACTCAGCGGGTTGAGTTGTCCAATAAAAGCACAAACTCTAAGTGTGGAGGTCTAAGAGTGACTCCTAGGCTGGTCTGCCTGAACGCCTATGAAGGATTAGGAAGTGTGGCCTTGTTAGAGAAGGTGTCACTGAGGGTGGCCTTCGAGCTCTCTCTTGGCTTTCTTGTGAATCAGATGTAGCTCTCAGCTACTGTTCCAGGGCCAGGCCGGCCTGCTGCTGCCATGCTCCCAGGTCATGATGGTCTTGTACTCTAGCCCTCTGGAATTGGGAGCCCCCAAATTAAATGCTTTCTTTTCTAAGTTGCCTTGATAGTGTTTGTCACAGCACCAGAAAAGTAACTAAGACACTAAGTCAATAAAATGCTTAGACACACAGAACTGGAGACTGGGAAGACACTTCCAGATAAGCAGGAACTAAGAGGAGTTGTCACCGCAGACGGGCATCACAAAAATATAAAAGCAGCTCCTTAGGCTGAAAGAAAAGCACAGCGCATTCAAGCACAAATACAGAAAAAATGGCAATAAAGGAAGTAACTATTTAAGTCAGCAATAATATAAGTTCCTTGTGTTGTTTAAGGTGTACATAACAGTAAATTCTACCAATAATATAAAAATAGAAAGGAATGGTGTGAAGCTATTGTAATGTTCTTGAGTTGTTTGGAAATGTTATACTATTATACAATTGTCAATAAGCCAAAAATGTCCTGTAGAATAATCATCAAATAAATTATATGAAAGCTATATAAAAACTAAATAAATAAAATAAAAAAAATTTTAAAAGCTATATAAAATATCTAATACATGAGATCAAATAAAATAAATGAAAATTCTTGATCAAAACAGTTAAGAAGGAAACAGACATTAAAAACAGATGTAACAAATAACAAGATAATATAATTATATTAATAATTATCTTAAATGTAAACAGGAGAATTAAAACACATAGTCTATCAATCTGAATTTTAAGATTTTGTGTTACTTTTATATAACTTAAACTTTAAATATAAGGACACAAATTGAAATTTAAAAAGGAGGAAATATTACATACTATGCTAACAAAAATGAAAAGAAACCCATTAAATCAAAATTAGAGAAAGAAAAACATCAAGAGAATATTCATTGAGAAAAAAAATACCAAGTGGGTTCGAATCAACAGAAAAACTGATGAATGATAAGTGAAATTTATATATGGCTAATAAGATTACTTCAAATTGCACAAAGCAAAAATTGTTAGAAAAGCAGCAAAATTTAAAATCTCTCAGAGACTAACCAAAAACCAAACCAAAACAACAACAAAAAAACCCACAAAACACCAAAGATAGAAATTTTAAGCCATGATTAACATAAATTTAGTTTATATTTGAGAATAATATATCTGGCAAATACAGAACATACAATTTTCAAATGTATGTGAAACCTTTTTTTAAAAAGGTTATCTGGGTAGTGGTGGGGCACATTTTTAATCCCAGCACTCAGAAGGCAGAGGCAGGAGATCTCTGTGAGTCTGAGGCTAGTCTGGTCTACAGAGTGAGTTTCAGGACAGTCAGAGCTGTTACACAGAGAAACTCTGTCTTGAAAAAAAAAAAATCAAAAAACAAAAAACAAACAAACAAAAAGTTGGTCATCTGGGGCTAGAGAGGGGGTTGAGCAGTTAAGAACACTTTCTGCTCTTGTAGAAGACCTGGGGTTCAGTTTTCAGCACCTGTATCAGGTGTCTCACAGTCATTTCTAACTCCAGTCTGCTGTGGGATGTTCTGTATGTCCTGTGGGAGCCCGTTCTCGGGTTCTTCGTGGCTTTACCCAGCAGGTCTGCATAGAGGATGATTAGGACCACCGGCCTGAGTGCAGGTGTCTGAGATGGTCTGCACTTGGCTGTGCTGTGGGGTGGTCTGTATGTCAAGTTGCTCTGATTGGTTAGTAAATAAAACCTGATTGGCTGTGGCTAGGCAGGAAGTATAGGTGGTTTTTATTGTAACTCCTAAGTTGCCCTGATTTTAAAGACAAATAAAAAAACAATAGTTATGTCAGTGGATATATAATGTATAGAGATATGTGGGGGTTTTGTTTTGTTTTGTTTTTGTTTTTGTTTTTGTTTTGTTTTGTTTTCAGAGCTGAGGACTGAACCCAGGGCCTTGCCCTACCACTGAGCTAAATCCCCAACTCCCGAGATATGTGTTAAGTAGAACATGAAGATGGAGAGACAGAGAGCTATATGTAAGCATGGCTTTCATGTGCTATTGAAGATAGTTAATTCAAATAGATTATTATAAAGATAAAAGATTAACTCTAATCTGTAGTATAACTTCTAATAAAACTAAAAACATATGACAAAAGTTAGACTCAGAATTATATACTACAAAAAAATTAAGCACAGGAGGCAATAAAGAAAACACAATAACCAGGAATACACAGAGAAACTCTGTCTTGAAAAACAACAACAGCCGGGCGATGGTGGCGCACACCTTTAATCCCAGCACTCAGGAGGCAGAGGCAGGCAGAACTTTGTGAGTTCGAGGCCAGCCTGGTCTACAGAGTGAGATCCAAAAAAGGCACAAAGCTACACAGAGAAACCCTGTCTCGAAAAAACAAAAAAAAAGAAAGGAAGAAAGAAAGAAAGAAAAACAACAAATATATATATATATATATATATATATATATATATATATTATATGATAGAAAAGAATGAAATAGTAGAAATTAATACTCCCTATCACTATTTCAAATACAAATTCATACATTATACCAATTCCCATTAAAGGCAGAGATTTCTCAAGGGATAAAAATACATGGCTTAACTACATGACATCCATAAGAGACTCACTCAGGCCGGGCGGTGGTGGCGCACGCCTTTAATCCCAGCACTCGGGAGGCAGAGGCAGGCGGATCTCTGTGAGTTCGAGGCCAGCCTGGACTACCAAGTGAGTTCCAGGAAAGGCGCAAAGCTACACAGAGAAACCCTGTCTCGAAAAACAAAAACAAAAAAAAAAAACAAAAAAAAAAAAAAAAAAGAGACTCACTCAGAATCTAAACATGCAAATAGGTTGAGAGGAGAAGAAAGATGGGGAAAAAATCTACATAATAGTAACCAAAAGGAAGCTGGCGTGGTAATATTAATACCAGGTAATAGGATTTAAAGTGAAAAATTAACAAAGACAAAACACAATATCATCATTAAAAGAAGACATCATAACCAAAAGATAGAAGAAGTCTCACCACACTATGAACCAAAGCCTTAGAAAGAAGTAAAGGGGAAGACAGACAACTCAATAACAGCAGTTGGAGAATTGAACACACTATCTCAATAATGGACAGGAAAACTACAAAGAACAATAAAGGCAAGAACTTCACCAACCAACCCCACAAATCAGCTAGCTACAACAGCCATATAAAAAGCTTTGCCCCACACAGCAGAACACACACCTTTAAGTGCATGTATTAAAGTACACTCCAAGTTTATACAGTCTCAAAACTACTGTTAATAAATCCATAAAGTTAAAACCATCCAAAGTTATCTTCTCTGGCTACAATATAATAAGTAGAACATTAAAAGAAAAAATTTACAAATATGTTAGAATTAATCACTCGAGGCAGAATAGAGGCCATCCACCTCTGAGGTATTGAGAACGTGTTAAGTAAGCACTGTTAAACTCACTAGCTGTGTCAATGACAAGGCCTCTGAGTTCTTACTATAAACCTTCCCTCTCATGCTCGTTTTCCTGTAAATGAGTAGATATTGGAGAATAGGGCAATTTGACTCCCTAATTGGCAGCCGTCAGACTTTTCCTTCCTGCCCTGGTTGCCTTTAACAAAAAGCCAGACTGGACGACCCTTAGCCAACAGTGGCCATTCTGCGCACTCCATGGACTCCTTAAGAAAACCACACAAGTGCCTGTTCCAGCTCCTGAAGTGTTCTCGGCCAGCACTGTTTCAGAAGGTTGTGCTGGACTTGTCCTGTCATAAGCCCTGGTTCACTGAGGATGATCACACAGCCCTTCCCACCAGGCCAGGCAGAACACTTCCCTCCTGGCCAGACAAAGGCCTCCTGTGCCGGGTACCTAAGGGAGAGTGCTGTGATTGGTGTAAGCGCAAACCTTCGTTTACACGCCGGGCTTCTGTGACTGGTTCGAACACTCCTAGCTGTACCAATGAGCAGCTAAGAGACACCACCTCTCCTGCTTCCCCTATTTCTGGCCTGTGGGTTGAGCTGGTGACAGAAGAAGTGACAAGGCAGCAGAGCAACAATGGCCAGGACCCAGGGCAGCAGCGGGGCAGCAGCTCACGCACGGTTGGTGGATTCAGCCGTAAACACCAGCGGTGTAACCAAATGCGGAACAACTGAAGAAGAGGCCGAAGAACAGCTCCAAAGAGCAAAGGCGGCAAAGGAGACAGCTGAAGTACGAACCAAAGAACAGAGCCTGAGGCTCAGGAATAAATGAATTCTGTAAAGTGCCAGAGAAGAGGAACTCCAGGCCCATGATACTGGGAGCCTTCTGGAG
This sequence comes from Peromyscus leucopus, assembly GCF_004664715.2. Lineage (NCBI taxonomy): Eukaryota > Metazoa > Chordata > Mammalia > Rodentia > Cricetidae > Peromyscus > Peromyscus leucopus. The sequence goes on along the minus strand of NC_051063.1, from coordinate 23,040,378 downwards.
ACCTGTCAAACCTTTAGGACAAGGGTCTCAGATTCCCCAAGCCTCAGAGTTATAATACTGGCCACTGTCAAGGGTGAGGAATCTCAACACCTATGCCTGTCTGGTAGCTACAACTCTAGTTGCTGCTAAGGGCTAAGAAACACCAAATTCCTGTGAGCACATAAGAGCTGCAACATTGTAGAGCTAAGGATCCCATTATAAGGGCTACCCAGGGCTGTAATGCTATGAGCAGTGGTTCTCAAGCTCTCTGGGGGTCATAGAGTAGGAGCTTCCCCACAGTACTGCGGCTGGCTTGTATTCCAGAGTGTCAGCCCAGGCTTTGAACTGCCTTCTGTGATGTTACCTTCCGCGCTGACACCTTTTGTTTGAAGTATTTTTGGTATGCAGAAATTGACTTGCTAAGGTGTAAATTGTATAGCAATAAAAAAGGCCTTTTTCAAAGCAATGTCAGTCAGTCAGTTCACCAGAAACTAGCTCCACTGCTGCTGCAAAGCCAAAATTCATCCTGGAATGACCCTATTTCTTCCACGGACCCACGTAAAACCAAACACCAACAGGGTTACAGGTCAGATACCCTGCATATCAGATATTTACATTACGATTCATAACAGTAGCAAAATTATAGTTATGAAGTAGCAACGGAATAATTTCATGGTTGGGGTCATACAACACGAAGAACTGTATTAAAGGGTCACAGCATTGGGAAGGTTGAGGACCGCTGCTATCGAGGGTGTAACCTGTATTGCTCCCAACTGCCTGACGGAGGCTCCCTCTTGTTTCTGAAGAATCGATATTTTAGACTAATGGCTAACACCTGAGAGACTTGGGATCACTCACCCTAAATAGGATGTCTCTCTCTATCACATCCCTCCTCTCAAGGCCCAGGTATCTATGAGGAAGAGGAGGTGGAAATGTTAAGAGCCAGAGATGGTTGATCTCTCCAATAGTGTTTTCCAGATACAAAAGGACTGATGCGCACAGGAACGAACTCTCAGAGACTGTGACTGTACAAGCTGAAACCAGACCAAATCCCAGCTCAGAGAGAAGGACTATGAGGTTGGGAGAAGTTGGAGGAGGGGAAAGAACATGATTAAAATATATTGTGTAAAAAATTTTAATTAAATTAGATAATTTTGTAAAATAAAATTGTAACACTAAAAAAAAAAGGTAGCAATGTTCTCCCAATGGATCTATATATGCAATGTAATCACTACTAAAATCTCAGCTATCCTTTATGTAAAATGATAAGTTAATCACAAAACTTATGGGAAAAAAACAAAGGGCCTAAAATTGCCTTGTAATCTTATAAAAGAACAACAAAGTTTAACAACTCCTACTTCCTGTTTACAAATGTTCGACCGGACTAAATTAGAGAGTTCAGTGTTAGGAGCACCTGAGGTGCCTAGGAGAGGCACTAGGTTTAATCTCCAACCCTGCAAATAATAAGCAGCACCTTCCTACCAAGCCACAGTGATCCAAGAGTGTGGCAATGGCAGCAGGGCAATGAACATTTAACTACACTGCATTTCCACAAAGTAAAACAAGATATATATGTGTGTGTGTGTGTGTGTGTGTGTGTGTGTGTGTGTGTGTGTGTGTGTATCTGCTTGAAGTCCAAGACAGGTTATCACTACATAGCTCTGGCACTACGTGAACTCACAGAGATCCTTCTGCTTCTGCCTGCCAAGCGCTGGGATTAAAGGCGTGCACCACTAAACCCAGCCAAAGCATATTTTCATAGAATACTTATAAATTTAAACTAAAAAAATTGAATGTTTTAATGATTTCATTGTGTAGTCTTTGTATCTCTTCTTTTTTTAGATTTAAAAAAAAGTATGTGCATGAGTGTTTGCCTTCATGTATGTTTGTGTACCACCAGGTGTGCCTGGTGCTCTTGGAGGTCAGAAAGGGCAATGGATCACAAGGAACTGGAATTATGGGTTGTTGTGGGTGTTAGGAACCAAACCTGGGTCCTCTGCAAGGGCAACAAGTGCTCTTAACCACTGAGCCATGTCTCCAGCTCCATATGTGTATTTTAAAATTATCAGCAATGTTAGTAGCTTTTGGTGGATGGGTGGGTGTTAAACATGAAAAAGGGAAGCAACCTACTCCCTCTAAAACAAAGCTATGAGGAAAGTATAAAACATTCAATTAACTTACCTTTATGTCAAGAAAGAAAAAAGGGTTCATCAAAGACAAAAGATTTCATCTTTGAGATGGACTATGTAATCTGGCTTTGTACCTATATAATTCTTTTCTTCTTCATTGTTCTACCATTCCCAGTCTCCACTCACTTAATGGAATGCTATCTGTAACATTACTGAAGTAGAACCGGTTTTGCTACACACTTTATCCTTATTCACTGGCATCTAAAATTAAAAGTGCTATAGATAAAATAGACTAGGAGGACAGTTACATTTCAGGTGCTTATGCCTTTCATTTATATCCTGAACCTGATAAATAATAAATTATCAGTGATACTGAACAGGCTAAGCATTTTATCTCATCTTTAATATGGACTGAGGTAAAACTGTCACCAAAATGAAATGCAAAAATTTCATATTTAAATTTGTGTTTGTAAATGTGCATGTATGAGTGTTGTCAGGGCTCAACTCAGGGTCTTAGTTCTGCCACTGGGCTGCAGCCCCAGCCCTATTTTAAAAAAAAAAAAATTTAAACTAGTTTAAAAGTTAGGAATACAGCTATTTTGAAATTCCTAACATAACTCTTCTTAGAGAGCTGAAGAGATGTTTCCTGGGTAAGAGCATTTACTTCCCAGGCACAGGAGTTGAGTTCAAATTCCCAGAACTCATATAAAAAGCTGTGTGCTTTTTAAAAGCTGAGTGGCTGTGTGCTTGCTTAGAAGCCCAGCTCTGTGGGAAATGGAAATGGGAAGAGCAGTGGGGTTTGCTGGATGCCAATCTAGTTCCAGGCTCTGGGAAAATTGGGATTTTCTCTACACTGGACGGCTACTCTGACCTATACTAATCAGCTAACCTCATATATGTTTTAACTAAGTTAATAAATTATTGTTACTGTTATATAACATTAATACATATAACCAAATTAGTGTTACCATTTTCATGACTATTATTAGATATTTAACTTACTTGTAGCAGTACAATCATACTACTATTACTTAAAAGTAAAACATCAACTGGTCTTTTTATTAAATATTTCAGTTAAAAACCATAATGTTTCTTTAATAATCTCAGTAGTCTTGTAAAATTTATCAGTTCTACAATTTTGGATAGGTCATAAAAAGATAAACTGTTGTGGTAGTTTGGAAAGAATGGCTCCTATAGCTCACAGATTTGAATGCTAGATCACCAGAGTGGCACTATTTGAAAGGATCAGGAGGTGTGACCTTGTTGGAAGAAGTGTGTCACTGGAGAGTGGACTTTGAGGTCCTTCCTCCTGCAGATAGGGATGTAGAACTCTCAGCTCCTTCTCCAGTACCATGTCTGTCTGCAGGCTTGATGACAATGGACTAAACCTCTGAAACTATAAGTAAGCCCTAATTAAATGCTTTCTTTCATAAGAGTTGCTGTGGTCATGGTCGTCTCTTCACAGCAGCAGAACACTGACTAAGACAACTGTCTTAGAGTTTCAAGATAAAAGTGATTTCAAGGTACACCAAAACAACAGGGGGGAGGGGGGAGAGAGACAGAGAGAGAGAGAGAGAGAGAGAGAACTTCAGGAGTAGAAAAAAATGATGATGCCTATTGCTGTAAAATAGTTAATCAAGAATTCTATCCAGCTGTTGGAGAGATGGTTTAGCAATTAAGAGTGTTGAGTGCTCCTGAAGAGGACCTGGGGGCAGCTCACAACCATCTGTAACTCACACCTTCTTCTGGCCTCCACAGGCACCAGGCACACAAATGGTACACCAAGACATATATGCAGGCAAAATACACATACACACAAAATAAAGATAAATAAGAATTTTACCCAAATATATATTCTAGCAAACTGATAGTCTACTTCCACGTGTGCTCAGGATGTAGTTTCAAGATTGACATATGAAGCTGGAGATGATAGCTCATATCTGTAATCCCAGAATTTGAGAGACTGATACAACAGGCAGGTTCAAGGCCAATTTGGGCTACATAGCAAACCCTGTATCACTTAAAAAGAAGACTGACAGAATATCCCACAAGATTCTTGAGTCACCAACTATGGTCTCAAAACATTTACAGGTTTCAATTTGTTTTGACATCTATTCTATGGCAATCACTTCAAATTCTAGAATGTTATTGAAATTGTTATGCATGTGAAAACACAGCTAATAGCCATAATAAATTACAGATGTAAATTGTATTAGAGTAACAAAAGTAAAATAATAACTCATAATAAGAAAGTTGATTTTTAATACCTACCACAAGCTTTAGAAGCAGCCACACAAATTTCTTCAGCAACATACTCTCCAACTGGAAACTTCAGATAGTCTCCTTCAGCTTTCCCAAGAGAATGGTACAGATAGACTTGAAGGACTGGATCGATCTGCTTCACAGAGTTAGCATTTCCAGGAACATCGCCATTCTGATGTACAGGAGATGTGGAGGATGCCTCCATTTCTGTCATTGTAAGGCACGCCATTCCCATCCAGAGGCTTTTTCAGAACATTGGCCTATAGAGAAAACAATAAAGTTACCCCCAACAGTGATACTAGTAAAGCCATCTCTCGTGTACAACGAAGTCCTATTGATAGCCATCCTGTCAACGTGCTCCACTGACTAAGTACCGTACACACTGCACCAAGAGCACAGCACAAGATACCAGAGCCCCAAGTGGACAGTCATCAGCTTCCAGTATAGATCTAACGGGGGACTAGAAACGTGTAGCATTACCTAACGAACAAGAGCTAGAGAGGCTCAGCCATAAAGAGAACTTACTGCTCTTCCAGGGGAACCAGTTTGATTCCCAGCATCCATGTCACAGTGGCTTACAGTCCTCTTAACTCCAGTTCCCAGGGCTCCAACACCCTCTTCTGCCCTCTGCAGACACCAAGCATGCATGAGGTGCATGCATACACACACACACACACACACACACACACACACACACACACACACACACACAGACAGAGAGAGAGAGAGAGGCAAGCACATATACACATAAAATAAATAATCTTTTTAAAAAGCATTAGAACCAGTTACAGACAACAGAAGATTTCACACATAGAAACATTACTTACTACATGAATTATCCTGAGAATTGCTTTAGTGGAGGGAGAAACAACATTTCAGATGGGAATGATCTTTATTTAAAAACTGACTTTGAGAACTTCATTGGGTTTAGATGTAGTCCAGGGAAGTGCACTGTACTGAAGAGTGGACCAGTACACACACTATGAGCTCAACAATTCATCGAGCTAAATGAAAGCAGTAAGAAGTTATACCCCCGTGGGAAGAGTGCAAACATAGATGATATCTGCAGCAAGACTGCTAGCATTTCCTCCTCCTCTGAACGAGAAGCTCAATTTGTTGGGCATTGCTGAGTGCCCAACAAAACACTACTTCCTTACTAATGGAGAGCTAGGTGAGTCAGTCTCAGAAAACAAGATTAAAGACGTTACTGGGGAGCTTTTTGAGACCCATCCTATCAGCATGATCTTTATGCTTTTTCCTCCTACCTTCTTTCTACCTGAATTTGCGCAAGAAGTTTTGGACAGAGTACTCACCTCAAAACCATGAGGCAATCATGAAAGAAAGGCCAAGAGATAACATACTTGGACATGATTAGCAGCTGAATCAGTGTCAGGAACCATCTACCTCCCACCAGACATCTAGTTACTTACAACAAATACAATCCTGGCTGTTAGAGTACAAAGTTAAAGAAAGAAGCAAATGCCAGACCAAAGAATTTAAACTTTAGACCACAAACAATTAGAAAGGTAAAGTAATGGGCTAGACAGCTGCTGCTGGGCAAACAGTGTGAGTAGACAATGAGAGGTAATACAAACACAAGACTTAATGCTACCCAGTGACGAACTGGAGGTGGAGGAAGCCACGGGGTGAAAGACGGTGTACAGAGTTCAAGCTTAGGAGATCTGTAAAACCATTACCATAAAGGATGTTGCCCTTTGATAATGGAAGATGAAAAAATAAGTACTGTTATCCACATTTTCATTTTTCATTTACATTGTAGTTAGACAATTATACCAGAATCTAGCTGGCAGCTAAAATATGAGATGGCCTATTTGAAATATTTCACGACTGGGGTTAAAAACTTGAGAACCTTCCCAATATATGTTATCATGGACACAAGGAAAACACTGGTTATTACAGCAAACAATAAACCAGGAGTGGTGGTGCCTAGAGGCAGGAAGAAGGCCACACAGTGAGAGTATATTAGAAAAAGCAAAATAATTAAATAACTGAAAATAAATCCAACAAAACCTTAAAGCATTTGCTATGCACAAAGCACTGCTCTAAGTACTCCAGTTAAGAAGGGAAAAATACCTACTAAGAGAATAACAAGCCTGGTCTACACAGGGAGTTCCAGAATGTAGAAGACTCCCTCTCCCTCTGAATATGAATTATAACTTGGGCATGGTGCACACCTTTAATCCCAGCATTTGGGAGGCAGAGGCAGGCAGATCTTTGCAAGTTCAAAACCATCCTGATCTATGTATTCAGGACAGCCAGAACTACGCAGTGAGACCTTGTCTCAAAAAAAGAAAAATAATTATATTTTGAAACATATTTCTATATACAATTATAAGTACTTAATTGTTAAAGAAAAAATTAGAACTAGTCTTTAGTTATAAAAATATATACCTCATGAAACTGTCAGTGTATAAAATAAACAAAAAAAAACCAATTGGCAATTGTTGGATACAAAGTTACAAGTTTTCTGAAGATTATCTTTGAGTAAATATGCAAAACCCTAAAAGAATTTAAATTTGTTCAAATTTATGATTTAAAAAACATTTTTATAATTTGTTATGTAGTCTTTGTTAGTTCTACAAGTCAATTAAACACAGCAAAAAGTGGTTCTATAAAGGAAGTTAACAGTAAGTGCTTACATAAAGATAAAAGGAAGGTCTCAAACACACTAACATTGCTTCTCAGGAGTGAGAAAAAAAAAGAACAATTTAAACTCAAGTTAGAAGGAGGAAGGAAATAGTTAAGAGCCGACAAAAATAAATGAAACAAATTTTAAAAACAATAGAAAATGTAACAAAGCTAAGAGTTGGTTTTTGAACAGACACAAACAAGGTCAATTAAAGTAGATTGTTAGTACTAAAGAGTAATTTTGCTGAATACATGTTTGTGTTCACATTGTTTGTGAACTTATGACTTCCTGCTGGGCTAATTTCTTCGGGCTGAAATGCATCTTTCAGTAGTCTTTGGCTCGGGCACATCAAGGTTCCACTGCCCTGCTCTCCCGCGTCTGGACACAGTCCAGACACCCAGTCTACAGTCCTCCCGCTGTGGTCTTCCCATCTAGCAGTGTAAGACTGGGTTCTGTTCAATGTGGCAAGGTTTGCCAGTTTCTTGGCAGTCGTGTTAGCTTATTTTTACTTATCATGATAAAAACTTCCGGTATGCTATTAATCAACAGCTTCATGTCCCTACTTTCTATTCTAGGCAGGTCTAAGCAACCAGGCATTCCAAAGCTGCCATTTTGTCATTCACTCCAATTTCTATGAGCACAACTCTGTCTTCTACAGGAAGCTCTCAAGAACTTCCACATCTCTCAGCTGCTCTTGCTTATGGTGACAGGACTGTGACAGTGAGGGGACAGAAAACGAGCAGGAGGCACAAAAGGCCACCAGGATGTTAGCACTACTCTGTGCTCCTGATACGACTGGCAACTGATAGCGATGTGTTTGTTTTGGACATCTGTCAGGCTGTACACTTAGGACTGTGCTACACTTCAACTAAAAGTTCATTTTAAAACATTTTAAAGCCAGTTGTGGTATCTCATCCTTATGATCTTAGCACTTAAGAGGCAGAGGCAGGAGGACCACCACGAGTTTGAGGTCAGCTTAGGCTACCTGTTGAATTCCTAGCCAACTAGGGCTACATAGGAAAACATCTCAAACAAAAAACAAACAAAAACCCACCTTTTTTTTTTAACCTGAAATAAAATGAATTGTTTTAAATTTTAAAATGGCTATCTTTCTTGAAATGTGTTTTGCAGGCACCTTAATCCTTAACATATCCCAACTCCCTGAGACACACACACACACACACACACACACACAACACACACACACACACACAGTGTACACATATTGTCTTCACTTTTCCCTAACAATTTGTAGTAAGTCTCAATATAGCCTACCTGGCTATCTATATACAGAACCAGTTCTGGTAATACCAAGTTAAAATTTCTGCCTGAAGAGGTATATGATGAAGACCCAGTCAAAACAAAATAAGATTCTTAGCTCCATCTTAGGATCTGAAAATCTGCACCAACTCTTCTTCCTAAGCCTGTAACTCACCTAATGCTATAGCATCTGGAGAGAGGGTCGCTGAGAGGGAAGAAATGGCTAACGGTAAATTACCTGCAGGCCCTGTTACACGGTCAGGACAAAGCCCCAAGTCTCCATACAAGGAAGCCAGCAAGGTGCTCTCACTGCTTGTTTGTATATGAAGGCATGTTCGTTCAGCTTGGCCTTTTTATTTTCAATGCTGAGGATTAAACAGAGAGCCTCATACATACTAGGTTAAGTGCTCTACCACGGATTTTTATATTCCCGATCCTTTTTGAAAATATTTTAAAATTCTGAGACAGGGTCTCATAGGTTAGTCAGACTAGCCTTGTAGATAGATGCTCGGTAGCCTAAATGGAACTTGCTTCAGCCTCTCTAGTAGCTAGTAGCACACACCTGGCAATCAATCTATTTTCTTTCTTTCTGGTCTGTTTTGTTCTTGTTTTTCTGTTTTTTGTTGTTTTTATTTTTTTGTTTGTTCGTTTTTCGAGACAGGATTCTCTGTGTAGCTATGACTGTCTTAGAACTCGCTCTATAGACCAGGCTGGCCTTGAACTCATAGAGATCTGCCTGCCTCTGCCTCCCGTTGCTGGGATTAAAGGCGTGCACCACCACTGCCTGGCTTAACCAACCTATTTTCATCCATATTTTACATGTTTATATTTACTTTTTGGATTCAATTACACATTTATAACTGAAAAAAAAAAACAGTGTTAAGTGGAGCATACCATCTTAAACACACATGCATACATAACGTAAAACTCCACAAGCACTCAGTAAATGTTTGTTTCATGAAAATGAATTTGGTCTTTTTTAAATGTACTGTTTTTCTACAGGAAATAATCAAAAACATAAGTGACTTAAACTGGTCTTTTCTGTGAATGGAGCATACTCACACACCCAATCAATGATGACACCACAGCTGGAGCCACCGCATTGATTTGCTGTGTTAGTTTCATCTCACGGTGCTTTTGTAACATCTGTACACACATCAACGCAGTGTAAAAGACATCTCCGCACCGTTATTCTAACCTTCTTGAATGGCTTTTGAGGATCAATTTTCCTAGTTAGAAACCCTACAGAAACTAACACACACACACACACACAAACAAACACTAACAGACACACTGGAGCATCTCCACTTCCAAAGACTCAACAAATCAAACAAACCCCTGAACAATCAAATTATCAAGAAAATAAGTAAATATTTTGGTGCATTCACTCTACAGAAAACATGTTCCTCGGCTGTTCAAATAACCTATAGCTTTTATATAACAAAATAAATATTAAAAATAGAATAGTAAGTTGTAGAAAACTGTAAGCTTTAAGATAACCATTTTATATAAGCTGAGCAAAACTGAATAGTTCATTAAGCACATGTACCTATATTAAACCAAAAAGAAAATTAAAAGCCAAGGTAAACTCAAAATACACTAGTGGGAGATAGGTAGCTATAAGTTACCACAAAGTCTCTAGTTCTTGAAAAGCACGCAGTTTCAAGTGCTTAATTCTGAACCTGCATCTAAGTTATTTCTGATCTACATTTACAGAATTTCTCCTCATATAAAATGAAATGCACAATGTAGTCATGGTCTGGACCATGCTCATACATGCCACCCAAACCCTCTAGAAATCTGGACCATGCTCATACATGTCACCCAAACCCTCTGGAAATCATCATCTCCACACAGTTCTTAGCCTCCTCTCATTTGTCCTTGTCCCTACCCAGCAGCCATCAGTTCTGACTTTCTCAGAGCTTTATGGTTTCGTTTACTGATCTTCTTTCATCACTAGACTAAAAGTTTCTGGAAGGTGAGAAGTATGATGTCTCATTAATTATTTCTTTCCTAGTCCCTGGCACCAAAATGATGTCAAATAAATGAAGATTAAATGGGAGCTATAATGAATTTTAATTATGTATGTACATACATACATACATGAAAAAGCCTCAAATACAATCATTTTAAAATCTAATATTATCCACTTTTACTCCTACACTTTAGAATTCTAAAACACTTGACTTTTCAAACAAATGGCAATGAGAAAATAACATAATAGATTGGCAAAAGTATTAAACTAGAAGCTAAGAGAACTAAAAATTACTTCTAATCCATTCTTATTGCAAACTAATTATGTTTAATAAGGGACTCTTTTACCATCCTCATTTCTGTAATTAATAAATCTACAGTGTCCCTCTCAATTCCTAAAAGCCTATAATTTCCGTCCAGTTAATGTACAATCCAACACTAAATTCTTCACTGAAGTGTAGCAAAGGAGACAAGGGAAGAATGGCCATGATTATTAAAGCCGAGAAAGCTGTTAGACATTTCATGCACAATTAAAACATGAACTAGACCTTTACAGGGAAAAGCATTTGAAGAGACATGGCTCAGAGTTAAAAGAGCTGCCTACTCTTCCAGACAACCCAAGTTTGATTTCTACCGGCCCTGCCTGGTGCATCATGACTGCCTGGAAGTCCAGCTTCAAGAGATCTACTACCCTCTTATGGCCTTCCCAGGCACCTGTATTACTGTAGCATTCACACACACACACACACACACACACACACACACACACACACACACACACTACAAAGATTGGGAAAAAGAGAACTTAGCCAACAAAAAGCACAGCATTATTCACAGAGACCAGTGTGTAAAAAACATAGAAAGAATGTGCAGAACACGTGGAACATACAGGTTTCAAAACAGAATTGAAAGCTTGTTAAATGATCAGCTTATGATTTTCATGTCTCCAGTTGCCTAGAATTAAACCACCTGAAAACACTATCGTAGAGATATAAAAAGCATTTAGTGTTTCTACACTAACGTGCCAATATGTATGTGTTGCAATCAGGAACACATACCACTTTTAATCCAACAAACCCTCTTCTGTTTCACAAACAAAATAACACAGAAACAAAACACTACTTTTGAATTATAAAAATTAAATGTGTTACTTGCTCAAGAAAATATATTTTAAGAGAGAGTTTTAAAAAGACAAACAGTTCTTTCAATAAGTTTTGCTCTAAACTAAGTGAATGAAAAGAACAGCAGTAACTCACTGAGAATGTGGTATTAGGTAAAAATGAACATTGAGAATTTTCATATTTTAGTTTATATGCCACATTCTGCCAGTTGCTCATTTTGTAAACAAACCTTTACTGGAACACAGCATGCCAGTTATGTATGCACTACCTATGACTGCTTCTGCATTACAAAGGCACCACTGTAGAGTGGCAAAGAGACCATCTTGCCAACACAGTTTAAAAACTGTCTGGCCTTTAAGAGAAAAACTTTGCCAACCTAGTCAAAATCACTGATTCTTAAAGTATAGTGGTTCCTGGATCAAAATCACTGTCTCAGCTGGAAACATGTAAGAAATGCAAATGTAAGGGTTCCACTCCAGACCTACTGAAACAGGAAATCTGGAGACAGAACCCAACAAAATATATTACAATAAGTTCTGTATGTAATTCTAAGAACCACTGGATTAAGGGACTGTTCTCCAGTAGCTGGGAAGAGATGAGGACCCACCTAAAATCTGTCTTGAAATCCAATAAAGGCCTAAGCAAGCCTCAAGGAGACTGTCAGAAAGGACTTAACTGAAGTGAGGAAAAATGCCACTGAACACTAGGAAAGGAGATTCTTCTGAGGTGATACTGGCAAGTCTCACCTACGGCGACACACACAATACAAACATAAGGCGATTGTTCTATGAAAGTGTGGGGAACTGCAGAGGGCTCAAAAACTGTCTTTTTGGGCAACTAAGTATTATTAAAGTAAGACAGGGAGAGGCCTGGTTGCCATGGCAGCAGGGAAGCAATGAGAGAAGCTGGCATCTCAGCATCTCTCCTCCATCCATTAGTCCATGATCTCCTGCAATCCAAAGACTGGTAACAAAGGCTTTAACACAAAAGCCTTTGAGAGACATTCAAGATCCAAATTATAGCAGTAGTACAAAATAATAGTTTTCACTAGGGACCAAAAGATTATTAAAAACACTGTGGCAAGAGACCTGTGCAGAATAAAATAAAAGCCATGAAGTGACTAGTTACAAGTACACAAGAGGAGTAATTACAATGTGAGAACCTAGCAGAAGTCATACAGCATTACTGGAAATACTACAATAAGCCATTGGAAACTGATACTCGCTTTGAATCAAAAATTTTATCAGAAAAGCCTACTGAAAACAAATGAAGATGTTCTCAAACTATCTTCATTTGGGAACTCCTGAAAGCTGGCAATTTCTTCATGATGTTTCTAAGCCAAGGAAATACCAAAGTGGGTTCAAACAACTAAGCATTAACATTCTTAGGTTTAGTGTGGCTTGGGGCACCTACCAATCCTCAGTCCTCAGTATCATCCTAAGCACTGCCACATTGTAATTTCTTGTTCTGCACTAGCCGTCATACACTCAAAGCTGCTTTTCACCCAGCAAATCCAGCTTTACAAAGACACACCATTGTAGAAATGGAGGGAGCTTTCTAACTCTGAAAATGCCCCCACATGATTGGTGGAGGCCTGAGCTCCCTGGTGCTCTAGGCACCTGGCACACAGTTTGGGAAACTGAGAACTAAATGAAGGAGCCTAAAAAGGAAAAACATTGTTATGGAGGAGGAGCAAAGGAAAATTCTTTGCACAGTCATCCGCAAGAGGGCAGCACATTGGGGCTCAGGCGGCAAACCTTCCGTGTGCAGGCTGTGAATACACTAGCAAGCAGTTTCCCTCACTCGAAGGAAGAAACGCCTCTGGCAGATCACCTATGCACTGCCCAGCTAGGAGCCCCCTTTACCCACCCAGCTATGAGTAGCTAAGACTTCCAAAAAGTGGCCAAACCGTTTACTACTTTGCATGCACTTTACCAATCCTCACACAATCGTCTACGACAATAAATCGTAAATCATCTAAGAAAATAAATTTTAATACAGCTGTTAAATGCACAGAACACCACTATTCCAAACTAAGTCTACACACTCAGATCTAACTCAAATGCCAATGGTCTTTCCTATTTTGCCAGAAAAGGATCCCATCTTTGAAAAACAACCTATCTGGGTGAAGTAGAGAAAAACATCATGTTTGCTTTCCATATTCAAGGTACCTTCAAATCACTAAGGAAAAGACACTAAAAGGAACAAATCAAGCCAGGTGTTGGTTAGCAGCTGCCCACACCTTTAATCCCAGCACTGGGGAGGCAGAGACAGGCAGAACTCTGAGTTGGATACCAGCCTGGTCTATAGAATGAGTTCCACAATACTCTGTAAAAGCAAAAATAAACACAAGCGCTTATCTAGCCGAGACATACTGCGGCTTTCCTGTACAGGTAAATGCTTTGTGTTTTATTAAGTACTCTTAGGATAAGTCCTGGACACATCCAGTCTGCAGACGTTATCACCCACAAGCAAATTCACATACAACCAAATGATCCTAACACTTGGAATGGCCGGTAAACAGGTGAAGAACGTGGAGAAAGAGACTCAAAAATTGATGATTCATTTTCAAATCTGCTGGGAATTGTATCAGAATATTTGCAGTAAGCGTACACAGCTCACTTGTACAAACCTATTATGAAACCAAAAGCAACCGCCGACTCCCTAATTCCTACTTCTGTTTCCCTTCTCTCCACATTTCTCCTCCCCTCCATGACATACTCAGCTGCTCCTATCCTTTCATTCAGAGAAGGAGTTTTCCCTGACAGATTAATAACCGGAAAGCAGACTGCGTACATTCAACCGACAGAGCAAGCTTAGGCAGGTGAATACAGGAAGCATTCACTGTGGCAGTAGAAACCCAGCAAAAACAACCAATGTGTTCCCTCAAAAGGTATTTCTTATTACTTGGAAATTAAGGCTTGGGCTACCTAAGGAGAAAGGGGCGATTTGTTTTCTCTGCAAAGCCACACTGTAAAACCAACAAAGAACGCTCCTTAAAGGATCCAAGAGACACAATAAATACCAACCAATTATTCTCCCACAGCAACAGGAAAAGTTCAGCACTGCCATTTTCGGAGTAAGCAACAATTAGCTCTGCTGTTCTACATAAGCATCCAGCCTCCCTAGCAAGCACTGGCTCGCAGATCGCAGACAGCCTTGCCTTTAACTGCAGCGACCACACAGCCCCGAGCTCGTACACCCACCGTCGCGGGAGGGAAAGGAAGGGCCTCTTCTTCTGGGGAGGAAAAACAGTTCACATCTTGCTCCTCCCGTCGCCTGCTTCTGGAACCTAAAAACAGAAGCAGCAGTCACTACCTCAGAAACCCAGGGCAAATAGATGCTCTTTTCTTCCCTTCCCTGCGCTGTTTAGATGCCTAGAAAAATTTACAGAAGGATAAGGAAGAGGGGGGTCGGGTTCGAGGGCACACGGGGATGCACACATTTATCACCAGCCAGACACTCCTTCCTAGGCTGCTGGGAACCCGCTCTCAAGTTCCCTGCCAGTAGCAGGGGCGAAGCGGGGAGCCGCAGAAGGGATCGCAGGGAGAACCGCCGCCCCTCCACCCCCATCCAGCAGCAGCCAGGGACTGAACCCACCGGCGACACGGATCGGGCCACACAGGAGCGCCCCGAGGCGGGCAGGGGCTGCCGCTGCTCCTCCGCGACGCGTCGGGCGAGCCGAGGTCTCGGGAGCCCCCCGGGCCGGGTGCAGGAGGGGAGCGAGCGGCCGCCAGGCTGGGCCCTCAGGGGCCCTCCCGCGCGGGCTCGACCCGCACTCACATCCCGCAGCGGCGGTCACGGGCAGTCGCCTGCAGCCCTCGCCCCGACCGGCACCTCCGGCCCCGGGGCCGCGGCCGAGGCGCCGACGCCGCGCGAGCTCGCCCAGAGCCGGGGCCCGCCCAGCCTGTCAGCGCGGCGGGAGGCCGTCGACGGCCGCGGCTGCCCGCTTTCTGCTCTCCCTCGGCTTCCTGCAGCCCACGCCACGCCCACCGCGCGCGGCCGCCGCCGAGCCCGTCCCCGCCCTCCCGGAGGCCGCACGCCCCCTGGGCTCGGGCTCGCGACGCCGGCTCAGTCGCCCCTGCGCGGCGGGCGCTTGCCTCGGGACGGGCGGGCGGGCGGCCTAGCGCGGCGGACCGGGCGCCGGACCAGCCAGTCCGGGGAGTGGGGGGGGGGGGGGGGCGGGGGCCGACACGCTCCACTGCGCCTGCGCCGCCCGCGGGGGGGCCGCTCCTCCGGGCCGAGCCCGGGCGGGGAGGCGGGCCGGGGCTGCGGGCTCCCGGGAAGCGGAGGCGCGCGTGGAGATTCCCGGGGCAGCCCCCGGGCTGAGCGCGCGAGGAGGAGGAAGAGGAGGAGAGGGGCGGGTGCGGGCTGGCGCTGCCTGGGGCGTGCACGCGGCCTCCGCTGGCCGAGAAGGAGGCCGGCCGGGAGTGAGTCAGCCGGGCCCGGGAAGGCCCCGGTGCACCCGGGCTGCTAGAGTAGGCGGCCGCTGCTGCTCCGCCGAGACTTTCCTCTCCCGATCTCGCCGCACCCTTTGTGCTTTCGCTTCCACGTGCATGCAGCTCCCTGCCAGAAGCGCTCGGCCAAGCAAGGGACGTGCCGCACCGTGGACCGGGCACTGAGACGCGAGCGCTTGACTTCGGTCAGCCGCGACTTCTGGGAAGGGGAGGGGGTGGACGGAGAAGAAACGACTCGCGAGGTCCCCCAAGAGCCACGTTCATTCATTCAAGAATTTACTGACCGCCTGCGAGGCACCAGGCTCCCAAGGATTGGAGACTAAAGCAACCTCCATTCTGTGTCCCGCTGAAGCTCGTAGTCTCGTAGGAGCCACAAAATATGCTTTAAATCTTCACTTGCCGGATGTGTGATTGCCAGTCACGTGTACACACACACACACACACACACACACACACACACACACACACACACACAGGAAAGTGAGTAGAGATGTTATTTTGGGATGACCAGGAAAGACCTTCTAGAGTGACATCTGAGCAGAAATTTGAAGGATGAGAATGGCCCAGTCCTGGAACTATCTGGTTTCAAGTAAGGAACTAGCAATAACAAGGATGCTGAGAAGGGAATGTGTTTGGCACTTTTAAGGACCGAAAAAGAACTGTCTATGGAAGACAGTGGGGGAAAAAGGGGAGGACCAAGAGGACAAAGAAGCAGCTGGGATCATTCTGTATAGGACCTTTTTAACTCTGGGTCTGTCAACCAAAATGAAGCCTTCATAACGCCCACATCACCTTACATCCACGATGCTGTTATTCAAAACTTACATCTAGTGGTTCGTTTTCTTTTTCCTTTCCTTTTTATTTTTGAGTCAGGGTCTCACTATGTAGTACTTGCTGGCCTCGAACTCAACAGAAATCCTCCCGCCTCGCCTGGGGAATGCTGGGACTAAAGATGTGCACCACCACACCATGCATGGTTTCTTTAAGTTAAATGTCACCAAAGCAAAAAGATAAGGTAGGCAAGGAAAGATAGATAGTTGTCGATAAGCTTATAGGATTCAAGTCCCCTATCA
This sequence comes from Peromyscus leucopus, assembly GCF_004664715.2. Lineage (NCBI taxonomy): Eukaryota > Metazoa > Chordata > Mammalia > Rodentia > Cricetidae > Peromyscus > Peromyscus leucopus. The sequence continues at coordinate 23,023,473 of NC_051063.1, read as the reverse complement.
ACCCACACAGAAAAATTAAGTAACTTGTTTGTCTTCGTTTAGAGTAAAAACTGCTCTCGGTTAAAGCAGGACTGAGCCAGTACGAGTTTTGAATGTTGAGTTCTTTTTACTCTGTGTACTAGAGAGCTTTCCAGCTCTTGGTGTGATTCCTAGTAGTGGCATGGCTAGAGATTTGCTCACTTGATAATCAGTTCACAAAGTTCCCCCCATTCTCTGATAACGATGAGGGAGAGTTCCGAGGAATTGGACAAAATCTTTTATGACATTCAAACACCGTGGAGAAACAAATATGAGGTAGATGATAAGACATTTAGATTTAGACCATTTTGCATGACCGGATGGATTCAAAAGTAAAAATTAGTAGCTAGTTGCCCGCAGAGGTACTGGTTGCAAAGCCAGGGAGCAAGATTCTGTCCTTTCACTGTGGTAGAGCATGGTAACAGAACTGTACTCCACACCCAAACAGTATCAAGACTGAATCCATTGTGTGAGATCAGTCCCTGAGTTCTCTGTCTTTTCATAGTTCTTAGTAGTTGTGCTATAAAGCCAAAAAGAGAAAGGCTGAGACAAGAAGATTCTGAGTTCAAGGTCAGCTTGAGCTACATAGCAAGACTTTTGTTTCCAATAAAAAAAAAAAAAAAAAAAACAAGCCTAGGTTGAAAAATCCATGGTCAAGGGTTCCCAGCACCCACGTGGTAGCTCACAACCATCCATAACTTGGGATCCTCTGGAACTGAATCTAAGACCTGCTTCTGACCTCCTTGGATATCAGGCATACACACAGTGCACACACATCCAGGCAAAACACTCATATGCATAAAATAAATAAGCCTAAGAAAGAAGTTATGCAACAGAGTCCAGGTGGCCCAGATTTCAATCAAGGCTTTTACCAAGACAGTCATGTCAATTTTCTAAGCTTCCTGTTTATTCATATAATGAAGAATATACTTTTCTCATCAGAATATGAGGATTGAGTATAATAGCTTCATCATACTTAAAGAGACATTTTGAAGATTGGATGGAAAGTCTTTTAAAACCCTTAAGCACAGCTATTAAATGCCCGTCGTGGCCATGGAGGGGCCAGTTTACAGACACCATCAAGCTGGGAAAGCCTACAGAGTGCTACACAGTGTCAGTAACCCCCGAATCTTTGGTCCCAATTGCACCCCAAGGAACTGTGTAGCAAGCCATGATAAAAGCAGAGTTGGAATGGAGACAGATGCGGGATCTGCGTTCTTACTGTATCTTTGTTCATTTTTAAACAGAATTCAAAGTAATAGATTTCATTCTTTTTATAGATGTGTGTCATCACTTTCTTCTGATTCATTTTCTCCTCGCACTGTCCTCCCTCAGCCCCTTCTACCCAGTCCTTTTCCTCCTCTCAAGTAGTGCTTCCTTCTGTTTTCATGTCACATAGATTCTGTTGCCTCTTCCCCTTTTTCCCATTCAAGAGCTCTTCCTTTCCTCTTGTGCCTGTTTTACTTTCATATCACACACACACACACACACACACACACACACACACACACACACACACGAGGCTCCTCAGATGAGAGGACATACAGGGTATGTATTTCATGTAACAATGATTTTCAGTTCTGCCTATTTTCCTGCAAATGTCTCAGTTTCGTTTGTGTGTATATACCATGATCCCTTTATCCACCTACCTGTTGGTGGACATCAGTCTGGATCAATACAGAAGGACATCAATACTTCCTAGCTATTATGAATACTAGTGCAGCAATAAACATGGATGTGCAAGGATTTCTGTGGTATGTGCCCAGGAGTGGCAGAGCTGGGTTATGTGGCAGTTCCAGTTTTAGTTTTGTAAGGTATGTCGCACTTATTTCCACGGTGGCTGCTTGAGTTCACGTCCCACTAGCGGTGTATAGGAGTTTATCCTAGCCCATCTCACCAGTATTTGTTTGTCTCATGGCAGCCATTCTGCTTGGGTTAGATAGGATCTCCAAGCAATTTTAATCTGCTTAGCCCTCATGGTTAAGGATTCAACCTTTTTCAAATATTCATGAGGCAATTATAATTTTGACAATTGTCTACTCAGTTTATTAGCCAATTGTTTTACTGAATTCTTTTGATATTTAATTTTTTCAGTCCTTCATATATTCTAGATGTAAACTCCTTGTCTGGTATACAGTTGGCTAAGATTCACTCACATTCTATAGGCTATCTCCTCACTCTGGTAAATGTTTCCTTTACTGTAAAGGAAACATTTTAATTTCCTGTAATCCCATTTGTCAGTTCTTAGGGTCATTTCCTGTGCTATTGAAGACTTTTTGGGAAGTCCCTGCCTTGTCTTTGTCTCAAAATATGTTACTATATTCTCCTGAAGCAATTTCAAAGTTTCAGGTCTGATACTAAAATTTTAGTGTGTTTTGAATTGACGTTTGTGTGTTTGTGTACGTGCGCCAGTAGAAAGCTATGTGTCTAGTTTCATTCTTCTATAATTGATGTTCAGTTTTCCCAACACCATTCATTGAAAAGGCTGCCTTTTCTCCCAAGTATATATTTTACATCCTTGTCAAAACGTGTAGCTGTAACTCTGTGGGTTCACCCCCCCTCCCTTCTATTCCACTGGTCCACATGTCAGTTCTGCTGGTGCCATACAGGTTTTTGTTTGTTTGTTTGTTTGTTTGTTTGTTTGTTTTACTATGGCTCCGTAGTATAGGATGAGATCAGCTATTGGGACAGTACCAGTATTGCTCTCGCTTAGTATTGCTTTGATTGTTCAAGGTCTTTGTGCTTCTGTAGGAATTTTGGAGTTTTTTTCTAGTTCTGTAAAGAATGCCAATCAGAATTTTGATGGGAATTGTGTTGCATGTGTATATAACTTGCAGTAATATAACCATTTTCTCGATATTAATTCTGACAATCCATGAGTATGTGAGGGGTCTTTTCATCTTCTGGTGTATTCTTCAGTTTCTTTCTTTAGCTTTTAGTCTCCTTGGCTGGGTGGTTAGGTTTATTTCTAATTTTTTTATAGCTATTGTGAATAGGATTTTCCCCTTGCTATAATAACCTTGGCAAGTTCAGTGTTGGCATATAGAAAAGCTACTCATTTTCATGTTTATTTTGTATCTTGCTTCCTTGATGAAAGTATTTATCCGGTCTAAGCATTTTCTAGTGGAGTCATTGGGTCATTTAGATACAGGCTCATGTTGTCTCTGGAAAGGCACAATGTGCTTCTTCCTTTCTTAGTCACATCTGCTTTGCTTCTTTATCTTTTATTGCTCTAACTAAGACTTTGAACACTGTGTGGAGTGGGACTTGTGAGGGCAGCACCCTTGTCTTCCTCCTGATTGTGGAGGAAGAGAGCTCAGTCTTTTCCATTTAATGTAGTGTTGGCTATAGGTTTATTGTGCATAGCCTTTCCTGTGTTGAGATATGTTCCTCCTATATCCAATTTTTTTTTGGGGGGGGGGAGTTATTCTTCATGAAGAGTTGTTGAACTTTGTCAAAGAACTTTTCTGCATCTAATAAAATGATAACATTTTTGTTCTGTATTATATCTTTACTGATTTGAGTATATTAAACCAACCGTGCATTCCTGGAATGAAACAAGTTTGATCATAGTGTATGATCATAATGTGTATTTATAAAAGTATTTTTTAATAATATAAAGGTGATTTTTATAATTTTTATTCACTTGTATACATGTGCCACATGCATGCAAATGCCTGAGACAAGATGGGGGCATTATGTCCTCCTGGAGGTAGAATTACAGGCAGCACTACCTGAGCTATTTCTCTAGCTTTAAGTCTCCAAGAATTTTATTGAGGATTTTTGCATGTATGTTCATCATAGGAATTATAGTTTCCTATTTTTGTTCTTGTGCCCTCTCCTGTTTTAAATACAAGAATAACACTTGTTTCATAGTGTTATTTTTCTTTTCTTTCTAATTATAGAACAGGATCTTTGGAACTGGCTTTTCTTGAAAACCTTCACTAGTGAATCCTTCCATCCCTGAGATTTCCTTCATTAGAGACTTAATTTCTGCATTAATATTGTTGCTTATTATAGATCTGCAGAAGTTGGTTATATATTTATAACATAAGTGTCTAGGAATTGATCCTTTTTCCCCCCTAGATTTTCCAGTTCTTTGAAATTTAAATGTTCAAAGTGTTTCTTGATGACCCTCTGGATTTTACTGGAATCTGTTGTAACATTCAATTTTCAACTCTAATGTCATTAATTTGAGTACTTTCTTACATTCTTTTTGTCCTTTTGGCTATGGATTTGGCAACCTTGTTTATTTTCCAGAAAAACAACTCTTCGTTTGATTAATTTTATGTACTCTTCTTTTAGTCCACATTTCATTAATTTTTGCTCAGATCTTTATTATTTCTGTCTACTGCTTTGGGACTGGCATCACTTGTCTGTTTTTGTGCCCTTGAGATATATCACTCAATTGTGTATCTGCCATCAAACTGATTTTTTTTAAATGTAAGTTCTCACAGCTGTAAATCCCTGAGAACTGCCATAACTATATCTCAAAGATACTGATAAGTGGTGCTTTCATTTTTGCTGGATTTTAAGAATTTTTAAATTTTTCCCTCCTGATTTCTTGAATGGCCCACTGGTCCTTCATGAATATAGTATTCAGCCTTAAGTATTTCTGCTGTTTCTGTGGTTTCTTCTGCTATTGATTTCTAGTTTCATTGCAGTGTGATCTGATATGATATGAGAAATTAGTTTGATTTTCTTCTATTTGCTAAGACTTGCTCTCTTGGAGAGGGAGAGATGGCTCAGTGGTTAAGGGCACTGGCTGCTCTTCCAGAGGACCCAGGTTCAGTTCTCAGCACCCACATGGCAGCTCACTTCTCTCTGCAACTCCAGCTCCAGGGAATCTGACAACCTCACACAGACATACATGCAGGCAAAACACCAATGTACATAAAATAAAAGTAAATTATTTAAAAAAAAAAAAAAAGACTTGCTCTCTGACCTAGGATGAGGACTATTTTTGAAAGGTTCCAAGGGCTACGGATGTATATTCTGTATCTGTTGGATAGAATAATATATATATATTTCTTAAGTCTTTTAATCTATATAGTTTAAGTCTTTTAATCTATATATTCTTTTTTTTTTTTTTTTCTTTTTTTTTTTTTTTTTTTGAAGTTTCTTTGTAGCCTTTCCTGACTATTTGTACCAGCTGTGAACTCAGAATCGTGCTTGCTTCTATTACTATGTTTTTTTTCTTTCAAATGACCTCTGTGAATATGTAATTGAGTCACTGAAATCACCCCTCTTATTGTGTCAGGATTTATCTAAACTTTTATGTCGACTGGTGTTTGTTTTATAAAATTGAGAGTGCCTATATTCAGTGTATATGTATTTATATTTTTCTATACCTTCTTGATAAAATATTTCCTTTATTAATATGTAGTGGGGACCTTCTTTATCTCTTCGGACTAAATTTGGTTTGAACTCTACTTTATCAGACATCAGAAAAGCTATGACAACTTGCTTCCCATTTCCAGTCACTCGATTGCCACCCATCCTCTGAGTCTGTTTGTGGGCTGTGGGCGTCTTTTGCTGGGGAGTGATGTTTCTTGGGGACATCAGATGCTTGGATCTAGTGTTTTAACCCAGTCAGCCAGTCTGCATCTCTTCACTGGCAATCTGAGATCATCTATTATAGGTGATTGCTGAGAGAAGTTTATTAATTCTTATAATTTTTGGTCTTGTCCTTGCTAGTTCTGTTCAGCCTCCGCTCGTAGCTGGTTTAGTCCCTTGGACATGCTCTAGCTCTTTTTTGCTCTATTTCTCTCAGTAAATGTATTCTTTCTTGTGCTCTCTTGATTGAGACTTTTGTTCCTTCTCTGTGTAGAATATTCCTCGGGGTGTTTTTAGCTCTGCTCTGTTTTGCTTTGCATTTTTGACTTGCTAGTCATCTGTTCAGCTTATGCTTGTCTTATATGTCCACACCTCTGTCAAAGCTCAGAGACAGCTTCACTGCAGATAGCAATCTTGGTCGGCAGTTGATGGCTTTCAGAGCTGGATATACTGTCCATACTTTTCTCCAAAGACTGTTGCTAAGTAATCTGATGTTATTAAAACATGTTTCTCTTAGTAGACGGCTTGGCATTTTTCCTAAAACCTTTAATATGATTTCTTTCCTTTGTAGTCCTCAAATCTTAATAGCTTTTCTCTGGTTATATTTACTTGGAATTCTGAAATTCCTCTTGTGTTTGGATGTCTACCTCTTTCTCTAGGTATTTGAAGGGGGTAGTTACATTATAATTTAATCAAGTAGATTCTCTCTGTTTTTAATGTTACATATCATTTCCTTTTTCCATCCCATGAATTCTTGGGCTTAGACTATTGATACTCTCCCAGAGTTCTTGGACATTACATCAGGCTCAGATTTTTCCTTGTTGATATTTGGATGCAGTGCTTCTTTGGTCTTGTCCACCATTCATCATTGATGCTCTTTCTTCTGCTTGGTTAGTCCATTCAAGATGATGCTTTCCATTCTGATCTGTTTGTTTGTTTCCTTGACATGTTCATTCCCAATGCTTCTGCTTGGTTTAATCCAAATCTCCATTTCCTTGATACTCTTTCTTCTATGTTGTTCAGTTTTCCATCAAGATTTTTTATTTTCTCATCCATTTTGCTGATCATTTCCTCTGTTGTGTGGATTTTCCTCTTTGGGTCCTAGTTGAATTCCTTTGCTTGTCTGTATCATCCTTTATGGTTTCCATTGCTTTTGAAATTTTTTGAAAAATGCAGTTGATGTCTACTCTACTTCAGTATGTTTGAATTCAGTGGTTGAGGAGTTATGGTATTTGGGAGAAGTCCTGTTGCCTGATTCTTCAGGTTTCTTATGTTTCTACCTTGTGGTTTTGGATGTCTGTGGGTTTGGACATTTCTTGTGATTTTATTTAGGGATTTTCTTATTCAGCAGCCTGTCTTTGAAGCCTCAATCCCCTGATACCATTTAAAGCAAATAAAACAAACTGCTATAATACAAGGAACATCAAACAGCACAAAATAAGACACATGCTTAAAACTAATTAAAACGAGCTAATATATCACCAATGTCCATAAAACAAACAAAAAATGGCAAAACTAATGAAAATGGTGAAAGAATGAGATAACAGAGACAAAAGAGGAAAGGCAGGCAAAGAGCAAAAAACTGAAGCAAGATTAAATGAGTGAAAGAGAAGAGGAGGAGGAGGAGAATGTTATGAAAGGGAAGAGAAAAGAGCAAGTGATCAGAAAAAGTAAAATAAAATAAAGACCAAAAAAGCTCGGTGTTAAACACATAATGAAAGAGTTCAAAACCAAAACTGGGTAAATGAAGAAAGGGAGTGAAAATGAAGTGTGGATTTTAAAAACAATATGAGAAAGACAAAATACTGCTGAATGTATATAAAAAGGCAAAGGGGAGGGGAATAGAAGACAAAAGAGAAAAAATAACTTTATAAAAAGTAAAAAAAAGAAAGAGTACTTTCCAGCAATGGGGGAAAAAAATCTGTAAACAGTATTAGGTGAATGAACAAAAATAATTTAGACAACAAAACCAAAAATTTTTAGTAAAATATATTAAAAATACTGCTGAATGTAAAAGAAAAGGAGGGAATACAAGACAGAGCAGAATCAGCTTCCTTCTTGGTCCTTGGAGACTCGAGACTGCCACTACATGCATGGGGTGGGGTCAGATCCTCCGACAGTTTATATGCTGCTGTTGCACCTGTACTGGCTAAGTGTCCAGTGTCTGCCAGAGCTGTCCTCATTTATCAGTGTCCCGTCTTGGCATATCGGAGGCCTCTGCTGGACACACTTGCCTTTTCAGTAGGTAGGCTGGACAGGGTCTCTCACCTTCCCCGGGACTCCCAAGATTGGACTCTCTCAGTGGCTAGTATTCCAGCAGAGGGTGTCTCCCAAATGGGGAAGAAAATCCCTGAGATCTGTGCAAGCTCAGGACCAGTCTTTGTACTTTCAAGGCCCCTTAGTGCTGGCCTGCTGGAGGGGTGCAGCTTGGGTGTCACGTAGCCCCCTGAAGCTGGAGCTCTCATCCTCTGCCTGGATGAGTGGCAGACAGGTGACGACTCAGAGGTTGATCCCCACACTGACCTTCAGTCCCAGGGCCATCCAACTCCAGAGAATTCTTTTCATCAATAGAAATCTCTTTGTCTCTGAGGACAAGGCTGCCTTTCCTCTTGCTTTTTGCTCCCTGAGCCAAACCTGCTACCTTCACCCGTGGCTTGTCAGTATGCAGCCATCCCATCCTCCACAACTGCCCCAGAGGCTGCCTCACACCCCAAGCTGTGACTGATTAGATCCAGTCTCCCTCTCTTGAGGTTGTCTTTAAACTCAGACCTCTACGGAAGCTCAGTGTCAAGCAATGGTTTCCTTCTCCAGGTGGCTCCCAATTCCTGTTCTCTGAGTCACACAGAAAGATATTGTCTAGACTGCTGACCAATCCACCAGAGGATTGTTGTTTCACCAAAGCCTACAACTGGATTGAAGCTTGTGAGGACTATGGGCTAATCCTTTTCTCTTTCCACCAAGATGACCTCCTTCACCTTTTGGATGAGGCTTTTGTTTGCTCTTCCCCCACCAGGGATAGCCACCTGCCTGGGTCTCTGTTGGTGCTCTTTTTTCATAACCTGAACTACCTTTGTGGGTTTTCAAAGGTCCCCTTCTGTGTTGTGTTTGGAGTAAAGTCTATTTTTTTCCCTTGTGCTAACTCTTCTCTTTCTCATGGAGACATCTTCTATCCCACAAGCTTACCGTAACTCCCTACACTTTGATTTTTTTAAATGTAAAAAACCAACTGTGTCATAGTTGGTCCCAATATTACAAGCCACAATATTACAATCTCAGCACATGGGAAACGGAGGCAGAATAATTATGAATTTGAGGACAGCCTAGACTTTATAGCAATTTCAAGGCAAGCCTCAAATACATAGTAAGACCCTGTCTCAAAGAGAAAAAGAAAAGAAGAGAGAGAGAGAACACTTTAAAACTGTCATTGAATGAGATAATGACAATGTCTTTTTTTGTTTGTTTGTTTGTTTGTGTGCTTGTTTTATATTTTTCTGTGTTTTATTCGTTTTAGTTGATTGTGTTGTGTTGTTTTTTTTGGGGTTGGTGTGTGTGTGTGTGTGTGTGTGTGTGTGTGTGTGTGTGTGTGTGTGTATTGTGAGGCAGAGTCTTACTATTTAGCTGGGTTGGAACTTGCTCTGCCTCCAGGGGTGGAGCCGCATACGCAGAGGAAACATCATTCTTACGTGTAGTATACATCTCGAGGCAAAGAAAGATTTGAGAAAGTCTCTGACTGGCAAACACTCATACAAAGGTCTGAGGATAGATCCAAAAAGTATTTTGTTTCTTTCCAAAACAGAGCCTATATGCTTTTCTGAAGACAAAGTGGAAACAGTAGCTATGGAAAGAGGCTGATTTATTTCCGATCTGAGATTATAGAACAGTGTCTGAATCAGGCAGACAGACAAGCCAACAACTGTTTCCTACCGTACATCAACCAAATAGTTCCTCCTCAGTACCTCCTCCTTCTGACTTTGTCCTCACAGTGTTTCATCTCTACAGCCACAAAGGAAAACATGCCCTGCCGAGCAAAACTTTCTGCCCCTTGACACGAGCAGACAGTGCGTTAGAACCAAACAATTTCCCACTCTGGAAACTCTATGAGGTAAGGCTAATTATCTGACAAAATACACAGACTGTCAAGTACAACTTTGCTTTACTTTCAACAACTACAGCATTTTTTAAATTCAATTTGACTATGTACACCAACCTGGGCTAGAACTCCTGAACCCACAATGCCCCCGAGGACTGGGATCACAGACACCGGTGTCAGGAACAACAACAACAAATTGACTTAAAATGGTGAGAGTTGCCTGCTCACAAGTAGTATTTTTCTTTTGAAAACAATTCCAAGATTCCCTGTTAAAAACAGAAGTTCAGGCAGATAGTCCAGGATGTAAGGGTGCTCGACACCAAGTCTGACCCCTGGAGGTCAGTCCTTGGAACCTGGATGGCAGAGAGAACTGGATCCTGCAGGTTGTCTCTGACCGCCACATCTCTTACAATGCAAGGAAATGCAACTCACATTGGTGTGAGTGTGTGTGTGTGTGTGTGTGTGTGTGTGTGTGTGTGTGTGTGTGTGTGTGTGTGTGTGTGCGCACTCTTTTTGAGATAGGGTTTCTCTGAGTACCAGTCTCTGTAGACCAGGCAGATCTCTGAACTCACAGAGCTCCACCTGCTTCTTCTTCCCAAATGCTGGGATTAAAGCGTGTGCCACCACCGCACCTGGATTTTTTTTTTTTTTCTTGTATATGGAGGTTTTGCTTGCATATGCATGCAGTGCCCACGGAGCTCAGGAAAAGGTGTCTGATCTCCTAGGACTGGAGTCAAAGACAGTTATGAAACACCATCCGGGTGCTGGGAATTGAGCCTGAGTCCTTTGAAGATCAGCAAGTGCTCTTAAGTACAGAGGCATTTCTCCGAGTTCTTCAGCTTTCTCCTCCTCCTCCTCCTCCTCCTCCTCCTCCTCCTCTTCTTCTTTTTCTTCTTTTTGTTTGGTTTTGGTTTTGTTTTTTTTTGTGTTTTGTTTTTCGAGACAGGGTTTCTCTGTGTAGTTTTGGAGCCTGTCCTGGAACTCACTCTATAGCCCAGGCTGGCCTTGAACTCACAGAGATCCACCTGCCTCTGCCTCCTGAGCGCTGGGATTAAAGGCTTGTGCCACCACCGCCCGGCATCTTCAGCTTTCTTAATTGCTGGCAAGGCTAACAAATACAGAGTTTATTTTATTTATTAATCAACTTCCTTCTATCTATCTCTATCTCTCTCTTTTTTTCCTTTGGTTTTGAGACAGGGTTTCTGTGTGTAGCCCCAGCTGTTCTGGAACTTACTCTCTAGACCAGGCTGGCCTTGAACTCATAGAGATCTGCCTGCCTCTACCTCCCAAGTACTGGGATCAAAGGTATGTGCCACCAAGCCCCGCCTGAAACCTGGCCTCGTTATCCAGAAGAGCCAGCCTCTGTTGTCTACGTCTGTGAGCCTCTCTGCTTCCCTTTATTGAACCCTCTCTGCTTCCCTTTATTGAACCGTAGTGGACACCAGAGGTTCCCTTCCAGGGAACTTGGAATTGAGAGTCATAAACCATACATCCCTTTTCTGTTCACCCACAGTGAAGTCACCTATACTCTGAAGTTAATGCTGTCTTGATTCTTAGGCACAGAGCTGCACAGGAGCTATGGCAGAGGGAGAAGTTGAGGCAGGCAGACAGGAGAATGCCGGCTGTGGCTCTCCAGATCTCTTCCAGTTAGCTCCCTATAACTCCTGGAAAACACTTATTTAATGTGCTTGCTTCGTGACAACTCTCTCCTTTTCACAGTGGTGTCCAAGAAACTTTGTATCAAATCACTAGCATTAAAGCAAATGCCCGTTTGCTCCTCTATCTTTTTCCCTTTGGTGCCCACTCTTTCTGAAGTCTTGAAACCATGCCTCTTTATCTTCACATCATAAGAGCTGATGAGCGGAAGGCAGATGTGTTCCTCTTAGGAGAGGCAGCTGGTGTTGAGGATGCACTTTCTTGGGGTGTTTACATCGATTCTTTCCCCACTGGTCTATTCTGAGATCCATCACAATGGCACATACATGGATTTGTTTTTCTGAAAGTTGCTTTCTAAAAAAAAAAAAAAAAAAAAAAAAAAAAAAAAAAATCATCATTCTGTGCTTTTATTGAGATTATTGTAATGAACTTCTGTGAAGCGTTTTAAAGCCCATTGCATCTGCCTTACACAAAAGTTACATATGTTAATAGCTCTTATCCAAAAAACAGACCAAACTTCAGCCAGTCTAGTATGAAGCGGATTGGGTTTCCCAATAAAGTATGTTGAAGTCCTAACCATTAGTTCCTGTGAACTTAGAAATGCTTATTTGAAAATATTGTCTCTGCAGATGTAATCAAGTAACACATGAGAGTACTAGGGTGGACCCTGACTCACAATAACAGGAATTCCTAGGAATGTGCGGGAACACAGGCTGTGTGAAATGGAGGGAGACATCAGCGGGACACACCCACACTGAAGAATACCTGGGGGCTGTCAGAGGCTGGAAGAAACAATGAAGGACCCCCAGAGGCTTCACAGGAAGCTTGACCCCTGCGGACCCCTTAGATAGCCCAGCTTTCAGAACTCTGAAAGAATCCATTTCTACCGATCTACGCCATCCAAGGCGTGGTACCGCCGAGGGCAGTCTAGTAAAGTAATATAGGACACAGCTCTTCTCAAACTGCAGGCCAGCCAGACAAGTCTCGGACTTTTTTCTCCCCTGACACGCTCAATGTTGCCTGAGACCTGACAGAAGGATCTGTGGGAGGGAAAACATCGGTTTCCTTATTCCTGCTGTCTTTCCTTTTCAACAACAGTGCCTCTCTTTGTTTACTGTCACTAAAAGATGGGACAGTCCTAAGGCCGACTCTGCCTGTGAGACTGTTGGTATCACATGGGTCCCTCCTAGATGCCCAGTCAGCTCTTTCACGACACACAGGAAGCGTGCTGGGAACCAAGAACGTTACAGCAAAATCAGCTTTATAAGAATGATGACTGAGAAAATTCGTAAGACGACTATTACTGAAATAGACATGTTTTAAACCTTAGGAAAATTTACGGTTGCATGTCTTCACATCTACTATCGATATTAAAGGATTTTAATGTACATTCGTTGAGAGAACTACCTGCCTCTGTTTTAAATTTTTTTTTTTTTTTTTTTTTTTTTTTTTTTTTTGTTTTTGGTTTTTGGTTTTTCGAGACAGGGTTTCTCTTTGTAGCTTTGCGCCTTTTCCTGGAACTCACTTGGTAGCGCAGGCTGGCCTCGAACTCACAGAGATCCGCCTGGCTCTGCCTCCTGAGTGCTGGGATTAAAGGCGTGCGCCACCACCGCCCGGCTGTTTTAAATTTTTAAGTCCATGTTAATACATACCACTTGTGGGGCCGGGCGGTGGTGGCGCACGCCTTTAATCCCAGCACTCGGGAGGCAGAGCCAGGCGGATCTCTGTGAGTTCGAGGCCAGCCTGGGCTACCAAGTGAGTTCCAAGAAAGGCGCAAAGCTACACAGAGAAACCCTGTCTCGAAAAACCAAAAAAAAAAAAAAAAAAAATACCACTTGTGGAAAAATTTAAACAGTTTGGAAAATAGCACACTAAGTGTAAATTCTTCTTGACCTTTCCTCTCCCTCTTCACTTTCCAGAATCCACCACTGAACGGACATATGTATTCATACACATTTCCAATAGCTATAGTTTTGAATTCTGTAAGCAAAAGTGATAATCCTACATAGCACTTCCTGTTACCAGCTTTTCACTCTACACACCTTGGAGAACTTCCATTTCAATCTATATAGTTGGCCTCATTTGTTTAAACTCTCAGTCTCCAGGAAACAGGGGGCTCATAACTTGCTGAAAATTCTGTTTATGGGTATGTAGCTGTCTAATTTTTCACAATTACTGAAATAAATTTGGTTAGTATTATACATAAAGCACAAAAATGTTTTCCAAAATATACATTAGGCTCTCTGAACTAAAGGAAATATGTGCTTGAAATTTACTGACAATAGCTAGACTAGCATTTAAAAATCTCATCATAATATATTTATCCACGTCCTTTCATCTATAATCCTATCAACTCTGGATATTATGAATCTTTAGTTTTAGGTCATTTTAATCCTAAATCACATTCATTCTGGTACTGCAACAGTAGAAAACACTCAGAAAAAAAACTCTGATAAAAATAACATGTAATAGCAACGTGCATACAATATGCTGGGCATTGTTCAAAGGATTTATATCTATTTATAAAACAAACAAAAATAGCTCTAGTGTCCTCATCATGCTCAGTCATCGGCTGTGAAGAGCCTGGCAGGGGGTGTGGGAGGGGGAAGAGAAGGCTTTCAGCCCAGATGCTGCCACAGACCCAGCGAGACTAACAGGCAGCCAGCCAGTCACCCAACCCTGCAACTCACCACAGCTTCTCCTGAGCAGAGAAACGCCACAGATGACAAAGGAAGAGAAGACATTATAAGGACACAAAACTGACTGTTGAGTCTTTTTATTTCCTGGTTGATCCATACCCCCAGGCATAGAGAAGAAGATCACCATCAACCCACAGGGAGTGGGGGTGTAAGGGTGGTCGGTATGTAGAAATGTTGGCTTTAAAGATAAAAGGGGAGGCGTGAAGCAGTTATCTAGGGGGTGGGAGGGTTAAAGGACCGGGGGACTCTAGGTGATTACTAGGCAGAATTAAAAACCCACCAGACAGCAGGAAATTGGCAAGAGACTCAACAGCAGCACTGTTGTGGTTTTCTCCACCCACACTCGGCTCCACGACCCCAAGTTCAGAATAAAAAGTTCAACTCACGCAAGGTTGCAACTTTCCCAGGTGTGAAAGAGGAAGTGAAATGGGGGCAAAAGTTGAGAGTGCGCACAAGTGACCACTACAGATTAAATTTTCATGTCGGAAATACTTGGGGATTGGAATTGTTGCAGATTTGGGAATATTTGCCTGGACATTATGACATTGCTTGGAGACAATCTCTTAAGACTAAGTATAAAACTCACCAGAATTTAACTGGAACATAATTTTAAAATTACATGTATTTATTTGTGTGTCTTACTTTTTGTAAAAAGTGGCATAAATCACAGGCTGGGAAATGGTAGTGGAGCATCTGTCCTCAGTAACCAACGTACTTAAACTGTGAACAACTGAAAACAGCCATTGCCTGGATTTAAAAAAAAAAAAAAAAAAAAAGACATTTGGTTGTAGAATCAATTTTTAAAAATCTAGAAAATAGTAATAACATCCAGTGTTCTTCCTCTGTTCCTTAATGCTTTGTATGTCTCAAGCAGAAGCTCTGTATGCTACATTTCTAGACAAGATTATATGGTAGGTCAAATAATTTGGAACACACTGAATTAGTTCTCAAAATTCCTAAAACAATAAATGTTCCCTCAACAAATATTGAGTTGATGTGAGATACAGCGAGCCCTCGTGGCAGCCCCAGCTTTTGACAAGGAAGGACAAATCTTTCGCCCCACTTTCCTAGTCAATGAAGGACAAAAAGGGAAGTTCTATTACATCAGTGACATATAATGTGCACATAAATTGTCGAATGATGGAAATGTAAACTATGTTTTCACTGTATTTTACTCTTTAGTTTGAAGATACCAACCACTTATGAATTAGCCAGTGCCTAACTCAAATACAATCCAAATTGTATTTATTCAGAATAACAATGATCTTTAAATCAGTCTAGTGAAAAATGAAAGTATTGATAAACATCCATTTAACATAGAAAAGACATTCTTAGACACACTTGTACATCACATGACATTTCTGCAGACATCTACACATCTGTAGCAGAGACCTACACATCTGCATGACAAATTTGAAAATGCTGCCTTCCTAGATGAAAGGTTATCGTTAACATTAATTTATTACTGGAATTTAAGATTTAACACATTCCTTAGAGAGATGGGCTCTGAGGCTGGGTTTTTGGTGGTGGTAGTGGGTGGTTTTTGGTGTTTTAGGTTTGGGTTTTTGTTTTCCAGAGGTTTTTTTTTTTTTTTTTCCCACAAAGCCTCAAACATTAGCTTCAGTTTTACTTCCCTTTTGGGGGAGTTGAGGAGGAGGAAGGGAGTTCTTTTGGAGTGACATTTATTTTAAAAGTAGAATTTTTCAAACCTGATTTCTTGTTAAAAATCTAGAACTCTGCTGTGGTTTAACCATCAATCTTCAGTTCCCAGTGTGATGGGAAGATAAATAGTATAGAAATAACTTGAAGACTTTAAGACAGTATTCACGTGTGTAAATGATGTTACTTGCTTTACAAGCCAATAGGTATTTCTTTTTAATAATTTGAGATGACTTGTTTGCTTATTGTCTGCCTGGTAGATTAGGTCATTCTAAATATCCCTTTGGTCAGGTAAACTCCTTTTTCTAGTTTTGTCTGTGGGATTTTGTTTTGTTGATTCCGAGTCTCACTATACAGCCCAGGCTACCCTTGCTTCAGCCTCCCAGGTACTGAGATTACAGGAGTATTTCACCACACCCAGCTGTCCTATGAACTTCTCGTCAGGGCTATTTCTCTCTGCAACTGATGCTGGACATGATTATTTGCATGGTGTTCTTTGACCAATGAATGATAGCTGTCTCATGGGTCCAGGTCTTCAATGACTAATGCAGCTTGACCTCTTGAATTTGGTGCTCAACTGAGAGAAGACTGTGCCTTTGATATCTAGTGGGATTATGAAGTAGACTGTCTGAAGCATGTCTGATGGCAACCAGAAGCACCAGTACCAGCCAACCTGTCTTGCGACAGAGAAGTTCTAACTTACTCACAAAGCCACAGACTAGGAAATGAATGCGAATTTCTTGAGCCATTGAATTTTGAAGCTGTTGGTCACTTGCTCAGTATTAATAATAACATCAGCTGACTGATTTATGTTTGTTTGTTTATTTATTTATTTATTTATTCATTTATTTATTTATTTTGAGACAGGATTTCTTGGTGTAGCCTTGGCTGTCCTGGAACTCACTCTGTGCACCAGGTTTGCCCCCTCTGCTGGGATTAGAGGCACAGGCCACCACTGCCAGGCTACTTTTCTTTTCTTTTAATGTACAAAGGTGTGAAAATTGACTGATAGTTTTAATATAATTCTTATATTAACTGTTAGTTTCACAATATGTAATGTAGGCGCTTTGCCAGCTCAGATAATCAAGTACAATCCAATAGCCAGTGTCACTGAACAAAAATACTAGATAATATTCCATAATGAAGGAGGGGAGAAAATGAAATAAAGGCACCAACCAAAACAAGAAAATTAAAGCTGGGCTGGGAAGAGGGCTCAGCTAACGAAGAGCCTACTTCACCAGAGTGAAGACCTGAGTCTGGATCCCTAGCACCCACATAAAAAGCCAGGGGTGAGCATCTGTAACCTCAGCGCTAGGAAGAGACAGCTACACCCGGAAGCTTGCTGACCAAGCAGACTAGCCAGTCAGTGTGCTCCAAAAGACAAGGAGCAGAATCATAGAGGAGGCTACCTGCCATTGACCTCTGATCTCCACAGATGTCCACGCGAGCACACACATGCACAAACACACAAGAAAATCCCACAGGCTGGTTTGGGGAGCTTAGGCAATAGTCCTATGGCATGGAACTTAACTTCCATACTATGTGTCTCAGTTGGGGTTTCCATTGCTGTGAAGAGACACCACAGCTATGGCGGCTCTTATAGAGAACATTTCACTGTGGGGTGGCTTATAGTTTCAGAGGTTTGGTCACTCACTTATCGTCATGGCCGGGAACATGGTGGCTTGCAGGTAGATATGGCGCTGGAGAAGGAGCTACTTGCTACATGCTGATATACAGGCAACAGGAAGTAGACTGATTGTCAGGCTGGTCAAAGCTTGCAGAAGAGACCTCAAAGGCCACGTGACACACTTCCTCCAACAAGGCTACACCTCCAAATAGTGCCACTCTCTTTGGGGGCCATTTTCTTTCAAACCACCACACTATGTATAGGTTAAAAATGAAACATCAGATTGTTGTCTTAATTATAATTTCTTTGTCCATTCTCTATCATAAGAATAATTCTATACATGCTGTGGTATTATTGTGTACCCTAATAAACTTGCCTGAGGATCAGAGGACAGAGCCAGCCACCAGATTAGACAATAGAAATCAGGCAGTGGTGGCATACACCCTTAATCCAATCACTGAAGAGGCAGAGATCTGTCTGGATCTCAGTGAGTTCAAGGCCACACTGGACTACATGAGATTGATTCAGTATAGGAGAGAACAGAGCCAGGCAGTGGTGGCACACACCTTTAATCCAGCACTTGAGATCTCATGCCTTTGCTTGGGAAGCATGCACACCTTTAATCCCAGGAAGATGGCAGGGCAGAGAAAGGTATGTAAGGCGTGAGGAAACAGAAACTCACTCTCTTTAGACTGAGGATTTTGTAGAGGTAAGAACTAATGACTGGCTGTTCTGCTTCTCTGATCCTCAGGCAAGCTTTATTAGGGTATACAATATATCACAGCAACATGCCTTTATATACATTATGTTCTACACAATGTAAGGTTGTTTTTTTTTTTTTTTTTAATGTGGCTACAAACTTGTGAGTTTCATTTTTTTTTTCTTTTACCTACGATGTTACCATTAGGACTGTCTAGATTAGGTACTTTCTCCCAATCACTATTCGACATGGCTGAACAATCTCCCAGTGAGCAGCTGAGCCATAATTTAATTAACATTTCCTGTTGCTGCATTTTAGGTTGTGACTAATTTCTCAACATTACAAACACCTTTCCTGTAACAGAGTACACATTTTAATCAGACATTGTTTAATCTTTAGATTATTTCCTTAGTATAAACTCTCAGAAGATTCTATCAGGCAAAAGGGTGTGCATACTTAAAAAACTCTTGGTTAATCCTGTTAATTGGCTGTGCTGAAATATGTCTTTAATTCTGCTGTTAATGTGTGAGAAGTGTTAACAAAATTTGAATATTATTATGAGTGCTGCTTATTTTGTAGGTGAGTGACTGAAATAAAAATTGTACCTCATTTTAATTTTTATTCTTTAAATGTTAAGGGTGATATGGAACATTTGTCCATATAGGTTATGTAGATGACCTCATTCTTTTTCAATACTTTATTACCTTATACTATGAAGTTTATAAAATAGCTTTCGGTAAGGGTTGATCTATTAAAAAAAATACAGCTGCAGCCCAGCAGTGGTAGTGCATGACTTTATTCCCAGAACTTGGGAGGCAGAGGCAGGAAGATCTCTGTGAGGTCAAGACCAGCCTGGTATACCGAGTGAGTTCCAGGACAGGCTCCAAAGCTACGCAGAGAAACCTTGTCTGGTGGGGGGGGGGCGCGGGGCACTGGTTTTATGTGGATGGTTACAAAAACAAAATCAGAGTAACTGCAAAATTAAAATAATAATAATAATCCTCAAAACATTTTATCTGTATTTACTTTGCTTGATCCAAAAGCATTGAAGGTGTGGACTTAGCAAATCAACCGAAAACAATAATACATGGCAGATCAAACTCCATTTGAACACACAGACTAGGTAATACGAGGACAGATGCAGGACCTACGTGGGGACAACGAAGGGCGACAGCTTTTAAAGGACTTTGAATGCACAGAGTTCCACGTGCACACAAGGTGCCCTGTGGTGCAGTTGCGGGAACCAACGAACAAGGAGAAGTAGGCCAGGCAGAGCAGGTTGCCTGTCTCTAAAGTTAGTCCAACCCCATTTTCCCTTGAGCATCTGCCCTTGAACCTTAGACTCTGTTCTGAGAATAGAGAACTATCTACCTTGCAGCAGGCAAAAGAGGAAGAAGTGACTCTCTCCTTTTGAGGGTGGGGCCGACCGTCCTCAGAATTTTGAAATAGAGGTTGTGGTTGGGATCTTCCCACTTCTCTTTCTATACTGTAGCCTACCGGCCACTGTTGCCTACCATCCCCTCCAGATCTCAGAGGCTCAGGCCCAACCCCCACTCCCCACCCACGCCCGCCCGCCCACCCTCATTCCCCATCACTCAATTTTTAGGAACCTCTACACTCCCAGTCTTCAAAAACAGCAAACTTCTGCTAGAAAGGCTATCTGTTTGCAACAGTCTTTCTAAAATAGGAATGGCTGATAGCCCCACAGGCTTCCCAGACAGATGCCCTGAAAACTATACCACCTTTAAAAGCGTGTGGTGAACTAAAGGCCAATTCATAGATCTCGAGGCGTTCAAGTCCCACCTCCGATAAGAACCCCGACAGCCACTTTGCGCTTCAGCTGTTAATGAGGAAGTTACACAATGAAACCAAAAAGAAAAAAAAAATTAAATAACCTGTCTAGAGCCTGCACGTGCAGATATTAGTAAATGCTGGTTTTGACTCTTTCCTCTACAGACCTCCACAGAAGTCTAGCCATGATTTCCGGCTTCTCTCTGCTCTAGTAACACACAAAGAAAAGAAAAGCATGTAATGAAAGGTATTTGCAGATATAATATACTTACCATCACATTCTAAGTTAAAATTTGGTAACCTCTTACTCGTGGTTTCAGCTGGGGAAGTTTAGCTAGGTGACTGTCACTTGGATAACTACATTTGAGAGTTCTCTGATGGTGACAGGACTGCCTTATCTTGGTGAGATAATAGACCAGCACCCAAACATGGCTAGTTGTTTACTTATTTAAAGAGGTTTGTGTCCAAAATGTGTAAAGAAACCATACAAGTCAATAGCACCCCCCACCACACACACACAATACTACTTAAAAATAGGAACTAGACATCACTCAAAAGAATATACAGAAATGATCAACACATTGGGGGGGGGGTTAACATTATGAGTCCCTAGAGAATTGCAAGCTAAGACCACAGAAGATATCACCTCACTGTAATAAGAATGATGGTTATCAGCAAGAAAAGGCAGTAAAGGCTGTGAGTAGTGTGAGAAAAAGGAACTTGACACTCTTGATAGAGATGTAAATTAGTACAACTGTTGTGAAAAGCACGATGGAGACCCATAAACAAAACTGAAAATATAACTATTATGTCAAACCAGTAATCCTACCCTGGGTATATTTCCAAAGAAAATGAAATCAGTACATCAAAGAGACAGCCACACTTCCACATTATGACAGCAACATTGACAAAGCCCAGAAATGGAAGCGGACTAGGTACCTATCAACTGATGAGGAAAATGTGTGAATGTATAATGGAGTACTATCCAGGTATTAAAAGATGAAATCCTTTCATTTGTGACAATATGGAACTGAAAATCATTGTGTTACGTGAAAGACAAACACTTTATGCTCTCATTCACACATACAAGCTAAACTGTCCTGCTGTAGAGCAGAGTGGCCATAGATTAGATGATAATAAGACGTCTTCACTTCAAAAGAGGTAGAGTGTTTTCACTGCAAAGAAATGATGATCCCTCCCCTCAAAGGGAGGAACATGCCTTTAATCCTAGCGCTTGGGAGACAGAGGTCAGTGGATCTCTATGAGTTCAAGGCTAGCCTGATCTACAAAGCAAGTTCCAGGACAGCCAGGGCTACATAGAGAGACCCTGCCCAAAAACCAAGGAAAAAAAAGAGAGAGAGAGAAAATAAATGATGAATGCTTAAGGGGAGAGAATTGCTTCCCCTGATTTGAACATCACACATTTTATTCATGTATCAAATGAAACAGAGTACTCAATAAGTGTTTGTACTTTCGATGTGCCTACTAGACATGCAAGGAACAACTGTTTTTGTCCTGAATTGTTCCCATGTTACTACCAAAAGTTCTATACCTCAGAAAACCCCCGATCCTGGGCAAAACGGAACATCTGTTCATCCAGTAACCTGAATGTAAGAGTACTACTGTCCCTTAGCTTCCACATGAATGCAGCTGTGAGTGGACTTAGGTGTCTGCTCAGGAGGCAAAGTTGGTATTTTATTAACGATTTTTGCATCTATTGTACATCACAGACATTGGACTGTGGCTCTCTTTTGTTGTTGTTATGCCCATGCCTAGTTTTGGTATTAGGATGTGTTAACACTGACTTGCCCTCCGGGACCTAGCAGGACACATCACCAGCTAAGATGTGACACTGTGACTACTGTAGCCGCTGAGTAGAGCACTTCCCCATGTGCATGCGCTCTATCCCCTTATGAAGAGCAAGCCCTTCTCTCCCCCCCCCCTTACTCAGAGGCTGCCTCTGCATCCCCCACCCCCACCCCACCCCAGCCGATAAACCTCCCACTTGAGTTCTGGTGCATGGTGTGACTTTGTGATGTCCCTTGGCTCCAACCCGGCAAGGTCACCTGCTACTGTTAAACTTTTACAGGATGACGTTCACCTTTAGAATGAGTTTGGAAGAATTCTTTCCTCTTCGGTTTTCAGGAGAATTTGAGAAGAACCAAGAAGCTGTTCTGGAGGTGCTTGGTAGACCAGCCATCCGGGACACACTCATACTTGACACTGTTTTGTTCTGATTTTCTCTTTCTTCACAAATCTTAGTAAAGTGTACGTCCCCAGGAACCTATCCATTTCTTCTGGGTTGGAAAATGTGTTCAAAATAGTTTTTAATAGTCTTTTGGATTCTTGTGGTTTGAATTGTGGTGTCTTTTTTTTCCTTCCTGTTTTTGTCTTATTTTCTTCATAAAGGCATCTCATTTCATTGAGCTTTTTTTGTTTGTTTGTTTGTTTTCATTTATTTGTTTGTTTGTTTATAATAGAGTCTTGCTCTGTGTCCAGGCTTGAATTCACTGTGGAACTCAGGTGGGTCTTGAACTGGTGTCAACTGCTTCAGCTGTGATTACGGGCATGCACCACCACGGCTGACTAGTCTGGTCTCTATTGCTTTTCAAAAGTTCTAACGAGTTCCAACATCGTTTAGGGCTCATCTAATATGCCACCAGACTAAACTAATGTCATTGGCTGGGTGTGATTTAAGAGGCACTAGATGGCCCTTCTGTCACTCAAATGTCCCAGATGTTGGCAGCACTATCCTCTGCTGGTCTGTAGGTTCTACCACCACTGTCCATCCTTACAAACACTGCCCTCGGGTCGCCATTACCAGAACTACACATTGATTACTCAGTCATCCTCTGCAGGAAAGCCTTTCTTACGAAGCCCAAGTCTGGACAGGAAGAGGGCTTTCGAGTTTCCTCCCATCTTTACCCATCCTCCCTCCATCACTCACACACACACACACACACACACACACACACACACACAACACACATGCTGTGGGATGATCTTTCTGTATGCTGTGAATATGTTTTACTACCATTGGTTAATAAAGAAGCTGCTGTGACCTAATGCAAGGCAGAATATAGCCCGATGGGGAATCTAAGCAGAGAGACAAGGAGAAGGCAGAGTCAGAGTACTTACTGCCAGGGGGAGCAAGATGCAATGGAACACAGGTAACACCACAAAGCCACATGGCAAAACATAGATTAATAGCAATGAGTTGAATTAAGTTGTAAGAGCTAGCTAATGATAAGCCTGAGCCATAGACTAAACAGTTTGTAATTATTTATAAGCCTCTATGTGTTTACTTGGGACCGAGCAGTTGCAGGACACAGGAAAATTTCCACCTACACACATTCTCTCTCTCTCTCTCTCTCTCTCTCTCTCTCTCTCTCTCTCTCTCTCTCTCTCTCTCTCTCCTTCAGGCCACAGACATCTTCATTCCCACTCTCTCCAATTCTGTAATAAAATCATTCTCAAAACAAGAGGGGTCATAGTGTGTTTGCATTAAAGTGAAAAGTGAGAATAGATTTAAATGTTCCTAAAATTTGAAGAGTTACCGCCTCCATAGACATACACATTAAGTCAAGTTTATGCTTATCTCACGCAAAAGAAATGTCATGGCAACAGAGGGGAATCCAGGGCCTTCAGGAAAGTATAACAGCTAAAACCCTAAGCTCTGCACTTTCTAAACAAGCTGAAAGAAACCCTGTCCAAAAAGCAAAATATCCCTTTACCAATTGCCACCTCCCCCCCAAAAAAACTCTGTTTTTGAATGCAAAATTATTTTCTTTGAAAATGAAAAAGCTCTAAATACAAAGCCTGAAGCATATATTAGTTACATATTATGTTGTATTTGTCATGTAGTTAGCTAACATATAACATTAAAATAACTGAGAGTTAATTTAATAGTGTGACTTATGCAATTCTAAGGGAACCACAAACTCAATTAGGAAGATTTTTTTTTTTCTGGGATAGTAATGATTCCAAAATCCAAATGAAAGACTTCAGCTCTTTCGGGTGATGGGCTCAGCTTTCTTGTGGCTGCTGCTTTTGACGGCATTGTTGTAGTTACTCAGCTTTTATCTCTGTTTCATTTTCCCAGAAATAAAAACTGTTTCCATCGCATTCTTTCCACTTTCCAAATTAAATCACACACTAAGTGAATCATCCCTCATTCTTTGCCCCACAATGAAAGCATCCAGCCCACATTTCCCTTCAGACTTTTACAGAATCTAATGCAGCATTCAGTCCTGGTTCCTTCTGTGGCTTCTGGTCCCTTTCTTCAGAAAGCACCACAAAAATTCAAGGGACTAGCGATTGCTATAAATTTTCATTACCTTTCCTCGATTTCCTGGTACTAGTGGGCAAAAGTACTACCAAAATTCAGAAGAAATGAAATTCTTAGGCCATTAAAGGAGTCACTCAGGGTTAGGGTTAGGGTTAGGGTTAGGGTTAGGGTTTTAGGGTTAGGGTTAGGGTTAGGGTTAGGGTCCTGCTCTTGGAGTGTCTGGAAGCAGGACAACTGTACATAACTGAATGATGGAGATGATCACAACTAGTAGAGTGTGTAGGTGACTTATGGAGTTTTTTCCAAGTTAAGATCCTATTAATTATTAATTAAAATTACTTTGGGGGCAATTTCTTGGTCTTTGATTTGATGGGCTGCCCCTCTGCTGGGAAAATTCTACATTGTGAGTCACGTGTTTTCTGTTTTCCAATTCCTAAACCTGGTCTACCTGTGACCACTGCCAACCCACCCCAGAAATTAAACAGAAAATTGACAAACACTGAGTGAGTAATTTTAAATACAAGCTGCTAGACTATCGAAGAATTTTTAATAGTTGGCAATGTGATATGTAAAAAATAAAATCTGATACTTCCATGGAAGTTTGAGAAATAAAAAACCCACAAAGGATAAGATTCAAAAGATGTCAGCAGCAGGAAGTATTGTTTGGTGTTATGGGGAGAACAGATACATTTTATGTTTGTTTGGATTTTAGTTTAATGGTCTGAATGGTTTGTTTGGGTTTGATTAACTAGGAGCCCCAGAAGCAGCATGGAAGCAAAAGGTGAGATGTATGTTCTCAATTTCCCCACCTGCCAAGGTGCCGTGGGGCTATCATGGTCCCTTGACAGATGGCCATAAGGCCTGTGAAGTTACCCTATTTAGTCCCCCTCAGGTCTAGATGAAGAAACCTTGCCTTGTCTTGGGTCACTGTGATCCCCTGAATCTTTTTTTTTTTTTTCTTTTCTTGAGACAGGGTTTCTCTGTGTAGCTTTGGAGCCTGTCCTGGATCTTGCTCTGTAGCCCAGGCTGACATCGAACTCACAGAGATCCACCTGCCTCTGCCTCCCAAGTGCTAGGATTAAAGGTGTGTGCTGCCACCGCTCAGTGAACCCCTGATTCTTCTATGCTCCTCAAACCATTATAAACAGTCCCTGTGATAAAGTACCTCATCATTACTCAATTGTAGTACACCATTTGATAAAGTAAAGCCCCAGCAGCTGCAGTAATAGACGCTTGAGTCTGGGATTAAGCATCAGATCATACAAACGCAGGAAAAGATGTAATTCCTCAGATAGAGACCGTTCCTTACTTCTTAGTCCTTCGTGACTCATCTGAGGATTAGCTTTCTGTCTAAAAAAGAAAAATGAAGGAGCTGGAAAGATGACTCAGCAGTAGAGTACTTGCTGCTCCTGCAGAGGACTGAGGCTTGGTTCCAGCACTCACGTGTTTGCTCAGGATTATCTGTAACTCCAGTTCCACCGGGATCTGATGGATGCCTCTATAGACAGCAGGCATGTATGTAATACACACACATATATGTAGGCAAACACTCACTGTTAAAGGAAGGAAAGGGAAGTAAGTTTTGGGGATGTGGAAAAGTTGGGGCGCTTATTTGTTTATTGTTTCTTGGAATATGAAATAGCAGAGCCACTATGGGAAACTGTTTCATGGGTCCTCAAAAGGTTCAACATGGGGTTGGGCATTTAGTTTAGCAATGAGGAGCTTGCCTAGCCTGGGTATAAGGTCCTGGGTTCAGTGCACAGAGTTGTGGGGTAGGAAGAGTTAAACATAGAATTACCATGTAACCCAGCAATTCCACCCCTGTCATTAGGCCCAAAAGAATGGAAAACAGATCATCAAATACTTATAGTTAGTTGTCATAAACAACATAAATCACAATAGCCAAAAGATGGAAATAACTGTGGTATATCTTCAATTTAACCTTGATCAGTAATAAAAAACAGAATGGGATTCTGATAAATATGCAATCATGTAGACTTAACAATATCAAGCTAAGTAAAATAAACCAATCACAAAAGGTCACATATACTATGATTCTTTGTATAGGAAACATCTACAATTGGTAAACATAATGAGACAGAAGACTTGGGTTCTATGGGTTGGAATTAGGCAGGAATGAAGGGTAGTTAGCCTACTGGGTAGAAATTTGTGTTAGAGATTGAGGCGGTTTGAATGTGACCATCATAGGCTCATAGGGAGTGGCACTATTAGGAGGTGTGGCCTTGTTGGAGAAAGTGTGAGGGGGTGAGAACGATGGAGAGTAGGGTGGGTGGGGGTGAGCTTTGAGGTTTCAGAAGCTCAAGCCAGGCCCAGTTGGCTCACTCTCTCTTCCTGTTGCCTGTCAATCCAGATGTAGAATTCTCGGCTCCTTCTCCAGCGCCAAGTCTGTCTCTGCACAGCCATGCTTCCTGCCGTGACGATAATGGACTAAACCTCTGAACTGCAAGCCAGCCCCAATTAAATGTTTTCCTTTATAAGAGTTGCCATGGTCATGGTTGAAAGACCTTAACCCTTCAGGCTTACACCCCCCAAGTCCCAGGAGAATAAGGAACTAAAAAGAAAAGTATTTCCAAGGGCAACCTGACTCAGCCATTATTCAACCACCCCTGTAACAATGTAACAATGTAAAAAGATTTCTGTTAAGAGATGTGCTCAACTGTGACTGGGATAGTTGCAAGTGTTCCAGGAAGGACCACCGTGACCTGTGTGTAAACTCCACTCCTGCCCTGATACCCCCCTTGAGGTTCGGGAAGAATGTACATGCGGACGTGACTGTACCCACTCTGTGATCAGACCATGATCTTGTGAAACAAAACTGTATGGGAATTGTAATCTTATGGCTTTTGTGGGTTTTTCCTTTAAAAGCCCCCATGTGGCTGCGGTAAGGCGCGACTCTTGCTCTCAGGACAAGAGTAGCCCGTCTGTACAATCACTTCAATGAAAACCTCGTGCTGTTGCTTCAACTGGACTGGAGTCTGGGTTCTTGGGGTGCCCACTTGAGACCCTAAACTTTGGGGTCTAACAGTGGTGACTCTTCACAGCAACAGAAACCCTAACTAAGACAGGGTTGGTGGGAAAGGTTTTGGAAGTGGACAGCAGTGATAGAAACAATGAGAACGGCCTTCTCACTATGGCTAAAGTGGCAACTTTTGTGTTATACAAGTTAAAATATATTTATTTATGCTATATATATTATTTAAAAGACATGGCTATTGGATCATGTATATGTAATCCCAGCATTCAGGAGCTAAAGCAGAAGAATGACAAGTTCAAGGCCAGCTGCTATGGTTAATCTTGGTTGTGAACTTGGTTTCATTTGGAATCAACTAAAACCTGAGCTGCTGGGCCTGTTTTCTTAGATTTTTTTTTTTTTTAAGATTATTTGAGGTCAGAAGACCCACCCTAAATCTGGGCCACACCTTCTGGTGGCAGCCCACAGAAAAGGACATGAAAGAGGGAAGCGGTGCTTTCTGCCGCCTCCTCCTTCACTCTCACTCTCTCTTGTTCCAACAGGTGTTAATGTCAGCTTCTTCAGGATTCCAGTGTAGAGAGATGGTGGGCAGCTCTCCAGGAATCCCATAGAACTCTAGCACCAGATTGGGACATCCAGCTTCCTCCTGGGGTGAACAGACCTTTGTTCACATCTCTCTAGGAAGTCTGTCACACAACAGTGTGTGTGTGTGTGTGTGTGTGTGTGTGTGTGTGTGTGTGTGCAGGTCAACTGTGGGTGTCATTCTTCGAGGCACCTCTTACCTTGTTTTTGGGGATAGGCTCTATCATTGGCCTAGAGCTCACTGATTAAAATTAAGTGGCTGGCCAGTGAGTCCCAGGGATCCACCTCTCTCCAGCTCCCTAGTGCTGGGATTACAAGTGCATGCTACCACACCTTTTTTTTATTTTTTATTTTATTATTATTTTTTAATGTGGGTTCTGAGATTTCACTCAAAAAAGCAAGCACTTTACCAACTGAACTATCTCCCAAGCCCCCTTACTCTTCTTTTGAAACAAGGTCTCTCATGGGCCTGAGACTTGCCATGTGGGCTAGGGTGGCTGGCCAGTCAGCCCCAGGGGCCCACCTGTCTCCACCGCCCCAGGACTGGGACTACAAAGACATGCTACCATGCTTGACTTTTACAGTGTGGGTTCTGGGGGATAGACTCAGCTCTTCATGCTTGTAAAACAATCACTTGGCAAACTAAGCTGTTACCACAACCCAAAACAATTTTTGAAACTAGGTTTCACTGATTGCCCAAGGTAGGTTCGAACTCACCATAATCCCCCTGACTTGGCTTCCCAAGTGCTAAGATTACAGGAATGCTCCTCCATGCACAGCTCTAGCTCCCACTACCTCTTCATGTATTTCTTCAGCCTATTAAAGTATTACTCCATGCCTTTTCCCCAAAGGCTAAGGAGGGGTTTCATCATGACGTTCCCACACAGAATATAATGTATTTTGATCATATTCAGCCCCTGTATTATTCCTTGTTATCTTGTTTCCTCCCCCCCCCTTCCCCTTATGCATTACAAATGAGAAACGGGTGCCATATTTGTCTTTCTGAGGCTGGCTTGTTTCACTTAACATGATGATTCCCAATGTCATCCATTTTCCTACAAATAATTTCATTCTTTTTTATAGCTGAAAAAAACTCCATATTTTCTTTCCTCATCCATTAGTGAACACCCACGATGATTCTATATCTTGGCTGTTGTATATACTGCATCAATAACATGAGTATGCAGGTATCCCTATAGTAAATTGACTGGGTTTTTTTTGAGGGGGCTATATACTCACATTGGATTATATGGTAGTTCTATTTTTAATTTTTGGAAGAACCTCTCTACTGATCTCCACAGTACCAGACAAATTTACATTCTCATCAACACTGCAGAAATTGTTCCCCCCAAGCCTCCAGACACACACATCCTTGCCAACATATGTTGTTTTTAGTTTCTTGGTGATGCTCATTCTGAACCCATGAGATAGAATCTCAGTGTTGGTTTGATTTGCTTGGAATGCTAAGGATCAAGGGATAACTGCATAGCAACAAGCTGATAAAGCAACTTATACTTTAAATCTGTAATATTATTCCTCTGTTTCCCTCACAAATACCTGTGGGAAAATATCATTAAAAATGTTTTTACCAAAACCGATGGCTTTGTACCAACTTCCTCAAAGGTCCAGCCATGGGTGGACGCTATTCCGCTGATCGGAGCCAAGGCTTCGCCTGTTTTCTTCCTCCTGGATCTCAAAGTGACTGATAAAGCTGTTCCCTAAAATAAACCTGGCTCCAGAAAAGAATAGCCTGACAATAACCTCCAGAACTTGAGTCCAACAGTCTTGTTTGCCTCTTTGGACAGTTGTTACCTCTTCAGCCCGCCCACTGGGACCACCTCGAGTGGTTATGTTCCTTCTTTTGATAAAGAAAAGAGGGGAGAACTGTGGTATGGTGGTTTGAATGAGAATGGCCCCAATGGGCTCACATATTTGAATGCTAAGTCCCAAATCGGGGACTGTTTGGGAAGATTAGGGGTACCACCTTGTTGGAGTGGGTGTGGCCTTGTTGGAGGAGGTGTGGTGTTGTTTGGAGTGGGTGTGGCCTTATTGGAGTGGGTGTGGACTTTGAGGAGGTGTGGTGTTGTTTGGAGTGGGTGTGACCTTGTTGGAGGAGGTGTGGTGTTGTTGGAGTGGGTGTGGCCTTATTGGAGTAGGTGTGGCCTTGTTGGAGAGGTGTAAAATTGGGGAGGGCTTTGAGGTTTCAAAAGCTCACACCAGGCCCAGTGTCTCTCTGTCTGCCTACCTGCCTGCCTGTGCATCTCAGCCCCACGTCTGCCTGCTGCCATGCGTTCTGCCCTGATGATAACAGAATAACCCTCTGAAACTGTGAACAAAGTCCCAGTTAAATGCTTTCTTTCTAAGAGTTGCTTTGGTCACAGTGTCACAGCAATAGAATTGTAAATAAGACACGTGGGAATGGTTTTTCTAAGAAATGCAGTTTAAAGTTTGCCTTTACAAATCAAACTTTCACCCAACTTGACATCAAGTTGGTAATGTGCTCTGAGATCATTTATAACTACGAATTCATTCTGTTTACATACTGTATAATCAACCTGTTCAGAATCTGACTGATTTTTTTCAAGGAAAACATAGTGATCAATAATCTTACTGTTCCTTGGACCCCTCCATGTACCATGTTCCACATTTCACCTCTCTGAGTCTTTAATGGCCTGACTCAGAACAGAGTTATATGTGCATGAGGTGTAGTGACCAGATCTGAGACCATTCACTGGAAGCAGCAAGGCATAGAAAACAGAGCCCCTCCAAACGTGTTTGAAGTAACTAGTGGGTAGAGATTAACATTTGATGGTATCTTTGTGTGCTGTTCTGAATCAATAGGACCAGAAAAGCAGTTTTCTTCTTTGTGAGCCTCCTGTAAAAGATTAAGACAAAAGTCTCTCATTCCTTTCTGTTTCCATATTTGCTGTGCTGTTTAATATATAGAGAAGGCCGCCTTTGTTCAGGACTCTTAGGTTATATTTAGATTTGACATCTCTCAGATTCGAACAGGAGAGACAAGAACTCTTCTGAATAAATCAGGCCCACTCCCAGATAAATGACATTGAATTAGTCTTTCTTCTTTTCATGCATCATCACCACAAATGATGTTGGCTCTTTTTTTTTTCATAGATTTGTCATCTGTGAAAAATATAATTAAAATATAATAAAAATATAATTAAATTTTATCATCTAGGAAAAATAAAAAATCATTTGTAATTTTTCCATTGAGAATTGTCTTCTGCTTAAATTATTGGTTTGAGGTGTTTCTTTTTTATTTTTAAAAATATTTTGAATATTAATATCTGTCAGATGGATAGCTGGAGAAGATTTTCTCCCATTCTGTAAGCTGTGTGTGCCATCCACTCATTGTCTCCTGCTATCTGCTGTTCAGAAACCTTCCAATTTAATGAAATCTAATTTGTCAGTTCTTGCTATTATTCCCTGAACTATTAGAATCCTATTCATAAAGTCATTACCTATGCCTAGATCTTTTAGTATTTCCCCTATGCTTTTCATCTAGCAGTTTGTTGTTGTTGTTGTAGTTATTGTTGTTTGGTTGTTTTGGGGGGACAGGATCTCTCTATGTAGACTTGGCCATCCTGAAACTCACTATGTAGACAAGGTTGAACAAAACTCACAGAGATCTGTCTACTTCTTCCTCCCAAGTGTTGGGATTAAAGGTGTGCATCACCACACCAGGCCTCATTTAGTAGTTTCAAAGTTTCAGATCTTACATGAAGCTTGTTGAGCCAGTCTTAATATAGTATTATACAAGGTGAGGGATACAGATCTAGTTCTGTTTGTCTATGTGTAGATACCCAATTTTCCTGTCACCACTTGTTAAAGAGTATGTGTTTTCTCCAAAATATGTTTTTGAACCTGTGTCAAAAATTAGATGACTTGTGTGTGGATGGATTTGAGCCTTCTAGCACTTCAATACACATGTCTAGTTTTGTTCTAATGCCACACTTATCTTGTCGATACACACTATACAGTATAATTCGAAGTCAGGTCTTGTCATAGCTCTAGTCTTATTCTTTTGCTTACTTTGGCTACTCTGGATTTCTGTTACATCCACAGGCATCTTAGGGTTGCTTTTCTATGTCTGTGGAGAATTACATTGCGATTTGATGGGGATTGTATTGGATCTAAAGATCATTTTGATGATATGGCTGTTTTCATAGTATTAATTTGGCTGAACCATAAACAATGGACAGTATTTTCATATTCTATTTCTTTAGTTTCTTCCTTAAGTGCTTTATAGTTTTCACTGTAGACGTCTTTACCATATTCAGTTAAGTTTCATGCCTAGGATTTTGTTTGTTTGTTGTGGGGTTTTTTGGAGTTATTGCAAATGGGACTTTTTGTTTTTACTTCTTTCTTTAGTGAATTCATTGCTGAGTATCATATATTCTTGTAGCTCAAAATATCAATCTAAAAATATCCCCTCATGAGCTAAGGTTATTTCCATTTCTCTGTTGCATTACAGAAATATATATATATATAACTTTCAAACACCTCAATGAGAATCTGTAGTGAGAATCTAAGAATAAATCGTAAGATCTCAATAAATTTCCACTAATATGAAACCCAGTAGTAGTTAGTTCTCTGACACTATGACAAAACACCATAACCAGAAGCAACTTAAGGAAATTCATTTTGGCCTGTAGTTCCAGAAAGTCAGAGTCCACAATGGTGGC
Source organism: Peromyscus leucopus (assembly GCF_004664715.2). Lineage (NCBI taxonomy): Eukaryota > Metazoa > Chordata > Mammalia > Rodentia > Cricetidae > Peromyscus > Peromyscus leucopus. Next base: position 22,991,112 of record NC_051063.1, on the reverse strand, counting down.
GATAGCTCAGCAGCAGGGGAGGGAAGCTGGCTGATTATTTATAGTATCTGAAAATCTTCATTTTATAGCAAAGCTACTGAGGAAAGCATTTAGACCAATAAATAAAGACCTAAGAAATACTGTGAAAAACAATATTCCTATATTTGGGTTCTGATTATGACAATAAAAAATTAAAAGAAATGAAGTATAAATATAGGCAAGATCAAGAAATTCTAATCCTGTGCTTCCAAAACACCTTATATCAAAAGGACAAAACCGAGGCATTTGGCTGGTTAAGCTTCAGGCTTTCCAGCAGCAGTTCAGCTGACAGCCATTGGGATGAGGACACAGAAGCTTCCAGTCTAAGGAAACGAGACCAGCTGAGAAGTTGACCAGATGAGATTAAAAAATTTATGTTGAGACGGGCCGGGCAGCAGCGACAAGCAGAGGCCTCCGGCAGGGACATACGAAGCCGGGAGAGACATACAGGCCCGATGGCGGCCCGCAGAGGTAGACTGACCCGGCAGAGGCAGGCAGGCCCAGAGTGGAGGCAGGCAGGCACAGCAGGCGGTGGCCAAAACACAGTTGCAATAAAGACCAGAAACAGAGCTATTACCCTCTGAAGAGCTAGTGAAAACAAACTCTTAGTCAAAAGCTTGGAACAGGGAAGCCTCTAACCCCAACACCCGGGGAAGAAGCTATCTCCTTGGGACTGAACCAGAACGAATCTGAACACTCCATCTGAGGACAACCCAGGGCCCAGCTGCTGATCCTGCAAAACCCAACAACTTGGAGGTGCTGGTGAGACTACCCCGATCAGCTGAAACCCATCTGGGAGAGGATTCAGATCCCTACAGTTTGAAGTCTGAAGAAACAAGATCAGCTGAGGAGTTGACGAATGAACAAAACATGACCTGGGAACACAGAAGAAGGCACACTGCCCAGCCACCAAACCAGATCACCAGAATCATAAGTATATACTTCACCGACTGAGATCAACTGCCCCTGAAGAAACAGCCCAATAGCACCAATTTAACCAAGAACTCCTACTAAACCAAGACTAAAAATTAGAACAAGGGAGGCACTCTAAGACACAGACACCACCTGCACCGAGCAGAGGAAGAGATGAGTAGACGCCAGTGCAAAAATACAGGCAACAACATAAAGACCTTATACAAAGTCATAACACAAAACGTCCAGGAAATTTAGGACACCATGAAAAGACCAAACCTAAGAATAATAGGGATGAAGAAGGAGAAGAATACCAAGTCAAAGGCACAGAAAATATATTCAACAAAATCATAGAAGAAAACTTTCCTAACCTAAAGAAAGAAATACCCATGAAGATACAAGAAGCTTACAGAACACCGAATAGGCTGGATCTAAAAAAAAAAGTCCCCTCGCCACATAATAATTAAAACACTAAACACACAGAACAAAGAAAAAATATTAAGAGCCGAAAAGGAAAAATACCAAGTAACATATAAAGGCAAACCCATCAGAATAACACCAGACTACTCAATAGAGACTAGAAGCTAGAAGATCATGGATAAATCTCATGCAGACACTAAGAGACCACGGATGCCAACCCAGACTATTATACCCAGCAAAACTCTCAATCACCATAGGCGGAGTAAACAAAATATTCCAGGATAAAACCAGATTTAATCAATACCTGTCCACAAACCCAGCCCTACAGAAAGCACTAGAAGGGAAAATCCAACCCAAAGAAGCTAAACACATCCATGAAAAATCAAGCAATAGATAATCCCACACCAACATACACCAAAGAAGGACAACACAACACAACCACAAAAAATTACAGGAATTAACAATCACTGGTCATTAATATCCATCAATATCAATGGTCTCAACTCACCTATAAAAAGACACAGGCTAACAGAATGGATAAGAAAACAGGACCCATCCATCTGCTGCATACAAGAAACACACCTTAACTTCAAAGGCAGACACTACCTCCGAGTAGGGCTGGGAAAAGGCTTTCCAAGCAAATGGACCTAAGAAACAAGCTGGTGTAGCTATCCTAATATCTAATAAAATAGACTTCAAACTAAAATCAATCAAAAGAGATCAGGATGGACATTACATATTTATCACGGGAAAAATCCACCAAGATGAAGTATTGATTCTAAACATTTATGCTCCAAATACAAAAGCACCCACATTCATAAAAGAAACACTACTAAAGTTTAAAACGCACATCAAACCCCACACATTAGTAATGGGAGATTTTAACACACCACTCTCACCAAAAGACAGATCTACCAGACTGAAACTTAACAAAGAAATAAAGGACCTAACAGATGTTATGACTCAAATGGACTTAATAGATATCTACAGAACATTCCATCCTAACACAAAAGAATATACCTTCTTCTCAGCACCCCATGGAACCTTCTCATAAATTGACCACATGCTTGGCCACAAAACAAATCTCAACAGATAAAAAAAAATTGGAATAACCTCCTGTATCTTATCAGACCACCATGCCTTAAAGTTAGACCTCAACAACAAAAAAATTATAGAAAACCCACAAACTCATGGAAACTGAATAATGCCCACCTGAAACTTCAATGGGTCAAGAAAGAAATAAAGAAAGAAATTAAAGATTTCCTAGAATTCAATGAAAATGAAAGTACAACATATCCAAACTTATGGGACACTATGAAAGCAGTGCTAAGAGGAAAATTCATAGCTCTGAATGCACACATAACGAAGATGGAGCAATCCCATACCAATGAATTAACAGCACAACTGAAAGCTCTAGAACAAAAAGAAACAAACTCACCCAGGAGAAATAAAATGCCAGGAAATTATCAAATTGAGGGCTGAAATCAACGAAATAGAAAACAAGAGAACAATACAAAAAAAAAAAAAACCCTGATAAGAATACTACACATCTAAATAGTTTATTATTTTGCTTACTGTTTCTTTGATTAATTTCTTCATGGAAAATCCTCCTGAGTCCATAGGCAAAACACAATTCTCTCCTATTTAACAAAGACTCTTTTTAAAAATCTCTACAAGACTATGGAACTACTTCATAAGGATTCAAGATTATAAATCCTACTTGATCAAGATTTTTGTAAAGCTCAGAGCCAGCTTCATGCTTAAGGATTCCACTCTCTTCAAGCAGGATATTAGTATCTCTTCTTTGACCAGATTTCTGGCTTTCATTCTGCTTGATTAGTTGACCAGAATATAGCTGTATTGTTCTTTTAAATCTCCTGAAATATATCTTGGGGATAAATCAATACAAATACACATCTGGACATGGCATCTAATAAATATACAAGCTGTTCAGACATATTGTACATCCCTGATCCTCAGAATCGGCTTTTATAAGAACGGGATAAGAAGACCAGGCAAGCATCCTTGTCTCCTGAGGCTTTTAAAGATCAGCTGAATATGTTGGCACGTGTGTGTAATCCCAACACTATGGAGACTGAGACAGGAGGAGTGATTAGGTTGAGGCTAGCTTGAGCTACATAGCATGAACCTAACTCTTTCTTATTTTCTCCATCATTTGCACAAGCCAGCATTGAAATGCGCAGCTTAGAAGGTGCAGATGTGAGTTCCTCTGGCAAAGCATCTCATGTGGTCTGTGTGATGCTGGTTTAACGCTCGGGCTCTGGCAATCCTTGCGAGTACAGCTGCTGCTCCCTCCAGTTCTTCAATCACTTGTTTCCATTTCCTCGGAGCCTCCTGCAACCCTTACTGGCATACCAGGAGGAACTGCCCTCATCTGCAGAATCCAGCAAGCTGACTGATTCCTGAAAGCCTTGGCTCTCTGATACCCAGACCTGACATAGTCAGCTTGGATCCTAGCCCCGTGAAAATCACAAGAGCACCAGGAGAACTCAAAACACATGTTTCCTTTCAAAACAGTGCAAAGTACAGAATGACAAGCAGAAATCACTTTGCAATTATAAGAGATCATCAATTCTATATGCCAGTGCTATAAAGTGGGAAGTAATTAAGACAGATGAAAATGTTAATGGTACCTTCAAAAATCTATACAAAGAAAATGTTTCCTAGCCTGTTATCTTGTCCAAGTTACAAGCTCAAATTCCTAATTTTCTTTCAAAAAGAATGAGCATATAGTTCATTTATTTAAACATTTATTGAGTCCAGCACTAGGGAGGCTGAGGAAGGAGGATCACAAATTTGAGGTCATCCTGGGCTACACAGGAACACTCAATTTCAAAAACTATTTATTGATCATGTAGTAGGCTGTGTTTTACAATGAAGACCTAAGAGCAAAGCTAAGAAAGAAGTTACTGTTTATAGTGACAAAAATAACATTCTGTGTAGATATAGGATGTTGCAGAAGCATGGACAAGTCCCCTAATTGTGCCACAGGAACGAACTGAATCCCCCAGGAAAGTGAATCCTGAAGAATGAGTAAGGGGGGGGGAGCACAAGACTGCAAGATGTTAGGGAGTAAGAGAGGGGAATGATGGTCTCCAGCCCAGGGGTAAGATGGACGAAACAAGTGGATGAGTGATAGAGTTAAACAGGACATGAAGCTGATGAAATCAATAGCTAAGCAATAAGGCAAGGAAGGGAAGAGATAGAAGACACATGGACAGGATGGTAACATTCACCAAGACAGACAACAGAGGAGGAGAATCACGACTAGAGAGGAACAGAACATGTGGGATTAGTTATGAGGGATGAGGAGAAAGAAAAGGAGAGAAGGGGAGAGGAGGTGGGGACAGAGGTGGAGGGACTGACGGATGATCTGGGGTCATTGACATCTCCCTGGATTAGAGATGCTGGGAAGAACCATTTTTATGACTGAACTTATGTTGGACCGTTCTCACTAGCTTGGTATCGATTGCTGTTACACCTTTCTACTTTGAGACCCAGACCACACGTCCCAGACACACTTCACTTGCTTAGGCTAGGAGCAAATCAAATGATTGAGGGCCAGGCTAGCATCTCAGCCTAATACTTCTGGGATCACAACTCACTAAAAAGAAGGTTGATGTCTCAAAACAATAAAACAAAAACAGTCAAGGTGCCACAGAGATGGTCAAGGGTCATGAGTGTGGACCACAGAGGACCTGAGATTGATTCCCAGAACCCACATCAGAAGACTCACAACTGCCTGTCACTTCAGGTCCAGGGGACCCAATGCCCTATTCAGATTTTGGGGACACCTGTATATGTACGCATGCACCACCCTGACATATACACAGAATCAAAAAAGAATAGAAATTAAAAAAAAATTAAGGCGCCAGGCGGTAGTGGCACATGCCTTTAATCCCAGCACTCGGGAGGCAGAGCCAGGAGGATCTCTGTGAGCTTGAGGCCAGCCAGGTCTACAGAGCAAGATCCAGGACAGGCACCAAAACTACACAGAAAAACCCTGTCTCAGGAAAAAAAAATTAAGGCAAAAAGGAATTGATTCTTTAGAAACCTTCAAGTTGTGTCTCCAAGGCCTTCCTCTAGCTGCAATTCCTCTTTTTAAGGGTGGGTGCGGTGCCACTGCTCACGTAAAAGACTCAGGCCGCAGAGCAAGTGGATGGGAGACTAATGACCAAGAGAGAAGCAACGATGATTGGTGGGTAAATAAGCCAAATCAATCAAACCGTGCCAACGACTCATGAAAGACTGTCTGTCGGGCTTAAGCAAGGAGGAACTGTACTGAGAGAGTGAGCACTGGTCGCGACTCAGAAGGAAAAGCCTTCCTAACCCTTTAACAAAGTGTGTCCCAGGACACTTAATTCTTGGGGTAAAATTATCAGAAGCATCAGTAAAGCACTCAGCTTCTTAAAAGTGCTGGACACATCCCAGAGGTAGTGAAGCTAACTCATATTTCCACTTAGGACCTGTTGAACAGCCAACCTTGGCACCTAGAAGGATGTCAAGGCCAATCCCTAACTCAGCGCCACTAACTTGAGGCCCATAGAAAAGGGCTCAGGAGACAGGGTGCTTATTAGTGGAAGAAGAAAGGCAAAGGTGTAGACTGCTACTGAGACCGGAAGACCAAGTGTAAGCTCAGTGTGCATGAAAACAGACAGGTATCCTCTTTCCGGCTCTGCATGCGCACACAACCGCCTTCTGAACCGGATGTCCATGCACCGCTGCAAACTAGACCTTCTTTGGTAGAAGATTCAGATTACTGAAGTCTTTGGAGTCAATGAGTAAACCTTCCCAGGAAATTTGCAGAACATCTCTCAGGAAATATCTGATCTGGCACAGGCTCAGTCATGCATCTGTGGGCTAGGCAGGGTGGGACTTGTGTCCGCAACTTCCCAGCCTCTAGGGTAAGTCATGGGGAAGCTGTCGCTTAGATTTGGCATCAGGGAAGCATAATGATGACCTCCTAAGTGTGTTTGTTTTCATCTTAAGGTGCAGTTAACTGAACAGAGAAAGTCCTTTAAGCCAAGTCTACGCAAAGAGCCTTCAGACATTTACTTTGCCAGAGAAAGTGACCTTTGCCATCTTCCATTGGAAGAAAATGCAGCTATCATTTCCAAGATGTAAAAGACATCCCTCTTCCAAAAAACAATGGCTTCTAAACAGAGGAGGGCTAGGTAACGGGTCCAGGGGTATCTTCGAGTAGACATGGACTCAGATTTAAAAGGAGACCTCAAATTTACAATGATGAATTTTCCCATCTAAACGGCTGCAACTCCTACCCTGGGACCCCCGGAGTTGCGCTGTATTTTGTGGTCCTGGTGGACATCGATGTGGTGGAGAGTAAAATCAAATTTAAGATTTCCAGAAGCCAATGTAAAGAGGGAAGTTTGGTAATTGTGTGTCACCAGCAGAGAGAAAAGGTCCCTGCCAATGCCTGGAAAAGCTTGGGGGAAAGGAGGTTCACCTCAGAAGTGAATTCTCAAGGGCACTCCATGCAGGTCGCCTTATACAGGTCTGGCTTGACTACAGATAAAAACCTCAAATTTAGGGAAGAGTACACAGACAGTGTGTTCTTTTCTATTTCCTCAGTTTGTTTTTCTCAAAGAGGATTTTTAATAGGACCCGTGAGGGCTCAGATGATTCTTGCTGGCAATGTACAACAGGAGTAGTTAGCAAACAGCACTCCACTTCCTATTTCTGTGTCGCTCACAAGGAATATATATATATATATATATATATATATATATATATATATATATATTTAATGGTTGAACAAGTCAAATGAAGAGCTGGTGATACACTTCCATGGGAGAGAGTTTGCCTAGTGTATGCAAGGCACCTAGGTTCCATTTTAAGCACCACAGTAAGGGTAGAGGTAAATGGTGGGGGCATGTTTTGTGATATGTGAAAATTATGTGCAATTGAAATTTCAGTGTTTACAAATACAATTTTATTGGAACACAGCTGTACCCATTCATTTACTTGTCTATAAATATTTTCATACTACCACGACAGAGTAACATAGTTACAACAGAAACCATTACTTTCAAAGTCTGAAATTTATACCCAGTGGCCCATTACAGAAAGGTTTGCCAGCACCCAGAATAAACTGCTGATTGACAATAAACCTATTACTCCTTTGAAATCTCATCTGTGAACAACAGAGTTCCCTCACAGAAGCCACTCTCAGAATTCTAGGTTCAAAGTGATCTAGAGATGGAGCTAGAGTGTGTACTTCAGGGGGGCCCATTAAATCTTACTCCTGCTGATGAGAGGTTTTATACCTATTTTTAAATTTTATTTATTATTATTAATGTGTGTGTGTGTGTGTGTGTGTGTGTGTGTGTGTGTGATATGTGTCAAGGGCAGGGGAGATGAGCATGCCTCACCACACATGTGGCACCTTGCAGAGGACAACTTTGCGGGGCAGTTCTCTCCATCACCTTTCACACAGGATCCAGGGATGGATTTCAGGTCTCAAGTCAAGCACCTTCACCTGCTGAACCGTCTCACCGGCTTCGCCCCTGTCTCTGCAAATGAAAACAGATCTCTGGTAAAGATGGTTACAAAGTCACAGAACATGCTGCTCTTGGTAGTATTAAAACAGAGGAAGAGGGAGAGGGGGAGGGGGAGAGGGAGAGGGAGAGGGGAGGGGGAGAGGGAGAGGGAGAGGGAGGGAGAGGGAGAGGGAGAGGGAGAAAGAGAGAGAGATTTAAAATGACTACATACCCAGCCAAAACCTGGCAAAGATCAGTCTCTCCTTAACTTCAAGAACTGATCAGCAATACACACTGGAAGCGGCAGTGTTGAGGAAAGCTGAGTTAGTGATGACTTAGTTACTGAAATTTATGCCTGAAAGATGGGTCAGCAAGGCTGGGGAGCTCAATACAGTCTGCAGAGACGGGAAGGACTCTCAGTTTTCACAACCTTGCGCTGAGGTGGAGAACTGGGTAAGAGAAGGTAGATCCGACATACTCCGTTGCCTGAGGGGAGTGAACTCAAATCTCACTCTTCTGATGTGCCAGAAAAATCTCAGCAAGCACAGCAGAGCCCAACTACAGCTTGCCCTCAGCCTAGCCCTCTCTTTCCCTTCCGGCCATGCTGGTTGGCAGAACGAATAGGCAGAAAGCAGCATTTTACCATAAACAGAGGCCAAATGAGAACAGATGAACTGCTCCTAGGGAAGAAGGAAGCAATGGCGAGTCGGATGGCTAGTGTAACAGAAAATGGAGGAGATAACGCAGAGGAGAGATATAAGCATGCTAAGGCTGTAAAAGAGATAAGGATAAAGAGGTCAGTGGGGAAAAATGCTTCATACAGATAACTGGCCTCGGCTCACACATGTGAACTCAAGCAGCTTGTGCTGCAAGAAAGGGAAGCTTTATTTTTTAAAGATGGGAATTATTCCCATGGAAGAAAGCTAAAGACGATGGAAATCTCAGGAATGTTCCTATTGAACACTAGAAGAAAAAAGTCAGGATAGTTTCTAAGAAACTGTTCTCTAGGAGGCATTCAAAATCTTACCAAGAAATGCCTTGAAAAACAGTCTCATGGGCTCAGTAGTGCCACTTGGCAGAGTTCCTGCCCAGAATGCATGAAGACCTGGATTCCATGCCAGAAGGACCTAAAATCAGTCAGTGCAGCGCACCTCTGAACTCCTGGGAGATGGAGACAGGAGGATCAAAAGTTCAAGTTCCCTCAGCTACCTAGTAAGTTCAGTGCCAACCTGGACCAAGTGAGATCTTGTCTTAAAAAAAAAACAAGACAGAGGTGGAGAGATGGCTCAGTGGTTAAGAGTACTTGCTCCTTTTCCAGAGCTCTCAAGTTCAATTCCCTACACAGGGAGGCTCACATTGTCTGTAACTCTAGCTCTGAGGGATCTAAAGCCCTCTCTCTGGTCTCTGCAGGTACACACACACACACACACACACACACACACACACACACACACACGGCATGTGTACATACACAGACACAAATAAATACTTAAAAATCTTTTTTTTTTTTTTAAGCTTTCTCTGTATCCTGGATCTTGCTCTGTAGACCAGGCTGGCCTCGAACTCACAGAGATCTGCCTGGCTCTGCCTCCCGAGTGCTGGGATTAAAGGCATGTGCCACCACCATCCGGCACCTTAATAATCTTTTAATAATAAAATTATAAAATATAAAAAGTCTGGAAAAAATGCCTCAGTGAGTAAGGGCACTTGTTGCACAAACGTGAAGACCTGAGTTCAGATCCCACACCATGTGTGAAACAAAAAGCCAGGTGTGGTCACATACATTTGTAACCCCAGAGCAGGGAGTTGGGGGTATGGAGATAGGTGGGTTACCCATTCTCTCTAGTGACCAGCCTTGCTCCAAGTTCAGTGGGAGACACTGTTTCAGATGAATAAGATGCACTGGAGAGATGGCTCAGTTGTTAAGGACTAGACTCACAGCTAAAACGTCAAGTTCATAAGGCAGACAGTGATAGGGCAGGACATTCAATGTCCTCCTCTGGCTTCTGCACACACACACACTCACAGGCATGTGTAACCCTCCCCCTACACACACACCACACTCACATTCATACACACCGTTAATAAGACTCAAGCCCTCTAATTACCCACCCCGCAAAGTTCCACTGCCTCCCACTAGTGCTAACCGAGGACCAAGCCTAAACATGTGGCCTTCAGTATTTGAGGCAAACGATAATAGTTGTACTTCATCGTACAGACACCTGGAGTTAGTTAGACCACTGCCAGTTCAAAGACAGGTTGGGTTGTTTCTATTTTGTGATTATGGATTAAGGCACCATAAATGTTTGTGTGTGAGGCTTATGTTAAAAATAAATAAATAAATAAATAAAGCTTTCCTTTTCCTTGTAGAAATACCCAGGAGTGGGGTTGCTAGTCCACCTGGTAAGTCCATGTGTAGTGTTACAATGAACAATAAAGTGTTTTCTGATGTGGCTGTACTGTTTGAGAGTCACAGCAGCAACATGAGAGACTGGGGGGCGGGGGGGGGCTGTCCTGCACCCTCCTAGTCACTCAGTGTTGTCAAGGGTTTTCAGTTTTGAAACTAAACCCATAATTTTACAATGGTATTCAAGTATTGAGGTGACTTTTTTTTTTTTTTTTTTTTTAGAAAACATCGTATTATTTAAAAGATGCAACATCAAGCCAGTGAGTTTCCTCTGAGGGTAAGGACACTTATCAAAGTCTCGTGACCTGAGTTCAGTCCCTAGACCCCACATGAAATAGAGAAAGACTCTACTTTCCCTTCATATATGTGTATGCATACACACAGATAGATGGGTAGGTAGGTAGATAGATAGATAGATAGATAGATAGATAGATAGATAGATAGATGATAGATAGATAGATAGATGATAGATAGATAGATAGATAGATAGATAGATAGATAGATAGATAGATGATAGATAGAAAGTTAAAAAATAAAAGGCAAATCAGCTGGAAATGAAGCTTAGTCACAGAGCACTTTGCATAACATGAGTCCTGGATTCAATTCTTTGCCATAACAGCAAAACCAAAATATCATAAAATTTTGCAGTTTAAAAGACCCAAGAAGAGCCGGGCGGTGGTGGCGCACGCCTTTAATCCCAGCACTGGGGAGACAGAGGCAGGCGGATCTCTGTGAGTTCGAGGCCAGACTGGGCTACCAAGTGAGTTCCAGGAAAAGGCGTAAAGCTACACAGAGAAACCCTGTCTCGAAAAACGAAAAAAAAAAAAAAAAAAAAAAAAAAAAAAAAAGATCCTCCCGCCATAGCCAGGACTGTGTTGACTCACGCACTGCAGTGCCTGGCCACAACTTCAAATTCTATTCATTTCCGTTCTCTTAAGCATAAGTTGGGCTCACGCTATAAGAGCTGCAGAATCCCTGTTGTGGGGTGGCGTTCCTGGTACTATCGTTAGGCAGTTTCTCTGGTCTCAAATCATTAGGGGCCAGCGGCCATCTCCCTCAAGCCTTCTGGTTATCAGATAACCAAAGAATCTCTAGATATTGCCAAATGTCCTCTGGTAGGAGACACCCCCAGCTCACTAAGAATCCTGTTTTCCACAAGCCAGTGACCCAAACACAGTTCAGTGGACTGTCCAAGCCTCTTCAGAGTTAGAGCGGTGCTTGTCTGTTTCATCCCCTGCCTTCATACGCCCACTCTACCCTTATACTAAATAAATTAAGGTTCGGTCTTCAACAGCCAGCAGAGGGCACCTCAAACCCCAACTGTTAGTTCTACATTCTTCTGAGCCCCTGGGGGTGATGATAAGATAAAAAGGCACAGGCTAGCTGCTTGGCCCCAAAGCCCTGTGGGTTAGAGGAGGGAGCATGGACTGGAAGACAAGACTCTGCCTGCGGGAAGATCTGAGGAGGCAGAAGATAAGAGATCTGGGAATTGGCAGGCCCAGTGCCACTATCTAGAGATTAGTTCTAGAAACTGAAAAGATCCTAGCTGCTGGGAGAACTTAGGTCACTTCTAGTTTCCTGGAAAGGCCTGCAGAGAGTGGGGAATAACATTTAAAATTCTTCCTTTCCTGTGACCGAACTAACCAAATTAAGCATTAACGGGAACATCCTAACAAGTAAGATGCAGCCATGCTTAGTTGTAATCCTAGGAGGCTGAGGCAGAAGGGCTGCCTGTTTAAGGCGACCCTGGGTTGCATAGGGAAGCAGTGGTTTAGAAGACAAAAAACAAAACAAACAAACAATGACAAAGACCTTGGGCTGTAGGTCAGAGACAAAGTACTTACTGTAATGCAGGAGACTTGGTTTCATCCATTCCTGGTACTGCCTGAAACAGAACAACACTCTCTGAAAAGACCTCTAGACTCCTCTCCTCTGCTCCCAACCTTGTCCAGGAGCCCAAAATACCACATTGCAGCTGCCACCATATCTCAAAAATAACTGCCACAGTGTATTATGCATTAGCATATTGTCTACAACTTTGTAATGGCATCTTTTGAACACACACTGAGTTTTTAGAATTCCAAAATTCCTACTGAGTGTTATGGTCTTTGAAGTATATCCATTTGCTACTTTCAAAACATATTCAATTCAATATAAATACCACTAAAAAGACAAAAAAGTCTATATATAAAGACCCAGAAAGAGTAAACGCCTGACCTCAGAAGCTAGTAGAATTGACTCTGGGCTGAGGTCAAGAAACTTCTACATATGCTCTAGAGAAAACACAGGCAGATTGGTCCTACCACCCTTTTCAAGGCACTCTTAATTCCATACACTTTTATGCTAATTTATTAACGTCACTTGCATTTATAGGTGGCAAACTTTGGACACTTTGAGGTAAAACTGCCCTGTATTTGAATGTTGATTCTACCTCTTAGAGTGAAGTAGACGTTGGTGACTTTTGACCTAACATTATTTTCCACAATCATGACAAAGACTGATTGACCATACAAGTATTAATGTTTTGAAAAGCATCAAGTTTTCTTTAATCACTATTTTTTTTAGTAAGAATGGTACAGAATACAATCATGTTTGATAGTAGATTAGTTATGTCTACAAGACTAAAAAAAAAAAAAAAAGATACTGAAGACATAAAGCTCTTTAAACTAAGACCTGGGGACAGACTAACAGAAGGCACAAATGAAATATTATAGAATCTGAGAGAGACAGAGAGTAATAATTTATTAAATAATTATAAAATACTTTGTGACTCTGCTCTGTGAGAACTAGACTGAGAGAATTAAATAACAACCAGACTGGAATTCATTCCAAAAAGGAACTGAAGCACCATGGGCAGTTTTCATCAAGATGGCCAAGTGTTTTATAACAGGTGGAGTTACCAAATTTCATGAATTGCCCAGAAGCCAGTCAAGATGAATAGAATTACTAACTCTAAGATCATGAACAACCCTAAACTAACTCACATGGCATTTAGGGAAACTCACTCCAAATGCACCTGCATAAAAACTGAATCAAGTTTCTCCTTGAAATTCATTCTCAAGAACTTCATCTATTTTGTTGTTGATATTTGTATGATTGCTTTAGAAACTTTTCAAACCCAGAACTCAGATACACACAGCAGTAAGTCAATACAAAATTCCAGATGCTTGTAAAGAAGCCATTATCAGAAACCAGTAATAGTAACAGCAAATAAGATCTGCAACATAGTGATTGCCTTAGTTTGGATTTTTTATCTCTGTGAAGACACCATGATTCTTGTAAAAAACAAACAAACAAACAAACAAACATTTAATTGAGGTGACTTGCTTATAGTTTCAGAGGTTCAGTCCATTATCATCAGGATGGGGAGCATGGCACCATGCAGGCAGACATGGTGCTGGAGCTGAAACTGCTACATCTTGACCAGAAGGCATCAGGAAATCTACTGAGTGTCACACTGAGGGAAGCTTGAGCAAAAGAGACCTCAAAGCCTGCTCCCACAGTGACAGACTTTCTCCAACAAGGTCACACCTCCTAATAGTGCCATTCCCTTTGGGGGACATTTTCTTTCAAACTACCACATTCTACTCCCTGACCCCCAAAGGCTTATAGCCATATCATAATGCAAAAAAAAAAAAAATGCACTCAGTCCAACTTCAAAAATCTCCATAGTTTATAATCGTCTCAACTGTTTCAAAGTCCAAAGTCTCTTTTGAGATGTATGGTAATCTCTTAACTGTAATCATTTGTAAAAGTCAAAATCAAAAATCAGATCACATGCTTCCAACATATAATGGCACAAGATATACATTACAATTCCAAAATGCAGGGAAGGGAGCATAGTGAGGAAATATTGGACCAAAGCAAGACTGAAAACCAACTGGACAGACTCCAAATGCTGCATCTCCATGCCTGATGTCAAAATGCACTCCACATCTCCAACTCCATTCAACTTTGTTGACTGTAACACACTTCTTTCCCTTGGGCTGGTTCCACTCCCTGTTCACAGCTCTCCTCAGTAGGTATCCCATGACTCTGACATCTCTAACATCTTGGGTTCTCCAAGGTAATCCAGGCTTCACCTTCACAGCTTCACACAATGGCCTCTCTAGTAGGTCTCCATTCAGGGACACCTCTGACACATGCCTGGCCTCAGGAGCTTTATTCCCTAACTCCTCTCTTCTATCCTTAAGTCTAAAGCCAGAACCAAGTAGCTGAAGCGACCAAGTTCTGCTGCTTGCTAGGGCTGGAACATGGTTCCCTCTTTCAGTTACATCGTCATCAGCTTTCTGTCTTTCACTGCTAAGCTTGACTGTCCTGAAACTTACTCTGTAGACAAGGTTGGCCTCAAACTCAGAGATCTGCCAGTCTCTGCCTTCCCTATGCTGGGATTAAAGGTAGGCCCCACCACAACCAGCTCTAAGCTTTTCTTTAGTTTCTTTCCACAAATTGGAAATTTACCTGGGTGGGACTTTGGCCTGAGGTCGTCACTCTCTTTGTTCCATTTTTTAATCTGTTTATCTCCTTGAACACAGGATTTAGCTCCATCCCACTTCCTGGTACCCTTTTTCTCCTCAAAATTTTCATTTTATAATTTACCCTGCTCAGCTTTCTCCTTTTCATTATAAATCTTCATTAGGGTTCCCACTAAAAACCACACAACAGAGTCTATACTAGGCTGTTTTGAGATTTCCTCTGCCAATGGAATTAATGCAAAATTCTTCACTTTAGCCTCAGGTAGACTCTTTTCACAAGGACAAAAGGCAGATACTTTTTTCATCAAAATTTCACAAGACCAGTCTCTAGGCCACATACTAACATTCTTCTCCTCTGAAACCTCTTGATCCCCTTGGTTCATCATCACACTCAGCGCCACTGTCTTCCGTGCTCCTACTAGTATGGCTCATTAAGCAGTGCTTAAGGCAGTGTGCTGCTTTCCTAACCCAAAGTACCAAAGTTCAAGTTCCTCCAAATGAAAACATGGTCAGGCCTATCACAGCAATACCCCAGTCCCTGGTACCAACTTCTGTCTTAGTTTGGATATTACTGCTGTGAAGAAACACCATGACTCTTATAAAGAAAACATTTAATTGGGGTGACTTGCTTATAGTTTCAGAGGTTCAGTCCATTATCATCAGGATGGGGAGCATGGCACCATGCAGGCAGACATGTTGCTGGAGCTGAGACTGCTACATCTTGACCAGAAGGCATCAGGAACTCTACTGAGTGTCACACTGAGGGAAACTTGAGCAAAAGAAACCTCAAAGCCTGCTTCCACAGTGACAGACTTCCTCCAACAAGGTCACACCTCCTAACAGTGCCACTCCCTTTGGAGACCATTTTCTTTCAAACCACCACAGTGATGTAAAGGCTTTAGACATACAAAGCTATGTACATATAGAACATGGCCATCCCTCCCTGCATCTATACCCTGCTTCACTCCTAACATCCTGATCCAATGTCACTTTTCAGTGTTATTATGGGCCAGGCATCAATGCTAAGAGTCACAGCATATTTAAAGGGAAAATGGTATGCTACCAGCATACATAGTAAATCTGATACACAGTAAATCCTCATCCATTTACTTGATAAACAATATTTGTACCACTAACACCAACACTTATAGAACTTTAGGGTCATCTGAAGACACAGAGTGATGAATAGTTTAAATCATTCGAGACATAGTCTCTGCTGAGGATACAAAAGTAGTACCCTGCCCTTTTTGTTCAGTTCTTACACTATAAATATGTGTCCTTTTCAGTCTGATTAGTGCTTTAACATCTTTCTTTACCGTTGTGGCTTGAATAAAAATGGCCCCCATAAGTTCATAGAGAATGAATGGTAAGATGTGACCTTGTTGGAGTAGGTATGACCTTGTTAGAAGAAGTGTGTCACTGGGAGTGAGCTTTGAGGTTTCAGAAGCTCAAGCCATGTCCAGTTAGCTTGCCTCTTTTCCTGCCGCTTGCCAATCCAGATATAGAACTCTCAGCTCCTTCTCCAGCACCATGTCTGCCTGCCTGCAGCCATGCTTCCTGCCATGACAATAATAGACTAAACCCCTAAACCTGTAAGCCAGCCCAAATTAAAAGTTTCATTAAAAGAGTTGTGCACACCTTTAATCCCAGCACTTGGGTGGCAGAGCCAGACAGATCTCTGTGAGTTCGAGGCCAGCTTGATCTATAGAGCAAGATCCAGGACAGGCACTAAAAACAAAGAAACCCTGTCTCGAAAAAACAAAACAAAACAAAAGAGTTGCCATGGTCAGGGTGTCTCTTCACAGCAATAGAAACTCTAAGACGTCTACTTTCTGCTGTTTAAAAAAACCTCCATGCTAGGCAGCGATGGTGCATGCCTTTAATTCCAGTACTTGGGAGGCAGAGATAGGCGGATCTCTGTAAGTTCAAGGCCAGCCTAGTCTACAGAGCAAGTTCTAGGACAGGTTCCAAAGCTACAGAGGAACCCTGTCTCGAAACCCACCCCACCAAAAAAGCAATAAAAAAGCCTCCACATTGAACTGAATGGCTATATAATGTTCACAAGGCTGATATGACCCGTGAGTTATGGATACTGTCGGCCAGGGGATTGGTGGTCATGAAGCAACAGAATGTAATAAATAGGATGTCTTTAAACTTAAGATTATATATTGATCATCTAATAAAAACTTGACCAGAGACTCACAGGGACTTAACACTGTTTCTCGTCTAGGGGCAATGTATTTGTTAATTCAGTGTCCACACAATGTTATGAAACTACTACTCATTATGAGAGCTCACTATGACTGAATTGGATTTGTCACCCACACAATAACTCAGGTTGGTTCCAAAACCCAAGAGCTGACACTGTCCTCTCTTCACATTCTCACACATGTTTTGAATCAGTATTTTCGGTGCCCATTTCCTCTCAGTCAGCTATATCCCTCGATTTTGCACTTTTCATTGAGATGGAATCCGACTGGAGAGATACACATGGTTAGGATCTTTTAGGCTTATACATCTGAACATCATTTTGTTTCTTACTAGAAAACTTATGTATTCTCTTTCTCCATGTTTTCTTCCTGGATTTCTCCCTTGTCACTAGAGATGTCAGGTACTGTGTGTTGTGTTGAGTTAGTGAAATTAATATCCAGGAAAATATCCCAAGTTCAATACCCCTATGGGAAACAATATAAAATTGTAAAGCCTCACCTGGGGCAGGAATGAATGATAAAAAAGAGCCAGAAACTTGATGGACATTTTCAAGCAGCATAAGAAATATCATATTTTTTTCCAAAGCAAATAAGAAAAATACCAAAACCACAAAAGCATAAATTGAAAAGAACTAATATGTTTTCAAAACCACAGGCTCCATATAAAAGCCATTGTTAGAGTCCAGCCCTCAGGTTTATTAAAGCTTCTCATCTCAGTCCTTTCACTGACAATGAATGAAAGGAAAACAAATATAAGGTAAGGGCTCTATTGTAGAAATGGAAAAACTGAGTGTCCAATGACAAGGTTGATTATTTAGTAGTTTGTCTATTTGTTATATATAACTCTTGATTGGGAAAATGATAATGTAACCACACACACACACACACACACACACACACACACACACACAGAGAGAGAGAGAGAGAGAGAGAGAGAGAGAGAGAGAGAGAGAGAGAGAGAGAGAGATATCTCCCCTTTGATTCTTAAACTCATCAGAAAGTTTGCAGCCACATTGTTTTATCACTTACATAAAATATTTAAAGTACAATAGAAAGCATGTCATTACCTTTTCATAAAGACATGCTGAATTTACCAAACATTACTTTACATCTAGGCTTTCTGGATTTAGATTTAACTACTTAGGTTCAAATCCTAACTCTGCCTCTCACAGGCTGTATCACCCCGGGGAAGATAATAAAAACAAACAAACAAACAATCAATCAAATAAAAGGCTACCTCGGCAAGCCAGGTGTCAACCAGCTAACATAGAGCTGAGTGTGGGACGTTTGCAATAAATATTTCAGCATCTCCAAGAACTAGCTATGAGAACAAGGAGTTGTATTTGTCAGTCAGATAAATACAACAAAGGAGTATGCCCTAAGAAAGAACAAAATCAGCTAAGGGAGCCGAGGCAAGAGACAGTGAAACCTGGATTAATCAGTTCCAGGTAACTCCAGAAGGGAGATACAGAGAATGGGAGAAAGTGATGCAACGTAGAGGTGACATGAACATCAAATTGGAAGGTGAGACAGAAATAAAGGGTGACCATGAGATTATTGTTTAGGAGTTCAAATAGCGGGGTCTAGTGAGTAGCAGGAGGTAGATTCACGGTGTCCTTGAAAGACAATAGTAGCCGTGACACAGCTCAGCATTCACTGCTGTGGTTTGAATGTGCTCCCCATGGGTCTGCACCAGATCCTTTGCTCACATAATACAGTTATTAGCTTAGTATTTTTATGGGACTCCAGTGTGAGAATGAGTGGATCTCTGACTCTTGTGCCTGCTCTTGGGACTCTTTTCCTTCTGTTGGGTTGCTGTGTCCAACTTTGATATGATAGTTTTTGCCTCATCTTATTATATTTTATGTTTTCATGTTTGGCTGTTATCTCTTAGGAGCCTGCTCTTTTCTAATGAGAGACAGAAAGGGAGTGGATCTGGAGGGGAGTGAGGGAGGAGCCTGAATGAAAATAAAGAAATAAAAAGGATGATAGGACTGCTCCTAGGTATGGGGGAGGAGAAGATTTACTGTAGAGATGAGGAAGAAAACATGAAGAGGCAGAGACATCTAGGAGAGTTTAGAGAGAACATGACGTTGAGCTGGGCCATGTGAGGAGAGAGAAAAAAGGGGGAACCAGGAGACCAAGAGACCAAGATGAGGAAGGAAAGGAGGAAAAGGGCCAGTATAGCCAGAATGGCTGGATTACATAGGAAGAGCCACTGGGGGAAGGGCAGCCCAGCCCAGGCCCTAGGCTGGAGAACATAGGGTAGAGGGAGGGGCACACCAGCCAGACCCTGTAGCAGGTAGGACTAGGAGAACCTGGCTGGCAGGTCCACTTGGATATGTTAAATAGGCACCTCATTTAGCCTTTTATCTGGGTTTGAGACTTAAAAGAATTGAGAGGAGTAAAGAGAGGGAAAACTATAATCATGATATATTGTTTGAGAAAAGAGCTATTTTCAATAAAAGTGAGAAAAGAAAAAGAAACACTTGGAAGACATAAGACATACTGATGGTAACTTACAAAGCATGAAAGGCTAAAGACTTTGCAAGGTAGCCGGGTGGCGGTGGCGCACACCTTTAATTCCAACACTCGGGAGGCAGAGCCAGGCAGATCTCTGTGAGTTCGAGGCCAGCCTGGTCTACAGAGCGAGATCCAGAACAGGCACCAAAACTACACAGAGAAGCCCTGTCTCGAAAAACAAAAACAAAAAAACATAACAAAAATACTAGAACTTAAACTTAAGTCAAGGCCTTAAAAAAAAAAAAAAGAATTTGCAAGGCATGAGCTCGCGCGCACGCACGCCGCACGCGCGCACACACACACACAGAGGGAGAGAGAGAGAGAAGAGAGAGAGACACTAGTTTTGTAGTTTCCCCCAAAGAACTCTAGAATGCCTCAAAATTAGAATAAGCAGATGTATGGCACCCCGATACCTTAGACAGAAAGCTGAGAAGCCCACAGAAAGCAGCCCTGGGCAATCTGTCAATCACCCCAGTCCTGAGGACCTTCTTCCCACAGTTTGCTCTTAATGAGCCATTACACTTCCCTGTGTGTAAGACAGTTTCATCCAGATGTCCTGATATCTGCAGCTAAAAGTCCTAACATACAAGAGGAAGTAGCTATCTAATTCCTTTCACTGCCGGTGATTGTGGCCTTTATCTAAAGTTAGACGTGGGATAGAATTTCTGAAGATAGATCACAAAAGAATGAGACGTTGTCCCAGCAACCAAGTGGCCAGCACCTCTGCACGGAGAGCAGCCTTCCCATTAGATGTCCTTAAGACACAACCTCACCCCACTGACCTGCTGGGAAAAGTGTATGCAGATCACATAGCTGATAAGAAATTAGTCAATACTGGAGTTTATAAAGGACATTTACAGCTCAGTGATGGTCACAAACACAGTTCAAAACTGGGCAAAGAAATTAAATTGATAGTCATCAGAGAAATGCAGATTAAAAGTACAATGAAATGCTGCTTTATACGCATCAGAGTTATAACAATGGTATATAAACACAAATATATATTTACAGAAAATAAGTATTGTGATGATTGCAGAAACCAGAATTGCAGGATGTTGTTGTTGTGGCTATAAAATACAGAATCACTGAAAACCAGAAAGGAACTAAAAAAAACATGAGTTTCCTTGAAAAATGACATGATTAAACAAAGTAAAAAGTAATAATAAAGCGTAGCGATTCTGCCTTGCACAGTCAGACAATCTGTCACGCAGTCACAGGCTCAGACAACAGTTTTTTTTTTTTTTTTTTGTTACAAACTGTATGCGTGCAGTCTTCTGCTTATATTTAAAGAACCATCTAGAATCTATACAGCTGGGATCTTACAGATCTATGCTTGCACATCAGTCTTTGCTTCTGTTTTTATTTTTTCTGTTATCCCGCTAGCCACAGGATCAGTTTTATTTATTGATCAATCAGAATAATTGAATACAGACCATCCCAGCAACAAGTGAGACATCCAAAACCTGCACTAGCATGCCTAATACCTTACGACTGTAACGAAAAAAAAAACTCTACAAAACAATCATACAGAAGAAAAAGTGGAATCAACCCAGAAGCCCACCTACAGATGTACGAATAAATGAAATGTGTGAAAGTACAATGGAATATTATTCAATCGTTGATTAATTGCTACAGGGTCTCACAGTATAGCCTAGGCAGGCCTTGAACTCCCAAGTCTCCTGCCTCATCCTCACAGGTGCTGGATGCACCATCCAGACTGAGAGTCAGCTTTTAAAAGGAATGAAATTTTGATACATGCTACCACATGGATTAACAATGAGAATTTTACAATTAAACCAGACACAATGGACAGACACTATGCTGTTGAATTGATAGTGGGTACTCAGTGAACAGACAGTTGTATAGACACAGAAGTATAAAAGAGGATACCAGCTGCTGAGGGATATTATAATTCAATGGGTTCAGTATCTGAGATGGATGTTGGTGATAATCATACAACATAGTGACTGTACATGTTGTCAATTGACTGCTCACTTAAAATGGTAACTTTTTACCACGTTAAAACAAGCAAAGCAAGCAAATATTGGAGCAAAAGTCTTGTGGCCATTGTCAGGGCAAGAGGGCTTCCTGACAATAAGAGAAAACACTGTAGTTACCAATGTGGACACCAGAGTGAAAATGTAAATTTTATTTAACAGCTCCCAAGATTAGCTGATATCAAAGAACCAAATGGAATAAAATGCACATGAGTACATGGAAATCAAACTTATCATTGCCAAAATTAAAAGCTCACTATTGGTCTGAAGAGCTAAGTGAAGACAGCTGAATAGTGAACCAGTGAACTGGCAGAAGGATTTTCCCAGGATTCGATGCAAAAAGACAAGATGTAGAGGTAAGATAATGGGAAAGATTCAAGACGTGACAGAAATATCCACAAGCTATGCAGCTGGTATAATAGAGGCAGAATTGAGAACAAGGAGATGTTATCAAGGGAATTACAGGGGACATTTTCCTGAGTGGAGACTCGGGTCTTCTAATTAAAAGAAGAACACATTGAGTACCACTCGTGAGGAAAAATACAGTTAGACCCATGTAGGAAAGAGGTCTGAATTCTAAGAAAAAGAGAATCTGAAGGTCTCCAGCAAGAGACTGGGAAAAAAATACTTTTAAAGGAATGCAAATGAAGTTAACACCAGAATTTTCATCTTAGATGGATGGCAGAGAACAATGGAACATTTTGACAATGCTGAGAAAAATAATTTTGAGCCTCTAATTCTATATTTAGCAAGCCATCATTCAAGCCTGTGAGCAAAATTAAACTATGTTTAGACAATTAGGGCCTTGGAAAGTTTATAGTTTGAACTTTGACTAAAATAATTACCTGTAGGCAAAAAGAAAAAGATTGCAAAAATAATTCATGAATGTTCTAGTTACTTCCAAGTCATTGTTGATAACATACTTGAAAAACCTAATGTAGGTACCTCGTAAGAGAAAGAAGGACTTAGGGGGGTTAGCCCCTGGGCTCCCCTCAGAGTGGAGCCCTCAGCCTCAGGCCATCAGACATTGCCCCAGGGGGAGGTAACTTGGGGATATCACTTTCTTTGGATGGTTTTCGCACAATACCTAGCTACCTGAGGAGACCAAATTGAAGCCCAATCTTGTCTTAGTCACGCTTCTATTGCTATGAAGAGACATCATGACCAAGGCAACTCTTAGAAAGAAAGCATTTAATTGGGGGCTTGCTCACAGTTTCAGAGGGTGAGTCCATGATCATCATGGCAGGAAGCAGACACACATGGTGCTGAAGCAATGGCTGAGAGCCTTACATCCTGACCCAAAGGCAGCAAACAGAGAAAGAGAGAGAAAGGAGAAAGAGAGAGAGGGAGAGAGAGAGAGAGGGAGAGAGAGAGAGGGAGAGAGGACAGAAAGAGAGAAGAGAAGGGGAGAGAGAGGGGGAGGGAGAGAGGAGAGAGGAAGGAGACTGGACCTGGTATGAGTTTTTGAAACCTTAAAGTCCACTCTTAGTGACACACCTCCTCCAATAAGGCCATGCCTCCTAATCCTTTCCAATCAGTTAATCAGTGAGGGACTAAGCATGGAAATACATGAGCCTATGCAAGCCATTCTCATTCAAACTACAACACTTCTCTTCCAGTTTACACAATTCTGAAGATGGAAATAATAGGGAATGACTAGAAAAATTAAGAGACTTTGAGGCAAAGGTCTTTAAATGTGGAAAAAGAGGCTGCTTTCCTTTGCAAGCTTACTACTAATGTGCTAAGCATTTCTAAATCTTTCCTGCAGTTGGATATAAAATTTTTTATAGACTTAAATATGTAGATATTTAAATGATAAACATTTTAGTTTACATGTAAATTGAAAACATCTAAGCAAAATACAAGAAAAAAATTATAGTAACAATCCAAGGGGTATTTGTGTATGTATTGTATACATACTTGTATCTATATGCATGTGGAGTGTGCATACACACCACACACACACACACACACACACACACACACACACACACACAACCTCAGCACTAGGGTTACAGAGATGGAGGCAAAGAGTCGAAGTTGGAGACTAGCCTGAGCTTTTTTAAAAAAGTCTAAGTCTCTTACATTGCGTTTGGTTATTCTGTTTCTTTTTTCAGTAACCTCTTGCCCTGGCTGTTATTCTTTGTGTTTAAATATGTAATTCAGTGGTTTTCACTATATTCATAGTTACGCAACCACCACCATTTTAGAACATTTTCATTACCACCCCCAAAATAAATTCTGTACCACAAAACCATCACTTGGTGGCTTTGATGTTGATTGATGAGCATGCTGCTTGGTGACACAGAGCTACAAATGTGTGACTTTCTGTATCTGTCACTTCCTCTGCATTTATTAACGGCACCATTTCATAAAAGAAAAACTTTAATCACCAATTGTTTGGCTACCCAAAATCCAGTTTGACTAGAAAAGGCAGGCTACATGTCTTCTTCCTTCCTTCCTTCCTTCCTTCCTTCCTTCCTTCCTTCCTTCCTTCCTTCCTTCCTTCCTTTCTTCCTTCCTTTTTTCTTTATTTCTTTCTTTTTGTTCTTTCTTTCTTTCCTCCCTCCCTCCTTCCTTCCCCATCTCTCCCTTCCCCCTTTTCTTGCTCTATTCTTTTCATTTGAGACAGTATCTCATGTAGACCAAATTAGCCTCCACTTCCCTTTGTAGTTGAGGTTGGCCTTGATCCCAAAGCTCCGGATCCTCTGATCTCTACCTCCAACACTGTTATTACAGGTGGGCACCACCATGCCTGAAGCTTCTTCACTTATTGAAGATAAATTGGGACTGGCGATGGTGCAGCAGGTGACGATGCTTGCCACCAAACCTGATGACCTGAGTTCAGTTCTGGGACCCACATGGTAGGAAAGAACAGACTCCTGTAAATTATCCTCTAACTTCCACATGTGAGCCTTAGCACATGCACACCTACCACCACCACCCCTCACACAATAGGGATGTATGTATGTATATTTGCACCTTAGCTATCATCAGTGGTGACTAATGAGGTTGATTATGCTTTACACGTGTGACATGAGTCAATCCATTACAATTAACGGTCCCTTTTCTGCTGTCTGCACTTTCTTCATTAGTGTTTGATGGGTTGCTTGTTTTCAGGTATGATACAATGTTCAAGGTTCATCCCATGCACATCCTACCTGAAAACTGTGATCTATTATTTCCCTAAGGAACCCAGGTTCCTTTTAGTTGGAAATAGAAACTGATGTGGACACTAGGGTGCTCACTGCTAGTGAATGAGCAAAGCAGGCATAATGAGAAAGTACACACTAATTGTTGAATGGGCGGCAGCATTATAGTTCCATCTTGAAGGTTTTGATTTTAAATAATAAAATCACTTTATTCAAATTAAATCACAAATAAAAATATCACACAGCTAGTCGAAGGCAGCCACTCAAACACGTGCCCAGTCCCAAACACTGTGTATCTCAGTGAACACACAATTACGATAGCTATTCTGAAGCCATGGAGCTCAGCTTAGGGTTTTATTCTTTCGTTATCAACTACATTTTTGTTTTTGTTGTTTTGGTTTTTCAAGAAAGGGTTTCTTTGTGTAATAGCTTTGGCTGTCCTGGAACTCACTTTGTAGACCAGGCTGGCCTTGAACTCACAGAGATCCACCTGCCTCTTCCTCCGGAGTGTTGGGATTAGAGGCAGTGCCACCATTGCCTGGCTCATTATCAACTACATCGTTATACACTATTCAATACAAAATAGGAAAAAACTATAGCAGAGTTAAAACTAGAAAAACAATTAGCTTTATACATCTTCATGACTCTGCCATCTATCTTTCCTCATAACCCACTATTACCCTTTCTAAGTTTCCTTTCTAAATGTTATACAGCCTCACCTCCAGCTGTTTTTGTATAAACACATCTACCTTAAGGTTAGGATCTGCACAAAAGGGAGAACATGTGGGGCTTTTTCCTGTCTGAGTTTTAGTGACGTTGCTCAATATTACACTTTCCAAGTCCATCTATCTTCCTGCAACTTTCGATGGGTTAATTTTTCTTCATAGCCAAATAATATCCCATTTTCATATGTACCACATTTTCCTTATCCATTCATATGTTGGTAGACATATAAGTTGGTTCCTATCATATAGCAGCAATAAACATGGATGTGTAAATAGCTCTAAAGTAGAATATGGAGTTCTCTGGGCATTTGCCTAGGAGTGAAGTAGCTGGGTCATATGTAGTTAGTTCTATTTTCAGTTTTTTAAGGACCCTCCAGAGGATTTTCTATAATAGCCGTATTGATTTATACTCCCATCAGCAGTGAATAAGTGTTTCTCTTTCCCCATAACCTCTCCAATATTTATTGTCAGACTTGAGGATGGTAGCCATTCAGAACAGGATGAGGTCCAATCTCAAAGATATTTTAATTTGCATTTGCCTGATGACAGGGATGCTGAACACTTTTTAAAACAGTTACCGTCTGTTTGTGGTTCGACTTTGGAAAGTGTCAGTTCATTTCATTATCCTGTTTATTGATTGCCAGTTTAACTTCTGTGATTCTTTATAAACTCTGGATGTTAGCTCCTGCCAGAAGTATGAGAGGCAAAGCTTGTCTTCTAGTCTTCGGGCAGCTGTGTGCACCACTCATAGCTCCTTTGTTGTGTGGACATCTTTTTATTCATGTAGTCCCATGTGCTGATTCCTGGGGCTTGTTCCTGTGCTATTGGTGTTCTAGTCAGAATGTTTCTGCCTACCGCAATGTCTTAAGGAGCATCCTTGTGTTTTCCTCTCACAGTTTCAGTTTTACATTTTTAAAGATGTATCTATTTTATTTTATGTGAATGAATGTTTTGCCTATATGTATACATGTGTGCCGTGTGATTTCCTGGCACCTGTGGAAGGGAAGAGAGAACATTGGCTCTCCTGGACCTTCAGTCACAGATGGCTGTGAGCCACCATGTGGTTTCTGGGAACTGAACCTGGGTCCTGTGCTCTTCACTGAGCCGTCCCTCCAGCCTGTGGTATTGTATTCCCCCAAGTATTGTGCATGCTAATAAACTTATCTGGGGTCAGAGACAGAGCAGCCACAATATTAAACATAAAGGATAGGCAGGGGTAGCACACACCTTTAATCCTAGCATTCCAGAGGCAGAAATCCATGTGTTCAAGGATACAGCCAAGCATGGTGACTCTCGCCTTTAATCTCAGAAAGCAAGCCTTTAATCCCAGGAGTGGTGGTAGAAAGCAGAAAGGTATATAAGACGTGAGGACCAGAAACTAGAAGCATTTGGCTGGTTAAGCATTTGGCCTGGTTAAGCATTCAGGCTTTTGAGCAACAATTCAGCTGAGACCCGTTCTGGATGAGGACTTAGAGGCCTCCAGTCTGAGGAAGCAAGACCAGCTGAGGATCCGGCGAGGTGAGGTAGCTGTGGCTTGTTCTGTCTCTCTGATCTACCAGCATTGACCCCAATAACTGGTTTGATTTTATTAATAAGAACTTTTAAGATTCATGCTACACCAGCCCATGTATCACCTTTTAAATCAAGGTCTTTGATTCACATCTGTGTGATGTGAAAGATAAGCATCTGATTTCATTCATCTGCAGGTGGACATCCAGTTTGGCCAGCACCATTTGCTGAACAGGTTACCTCTTTTCCATTGTAGGCTTATGCAGATGGCATTCACCTTGAAGTGACAATTATGGGGTGTTTTTATTACAGAAATTGGTTTCTCTGAGTGTATATGACTTTTTTACTCCAAAGCTGGAAATCTAGTTTCTAATATTAGTGTAATTATTTCTCTTCTATGACATAATTTTGTTTCAAAAGAATAATGTCAACATTGTCTAAAATAATGACTACTTAATATAATTTAGTATTGCTTTGTGGGCTTTTATTCTGAGGTTATATGCCACTAAGGATGTAAACACAAGATACAGCATCTTGAAGTCACTTCAAAGTGATTTTCTTTGCGTATTTTTGACATCAGCTTGGTATACAATTGCATGCAATAATAGCCATTTGTTTTTAATTTTAAAAGATTTTAAAATTAACTTTAAAATTAATTAAATTGATCTTGTATGTGAAACTCTAAGCCCAAACTATACAACAACATAATTTGACATGAGTCTCCTATCATCCCTGCCTGTTCTCCTCAAACTGCCCCTTGACATAGGCACCCAATTTCATTATGTCTGATCTATATTTCAACCTCTTTGGAAGTAAAAAGAATACACACCTGTGCACCATGCTACCACATAAAGATGCAGTCGTGTAAGTATATTTGTATTTTTTTTTTTTCTTTTCTTTTCTTTTCTTTTTTTTTCCAAGACAGGGTTTCTCTTGTGTAGCTTTGCGCCTTTCCTGGAACTCACTTGGTAGCCCAGGCTGGCCTCGAACTCACAGAGATCCGCCTGGCTCTGCCTCCCAAGTGCTGGGATTAAAGGCGTGCGCCACCACCGCCCAGCAGTATATTTGTATTTTATGTTTTAGAGACTCGTTTTATTTTTCTGTATTTGTATGGTGATATTTGTGTATGCTCTAACAAATGAAGCTTGTCTGAAGATCAGAGGGCAAAGCCAGCCACTATGTAGCCATAGAAGCAGGCAGTGGTGACACACACCTTTAATCTCAGCACTCAGGATCTCATGCCTTTGCTCCCAGTACTTGGGAGGCACACACTTTAATCCCAGTACTAGTGAGGTCAAGACAGGAAGGGCTGAGGGTGGGGGAGT
Source organism: Peromyscus leucopus (assembly GCF_004664715.2). Taxonomy (NCBI): domain Eukaryota; kingdom Metazoa; phylum Chordata; class Mammalia; order Rodentia; family Cricetidae; genus Peromyscus; species Peromyscus leucopus. The sequence continues at coordinate 22,962,921 of NC_051063.1, read as the reverse complement.
GGGGAGAAAAGAAATATAAGCTATAAGGAGACAGGTGTAGCTGGAAGTTTTCCTGTGTCCCGCCCAGTTCTCAGCTGCTCAGACCCAAATTAACACATAGAGGCTTATATCAATTGCAAATTGCATGGCCAAGGCTTCTCAATAGCTAGCTCTTACATCTAAAATTAACCATTTCTATAAATGTATACTTTGCCATGTGGCTTGTGGTTTACCGGTACTTTACCTCTTGCTTCTTATGGCAGTGGCTAGCAGTGTCTCCTCTGTTCTGCCTTTGTCCTTCCTCTCTCTCTAGTTGGAATGTCCTGCCTAACCTTATTCTGCCTCACCATTGGCCAAACAGCTTTATTTATCAACCAATCAGAAAAACACACATTCACAGCATACAGAAAGACATTCCACAGCACTTCCCATTTTCTATCTAATCAAAAGGGAAGGTTTTAATTTTTAACAAAGTAAAATTACATATAATAGAACAGTTATCAAGCAAGAATTACAGTTACAATATCTAGTCTATTTGTATTTGGCAAAAATAAAGAAAATATTTTATCTATCCTATATTTGTGAGTCTAAAGTTTTATATCTAACTTTTATCATAACCAAGGAAAATTGTAATTATAACTATCTAGTCTTCAACTACATCAAAGACCTCAGAAGGATATAATATTACCTAAGTAAACAGGAAATGCATTGTAAACAACTTCCAAAATTCTGGAAATGACAGAGATAGCTGGCAGCCTGGACAGTCATCCAAAGTTCCTCTGTAACTTTGGGGCATCCATCTTCAGTCTATAGGTCTAGAGTCTCTCAGTCACTTCTCTTTGTGTCCTGTAGAATGTCTGGCAGTTTCTTTTGTGAAGTAGGAACCCAAAGGACCATCTCACCTTGCAAAGTTCAGTGGTCACGTTCCTATAGGTCCTGCATGTCCAGTCAATACAATATTTTGTCAAGCAGTCCAGGCAAGAACAGTTTCTTGCCCAAATGGCTATTTTGCCAAGAAGATAAACTCCATATAGAGTATCTTCAATGCCCATTTTTCTCTTTGAAGTAAATCAGTGTCGCCAGGAGCAGACGTGTCTCACTGTCCAGAAAGTCTAAATTTTCAAAACATTTTAAATGCCATATTCTATAGGTCTTTGAAGTGTTAGATTACCTACCTAACTGAATTATATCTATGTATACCTAGAAAATTTAACATGATTGTAAGTTTGACTATCATAGAAGACTAAAAGTAGGTTTATTAATCTACCCTTTCATCCTGTATCTATACTATCCCCTTTTTTTCTTTAGAAAGATATTACACTTAAAATCAACCTGCTTTAAATAAAAATAAACATTCATAAACAATAATTTGGGAATTTGGACATTGCTTTTCATACTACTTCCTGCTGGTTGAGGGCACTGGCGATCTTACAGGGATCTTGAGAAGATTAAGAATTATGATCCAAAAAAGGAAAAAAAAAAAGAATTATGATCAAGTCCTGACTGGAATAGTCTGTGAGGTTGCATTGTCTGAGCCAGTTGCCTTGAAGCTGTTCTGGATGTTGGATCATCTGGGCCATGGTGTCAACAGAGACCTTTCAGGGGATCTTGGTCGATCAAACCATATTAGCCTGGAAGCAATCTACAGGTTCTCATCTCCTGTGGAAACAAAAACAGAACCTCTTTTTCAAAGCAACGTATCTTTAGACATATATTTTGAAAACAAGATATCTTTAAAATATACATATTGATTTAACTCAGCAGCTTTTATGATCAAATGTCTTTCTGTAGTTAAAAATCCTAAAGACAACACAATCCAGATTCTCTGTATAATATCTATCTTTATATGGCTTATTTTTTTATATTACCTTTACTATCTGTTTAAAGACTTTATTAAAAAATCTTTGAAACTTTATTAAAGTCTTTAAGACCATTTCTTTATATAACTATCTATATTCATTTTTGTCTCCCAAGCCTACGTACATTTTTATACACACTGTAAATCATTTAAAGTCTTATTCCATCTGAATCTGCCTTATTGTGAATCTATTGCTTTTAACTGTAGTGGCTAGTACTGAAGCAGAAGCCTTGGCTGCTGGCTCTGCCCAACTCAGCTTACCAATATGGTGGTGGTACATTTACCACCAGCTCTGGGAGCCATGAGCATCACCAGCTCTTGGAAGGAGTGGGTCTATGCCTCCATCAAAGCAGCATGTAGCCGGAAACCCTTTTTTTTTTTTTGGTCTGTACTACCAAAAGCTAAATCTGCCATGCAGTGTGCTGCACAGCTTGGAGAAACCTCTATGTAACTCAGTGGGAATCCACCACACTGTAGCTCCAGCCTGCACGCTACGAACCCACGAGAGCCAGGGGACACATCATTGTACTTCGGCCCGCCATGAGCGACATGAACTAGGAAGGTGCTCTTAGCTACATTTATAATCTCTTCTAAAACTCTCTCAAGTTTAGGTGGAAACTCTTACCACCACGTCTGGGCACCATTTGTAGTTGGAAGTTTTCCTGTGTCCTGGCTAGCTGGCAGTCAGGACAAATCTCTCCCACTCGTGTCCCCCCAAGTAAACACACAGAGGTTTATAATAATTATAACTGCTTGGCCATTAGCTCGGGCTTATTACTGACTAGCTCTTACACTTAAATTAACTCATAATTCTTATATGTGTTTAACCATGTGGCTTGGTACCTTTTCTCAGTTCTGTCTTGTCATCTTGCTTCCTCTGTGTCTGGCTGGCACAGCTGACTCAGCCCTTCCTCTTTCCAGAATTCTCCTCAGCTGCTTATCCTGCCTATACTTCCTGCTTGGCTACTGGCCAATCAGCTTTTTATTTATCAACCAATTAGAGCAACACATATTCACAGCGTACAGAACAACATCTCACAGCAATATAGGAGCTCAGTCTTTTCGGTTGAGGAGTTTGGTGAGGTGAGAGGTGGCTATAGCTTATCCCTTTGTCTCTCTAATCTTTCAGCATTTACCCCTATATCTGGCTCTGGGATTTTATTAAGACCAATTAGGATTCGTGTTAATTATTTGTGTGTGTATGCACATGTGCATACAGGTGCCTACAGAGGTCAGAAGAAGAGGAGGCCAGATCTGCTACAGCTGGAGTTATGGGCATGTCTTCTAATGCTGTGAAGAGTCACCATGGTGGTGACTCTTATAAAATAAGCATTTAATTGAGGGTGGCTCAAAAAACTTGCAGTTTCAGAGGTTCAGTCCATTATCATCATGAAGGGGAGCATGGTGGAGTACAGGTAGACATGGTGCTGGAGCTGAGAGTACTACAACTTGCAGGCAGGTAACAGGCATTTGACTGACTGTCACACTGAGGGAAGCTTGAGCATAAGAGACCTCAAAGCCTGACTCCACAGTGACACACTTCCTCCAACAAGGCCACACCTCCTAATAGTGCCACTCTCTTTGGGGGCCATTTTCCTTCAAACCATGACAGGAGGTTGTGAGCCATCTCACAAGGACACTAAGCACCAAATGGGTCCTTTGCAAGAGCAGCAAGTGCTCTTAACTGTTGAAGTTTCTCTTGAGCCTCTGAATCTTACATTTTCACTGAAAATATATCAACAATAACTCCATATAATGTACAGAAATCTTTCTCGGTACCTGGCACAGCTGCATGGTTAAGAGAGATTTTATTAAAGTAAAAATTCAAAGTGTAGAACTTATCAGCTAGAGTCTTTTAAAGTTCACACTTAACAATCAAAGCTGAACTCCTGGGCTTTGTTCTCAAAGCCCTGTCTAATTTTCACTGTGTGTCACTGGACGTGGTCCTGAGCTCCATAGGCCATTTTCATACAAGTACATGCTGTACATTAAGCACATCCCCAGACTCTACCAACTTCCCCGTCTTTGCTCTAGACAGTTCCATTAGTCCTCTAGACGGTTCCCTTTATGCTTTCATGTCTCCAGGCATATGGGACTTCACATATCTATATAAATCAAGGATCAGCAATGAGAGAAAAATGTGATATTTGTCTTTCTGAGATTGGCTTAGCTCAACCTATGGGTCACAACTCTCAATCTGGGGGTCAAACACCCTTTCATGGGGGTCACCTAAGACCATCGGAAATGTCAGATATTTACATTCTGATATTACAGTTCATAACAGTAGCAAAATTACAGTTATGAAGTGGCAATGAAAATAATTTTATGGTTGGGGGGGTTCACCACGACACAAATTGTATCAAAGGAAGATTAAGATCCAATGCTCTATAGGATAACCAATGCCCTCTTTGCATTGCATCCCACATTGTCTTGCACACGTTAGGTACACAGTGATGATCTACTTCAACACAGCAATGAGACTGTGGAACAGGGAAGGGAGTTGTAAACTAAAGAGGGGAAGAAGGGCTGGTGGAGATGAGAATTAGAGTCTTACCTTCTCCTTTTGTGGGAAAGCCTCTGTATCCGAACACTTTGTATTTCAAAGTAGTTGAGAAAGCAACACCATTGGAACAGAACATTACACATTAATATACACACTGGTCAACTTCCAGTGAAGATCATAAAACATCCCCCTGCCTTATAAATTGGCAGAACCAGGGGGGCTATTCCTGATATTTTATGGGATTTTGGTTTGTGTTTTTCTTTCCCCATTGTGCTGGTTAGTTTTGGCTGTTGATTTGAGTTGACAATCTCGAACATGTTGGCCTGTGGTTTATCTTGATTGTTACTTAATGTGGGAAGACCCAGCTCATTGCGACACTCTTCCCTAGGTATGGCAGCAGCCCTGAAGAGTATGAGCGAGGAGAGAGCTCGCTTAGAGCAAGGACACATGCATTTGTGCTCTGCTTGCTCTTGACTGCAGATGTGATGTGACTGGCTTCTTGAGTTCCTGTCTCCTCAAGTTCCTGGCTTCTTGAGTTCCTGTCTTGACTTCCGCAAAACAGTGGACTGTGTCTTTTCATTGTAAGCCAGACAAACCCTTTCCTCTCCAAAGTGGTTCTGAGTGAGGGTGTTTTATCACAGCAACAGAAACGAAACTAGAACACACATCTTCCATACATTTCCCAGATACTTCTTGCTTTCTTTGGTCAGATCCCAATGTTGGCCTTTCTTGTCTTCTGTCCCCCGCCACCTAAAGGCCCAGCCAGAAGCCAGTGGGCCGAGAAGGTCTTAGACTGCGTGTCTAATTCAGTCCTATCCTGTGTGGTGCAGGAATAAAACAGAACTGGGGTTAAATTGGCTTCTGAAGTATGAGCTCCATGGAGTCATGAGGAGGACAGGGACAGTAGTACCAGCTCCCACAGAGGGTTATTGAATGGATTAAAGAGGATTCTGCTGGCAACCTGCCTGGTTCACAGCAAACACTTGGCAAATGACACTCACTGGGGAACTATGAGAAGCATGGAAGAGATTAGTAAGGCCTAGTCCAGCTTCCCTCTCCAGCTCCTCCCTACTCCCAGTTTGCAATGGGAGGTAGAGAAGAGACCTGTGATGCGAGCAAAAAACACTATGATTTCAACCATTTTTTACTTCATTCTGTGGTCCTTGGGTTTAACCTAGGGCCTCACACACACTGGGCAAGCACTGTGCCACTGAGCTACATATCCCTGCTCTTCAGTTTAAGTCTTAGTCAGGGTTCCCACTGCTGGGAAGAGACACCACGACCACGGCAACTCTCTTACAATGGAAAACATTTCACTGGGGCTGGCTTAGATTTTCATTATCATCATGGCAGGGAGCATGGTGGCATGCAAGCAGACGTGCTGCTGGCTACGTCTTGGCATGCAGGCAACAGGAAATGGTCCAAGACACTGGGTGGTATGTTGAGAATATATGAGATTTCAAAGCCCACCTCCACCATGACATACTTCTTCCAATAAGGCCACACTTACTCCACAAGAACACACCTCCTAATAGTGCGGCACCCTTTGGGGGCCATTTTCTTTCAAACCACCACAACTACCAAGTTAAAAATCAAGGGCAATGTGGAGCTTGCTTACTCGGCCATGTAATACATGGAGACAATGGAGAAGGGTGGAGACAGCTCAAGGCTAGCCTGGACTCTATAGCTAGGCCCTGTTTAAAAAAAAAAAATCCAAGGACTCAGGGACATGATAGCTTTTGTTGAAGATGCCCAATTTTATAATTTATTACAGAAAAGTTATCTAAGCAATAACACTGAATTGGGGCGGGGAACCTCAAAGAGAAAGTGTTCAGAGAAAATAACTCAACTGAAGCTGACCCGTTCAGATTACTCACCCATTTTCCAAAAGAAGCGGAAAGCTGGTAATGTCATTCATTTCCCCCCTGGCCCCGGGGACAATGTAGTTCCAGGGTCCCAGAAGATAACAAAAGTTCTTGTTTCTCTCACACAGTAAGTAAACAAACTCCCCAGACTCGAGGGACTTCTGTGGAAGAAGGGATAAGAAGAATTTTACCTAATTAATCAAATTTCCAGATATCTTCTATCCATCTGACATAAACTATAGAAACAGAAATGCCTGGATACCCCTCCTAGTGATAAGGGGCTGTAACTCACTGGAAAGTGTCTTCACAGCAAGCAAAGCCCCTTTCAGAGGCTCAGCTACATGCATGGGTGCTGTATGTGGCATCATTCTCTGATTTGGGGTGGGTGGGGGGCTCAAACGGGTGAACTGTTATTTTACCACAAACATGCTTCACTTTTTTGCTGCTCTTCAGCCCTGATCATATCTAATTCCGATGTTAGTAAATCTCACTTTAAGTCATAAAGAGAACACATTCCAGTTACCGCTAGAGATATTTCATCAGCCTTCCTGTTAGTGTGAGTCATGGCAGAGAATCCAGTGCTTGCAAGAAGAAACCACAATCCACTAATGAGCACCCTAAATCTCTGTGCCCGGCACAATCAGCAGTACATTTCATTACAAATTCTTCTTTTAGTGCCTTCTATGTCCCTGCACTGCCCTGGTTTTATGGGTAGTTTAAAAAAAAAAAAGTAAGTACAGGATGTAATGACTGCCCCTGAAGTGTTTAACACATTGTTTTCTTTATAAAGAAATCAGCATTCTTTTGATAAGACCTCTGATGGTGAGACTTAAGGGGGTGAGGGAAAACAATCCAAAATAGCTCAGCTTTCATTTGCCTTTAGAACAAAGATAAATGACTTTAGCATTAATAATCAAGTTTCATCAGCTATAAGCCTGCCTCTTAATTTGCTTGACCACAGGCAGTCTAGTCTCTCAGAATCCTCTCCTTCAAAGCTGTTTCCTGGTGCCTTCAAAAGTGCCTATGAATACCCATTAAAGGAGCCACAGATATGAGATTCTGGACCCACTTGGTCTAGCCTCAAAGTGTGAAGTACTTAGAACAGATAGTCTTTCCATTTGCAGCTTTATTAAGCACTAACAGTACATCCAGGGGTCTCACCATTCTGTTGGTGATGAATATTCATCCGTCCCACAATGACTTTGAAACACAAGAGATGTGCTGTTTGGTCCAGATCCAAGCCTCTTGTTCTAGGGGCTCCCTGGCCTCCTTGCAAATCACTGCCTGACTGTAAATAGTCACACAGAGGCTTAATACTACTTATAAATGCTTGGCTTATTGCTCAGGCTTATTACTAGCTAGCTCTTGCATTTATATTAACCCATTTCTATTAATCTAAGTATTTCCACGTGGCTGTGGCATTACCAGTCTGCTGGCATGTTGTTCCTTAGGTGGCTGGATTGAGTCTCCCAGACTCTAACTCTGCCCTTCTTCTCCTGTCTCTCTGCTTGGATTTCCCACCTGGCTCTATCCTGCCTTGTCATAGGCCAAAGCAGTTTTATTTATCAACCAATGAGAGAAACACATATTCACAATGCACAGGACATCACACATCACCTGACTGTCTCATCAGACTTGTTAAAAGATGGATAAATATTATGGTGGGGGAGAGGGGGCATTCTTAGAATAAACTAGTAATTTATCTTGTCAGTTTCCCAATCAAGGGTGATATATATAAGTAATCTACTTAATGTGACTTCACAAAAAAAGTTCATATTGTCTACAAAAATAAATGTATTACATGCAACTTGTGTTTGTTTGTTTTTAGAGACAGGGTTTCTCTGTGTAGCAGAGCACTGACTATCCTGGAACTTGCTTTGTAGACCAGGCTTGCTGTGATCTCACAGAGATCTGCCTGCCTCTGCTTTGGGAATGAGGTATGCCCCACTACTTTTCATAGGTCAAAAAGCTTATAATATTTTATGTCAGATTATTGTGTGCCTAGGGCTAGAAGCAAGCAGCAGTAGAGTGGAAATGATCTCCTTGAGGGATCTTATCATCTCTGTGTAGCAATTTGGTCATAATTCAGCTTCCAAAGTGATGATACCCGAGAAGGTGGAATGTGAGACCTTAATGTTTCTTGAGCAGTTTCACTGTGCCAAGCATTTTGCTGTGGAGTTTACGTGCCTTTCTCCCATGATCCCATTGGGCTTTATTCTATGTGGTATCAAGACATCCACCCTGGAGACAGGAAATCTGAGATTAAGGAAGTGTGCCAAGACCTTTAGCCATAGATGCTACTATATAAGCATCAGGCCCCAGGCTTCTGGAGCTTGGATTTTGCCACATTTGATAACTTCTGTTCCTGGAAGATCATTTATGCATTCCCCCTTCTAAAACAGGGATGTGCAACCTACTTCTCAGGAAATGGGGAGGAGTTTCTGACATAACCATTGCAAGACCCCGGAAGCAATCCTACCATTCTGCAGAATCCAGTTCTGGGATGTGGGTAGTGTGAAGAGGGCCAGCATTGTCACCAGGTGTGGTAACCATGTGGTTTGGGACATAAAAAGTATGGAACACTGCAACGGTATCACTCACTCCTGAAAAAGGAAGTTTCTACCTAGTGGACTTAGTTAAATTCCTACGCAAGCCATTTTTTTTAAACCTTTGTTTAAAATTACCCAAGTTGAGAAACAAGAATGGTTCATTTTTCATTATTCATTCATTCATTTTGTTGTTGTTGTTTGTTTTTGTTTTTATGAGACAGGGTTTCTCTGTGTAGCTTTGGAGCCTGTCCTGGAACTCGCTTTGTAGACCAGGCTGGCCTTGAACTCACAGAGATCCACCTACTTCTGCCTCTCGAGTGCTGGGATTAAAGGTGTGTACCATCACTGCCCGGCCTGTTTTTCATTCTTTTGCATTAAATTTGTCTCAGCAAACAAAAATGTTTGTTTGTTTGTTTGTTTGTTTTCACATAGTAGCTCTTATCATACCACAATCTCTCAGAATATGTTTTACTTTGATTCTTGGAGATAGATAGTCATCTGTCTTTTAATATTTCGAAAAAGCAGTTTTGCTCAGCATGATTCCATGAACAAGAACTCAATCTGAAAAGAAATCTGTCTAAGCTCTAATCTCATGACCATCTCTACATGTCCTAATTCCTCAGTATTTGGGCAAAATCCTCAGAAAACACTTGATTTACATAATCCTCAGGGTTATGTAAGGGTGCTACCGCTCAGCAGTTATACCCTTGTTGGCTCCAATATGAAGTTTTCTTTGAAGAACGTAATGGAATCTAGTTTCTAAAGTAAACTGCCACATCCACCTCTTTGCTTATCCATCTCTTCATGTTGATTGGAGGGAAAACTTTTTTTTTTTTTTTGAGATGGTACCTGAGATGTCAAAAGTACAGGGGTTGTGAGAGTCAGTAGTTAGGGTAACAATAGCTTTCATTAATAACACTATGGTGAAATGTTAAAACATCAGTGTGCTCTACAAGGATCCGTCCCTGAAAAAAGAAAAGAGATGAGGTCTTGGGTAGAAAGATAAAATCAAATCTGATTGATTTTCTAAAATCAGCTGTTGGAAATCAAAAACTCATGTCTAAATTCACCAGAATACTTGGGAAGTCTGACATACAGACAGATTCCATAAGTAAATACTTGGTAGATATTTCAGCTCAGTGGGTCTGGGGTAAGGCTTTCACATCCGCACGTCCTTGAACATTAATTTTAATGATGGGTAGCAAACATACAGAAAAAGTGTAAACGCATAACGAAACAGCATCAAGACTCTCCACAGGTGACAAACACAGGAAACTGATCAGACCAAGATATGGCAAAGCATCCAGAAAGCCTTTTCGTTTTTAAACTCAAATGCTGCCCTCTTCCCTGGGTGCCAAATCGTGGCTGCCAATGGCCTAACCTGGAGTTTGTGTTTGTGAAATTACATATTAATAGAATTATACAATTTGTACTTTTCTCTTTCTGCTTTCTTTGCTCACTATGTGTGTGTGAAGTCTATTTTGCCATTACATCAGTGGCTTATTCATGCCTGTCGCTAAGCAGGTGATAAACACTTAGGTTATATGCAGCTAGGGTGGTTTTTTCTTGATGTTGAATCTGATGCCACTGAACTAAAGTGATTTGAAAGTAGTTGCCATGTTACCTTTCTGCCTACTGCTCCCACACGTCCAACGGTGTCTCACACAGGTAGGAGACCGGGAGACTGACAGATCTCTGCTGGATTGGTCCAGATGAAATTTTCTACCTATATTAGCAGATGAAGGACAGTGAAATTGTCACTGTATTTTCCATTACCTTGCAACAATACAGAATGGTACCTCAAACAAGATGATAAAAAGGGAAACATTGGCTCATCCCAAACAGTCATCTTTTCTCACTTCGCAGAGACCACTCAAAATCCCTCAGGTCACAGGCTGGCATCACTACAGACACACTTGGTCAATTTAACAAGCGTTTACTGAGGAGCCTGTTGAGTTTGAATACTATTTTAATGGTTACAACAAGTTCCAAAAAAAAAAAAAAAAACACCAAAACAAAACAAAACAAACAAACAGACAAAAACTAGGCGATAAGTTGAGTTTGAATACTATTTTAATGGTTACAATAATTACAACCAGTTGTAGCTAGAGTTTTCCTGCCTTGCTCACAGTCAGGACAAATCTCTGTCACCGCCAGTCCACAGCACCAGACCCAACCAAGTAAACACAGAGACTTATATTGCTTACAAACTGTATGGCTGTGGCAGGCTTCTTGCCAACTGTTCTTTTATCTTAAATTAATCCATTTCCATAATCTATACTTGCACGTGGCTGTGCTTACCGCGTCTTCATATGCTGCTGTCATGCGGTGGCTGCAGTTCTCTCTGCCTCAGCCTTCTGCTTCCCAGAATTCTCCTCTCTCTTTGTCCCACCTACTTCCTGCCTGGCCACTGGCCAGTGTTTTATTTATTGACCAATCAGAGCAACAGATTTGACATACAGACCATCCCACAGCAACCAGTTCCAAAAGAAAACTAGGCAATAACCTTCAGAGCCGTAACCTTCAGAGTACACTGTTTCAGCACATCTGCTCAGTGACTCCAGACAGAACCCCCTCAGTGGAGGAGACAGATTCCTCGGGGATAAATTCATGTTGGTCCAAATTCACAAGTTCCAATACTCAGAGTTGATGATAACAATGTTTCTGATCCTCCTGCCTCTCCCTCCTGAGAGATTACAGGCACGGGCCACCATGCCCAGTTTCACTCTGTGCTGGGGATCTGGGAATGGAACCCAGGGATTCCTTTAAGCTGTGAGCCTCTTCATTAGCCCAGAAGTGGAAGATTTTTTTTTTTTTTTTTTTTTTTTTTGTCAAATGAACCTTACATTATGCAGTTTTGATGCCAAGTCCAGTGACAATCAGGTTCCATATAATAATGAACTATTTTTTTTCCAAAGGAGGTATATTATGGTCATGAACTAAACTGCCCATAGTGTTTTTTTTTTTAATCATCATGTACAAATTTGTAAAGAGCAAGAAAGTAGATAGCTTGTAATGCCACTGCTTACAGTCTGCCACAGAGCTGAAACCCAGGTGAAGATGCCCAGAGGAGTCCCTGGCTCTTCCTCAGGCTCCATCTAAGCAAACTCATGGAGGTGAGGTGTTGTCTGCCTAGCTTCCAGGAGAGTTCCAGCCCATGTGGTGAAGCACAGGATGCTTCACACGCCCTAATAAGGAAATGACCGCATGTTCCTTGTGCTGCAGTTGGAAAGATGAAGAGATATTATCCTCCAAGGTTGATCTTTCTTTCTTTCTTTTTTTTTTCCTCCATTTTTCCTTGAAAACTGCCCTTGGTGCTGATAAGACTGAACTCTGAGATGAAACACAATTTGAGGTAACAAATAGTGACATGCTCAAAGCTTCATTCTTGTGGTCAGTAATTCCAACCTTTTATTCCCATTGGGGAGCAACTCATGATTTCCAGCTGCTCATGAATCTACTGGGAAGTAGCAGATTTGGGGATTCCAGCTCTACCATTCCAATTTTCTCTGTAGCAAAAAAAAATTTTTTTCATTTATAACTAGTTTCAGAAATGGGCAGGTCTCTCTTTCCTTCACATCTTTGGTAGTGATAACGTGCCAAAATAAACACTGAGAATTACTGCGGAGCCAAGATTTGTGGAGTGTCCAGTATTACACAACTAAATATAACGTTACACAAACCATTTCCCCAAGGTTTTAACTATACGTTGGAGTCATGTATGTATGTGCATGTAAGTTTCTGCACGCATGTGCAACTCCATGCAAGCCTTGAAGGTTAACCACATTCTTATTTTATTACCTTGCCCATTGAAATACATTGAGAAGCCGCTGAAGGGCACAGCCATCTGCCAGGCGATTGAAAGCTCCTGTCTAGTGTAAATCTTTTCTCTTAATTTTTACTGGGGTGGGTTGCATGTGTCATGGTGTGTATGTGGAAGTCAGAGGACAACTTGAGGGATTTGGTTCTCTCCTCATGGCTCCTGGAGATGGAACTCAGGTCACTGGGCTCAGGGGCAATCACTTTTAACTGCTGAGCCCTCTTCTATATCTGCTTCTGTCTATTTAGATTAAATTCTCTTGGTTTTCAAGTATGGAATATATACAATTTGAAGTCCAGAGAATAAAACCACGTATATATATATAGTATGTATAGCGTATATAGTATATATAACATATATATGTCATAACCATTTATATATAAAACCATATATATATATATGTATATATATATATATATTATATATATATATATATATATATATATATATAGCAAGACTGGAAAGGCACCTAGATTAGCTGAAGGGGCCCTAGGGGGCAAATGAACAGCAACAGTATAAAGAGACAAAGAGAAGACAGAAGAGTTGGCTTCTTTCCTCTCCCTCCCCTAGTAAGTGGAGAGGAACCCCTGTAGACAAGCACTGTGTAGTCCTTCACAGTTTACCACACCCTCCGTACATTCAGTAACTTATTGGGCTATCTCAGCACCCCTGGAGAAGAAACACCAGGTATGAATTAATTAAGTTTTCAGGCCTTGGGGTCATACTGCAAGAATTCAAGCCTTGACTACCTCAATCACTTCCTGCTTGTATGATCCCCTTTGAGGATAGGATCTTTTTGAGACAGGGTCTCAGTCTGTAGCTCTGGTTGGCATGGAACTCACAGAATTCTCCTGCTTCAGCCTCTCAGCTGCTGGCATTACATGAGCCACCACACCTCACTACGGTGTTGTGAGACCAAAATGAGCCATCTTCGAAATAAGACCAAAATGCTTTCACCCTAAAATTAAGGCCTAAGATTTCTCCTTTTGAGAACAGGCCAGAAGTTACTGAGACCAGTCAGTTCAGATTCCAGAAACCAGGAAGTGTAAAAGTACAGAGCCACAAGATAGTCACGAGGTAATGCCTGCCAGACTATGGAATGTCCTCTCCCTGGTTTCCAGGGTAACTGATCACAGAAATGCCTCCACCTGAGGGCAGCCAATGAGAAATGGTGGCGGGCAACCACTCCCTTAGAAGTAATTTCTAGAAGTCCCTAGAAGCGAGCCAATCAGAATTGTACCCGTACTAGCACCCCTAAATGATGTAACCTTGTGACTTTTCCCTTTAAAAACTGAGCTTGCAGACAGGTGGGCGCTTCCTCCAGCCTCCACTGCGTTGGATGTATTGGACGAAGTCCCTGCCTAGGCTTGTATTGCTTTTGGATATCCACGATTAAACCTTGCTTTTGCATTCCGGCATGCTCGTCTTTGGTGGTCTCTCTGGGGGTGACGATCTGGGCACAACATTTGGGGGCCTGTCCGGGATCCCCAGAGACCCCCCGCCGGGACCCCTAAGAGCTCCGGAGGTTCATCTGCACCGATCGGTAAGAGCGCTCAATTTTCTTGTCTTTGCTTTCCTTTTACTTTCATTTTCTTATCCGAAGCCGGCGGTTGAATCTGACAGGCTCACCTTGGCGGACGCGCCTGTAAGGTGACGCTGGAGGAGTTGGAAGACGTTCCAACCCCTCATCAGGACGCGGGGGTCCTTACAGGTCCCCCCGTCATAGGACGCCCGAGAGGGGTCCGTCTGTTAGGATGCCCGTGAGGGGTCCGTCTGTTTGGATCCGTCTGGGGATCGGGAGATGCCCATGAGGGGTCCGTCTGTTTGGATCCATCTGGGGATCGGGAGATTGTCCCTGTCCCATCCGTAGGTCTTTGGCATTATCGAGGCTCCCTCTCCGGACTCTCGTCTGCCTGGACCATCTATAGGGCCCTTATTCTTCCTTTTTGTCTGCCTATCTTGTTCATCAGTGTTATTTGTTATACCTTCATAAATGTATAAATGTGTGAGAACTGTGGCCACATGTGTGAGTGTTTTATGCCTGAGCTTGTGTATGTATTGGGACTTGTGGGCCGGATTGCCAGCCGAAGGGATGGAGATCCCTTTGGTGGTTGAACTGGCACAGACTAACCTAACATTGCTTCCTTGCTCTCTCTGACCAGAGCACAGGCAGCAGGCAGCAGAAAGCTTGCTGCTACTTTGGGGACCCAGGGCGCCGCTGAGAGGGCTAGGCGGCCCGTGAGCATCACGGGGCCTAGATGCAGCGGGTTCGGGGCCCCAGCTCGCTCAAAAAGCTGTGGAGCAGAGGCTTGGTTGCGTGAGAACTAGGCATGGCTTTGTGCTAGAGTGGGCTGTGAGCACTGTGGGGCCCAGATATGGCCGGCAGGTTCTGGCTGGGCTCCTGTGTGGACATGGGGCAGAGCTGGCGGGAGCCAGCAGGAGCCTCAAGGAGCTTAGTGTGGGGGCTGGTGGAGAACTAACTGCCCCTCCAGGGTCACAGCTGAGGAGTGACCTACAGGTCTGTGGGCCCAGCCAGGGCGTGGAGTCACTTTCAGTCTGCCGTTCTCGTGTACTTGAGGGTCTGAGGTTAACAGCAATCTTTTGTCTCCATGGTGCACACTTTCCCCATTCTCTTCCATGCTGTTGGGTGGGGCTCCCAAGACCTGCCCTGAGGCTAAAACCTGATCAAGGTCTGGCTCCAAGAATGGAATGTCACCAACAGTTTCTTGTCTGCGGTACACAGTGCTGATGCAAATTGAGAGTTATTCTTGTTATGGTATATGCATTTATTTCTGTTCTTGTTTAAAATATTTGTAACTTTACAATATATTCTAGAGTACTGAGGGAAATCACAAGAAAGACTTTGGTAAGAGTTTCTGTTTTAAAGGAAAAGAAAAAGCGCAATTTGTCTGGAATAAATGTCTGAGGGATCAAAGGAACGGACTGAGGGTATATGGAAGGTTGTAGAAGGTCAGAGGTGATGTGATGTAAACTGTTTGTTAAGGTTTCTTATACCTGCAAATACTGAATTTAAAAGTTGATTCCGGTTGGTTTTCATCTTAAGAATGGCTAATGATTCTGCAAACTGCTTATGTGTGTATGTATACAGGTATGTGACTTGAAAATGAAAGCAAGCTTTAACTGTATGTATGTATGTGTATAACTTGGATCCAACTGTGTGTATGTGTACAAGTAATTATTGTTTAGAAAAACGAGCTTTAAACAGCAACCACGTGGCTCCCTCCATCTTGGCTGGTGACCTCATGGGCAGCCATGTGGCTGGCAGCCATCTTTTACTAAGGTTATAAAGATCTACTCGGGTTAACACCTAATACTTATGTCTTTACCAAGTGTTCAACAGCAAGTTTCTAGAGAATTTAAATA
Organism: Peromyscus leucopus; assembly: GCF_004664715.2. Taxonomy (NCBI): domain Eukaryota; kingdom Metazoa; phylum Chordata; class Mammalia; order Rodentia; family Cricetidae; genus Peromyscus; species Peromyscus leucopus. Next base: position 22,946,963 of record NC_051063.1, on the reverse strand, counting down.
GATGGCAACATGTGTTTAATAAATAAGGTATTTGATTAATTTTAAAGCTGCACATCAATGCTTTTATTCACAGGAATATACCTTGCTCTGGCAGCCAAACTTTGCAACATAAAGGAATTATAGGAAACAGCTGAGGTTTGCAAATGTATGGCAGGACTAGAGTTCCAAAAAGAGTCTAGTTGCAGTGGTGGAAGACATTTGAGAGATCTCAGTCTTTTAAGAACAGTTTTTATAGTTAAAAACCAATGGCTTAAAAAAATGTTTCTTCTTATATTGATATTTTGTTTTGGTTTCTTTACTGAACCTGTATTTGATGCTAGAAAAGCTTCAACTTAAAAACATTGTTTTTAGGCTACTTTTGTAGACTGTTAGAGAACATAAATAATCAGTCATAAGTAATCAAGTTTTTTAATTGTAGTCAGGGTAAGTAAGTACTGATGTAAGTTTACTCATTTACTCAGTCTCTTGTATATGTTTTTAGGGTTGAGCTTGAAACAAGTAATTAGAAACAAAGTTTGTCTATTCAGATATACCTGGACAGCCCTCATACTTCAGAGATCTGAAGAATATGGCATTTAAATGTTGATCTAAAAGCTTACTATATCAGACAGGCTTCCAGATCCTAGCAGTGACCCAAGGTCTCCAAAGAAGATTACGTACGAGGCACCACAACGTCTCTGCCTGAAATATGACAACGCTGACCACAGGGCAAGATGCCCCAGTGAAACGCCTGCCGCCAGGACCCAGCCCAGACTGTGGACAAGCAGTAGGACATTGGAATTGATTGCACCCTTTTGCATGATCAAGGTCAGTCTTCCATGTCCCTATTCCACAGGAAAAATACTCTGCCTTATGGACCTGATGGCGGAAGAAGACTGATGCTGTTCTGACTTGTGCCTCCAACGCTATGGAGACCTGGGTAGGGATTGGTCCCTGTAATTTATAGGATTGGAAGCTTCTTGGTCTGCACTCAGATATAGTTTATCCTTCTCAGATTTCTGATAATACTGATGGCTAGGCTAGCTCTAACTTTGTCAGCATGGCAGCATCAGACAACCAGATCCTCATGCAAGGCTATAGCTTTCTTGTTAGCTCACTTTTAGGAAAATGTTCTAAGATATAAAAGTTTAAGTAAGTCATAAAGGTTCAGATATGAGTCTAAAATGAGATATGTTTCAGATTACTCTCCTGTTCTATGGTTCAGAGCTTAACATTTAGGAGCCTTGATGAGCTGGTAGAGTAATGACTACTTACTATTCAGTCACAAGCTCAACATTTTGGATTTGTTTTAGATGTCATCTAAATATGTCTAAATGTAAACCTAAAAGTGCTTCTCATCAGGTCAAAAATCTCTGTCCAATTTATACCTGGCTTTCTGGACAGAAGGAAAATGCACAAGCTTTTAACCCAAATCTGTAGTTCTTTGGGACTCAAAGGTATGAGTCCACTTCTGCTGTTTTATAAGATACCCATTATCTGCTTTGTCTACAATATGGATTTCAGTACAGATTGGTAATACTAATGTATCTAAAACTTTTATGTCATTTTGTAAGTAGGCCTCAAAGGATCAAAAGAGTCATAAAAACCTAGACCCATTTCACAGAGGTTGAAAGGACATTCCTAAAGATGGTATTTTTCCTCTTTCCTGGTCTTGGAACTACTGCTTTTCCCATTACTAAGGGTATGGACCTAAGGGTTCCAAATAAGTTCATAAATTTTAACTTCTGTTCCTAGTTTAAATTTGTCTCAACAGATTTCCATTTGGCTGGCAGTCACCTCCAGGTTTCAGTTGCTGACTCCACTGCTCTAGACGACTGTGAGCTCCAGACGTGCTAAAAGCTGACGTGGACCAGCCCAGCTAACATGGTTCTTCCCTGTCCCTATGGGGTCAGGCAGCTACATGCTTCTGACAAATGTCCCCTTGCCCAGTCTTTGACTAGCTTTTCAGCCTTTTGGGGCCCCCTGATATCGGCGCCCCAATGCCAGCTCGAAGCAGTTCCAGAAGAGAATACATCACCCATATTCCCTGTTCAGAAAAGGCTGAAATGCTGAGTCAAAATGAAACTCCCTGGCATAGAGACAAGATGGCTAACTATACATGGCCATTATTAGAGAGGGATACTTAGGAACTAACTGTCTAAAACCCATGATTGGGTTCCATTAGGCACATGAGAAGGGGAAATGTGAGACCAAAATGAGCCATCTTCGAAATAAGACCAAAATGCTTTCACCCTAAAATTAAGGCCTAAGATTTCTCCTTTTGAGAACAGGCCAGAAGTTACTGAGACCAGTCAGTTCAGATTCCAGAAACCAGGAAGTGTAAAAGTACAGAGCCACAAGATAGTCACGAGGTAATGCCTGCCAGACTATGGAATGTCCTCTCCCTGGTTTCCAGGGTAACTGATCACAGAAATGCCTCCACCTGAGGGCAGCCAATGAGAAATGGTGGCGGGCAACCACTCCCTTAGAAGTAATTTCTAGAAGTCCCTAGAAGCGAGCCAATCAGAATTGTACCCGTACTAGCACCCCTAAATGATGTAACCTTGTGACTTTTCCCTTTAAAAACTGAGCTTGCAGACAGGTGGGCGCTTCCTCCAGCCTCCACTGCGTTGGATGTATTGGACGAAGTCCCTGCCTAGGCTTGTATTGCTTTTGGATATCCACGATTAAACCTTGCTTTTGCATTCCGGCATGCTCGTCTTTGGTGGTCTCTCTGGGGGTCACGATCTGGGCACAACAGGTGTAAACTTAAGTCATTAACTTCTCTGTGCTTCATCTTTATTATTCATAAAACAGGCATGATAGTAAGACTCTACCTCACAGAATTGCTGCCAAGAGAAACATGAGGTAACCCAAGGCCTTGATAACCAGCCTACCACATAATTCTTAAGATGTTAGATGCTTGTTGTGCTCGGCATTTGCTGATGTGGTTTCTCTATGTGGTACCATACCATATGTTATGGTTTGAGCCTGGAATGTCCTCCACAGGCTCAGGCTCATGTCTTCAGCACATAAGCTTCTGATGCGTGTACACACACACACACACACACACACACACACACACACACACCAAGGCTTCCACAGGGTCAGGCTCATCTGCCACCACTGGTTTCCACTCCATATTTCATCCCACTGGACCGTCCTCAGGAGCAATAAATAGACTTCGAGCAGCTATCAACTTGTCATTTATGACAGCAAGGCCTTCTTCTAGAATTTCTCATCAGGCCTTGTCCAAGGCTGTTTCTGAGCTGGGTCCTTCTTTCCTCTATTCTTCTGAACTATGTCTGTGGCTGTTAATTTAGCTCTTTTCTTCATCATAAGATCTGCTTGTAAATTGTCTGTCTGATTCACTGTTCTATTGCTGTGTACCTGCACCTGTGCACCCAAGCCCCTATTGCAATAGGACATCACCACCACTCTAGAACATTCCCTTAGGCCAGGTTCTTCACATCAATAACTTTACTCCATAACTCCCCAGTCATCCACTGTTGTGTGTGTGTGTGTGTGTGTGTGTGTTTTCACTACAGACTGGTTTTGTTTATTCTAAATTTCATTTGAAATGCATGGCAATGCTTGCTCTTCTGTGCTGCTGTTCCTGCTTGAGTTATTTGCATGTTGGTACATGCCCAGCAGCCCATTCTTTTACATTGCTGAGTAAATGTGCATTCTGGGTGGGACTATTACTATTCCAGTTTTCTGTTTGTGATACCTCCTGTGGTGGTTTGAATGAAAATAGCCCCCTTAGGCTCGTAGGGGTGTGGCCCGGGTGGAGTAGGTACGGCCTTGTTGGAGGAAGTGTATCATTGGGGGTGAGCTTTGAGGTTTTAGAAGCTCAAGCCAGGCTCAGTTGACTCTCTCTTTCTGCTGCCTGCCTATCCAGATGTAGAACTCTCAGCTCCTTCTCCAGCACCATCTCTGCCTGCATACTGCCATGCTTCCTGCCATGGCGATAATGAAATTATCTGGAACTGAAAGTCAGCCCCAATTAAATGTTTTCCTTTATAAGAGTTTCCATGGTCATGGTGTCTCTTCACAGCCATAAAACACTGACTAAGACATCACCTCCCCAGCACTTCTCTTTTTTTTTTTGTTAGTAAGATTTCTAGTAAGTTTGTACTTAGGCCACTGTTTTTTTTTTTTTTTTTTTTTTATGAAATTTCCATTTTGTTCTAATATAGTACTTCTGTTTTCTGCTAATTGTCTTCTATTCTTTTAGGAAGAGTATTTGCTCCTTTATCTTCATGACTGTGAGAAGATAAAATCTTTATCTTTAAAATCTTTACTAACCCAACATCTGAGTCATTTCTGATGTTGGTTTTCATTTCCCTCAGACTCTTCTCTTGAATATAGAGCCACGTTTTTCAATGTAGACATTTTGCCTGAACATTTTGGATTCTATGCTAGTCAGATGTGCTGAGACAAAATACCCAACATCCACACATTAAAGAGAAATGGTTTACTTAGGCTCAGTCCCAGAGGTTCCAACCCATCATGGCCTGGAAGACATGGCAGCTGAGATACTGAGAGAAGAAGAGGGTGTCCTCTCATAACATCTGAGCCCCCAGACTGTAGGCATGGCACTGACCACATTCAGGAAGGTCTTCCCTTCTGGAGATGCCCTTCCTGATGCCCAGAAGTGTGGTTTACTGCTCTCCCAGGCACTTCTCAATCCCATCGACAATCAAGACAGTTGGTTATCACATATTCTACGTGGGCACTGTGAACAATACGTTGTAGTGGCTGCTGTTATGTTCCTCTCCAGAGTGCTGGTTTTCTGTTTATTTATTTCATTGTGTAACAATACTTCAGCTGAGCTCGGAATCTGAACTGTCTCTCTTGCCTTGGTTACTGATGAAGATTTTGTTAAGTGCTTCTAGACTTATCTGGGCAGTTTGCAGTCTGCTTCAGATAAAGACGTTAACCAGTTAGTGTGCTGGATACACGGGTTCAAAGCTCAGGAGAGATATTTGAGATAGATATGCAAGATTATGAAGAAGCAACATAAAGGTGGTAGATATGTCTGTCCATCAGCATGGGTAAAACCACTTAAGGACAAAGTGAGAAGAAAGGAGAAAGTGTTTGTTTTCTGTGGCTATCCTAATAAAGTACGATAGACTGGGTGATTCAAAGGACAAAACTAATTTCCTCAGGATTCTGGAGGCTAGAAATCTAAGACCAAGATATCAGGAGGGTTGGTCTCTTTTGAGGACTCTCTGTTTGGCTTGTCGAAGGTGGCCTTCTGCATCCTTACATGGTCTTCCCTCTGCATGCAGCTGTGTCTGGAGTTTCTCATCTCGTAAGGACACAGTCATTTTAGACCAAGACACCCCACACACACACACATCAGTCATCTCATTTCAACCTAATTCACATTTTAAAGATCCTACCCTCAAATACAGTCACATTTGAGATTCTAGGGTTTAAGATATCAATGTGTTATGGGAGCAGAGGCTGGGTGGGGGTTGGGGAGAGGTAACATGATACAGTGCAGCCACAACAAGCAAGTGGGAGTGTTCAGTGAGTAAAAGCACGCGGCATAAGCCTGACAACCTGAGTTCCATCACCAGAACCCACGTTGGAGGGAGAGAAAGAAACAACTTCCAGCCAGCAGTGGTGGCACATGCCTTTAATCCCAGCACTCTGGAGGCCAAGGCAGGCAGATCTCTGTGAGTTCAAGGCCAGCCTGGTCTACAGAATGAGTTCCCATAGAGCCAGGACTACAGAGTAACCTGGTCGGAAGGGGCGGGCATGCAGGTGGTGGTGGTGGGGGATGACAACTTCCAAAAGTTGTCATCTGACTTTTACATGCAAGCTGTGGCCTCTGTGCACGCACGCGCGCGCAAAAACACACACACATACACACACACACACACACACACACACACACACACACACCACACACACACGCACACACACACACACACACGCACGCACGCGCGCACACCACACACACACACACACACAGATTCAATAAATACAATAAATAAATTAATAGATACCCAAAGAACTCTAGCAGCTGGGTGTCAGGAAGTGAAAGAAAAGCCACTGAAAGAGACTTGAAAATGTGTCATAGAAATCTGAAGACAATCAGGAAACTGCTCCAGGAAGAGTTTTCAAGGCATCATAGTCAACAGCGCCAAGCGCTACTGTGAGAGCAAACACACACGGAGGCTGAAAGCTCTCCAGGAGACCTGGTGCAAGGAAGAACATCGTGATCTTGATGAGAATAGTTCTGGGGCCATGATGGAAGTAAAAATCTGGCTGAGACAGACCGAGCAGCAAGAGAGAAAGAAATCCAGACACTGAACACTGGGGTTGGAAACTGAGAAAACAGACTAGGAACTATGTCAAGCATTGTGGTGGAGTTCATCCTAGTTCATCATCTCATTAAACCCTCACTTTAAAAACACCTTGTAGCTTCCCTTACTGAGTTGTACTCAATGAACTGTATTTAGTATTTGTTGGGAGCCTAATGTCAGATACTGTCTCGAGAGCTAGCGACACATCTGTGAACAAAACAAATAACTGTGCTCTCGGGAACTTAGACCACCGTGAGAACAAACAGACCACAAGCGTCAAGCCTAACATAAAATATATTGTGATTCCAAAAAATAAGCTGTGAAATTATCCAGTGTGTTTGGAGGTGTAAGTACTGTGGAAAAAGAAAAGAAAGAAAGCAGGAATCTAAGAAATGGGCAAAGAAGGGAATTGAAGTACTTGGTAGCAAATATTTGAGCTTAAATGATAAAAAATACAGTATTCTACATTAGAATAACAATAATAAATATAAAACTTTAAAAGTTCAAATGCATGGGAAAACGCACCATGTTCATGGAAGACTCAATATTTTTAATATGTCAATCCTCTTCAAATTTAACAATAGATTCATTCTAATCAAATGAAAACTATGGCAATCTAGTTTTTGCAAATTTTAAAATGTATATGCAAGTGAAAAAATTCCGGAAAAGCCAATGCAATTACGAAGAGGAAATATACAATACACAAGTAGGTCTACTTGTCAGTTCCCTAGTGGGAAAGCAAGATGTACATCCCTGCTCCCCTTTTACCAAGATAGCTTTCCAACCGTGAAAGAATCAAGAGAACAGCTGGGTTAAGTCAAATACTTTACAGAAGATGCAAACTGACTAAACATACATTACTGTTTGGTCACGTTTTCCATAGCAGAAGACAAAGCCAAACATTAAGGACATTCTTGATCTCAGAAGAAAACAGTTAGCTTGCTGGGAATTTATGTTCCTTTCTGCTTGCCTCAGTATTTCCAAAAATATATTACTCGGGAGAAGGGTCACATGAAAAGGAAAGAAGTGGGAAGAAAGTGGAGACTGTTAAGTAAAAGCAGAGATTGTAAGTACCCAAATACAGCAGTTCTACGTGTAGGACCCTTTGTAAAAATAAATAATGTGAATCATGAACATGAAACTAATATAATAATGAATAATGAAACAACAGACTTTCCAAACTATCTCAGGACAATGGGAAATTGTGTGTGTGTGTGTGTGTGTGTGTGTGTGTGTGTGTGTGTGTGTGTGTGTATTCTGATTCAAGAGGGGAAAAAGTTAGTCCTTATGCCTAGGGGGGAAAACCTTGTTTTTTCAGTGACACAAAGCATCTTTTTAATCAAAAGAACACAGGGCAAGAAGCGAGGGATAGTCTCCCTCTTAACTGTCTGTTGTGGTCATGGGTAAGGACCACTTTAATCTTTTAAATTTGATTTCTTTCTTCTAGCTGCAATAGCAGAAACCCCCTGGTCAGAGTTCCCTGTGGTGGGAGCCAAATACAAACGTTGTCTTAATAACAACGGAATTTCAAATACCAAATGGAAATTCCCACACTGTCCGCTTAGAAATTCCCTCCAATTTTCCAGTTTCTTGCTTTTTAAGTATTGACCACAGTTTGGTTAAGGTGTCCCTAAAGGCAGAGTGTGAAAGGCACACACTTTTCAGGGCAGGAGTCCAGGAGAGGAAGTGAGGCAAAGCCATCAGGGATGGAGCCAGTTACAAAGTCATGGGGAAGGATCTGTTCTGCAGGCTGGCCTGTGGCTGCGCTCACTCAAATGCTCCCTATTAATCAGGCCTACGGGAAGAGCTGTAAGGAAAAAGTAATAAAAACCTGAAATAATCTAGGTGATACATTCTGGGGGGGGGAGCAACAGAGGGAGGGTTGCTAAAAACTTGATGGGGTATTCCTGCTTCAAATACCTTTCATCACATGTTGCCGTTTCTCCTTCTACCCTGTCATAGGGAATTCGAATTAGAAATTGTCTTAACCCAGTGGTTCTCAACCTTCCCAATGCTGAGACCCCTAGGACAATTCTTCATGCTGTGGCACCCCCAACCATAAAGTCATTTGTTCCTACTTCAAATTGTAATTTTGCTACTGTTATGAATCATAATGTAAATATCTGTGTTTTCCGGTGGTTTTAGGTGACCCCTGTGAAAGGGTCATTCAACCCCCAAAGAAGTCGCAACCCACAGATTGAAAACTGCTGTCTTAACCTGACTTGAAAAAAAGTGGAGATGACTCTAGGTAGGTTAATGAAGCTGTTAAATATCCATCGGCAGCCAGAGCTCACTCAACTGGGTCATTTCATTCTGGGATTGAAACTATTTGTAGCTAGTATTGAAACTGTGATTGGCAGAATGAGGAAGATAAGGAGTCTGGAGTCAGGGTTGTACCTGTGGAAATCAGTGCCACAGATAGCAACACTCAATCCATGAAACAAGACTTGGAGTCTACAACATCAATTTTCAGCCGTGGAGGCTAGGGGCCCAATGAGCATCTGATAAGCTCTAAGGTCTCTAGAGCAGTGGTTTTCAACCTGTGAGGGGTCACATATCAGATATCCCACATATCAAATATTTACAGTGTAATTCATAACAATAGCAAAATTATAGTTACGAAGTAGCAATGAAATAATTTTATGGTTGGAGTCACCACAACAAGAGGAACTGTATTGAAGAGACACAGCATTAGGAAGGCTGAGAAGTGATGGTCTACAGCGTCTTCGCTGCTGAATTTTTATGAGAGGCAATTGCATGTAAAAATGCTATACAGTCATTAAACCATGTTGACAAGGAAATAGAATGTTTTGTTTCCAGGGAGAACAAAGACCAGGAAGTATGAATAGACAAATATATGGGGACCTAACAAGGCTACACATCTTAAGAAATAATATGTTACTGAACCCTCGAGGTACAAATGTCTATTGTATAGATCATTTCTTTCTGCCCTTAATGTGCCAACAGTCAGAATGCTGTTAGATGTAGCATGTGTTTCTTTTTCAGACAGGCTGTTAGCAACATTTTCCCATTTCTGTCTCTGTAACAAAGTTAACGTGACTGATTTGGGAAGCAGTCTTTCCTGCGTAGCTAGCCATCTCCATCCCTCTTGACAGACTGCACAAAAGGAAAATGTACAGACAACAGAGTCTTTAAATGAAGCAAGTTAAATGCATGAGTTTTAAAAGATTTAGGGGGATTGATGAATACCACTCCTTCAGCTAATCCACAGTTGTTCATTTTCCAACACAGGGGCTTAGCTGCTGCCATAGCCAAACCCTGGGAGTGTAACTTCAGTACATCCAATGATGCATCATGAAAGCAATCTAATCCTAACAGATGATTTTTAATCCCAGCTATTCGTGTTCTGACTCATTACATGGAACTTGGGGAACACACTATTGGGTTATATTAAAATAGCCTCTCAGGTGTTGTGACCGACCCAAAGCCTGTACTTGTTCTCCCAACCAAATAATAGAATCCCTCAGTAGCTGGATCTCACTGAGAATCTCTTGAGTCATGTGAAGTTTCCAAGGTGTCAGTAAAGTTCTTTTAAATTTTAGATAAAGGAAGCTGTTTTTCACCTCCTGGTACAAGGCCATAGTGACCCTGGGTACTGCAGCAAAGCTGAAGTTCAAGACAAACAGAGACCTTAACACAGCCTTTGTGGCAATGATAGAGGTCCTTGAAGAGGACTTTTCCATTAGGATCACTGTTGCCGTGATGAAACACCATGACCAAAGGTCATGTGAGGACAGGTATTTCACTATGCTTCCATATAACAGGTCGTCAAAAGTCGTGAGGGCAGGAACTCATGCAGAGGCCATGGCGTGTGCGGCTTACTGGCTTGTTCGCCACGGCTTGCTCGGTCAGCGTTCTTATAGAACCCAGGACCAGCGTAACAACGGGTTTAGCCTGCCCACATTGGTCACAAATTAGGAAAACGCCTTACTGCTGGATCTTATGGAGGCATTTTCTCAATGGAGGCTCCCTTCTCTCTGATGACTCTAACTTGTGTCAAGTTGACATAAAATTAGCCAGTAGCCAGCACAGAGGAAATGAGTAAGTCCCTTAAAGAAATCTATGAAAGCACAAACAAACAGGAAATAAATAAAAGAATTCAAGGCCTGACAGTAGAAAGCTAAAGAAAACCCAAACTGCAGGAAGTCTGGAAATGAAAAATTTAGGAGCTAGAACAGGAACCACAGAGGCAAGCTTCGCCAGCAGAGTTCAAGAGAAGGAAGAGAGAATCTCAGGTGTTAAATTATGATACAAGAAATGGGTATCTCAGCCAAGAAAACGTTAACAATTTTAAAACCCTGACTCAAAAATATCCGGGAAATTTGGGACACCGTGAAAAGGGCAATTCTAAGAATAATAGGAATAGAGGAAGGAGAAGAAATCCTGGTCAAAAGCACAGAAAATACTTTCTACTAAATCATTGAAGAAATTTTTCCTAACCTAAAGAAGGAGGTGCCCATAAAGGTACAAGAAGTATACTGAACAACATATAGACTGTACCAGAAAAGAAAGTCCTATCGGCACATAATAATCAAAACACTAAACATACAGAAATAAAAGAAAGACTATTAAAAGCTGTAAAGGGAAAAAATAAAATAACATATAAAGGCAGACTTTTTAGAATAACACCTGACCCCCAATGGAGACTCTAAAAGCCAGAAGGGCCTGGATAGACATTCCACAGACTCTAAGAGACCACAGATGCCACCCCAGATTACTATACCCACCAAAACCTTCAAACACAATAGAAGGAGAAAAATAAGATAATCCATGATAAAACCAAATTTAAGCAATATCTTTCTACAAATCCAGCCCTACAGAAAGTACTAGAGGGAAAGTTCCAAACTAAAGAGGTTAGTCACACCAAAGATAATACAAGGAACAACTAACTCCAGAATTTGAATCCCAAATCAAAAGAGGGAAAACACACACACACACACACACACACACACACACGCACGCACGCCAACACTGCAACAACAAAATGATAGGAATAAACAAACACTGCTAATTGATATCTTCCAACATTAGTGGTCTCAATTACTCAAGAAAAAGACACAGACTAACAGAAAGCATGAGAATACAGGATCTATCCTTCTGCTGTATCAAAGAAACACACCTAAACATCAAGGATAGACACCGCCTCATTGTAAAAAGATGGAAAAAGACATTCCAAGCAAATGGACTCCAGAAGCAAGCTGGTGTAGCCATTTTAATACCTGACAAAATAGACTTCAAACCAAAACTAATCAGCCATCTGTCTCTATTATTTCTTGCAATTTTGGGGGAGTTGCTTGCTTATACATCCTTTTTACTCAGGTAATATTATTTCCTTTCTCAGGTCTTTGATGGAACTGAAGACTAGATAGTTATGATTATAGTTTTCCTTGATCATGATAAAAGGTAAATTAGATATGAAACTTCAGACTCACAAAAATAGGATAGATGATAGAGTATTTTCTTTAATTTTGCTAAATACAAATAGACTAGATATTGTAAATATAATTCTTGCTTGATAATGGTTTTGTTACATGTAATTTCACTACAATGAAATGAAAACCTTCCTTTTTGATTAGACAGAAAAGGGGAAGAGCTGTGGGATGATCTTTCTGTATGATGTGAATATGTGTTGCTGCTATTAAAGCTGTGTTGGCCTATGGTAAGCCAGGATAAGAGCCAGGCAGGAAATCTAAGAGAGATACAAGGAGGAAGAGCAGAATCAGAGAAGATGCCAGCCCACTGCCCAAGGAGCAACAAGATGCCAGGAGACCAGTAACACCACAGGCACATGGCAACACATAGATTAATATAAATGGGTTAATTTAAGATGAAAGAGCTAGCTAGCAAGAAACCTGACCCATAGACCAAGCAGTTTGTAATTAATATTAAGCCTCTGAGTGATTATTTTATGAGCTGCTGCGGACAGGTGGGACACAGGAATACTTCTGGCTAGACTAAACCATCTTTATTTCTTCCTGTCTTAGGGGCATTGGTACCTTAATACTATTACAAGAGATAATAACTTCCACTTGAAACAAGAAATCTCATCCCCATGTATTTACAGACATCAGCCACATGTGGACATGCTGATCCTGTATACCCTTCATGATCTCTTTATCTTAATATCGCATAACTTTTTCTTACCTCAACTGGGACTCCAAGACAAATCAAAGCAGAACAGGGTGACCACATAGGCTATTTTCATGGCTAAAGCTAAAAGCAATGATAGCAATATCAGTGCCAGTATCAATAAAACTAGAAAACTCTTTTATCATTTAAGTAAAGAGTTAAACAGGGTTGTTCCCTTGAAATGTGCTTTGACCACATGATATGATACTTTCCTGTACTTCCAACCCCCTGGGTTCCTGTTTCTAAACTTCTTTGGTTCATTGGGTCATACGGTAGTAACAGCAATTGAGCGAGAGAACATCCCTTGTCAACACACTTCTCTTAAAGACATCAGTGCTTTAATTTTTCTAGAATAATCTTTATCAACTACACCAAGAACAATGGTAATGCCCTTTAAATTCAGACAACTTTTTCTAAAATTAATCCAACTGTGCCTGGGGGAGTGGGCCCCCAGATTCCCATAGGTGTGGCTTGTATACCCACAGATTCTGTAGGCATGGTTTGTATGCTCCCAGATTCCTGTAGGCTTGACTTGTATGCTCCCATATTCCCATAGGCATGGCTTGTATTCCTCAAATTCTGTAGCATGGCTTGTATACTTGTTACAGTTCTAAGAACCATATTCCTAGCTGCTGGCAGGTCTGTCTAATCCTGTGCTCCCTCAGGTTGCTGCTGAGAGATGAAACACTCTGTTGTTTCTGGGTATGCCCCCGGAATTGCTGTCGGTTCCCCCAGAGAGGGCTCCTGTGGTTGTTTCATGATGCCATGGGCAGAGAGGCAAGGGATTGTCCTTATCAAATTGTGATATACATTGATTATCCTCATGAGTCCCATTATAATACCTGGGCCACATGCCTGGTGGAGGATGTGTAGAAGCTGGCATGTTAAAATTATCATTAGCCTGTCAAGGAGCCATAGAGGCATCTACAGTCCCTGGCTTCCCACACTGAAAGCAAACTGGTTTAACTGGTCTAAGTGTTTCGCCATAAATAAATGCTGCAGCGAAGACATTATTTTTATGTTTCTGCATTTCAATGTTTTGGGCTACTCTGATGTAATCAAAAATCATGTGCATTTGTTGGTTAGGAGCCAAAATTCTTAGTGCTTCTGCATTAACACTTTAAAAGCCAATCATTTGGCTAAGATGTGTGTTATCTTGAGCAACCAATACCTGTCTTCTTACTGTTTTTGTAAGGTGACCAAGAAAGTCATCAAAAGATTCTGAAAGGCCCTGTAATGTCCTTATAAAATCTGGGTTGGCTCCCCGGGCTCAGACAGATGTTGCCACAGTCAACAAACAGCAAGTGACACATTGGTTCATAAGCTTGTGACAGATAGCCAAGTCAGCGTTGTGATGGCCACAATTTACTTTCATTTTCTGTATCTTGTTTCAAAGGCTTGCTCCAGTCAAGGAATCTGAGGAGGAAATGTGGGCGCTGTAGGCATGGACGTCTGGTACTGACATTTGTTCTCCCGTGTCCTTGGAACCAGTACAGCTTGTGTTAAATGCTCCCAAAATGTTTCCTAGGTTGTCTTTTCCAGTGCCTGTGTTGGAAAGCAGTGATAGGAATTTAAATACCTCAACTCTGTTCTTTCTTAAGGACCTCAGGAATCTGGCCCCGTATTCCCACGGCCAGTACATTTGCTTTTGGAAACCACGGGCATGCGCGCATTACTCACTGACAGTTCCTGTAAAGCCCCACACGCAGCCCCTGCCTGTTTAAGCAGACAGCACAAAAGAGCCAAATAATGATGGGAAGATGATTCTATATCCCGTTGTTACCCAACCTTGAAAAACCCCATCAAGCCACGATCTGGTGAACTGAGTTACTCACCAATCAAGGTCTCTGCTCGGATGCCACTTGCCAGAGATGGCAGAACTCAGTCCCTGAGAAAAGACTCAGGAGTCCAAAATGTGAATTTTCAGCAGGGGAAACTGGGGACCCAAAGAGCGTGGGAGAAGCTCTAAGGCTCCAGGGTGTCTCCAGTGCCGAGTTTTTATCAGACACAACTGCATAGAAAGATACTGTAACTTAATGTGCAGAAGGTCAGAATGCTCTCAGGTGTGGCTCGTGTTCCTTTCTCAGACACGGCTGCTCATACAAAGTGGGACATGTGGGGGGCTCTCAGATGAAACAGAGAAGTCCAACTGTGGAAAGGTTATAAAGGACGCTGATCACACACTATCCAATCCCAATGCCTCTTGCAGCTTAGCTGGCTTCCTTTTACTCTTCCTCACTTATCTCGTTTTCTGTCAGAAGATCCCAGAAGGCAGAGACTGGGGCCAGGCTCTATTATGAGTGAACTTAATTTTTATAAGTTAGACCAGCAAGTTAAAACCTGTCTATCCTTATGATGGCCCAAAGCAGTACAAAGCTCCAAAGTCCTCCTTATATGAGAAATTTTGGGTCTATCACCTGCTCATAAGCTGGAGTTCCCTCAATATGCAGTTGGCAAATACTGAGTGCTTACTAGGGGCCCAAGAGCCATCTCTACCCTCACAAAGTTTAACGGCCATATTTGCCTCTTAAATGTCACTCAGAAGCCAATCCGTGGGCTAGAAAGAAATGAAGGAGCTAGAATTCAGCTGCTAGAAGCTACAGAAATACAAGAAGGGACTCAGTCCTCACTTGCTGGACAATTCTGAGTAGAAGGCCCTCAGCAAAACTGTAGTCTGCTCCACTCATCAGTGGAACAATGCCAATTAGAGGGATAATGCACACTCTTTGCTCTAGGTTTACAATATAATAAAACTAGCGTTTTTAATATTCTATACCAATGTCTGCCAGTCTTCGGCTAAGGATAACTCTTTCAAGGAGGATGGCTAGTGCAGGTCCCCAAGCAGAACACTTGGGTACCAGGAATTGGTGGACACCTTGCACTGCACTGATGTAATACAGCAAGAGGATTGGCTAGGATACAGATCTTGTCTATGATCTCCACTGACTTCTGTATGCCCTAGAAAACAGGAAGATGGCACAACTAAGGGCATGTTACTATCTCCAGCCCATCCATCAGACCTCTCTGTAAGCCATTTCTAACCATCTACCTAAATATTCCACATGGCTCTGGTGATCTATGTTCTGAAAAACACAGCTCTACAGAGTGCACTGTATAGTGTCTAGCAAACAACAAACACTGGCTAGAAGAGTGGACACATAGTTTGTAGGATAAGCTTGTGGTGATGCTGTGAGATAATCCTTCTGCACACTGTGTAAATTATACTGTGAATGGTTTCATAAAGAAGCTGACTGGTCAATAGCTGGACAGGATAAGGTTACGGGGAGAGCAAAACAGAGAATGCTAGAAAGAAGGGTGGAGTCAGAGGAGTGTTAGCAGACACAGAGAAGCAACATGGATATGCTGGACTGAGAGAAGGTACCGAGCCACACGGCAAAGCATAGATAAAAAGATGGATTAACTGAAAACATAAGAGTTAGTTAATAATAAGCCTGAGCTATTGGCTGAGCATTTATAATTAATATTAAGCCTATGTGTGGTTACTTGGAAGTGGCTTGGGGACAGAAACTTCTGCCTATGTGGTAACGTTTTCTGTTGTGTCTTTTTTTTACATTTTTTCCTATTAGTAAACTTCCAGTTGAGGGGCTCTGTTTTCCTTTAGTATGCTATCTTCTTAGGCTCTACTGCTCACTCTTCAATGTGTTGGTAATAACTGGTCAATTTGGCAAATATTTCCAGAGCCCCATTGTATGTAGAGTCCCCTGAGTGTTGTGGGGTCCACACAGATAACTAACTTGGACCCTTCCTTCAAAAAAGCATTTGTGGAACCTTTCTGATGTTGCTGGAATTTTCTTCAATCTTCTTATTAATTTCTTCTCTTTGCCACCTGTTGGAGCCCACCAAGGTTTCCTAGTGGCTGTACCCAGCAGGACTGCATAAGGGGATGATTGGACCACAGGCCTGAGTACTAGGTGTTTATAAGGGTCTACACTCGGCTGTAACCAGCAAAGTGGAGGTCTTTTGCTCTATCCCTTGGCATTGTTATGAATAGACCTTTGGAGTAAAGTTCTGGGCCGGTGGATAAGGATCCAGGCCCACCCGAGGCTATCCTTTATTTCTCTCCCCTCTTTATTTCTAACTAAGTCCCTTATCCCTCATTCCTCAAGAGTCCCTGGGGTAAATAAATGTGGGGGCTGGTCCGCACTTAGAACCTACTGCTTCTGAGACACAGACTTCTTAGATATGTAGATTGTTTCATCAGTGGAGGCTCCAAATGAAAGTCCCAGTGGACCCTAGGGCTGTACTCTTCTATCCTGGACCCAAACATGGTCATAAACTTGCTTTGCCAGTGGACACTGCGAGCCTGATACAAGCCAGCGAGGATGGATACCCATCACATGCTGTAGCTTTTGCTTATGGAATGCCGCACAGCCCTGGGAGGCTGGTCTACAATCTGCAAAGGTGAAAAATCATGGAAACAGATATCTCACTGTCTGTCTGGGATGAGCCCTACATTAGGTGGACATGCCTGCTGGATGTAGCTGTGATAGGGAGCCAGACTAAAACAACAATTCATCCTGGACTACAGAATCAAACAATGTAATTGTTGTCTAGGTCACTGTTTGATTGTTTTTTTGACTTCTAATTTTTAAACCTATTTTTCTACTAAAAATTCTTTCTCAAGCTCTAATGCTTACAGATGTATTTAATCTCTTCACTCTATAGTGTTATTTAAAGGATCTGCAACACTGGTGTAGGGGTCATGGATTGCTTTAGTTTATGCTTATTGTGGAAGTTCTTTTTCCTTCAAATTTATTTTATTGTTGTTGCTTAAGGAAGAGTTTTCATTATGTAGCCCTGGCTGACCTGGAACTCACCATATAGACTGACCTCAAACTCTGAGAAATCCATTCACTTCTACCTCCTGAGTGCTGGGATTAAAGGCCAGTGTTACTACATCCAGCCCCCTTTACATTACAGGACAACTTTGATGGACGTAGTAGTCTCAATTAGCAGTTATTCTGTTCCTACAGCACTAGCTCTGTCACTGCCACTAAAGGGACCTTTAACTAAATCTCTATCATACTATTTACAATTAAGATTCAAGATTCAAAGGCTGGGGTGAAAACCTGCTAGCTCTGAGAGGCTGGGTCGCAACTAGCTGACCTCCTCTCCTTGCTGGTGTCTCCCAAAGACCAGTGCTTCTGCCTCGACAAACCAGAAAAGGCTGCGCCACTTTAAATCCCTCCCTACTACTTCCTGTGCCTCTCTATCTCTCCCAGATGCCCTTTGATTACTTCCTGTCAACCTAGGTGCTAACTCAGCCTCCTGACACAAGTTTATTTTATCAATGCAAATGCAAACTTGGGGTTCACCGTGTGATTGAATATCCCCCAACACTTGAGTGTTTCTACTGAAAAGTCTGCTGTTACTCTGATAGGTTTGCTTTTGTTGTCGATTGTAATTTCTTGCTTCCTGATTTCCATATTTGTTCTTTGTTTTATACACTTGGGCATTTTTAACTACAATAAAACATGGAGAGGTTCTGTTCTTCCCCCCCCCCCCCCAGACAGGGTTTCTCTGTGTAGTTTTGGCTTCTGTCCTGGATCTTGCTCTGTAGATCAGGCTGGCCTCCAACTCAGAGATCCCGAGGGCTGGAATTAAAAGTGTGTACCACCACTGCCTGGCTTGAGAGGTTCTTTTCTAGTCATGCCCATTTGAGGTTCCAAATGTCTCCAAGTACTTGAATGTACATTCTTTCCTTTTATTTGGGAAATTTTCTACCTTAATTTAACCAAAACATCTCTATACCTTTTGTTCATATCTTGCTTTCCTCTCCAGCACCACAAATGTATAAGGTTGGCTCCTAGGTTTTGTTCCAGAGGTCTTAGATGTTGTAGCCATGATTGTTTAATTTTACTCTTTTTTGTTTGGTTGGGTTTTGTTTTGTTTTGAAACAGGTTTCTCTGTGTAGCCCCGGCTGTCCTGGAACTCGCTTTGTAGACCAGGCTGGCCTCAAACTCACAGAAGTCCACTTGTCTCTGCCTCCCGAGTGCTGGGATAAAAGGTGTGCACCACCACACCCAGTGCTTAATTTTATTCGTAATTGCTATCTGAATATAGTAATTCCTCAATTTTGTTTCATATTCCTTCTTTAACCTGGTCTATCGCTGGTTCTTTGCATTGAATTTTTATTTTATTTCTTGGTCTTTTAATTTATAAGATTGATTTTCATTTTTTTCAATAACTTTTGGCTGAATTTCTCATTGAAGCTGTTCAATTTCTCACCTAACTAGCTGAAATTACTCTGAAAAGAGAAAGGCATCCATCTCTTCCCTTCCTGTTCACCTTGAGATGAACACTTCCTGTTCGCCTCCTCCATTACATACTCCTGGCACTGCTGTGTCCTGTACAAGGCACCATGGCCTGAGCTCCAAAATCATGAGCCTGAATCAGCCCTTCCTCCTTTCAGGGACTTCTGTTGCAGTTATGCGAAGAAAACTGAATTCTACAGTAACTTCCATCTCAGAAGACCTCGAAGACCACTTTTCTTCTGAAGAGAAAAGCTCTTTTTCTCATTCCTCTCTAATGATTCATTTCTTTAGATCTTTCCAAGGAAACATAACCCCAAGGAGTTACCATGGCAAATACAGGGATAACACAGTCTTTAACACTGCAGGTGTGGTACCCCAGCTCCCGTTAACACAAATTTTCATACTTGATAACCTGATGGACTGAAAATACAAGACAACACAATGCCTATCCTAGTTTGAGGGACCAAGAGGGTTTCCATGAGCAATTCACAGCTGAGAAAATGTTAAAAAAAAGGGATAGGGATCGAGCAAGCCATGACTTGGATTCTAGGCAGAGGTAACATCAGAAGTAAGGACTGTGAAGGAAGAAGATTCTAGGTTTTGAGTTTTTCAATTGAGTGTGTGTGTTTCATACATGCATATGTGTATATTATTATATGTTTCTTTTTACTTTTCTCTATAGATTAGACCCAGTAATTTTGTTGTTGTTATTGTTGTTTTGAGACAGGGGTTCTCTGTGTCATCCTGGCTGTCCTGAAACTCACTCTGTAGACCAGCCTGGATTCAAACTCAGAGATTCTGTCTCCCAGGTGCTGGGGTGAAAAGCTTGTGCCATCACTGCCTGGCTAGACCCAATACTGAATCCTAATTATTGGGGTGTAGGATCTGGAATGAATACCCGAGGTTTGACATCTGGTTCTACTTGAATCCTTACCTGGCCTCTGTGTACAGAGGAGTTTTTTGTTTGCTTGCTTTGAATATTCTGCTTGAGATTACAATTACATCATTTCCCCTTCCCTTTCTTCCTTGCAAACCCTTCCATGTACTCCCCTTTGCTCTCCTTCAATGTCACGGTCTCTTTTTCCATTAATTATTGTTATACACACACACACACACACACACACACACACACACACACACACACACACACACACACACATACAGTCCTAAATACATACATACATACAACCTGCCCAGACTGTGTAACGTTACCTGTATGTATGCATTTTCTGGGCTGACCATTTGATAACCAATTGCTGTGCTCTTCCCAGGAGCAGACTACTTCTGCTCAGCATTTCTTGCTGCCTCTAGTTCTTCACGTAGGGTTGAGGCCTCATGAAAGCTTTCTCCCCAATCCATGTTAACGTGTCTATTGTTTTCTTTGTTCACCTCATGTTTAGGCAGTCATGTTGGGGAGACTTTATGGCTGTAGCTTCTGACATTCAAGTAACCTGAAGTCCATCTCCCTGAAGACTAGCTTTCATGGTACCAGAAGGCACCCCGAAGGCTTCCAAAGGAGGGAGTGCTTTTTTAGGAAACCAAGACATCCCCACACCGTGAAGGCCTATTTGGCACAGTGGGTATTAGACTTGAATCCCATCAGGGTTGTGATTTTATTTGGGTCAGAACAGCTATCTTTAGACCACCTTCCCATCCACTCCTACCCTCTTCACAAGTTGTTTTTATTTTGCTCTGAGGAAACTGGAGGCCTGGATGGAAACTCTGATGGAGTAACTCCCCCTCAACACCTGCGGAACTGAGTTCAGAGCCCAGTTTCCAGGGGACTCAGACATCTGAAGAAGATGGCATTCCTGACTAGCTGTGAGGAAAGAGAAAGGATACAATGACAACCAGATGCTTTGGCGGAGCCAAACATTTCTACCGTGTGTCTGGCAGCGTGTGACAGCCATGCTGAGAACGTGGGATTGTTTTTCTATCGATAGCACCTGGGAGGGCCGGTCCAGAGCAAGGGAAGGGAGGAGAGTGGAGGACATTCAGGAAGTGTAGCAAACAAACATGCAAGGTCTTTTGTTGTTGTTGTTGTTTGTTTGTTTTGTTTTGTCCCCTAGAAAGCTGCATACAAGACAAGCCCCCAGCATGTCTGGCCTTGTCAACAAGCTAATAGAAGACAGAGACGATTTGGCACACTACCCACGCAGGATAAAAGGCATCCATGCTGAGACCAATGCTGTTCAGCTGGAAATAGTCTCAGTGAGCTTCGAGAGAGATCTGGAAGATGAGCTGCTAATTACCCAAGCAGTCCTCCAGAGTTTCCCTTTGGTAAGACTATACTCGACTTCATTCACCAATCCCTCCAGCCTCCTATGGAGAGGCTCTACCAACCAGGCCAGGCCAGGCCTTGAACTTGGTGAGAGCAGCTGCCGATTGCATTTGCAAGCCTCCTCAACCAGTAAGTGTGCAGAGGGGAGAGAGCGGAGCCACCTTCCTCCAGAGAAGTAGCCTGAGGCACAGTAAGCAACAAAACAAGCCCCTTCTTGCAGATACTTCACAATCCCAGCCTCCCAGTGGGGTTGGAATTACTGTTCAAGAGAGGTCAGCACCAAGGAGAGCATCAAAAGGTGGTGCTCACCTTTCGGAGAGTCGGGTTTTGATGATTCAGACTACACGGACACTGATGAATGGATCGGGTCAGGCTTCTCCAGCCTCTGCCAGCCTCACTTAGGTAACCAGGGACCAGCAGCCACCACTCTCCTGCTGCCTCAGTCCACCCCACCCTCATCATACCAGGGTCCACTCCTCCTCTTCGCTCATCCCACAGCCTGAGCCATTGATTTTCAAGAACTGGGTGTGAGAAAGATGAGAACACTATTGCACAGGCTCATAACACACCACATCCACTAACTTCAGAACATTCGGCAGCTCCAAGGCCACCAGAGATTCCTCCCTGTGGAGGGGAAGGAGTGAAATTCTGAGTCTGGGATATTTGGCATGGGGGAAACATTGCCTTTAGTGTTGGACATACCGCTGGGGGACATGTAAAACCCTGTAGTGGGTACAGGGGCAGCCATACCTGTGCCCATCCACACCACACTTGTCACACTGGACGAGGGTCAGCAGTAGCTCCCAGAAAGAAGGTACTCACTTCTCTTGAACATGGACACTATGAGAACAAGCTAGAGAAAAACTGCCCAGGCTGAGGAGGTGCAACCACAGGCTGGATAGATACAGTGTACGTGGAAATGGCCAGAGCAGGGCGGGCTGTAGAGATGGGCGAAAGGCGGCGCTGAGATTCACCACAGGCACTCTGGAGGTACTTGACTGAGACATCACCCCAACGGCTGCCTGGGTAAGCTACGTCCAATGTGGAAAGTGTGCTGCTGAGCCTGGCGCTCCTGGTGACAAGGTGACAAAGGGGCCTTCCACAGCCCCTCAGAGAGTCCCATGTATGGAGATGACAGTCCCCAGGACACCAGAGACAACGCTGTCTAGTCTCAGACTCGAGGATCAGCAGAAAGATGGACTTCTCACATAAAGATCGGTCATCACGGCCAAAGAGACGGCTCAGTGGGAAAGGTGAGATTCCCAGCACACATGCAGAAAGTAGGTGTGTGTCTGCCACCTCAGCACTGGAGGGAAGACACAGAGGATCCCATGGGCTCCTAGCCAGTCTAGCCCAGATCACGAGGACAGATTCAGTGAGAGTCCCTGTGTGGTGGCTTGGGTGAGAACGGCCTCCTTCCTGTCTTAGTTAGGGTTTCTATTGCTATGATGAGTCACCATGACCAGGGCAACTCTTATAAGGAAAGCATTTAATTGGGGCTGGCTTAGAGTTCAAGGGTTTAGTCGATTCTTGTCATGGTGGGAAGCATGGTGGCACACAGGTAGACAGGGTTCTGGAGAGGGGCTGAGAGTTCTACATCTGGACTGGCAGATAGCAGAAAGAGAGAGAGCCACTGGGCTTAGCTTAGACATTTTAACCCCAAAGCCTACCCTAAATGACATACTTCCTCCAACAAGGCCACACTTCCTAATGCCACTCCTAAGCATTCAAATGAGTGTACGGGGCCATTCTTATTCAAACCACCACACTCCCATAGGCTCCTATATTGAATACTAGGGTCCCCAGTCGGTGAACTGTTTGCGCAGGATTAGGAGGTGCAGCCTTGGAGGAAGTGTAACCGGGGGCAGACTTTGAGGCTCAAAAGGCCATGCCATTCCCAGGTCATTCTCTGCCGTGTGCTCGTGGATCAAAACATAAGCTCCCAGGAACTGCTTCGATGGCACGCCTGCTTGCCTTTTGCCACGCTCCCCATGGTGGTCATGGGCTCTAACCCTCTCAAACTGTAAGCCCCAACAAATTCTTCTTTACGTTGCCTTGGCCACAGCAAGAGGAAAGTAACTAAGACACCCTGTCTCAGAAAGTAAGGTGGAGTGCAGTACAGGAAGACGTCTGATGTTGCCCTCTGGCCTCCATATACACAAGCCCAGGTGTGCATACCCTACCCACACATGCAAAGAAGAGCAGAGAGAAACCCTTGTCATCAGGGAGAGCACACACTGGCTTAACTTGTTTGAATTACTGAGATAAGCAGCCCGTCCCTCACCTGCTGAGACTAATCCAGAAGACAATGCAGGCAAGAGCAACCCCGCCATCCCAGCGAGAAAGGAATATGACAAAGTCTAGATGACTTCTACTTTATCTTATTTTAATAACTGATTATTCTGTTGCTGCGTTTGTTTGTCCCTGGTACCTTCTGTGCAATAATTTCTCCTCTATTTCTGATACCCAACCCATACCTTTTCTTTTCTCACTCACACGTTATTTGCCCTTCTCACCTTTCCCCATTTCCTCCTCATTTCTGTGGTGGTATTCTAATTGTACTGAAATGTGATTTTGATTGTATGTTAATAAATAAAGTTGCCCGGGGGTCAGAGCTATTAGAGCCATAGCAAGAGTGTGGCGGTGGTGGCACACGCCTTTAATCCCATAGATCTCTGTGTGTTCAGGGATACAGCCAGCATTGGAGACATATGCCTTTAAGACCTGGGGGACTGTACATTCAGACAGTGACGAGGCAGTCACGTGTTTGGGTTTACAACCAATGAGAAGGCAGAACAAAATACTATAAAAAGACAAACAGACAGGATATAGCTCTCTTTCGGGAAGCTGGGACACCACAGGAGGAAGGGTGAGATTTTAGCTCTGAGCTCTGACCTCTCGGCTTTCTCTTTTACATTGGTTCTGTATTTCTTATTTAATAAGATTGTTGGTTACATCTACACATTTCACTAGATAATTACTGACACCCTTAGTCCTCAAGAGCCACCGACTCCACACCCCATCAGCACCCCGGTGCCACTGGCTCTGAAGCATGTCTGGGACACAAGTCCAGTTCACAGATGTCTTCTACTACACGTTAACACCCAGACTGGTGCCAAATCATTCACTCTGCTATTTCAGTCAACTTCCCCTAAACAGAACTAAAGAGAACCACCATATAACCCAGTTATACACTTTTGAGCATATACCCAAAGAACTCGCCACCCCACCACAAAGGTTTAATTCAGGAAATCCACGGTGTCTGCTTAAAGGACAAATGGATTTATTAAGAAAGGAAAACTCACAAGACAACATAGAAATTGTTGAATTGTCGCAATGTCCTGGAAAAGGTGAGGCACAGTCCCACACTGTTCTTACAGGACTGAGGGTGTCCCAGCATCCAAGTCCTACAAGGGAGCGAAGAAAAAAGAAAAGAAGCGAAAGTGTATCTCAGGTCTTAAGAGGAGCCCTGAGGCCATGCCCCAGGGGCAGGTACTTCAAGGTCATAGGTAGAGCAATTACCTGCTAAGTCTCTAGGGCTGTGCTTCAGGGTCATAGAGCAGATAGCCACTACAAAGACCCATGCACATTCATGTTTACATCATGCTATTCACAGCATCTAGAAAAGGGAACCAGCCCAAATGGCCATCAGTGAAAGAGTAAAGAAAAAGTGGTACATAAACCCAACAGAATTTCATTCAGCCTTAAATTAAAAAAGAAAGCGCTTTACAGGAAAATGGAGTTGGAAATTATTATATTAAAGTGAAATAACCCAGATTTAGAAAGACACATACCTCTTGTTTTCTGTAGATGTAGACCCGAGCTTCCATTTCTCTGTGTGTGTAGAGAAGGAGGACAGGTCATGAAACTAGGAAGGGGACCAAGCGAGAGGACGAGTAGATCTGGGGAAACACTCCAGACAATAGTAGGGAGTGGAATATACGTCACAAAAGAAGAAAATAAAAAGAAGCAGAAATGAAGGATGAGGAGTATTTAAGAAAGCAGGCCAGGAGAACAGGTGGAGAGTGAGAGGGGACAGATAAAGTTCATAGAAAATGTCACAGTGAAACTCACTGTTCTATACACTAATTTAAAAAATAACCAAAAGTAAAATGAAATGAAATGAAAACAGTCTTGAAGCTAGAACGCCCTCAGGTACCTGTCACTGCTCGAGACCCTGGGAATGAAAGAGAAAAGCTTAGCATCGTCCCCTTCTGGGTTGCCTAACTCCACATGAGCGCTCCAAGAAGAATAAACCCTGCTCTGAGAGGCCTGGCTGCCGAGTACTAGGACACATCAGCTGGTCCAAGCCGGTCTCCCACCAAGTCTCACAACGTTACTGCATCATATTTAGGAGGACTAAACAGCATGCTGACAGACGCAGCCCATTTTTGTTTGAGCCTGTCTGAATTGTTATCAGTCACTTAGACAGACAGACAGAGAGAGAGAGAGAGAGAGAGAGAGAGAGAGAGAGAGAGAGAGAAACAAACCACAACCACACTGATTAATTTTAAACCTGAGTTAGTTTTCACGGGCTTGGGTAACAAAAGATAACCGATATACCCTTGCTGTGAAATATGCCATGACTAGAAGCAAGTTGGGGAGGAAAGGGTTTATTTTGCTTACATTTCCACATCACATTCATCATTAAGAAAAGTCAAGTCAGGAACTCAAGCTGGAGCAGAGGCAGGAACCCTGGAGGAATGCTGCTTACTGGCTTGCTTTCCATGGTTTGCTCAGCCTGCCTTTTTTGGGGGGGGTAGGGGGACAGGGAGGGAGACAAGGTCTCTCTATGCAGTCCTGAAACTTATTCTGTAGATTAGGCTTACCTCAAACTCAGAGATCTGCCTGCTTCTGCCTCCACAAGCCTGGTGACTTGCTTTCCTATATAATGCAGGTCCACCTGCCCAGAGGTGGCACTCTTCATAGCGGGCTGGGCCCACCCTCATCCATCACTAATCAAGAGAATGCCCCCACAGACATGGCCACAGGATGATCTGATGGAGGCAGTTCCTCCCCGGAGGTTTCCAGTCTTCCCAGCTGACTCTAGATTGTTACAACTGGACAAAAACCAAAGAGTGCAGTGAACTACAGGGCTTTGGTTTTTTTCTAAAAATAAGGAAAAATTAGGGTGCTTACTGCCTTCCCTCACAGCGTTTATCTTCTCATCTCGAAACAGACAGGCACTGAAAGAATATTCGTTAGAAAAGGCCCAAGGTACGACCCAGTAGAGACACTCCTGGGTCTCACTCAGGGGTTCATGCTCCGGGTTCGCCATGGGCTGTGCAACCTGGAGCCTCCTAGCTTTTCCAAACCACAGCTTAGGAGCACATGTCTGTGAGGATGACATCTGCCAGGCAACGACACACGCAAGTCAGAGCAGACAGGAGACCCACTGGCAGGCAGCTGCCCTGAGGAGAAGAGGACTCCAAGGAGGAGGATGCAGCTTCACTAAAGCAGAACTGGAGAGACAACCACCTCACAGCACTCCTGCTAACCTTTTCAAGGATACCTGAGCACCTCTTTTCAACTCCCCCAAACTGCAGACTTGTTTTGACCTGACAGAATCCACTGCCCAAGAAAACACTTGATGGAAGAAGAATAGTTCCACAATATTTTATTTGTGGGTTGTTTTTTTGTTTTTTTCTTTTTTGAGACAGTCTTGCTAAGTATCCCACTGTCTTAGTTAGGGTTTTATTGCTGTGAAGAGACACCATGACCATGGCAACTCTTATAAATGAACACATTTAATTGAGGTGTCTTGCCTACAGTTTCAGAGGTTCAGTCCATTATCATCATGGCAGGAGGTATGGCTGCATCAGGCAGACATGGTGCTGGAGGAGTGGCTGAGTGCTACATCTTGCAGGCAACAGGAATTCAACTGAGACACTGGGTGGTATCCTGAGCATAGGAAACTTCAAAGCCCGTCCCCACAGTGACACACTTCCTCCGACAAGGCCATACCCACTCCAACAAAGCCTCACCTCCTAAGAATGCCACTCCCTGAGATTAGGGGGCCAATTACATTCAAACTACCACACCCAGGCTAGCCTTGAGTTGGCAATCCCCCTGCCTCAGTCACCTGGTGCTGGGATTTCAGGCATAAACTACCATGCCCGGCTGGGTAATATTCTAACATGGATGTGTAAACTAATCACAATAGCAGTGGTTCTCGGCATTTGGATAGAAAATTCTACAAAATATACATGGCCTATCCTGCACCCTGACCCACAGAATCCTGGCCAACAGAACAGACAAGTGGGGACTGTCTGCAGGGAACTAAATGGCTGGCCCTCTGCTGTTTGCCTGTGTCCTCCTCCTTTTGCCAAAGCTATTTTAATAATATTGTAATGAAGGTTCCTGCTCCATCACTCCTTCCACCTGAGGGCATTTGGCATGTGGTCTTTCTTTTCTCGGGTAATGGGCAGGGCACTCAGTGATTCAGTTACTCTAGCCTGGGCTGGACAGGGGCTAGTTGAATCCTATGTGCTCAACAGACAAAATTCAGCACTGAAAATAGCACCCACTTAGACAGGAAAGAGCTCCAAAAGTGTACACACAGAACAGGAGCAACTGCTTTGAGAGGCACCACGTGAACTCTCCACTGTAGAGAAGTCAGAGTAACCACCCAGGCTCTTTTCTGGAGAGCCCATCCAGAGAACCAGCCAGCAGCATTTGTGACAAGAGCTTGTTTTACGTACAACAGCATCTTTCCAGAAACCCACTCACAAGGCCCAAGCCTCTTTCCCATTCCCAGAAACCAGGTTTTTTTGTTCTGAAAAGCCATATCTTTGACAGGCTTGGTGGTACAGATCTGTCATCCCAGCTACTTGGGATGTTGAGGCAAGTTCAGAGCCTTCCTGGGTTAAACTCAGAGACAGCCTGGGCTTAAGGAGCCCCGCCCCCTCTTCCTTTCCCTCCCCCCCCCCTCTCTCTCTCACACACACACACACACACACACACACACACACACACACACACACACACACACACACAAACTACAGATGTAGTTCAGTGGTAGAGCACTTGCCTAGCATGCCCAGATTTCTAGGTTTCAATCCCCGGTACCACTTAAAAACAGGCACAGCTTTGTATCTCAGTGACATGCTAAGGTGGAACACCCAAGTCACACTTCTCTAAGACACAGGCATTTGAAGGCTTAGATGTGACCTAGGTTAACCATAGACATACAGGGGGCCCTCCATTTCCCCAGGGTTCCCTTTCTCAGGTATTTCTCCCTAAGTTCTTCTTACCTCATCTTGCCAAGGACTCAAAGAGGGCTCCAGGGGTACACTGAACTATTGGAAGGAGAACAGTCCATGTGAGTCTCAGAAAACTGAACTCTTTGTAACAATCACATAATTGAAAAAAGAAAGTCCCATCCTACCCATACATCTGAATTTTCTAATTCCTGAAAGCCCAGACACGAGGATATGGCTTTGGGCCTGATGGGGAGGGCAGCCATTGATTTGAAACTCAGATGTGGGGATTGTCGATGTTATAGGTAGGGTGGGGATAAAGCCTGGATTTTCACCTCAAGTCCTCACATTACTTAGCTTCTCAAAAATATTTCAGTCAAGAACATGAGAGTTTAAGCTCACTGTGGTGATGCAAACCTGTAAACCTAGCACTAGGGAATTTGAAACGTGAAGATCTCGAGTTCAAGGCCAGCCTGGGCTGCATGGTAAGATGTCTCAAAAACAAAAGAAAACAATAAAATGTAAGATTATATATTTTCCTTAAAAAAAAAAAAAATACTTCGCCATCTTCAGACTAAAGCACTATGTGACATTTGTCTAGTTATAGTTTTTAATGCTGTGATGAAACACCATGACCAAAAATAAGTTGGCGCACCATGACCAACAATCAGAGGTGCACGCCTTTAATCCTAGCCCTTGGGAGGCAAAACCAGGTGGATCTCTGTGAGTTCGAAACCAGCCAGTCTACAGAGCGAGATCCAGGACAGGCACCAAAACTTCATGGAGAAACCCTGTCTCAAAAAAACAAAAAAAAACAGAAACAAGCAAACAAAAGAAGATGGAGAAGAAAGGGTTTTCTTGGTTTACACTTCCACACTGTAGTCCATCATTGGAGGAAGTCAGGACAGGACCTCAAATAGGGTTCTGAATCTGGAGACAGGAGCTGAGGCAGAGGTTGTGAAAGGGTGCTGCTGACTGACTGGCTTGCTCAGCTTACTTTCTTATAGCACCCGGGACCCCCAGCCCAGGGACGGCCCCACTGCCCATAATCACCAATTAAGAAAATACCCTACTGCCTGCTGCCCTATCTTATGGAGGCTTTTTCCCAATTGAGGCCCCCTCCTCTCAGATGACGCTAGTTTGTGTCAAGGTGACATAAAACTAGCCAGCACAGACCTTAATACTATTTTCTTTTCAGAATGGGGGCAGGTTCCTGGGTCAGGTAGTTTAAAGTGGCAGGTTACACACAGCATTTCAATTGCATGACTACAAACTTTCACAATGTTAATGCACAGTGAGACTCATCTCCAGGGTGGGGCTGCAAAGTGTCCCAGGCCTCTGTCTATAATCCCTTTCTGGGAAAGCCCAGCATGTCTCCATGTAACACCCTCTTGTCAGGTCCAGCCTTCTAGTCTAGAACACTACCACCAGCAAGAGAGAGGAAGCAGATCAGCAGGGCAAGCCCCTTGGCCACCATCATGGCAGCAGCCTCCATGGAGCATCTTTCCCAGGCTGCAGCTACTTCCCAAGTGAGGTGCTTGTGCAGATTTTTTTGTTTTGTCTTTGAGGGTAGGGAAAAGTAGACTTTTAATTCTTAATTGCTGCCTGATTTTTAATATCAACTTGACATAAGCTAGAGTCAACTGAAAGGAGGGAACCTCAATTGAGAAAATGCTCCCATAAGATTCTGCTGTAGGCAAGCCTGTAGAGCATTTTCTTAATTAGTGATTGATGAGAGAGGGCCCAGCCCATTGTGGGTGGTGCCATCCCTGGGCTGGAGATCCTGGGAGCTACAAGCAAGCAGCTGAACAAGCCATGAGGAGCAAGCCAGTAAGCAGCATTCATTCATGGCCTCTGTGTCAGCCTCCAGGTTCCTGCCCTGCTTCAGTTTCTATGCACCTCCCTTGGTAAAAAACTGTTGTTTTTGGTCATGGTGTTTCAGCACAACAACAGCAACCCTGTGGAGATAAGACATGTCTTTTTCTTTTTTTTTTTTTTTCCAAAAATTACAAGACTTGTGCCTTAGAGTCTCAATATAAATTAGCATGTACAACATAACTAACTGTAAAGCAAAACAGAGCCAATTATTTGGAAATAAGAGCAACACTTCCCATACTCCTATCCCAGTGCCTGCTGTTACGTGATGTCGTCATTGCTTTTCTGTGGGTCGTTCACTGTCATCATTAAAACAGTTACAGTCCATGAAATCTTCCGCTGCTAAACCCTCTCACTCTTAAACTACTTTCCTGAAGTTGAGAAGACCACCATGGAGAGCGGCAGCTGACATCTGTCTGAAGATGCTCTTTCCTCCAGCCAGGTCCTGCTTCCTTCTGGCCCACATCCCACATGATGCTCTCACATCTTGAATTGGTCATGGCCACTTCTCTGTGTAGTTCACCATCCACACTGCTGCTCCTCTTTCTAGACCAACAATACTACTGGCTAAAATGGTCACAAAATTTATTCAGTATCTATCTGGATATTAGCCATCCGGATACAATCTTTTTGTTGGTATTGGTTGTTAAACTGATTTTATTTTGTCCAACCAATTCCTTACTATAGTTCTGGAAGATTCTGGATGAGGAAAACAGTGGTCAGCAGGCAGTATTGTGGGGTTATCTTTCTGAGAATGTTGAGGGGGTTTGTTGATACAGGTTAGAGCAGACAACTTGCTTCTGCCTCCCCAGGATCAATGTCTTTTTGTAAAAGCACTCCAGTCTTCCCTTAGGAATCATCTCTTCCTTTTCATTGATCCACACAAATTGGGAGAGAATAACATTACCATCCAGAGAGGAAAACAGGACTCAGAAATAGTCCCAAGAATGCACTAGTCAGCAATTGGAGATGCAATTCTAAGGGAATTAAACTCAAACAAACTTTAGCTAGAGAACAGAATACAAAGACAATGTCTCCAGAGAAGGGAGATGTAGTCAGACTTTCTTTTCAGCCACCAGCCACAAATAATGACATGAAGACTTATTATTAAGTATGAAAGCATGGCCTTAGATTAGGCTTTTTCCCAACTAGCTCTTATAACTTAAATTAACCTGTTTTTAGTAATCTACATCCTATCACATGGCTCAGTTACTGCTCCTCTGTACTGTATGACTGACCTCTTCAGTGTCTCGCTGGCGTCTCTCTCATGCCTAGATTCATCCCAAGCTCCTCTCTCTGCCCAGAAGTCTCGGTGATTGTCTCCTGCTTAGCTATTATCCATTCAGCTCTTTATCAAACCATCACAGTGACACATCATCATACAGTGTAAACAAATATCCACAATATTTCCCCCTTTTTGTCTAAATAAAAAGAAAAGGCTTTAACTTTAATACAGTGAAACTATACACACACACACACACACACACACACACACACACACACACACAAAATAAGAACAATTATCAGGTAAGAATTACATTCACAATGTTTAGTCCATTTCCATTTGGCAAATGCAGAGAAAATACTCCATTATCTATCCTATCTTGTTGAGGCCAAAGTTTTGTACTTAATTTACTCTTTATCATAATTTGTATTACCAACCTAAAAATATCTTTTTAGATCGTAAGACATTTTCTTAGATAAACAACCTAAGTTTTTAATGTTTCTCAACTTTATACAAATTTACATCTCTTTTGTAAGTTTTTTTAATTCGATAACAAGGAAAAGTGTAAAACTATAACTATTCTTCAACCCAATTAGAGACCCAAGAAGTTATATTACCTGAGTAAACAGGAAATGTAGAGCAAACAACTTCCAAAACTACTAACAGAGACATGTGCCTGCCTGGATAGTCACCCAAGGTTCCTCTGTAATGTTGAGGCATCCATCTTTGGCCACAGGCCTAGAATATCTGACAGACTTTTCTGTGAAGCAAGAATTTTGAAGGACTGTCCTACCTTGTCTTGTCAAAGTTTGGTAGTTGCTTTGTTTCCTTCTTGTCCAATTTGGACAGCATACTGTCAGCAGTCAAGGCAAGGGTAGTTTCTTGCCCAGTGATTAACTTTGCCATATTGAAAGCAAACTCCATATGGAGGTTCTTTAATGCTCATCATCCTTTTTTAAAGTAAATTGGTACTGCCAGGAGATGTGTCTCATTGTCATGAAAAGCCTTATGTTATTAAAACATCTAAAGTAGGTTCAGTAGTTTCTACCCTTTTATCCTATCATTCCTATATCCCCCCCCCATTTTCTTCACAGAAAGAGATCTCTGAATCTAAGCTCCTTTGCTTAGTTTCCCCAACCATGACCAGTAATAACTTGCAATCAACCCTCCTCTAAACAATGATAAACATCTATAATCCACCAAATGACCAAAACCTACCCACCCCACCTCTTGGGAATGTGGGCATTGTGTTCTTTAGACTGCTTCCTGTTGTCTGGGGGCAACGGCATCTTTAAGAGACCCTGAGAAAATTGAGATAATGGTTAGGTCCTGAGGGAGCTAAGGTGTTGTCCAGTCTCAGTATGATGGGAAAGTGTAGGGCTTATCTGAAGTCTTGGCTGGAGTAGTCTGTGAGGCTGAACCACCTCAGCTAGCCAACTCTGAAGTTGTTCTAGATGCAGATTTTTGAGGAAACTGCAACAGAGGCATTCTGAGAGGCTGGATCATCTGGGCTACTTGTCTTCTTTAATGGTGTCTGCTCCTGTTTGTTTGGTTTTTGAAAACACACAAACTTTTAAAGGTAACATACATATCTGAATTAACACAAGTATAGAATGTGCAGTGTGCACAAGTCAGCTAAAGATGATTCTCTGCTCTGTGTTTGAGCAGTTAGAAGGCATCCGTCAACTTTATAAGTCTGTTTGGACTACATAACCAAACTGTAATATAAATCTCCATCCATGGCATAAGAAAGGATGCTATATAGTAATAAGTCATGAGGACTCTGTAGCTAACAAGATTTATCATGTCTGACCCAGTCTCAGAGCAGTTCTCCTGTTGAGGAATCAATTTATACATCACCTGTCTTGTAGTTTTTTGTTTTTTTTCTTTGATGTCTGTAGCCAAGATTTTCAGGAAGGTGCCCCCCCCCATCAAATCTGGTCTTTATTAATTTTGAAGGAATCCTGTGGAAACAAAGCATACCATCTCCCCCAACACAACTACCTTTCCATTCTAAAGTTAAGACATTCTTAAAATACATAGGCTGGTTTAATTCAGTAGGGTTTTTCCCCCCTATAATCCAATATCTCTCAGCAGCTGCCATTTTTTTTGTTAATTAGCATTTAAAAAATTTAAAGTCAACAAAGCACCATACAGGATCCAGATGCCCTGTGTATTTCCCATGTTTATGTGGTTTATTCTTTTTATATTACTTTACTTTCTCACTAAAGACTTATTTTTAAACTATTTTCCCCCGCCGGGCAGAGGCACACCCCTTTAATCCCAACACTCAGGAGACAGAGGCAGGCGGATCTCTATGAGTTCAAGGTCAGCCTGGGCTACCAAGTGAGTTCCAGGAAAGGCGCAAAGCTACACAGAGAAAGCCTGTCTCGAAAAATAAAAAAAAAAATAAAAAAATAAAAAAACACTATTTTTTTCTATGACTACCTATACTCATTTTCTTTTCTTTCTTTAGCACCTAAGCATATTTTTAAACATTTTTGAACCTGTTAGAGGGTTTTATTTTTTTCCGGTCTGAACCTGACTTTCTGCATGCCTGCAGCCACACATCTGCAGCATTCTCTGACCTCTGGAGACAAATCTTAAACCGTGGAATGGTGCTGGTGCCGGTTCCTTCCCTGCCTTGGTTCCATGAGAGTCTCGCCTCGTGCCAGTGGGTTCTGGCCCCAGAGCCACATTTACTTCATCACCTTTTGCAGTCGGTTTTGATCATATCCTAACGAGCAAACTCAGGCTCAAAAGGGCTTTGTGACTTGCTCAAATGTAGGCCTCAACTATTAGACCCAACTTGGCTCTTGGGCTTGTCTGACTTTTTCTTAACTACATGATGTTCCATGCGGCACCAGACTAGCTACTGACATATGCAATCTCAGAATTGCAAATAGACATTGTTTCCTTTCTTGGAGGGAATGGCTGTTCCTTATGGCTCTATCTGGCAAAATGAACAGGGAGCTTTTTAGACCTGGCAGTTCTGACTCAGCTAGGGCTTTCATTCTGCGCTCACTGGCTGGAACACAGAGAACTTCACTGGGATGCCTGTAGGCCTCCTTTATAACTCTGTCACCATGTTGTAGGGCAGTTTGACCTCAAGCTGCATGCAGGTGCCATAGCTTGTATCCGGTCTGTTAGCTGAGCACATCCAAGGACTAGATGTAAAGATAAGCCCTGTGACTCACGTTGACATTAACCTGTTAGATGAAAAACTACTTTGAATCTACACCAAGGACTGAACAGCTAAAAAAATCCCAATCTCAGGATATCGTTTAATAAATGCTCTTAATACTGGTGTGGGGTGAGGTAGATGCGCCATAGTTTCAGAAGAAACCAAGGCTCTGAAGGATGGATAGCCAACCCAATCTAGGAACCAAAGGCTTCCCTCAAAATGACCTTAAAAAAAAAAGACCAAAAACCATTAGGTTATTAGTCATACCCAGTACTTAATAGTGTGAGTTAAACAAAGTAAGACAATTACCAGCATGAAGAATGCTAAGTAAGGGGTCTGTGAAAACAGGAAGAAGAAGGTGTATACGAGTCAGGGCTTCCCTCAGGAACTAAAACTGAGGAGGCTCAAAGAGAAAAGGGGAGGAGGACTTGGCCTAAATTTCTAGGCCCCTGAGCGTCATCAAACACCACATTGGAAGGCAGCCTTACTCCAAATCTCTAAGACTTCATAGTTTTCCCTTTTAAATTGATTGGTGGCCAGACATTTAATTCCTTGACACCCAGTGTCCTTACAAATCCTGTGAACACTCTCACTCACATGCTTTCCAAGGTTTTTAACAATTAAGCTGGGAAGCCTTTATTTTGCTTTCTGGGTATTTAAATATTTTTGCTCTTTGCCATTTACCACCATTTCTCCCCTGGTTTCCTGAAACATTCTCATAGCTTATAAATCTTAGACACAATGCCTCCATTGCCTAGCGGGTAAAACAGAGAGGGAAGCATGTGTCTGGGGAGGGAGTTCCAGGAACAAAACAGCCTGAAGTCGCTTGTCATAACTGAAGTTGGATCCCTTCACACAGCAAGACAGGCAGCCACTGCAAGACACACGGCCTCTAACATTCTTCCCTGAAGACTAAGCAAGAGCTTCCGGATGGCCAGGCACACCCAGACACCCAGACACCCAGACACAGCAGCAGCAAACAGCACCGCCCTTACTCCAAGACCAGCGGCCACCCTGCCACGCTGTCCTAGCCTCGGTGACCCGGTACTCAAGAGAACAGACACGTAAGCTCACCTCGTGCCATCACTTGGCTAGGTACCTCCATATTTAACATGGCATCTACTTTCATCAGTGTGAGTATACCATTTCCCCAAAACTGTAGCAGAGAGAAACTAACAACCCAATTAATCATAATAGTTTTTGAATGCAAGGTTCTTGAAAGGGTTGGAGATTGTGGGGAGAGGAATAAAGTATATCCTGAGTCCTCGGAGAAATGCAATGATGTCAGAATCACCCAGGATGTTTTCAAACGAGTACAATCAGGACCTGCCCTCCAGGTTGGGTCAGACCGTCTTGACAAGTATAAGCCAAACATGACAAGGCCCTAGAGCAGTCCTACATCCAGCACCCTGACAAAATGACAACTTTTGTTTGAGTAAAGGATGATCTGGCTTGATCTGTGAGATGTCAAATACTGATCATTCATTCCTCTCAAATGACTTCTTAGTTGTGGCCAACAAAAGGACATAAAGGCCTGGTCTGCTTACTGACGTTCCCACTAACTGTTAGTCACTTCTGAAGAACAGGCTAGGGCCACCTGAATGTGGAGTTCTAAGTCTGGTTACTCGTCGTTACTTGGATGGGTAACAATGGAGACATGGGTTGGACACATAGACCACAGAGCTGAATCCCTAGTCCTCAGTCCCGCTAAAACCACACGCTAAATCCATAAGTCTCCAACTGTAGAGGCACCTCCACATCTTCTCACATCCTTGATTAAAGCCCAGTAAATCCAGTTATCCAGCCTACCCAGCTCCCTTCTCAGCCAGGTAAATTCACTCCTACCACATGCACCACCAAAACTTCAGAGTCCATTTCCCGAGTGCGTTAGTTTTTCCACCTACCTTCTGCACTTAAGAGTGGTCTGTAATCTGAAAAGAGTGGCATGCTGGGTAGTTTTGTGTCAACTTGACAAAGGCCAGGTTCCTGTAAGAAAAGGAAACTCTAAGTGAGAAAAACCTCTTAGATTGACCTGTAGGCCAGCCTGTGAGACATTTTCTAGACTAATGATTGATGTAGAAAGGACCAGTTCACTGTGAGTGGGGCCACCCATGGGCAGGTGGTTTGGAGTCCTATAAGAAAGCAGCAGGCTGAGCCGGGCGGTGGCGGCGCACGCCTCTAATCCCAGCACTCGGGAGGCAGAGCCAGGCAGATCTCTGTGAGTTCGAGGCCAGCCTGGGCTACAGAGTGAGTTTCAGGACAGCCAGGGCTACACAGAGAAACCCTGTCTCAGAAAACCAAAAAAAGAAAAAAGAAAGAAAGCAGGCTGAGCAAGTCAGTTAGCAACACTCCCACGCCATGGTCTGTCCTTCAGTTTCTGCTTCGAGGTTCCTGCTTGAATTTCTGCCCCGAGTTCATGATGGATGCATGTCCTGGGACGAGTAAGTCAAAACAAACAACCAACATCAAAACCCCTTCCTCCCGAAGCTGCTTTTGGTCACGGTGTTTTATCACAGCAATAGAAACCAAAACAGGGTAGGCCAAGACAGAAAGCCAATTCCCACACCAGATCTGCCCAAACAGAACTCTACCACAGAACTAAGCACTTCCTAAACAACCCGTGGCAAAAAGAGCAAAGCCAAGAACAGAGCAGACTGCACGAGCCGAATGGTCTCCAGACAGCAGCTGGCAGGTGACTCAAGCCTACAGAAGGGCTTTGTTTCCTTTGAGAAACTGAAAAAGGATCGAGAACAGTTGTTTAAATATTGCATTTGTGGGGATGCAGCCTTGTGATCACAGTATTCAGAAAGCTGAGGCATTGCAAGTCTAGACTACTTACTAAGACCTCGTCCAAATGGGGGGAGGAAACTAATTCATCCTTCCTTCTTCACCACTGCTCCCAGATGTTCCAGCTCCAGAACCAGCTGTAGCAGAGGGCTGGAGCTCAGACACTCCTGTGTTTATAGACAGAGACACACGTCCTCTATGCTGCTTGCGACCATCTGCTCGGGCTTCTACCTGCCCCTGATACTGAAAAGCAGTACCATTTCCAAAGCACATGAAAGAACAGGAGGCCCCTATTAGAGAAAACCTGGCAGGTGCAAAGCACCATGGCCACTTCGTTCTGTTTGGGCAGGTCTGATTTAAAACAACGGTGGCCTCAAATATGTGGTAGACCAAATTCTAAGATGACCAAACACACACTAATTCAGACAGTGCCGTAACTGTCTGACCTTAAGACATGAGGGCTGCCCAGGTGGGACTACTACACCAAAGATTGTTCCAAGGTAACGTTTTTCTCTAACTGGTGTCCCAAGAGTAAGTCAGATTCCGCTTAAATGTCAAGGCTTTGACACAGCCTTGCTAGCTTGAAGATGGAGGGGTCAAGTGAAAGGGACTGCTGGCAGAGTTCACAGGCTTCCGTTGTTGGCAGCAGCCTGCAAAGGAATGGACGTCAATCCCACACCCTGAAACCTGCACCTTCCTTTTTTCCCCAGAGCCTTCAAATGAGAGCCTGAGGGGCTGATACCTTGACAGCGACCTTGTGAGATGTCATGTAGAGACGTTATCCACACCTGCCACACTTGTGACCTACCAACTCTGGGATGCTGAATGAGTACTGTTTTAAACTGTTATGTACCAACAGGACTCGGCTAAACCATGGAAAGCTCTGGGCTCAGGGCCTCATCCAGAAAGTCCCGGTGTCCCTCAAGGTCAGATCTCCAGCTCTGAATCTTCAGCCACTGCAAAAACACGACACTGCTCGTTTAATGAAAAGGGAAGGGTTCTGAGGAAGAAGAATGAGGCAAAGGCCACCCTGACTTCCAAAGCCTGCTCCAATAGGGAGAACACCACTGGTGAATCCTGTATACATCACACACAGAATTGGCAGGGGAATCTGCCAGGATCCTGGGATCCCTGCACCTTCTCATTGGTCTCTGCCTAAGTCCCGTCTCAAAACTGTTTGCAGTAAGCAGCCTTGAGGGGTCAAAGAGTCTTTCCAGTGGAATAAAGAACAGATTTGCTACAAAGAAGGAAGATTCCTCAGCATCCATGCTCCTCGCCTGTGATGCGAATTTGACTGCATGCACCGCGACCTGAGCCCCTCCCTTCCACAGCAGGACTTGGCAGTAGGAGACCTCAGTTTAAATGTTCATGCCGCCTGCTGTGCTACAAAGTCCCATGTCTCTGACCCAGGACTTGGATAGCTAGGACTCTTGCTAGCATCCACAGAACAGGAACATTAGCTTACAAGTAGGTAACATCGCAGACTCTGGCTGCCACACCTTTAAACTAGAAGATCTAATGTTTTTGCATTATAAACATCAAACAAATAAAGCATCCTTTTGAATTTTCTTATGGAAATAATAATTTACACTACAGCACTATTAGAAGAATAAAAAGAAAATTTATGCCATACCTGGAATACAGAAAACACCTAAAGACACCCCAGAATTGCCCTCCCCATCCCAACCACCAGTCCGTCACAAACACAATTTACAGGATTAAGTACAGCATGTACCTGTGCAGCAACTCATTCACAAAACAAGAGATAAACCAAATGCCCCAGCCTCTGGCATTCTCATAGTCTGTCATGGTGAACAGAGGCTGCCACACACACTGCCACATTAATCCCCACACAAAACCACAGTCCAAAGACTGGTCCAGCAGCGTGACCACTTCCTGAGGGCCCCTCCTCCAGATGAGTTGGGAAGCTCACATGAGCTTGGCCTCCAAGGAATGTCACTGTCACTGGAGAAACAGCTGGAAGTCACATGGTAGAAATGTCTTTTATTTGCACATCAGTATTTTCAGTGGAAAACTAGTTAATAAAGTCCTTAATGTTAAGAGGCTGTCCTGTCCTGGATGGACACATCTGGACGTGGTCCCTTCGCTCCTCCGCAGCTTCTGCTTCATCCATCCACAACAGAGGCTGCTGGTGTAAGAGCATCACTTGAGGGTCTTGCTGAGATTCGAGAAGCCAATACCAACGCAGGTCATCAGCACTTTGTCCCCACCCTTGAGTTCCTCACCACATGGCTTCGTTTCAATTTTAAACATAACCTGGAAAAAGCTCTTCAAATGCCGCAAAAATTCTATCCTAAAAGAAAATAATGAAAACATTTATTTTAAAAGAAACTCTGCCTTCTTAAAACCCAAGATTTTAATTTTTGAGACTAAAAAGACTGAAGTTAAAAATGTCTAATCAAAACTGCTTAAGTAATATTTATAGCCTGTCAGTTTCCCAAGAGTACTGGAGCAGCCTACAGACACACACAACCCAGCAAGGTAAGTCTGGCTGGAAACAGAGCCGAGAGTTTTGTGCAAGATACCCAGCCATTTAGTTCCACACACTTGTTAGAGAGAAGACATAAATATGGAGGTAACTTTGAGTGGTCCATACAACATTTACTTCCATGAATCACAGCATCACAGGGTAAAAAGATAAACAAAGACTATTTCTGAGACCGAACTCCAGCAACTGCCTTCCATGGACTGAACAGTGTTTCCTGAATGTCTGTGAGGTACAGGCGCTGTTACTGTGCTGGGGACAGACAGTCAAATGAAAGGTTGAAAAAGGGAATGCCGCCCCATGACCATTCCCATCTATTGGTGTAACTAGTTCTTAAGAACAGTTATGGAAATTTAAACAGAGCAACAGAGAAGGAGAAGAACTGCATTTTCACATATTTAATAGGAGACAAATGGTAAATAAGGCACCAGGGAGGAGCTCACAGTGAGCACTGTGAAAGATTCATGAAGCTGCTTTTTACCATTTCCTGTAAAAGCAAGAACAGCATTCCTGCCGAGGGGACCTGAAGTATCAATTCTGCAGGTGGGCTGCAAAAAGCAGCTGCAGGGCCCTCAAACAACAGCCCTACTAAGCTGAGTATGACCCCAGTCTGACCAGATAGCTTACCTGGAGCAGTCACTAAACACATGGATTCCTAAGGCTTAGAGGACACATCCTCCCGGAAAAGCCTAGACTCACAGCACATGCAAACACATGCTTGCCTCTTTGCTACACTCTGTAGCAAAGGGACTCGGAATCTACGGCTAGCAAGCATCCCTAGCAGTAGACTGAAGAAACGCCGGTAAGTGAAGAACCCTGTCTGTCCGTCGGCCACGAAGCATCACGCAGACACCTGTGCTGCGCCGCTTCCTGACCCCACCCACCTCCCTACCAACCATGCAGTTCTAAGCCTAAAGTGCACGTGGATCGCCCAAGGAACTTTAAAAATACTAGATGTGCACATCAGCGGAACAGAACTGAGGGTCAAGAAATAAAACCACGTAAGCTTGATCAAGAAAGAATTACACAAATGGTATGGGAATAACTGATAATTCACAAGCAAAGAATGAAGGAACCGGGCCTCTTCCTCCATCACACAAGAAAACGAACTCAAGCACTTCAAAGACCTCGGTAAGGGCTGAAAGTATACGGTGAACTTCATTATTTTTGGATAATGAACAGTTTCTTAACAGCAGTAAGAGAAAATGTAAAGAATTCTTACAATAACTTAGGAAAACAATTGAAAAGACAGGCAAGAGATCCAAGTAGAGTCCCTGAAAGCAGAGCAAGCACATGGAAGGGAATGAAAAGGGCAAAGTGCTGGAAGATCACACTTCACGCTCAACTGGATGGCGGCACTAAGAAAGCCACCCAGTAACGAGTGCGGTGGAAGGCAAAGAGTACTTCACATGCCCTGACAGCGACGGAGAGCGCCACTGCTTGGAAAACAGTCTGCCCCTCAGACCCAGGCAAGGAGTTAAGGTATGACATCTTACTCTCAGATACATGCCTGAGAGAAGCGAAAGCCCTACCAAAACATCTGCACAAACATACATCTGTAACAGCACTGTTCATAAGAGTCAAAGCGAAGGAACAACCCAAATGTCCACCCACTGATGAGAGAGTAAATGTGTCAAATTCAATGGGATATCACCCAGCTTTCTAAAGTGCGACATGCTACATCACGGACAGGCTTTGTAAACTGTGCTAAGTGAAAGAAGCTGGTCAATAAGTACCATATATTTTATGACTCGTATTCTATGAAATGGTCACAATAAGAACTCTATTGCTTCAAGGCTTGCTGGCATGCCTTTAATTCCAGCACTTGGAAGACAGAGGCAGGCAGATCTAAGTTCAAGGCCAGCCTGGTCTACAAATCAGGTTATAAGACAGCTAGGGCTAAACAGAAAAACTGTCTTGAAAAACTAAAACAACCTCTATTACTGAGACAAAGAGCTGGCAGAGTGGGAAGAATGGGCAGAGACCACAAATGGGCACAGGGTTTCTTTCCGGGTGATAAAATGTTCTAAAATTAGACTGTGGTTATTCAACTCTATGAGTATACTAAAAATTGTTAAACTGTACACTGTAAATGGGTAAACTGTATGGCCATGTAAATTATATTTAGATATGGCTGCTTAAATAAATACATATATATGAGTTTTTAAAATGTACTGATCCTGGGTCCCACCCGTAGTCAATTACGCATGAAACTAAGGATACAGTCTGCTGCGGTGAATGTGCCTCCCCTGTGCTTCTGATCCAGTCACAGGAGGGGAAAGATACTGAGAGACTAAAGGGTAGCTGATGAACTCACCCTCTGTCTGAGCTGCCTGGCACGTCACAAGAAAGGAACCAACCACTAAGCTACCTGGCAGAACCAGAGCCCAGGGGAGATCTGCTTTGCTGTCCCTCCGTCTAAGAACACACGACTTCATCTTCACAACACAAGCCCATTTCTAAGTTCTTCCATGAAGCCTTTCTCAGCAGTAACACCCATCATGTGAGTCTTCCCTCCCTTGTGGGCTTCAGCGTTCTCTGCTTAGGGGCTCCTTAAGTTATTGCCACACTGGGCTGGTCCCCTGCCTGAGTCATCTCT
Organism: Peromyscus leucopus; assembly: GCF_004664715.2. NCBI lineage: Eukaryota > Metazoa > Chordata > Mammalia > Rodentia > Cricetidae > Peromyscus > Peromyscus leucopus. The sequence goes on along the minus strand of NC_051063.1, from coordinate 22,904,583 downwards.
GCACTTCACCAGTGACGGCCTTCTGCACACATGAAACTCCCTCCCTGCTACTGAAGGCATTTGATAAGGAGGCACCAGAGAAGGGAGGCGCTGGGGCTAACAGAAACGTCAGAAACGACGTCGGCAAGGTTATTGATAATCAAGGAAGTAAGTTCTCCCCCTGCTGGCTTTCCGGTTTGACTGCCCGTGGGAAACTTTTCCCTTGTGTTCTTTTCCCTTTCTCCATCCATCCCTTCTGTCTTAGGGAGAAAAGAAAACAAAGACATGAACCCCTCAGATAAACAAGCCCCATCTGTGGCCAAGCTTCCAGCTGGCAACAGCAGAGAAAACACCAGGCCCTCACCCCTCATCCGCACGCCCGGGGGAAGACGGCTTGTTCCTCACTGCTGTGGTGTACTAACACGGGCCTGAGGCAAGCGTCCCTCTGGGCCTCACCCAGCTACCTCACTCTGAATCATTCAACTGTGCTCAAAAAAACCAGGCGCCCTCTCCAGCTGGCAGAACTCCTGGGGACTTCAGCTTGCCTGGTGTCGTGGAGGGTGGGAGAGACGCAGAACTGAGTGTGTGGGCCATGTGTGTGCAGCCCTGAGGGATTTGTAGCTAGCTTTTGGAACAGTTAGGAAAAGCAAAGGCTGTTTGGACTTTGTGCAGGGTGGTTCTGCCAACCTCTCAGGCTGCCTGGGGAAGGCTGCAACCGATGGGACTGAGGTATATGTCAGAATGGCCTTCGCCCATCTCCAGCCTCCTCCCTCCATCTTCTGTAGCTGGGATAGCAAAAAGCAAAAATGAAGTTGAAAAGTGACCGGGGATGGTGTTAAATCCAAACAAACTGCTTCCTTAAGAAGGGGGAAACTGGGCCGGCGGTGGTGGCGCACGCCTTTAATCCCAGTACTCGGGAGGCAGAGGCAGGCGGATCTTTGTGAGTTCGAGGCCAGCCTGGTCTCCAAAGCAAGTTCCAGGAAAGGTGCAAAGCTACACAGGGAAACCTTGTCTCAAAAAAACCAAAAAAAAAAAAAAAAAAAAAAAAAAACCAAAGGGAAAACTGATCCAAGAGCAAGGGCAGCTTTTCTTATGGGGGCAACTGGAGTTCTATGCAACTTTTGAGTGAAGGATCTTAATTCCTCACTTAACAACGGGATCTGCAATGATTTTTTTTCCAGAACAAAGTGATTCACTTTCAAAACAAACAAGACTTTTCTATGAAAACCTCCAGTCTATCTGACAAGCAGGTTTCAGAGAATTCTGGAAGCAGAAATAATCGTCTCTGTAGATTTCCAAAGGTCAGTCACTCCCACTGCCACTGTCCACAAGGAAGGATCATCTGCCCCAGAGTCCCGACAACCAGGACAAGCTCAGACACAGTCCCTGCAAGTGGCCCTGGGAAGCCCAAGAGGAAGGGGCAGTGACCCACACAGAAAACCCTGCCTCCTCTCCCACCATCCGGCAGGCTGTCACCTGGATGTGGGTAAGGCTAAGGTTAGCAACGCGGTAGGTGTAGGAGCTGTCCCTGGAGGCTGAGGCATGAGAGCTGAGAATGGGAAAAACTGCTTCCCTGCTCCCCTGCAGTCTGTGCACGGCAGCTTTTGAGATCAGTGGTGTGTTTGATGCCAACAACATTTAAACTCTACTCCAAGCATGACGTTATTAAACTTGGTGAGAGGCAACCGGAAAGAGAAGCAGGCTGGCTGCAGTGCTGGCACACAGGGATCCAGGCTGAGTTCAGCCAACACTCTCCACAAGCAGGGATCATTTTATTTTACTATAATGCAAACAATCCCTAAGGTTGAAATATAAAGTGTCACAGGAGGTTTCAACTTCCACTGCACTTGACAAATGTATGGCAGGGGACACTGAAAGTGCTCCCAGCAAGTGCTCCCTGCAAGCAGCAAAGACAATAATCAGGAGACTGTCACATGGGTGTGCTTGGCCGTGTGAGCAAGCAGCCCTGAGCAGCTGAGGTGCACCTGAGGTTGAAGGACGGAGGCTTTTGTACTTCGGCACTCCCCTAGCTAAAGGAAAGAAGTCATTACTCAAGTTCAAAGGGTCATGGTCTAAGATGTGGCAGAAGCTGAAATGAGGACTTCTAAAAGCTGAAGCATGATATTCTCTGTCAGCAAAGCACTGAGAAGCCGGTGACAGTGGACAGGACCCCAGCTCTTACATGAGCTAACAGTGGTAAGAGAAGCAGTATCCCAGTCAGAACCCCACTTGCTTTCCATGTGACCTTGGCAAGTGTCATGTCTTATCACCTCTGATGCACACAATAGCACCTACTTTTTCACTCACACAGGTTATGTTGAAAACTATATGAGTTAAAAGAGGCAGGGCAGTGGTGGCGCACGCCTTTAATCCCAGCACTTGGGAGGCAGAGGCAGGCGGATCTCTGTGAGTTCGAGGCCAGCCTGGGCTACCAAGTGAGTTCCAGGAAAGGCGCAAAGCTACATAGAGAAACCCTGTCTCGAAAAACAAAACAAAACAAAACAAAACAACAACAACAACAAAAAAAGATGTAAAAAGACATCTTTCTGTTTAACAAGAGAAAAACCACACCTGGTCCTGGATCTTGGAGAACCTACAAGCACCACTTCTAAGCCAACGTAAGCCCTAACTACATTCTGAATATTTGTCCTTATACCCACAGCCAAGTGCGGTCCTCACACATCAAGGAAATTTTTCTGTTTGCAACAGAGGGAGACCACTACAGAAAACCACAACCAATCAAAATGCAGAGTTGTGGAGCCCAGTCCAAACTGATAGATATGCCTACAATTCCCATACCTAAGGCTCAGGGAACATTCTGGAAGGGGGTGGAAAGATTTTAAGAGCCAAAGGATCATGGAGTTTACTGTGAGATTATGGCTTCTAGAAAAGTCAGAGTCTCACCAGCATGACTGCCTAAACATGAGCTGAACAAAGACAACAATAGACATGCTGAAGTGGACGGGGTGGGAAAGCCCAGGAGGCCTCCACCCTATACAAAGAACGAGAGGCGACTAGGAAATGCTGAGAACAGGAGAGACAGCCTTCCCCAGGGAAGGGCACATCTATTGGCTATCTAGTATCAATGGTCAGCCCTGAAAACATACATACAAGGAATATTATACAGACTGAGCAGACTGTATTTATGCATTTAGGCATATGTATGCATGCATGCATGTAGCAATTAATGAAAGAGAGACCATGAATTTGAAAGAGAGCAAGGAAGGGTTATGGGAGAGTTTGGAGAAAGGAGAGGGGAAAATGATGTAATTCTATTACAATCTCAAAAAAAAAGCCATTTTCCAAATATTATCTGGGGGTTGAGGCTCGCTCATCTAGCTGAGTGGCACAGCACTCGCCTGGCTAAACAGCATACGGCACTCACTGGTTTGATCTGTAGTACTAGAAACAGAAACAAACAAAACCAAAAACCAACCAAAGAAGTGTTCTGCTCCCAGTAAACACTGTGTCTATTAAACAAACACGACTTCCACAATTCTGGGGAAGAATAAATAAGAATGTACGGTTGGTGAAGAAGTGTGACTAGAAGTCAATCAATTCAGATTGATAGACAGCTCGGTAGCTAATATACAGCCGACTCTACCTCCTGGCATTCAAAGTGACATGATGGAGAGAACAGACTGGGATGTGGGGTGTCTAGGCAGGATGAGTTCCTCAGATACGGTGCCAGGAATGCTGCCAAGCACCGGACCAGCCACGCTTCAGTCTGTCTGCACAGCTGCTGACTTCAGGGCCGTCCATGTTATTGACAGCGGGCGGGAGATGCTCACCGTCAGCCTCCTGGTGGCTCTGCGGCACAGACAGCGCTCAAGTCCACATGGGTTGGACTCCAAGGCCTTATGCACAGGCAGAAAGCCGACGCCTGCTAGCTCTGACCCCGGCACGATTTCTGAGCATTCTAAGACACCTGATGATATACTGATATATATATATATATATATATATATATATATATATATACACATACTGATATATATACTGATATATATATATATATATATATATGTTATTTCAACTTTTAAATAAAGTATAATCTCTCCCTAAACTAAAAATTAAGCTTCTGAGGCACAGGGTAGAAATACTATCACCAACTGGAAGTCAACAATATTCAAATATACACGCTTTTTTCAAACCAAGACTCTTCCTTCTGCTTTCCTTGAGGAAAGTGAGGTTTAAAAACTGGGTTTTATGACTTTAATGGCACAAGAAAATGCACGTGATACTCTCCCCACCCCCATGGTGAGTCATGGAACCTGTCCCATTAATAGATAGATGCAATTATGCTTGTAAGGTCCCAGGTTCATCCATTATCTTTCTGAGTTGTTGGAGCCTTCCACAAGATTAAGGACAAAAGGGTCCCAATCACAGCCATGTCTTGGCTGAACATAACTCCCTTTCCTTGGACTGTGCTTGCTTACATCGGAAAGTGCTTGGGGCAGGTGGGGTATGTGTCAGGAGGGGTTCCGGTGCACTTTCCCACCCTGGGAAAAGCCCTCTGCAAAAAACCGCAGAGGAAGGAGCACGTGTCTAAGCTTCAGGCCCAAATCTCCAAGCACAGAATGCTCCTATCTGGTCTACTCTTTTAACGCTCCACTCAGAGCAGACTACTGTTTTCCCAGGAGTTGCAGTAATTTTAGGTTTCTGGAAGAAGAAAGGAAACCTAAAAGGATTATGTGGTGAAGGACATGCTGAGGAGGGAACAGTCACATCCTAGTCATCTCCAGAGAGGCTGTAGACATTAAAAGATTATACAAGGCCCCAAAGCCAAACTGAAACACTCTCCAAAAACCACTTTTTAAAAAAGCATCAAGAAAAAAAACCCGTATTCCCAGTTCACATGATGTCCTGCCGAGGCCCAAGCCCTGGACCACATACATCTGGAGACAGTGGCTCTTGCTGTCTCCAGGAGAGCCACGAGGCCTCCGCTGCCCTGGAGCAGAAGCTGGACACAGCCCTGACCAGCTAAGAGGCCAACAGCCCCAGGATGCACACACCGCCACCAGTTGCTTCAGGCAGCTCTGACGGGAGGGACTCCTGCACCTGGGGCCATGTGCTCACCTCCACCTCCTCTCTGGATGCCCAGTGCCATTCTCTTTGAGCAGAGTTGACTACTGAAGTGGTCGGATTACTCAACTCTAGGTTTCCTGTCCTGTGAAACGCTCTACACACATTATCGGGAGATAATGTGTGGCTCTTCAGGTCCTGCTTATCAGTTTCCCCTGCTGCTAACACTGAATTCTCTTTCATCTTCTATTCTAAAAAACTCCCACTGCCAGCTCAAAAACCCCAACGTGATGGCACCACCATTCTTCAGTTATCACAGTACTGTACCTTTCAGATACACAGCATCGGTACCATGATAACCGAAAAAGGACAGTTCAGTCTCAGGTTACCTGCACCTCCCCAATCTACCACCTACCACCCCTAGCTGGTCACACAGCTACCTTTAAGTCTGTAAGCACGTAAGTACATGCGTATGTGCACATACATACACACATACACACACACATACACACACACACACACGCACGCACGCACGCACGCACGCACGCACGCACGCACGCACGCATACACGCACACAAAGCCTATTTTCAAACCTGCTCACTTATTCCTGATTAGAAATCCTTCTTCCACTTTGCGCTCTGTAAGCTGACTCTTCTGGCTAGCTACTGTTTTTGGAGTATGCAAGTTTTTATACCTTAGCAGTTAATTTCTGCTAATATCCAAACTGCTCGAACTCACCTCTATAACTTCCCAACTGGTTTGCTAACATTCCTATCAATTTATCTCTCCCAGGCAGCTAATATTTCATACCAATGGAAAAATAACCCATTTGCCACAGTAAGAATGCTAGCGGAAAGATGGGATTGGAAAAACTTCAAGCTATATAAAAGTTTATCTCCAGAAAATTAACAAAATAGGAAGTACAGACACAAGACCTGCCCAATCTATACCGGACACAGCTCAGATAACATGAGGACAACAGCTGTCATAGAAGAAGGGAAGTCCCAACCCCATGTGTGACCAAACACCAGGCCGACAGTCACAACTGCTGGCTGCTAAAGACCAGCACTAGCAGGCGCACTGCTGTGGTCACAGGCTACACACAGCACATCTCGTCATTCTGTACGATCAGAAAATCAAACGGAACAGAACAATGAGGTCAACTTTAAAGAGCTTACGTGTAGGGCGAGAGAGGTCCCAGCAGGACTTTGGAAACGTCCTGCTGTCCAAGGGTCATGAGCAGCAGAACTAGACTTTGGTTGGTCGAGTCCACACATCCGCCCTGTAAACACAAACACTCTAGTGATTAATTCTAGTACAAACAGAAAGAGGAACCAGCAAGCAGGGAGAGGAAGGCAGAAACCATCAGGATACCAGAGGCTCCGGAGCAGAGTGCTGCAGTTCACACAGCAACAACGGACATGGACTCCTCAGAAGGACAACTGGTCTAGCAACCAGCTCGGGCTAACCCAAGCAACAGCTGACAACATGACAACACAGGAAATCAGCATTCCCGGGCATACCTCGAGTGGGAAAACAATGAAACTCCTCCCTTCATAACTGGGGCAACGGAGGGCATCATCTTACCGAGTAAAAGCAGGCATGCACAGTTCGAGGACCAGTGAGGTTGCCCAAGGGTCGAGCAGACGACCTATGCTCATTGAGTGTGTCTCCGAGCAGTCAATCACACAAAGAACGACTATCTTTGACGCGTCCCTGCCCTCATCCCATCTGCTCTGAACTGCTCGTTGCCTCTTCCCATGACTTGGCACTGCCAAGGGCCATGGTCAGACCACCTGTTCTCATTACTAAGACGTTATCTCTCCCCAAGACTCCTTTCCTGTTTTTTCTTCCAAGCATAGGCAAAACATAATTTTCTTCAAAATGTTCATCCTGAAGGACAACTGTTTGGGTTGCTTCCTTTCTTCATCCTGTATTTCCAACCATGCCAGCTGAGTTGCTGTTTAAATATGTGTCTTTCAAAAAGCCTTTACTCCTGATTATTTGTTCTAGGGTAACTATAACAATATCAACTTACACACACCCTTACAGAGTATAAGCAGGATGTTATGAAACATCTACCCATCTTACATATCTAAGAAAAAATCCAGTTTGTGACCATGGCTCACTGCCGTCCCCCTGAGTACAACAGGTAGCCAGTCAGGGATGCTTACAGGGTGTACCTCCTTCCTTTCTGAATGCAAGCAGGTCAGGGAGTAACCCAACTCCCAGCAGCAAACAGAACTCGGCTGTCTCTCAGTTTAGTAGGCCTTTGAGAACCCATTCCTCTCCTTAAGTTAATAAAGAACAAAAATCATTTTTCATTTATCCAGCAAACTTGAGGACAAAAGCTGCTTGTCCATACACAACAGGAAGTCTGACGAACAAAACTAATTGTTTCACGGCTCTTGTTCATTTTCCTGAGACCGCCTAAAATTAAACTATTCTCTTCTGTTTCCTGCACGGAGCTCTATTGCGCCATCCTCAGCTGACTTGTATTAGGTACTAGAGTGAGATGTTAATGCAATAAAGATGTCAGGGTCCATGTACAGGACACCACTGAGGCTGGGGGGCGGGCTACAAGATGCGAGGGCACAGATGAGGGTGTGACTTGTCCAACAACAGAAGCAGGCTTTGGGGAGCAGAAATGGCCTGGAGGGATAGGCAGGCCTTGGGAAGAAGAGCAGAGCAGCATGGTGGAATGGCTCCCAGCCAATGGAGAGAGGCCAGGCTCTTGACAGACACGTGTGATCTCAGGGTAAGGGGGAGGGGCGACACCTGAGGCAGGGCTCTCCTAACTGGTCACAAATACCAACTGCATTCCGGGAGGGCAAGGAGCCAGCACAGGGCTCTGGCACAGTCGTGAAGAGATCAAGTCAAGGTTGGAGGGCGAGCCAGACTGAGAGGGAGGCTGAAGGGGATGTGGAAAGGACCTCCCCTCTGAAGACAAGGAGAGCAGCTCCCACGGGAGTGTGAAGTGAGGTGAGGCGGAAAGGGAGCAGGGCAGTGGCTGGAACAGCAGGGAAAAACCAGTAGGGCATGGTAACCCATGAGCAGAAGGAACCGGGTCAGAGACTCACAATTTGTTTAAAAAAAAAAAAAAAAAAAAAAGAGCACCTTCAGATGGGGGCGGGGTTATCATTTACATGTCACATCACAGACAGACCTACAGAGAAGTAGTCAAAAGAGCATTCAGTATTTCATCCTTTTACTAATTAAACACTAGGACATTCACACGAAGTTTTCTTAATGACTAAAACAAAGCAAATTTCGTTGAGGAACAATAATGGTTTTTAAAAGATCTCATTTAAAGATAAGAATTCAATACCTAATCCAGGCTGTGTTTTCCTCCTGAACTAGTAGGCTATGCTTTTACCCCAGGGCTGGAGTCTGCTACTAATGATATGAAACCCGAACTCAAGCTGTGCCCATGGGTGTCTGTTGAACTTCTCTGGAACACAGTGTTTTTCATTTTCCCACAGTCTACTAGAAAGGGACAGAAGTGTCCCACAGTCGGAGAGAGGACGAACCAGCCCACAAGGTCAGGAAGAGAAGCCAACAAGGATCTCAGAGACAGACAAGCTAGCTCCCACCACATCCTTTCCCCAACACAACATGGAGATGGAAAATTTAATAAAACTTCATGAATTAAGTAATGGGTGAATCGATGGCTTCATCCTTTACCTACACACACACACACACACACACACACACACACACACACACATCTAATCACTTATCTTTCAAAACCAACGCCAAATCTGTCATCAAAAATGAACTGAATTGGGCAACAAAAAACCTGCACCAGCCCTGGGCTACCCAAGATTCCTGACAGGCCATGTCTTGCGGAGGACCTGACTTCCTGTCTCCACTGCTCCCAGCATCCACTGCTCCCAGCATCATCACGCACAGTGGCTACGCCATGCATGCTCTTCCGGTGTATCAGGAGGCTCTCCTAACCTAATGAGGCTAAACACAGACACTTAGGAGCAGGGCTTACTTAATTCTGAAACAGTTCAGTCCCCCGTCCCCACAGTGAGAATGCTGACTTTTGTCACATGACCACTGGGCAGGTTTCCACGCTAGGCTTGGCTCAGGAGAGCAGGCTGCCATGTTCAGCAACCCTCCACTGTGTGGTCATTCTGGGAATTGGATCCTTAACGGGCTCTCTTAGAAACGTATTTTCCTCTTGCTAGATCTTCTCTTCCCCACAATCTCCTCCTCACTTTCAGTCACCTCAGCTGTGGCACAGTGCAATGTGTGCTTTTTATGTGTCTACTGCACCTGTGATCAACAGTTTGTGGCCATGAAGGACGCAGTCAACCTGAGCTGAATCCTACCCACAGAACTGCAGAAGCAAAATGGTGAAGCCTCTCTTTACCACTGCTCAGTTCTCACTTTCCAGAGCCTCACCATGCTGTGACAGCCTGGCCTTCCCTAGGCAGTCTTCAATACTCTAGA